>NW_028259161.1:5000000-6250000 GCF_977971745.1 Zootermopsis nevadensis
TAGTCTGTTGGATACTGGCAGATGTTTCAGAGTTGCTTACCGCTTGCGTCATCAACATGATTGGTCAATAGATAAATTCGTAGACTTAATGTTTTCTCGCCCTTCAAGAACGTTGTAATAGGCCTACTTTCTGTATATTACGGCTGTTGAGAGACAGATTACATCTCAGGTGTATTATCCGTCATGCATACACACGAAATTTAATTTTGTGTAGAACTGAATTAATAATACTTGGTCTGCGTGGTGTTCCACTTAACAGGCTGTCAGCTGTAACGTGACGCCCGGATCAGGCCCAAAATATCTGCATTTCGAACGACGTTAGAGAAATCCTTGTAAATAATACATTAATGACAACTTTGCCTTGAGGATCTGCCATATTCATCCCGCAATCATTAGATATGGCCGCAAGACCAAGTGGCATGTAAATTAACACCAGCCACCTTATCTGACTGGCGTGACGTAACATTTGCTGAACGTTGTGAGTTAGGAATTCAGTGTAAGATGTGCTTATGTTATTCTTTATTGTCGGTATTATTTCTTCACGAATTTAGGTTAGTATTTATAATTTAGAGGTAATACAGGGCATATTGAGGTTAAAAATTGAATTGTAAATAAATGGAATATTATGTTCTGCTTGTAGCCTACTTTTTTGTAGTCTTTTAAAATGAAGACGTGGTGAAGCGATCAGGAATTCTGTCCCCGTGTTCGACCCCAATAGTCTCGATCCAAAGGGATCCAGTCGACTTCAACCTTTCAGTGTACTGTGTCATTTGCAGTGTAGCAGCTGTGCTAATTTATGAAATGGGTGGAAGATTAGCGCAACTCAGTGTAGGATGTTAATATATAATTGGCGTTTTTTTTAATGTGTGAAGGTTTTGTTGGGGTCAGTTTATTGAAACTGCAAAATAACACGACATTCACACTAAGCCTATAATATTTTAGCTTCTCATGTCATAACGATATCTGTTGAATAATTTATTGCTGATACGGATGTTAGTATCGTGTGAGATTATAAGGAGTTTATCTGAGTGTTGAAAAGTTAACACGGTGCTGGATCAGGTTTTGAACCCAGTGTGGAGCTGTGAGAAGTTTAAGGCCGGGCGCAAACGGAGCCACTAGCCACAGCCACTTGTGGCCGCCACAAGCTGCGGACTGTATTTTGTACGGTAGTGGCCGTGTTTAGCCACAAGTGGCGGCCACCGGTGGCGGCCACTAGTGGTCGTGTTTAGCCACTAGTGGCTCCGTTTGCGCCCGGCCTAAAGTGTACTAGATATGTTAGCATTAAACAGCTGAATTAACAATGCGTAACTACAAGGTGATTCTGAAGATCTGTGGCGTAGGTTTAGTACTATCATACGAGTATTTCTTTGGACATTGTTCCTTGTTTACATTAAAAAAGTCCTTAATTTGGTACCTGAACTCGGAGGGAAGCGTGATACATAGTCTCCTGAGTAGCTCGGTGTTCAGCAGAACTTGTAGCATTATTCTGTGACGTCAAAGTACGTTAACATTTACATTTACATAGTATAAAGTAATTATTGATTTGGACTTAGAAACGATTCGAAAATTTTGAGTAGACCCCATTCTTTCATTAACACATTCCTATCATCAGCTCACCAGCTCTATTTGCAACATACAGATACTTTATTTACCTTTCAGATAGTGTTGTGGCTAGTGGAGAAACGTGCCACAATTTAGCTCAGAATTAAAATCCAGGTTTTTGTTCGGGAAATTACACAGACATTTTCTGTTTTCTTCATTTCCTCCCGTTTCCATTTGCCACTTAGTCCTTTATTTTCTTCATATTATCACCAAATTTACCTTTGCCATTTATTATAAATAGCTTCCATACCTGACAGACTGTTATTAAATTACCAATGAATCAGTTTGCCTGCTTCACGTCACAGACCAGAGATATGTTCGTGGCATATTCGCTGTCCACGAAGTAAAAATGTTGATTCTATATTTCCGTTCTTAGGATGTAGTTGTTATTGTGAGATATGTCTGTTTTATCCTACAGTGAAAAACCGATTCTCCATTCGTTATGGTAGCATGGCCTACTTACATTTCTATTAATTTGAAAATAAATCTGTATAAACCATGTAAACATAATTACTTGACAGATTTACTGTATGATATAAACAGCTGTCACTCGTGCGTTTCAAGATACTGGATTGCATCATAACATTTCAATAGAAATGATCGCTGTGTACAATTCCACAAATTATTGCCACCCAAAGGAATCATCAGACTTATTGACATGAAACACCGAAAGTAATTGCCCATTAAGTCTGAGGAGAGACTAACTACCTAGCAGAACGGCACAGTAGTAACGCATCCTACGCCCTACAGGAGGTTTTAAGCTATTTAGGTTTGACTTCGTGGTGGAGATCTTGCATTGCATTCCTGTAGGCCTACGTTTATAGTTTTAAACTTGATAAGATTAATTTATTTATGGGATTTTATTTTCACTAGAAACTAGCAGTTGTACCACAACGAACGTCTGGATTTCGTCTGTTACTGACGCTCAGTCTCAGTGTTGAAGGCCATGTGAATTGATCGCTTTTAAATGGTCTTCCTGTTATGAATTTTGTTCTTGGAATTCTAATGCAGAAAATGTTGGCGTTGAGTTCTTCCAAAACGTCGGTAACCATTTGTAAGGCGCCAGAAACAAACGAGATCACAATCCAGGAGCAGGACATCGACCAAGTCTTGTGGCTTTGTGTTTTAATAATTTACAATTCAACGCACTTCGTATTTACGCTTGGCTTGTTCTTACAAACTTCCAAGAGATGCATCATTCGGCGTGCTCTTAAGTCGTTAAGTGATATAAATTTGTGTCCGTATATATTGTGCACTTCTGGGTTGCTTCAGCCATTTGTCACGTACGCAGCTTGCATAAACGAGTACATTTCTGAGTGACTTATCACTGTGTTTACTGTCAGTAGCTGCTGTGCCAAATGTGAATGGTATTATCATAAACTACGTATGTAGGTTCATGATGGCTTTACGGAGCTCAGTGGGAAGCCAGTCCGATGACATTATACAAATCATAACATTCCTTCTGCGTACAGTTGGGCTGTGCTGTCTTCGATGTCTTTCATTAACCGTATTATTAGATTTTATTAATGGCCTAGCCGCTACTAGTTCAAAAGAAGTTACTTTAAAAGAAGGATATTTCCGAGTTACATTTGCTAATTCAAAATAAGACACGGCCCATGTTCAAGAATTGACTTACACTACGTGTCTACTTTGCATATGTGGGCATAATTAATGCACATGTTAATGTTTGTCAGGAAACAAGGATATAAATCTGATGTGCAAGACACTACACTGAAAGAATGTTGCGGCATTCGGGAAAAATTACGTTCACTTGGGCACTTGTGACTTGTGTTGTCCGTCTATGCTCCGTACTGTGGAAAAGTAAGAAAAATAGGTTATTATAACCAATTTTGGACCTAGGTTCGAACCGTGCAGAACGTTAATGCAAGTCGAATGCACTACTTGTGCTTCAACGGGCTGCAGTTGAGCACCGAGGTTGCAGTTTTGAATCCCATTCGGATCGTCTTATTTTGTCCTGTGTTAGTAGAGTTCCTACGTTGGTCCACTAACCCAGTGGTATTCAACTCTTTTTTGTTCGCGTACCCCCAGATATAATTTCTCTTCAACTTTGTACCCCCAAAGTTGTTGGTGTATAATTCAAGTTATACATAGTATATAATCTACATCTAAAATAAATTGAATAAATTACATTACTGATTATTCAGTGTTTATCATAAAATATTTTTTTTTTAATTTCACGTAACCCCTAAGATGTCTTCCCGTACCCCCGGGGGTACGCGTACCCCAGGTTGAATACCACTGCACTAACCCACACAAGAGTTCTACAGAATATGTACTAAATGAACTAGGCCTTCACCACCAGTAACTGAAGAGTGTACTAGGATTGAGTAGTGGGGAGGATTACGACAGAAGTTTGAAGGAAATTGTCTTAAGAACAGCGTAATGCTGGAAGAACAACCACACATCTTTGACTGCTACACTCTTCATATCGTGTCTTTCAGAGAGTGGAAGAAAAATATTTCTATTGGCTGTAAACGTAATAATTATTTGACAGATATGCGTTGCATCGCAGCGTTGGTCTGTGTTTGACGGCCACCAGGCAGCCCTCTATTCTTAGTCTTGGCCTCGCGCGCGCGGGTCGCAGAACTGCAATTCACGGCAATGTGCCAGCACTCCGCCGCGATATTTCTGTTTTTTAGCTCTAAAACTTTCAGCCTTACCCTCAGCCAAGAAAAATCTACTCCGCAATAGTAAATAATAGATTAATTTTATAGTTGACCATGGTGCTTTTTTTGACGAAGGAAATTGGGTTTCTAAGATTAAGAATTTAGGACAACACGCCTCCCCCCCCCCCATCTAGACCGTCTCATCTGAAGTCACAGTATCACAAATCTAAATTTACGTTCTCAGTCACTTATCTTCCTTGAAATGTAAGGAGAGGAAAGAAAATTATATTTATGATAACATTAAGATATAAACAGATTTGGTGATGAGCATACCGCAATTAAAGCCAGTCAACAACAAAGACACCAAAGTTCTTAATCTTTTAATAGCATTTATAAACGCGTAAATTAATTTTACAAAATACATATGTATGTGAAATTAAATCCCAGATTTGCTGCTACACTGGACTTATATTGTACGGTATGCGTGAGGATAGTGATTCCTCCACGTCACTGGCGCTTGAGAGTCTCCTAAAACCAGTGAAGACACAGTCTTAATATGTGTCGCTTTATCTTGGTGTTCCCGGTCGCCATTCTTATCCATCCGCTGCAATGTTTCCATTCGTCTCTCTACTGTTTCGTCCTGGATTCCTTTCATCCGTCTAAATCTCGGCCTTCCTCTCTTTCTCATTCTCGTAACGTCCACTCCAACACTTGCTTGGGTCGCCATCTGTTGTCTGCCATTCTTTTGGGCTTGTCCGTGCCATATTAATTGGTTTGTATAAATGATCAAAATAGAGTTTTATAAACCTATTTTTTTTCCTGTAATTACGATTTGAGATTTTGTCTTTTCTTTATATTCTCGCTGATCATCTCGAGTACTAACTTTTCACAGCCTCTAGTTTCTTTTTTGTTTTCTTTCTGTAAGCCACACACTTTACCAGTCTTAATACCGTGTAGGACGTTTAGTTTTGTAAACACTCCATAAAAAATATAAGATGTGTACGGCATCTTCGTAACAAAGGATAATATCACACTGCTTGATTTTGTAACTGGGTCATCATCAGTCTGTAGATAGAAATCCAGGATATGGTTTTTTGACGTAAACATTGCACCAACAGAACCAGCTCCTGAAATGACTTCACGTCAAGTTTATTTCAAACTCGGACAACGGAAAATGCCCGCCATCAACGTGGTGAAACAAAACACGTAATTTGTTAGGGCTGTGGTGATATACGTTGTTTTACGTTCAGATGGAATGTGGTATTGAACCATTGTGGTACTAGAAAACTGGTGAAGCCCGATTGAATTTTGAAGACTTTGATCTTAAATTGTTTTGACGTTGATTTTAACTATTTAAGAACTGAGTTTCGCAGAGCAGCATTTGTGGCTGTGCGTGACACAGATAAACTTGATCTTTCTGATGACATGTCAGCAATTCCTGCACTCATTACATGACTGTGTTCCAAGTGCGTTTTGATTCTGCACACTGACTCGTTCTGCTCGTATTGAAGTATTGGCTCTGATGCGTGAAACGCCAACCCGATATTGGCCATATTCCAGAGAATTTTAAATTTTTTGGCTGGTTTCAATGCAAAATGAAATCTGGAACTATGGGCACCGACTGAAGGTAGCAAGTTATTTTAAACCTGACAATTTTAACTATGTCTAATCCAAATGACGTAAATTCTATACTTTTATCGACTAATAATTTATTATCTGTGTGGACGTGATAAATGGCTTCATAACTTTTCGGTCTGTATTTTAAAAATGTAAATGTGAGTTTCTCTGTTACTGAATTTGTGATGCGCTTGCTGTATGGAGGCGAAAGGAATGTAGGACTTGTTATCGATTGATTGACAAGGAAATGCTCAGAATATGGTGTGAGATATTGTTTCGAAACTCCCTGGAACGAAATGAAGAAACGGAATGTAAACATGATCAGATGACTGTAAAATGAGTAATATTTGAGAAACCCCCGTTTGTTCTTGCGGTAGTGAGGAAGGTGTGCATGCAGCCTGTGCAATAAGAGAGAGTGTTTCATTTCTCGTGACCTAGCCTGTCCACTAAATATTATTATGCCTCACTAAGCTGTAAATCAAGCATAGTGATGTAGATGCGCTTCGAACACACTGGCTAGTTTGTTACTTATGATGGTTATAAAATGTTGTCCCCGTCATATTGAGCAGTGGAATATAAGTTAAGAGAGTCTCGCCTCTTTTTTTTAATATTTATTTTCACATCCCACACCTTGGCAGTGACTTTAGTCAGAATATGATTACCTGTTTAGAGGTATTCGAAATAGTGTTGAATTTTGAGGTCATACAAAGACGTATCACCTTCGATCTTGGAAGATGAAATGTGGATTCGCACAGAGATACGTCACTAAACGTGCAGTTGTTAGAGATGACGACTGATGTGCGAGTGGAACACTTCTCAAGCCACTGTCGCCCCTTGATACCCAGAACAAACAGTTTGATCCGGAGCGGAGAGTTCTTGATGTATTATCCAGTTATTGAAAAGACCATTACCAACATGCTTCTGAGTGACCCTGACTTTCTCAACATTTCTATTGTGAGGACTTCATGTTTGGAGTCGAATCCCGTCAGCTAACCTGGATTTTATCTCTTGTAATAACATTTTAAAGGAAGGTTTGGTCGTGCGAACTTGTTGCTAAAGCTGGTAATAGAACTCGATTGTTATTCAGCAACGAATTAATTAATTAATTAATTAATAAAACTTGTATACTCACTTGGTAGGCTACCAAAACATGAACTGTTGCGCCTTTATAATTCTCAACTAAGTAACTTGTACACGTTTGCTCTTCCACGTGGTGCAGAACGCTCGTTGAAAAATGATAGTCGCTCCGGTTGTCAAGAAGTTCTGTGCCTTCTCTGGAGCCCAGAGGCTATGATCGTGTTTAAAAAAGTCCGCCCTCAGACATTATACTGGATGAATCCAGTTCACGGTATCACACACTATTTCTTCAAATAAATTGTAATATTCTTCTCTCATCTACACCCAGGTAACCAAAGTGGTCCCTTTCCATTATGTTTCTGAAATGTTGTGAGTTAATTTATTTTCTTCTCAAGCGCGTCCAATTTTCAACACAAAATTCGGTTATCTCCATTGCCACGTGTCTTCAATACTAATTGTAACTTGTTGTTAACATGCGATGATAAGTTTTAACTTTATCTAGATGTTACACATGAAAATACATGCTTTTTCCTGCAGCTATTCATGGAACAAAATTATTAATGATCTGAGACAGATCAGACAGTAAAGTTACTAGCTACGGCCTGGTAAACTGGGGTTCGATACTCAGCATGGGCGGAATTATTGCTTTCTGTTGAGACTATTTGAATCGTTCTTGTCGCAGATTTGCCAAGTCTGAGAACCAGAGGCATCAGCTACCAGGTGCTGTGGCAACCTTTGAATCGGAGACTGTTGCAGAAGAATTCACTTAGATCAGAAGCACAATCAATACCAGTTGGTTAGGTGGTTACTTACGCAGTTGATTGGTTAGAAATCCATATGGTTGGCTCATTAATTATCCATTTGGTTGATTATCTAGTAACTGGTTTAGTAGTTACTAGCTGATTAGTAACTTATATATTGTTCGTTGGGTAGGTGTAGGACAGTGTTCATATACTGTTTAAATTGCATCTTTTAGTTGGCCTCTGAATTTCTAAACAGCACTCACAGTTGTTTGACACAGAGAATTGAAATCATGTTCACATTACACTAATTAACATAAAGAGAAGTGGATTACAGGGTCAGTGAAGCGGTATGATATATAATCGCTTCTAAGTTTGGCGCCAGTAGCTATAAATTTACTTTTGCAATTGTCTGCTGTCATAAGGAAATGCCAAGATTTTAAGTCTGCGTCTCGCTGTCACGCCTTATTTTATGCCGAGTAGTTAATTTTATATCCTAGTACGAACGGTCAGCTGGTGTAAAATGCATACTGAATGATTGATATATTCATTGTGTGCATGTGGCTGTTACCCGTAGTGACAGATAAAATAATGAATGCAGTTGGTGTCAGGTTAAACAACATACTGCATAAAAATATGCTTCATAAAGAGATTTGAGTATTTCAGTAAATATATTGAAATAGTTTGAGTTAATTTAGCATTTTTACACGCGGCATTCGCTGTTAACTACCTTATGTACGACAGCTTTTAATGAAGTTTGGTATGGATTTAAAGATTAAAGTTTACCCATTTTATGTGTGTAACGTATGACGGAGTCGAGGTAAAGAGGTTGTGTAAGGCTCGATACTATTCTGGAGAGGTACCCGTTTGAATCATACATTGGATTCTAATCCCCTGTTTTACCTATAATTTGTGGTTATTTCTGGATATTTTCATTCATTGAAATTTTGAGTCACTGAAATTTCGACTAAGTACATCATAAATTCATATCAGCAGTGGAAGTTGAATTTTAATCTGGAAGGAGAGTCGAAGAAACGAGGAAAAGTATTTAGAGATTTACTTTTCAGTACAATAAAACTGGAGAGGGTTGTAAATCAGCCACACCACATCCAGACTGTCTTTGGGTCCACAGAATGCCCCATTTAACAGGTATCGAACCTCTTTATCCGAGGAAAAGGCAGCCGCAGCGTCATTCTAATTAATCGCCTCCATCTAGTTAGTACTAAGGTTAAACACGTGCTGAGTTTCACCCTGGAGACTTCCATACGCCTTCCTGATGCGATGCTTATAAACCAGGAAGACCTTACCTGTTTTATGTCGTACAGACGATAAGTCACAGACCCCCAATACGAATCACAATCGCCCTGGTGATAGATATAGCAATCACCCCTGAAACCAACAAACTACACGGTGCAATTTCCCAGAAGATGACAGTCATCTTCATACTGTCGCCTTGAGAACCTGAAATCTGACCTATAAACTTTTTTTGTTTGTTTGTTTGAGAGTTCAATTATTGGCCTCCGTAAAAGCTGCATTCCTAGCTCTTATGTTACTTCCTGCTTCTGAGAATTTCGAAAATTTGAGAAGTAGTCTATCATTTAAGGATATAATGCTCGAATTTATAAAATCGTATTCTCCGCGCTAATCACAGGCAGTCCATGTCTCGATTCTATTGACGATATCGTTAGAAACTAGTTTACTGTAAACACGTCTGGAAAATGAGAGGTTTTGGATTCGTGCATTTTCTCTTCGTCACCTTATGCAGTCCGTTGTTACTTCTATCCGATAACAGGCCTTTCTCGCAGGGTGTGATGCCACCGGTCTCGCATCTTCGCCCACCATGCTTCTGCATGAAGTGGTCACAAGAGCAAGGTTTCCAGCGTTGAGATATGTTTGCTTCTAGTTCAAATCAAACGTGGGTTTGTGTCGTATGGCGGTTTTATAGTGTGTCAGTAACTACACGACACTTAAAGATATCCCATGCTTAAAACTAACGCAAATGTAAATGGATGACTCACTGTTTTTGTGATTCCATTTGCTCGCTGAAGAGGAAGACGACTTCGTGTTCTAATACGTTCTGGTGCGCGTTGCATGGCGCTGGTATTTCCGTTAATTTTTTTGCAGGTACAGTGAATGTTCATGAGATTAGTCATCTTCCAAACGCAGTGCCGGATTTAGACTTTGCGAGGTCCTAAGACATGGTAAAGATGAGGCAGACATAAGAATTTAAAAAAAATTGTAGAAATAATTATTAATAAACGTTAAATATATTTATTTAAATGATTACACGGGCTGACTTTTTTATGACAGGAAATAATTTAGCAGCAAAAAAGACAAACAGGTTACTTCCAAAGTACTTTATTTTGTTAGCGAAGAAAATTTTCATTTGGTGAAATTTCAGGCTATTACGGCGGCCTCATTATAAAAAGGACCGTAAGTCATCTTCTGCAATTGATTTTATCCTAATTCCTTTTTAGCGTGAATGGAGTCTGTATTTACGGATCTCCTCAAATGAACGTAGTTGACAACAATTGTCACTATTTTGAGGCCCCCAAATTTTGAGGCACTATGCTTAAACTTCAACGCGGTCTTTTCTATTTATTCCAGTAGCAAGAAAGATTAAAGGGTGGCAAAGTGACGAGTTCCTTAACTGTGTACTTAAACTTCAATTTTGCGTCGGATTGTACAAAACACTGCTCTAATGTTTTAATAACTGTTTTAGGAAAATAATTTTCATCTTATCTTTATTCCCTGTGTACCAGTGGTGGTTGGGTGAGTGTGGGTCGCGACCTGTGCGTTGTGAGGACACCCAAGTTTTTTTTTATTTGGAAAATCAAGATGTATCTATGTGCAATTTCAAGGATATTTGTTGAGGCCTTGTGTGCGTAGCGTCTTTTGTCCAAAAGGGGTGGCATTTGACTTTCTTCTACATACTTTTCGAGCCTCTTCTACCGTGTCTACTCAGTTTGTTATTTCTTACTCATATAATTTACCTTCTCCTTTGTGTATACTTTTTATAGTTAAAAACTGGTTTTTTTCCCCCGTATTTGATTACATGTTGCTTTGTTTTCACTACGCGTTCCGTCAGACCTGAACATGAATATTAATCCAATTTACCAGAAAATCTTCCTGTCCACTAGACTTCCTAACTTGGCATGATCGATTTACAACTTGGTCCTTCGACATGAATCGCTTTGTATGGAAGTTAAAATGCATTCTGGAGGTAAGCCACCAAAAGCATCTGCCGGGACTCGGTGGATTAAATGATTCGTTAAGTTAGTTGACTACCCTGCATCAGCTGTGGATGTTGGCAGACGACGGTTGTGACCACGACTCTCGATATGAGGAACGACAGAGCAACTGGCCTTGGTCTAACGTAGTTGCTTCTGTGACAACTCTTTTCTCATCTTTTTTTAAAATCTCTTTCCTTCTATTTTTCTTCTGCCCTGTCGTATTTCTTCTCTCTTGGCTCTTATTCCTGCCCGTATCTATCTCTCAGTACAGTCCCCTTCAGTGCGAGGTGCACCGCAGTATACGCCAGAGCCTTGTTAACATTTCCTTCATTGAGATTCGAGAAAGTGTAAGATTGCCCTTGGAGATCGTGCGTAGGCACAGAGTCTTGTTTTGTCACCAGTCTGCCGCGTGCAGGCACAGATGTTCCAGATGTTACAATGACAGTGTTAATAACGAACATGTGGTCAGTATTGTTTAAGAGCTCTGTACCGATTTGTCAACCAATGGAAGTGTTATCAAGAACTTTTGTATTGAAGAGTTTCGTGTTGTTTCGCCTTGTGTGACGTTTTGTTAATCTTTCTGTGTCATATAATGAGAGCATGAAACCTAACAGCAGAATGCAACAATCTAATCTTAAACTCTCACCCCAATCTCAGCTAAAGATTATTTTGACAACATTAGTATTTTGTCCGCCGTTTTAAAAAATTGTGAAATGCGGTCTCTTACTCTGGAGGAAGGGTGTGACTCTTGAGCGTTTTAAAACAAAATTCTAAAATGAAATTGAATCCGACACACGAATTATATATATATATATGTCATCTGCTGTTCCTTCGTTTAAATGAGAACACACTGAATCACATTTCACCTTTTCCGTGGTGTGGCGCAAGAACTCTATGATGTTACGTACTGCTTTGCTCCATCCGACACCTGCAGGATAGCTCCTATCATGGCTTACGTCGCCTTGCGTCAGGCAAACTGAGTAATACAGTGTTTCATGACAGTGACAAATATTTGAAGAAAATAGCTTCGCGACGAATCTAACCTGATTAAGCAAGAATGAGACGGGGATAGTCACTGGGCAACACAAGCATTAATTTCTGAGTAGGCCTAATCCATTTTCCTGATGAAGAGATATGAACAGACGTCTCTTGATTGAAAAGTTTTGTGCCCTGGAAGAAATAATTAGGGAGGTGAACGTCCGCTACTTCTTTTATGAAGTGCTACATTTCTCTTGTCCTCCAATCTCATACCGGTACAAATTTTTCTTCCATTCAATTCCGTTCTTCTGTCGCCTTACAAATTCGTTGTGCGCGTTATATTTTTGGTTTTCTTTTCTAACTCCTTTCAACAACTTGTCTGGCATGACACCGTGCAAGTCGGAACGATTCTCAGAGTAATTTTTAAATCATGGTGACAATTTTTTAATCATATTTTTGATACGGGGTAATATTTGATTCAGAAGAAAGAAAATGCACGCTGTGACTGTGAGTCATAGGACACAGTTTTCAGAAGCTTTGATGCACTACACTCGCGAAGCATGCAAACGTAAGCGTTTCTGCACAGAATTAAAGATTTCATGACTCAAACATTCATCAAATAATTAATTTCTATGGCGTGATATCACATGCGAATCTCAGCAAGATTATTATTTTCAAAAATTAAGAGTGAAAATCACACTGATTCTATCTTCAGATCCCTTTAAGAATTAAGCAGATATTATTTGTTATTTTCTCAGTTTTACACTGGCTTTTCAAGGACATGTATTCGGAAACTTGTTTCAAGTTGCTGTTCAATAGCACGATTATTTAAGTAAAATAGGTTGTGTTCTGTTTGTGACTGCTCTATAATTGTTATTGAAAACCAGGAAAGATTACGTAGTAAAGTTACTGGCTACGTTTTGGAGGCCTGAGTTTGATTTCCAGCGGGGGCAGGGATTATTAATATTCTTATAACCAATTGAATGTGCATAACTTCTAAAGCAAGACAGTGTACTGTGAAGTTAAATTTAATTTACGATATTGTTGACATGTTATAAAACTAATTACACCCAGATGCCAATAAAACATAAAAAGAACGCTGTTTATAAAAAACTGCATGGCGGCTAGAATTTGATACTTTCAAACTTGTGTGGCTACTCCGGTCTTGTCAGCTGACATGGTCCAGCGGTCTCTAATCTGGAGCCAGGTCTTGGTCAAGGCTGACCGGCCTGTCTTGATGTAGGCTTTCCATTATCTGGCCAAAACCGGAATGCGAAATTCCGTAGATGGAATGTTAAGGTTAGCGACCACTCAGTCTGATGTGCAGATCAGACTGACTCAGATCTCGCCCCCATACCGCGATGACGACCCAGGAGGAAGCGAAGCGTGAGTTCTTCTACAGCGTGCACAAATCGGTCCTCAAAGAACATATTTGCCGAACTGAAACACGTGTTTATTTCAGACAAGAGTCTGTACTCTTACACCAGTGTTTCTCAACCGGGGGTCCGTTGACTCCGGGGGAACCTTGACATTATACTGGCCTATCCCAGGCTTACGGTTCTCCATATATTCGCGTCCCTGTTGCAAAGTAGAATTCTGATACTTGGTTACTTACGAATAAGTCCTGAGTATCAGTCGTTACTTTTCCTGTGTTTGTAGTTAATGAACTGTTGTTTCATCCCTAATAAAGCACCTTGCTTTCAAGGAGGGGTCATTGTACCAGCTCCCAGCCTTGAACCCAAGTGTTTTTCTTAACTTTTCTCTTTTTTAGTTTGAAGTAAAAGAGCTGTGAGTTTTAGATGATAGATTTCAGGCACGTTTCTGTTTTTATGACACTGTCCTATATGTATCGCTATAATAAAACCTTACTGTGGCAGACAGCTGCATGTGGAGGTACAGTCCGCATTTCTAGTTATCTACACTCAGTCCTTGATCAAAAGGGACACCATTAATCACAAATATAGGACTTCTGGAGGGATGGATCCATTACGTATCCTAAACCTTTGTATTTCGATTATTTTTTTCGAATTATTTCTTTTGTATTTACGTTTCCATGGTAATGAATAATTGTCATTGCTTGAAAAATGCAAGTTGGTGACCTCAAATGCAGAGAGACGGTTGGAGAAGCATCAAACACGAAAGCCAATCAGGAGGGAAGAGTTAGGTACGATATATCTCGCTGGTGGCAATGAGAGTTTTACTTTTCATCACGTAATATTTGAGTGAATAAATCAAGGATGGGTTTATAACACACATGCACGCTTTTGTGGAACCCGAAATTTTATGTCTTTGTTTAAAAAGAAACCACCATTGGACCCTATCCTAAATTCAGTTCAATCTACACAAATTCTTTTCCACCCGTTTAAGAAACCTTTTGTTATTATGATTATTCTTCCATCTCCTAGTTCCAAAAAATAGACCATTCCCATTACATTAAATTTTGTACGACCTCTTAAAATTCACAGTAGATACTACATTTCTCGGCTTATTCCATCTTTCTTTATTTAATCACTGTAATGATACCTCGTAGAGAGAGTAAATTATGAAGCTCTTCATTACAAAATTTTCTTCGTGTTCCTGCTGCTTCCTCTTTGTCAGCTTAAAATATGCGTAGTTATAATTAAGGGTTAATTTCAAACAGTGCATTTATCGTTTCAATTCAATCGGAGTCACTGCATTTAACAGAATCACATCAGTGATACAAACGTGAAATAATTTTTACTTTTTATTTCTTTTTCGTCCGATGGTGAATGATGATCCCATTTTCAGGTCTGTAATAAGACAAAATTATAAAAATATATATTGACACTTCTCAAAAAAAAAAAAAAAATTACAGCCATTTTAAAATAATTAAATTTTTAAACATTCGCTACTTTTATCCTTCTCTGTTCGCGACACGGTCGCAGAACTTTCAGGATCTCGACTTAGACAAACAAATCCACCAAGTACTTGAAGACTGTACGGTAAGCTATGGTGGCAACCGTGACAGTTCATAATTGGTTACCTGATACTACTTTAAGTTTCCTGCCTTGTAAATTTATGACATACGTTTAATGAAGAATTATTGGGAACAGACGCCTCAGAAGAGAGACGTTTCTTCGTCCTTTGACCGCCAGCTGTACGTAAGGAGTTCTGTATACAAAGGCGCCGGAATATTGACCTTTCTAGTGGTAGTGTGAAGAGCGTAACTGTCGACATATTCCTTTTTTATTCCTTCTGGAAACACCATCTTAGTCTGAGGTAACACTGCAAACGTATGGCTAGTTAATAACTACGTTCGTTGGCTACAGTGGTCAGGGATTCGGAACGAGGCCGACTGGCTGTGTACAAATTTAATTTCGTTATTTACTTCATATTACGTGTAATCGTACGGACACGTGGTAAGGCGACGTTAGACTTTTTTTGTCATCTGTAAGTACGTATTTATTGCAGGATGGACCTCTACTATTTACACTTTACTTAGTTTCTGTTGGATAATTTCCACGTAACTTCTTAAGATGACAGGGACTGCTTTCCGCTTGATATGGCGTCATTAAACGTATGAACATATAACTTGTAACTTATTTTGATAATGGCCGAAGGAAGGCATATATATATTGTAGGAGGAAATTTGGATTTTTAGTAAAATTTAGGTTAGTGCTTTAAATTTCACACTTTACACGTTAGCCAGATCGTTGAGGCTTACGCTGCGAGCGCCTGGCTGACTGGAGTTTGCCAACGATGCATTTTTTGTGATCGGTTCTGCTGTGTTCCATGGTTTGGAGCACCACTGAACTACAAAAGTAACACTGAAGACATTTTATTGTAAGTTTTTCAGAGTGTTAGCCGGGCTAGCACGGTTAACAAGAACGCTCCGCTCCATCCTTTAGTAAATTATGTACTTTCAAGTTGAGCTGTGGATAAAACAAAGGATCTTAACAACTGAACTGTGCCTAACATTTCAGTCTCTAGTGTTTGTTTCTGTATCTGCATTTCGGAGTTAAAAATTACGAGTCTGCTCTAGTAGGCCTGTGGGTCTTTTTTCCGAATGAATGGGGTAACTTAAATCGTGGATTTGAAGAATTAAGGCTTAAATATTTTAGACTAGAGTGTTCTGTTAACCATTTATACCAAGACATATTTTGTAAAAGTTTTCTATGAATTAACACAGGTGGTAATTTACTAATGAATTATTACCAAGAAGTAACGAAATAATACAGTTAGGTTATTCTTAGTTATCCTGAGTTATCAGAAATGCTAGAAAGAATAAACATATTTTAGGCTAGGTTCTTCTACGTCATGAAAACGTGTAAAAATTGTTGTCAGTTATAATACATGGGGACATTTTCTGTATAACATGCTGATCATGGAATGAGAAATAATTTCGAAATTGTGATTGGCGAAGCTGACATAAAAGTAACATATGAGACCCGCTCGTATCTGTGAGGAAAATATTAGAACGGGCATTACGCAAGTCGTTTGTCAGAATGTGGAGTGAATTAAATTTATTGGGGATAGAATGCAATGGCAAGTCATTCAGATGCTGTTTGGAGATTTTCCTAGTCATATATCACGAAAAACTTCCAATTTCCTTCGTCACTGTGTAAATGGCACTAATTTTCACACAGTTGGTAGTGCTGGTTCCGGTCTCTGTGCAGTGCGGTATAGTAATTTGCCAGTGACTTAGTGTGGTGTTGTCCGACTTCATCACGGCTAAGTATGATTGTATCTTAACAAATTTTTTTTCTTATACAGACCGGATGTTTCAGAACATACAGCTACAGATATTAATCTTGAGATACATGAAAAAATACATACATAGAAGAAATAAGAAGACATGTTACATAGGAAGTTGTTCGCTGTGTGGAGAGAATTGAACTCCGTTGCTTGCGGGCATGATGATGCCACGTGTGTTACTATTCCTAGATGAGAAACCGCCATTATAGTTTTATCCAGTCTGTCCTCAAACTGTAAGCAGCCCATAACGCTCATATTCCTTCGTAAACTTATTTTAAGCCTACTTTACTTATTAGAGGAAGGTGTAGTATCACTATGTCACTGTAACATTTGATGCGAAGGACACCAAAACTGCAAAACATCCTTAACTGACGAGTTACGGGTAGCAGGACCGAGGTGCAGTTCCCGGCACAGGCAACCCTTTCTTTTGCTACCACGTCCAAAACGACAGTGGACCCATTCAGCTGTCCATTGGGTACCTGTATTTTTCCTGGAGATGTATCAGTCGGAGCGTGTCGATGTGTCCATACATCAACGAGATGTAGGAATGTGCAGAGATTTACCTCCACGTCTTCCTTACGCTGTCATGTTGTGGTGCTTGGACACAGGCAAAAACTTTACTCTTATTCATAGACAAAATTATCGTTCTTTTGTCGGCTATATTTACTGAAGATGTACATGGTTCTATTTGCCCACTCCAATAGCTTCCAGAACGGTCCCATCAAATAGGCTACCGATCCTCTATTCCAGATCCGTATATACGAATATTCTCATTTCATCCAGCGCTACATAACGACTGCAGTTGAATCAGCGACTTCACATAACCGAAGAATCATTCGGTGCAGTGCAGGCAACCACGTCATTATTCAATGCCGAACCCTGAAATTCGCTATGATGGTTAACTAAGCTGACTCGAGACCACCTTCTTGACAAGTCAATAGTTACCGTATTAGTAATGAAATTTGCTGCCGGTTTTCAAAACCGAATGTTTATTATCGTTTCCACAAGAGATATTTTAATATTATCTTATCTACGTCTGTCATACGTAATCTCTTTATTTCAGTTTTATGGCCTAAATTTTGTATGCACCTCTCATTCATGCTACATGTCCCCCTCGGACCATCCTTGTTTGATTTTCCACCCTGTTAGTAAAAGAAAACGAAAAATTGTGAGGCTTCTGAATCTGCATTGTTTCCCATCCTGTTGCAAGTTCTTCCGTTTTTGGTCTCAAATTATACTTTCATACATTTTAATCTCTACATTTTAGATATGCAATTGTAATAGCCATAAAGATAATTGCGATAATGTTAAAGAAATTTCTCACAAAATGGAAGGCAACGATACAAACACTGCAATAGGTGTAATGGACATGCTTGCTTCCTGTCGGCTATAAACGATACAGAATTGCAGTAGCGAACATGAATTTCCTATTGTGACAGGTTGTAAACTTGTCAGCAGTTTTAGTATTTCCTATCTTTTGTTTACTCAAAAACACCAAATTGACTACGGCATAAACACGAGTTTCGGGCACTAGAAACTCATGCCAAATGAACTGCTGTAAAGAAATTAACCGGTGTATTTTTGTTGTGTAAGTTTGGATATACGGTTTACATTTTAATTTAATTGGGAAACCATAGTTTGAGGTTTTCAAGTGCCACCTTGTGCCCAAAATATCAAAATCCTGTTTTAAACTATGTTTTACTTCTTTAACTTCGTCTGTAGAGTGAAACATATCGGATAGGTAGAGACAGACGCTTGAATCCTGTCTGTCGGCAATCGTAGAAGATGCAGTGAGCGCGGTTCACATGTGTCCGTTCCTTATATCAGAGTGCAATAATAAGTTTTGGTTGTCACTGGGTCCTCTATCGACAGAATTTCTCTTGTTTATGAGTGTATCTTCCCTTGTTGTTTTATAATGTTGGCGGCATATTATTTTCCGACTGGCTATATCACAATGTCACAGTATTTTTGTGGACGTTAACGCCGTTAACTTAACGGCCCAAGTCAAAATTCATACTACACTACATAGTTAATCACTATCACTCAATAGCTATATCAGGGGTTACTTAAGTTGACTTCATTGTAATATTCAATAGCTAGTGAGAGGCAAGGTTATACACAGACGACACGTGTTTGTATGTGTGACACTTTTACTGACTGGTGTCCTCAAACTAGTTAGCATGAGAACAGAAATGTTTTGTGTGCCGGCAGAGTTCTGCACATTCAAACGGTCTACCTACTACGTAGCTAATTCAATTCGCAAGCGCTCTATGTAAACACCAACGTTTCGGCGAAACATACCGTCTTCATCGTTAGGCTGAAGATGACAGCCCAGAAGAACCACACTGAAGAAGGAGGTGACACTTTTTAAAGAATTCCTGTAGTGATAATTAAATTTATTAGTTACATAAACGTGTTATTTCTGATTGAGAAATATCGACTTCTCTGCATACAATAGTTAATTGTAAGTAGACGTGCCAGATTACTTGAGCACTGTGCTACTGTTCCCACGCTCCTTGTTAATGTACCTTTATTTATTGCATTTTCTCTGGACGGATTTGTCGTGTCAAGGTCGCTTTACTAGAATACTGAACATAATATACTAAATAGACTGTCTAAAATACCCAACACAAAAATATGTCACATTAGTTTTATCTATCAGAATGGACTGTCAGAATTAATCAGTATGGTTAATTTATTTATTAGTCAGAATATACGAGAAGGACTTAGTGACGTTCATTTTTATCCATTTCAGAATTTACCAACAACCATGCAAATTTGGCGATAATTTCAGCAATGTAGATTTGAAGCGAAATAATGTAGATTTTTTATTAGAATAAATTAAATTAATGAAATAAGTGACCGGAGAAACTACACAATGAGGAGCTACATAATTCAATTTTTTATTATTAGGATGATCAAATCAAGGCGTACGAGATGGGTGGAGCATGTGACTTGCATGGGGAGATCATAGATACGTATACAGTTTTGGTTGGAGAACCTGAAGTGAAGGACCACTCGGAAGACCTTGGTGTAGATGAGAGGATAATATAATCTAACTTAGGGAAGCATTTTTGGAGGGTGTGGATTTAATTCATTTGGCTCAAGACAGGGACCGGTGGTGGGCTCTTGTGAGCACGGTAAAGAACCTTAAATTTCCGTAAAAGGAGGAGAATTTCTTGATGAATTGAACGTACTGTTCCCCTGCCGAGAAGGACTCTAGTCAGTTGAGTTTGTTTGGTAAACAATTTTAATATAAATTTGTTTTACGGATTTGTTGTTGTTTATTTCGTGCTGACGATAGTTTCCAGTTGGAACTTTCTGACGAATAAAAATATGTACACTTTTGCGTTTGGACATATTCACGAGTTTCAAACACGTCATCAGGGATTCAGGGTGAAGAAAATTGAAAGCATCTCTGTTAAAGATGGCAATGCTTTTACAAACTGTAATAGTAGCAGAAACAGATCTGGCTGAAGGACCTACCATAAAATTATGACGCACAGTAAAATTAGAGAAGTCTGATTGACCTAGTGAGTACGCGTATTATAACAGTATCCAAAACTGATGAGAAACAAATAATAATAATATGCGTGTGTAAATATTTTTGTTCCTTCTGTGAAAGAAATGTAAACCACAAATTAACATTCACAAATATCAGCAGCAGGTTAGATGCAAAATTTATATGCAGACGCTCACAATTATTTTCTACTCGCAAGCCACATTCGTTGACCCATCGTGAAGAGCAGATTAGGCTCACGTTGAACCGTCATCACCTTCTGATCTTCACCGCCGCACAGTCCGAGTCAGCTCAGCATGGACTGTGATTACCTGATTCGGAAAATAATGAGTTTATTGCGTACGTTTTCAATTACGCCTTATTTTTGCATGTAAAATTGCAAGATAATATTGCGCATCGGTTACGCGACTGCATTGAAACGTGAACAAACAGAAATGAGAAAGTAATGCTGCTGTTACTGTCACTTGTATCTGTTTCAGCTCTGTTTGTTGACGCTTCTCTGTACGTCCTCTAGTCGCGAGGAGATTCACACTTGAAGGAATTACTACACAGAGAAGCTGACGTCTCCTGCGGGTACAGCCATTCGCAGAACGCGGTCTCCCTTTAGGCTGATTATTTCACACAAAATCTGGAGGCTTATTTATGCTCTTTCAGCGTATCTCATTTGTGTTTACCATACTTAGTTTACCAGTTTTGTCACAAAAGTGAGCAAATATAAATTTTATGCCGTCTGTGTTCTGCTTTATGTCGTTACAAACAAATAAATTTCTTTACAAATGCGAGATCTGAGTTGTCATGGCGGCGAAACTCTGGATTGTGGATTACGGTATGACGTGATGATGTGCAGTCTTATACATGGCTACCAAGGTTTTGGAGGAACGCATCGCCACCACCTGCAGAGTTATCTGTAAAACTACACGATGTCTTAACCCAGAAGACCACATCCCAAACTTATTATACATCTGTATGATAAACTTAAAAATCGTGGAAGAGACGAGACTGTGAACGTACGAAAGTTTACCCATATTTTAAAGCGTTTTCATGTTCTTGAAAGAAAGACAAAATTTTAAAACTGTATATACCTGCTGTTGCTTTTGCCTTCGCAGAAAATTGCGTTATTTTAAAATTAAGCAGAACTCCCACTATGTAATTCACATATATTTTACTCTGAAAAGTTTCACAACGTCTTGCAAAGTGACGCTGATGAAGGGGTTGCCGTCTTTTGGCCTAGTCAAGCCTACCATTCCTACCAACCGCAAATGGAGGGTTGCCTGTTCCGCTGGAGTCGGTATTTTCGCCGTTCAATACTTAGCCCCGTACCTGCAGACTCGCTGTGTAACTCTTGGAGCACCATGTCCCTATATCTGACCTCCAGTCCCCCAAAGTACAGAATTTTCTATAGGACTACTCTGTGACTATTTGTTTTTGAGATCCATGTTAATATTGTCGTTTCGTCTACGAACAGGTAATTCATGTGGTCCGTAACTTTGTATGAGTTCTTATCTCTCCTGTTGCGTCCTACACGATCCATATGTTCCAGGCGGTGGAGACAAAGTACGAGGCTGGTCTACAAAGTAAGTTTCCGTGGGGCCGTTTACAGAAACAAATACAATTTCATGGAAATATTTATTGCAACAGATACAGCAAGTGTCCAGCTATTTTTCAACATATTCGCCACCGGAATTGAGACATTTGTCATACCGTGGGACCAACTTTTGAATACCTGTGTCGTAGAAGTCTGCCGCCTGGGATTGGAACCACTGTGTGACAACCATCTCCGCCTCTCTGTCATTCTCAAAACGCTGACGCTGACCGGACAGGAATTTCTTGAGGTGTAGGAAAAGATGGAAATCACTGGGAGCGAGGTCCGGGCTGTAGGGTGAATGATTAAACACCTCCCAGCTGAACTCCTGCAGGAGACTTGCTGTCCGTCGAGCCGTGTGCGGCCTAGCGTTATCACTGACCGCACTTCACAGTCTGCGGGAGCTGGAATAAGAACCTCCATCTTCAACAGCTGCAACGATGCTAATGTGAGAACGCGGGAGGTGCCGTTAGTGCATGCGCCATGCTACGTCATTGCTCTATCACGTACGCACAGTCGCTTCGCGCAATATAAGGTTTGCTAGCTGTGCGACGAGTGGGAAACTTACTTTGTGGACGCGCCTCGTATTAATTCAGACCAGCCAGACTTAATATTGCTCTACGAGACAAAGTAGGAAGGTGCTTACTTATCATTACTGATCAGTAAGAACTTTGTGAATAATAATAACAAAAAATAATAATTATAATAGTAGTAATATATGTTGTGAAGTCGTGAAGAAGTCTTCCAGGCCCGTTTTATACACATCCCCCCTAGCAGCAGTAGCAGCCAGGACCACTACTGACTCATTAGAACGTCACTATTACTTGTCAGTCACTTGGGCGGAGAGTTGCCACGTGTCAAGGTCCTGGGTGGGGGGGGGGGGGACGTCAAGTAGCCCTTGAGGCCGTCCGCGTTTAATTGGCACGAACCAATGACAGGTGTTCGTAGAAGTTCAATATAAAACTGCTGTGTATTATCTCACAAAATAACTGTCATTTTCGCCCTTGCGTCTTCAACGGTCTTCAAAAACAATTTCTTGAGTGTCAGTGGAGGAAATCGTTATCACGTGGTGTCGACTTTGAAAGTGGCATGGAATTTTCAGAACTTCGTGTGTTGTCATCGCTAAATAAAGAAATAATGGTAACCTTGATAAATACACACTACTGTTAACTGGGATGAATACATAAACAAAACAAACAAACAAACAAAAGTAACAGAGGTAAATGAATAATTACAAAAATATACATAATAAATAACTGATATGTAAAGAATAAAATGTAACGAGCGAAATAAATACACAATTCAGTGACTTGACACATTAGAATTACTATGTGTTCAATACATTGATATGTATAGGAATAAGTAATTTTGTTAATGAATCTGACTAAACTCTACGTTAGAAGGGATATTTTTCCTCGGTTCACATTAACGCAAGAATCGGCCCTCCATTCTAGATTGCTTAACATAAATACAGAAACTTAAATTTGATACAGATGTACAGTTTATAACATGAGAGTGAAGGGAACATCATTACCGTTCCCAGATATGAACTCTGGCCGTTCAGTAAGGATCTCAGTTTTATTTGGCCTTCAGGTCCTGTGACGCAGACTGTCGCACTCCGAGAAGGTGAAAGTTCACTGCATTCGATGTCACTCGTATATTTTACTTGTCGCGTAAAAAGCCTTGGTCTCTGTACCACATCTAGTATTTCCTTTGCTTCCCCATAAGTCGGTTTGCCAACATTTCGAAAACATTAAGGCTTTAGAAATAATTATATTTTCTAAGAATAACTTTAGGTGTAGTATACAAATATTTGGATGGAACATGGATGGGTACCATATACAATTATAGCTATTAGGGGATACTTTATTACCAGACATTGAAGCAATAAGCATAAAATGTAATGGCTTCCTGGAACGCGGAGACATTCTGTTTTACTCCAGCGGTAAATTTCGATCGTGACAGAGAGGCCAGTGTATAAATAGCTACTTCTATTCTTCACGACTCGAAACTATTGCTAATGTGGTCACAGATGTGTATATTGTTGATCTGTTTTTATTGTATTAATATAGACTGGAAGATAGAAGTTTTCCAAGAACGGATTACAAAATGTTTTGTGCTTAGCGTGTTATTCTATGAGTCAGGTAATTGGCGAAATTTTCTGTGGGTTTTTAATGGAATACAAGTCAACGTCCGGGACTGTGGGTTCATAAATACCGCTCAGATTAACCCTCAGATTCCAAGGTTTTCCACAGGCACTGATAATCAGACGCAGTTGCTGACATTGCAGCCGATGACAAATTCTTGGAGAACAAACTCTAACCTCGTGATTTCTGCGAACACTAGGTGTAAATCTCGGATCGACTCTTATTTCTGTTACTTGTACTTTGTTTACAAGAAATTGAGAATTCGAAGAGCAATTTTAGGAGGATTTGATAAAATTTCGTAAGCATTTATTATTGTTTCCATCTGGAATTATGTTATCGTGTTTTTGTTTGGTGTTGCTAAAGTTTACTGGCGAAACACGTTTTTATCCTAAATTGGACAGCACAAATTTGAAGGTCAAACCACATTTTTCTTCAGATTATGTAAATTTAAAAATAAATGTATCTAACGAGTATTTTGACCTTTAAGACTTGAAATTTAGTTGCACGTTTTACTCCCTCTGATATTATGGATTTCAGATAGTACTCGTAGGTTGCACAAGAGTGTAAAATCAGGTCCTAACCTTGCAATGTCGAGTACACTGCACTGTTTGAATTTGCATAGGCACATCTTATTGGTGGCTGTTTTAGATTTATGCAATTAACGTTTTTGAAGATTCAGGGACAGATATTCAGAAATACTATTTTACATAATTCCCTAACTCCCCATAACAGAAATTTTATTTCTACAAAACTCGTCCTGTTTATATTTCACGCTGACTGCTTTTTGTACTCCGGTGTTAAGCAACCGGTGTGCCGCAAAAATGTTTCTGGCGCGCCGCGAATTTTTTAAAAGAAATCGCAAATTCGCATATTTTTGTTAGAAAAATAATGTATTATCTCCGTTTTCATATGCGTGCATTCTTATAGGAAAATCATTTGTTTGTATATACGTATTTTTTGTTGTGTATATTTTCATATCCCCTTTTCGTGAGGCGACATTTTGTGGTCTGCCGTCATGTGTGTGACAAATCAGGGTGTGCTGCGGGTGGAAGAAGGTTGCGGGCATTGCTTTGCTCATATCATCATAGGCCTAACATCGGAAAAGGGCGAGAATTAACTAGTCAGATAACAGGACGCTGAAATTCCGCTCTTATGGAATGTAACATGTTTCTAAAACAAACGTTGTCTTTGTTAGCTACACCACTTATTTCCCCCTTCTCCCATGTATTTAAAACCTTTATAAATCAGCTTCTCCCTGTTTATGGGCTTCACATGGCCAGATTTATACGCGCCTCTTGAAATAAGGACGTGTGTTTGGCATCAACTACCAGACGCTGAGGAAAACCGACAAATGACGACATAGACGAGCCAAACAAGCGGTTAGAGAAGATTAACAGACATTAGGGGTGTTTGAAGCATATTCATTTCACCCAGTAAATGAACGTTCTTAAATATACTCTGGTCTTAAAAATAACCAACGTCAAATTTAAAGCCCACGTAATCTAATCAGGGGCTGCTTATATGTTGTTTTAATAAAGTATCAATTATCTCCTCTCCACCCCTGTATTTTTCCGCCTAGATCTAATCCATTTACTACCGATTCAGTATATTCTGTCCTGCGCTTCCCAAATTGATGCCAACAAGACCAACCACTCTGATACAAAAATCACACTTTTTCCTCTGTCGTATTTAAACTCCTAATCATTATATTGAAGAGGTTGTGGGAGACCAATGATGCACACAGAATTTTTGTCGGAAAATCCTTAAAGACAGAGTGCATGTTGTGAGGGTCGGAAATGGATTGAATTTGTTCAGGATCATGTCCAATAGGGGATGTGAAGTTACCGTGTTGAAACTTCGAGTTGTGCCACGAGCGAGTTAGTCTTATGGCTTATCAAAAGACAGTCCCAGAGATTTTAATCAACGCCAGTAATTTTCGAATTAGATAAATAACTTATTTTTTATATAGTATTACAGCAAGTTAGGGATACATAAGAAATAAAACGATTATGCATTAAATAATTTTATTAATGTTGCCGGCACTGCAGTTTAAGTATTCGCTGAATGTACGCGCGTACGTCTTAATTCACTGGAATACTATTTCAGATTGTTTACTCAAAATTCTTACTTTAAATTGATTCACATTTGTGAAAACACATATCCGTCCGTATCTTGATCGAGATTTCGGAATAGTCTGAGAGTCTGTAAGCACAGCTCCTTGACTGGTTTCTGAAAATACTGTTTGTACCGTGTAGAGAATCAAATCATAGTTTGTCATTGTCAATGCACAACACTGAAATTACAGGTAGAGTTGTTTTCGATTCTGAACACAAAGAAACATCAATGCGTACCGTCATTAATCATGTTTATCCCCAGGAGAGAATGGAAGCCCTCTCCTACTGTCGTTATGAAGCTATAATTACCGTTGGAATAAGGGATTATATTTTGAATGTTTAGGCGAAACCTAGGGATAATTTATACGCCAGTGGTGTGCCGGAAACGGAACCCTGAGATTATGATTTAGGCTGATGTTTAAGGATGCACAATGCTCCAGGCGCCTGCTTGCGAAGCGTAGTTTGCAGACTAACATCTTTCATTTACCTCTTATTTATAGCTTCATGAACAGTTATCACAAGTGGGTAGAGTAAGTTGTTCATAATGTTTCGTAATAACTTGCTTAGTTGTCGACAGAGCGACTAACAAACACTAAACGTATGCTGTTTTCCTACTTCCCTCATTTGTACGAAGTTAAGTTTATCTTTAAAGTACTGCATCGAATTTGTGTTCGGGGATCGAAGTTAGAACGGGAACCTATTGTTCTGAGGGCAGTATTTCTTTTACGAGGCGCGTCCTCAAAGTAAGTTTCCCACTCGTCCCACAGCTAGCAAACCTTATATTGCGCGAAGCGACTGTGCGTACGTGATAGAGCAATGACGTAGCATGGCGCATGCACTAACGGAACTTCCCGCGTTCTCACATTAGCATCGTTGCAGCTGTTGAAGATGGAGGTTCTTATTCCAGCTCCCGCCGACTGTGAAGTGCGGTCAGTGATAACGCTAGGCCGCACACGGCTCGACGGACAGCAAATCTCCTGCAGGAGTTCAGCTGGGAGGTGTTTAATCATCCACCCTACAGCCCGGACCTCGCTCCCAGTGATTTCCATCTTTTCCTACACCTCAAGAAATTCCTGTCCGGTCAGCGTCAGCGTTTTGAGAATGACAGAGAGGCGGAGATGGTTGTCACACAGTGGTTCCAATCCCAGGCGGCAGACTTCTACGACACAGGTATTCAAAAGTTGGTCCCACGGTATGACCAATGTCTCAATTCCGGTGGCGAATATGTTGAAAAATAGCTGGACACTTGCTGTATCTGTTGCAATAAATATTTCCATGAAATTGTGTTTTGTTTCTGTAAACACCCCCAGGGAAACTTACTTTGAGGACGCGCCTCGTATTTCCCTCAGTCCCTTGAAGAAATTTCCTTGAAAAAGTCAACAACCGCTTCCCCTTGCATTTATTTCGATACATAACCTCGTAAAGCAGTCTTTTAATTTACTGTATTCCTCGAGTAAAAGAGTGTCTGTTTCTCGTAAAATGTTTAAAACCCGGAACCAATACTCCAGCTCCGTGTACTTTTTTTTGGATTTGTGCCGAAAACATGCCACTTCATTCGGCTGCGTGATAATGTAAATTTGTCCCAGTGCTTAATGAATCATCGCTCCATAAACGTGATGTCCCTGTCCCTAGGTAAGTGCTACATCAATCCATAAAGACAACTTTGTCCCTGCTCTTAGTTAAGCAACACGCTAAGAGGGTTCGAATGCTTCATTAAGCACCACTCAATAAACGGCAAAGTTTCCTCTGTACTTATTTCATTACTTAAGTATAAATTTCAAAATGTTTACTTAGCTACTACACCGTAACGAACGAGTACATGAGCGCCACGCTATAGAAGGCAGTTGATCATATGCTTAGTTAGGTGTCACGTTACAAAACATAACATTGTTCCTGTGCTTAATTAAGAAAAAGTTATCCCTGTGCTCAGTTAAATATACCACGCCATAAAATGTTACTTCTCAGTGCTTAATTAAGTACCATTTCATTATGACAATATTGTCTCTGTGCTTGCTTAAAAATCACGCCATAAACAAATATTTCCCAGGTTCTTAAATAGAAAACGTCGTCATTAAGTAATTAAGGGAGGGGTGGTACACTTTATTTGTCAAATGTTGTAGAGTGGGTAGCAAATTAAGAACTTGCGGCTTCGGCAAACTTGACACACATTTTGCATTTGGTAACATAAAAATTTAGATACTGCAAATAAATTAATCGCAAACAGTGATGGTGAGTGGATATTGTGTCGTCTATGTTGGATAGTTTTAATTAAACACTACATTGTCCGATAGTGGAAGAAAGTGGTTATTATTTCATTATTTATGGCCACTGAATGAAGCAAATTCTCTGTTGTTCGGTGGTATGTGATGATAAATGGATGCTTTAGCAGTATTAAATATATTCCTTACACAGTATAGGAATATCTGAGTGAGAAAGAGATTTGTCGGTAATAAGTGTAATCAGTGGCAGAAAAGTTTTAGGGATGAATAATGATTATCATCCCTCTTACCCATCCTTCTCCACATCTTTTGAAAACTTTTAGCACACTCTTTTCTTTCGCGTATAATTTTCAAGTTTTCCTTATGTGACACGAACAGTATCTCTGTCTCTCTTTTATCCTACTTCCCATTTCTTAACTTCACACCAAGAAGACATTTTCGTCTCGGGTCATTTAGCAGCATAAGGGAAACAGCAACCAGCAAATATCGAACAGTCTTCCCGTCACATCAATCACGGAATCCCGCCCTTTAACCCCCACCCCCACCCCCTCTTCACATCCTTCTTGTTCCTAATCATTCTTCGTCGTCCACATGTTTCTGTTGATGTAAGGAATGTGCATCTGAAAGTTGAAATTGTTGCTATACATTTACTGTAAATATATCCAGTGTGACAATTAAAATACTTTGTTAATGAAGTGTGGTTACAGAACGATCCATACAGGGATGATTTAAGAGATTTGTTTACCATCTTCCCCTATTTTTATTTTAATGCTAGTCCCTTATTATACATCGTGTTATTGTGATTATTTTTAAAAGTAGATTCACAAAACAAGAAAAATCTTATATTTTCATTGCGCATTGTCATAAATAAATGACATTCACGGTATTTGTCTGTTGGTTTTGTCGTTATGCGATTTTATTCTGTTTCGCTGCCCGCATATTCCTCTTCAGTACGTCACTTTCCTATTACCTTCGTTGTAAACTACGTTTTCTCCACACAAGGGCGCCTATTATTTCGAGTGTTGTGTTTGTATTTCCTAAGGTTTTATTTACTCTATCCAATTTACTTTTGTCCCCGCAGTGTTGTCATTTATTTATCATTGTTTTTCTTCGTTTACACTTTGTTCCTTTTGTGTGTTTGCTTTTATTTTCCTTTCCTGATGTTTTCATTTTCTTAAGTTTCTTTTTGTTTTCTATTCTCCAGCGCCATCCTGGATTTCTTCCACCAACTTTCTTTGGTTTTCCACGAATTACCTACGTCACAAGGAACCCGGCGTCATAAAGGTTCGAACTTTAAGATAGAAGGAAAGCCCTCCTGTTACTCTGTTGAGACGCAAGGCGTTTTTCGATTTATTTTGTAAGTGAAAATGCCAAATTTGGGTTCAGTATTACCACAGAACCCATGTAATCAACATTACTGTTGTCATTTTAACCAGAATAGACCTACTTTGAAGATGTCGTTAACAATAGCCACCCGTCTTTGCTCTCGAACTGGAAAATGTACCGGACCATCTTTTCAAAAAATCGATTTAAAAAATATATGATCATAGTAAAGATTCAAATTAGACTTAAAATATAGACCATAGAATTATATTATTTACCGGAATTTTAATCAAATAGGCATGAACTCTGCCAATAATTAAATCTATTGCTGAATTTTACTGTTATGCTGAATTCTGTTGTAACTGCTGTACATAACTATATGTTCATTTTAAATTTTAAGACAAGATGGCTTACAGCTACTATGATGAACCCCTTAATATGACCCGAGTGGTTGAAACTAGTCGAGTTGTTGTTAATAATGACAATAAACTGTTTAGCATTGGCTAAATATTTTCAGTGCAACAATATGAGCATCAGAATAAGGATCATCACAATGACTTTATCATTAATTTAAGAAAACATTATTTACTTATTTTAACAAGTTAATTTGCGGATACATAAGTTATAAACATTTAATAAATTCAGATATTATTTTAATGTAAAGAAAGAATAATTTCCATGCAATTATACGACAGCGACGCGCTGTAGTTTTAGCTAGGTCTTCGAATTAGTAAGGCGATAGATAATTGAAGTCTGCACTAATTGTGTATTAAGTATGTGCGTGTATTACAGACAGCCAAATTAGGTTTACACTTTTGAGATTATATTTTACAACTTTCAGGTAATTAAATTAATTACATTTTATAGCTAATTTGTCAGTTGAGTTAGTTTTCTTGTTCAGAGAACGTATGTTTAATGCAAATAAGAAATAATTAGTTGTTCGTAGAATTTTTTGTTGAATTTATAGTCATTATTCAGTGTGAAATCATTGAGACTTGAACACACAACACTTTAAATTCGCTTTTAAGGTTCTGTCTCCTTTCGCAATATTTCGCTTCTAGGGTTAAATAACACGGCCGATAGTAGTGGCGACTTACCGTTCTATAACGTGGCACAGCGTCAAAAGAACTGGAGATAATTAATTACTCGCTGGAGTGTTTTACTTCTTCCTTTCTTATATAATTATTGTTTTGGAAGGAAAGGAAGCGATGGGTTGTAGTCAGAAGATAAAAGTTCACCACTTCGGAAAAGAACTTCGAACATTTAACAAGATTGAAAAAGTAGGGATTTTATGCGTTTGAAAATTAATTAAAGTGCCTGAAGTTTTGAGAGCAAGTCCTCGCCTCAGTAGCTTACGGCACCATCAGTGGTCATGTTATCTGTGGATTATACAGCAGGTATTAATATTGTCTCTTTTTAAAATTCTCTTTTTGCACTGCTGATTCTGCGAAAACATTTACATGCATTTGTTCTGCGAGGGTTTAATAAATGAATATGTGATCCTAAATCGAAATAATTTCATTGAAGAAGCTACGGTGGCGTATCTAATTCGCCAAAATGTACTGAAGGAAAGCACCTCATAAACGACAGTAGTTTTTTTCCGATCATCCGGTCAAGATCCAGGCTGAGTACCAATAATTTGTCGCAGAGCAAAACTGCCTTGTCTCAGACGTTCTCCGCGGGGAATAAAAGGCCACTGTACTCGCTTTGAGTTGTTGGCGTACTCGCTTTGAGTTGTTGGCACACCTGCTTTGTATTCGGAGTGTTCCGGGTTCGATTGTTTGCTAGGAAGTTGGCTGTTCTGACAAATTTTTGTGGGGGTTCCCGCAATTTATCGTTTACAGTGTTTCTTCCATTCTGTGCTTTGTAATTCATGCAGTTGAGAAGGCGTTGTTAAAAAACGAATAAAAAGTATTTCACGAACTTGATAGTAAGGTCAAAGTTTAATTGCATAGGTCGTGCGTGTGAGTGTGATTTAGACTTATGAATATTATGCAGAACTACCGCATATGATGATATTGACTGTGGTATTCTGTGTTCTGACGCCATTTGGTCTTGCTGGCAGCTAGCAACATTTCAGAGGTACATTCCTTTCCATCTTTACCTGAAGATCGAACGTATTCCTTCAGTTTTCACCCTGATATGGAGACGAGACATCACGACGATCATCAAATTCGATGCTTCTACCGACATCAGGACCTCAGCTTTCAAGCAATGGCTACGAAATTCCTTTTCAGTGGTGAAGCGAACGGTACAGAAGCTCAGACTACGAGTTTATATGCCATTGTGGCTGCGATATCGAATTACGAGTGCTTTTATAGTGGACCACATGTTTCAAAACGCATTTAATCTACTTTAAACAACAGATTGTTCACAAATTAATAACAGACTCCTGTTATTTATTTTCGTGTATGTCACTGATGGGGCAAACAACGACCTAGAGCAATGCATTTTTACGTGATATTTTGTTAATCACTAGTGTACACTGATAAGAAATATCTTTGTGGCTTTTTTTTTAAAAAAAATGTATAGTAAGAAAAGTTAAGCCCGTCTGCTTTCAGAAGCGTTCATGTTCCCACTTCTAACAAGGCGAAAGATTCAAATACCACGCGAACAGAAACGTTTATGATAGGAATAGGTCAGTGACATGGAACACGTATCATTAATATCAGATTAAAACGGACTGGCCTAAGTGATCGGGCCTTATCAGACGAATCCCAACAGCAGGAAAGTCTATTGTATGCTTATCGCTAGGTAATTCTTATAAGTTGGAAAAAAAAACCTGAGTTTTATCTGCTTTATTATTCACATGTAGCTCAACTGTCAATGAGTGGATTTGACGGTTTCAAGCAGAAGTATGTTTTGCGAGCGACCTGTAATGATACGGTTATCATTCGTTCCGCTGGCGTCTGCATGTCTGACACAGCCGTTTTCATAGTAAAACCGCGTAATTTCCTGTGATGCAATGTGTCACATGAAAAACACGCATGTCGTTTGACATTTTCAATGACATTCATATCACGCGGGACAATGATTGGCTTATTGCCAAACTTGAACAATCGTGTGCTGCAGTGAGACCCTAAGGGGCAGAAGGATTTTCCAAGACCCAACTCATGTTCTTCCTAGAAAAATATTCTTATTTTATAAAGCATATAATAAATTATATCCGTGTCTTTATTCTCCTTTACAATTTCTGAACGAATTCACAGGTTTAAACTGATGTTCTTACGGAGGTTATGGCATGGAAGGCAACTCCGCCATCTTACTTTATAATTAGCTCCCTCCGGTTAACAGGGGTCCGCAGTGACCGCGTGGTCTGAGGCGTGGGGCCTTGTGCCGCTTGGTCCCTGGGACCGTGGGTTCGAATCCCACTCAAGCCATGGATGTTTGTCCGCGTTTTTCTGTGTTGTGCTGTCCTGTGCCTTGCGACGGGCCGATCCCTCGTCCAAGGAGTCCTACCGAATGTCTATAGATCAAACCAACGAAAAGTTGGGACCCGCAGTGCTCAGGCACTTGAAGAACGGGTCGTTCCCAGTATCCCTCCGGTTAACACCTACACAACGACGTTATTAGCACCACGCTTAATCCTCACGCTTCAGAACCACCCCTTTTCGGCGGTATGTGACTGCGTATTAAACATATCTGCAGCTGCTTTCCACATCTGGAGGCCGTTTCCTTTACCCCCCAAGCTGAGGTCGCACCATACTGGATGACAGGGGACCAACTTATCATGTTCAAAATCGCATTTCTTAAAAATGAAACTGGAATGTGAGGATGATATTTATGTAATATAGGCTTCAAGAGACGCATTCTGTCCCTAGTCTTGCAATATCCGTCTTTACGTATTTTATTCAGTCCCACTTCCTCCTGTTCGTGCCCCTTGGTCGTATTTGTCCGAGTGTGGGAAGGTTGCTGAAGAGACCCACGCGTGCGATAATGTCGGTATCGCATCAGGTCCATTCTTCACGGATGCGAGCACGCAAGCGAACTCTGGATAATTCACGCCCACACTCACGGGGCTATTAGTCGTATTACTGTGTGAGGTGCCCAACCTGAGAGCATCGCGTGTAAGAAGACAGTGATTTATAAGTGTCTCTTCGCAGGTGATCATTTAAACGGGAGACAAGTTTGATGAATATGTTAGCATTATATAGCAATTACCATAAATATAATCCATTTCTTTTTATAAACCATATCTTGCTTGCCATAATTTTCAGTGTGTACTTTTTCATAGCATATAAATTCTAGTAGAAATATGACATTAAAAAAAAATCTTTTAGCGTGTTGAACCGGCCAGTGGCGGATCGCAGAAACTTCCTATGGACTCGTTGGAATTTGTAAATACGAACATGTAAGTGGAATGTGAGTAGGTTAAAACGAAAATGACGGATAAATCAACTGAAAGAGCTAGTCAGTGCAATCCTAAGTAGAACTGTAGCCGACTTACGATATTATGAAGGATGTTGAAGCACCCGCATCTTCAATCATTTGTTTCATTCATCTTAAGTTATTTTTTTCAGGATGTCGTTCGTGTCGAATCATATTTGTCGCAGAAAGAAGTTCATCTCTGTTTCTTGCTATGCAAAATTAATTTTGGCACCACTAATCTGTTTCTGGTAACTTTCAGGTTTAATGGCTGGACTTTCCAGAGATGCCTGGAGAGGGGCTGAAATCGAGAGAGATTTGAAATTCCGCTCATGACCAGTGGGTCGTGTATCTTACAGGCTGTTCTGTAAGTACTCAACTTAATGTTACTCTCAACACTTTGTGTCCGCTATGGTATTACTCCTGCGTCCAGATCGGCTCTGGGACCCACCCAGACGCCTTTCCAATGGTCAGCGGGAGGGTCTTTTCCCTAGAGTAAGACTACCGGAGTGTGTCGCCTTACCTCCACTTCCCCATACATCACCAAAATCAGCGAGAATACCTGTGATGTTTCTGCTGTAAACTGTCCGATGTTTGGGGGCTGTAGATTAATTCTTTCTCTTTAACTTTTAGTCCCATGCTATCATTTCACCCAATCGGTCCACTTCTTTGCACTGTTAAAGTTCTAAACATAACGCCACTGACAGAAAAAAAAATATTTCACGAAGTAGGTTCTCTGGTTTCTGATTCAGATGTAATTCTGAAACAACCTTTTGATAATTTGTTGCTGATGATGGATATTTCGAATTACTTAGTATGGAATTTAACACTGAGATGAAATTTCCGAACTACTGCATTGTGGCTTGAATGGCTGAGCTGCTGTATTTAGCCCAGTACAGTATTACCTGTTTGGTTCTCAGTTTATTGTAGAACGTTGTGTCAGTTTCAGAAGCTATATAGTGTTCGCAGAAGGGATACAAAGTGGCACATTTAATAAAGAAAATGTGACGAACACACGATACTTCCGCTAACCATAATTCACACAAGATCTTATTTGATTCTGTTGGATGCTGTTAACACACGCAAGGATTGCGCTTTGTTAAATTGCCAGTGTACGTTTGAACTAAAACTTGTGTATGCAAGGTAGAACTGTAAGCCTTTTGTACCAGTTAGTGGAACAGATAAGGTTAGTGACGCCTGCATGAGAGAGGCAGTCTATGTCGTTTGGCACACGGCCATGCATAGCCTTGAGAGAGGGAATGTTTTATCAAGTTCAGGACGAGAGGGTAGCACCCCGCGATAAATAGTTTAATTTAAGTTAAGCGAAACAGTATTCCCTTAAATTGTTAAGACCTTCACTCGCTATGCAAATTACATTATATTTCTTTATTAAATAAACATGGAGACAATGCTGTTTAAGAGTATTGACCGTGTAAAGGACTTGTTTGTATCTTCAAAGCCATCTTGGGTTTGTATCAGTGAAGAACTGGTTTCTACGTATGTAGCAAGGGCAGAGGTTTGCAGAACAAGTACAGCGGGGACATGTGCTTAGACTCTGAGACGTGATATGTGAAGTGCAGTTTTTAAATGTCACTTGTTCTCATCAGCTACAAATATTTTTAATTATGTAAGATTTGAGGTTTTCACAGCGGTGAGTAAGAAGATTTCTGTCTTCTGGGTTGTTGCGCTGTGTAGTCTGGCCGATGCTAACCAACGTTGCAGAGGTCATACTGCCTCCATCATCAGGGCGATGAAGATTTCTGTCTTCTGGGTTGTTGCGCTGTGTAGTCTGGTAGATGTTTACCAACGTTTCAGAGGTCATATTGCCTCCGTCATCAGGGCGATTCATCGTTGGTAAACATCGACCATACTACACAGCGCAACAACCAAGAAGACAGAAATCTTCATCGCCCTGAGGACGGAGGCAGTATGACCTCAGAAACGTTGGTAAACGTAGACCATACTACACAGCGCAACAACCCAGAAGACAGAAATCTTCATCTTCATTTTTGATTATGTTCTTCACTCACATGAACAATATTAATGCTCCAGATATGAATGGTAATCCTTGTAACAGGATGATTTGAAACGTACTTAGGTCTATTCGGTTTGTTTTGTTGTCTCCGTGACGGTGTTGATCCCATTAGGAAAAATTGCTCGATGGTAGGCAGATGTAAGAAGCAAGTGCATGACTCCTACATGATTATTTACGGCATTTTGGTTAATTTAGTTCAATGATGCATTTATCTTTGTATAGAGTATTGTCAGGGCGATTAAGTCGAGAAGAATGAGATGGACGGGGCATGTAGCGCGCATGAATAGGACAAGAGGTGTGCACCGGGTATTGGTTGGGAAGCCTGAGGGGAAGAGACCGCTGGGGAGACCCAGGCGTAGATGGGAGGATAATCTCAGGCGGGATCTATGGGAGACAGGAGTTGAAGGAGACTGGATTTTGTTGGCCCAGGACAGGGTCCTGTGGAGGGCTTTGGTTAATTCGGTGATGAACCTTCGGGTTCGGTAAGCCATCTAGTTAGTTACAGACTTACTACTGCGTATTGCAGTTGTGTTGACCAGTTCTTGATTATTTTATTCTGAAGTCAATTAGTACCTGCAGAGTTTGATGGCGTAACGCGTTTATAAACATAATTTAATTTACAGTTGGTTTATACTCGACTTCTTTACTGAATTTTAAAATAATCTGTGCATTAATTACGATAACTGAATTATGTACTTAACCATTCATTTTAGAACGTGATCCTTTTTTTTAGTGTTCTGTCTGACGACAGGTCCATATGAACAGGATCCTTCCATCCTTTTCTCGGACTGGGACCTGTTCATATACGTTCTTGGCAGATGATCCAGAAGTGGTTTGCCACTGCCTTCTTCTGTGTGTAAATGGAGTAATTGTTGGGATGCCACGGAGAAACAGAAACCGGGGAAGCCCCTGGAGGAAAACTCCGTGTTGCCTAGACCACGGCCTTGCCCAACACAAGTTATAAATTCGGGCACCGCCGGGAATCAAACCCGAGACCCCAGGATTACAAGGCCAGCGTTCTAACCGCTAGACCACCGTGACCTTATAGAAATATATCTAACTTATACCACTCCGTTCCAGTGTCTACCTGTTGACTTTTGCAGATCAAGATTAAACACTCATAGAATTTAAAGCTTCTATGATTCCTGATCAGTTCGAGCCAAAGTTTAACGCTTCAGAGACCTGCTTTAGCTCCGTCTTTATTCCCTGGTGATGGAGGCTGAGAGGGTCTCTGAAACGTTGTACGTCTGCTCCGAATTCATGCAGTCCATCGTCTTAGAAGGTTTTGTTTTTCAAGGTTCAGATTAAATCATTATTATCGATATCATCAGAATAAATAACTGTAAATTAGAAAAAGGGAGATTTGTCCATATCTCATAAATTAAACGGGCTGCGTGTCCTACACCCCTTCACTAGAAGTTCAAATTAACATGTAGTAGTTGTCTTGCACACTTCGTGGGTCGCATGAGGTTGATCCCTGGTCCAGAACGAGACTAGAAATCCGTCCTTTTTCTGACGTTCCTGCTCGCACACTGTCATGGCAGTCGATTCTCCCTTCATCGTGCCTGTAAGGTCTGTGCTGAGTGCTGAGTGCTTTCCTGGAACACGAATCTGGTTAAAACCAACGAAACTACACCAAATTTATGAATTCCCTTTTAACAGGGTGTCACATCATATGAAATGCACAATGACTACAATAGTAAAGTAACCGTATGCAAATATCCGACAGATCCGGAACTCATGTATAAAACTGGAGCGAAGAACTACAAAAATACAGAGACAATAATATTCACAGCAACAAAGTCGTGGATTTGCTACGCATTTATTTTTATTTTCGCTCATGTTATATTCATACGCATTATATATAGTCGTTAGGATATCCTCTGATTAAATTGAAAAGGGTGAGATGGATAGAATGTAGGAGAAATTGTAAACCTATACATACTTTTTGTAGGGAAATAACAAGGGCTACTTGGGAACAAGACACAGATATTATCAGAGGTTGAAAAAATATCGTTCTCTGCTCTCCTTAGACGAATGGATTCTGCGAGATTGCTAACGGAGATTCACAGTAGTTATTTTTATTGTTAGACTTCATTAAAGTTGTTTCACTCTCTGTTCAGTTGGTGTTGATGTGTTGGCACTGTATTTGCAACAGTTTTCTCTCCCGTCCTCCTTAGAGCGATCAGATAAGTGTAAGTTAAAATGTTTAAGTGCTCTCATATTAAAATTTACCACGACCACTTTTTCCACGTCCTTCCGGGCCTATCATTTGTAACCATCCCATGTTTTCTAATTTGTGCACTTTACAAAGCTTTGTTAAATGAACAGAGAATAAATAATAGACAGTATCACTCGTAAATCGATCAGTATAACCAAAATTCATAACCCAACGGGGTTAAAACATGTAAATATGAATTTCGGCTTAGTTTGGCTTCATTGATGGATTCTAAGTGTTCGGTGGTCCGGTAGAATTTTAGGAAAGGGATGGGTACATGTTATGTCCGTGTAGAGAAAGTCAGTGAATCACTGTGTGCCCATTGACCGGTTTGCCGCCTAAAGAACGGCCATCCAATGCATTTTGCATGAGGGTGTGACGCTGTAAGTATTTACAGAACTATGTTTTTGGAGCCTCACAACAGCGTGAGTGGATGAATGCTGCGATTTGAAATTGAAATCTGAATTTTCCATGGAACGGTGCTTGAATTTCATACCAGGCGCAGAGAACTCGTTGAGGAGACTGCTATGCATTGGCTGAATGGAGAGAGGGGAGTACGTGTGTGTAGCAGCCTTGCCTGGCGAGGACGCCTTCCTTATCTTTCGGAAGTTTTAACCTCTTCCCATTCAAGGATATTGTAACACCGCTTTGTCTGTTTTCATTTTTCTGTAACAAAGTGAGGTCTATGGTGTAACCATATCCGAGAGTGTGTGTGTCTGTGATGTCACACCTGCCTCCCCCCCACACGTGGCAACTTTTGGTACTGGCCGGTCAGTATAAGGCCTATATCCTACTTTTGTTAGTGTATAGAGACAGGCAAGTTTGCAGTGGGATTCTGTCCTATTGTGCCTTTGCCCCACTATAAATTTTGAACCAATCGGTCAGTTTTCTTACTAACTATTTAAGAAATTAGAAACCATGGAACAGACTCGTTATTGAGAAGCTGATAGTGGCTCAGATAGTTAATACATTTCTCCCATTTTTGGGGCCCGCACACATTGTGAATCTGTTGTTTCTGCGTTCTCAGATTCATACCACCCTGACACCATGCTTACAATTAAGAATGATAACATTAAAATGGATCCAAGGGTTATATCGTCTGGATAGAAATAGCTACGTTCCAATGGTGTGGTTTTTGGAAATTGTAATGCAGATTACAAGCCTGGTATTTCTTTACGGGCTGAGTGACTGTCAGCGTTTTAAGCAGTATCCCACACCATGTAGTCAGTTTTTCGTAAGGGTTAAACATTCAAGATGAGCCCGACGTAACTTTCATTTAAGACCTTGTTTTTTTTTTTGAAAATTTTGGACGTTTTGTCCTGCATTAACTATTCGTGATTATATATCTTGTTTTACATTTCTTTATATTGCACCTCGTTTGGATTGCTTCATTTACTTGTCGCAAACTACATTAGTAAGTACGAAGAAATATTCCATTAATGGCAGAGAGTTACGAATCGCGTGGATGCAATATTTCTCTAGATACTTTTATGTACGTAGCACAGGATCGTTACAGACACAACAGTGGAAACAAAATATAAACGATTTCTCACTCTCTGAAATTTCTTTCATTATCCCCAACAGAAAAAAGGGGGAAATCTGAAGATTCATTGTAGTATTTTACTCTAAAGACCAGGGATATAAACTACGGATAAATGGGGAAGTGTTCCTCACAGTTGGCTATAATACAAAACGGACAAATTTCATATTATTGCAAACAGGGCGCCAAAAATTCCATAAGTCACTCACATTTTTTAAGCGTGTTGCCATCATCAAGCAGCGAAGGATATAGGTCACTTATCGACAAGTTCCGGCCTTGTCCAGAAGAGAGCCACGCTGTCAGAATATGGAAGTACCTGATTGGTCCTGCTGTTTCCCTGTTCCCATTTCGTCTAGGACTGTAACCACAGGGTGACATTTGAGGTCCTCGCAACTTCGTCGCTTGTTAACACAAATTGTTTTTCACAGACTCATATAAATAATCAATCTCACAGCACAAAATACCATGAATCTAATTGTAATACATCTTCGTTTATCCTCATAACAAGAAATCGAAGTAGATACCTCGTTCAGAGGCCATGTTATCATTTCCTGAAGGCGGAGGATGGAGACAGGGTGTCTCTCTGAAGCGACTGGTCGCCCTAGAGGACGTTATCACATATTTGGGGATACTTGTAAAATAATTACAGAAAGAATGGTCTCTAAGTCTTTTACCACGTCTGTACTCTGTTATCTGAATGAAATATGGGTACATCGCGGTAAATTACAAGACGAACTCGAGATGCTGAAATTAAATAGAAATGAAGGCTGCACAGAATCGAAAGTTTTGCATTTTTTGTAATGAACTGACAGAACATATTCCGTGCACTTAAAACATATGCTAAAGGGAGTTGTAACAAGCGTAGAAGGAACGATCCCTAGTGTGGAGAAACAGTGACATCCGAATAACTACAACCGAAGGTTTTCGTTGCACCAGTTAGTGAAGATTAAGAAGAACGCTAAGATGATGACGACAAGGAAATTGAAGAATAAGTATATGAATATTGTGACTCTGATGATGATGATGATGATGATGACAATAAAGAAGGTGAAGAGGTTTGAGATTATGAAAATGAGGAAAGCAGTAAACACGTGACCTATTAAGTTGAAATTTTACGAACAGCAATTTAGTCATCGTCAAAGTATTTCCGTGTGATAATTGGACGCATTGTCACGGGTTTCCTACACCGATAGGAAGTTTCCCAATAAACAGGTTACACACGGTGTTACGCCACGGGACAGGAAGTGGTCACCGCGCGATGCGATGCTGTCCGGGACTAACGCACCCTGGCCGGGGATCCTCAGAATGTTAGCGACACCGAGTTGTCTATCGCTGGTTCAAGAATGAACTGTCTTTGTGGACTGACTTTCTTAACGAGTTGATAATACGCGTAGGGAGTCAAGAAACTCGCCGAATTTTATTGAACCCAAAGGTGCATTGCCTTGTTCACGAGTCCATACCCTCAACTCTTATTTATGTGAGATTAAATGTTACTTCAATCTGCGACTTAGCTTTCCGAGTTGCCCCTTCCCTTCAGGCTGTCGAATCAAAATTTTGTAAGCTTTTCTCATCTCATCCACGCGTTCTGTACACATCCCACTCATCTAATTTTCCTTAGTTCTATCATCATAATAGCATCTATTGAAGAGTACAGTTTATTCAGCTACTCATTATGAATTTTTTTCTAATCTCCTGTCGCTTTGCCCTTCTTAGATCCAAATGTTGTCTCAAGCTCTGTGTTCTCAAACACCCTTAATCTATTCGCTTCCCTTAACGTGAGAGACGAGGTTTTAAACTCATATGAAACGACGCAAGAAGTTCGAGGATTAAGAAGCACACGTATTTTAATTTTTCCCCGGAGCGAAAGCGATTTGAACCACTTTTGCTTATGTTTTTGATACTGCGTCTCACGTAGGTGAGACAGATTTTAACTTTGTGTCGCTTTTAATTTGTTCTGAGGAGTCTCCAATCAGATTAAGATCTTCCACATCTTTAAATTAATTGTTTGCAAGCTCATCCTGCACAATGACAGATGACTAACTGGACGACTGGGCTCTAATCCAGACAGAAATGTTGGATCTTTTACTCCCTGCCGTGTTCATAACGGTTTTGGGTTGTATGATATGTACAAAGAGATATTTTTCCTGCATAACATGCGGTGGTTCCATCCGGTGTCGAGGTTAATAATACATGCAGCTTAATTCTTCACGTATTTTCTGAAAGGCTTCGTCGCATAAGTTGGCACATACAGGCTACATAAAATGTAACTTATGTAGTTAGTACTGAAGAGATATGTAACTTTTTTGTTCCTGGAATTGGATTTATGGAAATATGCCGGAAGTTTTTTTTTTATGAACTTCGCTAGATTTAGTTTTCCAGAAAAAAAATGTTATTCTAGAATGGATACCCTGTTTACATTCAGTGACTTTGTTTGCAGTCTTCCAAATATATTTTTTACGTGTAATAAATTAAGTATAAGATTGCGGAAGCTAGAAAACTTTGGAGAAGTTTGAAAGTAAAGATAATAGATGTAACCCAGGTTACGAACAGGAGGACGGATCGCGCTGTCTTGGTCTGGGCAGGGAGCAGCCTATTAGCGACCCAATTTCCATCGGCATTCAGTCTTATCCCATCTTAACGCAGATAAGAGACTTTTAATTCGATGTGCGGTGGTATCGATCTCAGTGCCCCAACCTGAACTGAGTGGGAGACAATTCAGGGTGAAACAAAGTACAAAAATAATTCCGAAAGAATCACTTCAGTGGCGTGTATATAAAAGAAGGGCAGTTTGTAAATGTACTCCACTGTTTAGGAAATGGCTAGCAATCCTACACCTTATTCTTTTTCTCCTGTATACCCTCGTTTCTAAACATTCCCTTCTCTCAGCTCCTTCACTGGGTAATTGACATTAAGATTAGGTAGAGTTTGCGTCTTGGATCTGTATGGTACGTAGTGACCTCTTGAAATATTTTTTGGAGGGATCACATCCCACACGCCACTAGATTAAACATGAAAAATGACAGTTATAAATTTTTACATACTTCCCTACAAGAGTACTCGCACTTTTCTTCCAACTGAACACTAGGGGGTAATCAGTGTTCGATACTTTGCATGTATTTTTTCACAGACAGTGGACTGTGTCCAGTTCAGAATCATACTTTGTAGCGACGTATGGAGGGAGCCAGAACTCCATGTTTAGGGGACCACAGTTTAAAGACCATGTCCCAGGACATTAACTGTGATTTTCAGCTGGACATCTATTGACCGTAAGGTTGATAACAAATGGACGCCAGGAGCTACTGCACCTGTATATTGTTTGAGAGTTAGATAATTAGGTTTAAGAGCATGTTAGAAGATTCGGTTTTGTAACAGTCGGTTGGTGTGATCTTCTGAATAACAGACTGACTGAGGGGATGAACCAGCAACAAGGAATGGCTTTACTGGCTTACTCGCTCGTAGTTACCATAAACCCATGAAATGAGACTTCGGACTTGGGCGGGAACCAGTCTCAAGATTGAAATAATAGTCGTAAAGACGTTCATGAAAGAAAACTGGGGAAAATGGAAAGAAACGAATAAAGAAAGACGTACAGAAGTGAAGAGAGCTTGTTGTTTTTTGTGTATAAATACTGTCTCCATGGATATTGCAGACAGTTGAGTATGGGAGTCTTTTTAGGGGTGTTTTGAGAGTTGTCTTCTAGTAGTGGCGCCCGGCAACATGAGGATGGTTGTTGTGTGGGACTTACATGGGTAATTTTGCTTCAAACAATGTTGTTATTTGTATTTATCTTTCGTTTCGTAAATCCTTCTTTAATTTTCTTTATTTCTCCTGCATCTCTTACTTTTTTGTTTGCCCAGTTGGTTTCATTGTCGTGAACCAACACGAATGGCACGTGTCATGTTGGCTAGGCAACCTGTGAATGGCCCCACATAAATAGGCCGACAACAATTTTGGTTTTGTAAATAGCAGTTTATAGAAGAGAATTTGTTGTGAATTTCGAAACGCTGAAATTAATCACATGGCGGGACTAAAGCTACACAACGATCTAGGTCTTGATTGCAAGGGATGATTTTCTCATCTGCTCGTCAGAACTCGGGAGAATTTCGACCTGATAAGTGTCATCTTCAGGTCTCTTGGCACATGTTACTTTCTGAATTGTGCTGGCTGCAGGGACCTTCAACAGCGAGGGGTTCACAAAAGACTACTACAGGTGGACAGGATCTCGATACGTGTGTCTTTGCTACAGTTATGGAGTGGTGGTATAAAATTAAATTGACTTTAAATAAAATTTGTGAAGTTACGAACCATTATCTGTTGTCAGCATTCGTCTGTTGCTCATACTGATGCACTCAACTGTAAAACTCGTCCTTCAGTGTCTTATTTTAGTGCAGTTTAATAAATATATTTTTAAATTTATTCATATGAAAGATAATGGGTTGTAAAAATTCTTTATTGTGTCTGAGTGATTGCATAAGACTTCGTGTCTAGACGTTCAGGATTTCTTTGAGGTCCAGTTAGTTATTCTGTGAAATTTTATGGAAATTGTTTGCCGTACTTTATCACATCACAGGAAGATTCAAAACACAATTACTCCTTGCTTCACTATTAACTGTATTATGCGTCGTTCTGTACATGGTAGTTACTGAGTCAATCACTGATTTAAGATCGCCAACCAACAAGAAATACTGCAGTGCAAAACTAATGTATCTGTTAAATTTTGATGCATTTCTGACAAATGAAATTCGCTGTTATATTAGTCTATCTGCTTGAATCCAGTCATTCTACCAATTTAACCAATAGCCTACTACTTTTCTTTGTCGTGACCAATGCCAAATGAGTGCACTGTGGCTCTGGCGGTCACGTCCTGAAAGTTTGACAGTACCTAGGCTGAAAAGATTGACGTATGCCTAGGTCCCTGTGTAGGCGTATGTACTTCCATACATTTTAAGACAAATGAGGAATGAAATGAATGTTTTGTTACAAATACATGAAGTCACTTACATACACCAACTTTTGGTGTGTAGACCTTAAATTATCTACTCCGTAATAAAAGGGAATATAAGTAGTTAACTCAGAACATTATACAATAGAGAATAGCTTGTTTAATTGAAGTACAGAGTTATTTGACTATAAAACATTATCTGTGGAACGTAGCTGTTAATTGTGGTAATGATAAAGAATAACAAAGATGTGACGCGAGATTTGTAATGGCGCTGTGAAAGGAAGCCAAAGTGTGAATTCGTACAACAGATACGTAGATGATTAATTGACTGCAGACAAAACCTATAGAAAGAGAAACAAATGAAAATATTACTGATGAAGAGTAAGGAAAGGCTCCTGCAGATAACATGAAGAATCCTAATGACATAGTACGAGAACACAACCGATAAAAGAGCAGGCCAAAACAAGACAAAGAGTGATGGAACACAGAAACAAGTGCGATGGCGGATAAAGATTGATTGTAGTTAGAATAATTCAGATGTGCTGTTGTAATGCTTCTAATTGGGTTCGGTTTGTCCCTATGCAGATTCATCATTCTCATTTGATATGAAGCTGCCGTTTAATCTACAGTCGTTTTCAGCATATCCTGATTATCATATTCCGTTTCATCTACTTGTGCTCGTTGACAAGACGTCCGTTTAAAGCGGACAATCTCGTTTTATTTTTCAAGATTCCGTTGCACAGAAACAAATAAAATTGATATCAGTTGGCCCGATTTTATCGGGTATTTACAAGAAATGTATTAAATAAATGCATAAGTGATAGGCCATATATAAATGTTCAAGGAAAAAGTACTCAACGGATGTAGATGAAGTTTAATACTCGAGGGGGCACTGAAATATGCAGGCCATGTTCCATTTTGGTCCAAGATAGCTCCCAGTAGGCTAATCCCTTTTATCAATTTTCTTAAAAAGTGAGTCATATCATTGATACGCGTGTGTGGTATGGAAAGTGTTACATCGGCGGGTCACGTAACTCACAGTTAATGTTTACAAGTACTCTTGGCTCTGCAGCGAATTTTATGACTGTCTGGTCCAGTTCTGTCTCATTTGTGAAGAGAATTCAAGCTATGTCAACAGAAAAGAATAATGTGTTATAGTTATCTGTTTCCCTATAGTTTCTCAGTTTTGGTCTTCGTTTCTTTGTAAACAGTTTTCGCTTAGTTTTCTCGGGAATAGATACATTTTTAGATGAAGGCAGGTTTTTATGCAATCAGGGTTTCGGTTTAAACAGTTTCCAGCGTAATTACCGGTACATAATAAGTGGTACAGTGGTACACTGGAGAAAATCAAACGAGTGATATTCGCATTGATTGCACACAGCACCTGGAAGTTGAAGTGACGTCACTGTCTAGTTCCCATCAGTGTGCTAAGGACGTGGTGTTATCTTGTGTAAATGATCTCGTTTTGCTCTCGCGCTCATCTCTTTGTACAGAATATGCAAATATTTGTACTCGGGCGGGGTGTAAGAAAACTAAGAACGAAGAAGACGAAGAACTGAGGGAAGTTGAGCAAATAGTTGTTCATAACTACACAATCTCACTCCCATTGCTCTGTCCGTGATACGTGTGCCATATTTTTCTGAAGAGTGAATAATTCCTCAAGAGGACCCATGACCTGAATTGTAATATGAATACGTTTTTAAAAAATGAATGCATAATCATATCAAATAACGGCCTGTTTTGGGTATTAGAGAATCCTTTCCCGAGAGGCTTAGCGGCCGAAATTAATTAAGAATGCGTGGAGCCTTGCCTGCATGCCCTCTACATTTCTTTATGTCTATGTGATCAGGCAGAGGGGTAGCGATGTTAAAAATACTTCGGACAAAAGATGTTCGCCACGCAGAACAAGGAATTTACGCTGCTTAGATACAACCAGCCCTTTTTTTTAGAAGCTAGACCACACGTTGTGAAATAACTTCTTGCATTAAGCCTAGATATCACTGCCTGTAACACCTGCAGTTACTTCCATTATTTCTTATGCTCAATGTCTCTTTTTCCCAGTTATTACTATTGTATTTATTCCTTTGACTTCCGTTCTCAGCACGCGGTATAGTCATTTATTTCTGTAGTCGATTACTGTCATCATTAACTTCGTAATTTGTATCTTACCGGTCCCATTCAGTATTTAATGGGCCCATATCTTGGTTATCAAAGTTTCAGGTCAGCAAACGCATTAGTGTGGAAATGTGAAGCCTAAGCTTATCTAAACAATAAGAATTCAGTCTGTACCTCAAAGGAAACTCAGCACTTGACCATTATAAAGATTACCTGGTTAATGCAGTTAGAGAAATAATCCCTGTTTACAGTGAGAATCACACAAAACCCCTGAGTACAAATATGTAAAGTTAGTGATCGTTTTAAGTATGTGGTGCATATAGTTACCACTATTCTTTAAAGGATTGTTCATCATCTGCAAAGTACGCCTAATATTAGACTTCTCTGTCTTTCACATTAATGACAGTAAGCTGTAGTAGGATCAACGAGAGAATTTGCACAGTAAATAGATTGTCTTGCAGGTTTATAGTAACGGTGGTCTAATATCGTCTTGTAAAAACAAATACTTTGCAACTGACTGTAAATAACAAAAACAAACATTTATTGTTATTGGGGAAAAATTTTTATTGCTGGAATTGGAATGTAACCCATACAATCTAGTATCTAGTCTCGATGTCTGCTGAAGACGTTATCATCTTCCACAAAGTTTTAGGAAAAACAGCAGGCTCTAATTTATGCAGTTCACCCAACTCATCTGTGCATTACTTATAACACAGAAGAAGAAGAAGAAGAAGAAGAAGAAAGCTTAGTGTTCAAGGAAATTTTATTCCGAGATAGAAGATGATAGTATTTCGTTTAACCCTAATTCCGGAAAGCTGCTGTTGGAATGTCGTAATCTGAAGATGTTAATGTTATTTATATCACTTTTTCTTCTTTCCGTGGCAACAAGGACACTTGATGCATTCTTTTCAAAACCGGGCCGGGTGGTCGTCCGTCCGTCCGTCCGTCCGTTGCGAGGTAATTGATGAGTGTGAAATGGGCCAAGCCCTGCACCCGTGCTCTGGTGGTGGTCGCCGCTCCATATTCATCGCCAGATCAGTGACTAATGAATCGAAAACAGAGCTCATTTCAGGAAGTTGGACAATCAGAATCATTTACTATATGCTACTAAGTCGTCATATAAAAAATCAGTAAAAGTGAGTTCGTAGATCCTTTAGCAATTCGAGGAGGCTTAATGGTCTAAAAGGGCATACTTTCCAATATATTTTTTACCTGAAAGTACAGATAATTAATGTAATTTTCAGAATTATTTTTTATAAAAATATAAATATTTACAAGCAGGTAAAGAACAAGACATTATGAGTCAGTTGCATCTTAAATTTCGGTCAAACTACACGGTGTGTTATTTAGCGCTCGTGTTCCGGAGGTTCTGAGAACGAACCTCATCCTGGAGGCTCGTTTGCAGTGAGGACATTTCCCTGATTTCCTTAGTCGCTACTGGCAAGTACTCTGATAATATCTTGCATTAAAAGTTTCTCTACCACTATGGCCTTATTCTTTATTCATAATTAATTATCACGAGTTATTCGGCACTGTATAAACTGTGCAGTTGATAAAACGTCTTTAATTAAAAGCAAGCATTTACTTTATATCAAGCAGACAGGCAATTCACTCACCGGTGTCAGGACAGTTTTCTGCCTGGCCTACAAATTTGACTTTTCTGAGATTCGATGTCCTCACGTAGGCGAAGATGCCGATGGCGGTCTCATGAGTTCTGACGGACGCCATGTTGTCTTGTAGGTGGCTACCAACATGTCTGAGGGGACCATATTGCATACATCTTCAACGGCTTATTTAACGACACTCTGGACTGTACACGTTCTACAACGTCGCATGAATCGTTAGTTAGTATACCTTACAAGCCCTTAGAAGGAAAATGTCTTCCTGTTGGCTTCACTGTCTGTTTAATTCGATAATGTTTGTGGCTATCTACTGTAGGGGCCATGTGCAGGACGACTGAGTTTCGATTCCTGGTATGAGCAGGGATTTCTGTCCTCAGCACAATCACATTTGGTGTTGGGGGTCTCTTTCGGAGGTGAAATGTCAACATCTAGAAGCTGATTACTCGGACTGAAGCCTCCACACTTCTCCGTGGCGTGGCTTATAGGCTAATGCGATGCTGTACGCGTAATCTACAGTAAAATGTGGGTACAACTCGTCAGCGTACGGATGTCTGCAGATAGTAGGGCATTTCTCAGTTCTGAGTCAAGTACGCTGTTAATATTCTCTGTGTATATTCCAGTCTATGTACAGTAAAACTGTTACTTTAGAACAGATGTTCATATGTATCCAAGGTAGCGTCATTAGTGTATCTAGAGTGACGTCACCTGAACGAACAAATGACAGGCTTCAGAAAGGAGACCTCTGTCAAGGACACAACTTACTGTCAACTTTATTATAGTAATGCTGGAAGAAGAATTTATGATTTATAAACTCCTGTCCCAAATTATCACTCTTTAGAAATGTTGCGTTTTCAAGATGGGAGGATAATAAGGATCTTAGAGAAACAGGATGTGAAGGTGTGGACTGGATTAAACCTGCTGAGGTCAGGGTTCTCGTGCCTTCACGAATACGTGATAAGTATTCGGGTTTCACAGAAGCAGGGCATTTTACACTAGTGTGCCAGGCAGTTCGTTATTCTAGGTCTTGTAACAACCGAAAATTATATTATTCGTGATGGAAATAAGAACAGATAATGCTCCAGAAATTATTAAGATAATATTGAAGTTTTTCTGAAACGATATAATGGCATGTAGCTACAATGAATGGGGCAAGAAACCTATTGAAAAACGCCCAGTTGGAAGACGTAGAAGGAGAAGGGTGGTTAATAATAAAATTTGATGTTGATAGGAACAGGCTCAGGTTTGGATCCGACCGGGAATTTTGGTATTATCACTTGCAGCTTCTACTGCCACTGTCAATTCATGCTACATGTTCAAACCATCCTATATTTAAACGCTGTAACAAAGGAGGTGAGTACTTCGTCATGTAATATTCTCCTTTTCATTTATCTCTGTGATGTCAGAAACATTTTATCAGGGAATGTTTTGAAATATTTTTAAACCTCGTTCTTTGCTCAAGGATATAAAGCAAGTGAGAATAGGCAGTATAGGAGGTCGCATGAAAGAGTTTGGAAGGGTTGGCACTGGGGTAGATAGATGGATGAATGTAATATGGCCGGCTAGATCGTATGACTGGGGCAACAGCGATACCCTGACATCTTTCGTTGTCATCTTTGGCATCATATAAGATGGTGTGTAAATAGGAGCGATGTTGGTGTTACAACTACATCAGAAATTGCCTTCAGTGCCATGCTCAATAGCTAAATATTATAGTAACCTTTATAGATATGTCTGCATTCTTCAATACGTGCGTCCCCTCCTGCCTCTAGACTCAGGGTTATAGTTCAGACAAAAACCTTTAAGTTTGGGTTAATTTAGAAAGTACAACTTAGGGGTTGCAGACCTCTTCAGTGTTGTAGGACGTCTCTCACGAATACGATAAAAACAAATCAAATCAAGCTTGCGATGAAATTAGGTTGAGTGACTAGGTTGTTTATTTTTATATTACAACACTTTTAATATGAATAGTTGAATACACACGAAATACACTGTAATCAACACAGCTGTATTGGTGGGGTAATTAGCCCGCACAGTGACTAAGGCCATTTTGAAATTTATGTGAACATGGCTACACGAATGAGGTCACATACAGGAGATCTGTAAATTATTTTGTTGCGGGGCCCTGTTTTGAAGACAACTGTCCGAAGAAAGAGATGAGGACGACAGAGTACGGGCAGCATTATACTATCTAAAGAATTTACAAGCTGTGGAGGTGTACACTGGGATTTCGGAGGCTCAGGATCGAGTTTCGATTGTTATTTTCTTATAACAAAGAATGTTTATGACAGGATACGAGTTTTCATTGAGTGATTGTGTGTGTGTGTGTTTTATGCGTGACATAGCGTGACTAAGCGTGACCTGCGTTGACATCGTGACAAGGGACACCAAATGTGTCGAAACGTGGCTAAGATTTACAAAGCGTGACTAGGCGCGATCTGCTATAAAGGTACGACGAAGATTTGAAAAGCGTGTGTAAGCGTGACCAAGCGTGCTCAAGCCTGACTAATCGTGACTAGGCGTGACGTACGGTAACGGAGTGACGAGATGTAGCCAGAGACGTCGATAAGTGATGAATATTTATAAAGCGTGACTAGGCGTGACGTACTGTAAGGGCGTGACGAATTGTGACCATAAGTTTGAAAACGTCACAACAATCATCAAAACGTTACCTAACCTAAGAAAATCCACTAAACAAACAACCGAACCTAACCCAACGAAACCTAATCTAACCCAACCTAACCTAACCTAACCCAACCTTATCTAACCTATCCTAACCTGTCGTGTCTTCATCTAACGTATTGCAAAGTAACAAGAATTAACCGAGCTATACGTAACATCACGTAAGCGTGCCGAAACGTGACTTAGTGACCACGCGTGCCCAAGCGTGACTAAGCGTGACTAGGCGTGATCTGCTATAAATATTTGACGAGAGGTCACCATAAGTGTTAAAATACGATGAAGATTTGAAAAGCGTCTCTAAGCGTGACCAAGCGTGTTCAAGCGTGACTAATCGTGACTAGGCGTGACGTACTGTAACTGAGTGACGAGATGTAGCTAGAGACGTCGAAAATTAACGAATATTTACAAAGCGTGACGAAGCGTGACTAGGCGTGACGTACTGTAAGGGCGTGAAGAATTGTCACCATAAGTGTCAAAACGTCACAACAATCATCAAAACGTTACCTAACCTAAGAAAATCCACTAAACAAACAACCGAACCTAACCTAACCTAACCCAACCCTACCTAACCTAACCTAACCCAACCTTGCAAAGTAGCAAAAATTAACCGAGCCATACGTAACATAACGTAAGCGTGCCGAAACGTGACTTATTGACCACGCGTGCCAAGGCGTGACAAAGCGTGACTAGGCGTGATCTGCTGTAAAGGTTTGACGAGAGGTCACCATAAGTGTTAAAATACGCCGAAGATTTGAAAAGCGTGTCTAAGCGTGCTCAAGCGTGACTAATCGTGACTAGGCGTGACGTACTGTAACGGAGTGACGAAATGTAGCCAGAGACGTCTTAAATTGACGAATATTTACAAAGCGTGACCAAGCGTGACGTACTGTAAGGACGTTACGAATTGTGACCATAAGTGTCAAAACGTCACAACAATCATTAAAACGTTACTTAACCTAAGAAAATCCACTAAACAAACAACCGAACCTAACCCAACGAAACCTAACCTTACCTAACCTAACCTAACCTAACCTAACCTAACCTAACCTAACCCAACCTTACCTATCCTAACCTGTCGTGTCTTTATCTAACGTATTGCAAAGTAGCAAAAATTAACCGAGCCATACATACCATAACGTAAGCGTGCCGAAACGCGACTTAGTGACCACGCGTGCCCAAGCGTGACATAGCGTGGCTAAGCCTGACCTGCGTTCACGTCGTGACAAGGAATTACCAAATGTGTCGAAACATGACTAAGATTTACAAAGCGTGACTAAACGTGACAAAGCGTGACTAGGCGTGATCTGTTATAAAGTCGTAACGAGAGGTTACCATAAGTGTTAAAATACGACGAAGATTTGAAAAACTTGTCTAAGCTTGACCAAGCGTGCTCTAGTGTGACTAGGCGTGACGTACTGTAACGGAGTGACGATATGTAGCCAGAAACGTCGAAAAGTGTCGAATATTTACAAAGCGTTCTGGGCATTCTCTACAAGGTCAGCGGCCATAATCGGTGGATCCACTTCTAATAAGCTATGGATCTATAAAGCTTTCGCTTACCGGTTTTCAGTTTCTGTGAAAGAAAAGGTTTGTTCTGAAATTAAGATTTACAACGTAAGACACGCAGGTCGGAAAATGGAAAACTAAAAAGTCGCCGAGATTAGATCGGAATGCAGATATACTCATAGAACAGGCAAGTGCTGTTGTTGGGTTTGAGGTTCTCAAGGCGGTGAGTGCGAAGCCGATCGCCCTGATGATGGAAGCAGTGAGGACCTATGAAACGTTTGTAAACCTTAATCAGAGTACAAGGCGCTACAACCCGGAAGACAAACGTCTTCGAAGTGTAAGAGCTATCTGTAGTCTTGCGGGTATTGCATAGTGTGGAATGGTAAAAGCTACCGACTTTCGGGAGGAGCTCGTTAACTCCTTAGGTCTTATTTAATTATGCCACACCATACTGTGTTTGTATTTTTATGCTTATGCATTATTGTTTTGTATAGGTTAAATAAGATATGATTTGTTTCACCGGTTATGATAAAGCTTATGAATTATCGCATTTCCGTTTGTAGTGTACGTATTGGGGCCTAGATCTCACCAAATGTGCGATTGTATGTTGCCACTCCTAATTTGTATTCTGAAAGTTCTGGATTTCATTTTCTACCGGTAAGCCGGGTGTAGCCCACTAACAAGTTCCCAGTTGCTGTCCTTATTTCGTCGTGGTTACGTATCCATTGAGGTCCACGACCACTGTCTCTCACATTATTATTTATCATTCATTCCATACCATAACTTACGCAGCTGATAAAACGTCGTTAAATAAACTAAGGAGAATTTAAGAGTTCTTGAGCTACGCACCTGGGTTGTGTTTGATCGTCTTTTCTTAGAAGTCCTTTTAATCCCATTAAAATCCTCCATAGAGTTTCTTTATAAAAATATCCAATGTTTATGTTTTTCGTTCATTAAACATAACATTGCACGAACAAGTTAGAAATGTATTAAAAGCAGTCTGTAATAAAATTATTTGAAAAGCTTTTTGTCACTTTGAAATGAATGTTTGCTCCATTCGTGTTTTACGGACAGACGGTCGGGCACATTCCTCGGTTGAAGACCAGTTGAAGATAATTGCTGTAACCTTCAGAACCAGCATGCGGCCAGGAATAACATTAACATTGGTCCGTGTCCTAGAATTACCCTGTCCAAGTAGGCGAGAGAATGACCTCCAAAGTAATAATATTTTTCATATCATCAGATCGTGGACTCATCACATCGTCGTGATAGTACATCATGCTATTATCTGCCTGGTTACTAGACCCGAAAGAAGCATACCAGATTCTACTGGGTGCAACAAAAACTTAGTAGCCGATAATAACGTTAGAAATACAGGGGGAATGTGTAAACAGTTAAATTTATTTGCGTATAAAATTAATGTATCAAGGAGGTTCGATAGTGTTTTCGCAGGGAAACAGTTTGAGAAGGGAACTGTATTGATCGGAATCAGAATATGGTTCAATGTTGATGACTTCTGATAACGGTGATGAACCTCTGGTTTTGTGAACAGTCCAGCATACTAATTAAGATCCTGGAGATGCCTGCCTTCTAGGATGTTGGGCCGTGTAGTCAGTATCAAAGACTGTGACCCTTTAGTACGATGGGAGTTCAAACCGTCGCGAAGCTTGTGTCATCACATGACAAAACAAAAATACGCACAAAATCTCTTATTAATTTAAAATCATTTTCTTGTGATAAAATAATTCCGAGCCGTCTTGTTCATCTTGAAGCCTCGTAATTCTCACATATTTGCAGAATAATTCTGGAAGTCCCTGAAACATCGAAGCTTGTGGTATAAAAGGAAATTCCAAGTCTTGAATTGAAGACCAAATTGTCAACTTGAACACTCACTAGCTTTACAATGATCTCTTATTAAAATTCTCTGAATTTTATTTTGGAAAGCGGCCCATCTTTATTGTTTGTATTACATAAAATCACGTCTTAATTTGAAGGCATATATATGGCCAAAAGAACGGAGAGATTTTCTGTCTAAATTTATTTCTGCTACGAACAGCAAGTGGATGGCGCAGTTACCAATTGATTGCGTCGCTTTAAAGTGTTCGAATCCAGACTCTGAACCCTGAACTGATTAGTCACATGTCCTGTATTGATAGAAAAGCTTGTGTGTAGAGCAATTTTAGACACTTTAACTTTTTCTCTTGAAACAAAGAGAGTAAGAATTTTGATTATTATAACAGAAATCTAACATTTCCTTCCCTATTCTCACTTATATTAATCCCTCATTTAAATCTCGCTTTATACTAATATTTTCCTATATACTCTAATTCTACAGCTTTAGCATAATTTATCATTCTCTTGTAAGCTGCCTCTTTATCAATAATAAACCATTTTATACTCAAAAATTTGTTCCCTATACTTCCTCGAAGCATTTTAACCCTTTAAAGCCCTGTGGGAAATATAAGTACCACCCTATTTAAAAATTGACAACTGTGCGTTTTGTACAAATGGGTCTGGCATGGTTCTCATTATAAACATTGATCATTTCGTAAAATAGTATTAACAAAATGAACATTTTAAGGTTGAAATGTGTCTTTGAGGTACAGACTGAATTCTTAAATATTATTCAAATAAGCTTCGGCTTCAGGGGTTCATACAATATGTGAAACATATTCCTCTAATCCACATGGAGGGCGTCTCCTCTCTCTAAAATACTTTCCTCATCCCCTTACGTGTTTTGCAAAAATGTACGTGAATCGTAAAACATGCATTTTTAGTCTGAATGTGGAATATTACTTCAACTGTTGGACAGTCCAGGGTGAGGAGAACATTGCAAATCCTGTAATATGCAGGCGGGCCGGCGAAAGGATGGGTTCATGGTCATCTCGAAGCATGTAGAGAAACCTGTAGAGCTCAGTTCGGTTTGTTCCTCTCCAAATTGTCTGCCCACACTCATCCCATGATTCGCAGCTACATTTTGCACTTTCTGCAGTTTAGCGTACATTAATGATTAAACTGCTTCATAAGGACATTAATAGTTGGGAATTAGCTATACAGCTTGGTACCTACTAAGTGTATAAGTGCTAATCTTCATCTACGTGTCATCAGTTAAAGTACTGAAGGCATTATAAAAAATTGCATGTGATGTACCACTGCATAAAATCGACAAAGAATATTATCTAAACTGGCAGAAATTATACCACGTTTTAAAATAAAACACATGTTGAAATAGTAATTTCGTACAAAGTAGTGACTCTCATGTATATTTGGTAATATTTAGTGCACGGGCCAGAATTGTTTAATTTTTTATACTTGCAGAAAGGCAATAAATAAAAGCATAATGAGAAACTCTTTTGAATTACACCAGAACTTTTTGGACGCATTAAATTTACAGGCGTGAGTTTTATTACGGCCATTATCCACCTTATCGTAATACACTGTAGTCGGAAAGACTCAGATCCAGAACAAAATTTGGTTCATATCGGTCCAGTCAAATTCATACTCTACACGAATATTTATTTATCTAAATTCACCAATTTGGACCTACAACTTCCGATTGACATGTTTGCCGAAACATTTAATATTTAAGGAAACTGGAGACAAAATAAGTTTTGGGTCTCTCTTATACGAACTGAGGAAAACCACGGAAGTGTCAGTGAAGACGTAGCATTTCCACAGTTCTAGATTCGCGTGCTACAGCACCCGGGAAGCAGTGATGTGCGTGCGACATGTTTCGACCCGTCTTCCTGATTGTACCCACGCTTAAGAGGCTGTTATCAAGGTGCTACGTGATCAGAGCCTCGGGTGCCAGATTGAAGTTCACTTCTCAGACTGCATGACTCCTCTGGGCGGCAACATTGTCTCTGATATCAGGCCAGTTTCATAAAACATGGCGTAGGTTGCACAATTTGTGCAAGGTTTTAAGGTTTGTTCACAGTCCATTCCTTATCAGTGTGTGACGTCATAAGCGATGTGGCCAAAGGTCGTTCCAAAATCCTCTGCGTTTCCTTGCATCCTCACTGTGAAAGAATTGGCGCCTTTTCCTAACTCAGATGAAGTTCGAAACGTGTTTTCCAGAGACATGTTTCTGAGAAACAATGCGCCTTGTCTTCTAACCAACTGCATTCAACGTCCTTCTTGGGAAACTGATAGTCGCTCAGCTAGGGATTAATTTTCCTGCCTTTTGTAGAATCCACAGGATCCTATCTCTGGGCCCCATCCAGAGCCAGATATATCTTGTCGACATTCTCAGATCCATTTTAATATTAATAATATGTCTACGGTCAGGTCTCCCAAAATGGTTTGTTATCTTGAGGTTTCTCGACTCTGATGTTAGAGGTCTGAAAACTTCTCACCTTTGCCCTGTCTGTTATATTACCCCCCCCCCCCCCATTTCATGTCCCTTGATTTGATTGCCCTAATAATATTTGGTGGAGCTTACAAATTATGAAACACCTTGCGTATTTTTATGTCGTCAGAAAAGTTATTGAGCAGACGGCTGATTTTAAATGTGTCACCATTGCAGTCTTTCTTTGTTGAAAGAAAATGTAGAAAAAATAAATAAGATCAAACAATGAATGACGGAAGGAAGGAATAGTTTAAGCTGAGAAAGAAGTAAGTTCAGTTTTATATGTATAACTTTAGGAGACTATGAATACAGTACTCTGTATTGTCGACTGTGGAAGGAAGTCGGTGTTTGAGACAGCGTTATTACTGTGGATCTTAAATAATCGACGCCTTGTCTTTGGGATGTTTTTTTTTTGTGTGCAGGAACACACTGTGCTCGTACTGGAATTCCTTGAAACCTAGATTGTGAACTAACCTTCCTGTTGAAGGGCATGCCACTAATTAAATACCATAATGTTTATAGCTCAGAACTTTCGTGTAAGTTACACTACTTATTTTTCAGAGCAACATCTGTTGTAAGTGATTCTGCCACAAGATAGTGCGTTTATTTAGTAGCTTCTAGTGCAATCGCCAAGTGGGTTGTTATAAAATCTGTCTATGTTGTTTAGAAGTAAAGAATATACCGTGTGCAGTTCTGTCTGACATGACGTAGTTAATACGTTTGTGGATGTCTGTTGTGCTTGGAACTGTGACCACCGGGAAATTTACAACGAAATTTTCTCCGACACTTGCTAGCGGAACCACATTTCACATGCGATACTTACAGAAAAGAACACTGTTCAACAGTGTGTCCAACCAGAATCCAAGCACACAACACTAAGTATGACTTAACACCGTGTTAGACACAGTTACACTGTTGTATGAATAGTTTCAGCGCCAGCGCGTTGAATCATGCATTTCCTGCCCAGAGCCGGGAAATAACAGTTGGCGTTTAACTTTATCAGTGGACGCACTGTATAAATGTAGGATTTGTGTAGAGGAGCGCCACGTAGAACTTTAGTAATAGAATGATGCATTGTGTCTAAGTGGCGAATGAAAGGAATTACAGAACGTAACTTGCAATCTTACGCTGGTTTAATTGACATACTGAATCACGCAGTCTAGATGAAACGGTGAGATGGTCGTCTTTTGGGAAGAAGTGCCGAGTAGGACCCTGATGTTGGAGGCAGCAGTGACCTCTGAAATGTTGGTACACTTCTAACATACTACAAGGCGTTACAACCCACAAGACAGCCATCTTCGTATTCACCACCGTGAGATCTTCAGATCCTACGTGATGAATCAGAAATGTAGCGAGCCAAACTGTCAGGCGTATAGGGGCGTGGAGTTAATGCGTACTGCGTTCCTAACCTGGGCGCCAGGTCAACTTCGTTGGGTGCCTCAATCAGTAAATACTTACACAGAAGGGCAAATGCGCTTGTATCTGAATGTGGCAAACAAGTTTTGAGGGTTTTATTGATGTGACTATGTTGATGGATGTTCATCTGCGTTCTGCCTCCGTGTGGACTGATCAGTGTACGTAAACGCGTGAAGATTATTGTGGGGAAGATCTAAATGAGGAAAATATTAAAATGGATTTGAAGGAAATGGTTTAGAACTGGTTGGCTGTTACGGATCTAATGCCAGATTAAGTCCACGCACACGAAGCTTACCGGTGGATTGTCATTAGCTCAGTGATAAGAGCACTGGTTCTGTTTAACTTTGCTGTGTTGTCAACATGCAGTGGGCCGGACCCAACGAATCCCATGTCCATGAGGCTGGAACGTGAGATTATCTCCCTTATCGACTTATTATCGATATACAACTTTGCGCCTATGTTTCTCTTGATATGGTACAGGAAAAATTAAGTTACCACGGAATTTATTTTTAAATGTGTGACTACAGGCGACGATGTTGAACTTGCGCAGGTCATTATCACAGATTTCCTTCTTTGGGCTGAAATGATAAAAAAAACAGATAAACTATCTAATCACAATGAACTGCTAACATCATAAAAATTACTCCTTGTAAACTGCCTACGTATTTATCCAATTGCTACATCGAAAAACATTTTACAATGAAATTGCACAAAAGCATGATGGTGTCAATATTGACTTTAGGAATGGGGCATGACACAGAAATCGCAGTACAAGATGTGGGTTACTGTGTTGAAATTCTGTCGCAAAGCCATACCTTGAGTTCAGATATCGGTATCGGAAGGAGACGATAGTGACAGCTTAAATAATGTTTCGATGTGTTTAGGGATATCATCTGTTAACAACCATGAGAATTTTATTGATGTAGCATCTGGAACTTACACTGTTTTCGTCTCTAGACTTAAACGTAACGTAATGGGTGCTGCATTCAATTGGTGGCTCACCGAGTCTAAAACCCACCATCAGTCGTAATACATATAGTCATTCGTTACTCGTTAGTTGGGTGGCCATTTGATAAGGCGCTCTGCTACCTGCCCGAACGCACTGACACAGCAGAAAGCTGTTTTACTAATGAAAGAACCCTGTTCAGGGTTAGGAGCGAGATGTATTCCACTGAGATGAAAACTTTCCTTTCGTCTATTTTTCTTTGCTACAAACGATATTCTTCAAGATTTCCAACACAACGTAAGGGTACCTGTCCTCGACAGGGATAGACAAAATTGGAAACACAAATTTCCGAAATACGTTCTTTGAGATTTTACATGCCTTCCGCAGTGGCCACGCGGTCTGAGGCATGGACCTCGTGCGCCTGGCCGCTGGGACCGTGGATTCGAGTCCCACTCAAGGCATGGATGTTTGTCCGCGTCTCTCTTTGTTTGTATAGGTAGAGGCCTTGCGTCAGGCTGATCACTCATCCAAAGAGTCATACCATTGTCCAAATAGAACAAGAAAAAATAATAAATAAAAACCTCGACACGTATGGGTAAAAGAGGATGAGAGAGAGAGAGAAAGAAAGAAAGAAAGAAAGAAAGAAAGAAAGAAAGAAAGAAAGAAAGAAAGAAAGAAGTAATAACACTGTTTGACAAAATATGTGTAGTTGTGTTTTCAAATGAACAGTAAACACATTTTTTCCTGTGATATTCAACGTTACGTAAACCTCTGCTTTCAAATCAGAACGTAACAAATTTTGAATTTGTATCTAAGATCATACGATTCTAAATGTTTCGTGGTTTTCCTCCTTACAAATAAATACTAGGAGGGTAGTAAAATAGGACCGCTTTTATTTTAATGCCCTTTGGTGCTCAACATTCATTAATAACCATCCAGACATAAATATTCGATTGAGTATGTAAAGCGTTGTTCAGTAGACCAAAGAACAGAAGACAAACGTATTATTCTCGGTTTCGTGCCATTATTATTATTTTTATTATTTAGTGTCTTCATCTACGAGTGTATTATAATGAAGGGTCTTCTCATAAAATTGAAGGAGTAAATGGTTTGCATCCTCACGGACCATCATCATTATCATTAACATGTCACGTTCCTGAATAACATATTTCCACATCTCAATTTATTGCCCGACGCTTCACGCTCCGTTCCATTAATCATTTCAGTGCCCATTGTGATCTATTGAAATGCGTTTTATACTTCACATAGAATGGAGATCATGGAAATCACTTTTAGGCTCCAATTTTTCTCTCAGCAGGAATTGAACCAGTATCGTGTTTTTGGAAGGGCACATCACATATAACACATAGCCTGCCTCTAACCTTTGACCTCCCGTTTAAGTAACTCTACAACCTTTTACTTTGATAGAAATCCGGTGCGGAAGTTGGCATTGAGGCGTTCATTAGAGCCGCATTATAAGATTTATTGCTTTGCCAAGAACTCGAAGTACGAAAGTCGGACTTCTCTAGTTTGGTAGTCAGGAATTAGTCATGCAAGTTTTTAGGTTTTGACGACGGCGTTATTTTAGAGTGCGGTCTTGTGGATTGTTGCGGCATGCGTAGTTTCGTAGTGTATACCAACGTTTCGGAGAAATATGCGTCCTCCATCTTCAGGTTTGGAGTGGTGAGAGTGAGTAGACCAAAGATGTTGATGATGGGTTATGCACGTGTATGCAGGGGATTGGGTTAGTCCTATACACGCTCGCACCTTCCACTGTAATAAAATGTCATATGTTCTTAAAAACAACTGCAGGTATTTCTGTGGAATACAGATATGCCGTAAAGATTTCTCGTATGAATTTTAATTCAAATCTTTTCATATCCACAAACATTTAAATTGCCAAAATTCATGCTGCATTTTTAGGCCTGTAGCACAATATCGCCGTAAGATCAAATTATCTGTTCCCCCTTATTCGTCCTTAGTCTGCATATATTTTGTTGACGTTTGGGCTTAATCTTTTTTAATCATATTCCAAACTCCATGGAGCAAATACTTTTGGAGAAGCTAATACTGCTTAGAAACTGTGGATAGAATACCAAAACGTATACACGAAAAATAATTTTCGTTTAATTGGTTGCCTTTAAAATTTCTGATTTCAATCCAACATATTATACGCAATTAAATAAAAGTTATGTACGTTTTAACAAAATCTATATTTTAGCGGTATCGTCAATAAATTGTCTTGAATGAGAGCACGAAACATTTGTTTCTGGTAGTTTATGGTTCATCAGATTTTATTTTTAGAAACAAGGAGCTTGCTTTGTGTGCTGTCATGCCGAGCTCAGTGTTTCAACCATTTCATTAACAGTGGTCCAATGTAACTTGGATTTCTTTAAAGGAATTATAACCAAAGTCCGGCAGCTAAATCCACTGCAATGTTTATAATTGTGTTTCAGTATTCTTTCCATGACGTAAGAAAGTCCCAGACAAATCCATCAAAATACTTTTTCCGGAGGGTCGACCGATAATTTACGATATCATGTTGACACAATGCAGCTCAGAAGCAGACTCACGGCTCACAGGCCGTTGTGTACCTCCTCTGGTTCAGGCAGTCCACTTGCTGAGCCTGTCAGTAGAGTCCCATAAATCTTCAAAGAGTACTAATATAATTACAGCTGTTCGTATGCGCCAGATAAGGGGTAGCGGTGTTCTGCTCATTGCAGTAACCTCGGTTGAGAGAGAAACCCCATCACTGAAGAAATTTTCTAGCAGAGAACCCTTTTTCTCGTCGTTCGATGTTTTCAACGTTTCCCGAACACAAATTGAGCTAAGTTTAAGTTGTAAATTCGTTCGTACTTGGTCGCGCAGGTCTTCACGACAATTTTGTCACAAATAAATACGCGTGAACGCTTCAGAGAGGATGAGATGGGCGGGCACGTAGCATGCATGGGTGTTACAAGACGTGAGTACTGAATTTTAGTAGGAAAACCTGAGGAGAAATTATCACTTAGGAGACTATGAGTATATGCAAGGATAAAATTAAAATGGATGTAAGAAATTGGGCATGAGGGTTTGGACTGAATCTGGCTCTGATTGTTATATTGACTGTACCATTTCCGTTTTGTGTCACTTATTTCTGTGAAGAAAGAATAACGTTTTATTGTTTCGTATTTAACAACGTCACACAACTTAGATATTGAAGATTTCTGTCTTCTAGGTTGTTGCGCTGCGTAGTCTGGTCGATGTTTACCAACGTTTCAGAGGTCATACTGCCTCCATCATCAGGGCATATTCATCCGCTGTGAAAACCTCAAATCTTACAACTCAGATATTGTTTTCACGAAATAGCTGTGCCAACTCTCACTATTTCAGTATTTGTCGACTTCGGGCTGCAGGAACAAACGTATCTTGAATCAAGATTTTAGAGATTATATCTGCTGTGAAGTACAGATGGTTATCTGAAACAAACAAACAAACTATAAAAGACTATCATGCTGATTTCTATCTTTTGCTGATATGAGCGTACTGGGTGGCATCAGTGGTGGCTTCTCTGGATTTCATGATCTTACATTGCAACAACGGTGCGATAGTACTTGATCACATGCGCTAGTGTTACAAGAATACTCTCACGTGGACGGATTCCATAACAGTCATACAACAGATAAGGTTGTTGTTAAATCGATCCTGGCAACTCTCTGATTCTTTATAAATGCCGTAAATCAATCGTTTGTTGTACATATACAGCCTGGTTTTATGGAAACCAGACGCTCAGCGCCGACGTTATTGGTTCGTAGCCGCATGAACCAGCCCAGTCCTTCCACATCATCAGAATCCGTGATCCATTTTACCGAGTGGGTTTGCGCAACAGTATCGCATTCCCTCTGACTGGGGTGTTCCGCACGAAGTCTGAAATAGCAGATCTATTAAAATACACCGATCACTTCCGTCTACATTCTCTAGATTCAAAATTCTATATCTTCTTACGTATTACATACACTATACAGTTGATACAGCAAAATTAAAGCATCTTTGTTTCCCCATGTATGGTTGGTACAACTAACGTCTGTCCCTTCTTTTGTACAGTTTGAAGTGACAAGCCACTACTGATAACGGATAAATTGAAGAAACGGCCTTTACGAAAACAATTGTAAAAGTAAGAACTTCGGATTTAAACTTCTCATGAACCATGAAGAGTCAGTGACATTGTGTTGAACGGTCAAGTGATTCCTTAAAAAACAAAGGAACGCCTCCGCGTTTATGAGGATGGAAAGTCAGTTTTAAGTGCTCAAGTTATCGTTTGACGTACTGAAATTATAATTACTTGCAAAGAGTTCAAGAACTTCCTTGAACCTAGCAATTTAATAATTTTGGGTTTCCAGGCTTCAATCTCTATCAGGAGACTGGCTATACGTTTTAAATAAAATTCCTGTTTTCCTTAAGGCGAATACTGAGAAATACTTTCTTCCCAATTCACTGTTCGTATCATCTGGTTCTACTGTCCTAATTTTTACAGTTGACACCAAATGCCTGTTATGAATCCAGGAAATTTTGGTTGGCGGTTAATTGTGCCTCGGTTCAGAAGCCCGCTGATATCGGAACCGTTAACTTGGCTTAGCCTGGTTATCGTATGATGAGCGGTACGAAGGTGTCAAGAAGTTACTTCATAAATTGAATCCTGGATATTGTTCGTATGGCCTGCAACTTACTTTACATAAAATTTTCACGGAGAATGAAATACTTGTCATATCATGGAATTAGTTTATTTACTGTAGTCCATGGAAGCCAGGGTCTTACCTTCCCGCTATCATTCCACTGCTGTTTCCTTGTTATCAGAAATATTGCTTCAGAACTAGGCACGAGGCAATATTTGAGGGATCTGAAGCTGACAACAACGAGGACACGACAGCGAAACGATGGCTGAAACAACACGACCCTGACTTCTGTGGACAGGGCATAGAAAACTCATCTCACGGTTCGATAAGTTTCTCAGTCTTGCGAAAAGAATAAAGAATTATGCGTGTTACATTTGTAGGCGTTTCTTTCTTTCAGGTATTTCACTTGAAAGAGTTTTTTCACTTCCGAACCACCCATGTTACGAAAACAGTGAAGGGTGTCCAAAAACGTCCAAAAGAGCGATTTGTGCATTGCATTTGGGGCCGCATAAATATCGGGTCAATACGGCAGATGCATTTGTAGGCGAAGTTATAAAGGCAAAAGCCAAAGGGCAACCCGAAAACACGTAGTAAATCCGCATTTCGTGTTACAGTTTTTGAAGTGCAGTGATCTTACATGCAGAAGAAAGGCCATGCATGAATCCTGTGCTCGATGAATCAATCAGCATGTTCGGAGTTCATAGCCCGAAGCTGATTTCAGTGACTAATGATTCTTGTAATTTTGCTCAACATGCCGTGTTAAATGCACGAGTTGGCAGCACTGTAAGGCATTGCCAACCTCTCCTACAACTTAAGTGCCCATAACTCACATGCCATTATTTTAGACTTAACAACACATGGCGATAATGGATAAGTTGAGAAAAGTAATTCCGTATTTGTTTTTTTGATAATAACGTTCCTATAAACCGTAGTCATAGTACACTAACTTATTACAAATAAAATCCCATTTTATATGTATAATTAATTAAGTTCACTTCTGTGTTTGATGGTTCTAATCTGAAAGCAATATATCTGATCCCACAAATATATACGTGTAGTTAATACTTACACATGCTTGGAATTGGGATTTTCCAATTAAAGTAGGCGTAATAACGTCATCGGGATCTGGTGTTGAATAGCAATCGCGACGAATCTGTTGAGTTCCACGAGCGGTAGATTTGGCAAGGGAATCAGATGGAGCTGGGAGGGATACCATGTAACGAAACAGATTCTGTGCATGCGACAAACATTTTATCTCAGCCACAGCAATTTGATTCTTTTATAGTACTTGCGTTTTTTTTTGCGTCTTTGTGCAAGCTAGTGTCGTAGACGAAACGTACAGTTTTGTCCCGAATGCTGTAACAGGTGTTAGCGATGTTGAACTTACAATTTAAGTCGTATAGATTTAAAAAGAAAAGTAATCGAAACTGAATGGTTTTAGAACATGAGATTTGGTTTCATGGTTTCAAAGCGAGGCCGACTGGGAGTATGCATTCTGTTTCAAGCCAAAAATACCAAGAAAAAAGGTGTATAATTTTTATAACAATGATTATATTTCTTTTTGTTTATTAAGTTTGTTTATGAGCCGGGATAGCTCAGTCAGTATAGTCACTAGCTACGGGCTGGACGACCGGGGTTCGATCCCCGACGGGGGCAGAGGATATTTCCTCTAGCCTCTGCGTCCAGACCGGCTCTGGGGCCCACCCAGCCTCCTCTACAATGGGTACCGGGGTTCTTTCCCGGGGGTAAAGCCGGCCGGGGCGTGATGCTGACCACTCACCCCCATCTAGTGCCGAGGTCGAGAATGAGTAGGAGCTATACCTCCACTCACCCCAAACGCCTACAAGGCGTATAATGGGACAAACTTTACTTTACTTTACTTTACTATTAAGTTTGTTTTGGGACGCTGCGCTGCGTTATGTAACGTTGACAAGATGATTATGAACAGAGTTAAACGACGTGGAGTTAAAGCTAGTCGTGGCCTATTTTAAGGTACTGTGTGAGGAATGTAAGAAGACAAAGTTTTTCCAATGCAGGTAAAGATTTTCAAGAGGAGGATCGAAATTTGAAAGATGACTGTGAGAAAAAAAGATGGCGCTAATGTCCCAGCAGTGCCAACTTTAGAGATAGAGACGTTGCAAAGAAAAATACGACGACGGAATGACAAAAGCCATTTTGAGATTCAAGGGTTTGCAGGCTTAACTGTAAATGATTCGGCAGAAGAAGTTGTAAGATAAATGATACCATAGCGTCTGAAAACGGGCCACAGCAACTGCAAACTTAAAAACACCACTCATTTGCCATAACATTGTCTCCGTCTCAATACGTCAAGTGGCAAATGTGTAGGAAAGGAAAATACAGAAAAATAAGTGGAAAACGGAAATTTGTTGTACAGTATTTTAAATTCCGCCCGTTGATTTCAAGATAAAGGGTAATATCGCAAGGAGTACTGCTAGCTGTGTCATGTCTGTGTATATATTTTTATTCCGTTGTACGTCTTTTCATCCGTTTCCTTATCTTTTCTTCTAATTCTTGTATTTCTCTTCCTTTTTACTTCTCTTTCTCGCCCACTCTTTCTGTATTGGCTTCTTCTTCTTCTTCTTCTATTATTTTCAGACACCTGCAGTAACATCGCTCTCATCCACTTCCTACTCTCAATCTGTGACATGGATCTTCGAGGTTGAGTTGTACTCGTTAAGGTCGATGATGTAGTGTTGCCTCCAGTTGACTGGCTTGCGCCACAATGACGCAATCTGGCCGTGTCTCTAATGTCTACGCCTTCCTTCACCTTGGATCGGTATTATGCGGAAAAGAAACCAACTTCCGCACGGATCATGGAAATTTGAGGTCACATTCGCATAGGCTTCAGAGACTCGAACCTGCGCGTCATGGCAACGCAAATCAACTTTGTGTCTGCATCGTGGGCCTTGTTCCACGAACTGCTATCCACAGAAGCACTTTCATTTCTACGGTTTCCACACGTGTGTAGAAAAATCTTTTGCAGCCTGACAAATTTGTTCTGATGCAGTAGTTTCTTGGGAAATTCAAGTCCGAAATAAAGAGTGTTTCGACGGATGAGATTTGCTGCAAAGTTAGTTTGGCCAAATTGGCAGCAGTGTGCACATTGAGGCCGTGTTTGTTAAGAAATCATATGTGAAGACTGAATGCTGCGTCTCGCACTATCGATCTCATTTTAAATCGACTTAGCTGTCTTAAACATTGTTAGTACGTACATGTGTACTGCTGAGAAATACATGCAAAATACGTTGATTAATGTTGAACAGGTGATTTTCTTAAAGCACTGCTTAATGCGACCGTGCATATGTCAGCGAGAAGGTAATTTCGGGGATCACAAATGTTGATTCTACAATATTCCGTTAACATTTCAACAAACTACTATCACTTATTATCGGAATATTAATGCTAATGTAACATGCGTGTAGAAAATAATGAATTGGCACTTTATTTAATTACAAAGTCTTATTCCAAGAAACAACTTAGAAGACATTTAAATAGATCGGAAGATATTACTAAAATGTACATTAAAGAAGTTGTAATGCTAATAGACTCAGCTGGTTTAGGACAGGAACCAGTAGTAGGCCCTTGTGATAACGATGATGAATTTTCGATTTTATGACTGATTTTAACCATCAGCTGTTCGTAGAAGGCTGTATCGTTGAATGATTTATTAACTGGTTATTACCGCAGTGTTATTTGGAATGTGACAAATGATTTATCATAAGATGCATGTCCTGTTATTACTGCAGCTGGAGAATGTTTCCTAGCATCGAGCAGGCGACACAATTGGAGACCTCACGATACATGCGTGACCTCATATATATATATATATATATATACTGCTGTGAAAGCGGTTTTATCTGATGCGCATTTAGTCCTGACATTTTTAACTTACAAGATAGTAGTGTTTGCTTGTTAAATAGCAGAACACGCAGAAAACGTCACTGCCACAGAGATAATTATATGCTCTATTCACAATTTGTAACTCGATCCATGATTCATTGTTCTTGTACAGTTATTTGCACTATGCACTGAAAAGCGTGTTTCAGTTCTCCTGCGTCATATTGAGTTTCATATTTTGCTGATGTCGAGGAAAAGCTGTATCATTTGAATGCTGATTTGTTATCAATATTTTGTATGGCTTTGTACCTTCGATCCTTATTCTTCATGTCAGATTATTAGTACGATTTTGACAAGAAGAATGGAAATGATCGACGTGCGGGACGCATGAGGTGAAATAGGAATGATGATACGCAGGCTTAAGTCTACCATTTCTGGCGTGGACGCCAGAATTTCAGACTCAGAATATCGGACACTGTCTAGGTTTAAAACATAAAAGACCAGTGTTTTGATGGTTTATCTAAATTTCGAGAGGAACGTTTAGTTCTCTTAACCTCAGAGTTTACATAAAGAATTTTGGTAGTCATAGGAAGCATTTCTTGAGAGTCTGTTTCTCTCATCCTCTAATTATTTTAAGGAGGTTCAATGTTTATTGAAGATTGTTATGGTTGGATTTTACTGCAATTACTTTAGGGCTGAACCTGACGTACGAAAGAAATCTTTTGTGCTGTAGAAAAGAGAAGATACATTTTGACCTCGATGGTTTCACCCACTAAGTGTTGCAGGCTACCTCACCACTTCCCTTGCAGATGAGCCATTTCTTACCTGCTCTTTTGTAATCTTTAGAATTTCTCTGTAAATACTGTCCCAAGCTTGCTTGTTTATTTTCAGTTTCTCCGATCCAAATCCCTGAGTAGGCTATTTTATTGTTTTCCTCTGTTCTTCCGAAAGAAACAGACCTGTTATTATTATTTATATGTGCTTGTTTTGAATGTCCCTGAGTAGACGTCGTCATTGCTGTCTTGATTTCGAGCCGTAGCCGATTCCAGTCCTATGAAGATCTGGCATCGTACCTTAAAATAGGGCGCAAAGCTGCTTTTCAATTTCCGTGCATACAGCTGTTGAGAGACATGTTGCAGTACGGGTGTACCATTCATCATGCGCGCACACGAAATTTAATTGTGGAGGCCTAAACTAATAGGCTAGTTCTTGGTCTGCATGGTGTTCCACTTAACAGGCCGTCAGCTGTAATGTGACGCTTCGATCAGACCCAAAATATCTGCATTTCGAACGAGGTTAGAAAAATTCTTGTGAATAATACATTTATGACAACTTTGCCTTAAGGGCTCAGGGTGGAGAAGGAAAGTGCGACCAAGATATTGGTTGGAGATACCGAACGATGGAGACCGTTAGAAGTATCTAGGTATAGATGAGAGAATAATATTAAATTGATCTTGGATAAATAATGCTGGAGAACGTGGGTTGGATTCATCTGGCTGAGGATAGAGACCAGTGGCGTCTTGTGAAAGCTGGGGAATTTGTTGACCAGATGAGGATACTGTATGTTGGCTTCTTAGTAAGGTCTCTACACCATGGATTGGGCAGGACCAAAACCAGCCTATACGTCCCTCACAAGCATTACGCAAGCTTGGAATTGAGAATTACGCAAGGTCATAACGTAGTGACAAGGCAACACATATTCTGTAGCCGTGTTTTTATTTCCTGGTAAACAAACTAATTTGTTTTTGCATGTTTATCAGTGTGAGTACACAATTTTAACTTTCCATGATACCAATCTGCTTGTTTCCGTATCTCATCAAATTTCTGAGCAAACCTAAAGTGACAGTTTCTGCGAATTATGACTAAGCCGATACAGTGAACGATCTGACATACCTGTGTTATAGCATTACTGTGCCTTGGTGGTGTCTTGTAATAAAAGGAGCCTGACTTCTGGGTACTTTTTTAATTTGGTGGGAAGAGATGAGGTAGTTTCTCTTAGATTTCAAGCCCTCCCGTTGGCGTCTACGAAGATGACAGCCTTCTGGGATATTGTGGTAGTCTGGTATAAGTTAACCGACGTTATAGAGGTGCGAACTGCCTCCAAGATCAGGGCGATGGGTGCTTCCATGCAGTAAGCAGCTGTTGAAAGTCGACCGACTTATACCAGACGACACGACAAAATTTCCTAGAAGGCTGTCTAGGTCGGGTGCAGCATTTAATCTGCTGCTGAAATTGCAAGTAACATTGTTAAGTTTCGTTAGGTTTTAATTCAACCTTCACTTACGTAATATTCCTGCTGACGAAGTCGATTTTATATTACTGGTGAAAATAGTTGCGGTGTATTTTAGATTATTTCAGTTACTAATTTTTAAAACTATGTATAGGAATCTTAACTTTTATTGATTTATCTGGTTTACGATAGGGTCGAGTGGTGAGCTCTTATGAAAAAGATAATGAAATTATAATTCTATAAAAGAAGGGAATTTTCTTGACCAGCTAAACTACTGTTAGCTTCTCAAGGAACGCTGTCCAAGATGGAGTTAGTAATCACAAAATAACTCATCATTTCATTTTAATGAATATTACTGCAGTACCGGCAACTATATTATGTTTATTGTGAATTTGGTTACGTTGGGTTAGGACAAGTTAGGTTAGTGACGTCCATGCGCAGGCGAATATGCGTAATTTTCAATAGATTTAGTAGAGGTTATAATGAATTGAGTATGTTACTGAAGGAATAGGTCGTGTAGTCTTATCGAACTGTCTGGGTATTTTTTTGGAGTGTCAAAAATTGTGGACGTAACTTAGTCCTGTCGATCGGTACTAGGTATTTATTTACCTGTAGCAAGTATGTCCACGTTCTTAAATGAATACTTCATACACAGTTTACAGATTGACATCAGTTAATTGCATAAGTAGATTAGGAATGCGGAAAGGCAATTATGTTGCATTTGCAGCCTAACCTGTGCGTTTCTTTACACCAGGTGTTTCTGGTTCTGGGTGGAATACTTTGATGCTCAGACTGGAAGATCAGTTGTGTTGACACTTGTAGTTTGTGTTCTGCGAATGGATTTAGAGTAGGGAACTGGTGCTAAACCTCCGAGAAACATGGCAACTCACGGCACCTGCTGCACATTGGCAACACGGGGCCGTGGGCGAGGACACCCAGTCCGCTCGCCCTTTGAAAAAAGCCCTCGTAACAAATTCTAAGGGTGGATAAATCTCATCTACAGTCTCTGCAAGGCTGGTGGTGGCATGGAAATGCAGTGACAGCGTAAGCGAAGAACACCTTACGGCCTCATCTGTGTCTGTCTGTTGTGCTTTTCATCACATTGTTCCAACAGTGACCGTGGATACCCTTGTCGCGTTTGATATAGTTATTGCATTTATTGTTTCCTTGGTTACCTTCTGGATTCGTCGCCCTTGATGTGACGTAAGAACGCCTTCTTACATTTTAGTGAACTCCCTTCAACATTTTTTATGGAGAGGGATGAAGTCAAGTACTGTTTTTACAAGCACGATTTCAGGCAGAAATAGAAATTTTTCGTTGTTTTATTTCCTGTGTTAATACAAGTTTCCTACACTCACAGACACGTCCTTAATCGGAACCGTGTTTGAAAGACTTAGCAGTAATGTGGACTTACTGGAACGTGTAATGTGAAGGAAGCTTTGGCTTTTTAGCATAATTATCAAATAGAAACTTTTAACATTGTAAAGAATTTCTCAAGGTATCAACTTTTTAAACGGTGTAGATATAAAATAAAGTCCTGATTTTAATCAGACCTATAAAGTTGTTCGTTCTTGTTAATTTTAAGATATCCGATTAAAGAAACTTCCAAGTCATTGAATTCTACAGCATTCTTATTAAAAATTTTAACCATGGGAATATTTCGTAGGGCACCTCAGGAAGTTGTTTTCCTCATGAAACTGGTTACATTGACAGAACTGATTTTGACGTTACAGCTGGACCAATTTGTGTTCGAATATTGATCAGATTGCCTTTCTAAACTTAAATAAACAACATAAATTTAGTAATTCACGTAGGCAGAGACCAAGTATAGAGACGGCCAAGGTTAAGATACGTTCTTAAACATGAATATAGTTTGAATGACTGGTAAAACAGTAAAATGATTAAGCTTTACAGGTGTTTGGCTTTCTTAGGTAATGCACGAGTGAATGGTTTTCTGAGGAGTTAAATTTAAATTCACTTTGTTAATATCCTGCATTCATGTTTGACTGGCCCATTCCTGTATTTGTCTACCTGTTAGCCCCTTCACTGCATTATGTTGGGTGGTTCTGTTCTACCTGAGTTCGAGGGATAGTCATTAATTGAGCCCTTCAGAAGGATCCACCCAACCACCCTTATCTGACCTGCGCTGAACAGGGCACAAAAAATGAATTCTATTAAGTATATACAGGCTTGTATGGAACACGCCTCTCACGAACCACTGGGAGTTCGGAAATTCTGTTTCCTATGAAGGATTTCATCTGTAACGTCTGGAACAGTTGAGAACAAATATTCTCCCTGTCGTACACGCTGTTGCCTAATCTTTCTGCTGAACAATTTTTCTTCCTTGCGAAAGTGAGGTTTTCGTGATTTTTCAATGTGAATATCGGGATAAACTTTATAGTACCATATTTTGCATTTTATATTTAGCTGTTTGAGAAATACCGTCGTCTCTCGGGATAGAACTTGATGTTTCGTTGCTCTAATCACAAAATCCTTCCATCGGACTTTTGTCTTCGGCGTATTTCTTGTACATTGTCTGGACAAAGAGAGACTTAGAAGAATGTGAAGTTCTCACGGCGGTGACATTTCAGATGTTCTTGCTGCCGCTGTCACCATCTTCCTGCTGATGGAGGCAGCAAGGCCCTCTGAAATGTTGGTAATCTTCTACCAGATCACACGGTACAACAACCCAGAAGACGGTTACTTTTGAACAGATATTTGATTTTGAAGGCTGGCTTTCATCTGTGTCTACAGCAGGAGAGGGCAAACCATAGCCCACGCGTTGGATACAACCCGTAAAGGAATTAAATCCGGCCGGCCAAGTTACAATATTATTAGGAACAATGCTTTTTCATTAATTACTACTTTCTCATGTTGTAGAAAGTGTACTGTAATTACGAAAAAAAATTATATGTTTATGAGGATGTAAGTTTTGGGATCCTAGCACACGTATTTACTTGTGAAATGTATTATTCATGTAACTGGATACGATAAAGTCTAATGGGGCTCATTTCAGGCTGGTTTAATTCATTAGAGTTCACGATAAGATGACCACAATGCAATTGGTACGGATTCTTATATTCCGTAAATTATGATGTCAGCAAAAATAATATATCTCTTGAACATGTTCTTATGTATGGAAGTTTTCTTGGTAGGTCCTTCGGCTCGCGGTTATTTTCACATAGTCCCTTCCGGCACCCGGGTAAAAATATTTGCCCACCCCTGGTCTGCAGGTAGAAAAAATGGGCTCTTAGGCTAGTTTTTATCACTAGGCCAAACGCCATGTCTTGTAATTTAGTCCTTTTTGTACCGTAACAACACATTTCTCTTGTTAATGTTATCTTCCTAATTATGTATTGATCTACAAAGTAATGTCTTTGTATGATTCTTTTACTAAAATTATTTCTTTCTTCCTCCATGTACATTGAAGTTCCACCTCTTTCAACCTTCTTCGTCACTGTGGATAAGAGTTCACGAATATTTACATGTTTGAACTAGGCCTATATTGAAATTTGCAGTTGTAACTAATACTGTAAAGGTGACGTCGGCCCGTGTTAGGAGGTAAAAGTGATTTTATTCATGCTTTGGGGTCTTTATCACCGGTGAAAGATGCTTCAATATCCATCAGACAAGAAGCTGTTTGTCACCTAGAACCGTTCTGGGTTGCTGGAAGAACAATCCAGGTTTCGAACCCATATCCAGTTATTGACTAGTCGTCAACTGCAGTTGTTTCATTGCCGTTGATAATATACGCGCTTATGGGGCGGTGGACCTGACCAAGGTGACCTTTACTTAATCTCAGGCAGGACAACAGCAAATCATCTGCTGAGAATTGATCTCCCGTGCCCTTAGGAATAGTTGCCTTCCTGCAGTGTGTCTCATGAGCGCAAGGGGTTACGTTCTTGAATGGCCGAAAAATGACCAGAAAAATTATAAATTAACAGTTTTATCGCCCAAAACGAAAGAAACGTGCAAAGAAATAGCCCACAACATTGTTTTAAAACAGAAAAATATTTTTATAAGATGGACAATATAGCAGATTCATGTTATGTGCCCTTGTTCTTCCGAATGGGTGAGAGTTAAGTAGTCGGTATGAACTTAAATATATGTTTTCATATGAGCGAAATTTCGCAGTGCGTATTTTCATACAACGAGGACTGTTTGTAGACTGCCAGTATTCTGATTATAATTTCATAAAGCATTCTTTGTTCTTATTACGTAGTCACAGCACAACTCCACGGTCCCCGGCCGCTTCTACCAAAAGATCTACACCCACAATTTCTAACGTCGTTCCTCAGCGTTCCGTAATCCTGGAACGATAGCGAAGCAGATGGAGGGAACAGAGAATATTGACGGAAATTATGCAGTTATATTTTTAGAAAGTTTCTTACCTTCTGGTCTCTATCTGAGTATTTTAGAACTCATGCTTTTTATAGTTTATTTCCATCACCGTGCTTATGAGGTTTCTACTGGACAATATTCCATGCGTCATTTATCAGTAACAAAAGATACAAACTAAATACATTTGTTGTTCTCACTTCAGTGTGTACGAAGATGGCTGTCTTCAGTGTTTTAGCGCAGTTTAGTCTGGTAGAAATTTACTGCCATTTTAAAGGCACTTGCTGTCTCTATCATCAGGGTGATTACTAATGCCGTAGGGACCTCTGAAACGCAGGTAAACTTCTACCAGACTACCAGGCGCTACAACCCAGAAGACATAAATCTTCAAATACACTTGAGCGACAGTCGTATTGTTGAATAAAGCTATAAAATTAACACCACTGTCTGAGCCAGTGCGTATGTACGTATCTATGTTCTGATGTTATTTTATGACGATTTATCCACTGTAGAGGTTATACAGCATCAAATAAATTGTAGAATTATTATGAAAATTAGTTTTCATTGACATACATTATTACTGGATGAATGTGAGTTGTCAAGTACACTTTGGATACGTTCGGTTTATATTCATTAAACTGAGACTGAGTTTGTCTCATTTTACTTCTGTATGTGGGGGCGAAGTATAGAAATTACATTTTCGCCTGTCGGGGATCGAAGTCCGAGCGTCTAGTAACAACCCATTTGCCTCATCTGAGCTGTCACTAACGGAAAATGCAAGACTAAGGAGCAACCTTACGCTTGTACGTTCTTAAATTCATCCTCATAAAGACCTTGTCTTGCTATTCAAATCCTCTTTCGACAGACTACAAGTTTTCGTGTAACTTAACTCTGCACAGCTTCCTGTTTGCTTGTTGCTTGTCGCATGAAGGACGTCTGAGTTGGTTCCTTACAACTCACGTCGAAGGCCCCCCTCTCGTTGGTGTACATGGCCTTTCAGAACATCAAGACTGCCTACCGATCTCGGAGGTTTACTCTGGAGTGGCTTCCAGTTGTAATAATTGAGACTACTTTCGAATTCAGGTTATCTGCTGTTACTTCAGTTTTTCTTACTTAATACTGTTGGTAAAGGAGAAAGTGCAGTAACCTTGAAAATTACTGTCTTCTGGTGCTTCTGAAACGTCGGTAAACTTTTATCAAACTACACGGTGCAGTATTCCAGAAGACAGTAATCTTCATACTCGCGCCGTGAGAACCTGCAATGTCACCTACAATAACATATTTTATTGGTTTTACACATTCTTACATTCGGATTCTAGAAGTCTTCGGGACTCACAAAATGAAATTTCCACTTCATTTATGAACAAAATTGAAGTTACCTCATACCAAATTACGCTCAAAATTTTTTTCAGTTCTGTTTTGTACACGGAATGCGTACCTCTCAACAACGTATTTAAAAGAAAAATGTGAAATTATGTTAAGTGGAAGCCATATTTCAGTCAGATTTCTCACAGGCGTAGTTTTACCATTTTCTGCGAGGTGCGTTGAAGAATTTCGCTCTTTTAATTACATTTCCGTTATTTTTGTGAAGCTTACTTATGCTGTCATTATGGTCAATCTTTATCGGGACAGATATATTGACAACTACGTCATTCTGAAAACGTGAATGCCAATGAAATTCAGGAATAATATAGTAACGTATATTATTGGCAAATTATTGGAGTTTTTGAACATGTTGCACGCGGGCTACTTGTTAATTTCTTTAGCCTTGTAAACATTTATAGTCGCGTTCAACCCAAGACAGATAATTAGAAGGCTGTAGGCCGTAAGTTATATAATAGGATGTAATGTAACCACCTATGAAATTTTAACAAACACACGCAATATTAATCAAAAAAAGGAGTGATGGACATTGTTCTGTGTAGTGTAATCAAGTTCTATCTACAAGTGAAAGCTAAATGTCACCGAATGCCTTTCATAAATCCTGTGTGTTCGAATGTACAAGAACGAACTAATTAAAGAGAACACGTTGAGATGAAACTGTTACAGATCACGACCAGAGACGTGACCTGTCGATTTCGCTCTCGAAGATTCAGTTTCTCAGATTCCTTATACATGTGCCAGTTACGCAGTATAGCCACTACGTAAGAAACAAAGCACACAATAAATGTATCGTAGAATGTTATAATAAAGAAATTGCCCATAATGTTCCCTTATAAAACAAATTTTTATGTCTTGTGACAGTGCATACAGAATTATAATATTTTCTAGGCACAGAGGTAGGAGGAGAGTGGAGAGTAAGCGCCTTGCATTCTTAACCACGGCGCAAGATGGAGGTTAGCACATAAGTTATGCTTCGATTTCGGTACCCATAAAGAAAGTGCTCAGTGGGCAATATGTCTGGACGCGGTTTCGAAGAGAAAATCCTGCCTCTGCGGGGAATTTTAAATTGTCAAAAAAAAGGCGACTGATGTCATGAACGTTCTACGAAATGTAATAAAATATGACCGACTAAGTATATAGTTATTAACGACGTGTTCATACTCGCACAGATGGCATGTGCTGCCGCATAAGATGATTTTTGTTATGGAATTCGCTGAAGTTGCAGAAAAATTTAGGCCTGTGAGAGATACAACAGCTGCTTCGACTGGCGCCTGTGTATCTTAAAGGCAATTCTAGAAATCACAGCTGTAAAATCTTTGTTTTGGGTAGCATAAATAGCAAGACCCTGTGTCGTAGCTGAACGTCACTCATGTGTCAAAATTTGTTTTTTTTGTTACAAGTGCAGATATAAGTAAAGGTATTTAGAAATTATAATTAGCTAATTGTAGTTGCTCTGGTGTCACACAGGGAGTAGCAAATATTGATACATGAATCAATGTAAGATAAATAATAATTTATATAAGTGTACAAGTAATTAAATATGTCATGAGTAACATACATGTATTTATTTTTATCCTTGTTTTATTTAACGATGTTCACTTACTCAGACTAGTCCTGTATAATGTTTAGCAAATAGCAAATACCAGGGAAATGATTTGGAAGCAAACGGTTGTGACATGAGCTAATTGAAGATGCCGGCGTTTTATTTATTTGTTTATAGTTCATTTAACGACGTTTTTCATTAGCTTATACTATGTAGCCTCGATTGAGAGGATAATCGTAACTAATTAACTGGAAAGGATGTGCGATCGTGGCCTAATTTGAGATACTATCCCGGCATTTGCCTGGAGGGACTTAGGACAACCACGAAAAATCTCAATGATGATGCCGAGATTTGAACCCGGGTTCTCCCGAAAATACGAAGCAGGAGATCTACCGGTTTTGGACAGTCTTCTGTATAGAGAACGCAGCTTAAAAAATTATTAAATTTAAGGTAATAGCCTGAAATTTACCCGCAGGGGCTGAGGTAGACTACGAAATATTATTCACTCAGAATAGCATGTCTCCGGGTCGAGATTTGAACCTTGGAACACCCGAATACGATGCATGCGCACATAATAATAAATATATATACCGATAGACAGATAAGTAAACGAATTTAAATCAATATAAAAATACAATGTAGAGGCATCATTGAGGCAATAAAAGTACATTTATCTCTATCAAATTTTTGTGACACCCCCTACATTTCTGTTAAATGTGTTGAGTTGCAATACGTAGGGTATATTAGTGAGACGCTTTTATATTTATTTATAAATTAACTAAATTCCGACTGAGACAGTTTTCTCTTTACCCCTTCATATTCTAGTTGTGACGAAATGTACTACTTGCTTTAACAGCAGTGACTGCATCTTGAGACATTTTTAATGTTATTTAGACGAGCCTTGGCTTCAAAGAGTTAAAGTACGAAATGTAAATGCTCCTGATAGCTATGCTTCAGAATGTGCCGCTCAACATTCGTGCTGGACTAATTGCCGAGAAGGCGTCGCTGTGAACAGGTGTGAGTGATAGGTAGAGGTGGTCGTTGACTGTGCCAGTGAATCACTAAAGGTGAAAGACTTTTTGAGGTTGTTAAATTTCTAGCCTCAGTCTCGTAGGTCATTCTGACAGCAAATAAGACGAGATGATGGCGTCGAATGTGCAACATTTTAAAACTTGGCCACAGTTTTGACCATTTTCATTTTTGAAGTCGCCACCCGACGTGACGCATAAATATCTTACATCCAGCTGTGGATTGTAATTCCCCGCATGGCACTGATGGGATGGGTGTTCTAAACAGACATGTGAGCTGTCGGAGCAAGCCGACATTAAGATGATTAGTACGTGGGAAAAGAAACCCGGAAAACAGGTAGTAGGGGACGAGTCCTTATAGGAAGGTAATGAGTGTACTGAAAAGGATACTGACGAGTACGGAGGCAAGGTTAATAAAATCCTTTGATCAAGATCTTAGGGAATCTAAGCTTCAGAATCTCAGCATTAGAATTATGATGAGTCAGACGAGATTGATTACGTATTTCAACATGAGGGCGACACAGCTGGAGGACACCATGATGACGGTTCTGTGATTGGGGTTGGCGATGGCGAGTTGGAACTTTAACGAATCTAGTCGCCCGAAGTATGTCGAGGTTGCGGTACTCGTGAGGCATATCTGGACGTAAGGATGCGGATCGGGTTATGGCAAGTCTGGAAATAAAGTTGAAAAAGTTGTTTGAAGACCAGAGTGCTGACGAATCCGCGGTCATATTCGTGAAACTGGAGATCTGTATGGTGATGCGCATGCAATCTTCGTGATGAGCAGACTATATAACCAGCATGCTCACGAATCTGAACGTGTTTGAGATCAGGATATAGATATTTTTATTTTATTGTCAACGTGGAGATCAGAGTTCTCAAGATTATGGGGAGAGGTAGGATTATGTTGAGCCTGAAATTCGCTATGGTGACAATTCTAGGAGATCATAATGGCGAGGTGATTAAGATAATTATAAATCTGTTAGCGTAGATGATAATCCTGGAGACAATTCACGGCGAATCTACTGATCAATGCCACATGACTTTGTATTCCGACAGATATGTGGGCTGTAATGCAATACTTGGGCGTGAAAGGAACGTAGAGAACAACCCTGCATCAAGGTAAATCCTATAAACAAAACACTCAGTTAACAAATCGGAAGATCTTTCGGATTGACGTATGTTTTAAATTGCGTAATAACAATTACTTGTTATAAACGGCACGCCTTTAGGCAAGCAGCTGAAGTAGTTCCAGGTTTGGAAGCTGGAAGGTCGAAACCTCTATTACTTCCTGTTCAGAAGACGGAGAACTGAAATTACCGCGTTGTGCAGCTAAGGGTATGTTTTTATCATGCGTAGACCTTATTCGGAGGATATATTTATTACGTTGCGTTCAATGTTTAAAGTATTTTCTTATCCTTTCCACGCGACGCACGAGAATTTTTGCTTAGAAACGCCAGAGTTATTTCGTATTTCAGATTACTAGTGAGAGAAACGTGCCTTGCCATCTCTAGCACTTAAAGCCAACTGTTCATAATAAAAAATTATGCGTTACCATCCAAAGAGGCCTGTACTAACAGAATACTTTTTAAAATTAAAAACAAACATTGAAAGAACTGGGACTTCTCGAAGGCAAATCTCTGACTTCCTCTTGACTCTTGGAAGGGTCACGACCCACCATTTGAGAATCGTTCATGTAATAACAAATTGCATTGCATTTGCTTCTACTTATCCTTTCCATCGGCATCTTTGATGGGAACCGCTGGGCACAGCTGCTGCAGTGTAGCTTCCGAGCAGATAATTATTTATGAAGTGCTTGCACAGTGGTTCACATGGCACCGCACCTGAGGATCTCAGCTTTGTGGCCACTCCTTGCTTGGTTTCCATGTTTGTATTATCAGGGATGGCCAAAGCTAAATCGCGTTATCAGCGTAAACCGAAGTGTCAGCGTCCGGCTGAAAGAGAGCGGACTTAAAATGAACTTGAACGCAAACAACACTAACATGATGGCTGTCAAGATATTTCGTGTGGAAGCAACACTAGGAACGTGGCTGTCTCCTACAATCGTGGCCTGTTTGGAAGTTTCCTTTCGTAGACTGAGATTGTTCGACTGTTAGAGACGCTTTTCCAACTGCATTTATTGAATTAGAGTCTAGTGTTAGGATGATTGAGAATCATTAATTGTAAATAATCTCGAAAACATAAGTTATGATCTTACGGCAAAGAATAGCCACTTTACTTGACACATGACGAACTGCGAAACACTTCTTTTAACACAGCATCTGTATCTCTCCGAAACGAAGTGAAATTTGTACCCACCGAACCACAATTTTCGGTGTCCTGTTTAGTAATATTTTGTAATGAGAAAAGTAAACAGCTGAGTGGTTGTATGACATATGGCCACCCCTGTCACACGTACTTGTGCGTTACCATTCCGAGGAACCCGTATCAAAGTTGTTGCATGCATGCTCATACGCAAGCCTAGCTCATTATTAATTAACCTTGGGTAACGCTGTGTTTCCCTTTCGCTGCAGAAATTGCCTTCTGATTACTTGTATTCAGTTCGCGGTCAGGCCTTGTAAGGGAACTGGGAGTTTCCTAATGTGGCCACCAGTCACCAGCACGATCGGATGTTAACAATAAGCAAACCAATGTCACCAAGGACAATCAATCTTTGACGTCACTGTTTTGTGATGAATACAAACACCAATGTTCTTCTAATTTTTTTACTTAATTTTGTACAATTTTGTAATGAATGCTGTAACCATTGTAGGTAGGCGCTTGAAAGAAGTTTCGGCATAAGTTTTAGAGCTTCGTTTACTAAACCTTGCTGTAATTAAGGCCAGCGCTACAGCTAATTGATATTACACAATTAAGTTGTATATCCCAATATTACGAGGGGGATTATTAGCATGAATCTTTATATTTATTTTCCATATGTTTTGTAACTTGAGAGGGTTGCGTGAAGTCAGTACTCACACTGTGAAATTAATTTCTAATTCAGTTTCAAATCGAAGGCGTTCAGACCTGTTCGTTACCGATAGTTCGTAATACAAGTCTGCCAGTTGCAGAATACATCCACAGAACATTTCTTATTACAAAGTTTCCAAATTGACAAGTGTTCGCAAACACCAAGTTATAAAACATACAACAACTACAAAATTATGAATTATTTAGATTGTTGGCAATATTTTATATCCCACTCTGAAGAAAGAAGGAAACAACCCATTCCATATTACGAACGATATATGACGCCTTAAATCTGATTTCAGAGCTCCAAATTGCATGCATGACATTGTTATTGAAGTTCTTGTATTCTTCTGATGTTTGAAGCTAACATTAACAACTACCTAGAAATCGAATTTATAAATTACGATAGAATACCACGAAGATAGAGAAGTGGTAGTTCTTAATTCTTCCCGTGCTAACGTCTTTATAAAGAATGTTTTGTCACCTTTACCTGTTGAGAAAGATGGTGGGACAATTTTCTTTCGCCTGTTTTTCCAAAGCACGAAATCCATCCACAACAGAAGATTATTATTTCTGAACGAGATATCTCGTGCACAACGCAGAAAATGAGAATATGTTTAAACACAGAATGATTTAATGTTTTTGGAAGCACTGTCATTAAGACCTTGAGAAACTGCCAGGAGAAATTTTTGTTGAGCTGGCGGGCATGAATTATTCTTGCCTAATTAGGAGATTTTGTTTTTAAAAATTTATTTATTTTTGTTGTTGTTTGGCGTTGCATTCCTGAACGCATCTCGCATCTATTGCCCTTCAGTGCATTTTGTAGAACAACAGTTTTGGGATGTGGTTTTCAATTGTTCTATCCGTTTCTTTCAGTAATATTTCACTATTGCATTAATGCCTGTTATTATTTTATAATTATTTTTAGTTTATTAACGTCGAAATTAAATCTAATCATTATTATTTATCGCTTTATGCGAGAAACTGTTGAAAGTAATGTTGTGGTGAAAGAAAGGAATGCCCAAGGTTGCGGATGATAAAATTCGCTCTCATAAAACAAGATCTGTAGTCGCCCTGTGGGGTGCACTATTGTGAAGGCAGTGCAAGGCATAGAATTTGTTATACCATGAGATTTTTTAATACGTAACTACTGTAGTTTTCTTTAATTGGTTCCTTTTACTTGGCACGACATGGCATTTAAATTATTTACGGCCAAACCTAGGAACTTCCACCTACGGAGATTCACGGGTTTGAGTGTGAATCGATTCAAGACTAGTTAAAAGTCGATCTTATGCAATTTTGTTTGTATTTCTTTGTAAACTGTTAAAAGGGAAAAAAAAGTACAAGCGAGTCTAATGAAATGATAGACGCAGAAAAGAGAAAAGCTAGCTTCCTTCGAGGCATTCAGAGCAGTTGTCGTCGTCATTAATTGTTCCGCTGAGATTGATTTAACATATTAGGCCTTATTCCCACCATGAGCTCAGTCTTTCTTATGAAGTTTCCGTATCAAAATTTTGTATGTATATTCAGGCATGTTACATATTCAATCGCTTCAACCCTCTTTGTTTAACTACTCTGTGAGGTGAAGAGATGTCATTGTTATTTTGCTACATTGTCGCTTTTCCTCTCCTGTCTTCGGTAGGCCTTCAGCAATTTCTTCTCAATATCTTTCCATCCATTGGAAAGAAAGAGCAAATTTTTTACAGATCTGACCAGAAAGATTTTAAAATAAAAGTCGACATCACGGCTACGAGTATGAAGATGGCTGTCTTCTGCAATGTTGCACCTTGTAGTCCAGCAGATACTGCCCTTTCCATCGTATCACTCTGATGATGGAGTCAAAAAGCTCGTCTGAAGTGTGAGTCAACATCTACCAAACCAAAAGTCGCAACAAACTAGGGCATTGTTTATCAATCATTCAGGTACCGCGGGCCTCCTCCTCTCTGAGGCGTTCTGGTATCGTAGGCCCCCACCCGAAAATTATCTCATACATTTGATTAAATAAACTCTTGAAGATTTCCGTCTTCTGGGTTGTTGCGCTGTGTAGTGTGGTCGATGTTAACCAACGTTTCAGAGGTCATACTGCCTCCATCATCAGGGCGATGAGTATGAAGATTTCTGTCTTCTGGGTTGTTGCGCTGTGTAGTATGGTCGATGTTAACCAACGTTTCAGAGGTCATACTGCCTCCGTCATCAGGGCGATGAAACGTTGGTTAACATCGACCAGACTACACAGCGCAACAATCTAGAAGACAGAAATCTTCATACTCACCGCTGTGAGAACCTCAAGTCTTACAAATAAACTCTTGTTCGAACAAAAGGTGTTAATATTTTTGCCGTGTTGTTTACTCTGGTGCGGAAGTCAAAATTTGGTTAAAATCTTTAAAAAACTTGCTCATGTCGCTGATCCTCGGTTGTAAAAGACTGTCCCAGGAGTAAGTCGTCTTCATGCTTGTTGCCGTGAGAACCTGAAATATCGCTCAGTAGAAAGGGGCACGTTATTTTGAAGCTGTGCTGTGTTTGGCGAGGTAGCTGTTACCCTCCCAATTTCGGCGGTATCAGGTCATTATCTGAACGGTTAGAAATTCTGAACTGTTCCTCCAGGGTGATTTGGGCTGATTATCTGACCTAATTAAGTGAATCCACAATTGCCGTAAAGGTTACATAGCAGCGTAAAATTCTTTTTATTAGCTGAGAGTACTCGAAGAACTGACACCGTGATGTTCGTTCATGCAGCGCAGTTTGGTGACCTACGAACAGACTTATCTTGTATTATTTTACAAGAACTTGTCCTGCTTGCTGTTCATTCCGTCTTGGTTTCGTCGATAGCTCGCAACAGTGTGTGACAATGTGCAGGTGGAAGGAGATCTCTCTTTGAAGCGTGCTTAGTTGAAACGCTTAGTTGAAACGCGTGTATTATTCCGAGGCACAGCAATATTTATAGTTAAAGTTTTAATCGTGTCGGAAGGTAAATGTGTAAGAAGACAATTACATGAAAATTTATAGCAATCGAGGACATATCTTGGGAAATTGAACTTTATTCAAAAGCACGAAAGTAATTTCCATTTAGAATTGCAGATTTCTAACAGTCGTGATGTGCGTTCGAAGTTATCACGGCAGAGAATTTCCTGGAGAGATATATAGAGCGTTTGAAAACGTTAGTGCCTTTTATAAGCGTAAATAAGTCAATGTTGAACGCTTCACTGCTGCCTATTGCAGTCGCCAGTGGAATGTTTCCCTTAACTCAGAGTTTCTTATCCGGCGTGCTGCGACATTTTGAATTCAAACACTCTTTTACATAGCTCATTCGGCACAGTGACTGGCTGTTACTGGAGTTTCATTGCAGAGGGGCAGAAATGTATTTTTCACCACCGCGTTTGGACCGACTCTGTGACTCACCCGGCCTCATATTCGGTTGGTATCGGGGGCCCCTTCACTGGGGATAAGGAGGCTGGAACTAGAAGCTGACCACTCACCTTAATCTATTACCGAGGTTAAAATAAGTGGACCGAAAGTGTCGGGTACTCCTTCGTATTCCGGAGGCCCCGAAGACCTGCTGTCATGACAGATTTTTTGTGATTTTCCTCAGTCCCTCTAGGGTAATGCCGGGATGTCTTAAATTACGCCACGAGCACTTCCTTCCATGTTGTTTTGCTAATTAACCTGTTATTCGTCACTGTACAATCGTCAAATAAATCATAAATAGTTAATTCGATTAATTAAAATGCGCGAAGTTTCGACTTCGTTCGCCTGAACGCCTCTAATGGCGCCGTGAGTCACTTTGCCTTTTTAACTGCACCTCTGATTTAAAATATGGACCCAGAAGAAGAGGATACAGAGGTCTCTTACACATTCTGTCCCGTGCAGTGTCATTAAATCTCTCTCGAGTTGTATGGTCGCTTGTGTATCCATTGGGACGGCACTGCAAGTTTGTGTCCTATATTCATGCTGTCTCTGTAAGTAGTGTATCCTTTTTCCTGTATATTCTTTGTATTTTATTGCTCAAATTAAAATGTGTTAAACTCTGTCTACTCAACTACTTCTCAGAGAAATTTAATAGCGCTATAGGCTCATATTTTCTTACTTATGGTTTGTTTGTGAACCATTTTGAACTTTAAAACGCATGTTCCAGACAACTGTAGCAGATTTGTCACAATCTTCTTTTGTTATTTCTTTTAATTTTTCCTTCTGCCTTGTGCGTTTTCTCTCGTTTTGACTTCTCCATAATATTCATTTCTCGTTTGTTTGCCCATTCATCTAGTCATTGGCATTGGGTTTCGTTAGATCTCGCTTTGTCCTGTTTCTTCGCTTATCCGCTGATTTCTCTTGTCTTGAATTTAATTGGGTAATAACGGAAGTGCAAGCCCTAGTCGCGGAGAAGCTAACGTTTGGAATTCACTGACGCTCTGAGTTAGAGAAGCAAGTTAATATACAACCAGTAGATGTACAACTTCTGTGTACTGCATTCAAGTCCGATAATTTGTAATAGCTACATAGCTTGCGGTGGACGAGTTGCAAATTTCAGATAAGTTTTTTTATATGTTGTAGTTAACGGACGCAATGTTGCGTAACCCAAGTACAAGACAGCGTGTTTTATGTGCGACCGGATTTAGTTGTCCCAGCCCCGGGTCGCAACCCTCCCTGCTCCGCCGTCCCTAATATGGATACAACGTAACGAGATGTTAGACCATCTCTCCTCGTGAGGAGCTTGAAGCGAGAGGTCAGAGGTCACTCCCAGCAACCGAAGTAGTGGAGTAGAGTCGGCCCGAGGTGGGGCAGGTGAGCGAGACAAAGTGAACGTACTGTACACTTGGCACAACCTACTTTGTTTTGTGCCTGATTCATCTCGAACAACGGGTACCAGGTTCAGCGCGTCACACGTGGGAGTACAGGATTCAAATCACTATTAAAAGCCTAAGTTAATCATTAATTAATAATTTTAGCAGCTATAATGACTGTGGACATTGTTTTCTGCAGCCACTCAAGACGACCGCTGGCAGAGTTCATTCAGATCAGTCCCGATGGCTTCTATCCAAATCCAAACCCCTCTATTTGAACCGGCGGTTTACGCTACTATAACCAATGTGCCAACCAGAGCTCTGGTAAAAAATCTGAGAATCAGAACATTTAGTATAAAAGGCCGCCAAAGGATTTGAGGTGTTCACGGATGTGAGTATGAAGATTCCTGTCTTCTGGGGTTTTGCGCTGTGTAGTCTGGTCGATGTTAACCAACTTTCAGAGGTCATACTGCCTCCGTCTTCAGGGCGATGAAGATTTCTGTCTTCTGGGTTGTTGCGCTGTGTAGTATGGTCGATGTTTACCAACGTTTCAGAGGTCATCTGCCTCCGTCATCAGGGCGATGAGTATGAAGACTTCTGTCTTCTGGGTTGTTGCGCTGTGTAGTCTGGTTGATGTTTACCAACGTTTCGGAGGTGAGACTGCCTCCGTCATCAGAGCGATGAGTATGAAGACTTCTGTCTTCTGGGTTGTTGCGCTGTGTAGTCTGGTTGATGTTTACCAACGTTTCAGAGGTCAGACTGCCTCCGTCATCAGGGCGACCTGATGTCGGAGGCACCATGACCTCTGAAGCTTTGGTGGACACCTACCAGACTTCACAGCGCAACAACCCAGAAGACAGAAATATTTAAAGGGTAAGATTATCTAGTTTCTTGCACTGTGTCACAAAACATATTTCCCAACGCAATGGTTAAGTTTACTCACGAGATTGACAGCTGCGAGGGAGTAAGACGGATCCAGTGGGATGCCTGGTCGCGTCACCTTGCCGCAGATTTCTGCTTCGTGGTAACACTTGATGCCGGCTTCGTATTGCAGTGCAGTCTTGAATACAGAGATGTGACACCCGAGTGCAACATAATATATAGACTTGGGTGAGAAATGTGCCCCTTCGTGTGCTTTGATTTCGTTGTGGCACTGTAACGTGTGAGTTACGTAACGCAAGTTACGATCCTCAAAGTGTAGCTGGAAGACCCGCCCGGGATATAAGACAGGCGATGGCATTCAGTCACGACGTGAACGAAGAGAGGTAATGAAGGAACGCGTGTTGCGGAATTTGCGTCACGATATAACCACAGTGGCGCTTCGAGGCAGTCCGGTATGTTCCAAGTGGTTTTAAAACTGTAAACGTTGTCCACATTTTCAGCAGAGATTATTTACTGATATTAAAGGATCAACTCACAGAAAGGCTATGTCGTTAGGCCGTTAAAAGAGCCTACTCAAGGATGTTTGTTTTACTTTTTGTCTTCTCAGGCCTTTACTAGGATAACAGCATCAAGGAAGTAACTTTGCGCTGAACGTATATCTCAAATTGAGTACATTAATAAATAGGCCGTACACGCAGAATTACGGCTTGAAATTACTTTAGAAATCGGGCATTTTGAAAACGGGGGAGATGGGAGGATAATATTAAAATTGGCCTTGGGAAAATGGCTAGTAGTGCGCCGTCAGATCACGTCTAGGTCACTTGTCATAGAATCCGATATAGCTCATAATAATATTGATTTAGGCTTAACATCAACAGTCCGCTGAGAAAGTAGAAATATTGCGCACAAGGAAAACCATTAAATGAGAAAGAAGGAAACAAAGTTAGCTCAGAAAGCAGGAATAGTATAGTCTTATGCCTGGCTAGAATGTCAATAGAACTGAGTCTTTGAAGCTAATAGTCACTCGACATATTCCTCGTCTTTTGTACGCTACCCAGAGCCAGATTAATCCTGCCCTGTTTAAAGAGTTATTTTAGTATCTCATTTATACACGCTTCGGTCTCCCAAGTGACTTTTTATCTCTCCCTCACGTGCTACATGCATCGCCCACCCCATCTTCCTTAATTTGCTCACACTCATAGTAGACTGTTGACTTAACAGCCTGTTTGTTGACTTCCTATTATCGCCTTATTAGCGGGCTAATGCGGCATATCTACTTCATCGTTCTTAGAAAAATTGAAACCTGGGCAGTTACTGGCACTTGATAAAGCCATGCAAGGAAGAAAGTTGAGGAATTTCTCGGAAGATTACTGTGTATTAGGATGCAGACTGGAGTCTTGTGGCTCAGAATAGGACCTGCTGGCAGGCTCTTGTGAACGAGGTAATTAAACTTCCGGTTCCGTGAAAGGTGGGGAATTTTCTGACCAACTAAATTCTGAAGAACGACTCTGTTCCTACATATATATCTTTAATTGGAGATGATGACCATCTGTATTATGTTCCGGCTTCGTTTTTTCCGGGAAGGTGGGATAATTGACCCGTAGAACATGTCTCAATGTGATGTGGATTGTGCAGTTCTCTGATGTAGTGCTGTGTTATTCCCGGCCAAATTAAAACTCCTTCTGAGAAGGTAGCTGGTATGGGGAACGTCGTCTGTGGGCCGTTGAGTAGTACATTTGTGGGCGTCCAATGTGCCCGGGGGCTCAGTGTTTGTTACACGGAAGACGACATCTACAAATAACTGCTCTGCTAGTCACCGGTTAAAATGTCTTAATGTGGACTCGATAGTTAAGTTCTGTGGCTATTACAGGAAGGTTACAGTTTAGCTTTTAGTGGGATTAAGGAAGTTCCATCGCTCCAGGCCAGCGGCTATCTTGATTGTTAAACAAAGCAAAAAGTGGCAAATTTAATACCGTGATTAAGTGAAAATTTTTATCGACGCTGGAACTTACCGAGCAGGTTTAGGGCAGCAATAAATCGTCTGGTTTCATTCCGGATACTGCGCGTGGGAATACGTCGAAGTATTTGCGCTCACCGAAGTTTCAGTTATCGCAAACCATTTTGAGACAGTTTTATCAAATGAACCAGAACGAAAACGAATAGTGGGTTTGTACCTCGTGGCGCATCAGATATTCTGTCGTTCTGAAGGTGTGTGTGTTTAGATTGTGATGATGTGGGCGGGCTGAAGTAAATAATTTAGTGGTAAAATGACATGAATTCGTGTAGAAGTTTACGAACGTTCGGATCCCATAAGAACAGGCATTTCCGTGAACAAATGAGTAGCTGTCCGACAAGAAATGTTTCCAAATTTTTATAACTTGACCTAGCAAAGTAGTGGAGTGTGTGTGTGACGTCTTTGTAAACACAAAGACGTTATGTCTGACTGCCACTCCACTTTGGCTGGCAGGGTGATACCTGAAGTTTTAACATCCTTGTATTTTTAGACCGAGAAGTTTTGTTTGTGTATGAAAGGTAAACTTTTACGAATGTTTCAAAATCTGTCGTCAAAAGAGACGTACAGTACCCAACGTGTCGATTATGAGAAATGAAGGATAACCCTTGCACGTGTCGTAGAGCGAGCCGCACTTAGTCACTGGCGTGGGCTTCTGCTTGGCTGGGATATGAAGACCCAGCACTGCCTGCTTGTACTGCAGGACGACAACATGCAGAAATAGACATTAACACTATTTTCTGCATACTGACGAGTTTCCACCTGAGTTTGAGTAAAGTTCATTTGCTTGTTATTAATGATGGTGTGTTAACTGCACAGCTGGAACTGGTTTCCGTGCTGGCTACTGGCTACAACTACAACCCAAGCTGCAGTTTCATACTGATGTTCAATCCTTTGAAGCCCAAATTTGTCTAAATATAATTTTAAAGATGTTACTGGTGCCTCAGAGAAAACACAAAACTTATCCATTACAAAGACCAGTTTCTTAGTTCTCTTTAATGAAATAACAGCTGTTTATTCTGAAAATCGTGCGAAACCCGCAAATACTCTGTGTGGTTAAAATTTAGGTTTACTGAATGCTAAAGCAGGCGGTACACACATTTCCCAGCGGAATTCAAAATGTTGATCCAACACCTGAATTTGGAAATGTTATTACATGAAATTAAACTTTTATACGTCTATTAAATCGCTAAACAACTGTAAATATATTAGCCTTTTAATTGAAGTGTCCTGTTGTAACCCGTTTTCGGAACAGTTTATGAAATTAACAGTTAGTGGCTTATCTGCATCTACTATTTTATTGTAAAGATACCGTTTGGTATCATCTCAATTTCTGTGCTATTTCTTAGCTTCATTTCCATGCAAGACTAATGTTGACGCAACGTACTTTAATAGAATATTTGCGACATGTGTATTGTATAAAATGCAGTTACCTTCTTTCATTCTTATATCAATTGTGTTTAAATGGGCGAAGACTTCGTACTTATAAAGGATCTGCACGTTGTAGACCAGGTCGTTCTACGGAGGTGAGTATTGAGTTTATTACTCGGCCATTCTAACCTCAGGAAAATCGCTCATGGTGTTCACTGGATACGACGACGGGTGGACCAGACATCAGAAATCCTGCTATCCTATCAAGGATTCGCACCTTGGTCGCCCAGCCACTTTACTGACGTAAGATACTAGCCCTTACTTTACTGATACTTTCTTTTCACGATATAAAACGCACTTCAACGCTTTGAGATGCCCACCATCCTTTACGATGGACGGACCGGAAAATTTGTGTCTATTCCAGACTTCGATGACTGTTCTCTCACAATAGGACAGAGCTTCGTATGCAGAGGGAAGTATTTAATTTCCTGTATCTTACATGTCATGCATTTTGAGGATAGCGGATAAACTTGTGGCATAAGAATGTTGAGTTCATATGTAATTTACAATCTTCACCATTCTACGTTCGTTTCAACAGGGTGATCAAAAAGACACTCAACCCATACTAAAACATTTATTGGTTTTCTGCAGTTTCGCACAATTCGATTCGATTAATAATCATACAGTATCGCCGTGACTATAAAAGAACCCACGCAGGTCACATCATGCGCGCGCCAGTCCGTCAGCTGTCTTTCAACAACTTAAGTTCAAGGAGTGTTCACTGTCGAACGTTACCTGGCAACTCCTTGCTATTTGACTTGCCAGAATGAGTTTAGGGATACATTTATCGATTCTCGTGTACCAAACAAATCGACAGTCTCTCATCTGGTGGACCGTTTCCGTGACACAGGAAGCGTGCAGTACAAAAAGCCGTTCCGGTCGACTTTTGGTGTTCAATGATGATAGTTTGGACGTGGTAGACATTTCCAACACTTAATATAATTTTATGTATTTTGTTTCCTGATTTTATTGTTAAAGTGTATCAGGAATGTATTGCGTGACTCCGTATTACAAACGTTAGCGACTATTTATACAGATCTTGCAGCAGATTTGAATGCTTAATATATGGAACAGGCTACCACGTAAACAGGATGGAAGGATCCTGTTCATAATATCGCCAAGAAGACCACGTAAACTTGAGCACTCCATTCCCGCTTGATCAGCATCCTGGGAATAATAAATGACGCGAAAAAAATGCACAAAAACGTAACAAAAATATCGATTAATAATTGATTACAACCGCAGAGTTGACTGCGAGAATGAAACAAGTTAATTATGCCGGATTTAATGCTAACGACAATTCATTGGCGGCTCAACATTAAGATCTAGAACGATCGGGATGTATATATAGCGTATTACAGCACAAGAATTTACAGAGACAGATAAAGTTATTCACCTTTAATCGCTAAATAACCAATATTATTATAACAGAAATAGAATGTTAATCACCAATTACACCAGTCTTCCGTTGACTCGTTTATAAGTTAGTTCAGCCCAACTTCGACGTTTCACAATTTATCTCCTTGAGGCTAATATTTTTGTTATTCTCCCAAATTATTTTTGGTCTTCCGAGCGGACATTTTTCAAGAGGTTTTAACTACCAAAATTCTGTTATAATTTTCTGTCTCTCCATCACAGTCACACATTACACTCCTTGTAGCCTCTTTAGCAAAATTAGTAGTGTAATAGAAAATTTGACACATTAAAGAAAAATTTCCGTATAGGAATTCTGAAATTAATGTAGTAAAAAGGATGCTTGTCTTAAAATCACCGAACAAGACGCTGTACTGGCTATAAATCCTTAATAATAGGGAGGTACACTGTTTGATTCCTTGCAGAAGCCTTTGCCATCTGGATCGAGAATCTTGTGGTGTTCAGTCATCTCAGGTTAGTTCCGAATATACCCTTTAAATAACCGACGAATCATATTATTATTGATATTGCATTTTATTGGAAGTAACCTTCGTAGCTGATAATAGCAGGGGGAAGAGAGACACAAATTCCAATATTTCTGCTTGCACACGGTCGAATATAGAGTTTCCTCCTGTTCCTTTGAGCCTGTACAATGATGGCATCACATCCTACGCGTTCCCGTCCTCGAATACGTCAAGTTGATCACGACGGTCCTTGAACCTCAGAATCAAGGTTATGAGCTGAAAGTGACTAACACATGGCCATGTACATATCGCGTTTTATTGCTTTCACTTTGTTTGTAAACGTCTACAGTAAAAATATATTCTAAGAAATTTTTTGGAGCTACTATTTAGATAGAGTTCACGAGCCCGAAACAGTGGAAAAGGATGCGACGAGACTTGTTCTTCAGTGTGTAAAATCTGTCAAAGGACATGTTGTAACCTGATATTAGTTGCCATTCTTTCTTGTTGGACACTTTTATAAAATAAACAGGTTATTTACGAGTTTAAAAAAAACAGGAATAAATTTTAAGACGTATTATGAAACTCCGGGATTTAGTTCTGTCGGTAGTGTTATTTCAGAGACATTGCATCTGATTTTTATAAGGACTTTTTCAGACTGAGAGTAATCTCGAGGTCTAGCTGATAATTATATAACCACATCAACTTCATGTAACGTCCATCCCTAAATTGTATCTAGTTGTGTTCGAAATCGGTGCATTAGAAAAAACTTCTATTTCTTGCGATTAAACGTATAACAATATCATATATTAATCTGCAACTAATTTTTCTAACAGAACAATGTCTGTGTACTTATTTGAACAGCCTGTGTTTTAACATCACAAAACTAGTTGAAGTTGGTAGTACCGACACCAGTTGGTGATTTCAATGCTCGTGTAAGTGATAAAGCAATTTTGCATGTTTATGAATTAGCGACAGTGCAAATCTCATCACCCATTAATGTTCAGAGCCTTGCTACCTTAAAAGAATTATTATGAGGTTGAAAAGGGCATTTTTTGGCTGGTCTCAGGCAAAAGTTCGATTAATAGAAAATGGTATTCTGAGATATTTCCTGCCCCTAGGCTATATATTTTAATCACAATAATTTTTAGGAGCGACTAAAAAGTTGCTATTTAGTTGTATTGATTTTGATTTAATCTTAATTTCCCGTAATTGTTAATAACTTTGGGGACACTGTCGTTTATATAGCCGAGTTTTATTTCTTTCATAAAAATTATCCAGTAAGACAGCGAGAATATGAAATTATGTTTTCGAACGTTTCGGAGGAACCTGTTGCCTCCACGTGCAGTTAACCACTTACTGTTAATAACGAAATGCGAATTTTTGAGTAGGTACCAACGTTTTGGGGGAACATACTACCTCCATCTTCAGAGCTAAATATGGATGCAGAATGTTCCATCGAAACGTCGGTGTCTTCGTAGAAGTCCAAACGGCGTTGCAACCAAAAAGACCGACATTGACGATTTTAAAGTTGTGAAAACGTCAAATCTCACCACAGTCCAAGGTTTAAGAACATGTGTGAGTAGTAACCTATAATGTTAGGTTATTTCATAATTATACAAAAGTAGTTGCTCTTCTAACAAATTCGTTAAAGAAAATAAAATAGCCCAGTTGTATTTACAGTCAAGATCCACTGTTCGGCCTCAGGAATCGTCACCTCCTGTAAGCGACGTTTCGGATCTGTACCAAAATTCATATCCGTCCGTAACCAGACCCGCCCTAGAAGCGGACTGCGGTCCATAGGTGTATATTACTAGTCCACGCTCTGTTTGTAATCACGAACCGCTTTTTTGTTTGGAAAAAACTACGTCTGCCACCTGTTAGTGTCTGCACGAATGTGTCTGTAACTTATACTAACCGAATCATTATGACTCTTGGTACACGACATATGGGGGCGTGTGTGTGTCTCGTCACCTGCGTTTTAAGAAATTACAGATGCTGTTACAGGAGTCAGGAGATCGTAATGTCCAGCGTTTACAGTCTTACGGGGACAGCTTTGTTGTTCTGTCTGTGAGGAAAACCTAGGAAATATAAAATAAAGGAATAACTGATACAATTATACAACGAGGGCCTCAGTGTGAGGTCTAATTTTAGCAGTGTTACGGTTATTAAAAGATGAAAAAAACATTGAGCTGGACCGGGCATGTAGCACGTACGTGGGAAGGAAGACAAGACTGTTGGAAACCGTCAAGGCAATAGACCACTTGGAGGACCTGGTGGTGAATGGAAGGACAGGCTAATATTAAATCGAGGATTAGAGATATAGTTGTTGAATGTGATTTGCGTTGTGTTAGCTCACTGTAGGTTTGTGCACTGTGGTGTTTTATGGTGCATTTATTTAATTACACAACCACGGTCATTGCATATAATGTGAGTGTTCTTGGTTGCGTAATGAAATTGAATATAGTTCCTGATGAGTGAACTGAACGTTTTTTTTTTATAAAATCAGGGAATTATTTAACAGGTAGTTGAACAGCCATGAACTGCTCGGAGAACGTCCTACGTAATTGAATTAATTGATCAATTAAGCCAGTTAATTCTGAGTTGATAGTTAACTGGTTTCTTGGTTATTTAATGAGATAGTTTGCGTGTTTGACGAGATTTCATATTATCGTACTTTGAATTATTGTGTTTAAGCTTTAAAGTCTAAGCTAAAAACAAAAAGATTTCAGAGAAGCGTGAAGTTTGTAGGAATATCAGAATAGTGCATGGCACTCGACTTCATATGTTAAGACTCAAAGCAGCTGACTAATTGCGGTACAAAAAGTGGTTTTAAGAACAAGACGGGAGTCAACAAGGACGAGGAAAAGAAACAGTTAAGTTGGGGCAAGATCATTGAGGGATGGGTGTTTTAAACTGCACCTAAAACAGTCTTCCGTGTTGCAGAAAGCCTGGGGCATTCTGTTATGCGAGCCCCCTGGTTCAATGAACTAGTCTTGCTAATTGCAAAGACCCAGGGGCAAATTCAATTAGATCATGACTCTCAATACGAACCGTCCATTGCTTGGTAATACCCCAGGATATCCGAAAAACATTGACTGAGCATTAGACATGGTGAAGTCTTTGCATTATTTATAGTCTATTAGGTTTATTTGTATCTGTTTTAATTTGTTATTGCTGGTTTTCCTTTTCGCGATGGCTTTGGTGGTGATGGAAGGAAGGAGGCAAGAGGAAGGTGGAAGACGATGAGAAGAAAGAAAAAGAAGAGAACTTGAATGGGAATGAGAGGAAAATAAGAGAACGAGAAGTTTGAGATGAGGAAAATTAGGATGATGGTGATGTAAGAATGATGAAGAGGGACAGAGTAGTAGAATAAAACGTGGATATGAGGACTGGGAGGAGGAAGAAATGAGATGGGGAAAGAAGTAAGATGATTGGGATATAAGTGGGATGAAAATATAAGAATATGGTAAAAGTATGAGAATAAGTCTGCTGTTGATAGGAGAAATATAAGTGTGAGTAGACACCGAGGAGGATGAGGATACTGAGAGGATACAGAGGAGATGGTGATGTTGAAGGGAGGAGGATGATACGATGACGAGGAATAGGCAAGTCCCATTGACACAACTTTCTATAAAGAATTACTTTAAGTTACTGTCTGTAAAAAAAATGCTGCCTTTATCATCGCATTGATGATGTGGGCAGCAAGGACCTCTGAAACGTCAGTAAACTCCTACCAGACTACACGTCGCAAGAACCCAGAAGACGGCCATCTTCAGATTCACCGCCGTGAAAACATCAAATCATACATTTCATTAAATTTATTTTAACTGTCGAATCGCTGATATGACGAGAGACATGCAGACAAGCGGAAGCTATCTCCACATACTGTGTTCCAATTTTCCATTGAGATGTACATGGATGTAGTTACTATTCAAAGAAATACGAAGTTTTGTTATCATGCGTTTTATTTCAATGCGACTAGCTTTTGTACGTGTATTGAATGTAATGTAATTTGTATGATCTACTGTCATATTTATTATTTTACTTTTGGAGGTGATACAGGAAACCAAAGAAAATGAAATTTGTTATATAGGACTACAAACTTAGAAAATTTCAACTCAGATATTTTACGGGCTGTTTTGAACCCATGCTGTTCCTTCCCACTCCTGTTGCTTTGTATAGACCACTTAAGGGAAGTAAAGTCTGTCGAACAGTGGGACAGAGAGTCAATACAAGCTATGGGTGATCCGGGTTGTTAATTGATCACATAAACATACGCTGTTTCCAGTTCGTATCCAGAACGCTGCTGTTGACTGAAAGAGTGGTCATAGGATTTCCTTACACATGGCCATGAAGAACCAAGGTTTGCACTGAAACTTCTTGAGGCTGTGAAGGCGGTGTCGTTGCTCTCTGTATCGGCGTAACTGTTATGCAAATCGAGATTCTAGATTCGAGTTGAATTAGGCTACTTACAACAGTGGTTCGCGAACTTTATGGTAATTACTGTTAGCAGATAAAGACCGTGCGAGCCGGTAATGGGACAATGGCCTATTTGCCGTGATGTCGAAGTCCCAAATCTCAGTGGCATAAGGCGTCAACCAATTTATGAACGTGACTTTCACGGTGATAATAGTAATGAATGATGCAGCACTTGTGTGTTGATGGCCTTGACGACGATGATGATACAAGCTACGGTGACAATGGCGACAGGGATATGTAAGACGTTAATCTGGTGGCGAATTATGTTGGTTTATTCTGTAATAAAATTTTTCTTTTGACCTAACAGAATCTCAAGGGACTCTTTGATTCGATAACCCCAATCATTTTTAGTGAAGTGTACAAGTTATGAAGATCCTTTTTATGCAGTTTCTTTCTAGCTTTCTGTGGCTTCCACTTTCTTAGGCACAGCATTCTTAGAACCCGGTTCTCATACACAATCTGCAATATTTCCAAAGGGTGAAGTTAAATTTTAGATCTGTACGAAAGAACAGATAAAATTGTAGTTTCGTTTACTGTAATCATTAACTTTTGACAGGAGACGGAAAGACAAAATATTCTGAACTGAATGGTACAAATTTACTGACCTGTTCGTTTCTTCGTGAAAGTAACTTTAAATTGTTACTGTCGTTCTTTGAACATTTTTGTATTAATGGCGATAGAGCATGAATGTATATACTTTTTATAAGAAGTGTTAATGCCTTCCTTAGTAATTAATGCTAGACGAATAATGTCGATTTGTTCGTATATAGAATTACTAATTTGTCTGCAGACTGATGACGTAAAACTTTTTATTCTCCAAAGGCAGAAAGTTAACTTCCAGCATACCTATTCGTCTTAATTACAAATTTTGTAAGCTATGCGAAGTCTCTGAGGGCTTTAGTATTTTCTCCCCCGCTCTCTGTTTTATCGTAGTTTCCAAACTAATCTTAGGATCATCATTTTAGAGGAAATAATTCCCCTTCGCGGGGGGTTGTTTTTGGCACAGAAGCGCCCCTTGGGTAGTGGGGTTGCTGTGGAACTCGTTTTAATTTGAAACTCCATTTATACCATGTCGCCGTTTCTATGGAAATGATTCTCGGTTGTAAAGACACCTATAGTCCGTTTAACATTGCGAACAGTAGTTAAAACAATTCATCCTGGGAACAGTATAAGCCCAGCCTCTCGGTTGTAGGCAAATGTAACTGTGGATATTCCTAGTGAGGGAATGTTTGCCGATGTCTGTGGCTGCACAGCCTTGTTCAGAAATTGAACGAACACTCGTCTGCATCTCAAATCTAAAAGTTACTCGTCTGAATCTTCTCCTACATTGAGTAGATCTTCACCATCTTCTTGTTTTCCGTCTTTCCCACCGCCTTCTCATATATTTCCCGCTTGGTTTAACTTGGATGATTATTTTAAGAGTTACATGGTATTTCATTGTCTGTAGTCAGTTTTAGATAGTTCTGAAACTTTTGCACCAGCCTCTGTTGTTAAGAGGTTAACACTTCCGTATTCGGGAATTCCATAGTATTTTGTTGGTCACCAAGACCAGCTATAATCTGGGGTTTTACATCAGTCATCCCATTTGGCGCCCCATAACCTGTTTGGGGCGTATATGAAAGATTCTAAGAATCCAAGTTCCAGAGAGATCATTCACCAGTAGATGCCTATAACGTTAAATGATAAGACGATGATAATCGTACTAAATGTAACAACTCAGTTAATTTATGAAACAGCAACGAAAGCCAGTTAGAGGCAAGCACGGAAGAGGAGGATGTGAAAAACAAATAAACAAAACAGTGCAAATACAATAATAATTATTATCCTAAATTACGATATCCGTGTTCGTATCTCATGGGCTAAATCATCTTGATGCTAGCAGTTAAAATTAATCAGTTTGCATATGAAATGTAGTCACAGGCTTGCGGCCCAGATGCAAGAATCACCGAATCACCGAATCACCACAAGTTAGCGCAAGTCACGAGAGCATTTATTGAATAATTATTAGAGGAAATTTAAAACTCTCCGAGGAATAAACAAGAATTGATTTTACTACTTTCTTGCAGAAGGAATATATTTGCTTTAGGTCCCAGTGACGGAAAACAAACAATAAACTTGACTTATTAAGGGTTACACTGTTGGAAGTAACAGTGTGTAAGATTTGTAGTGAAATGTAAATGTTAGACAGAGTACAGACGTGGCAGGTTTATCGCAATTGAAAGTGGTTGACTTCAACGACATACCTCCTGTACAGACAGAACTCGTTTATGGGAACTTGTGCTTCCCCAGAGAGCTGACAGTACTGTTAGCTGATGAAACCCATTACACGCATATCTGGAGCCGGAATACTGAAAGATTCTAATTAGAATTCCCTACATGTTTCGTCGTTTGCAGCAACAGATACAATCTCTGTAAATATGACAAATAACACAGTGATTCACATTTTCTGTTGTTTTCAGTGGCCTGTAACAAAAACAAAAAAATTCGTGCGTGTTTAACAGAAATTTGTACAAGCTAAGGGCAGTTCCGCCATGAAATTGCAATACTACGCACACTGAGTAGATGATTACTACATATTGGCCGTGATTAGAATTTCAACATACAGTACATTTTGACTGAGTATCATTAGGTTATAAAGAAGCGAACTGCAGTGCCGATATTGTATCAAAGATAAGGAATTTTGGGGGGGGGGGAGATGCTGTTCTTTCTATGTATGCCTAGTAGGAACTATAAAGTAATAATTATGCACTTTATATTCTCCATGCAGTTTATTGCTGCAGTGAATGTTTTATAGACAAACCGTAAACACTGTTATGCAATTATATAAATAACAAATTATGTTGTCGTCCAATATCGGGACGTTTATTGTCTGTTGACAGCTTTGGTGTTGATTGAGAGCTACGTGTTTCTGCCTCAGTGAGCTATCTTCAGTCTGTCTGTCTGCATTCTGTGGTGGACGTTTATATGAAATGGAAAATGCCTTATATAATTTAATATGGGTACAGAATGTATGAATTTAATTAATATTAGTACAAATTGTATTTTAATGAATCTCATACATCATTATAATTATGCAATTTTATAATTAAATTCTGCGTTTTATATTCCAACTCTAGTTTCAGCCGTGTCATCGGCTATTTTGACTCTTTTTTGCCCTGGTAGTGAAGCATATCCCGGGCTACATTTATGAAGATAGATGTATTTTGGGATGTAGAGACATGTAGTCTGGTAGTTGACCAACGTTTCAGAGGTCCTTGCTGTCTCCATCATCAGGACCTCATGATGGAGGCGGCAAGTAACTCTGAACATATGAACATGAATCAATGAACATAGAATCATCGTAGGAGTCTTGACCTTGAGGTTCTTAATGATTAATAATTTAATAGAGCCTATAAACAAAATATATACCCCTCACCATTTACATACGACTTACAGGGGCATTATAGGGCGTAGTATCAGACAAGAGGCGATTTTATGAATTTTGTATATATTCCGAATCCAAGTTATGTCTTCTGTGGCTGTAAATATTCGTCGTTAAATTAAAATTATCAAAGTTGGATCTACATTTCAGTCGTATAACGTGGAAGTGTGGAGAATTGAGAATTCTGCAGTAAAATGAGGAACCGTTTAAAAATACCACAACTATGAAGACGGGAATGGTTGTCTATACTTTCGCCTGTGTGTTGTTTCTTGCGTGTAATTTGCAAAAGTCGCTTTTTCTGGAGCACCATAAATCACGAAAGTTGTGAATTGATCTGCGTGGCCTGGTGGAGGATGGGGTGAAGGGAGGGGTTGAGTACAATATACACGCATTCTGAAATGCTGTCAGAAAAGAATTTCCCTATCTCCTCCCTTCAAAAATAAATCCACCCTGCAGAGAGCAACTGATAACATCGATTAAGTCGTGCTTGTAGAAAGCTATGAAAAATGGAAGTGTCGACTTCTACAGTCGTCGGCGTCAATCAAAACACAACTGCTCCTTCCTCATGGAGGATACCGAACACTGGATGATTCTGTTCAGATACAAACCGGTTAATCTAATAAGTAAGGTGGTTACGTAATAAATGTATTATAGAATGCTTCTCTGGGTAGCCTGTTTCTGGAGCAGGTCTCGAACTCGAGGATATAGGGAACTATTGTCAACCATAGCACTGTCACGTTCTGTCCGAGTACGTTTTCTCAGTTTTGTAAATAATAAGCGTTAGAATTAGTTATCATCATGAGCTAACTCAGGAAAGTGAATGATGCCTCATATCTCTCAATAGATCGATTGGGTTCTTTGGTTATTAACTCACTCTTGCTTTGAAACACACAGCCTTCGCTACGCACATGGCAGTCAGTACAACTGAAACCTTGTGCAGTATTTAGTAAGGGAAGCACGCATGTTCCAACCTCGTGGTCAGGAGAAGTTAACGTCAGAGAACACAGCACGCGTAGTGAAAGTGAATCATTTGGAGAGTGTGTGTTTTGCCAAGGAACTTGTCGATTCCGCTGTAACTGTTATAATTGTTATTACACTTTGTTTCTTTCGTCTGCGGCGCACATGTTGTTAAATTGTGAAAGAAACTGCCTTTCAACAGAGTAGAAATCTTTTACGCTACTGTTTATATAAATACATGCTTGTGGTTCTCAAAATAAAACCTTTGACCTTCCCGATTCTTGAGCAAAGTTTTACGTCGCCACCTGACTTCTGGACGCAGTCATCCTTCTACATTTCTGCTCATTTGATCCCAGTTGGTATGCAACCCAAAAGTTTATTAGTACTCACAACAGCTAGTCGTTGGATCGTACTCTGAGCTGCTTTAATAATCCATTTTTACACTCAGATCCGTCTGAATCTAATTTGTATACTTAGTTTAGTTCTAGACCAAATTCCTTACTAGCATCAATCAGAGCTTCTGTGCCTTTCTTCCTGGTACTTATGTTATCCCCAAATAGATTCACATCATCAACATAGACCAGAAGCTGATCTGTGCCATTCGGTTTCAGTCCCATCTGGTTTACTTGGACGCTCCTAATTACGTATTCTAAAGCAAAGTTGAAAAGCAATGGTGATAAATTATCTTGTTTTGGACCATTTTGGATAGGAAACGTGCCAGACAAATGTTTACCTATACGGACTTTACAATAAGTTTCATTTAAACACATTTTAATAAGCTTAATTAGTTTCATGCGTACTGGACGCAGAGATTGGGTTGAGCAAGCGCTGTATTACGTATCTGAAGTGACAAACATTTTACTTTCCGCAGTGTTTCTTCATACGACGTGTTATTTTATCGAGGTTATGACCGTCAGACAGCTGCATTCGACTTACTGGCACCAGTGTTAGCCACATGGTCACTCGAGACATAGAATGTTTGTTGTACAAGTAAACAAGTAGGCCTATCTGTGAGAAATATGCAGGTGATCAGCTCCTCAGTACTTCTGTTGAACTAGTTTACTAAAACACCGCCATAGCATTACGTCACTAAGGTAAGTACATTAATCTTTGACTATAATGGCTTTTTAATGTTGCATACACTTTTTAGAGTTGAAGGGTTATGTCGAAGTATGTTTACAGCTTCTGAAGAAGCCGGTAATACGTAACCGAACTTGTTTTTTTATGTGAAAAAATTCCCGTTTTCTTTTAAGCTCGCCCACTTCTCATGTCCACTTACCAGTGTACCTTTAGACTTTAGGCTGCTGATATTACGAGAAGTCAAATGAAGGCAGTGGGCCTATTTTGTTCGTGCTTCCATGGGCCAAACAATTTTCGAACCAATTTGCCTACTGTAATGAATCTCGGCGTGGAAAGTATGTTGATAGAAACAACCCTAACTTGTACGTATAGGCCGAGAAATAATTATTTTGTTTGATAGTGAAATTGTTTTATTTGAAACTAATATCGTTATGTGAATAAATAATGCAAGGGTACGAGCCGGGTGGCTCAGTCAGTGTGAGTGACTACGGGCTGGACGATCGGGATTCGATCCCCGACAGGGGCAAAGGATATTTTCTCTAGCCTCTACGTCCAGACCTGCTCTGGGGTCCACCCAGCCTCCCATCCAATAACGCAAGTGCACGTCCCAGGATGATGTGCGGATCAGGATCTTTGGTACAATAAAGATGTAATTAGACAGGTTTTTATTTACTTCTGTTTTGTTTGTTTGGAAGCTGTGAATCATTTTTGTTTGTATTAAAAGTAAATTATGGAAACGACTGTCAACAGTTTGTAACATTCGTCAAGGTCAGTTAGCAGCAATGTTTAATAGATTCTTCTCAGTAACTTGTATCTGAAAGTCCTCTCTTGATGCGTGCAATAAAAATGAGGAACAGCTGCCGAGCTGGACTTTTTATCATTTCCGTATTTAGCTTTCATCTGAAGCACTTCCTATCTCCTCGCTGTTCATAGATGATGCAAAATTTCTCGAAGTGACGCAGTTATTTGTGACCTCATGTACACGGCCTCACCTTTGAAAATGTAGGGAAGTTCAAGTGTTTGGGAAAGACAAATAAAAACTATATTCATGGTGAAGTAAAGGACACAGAGTATGTTAAATTTGTAAGGGCTTGCTGCCGTCGGGATCAAGACTTTCTCTCTGTATTCTCGTCTGATGTCTGTAAACCTGAATATGAAAGTACACAGGAGCTGCAATTTTGTATGTTTCTCGTCAGTATAAAACTTAATTTGTAGTCCTCGGATGCGTTTAGGCATGCTCTAGGGTACATGAGAATAGAGTAGTGAAAAGAAAATTTGGACCAAAGAAGTAAGAAGTAATGGGAGACTAGAAAATTTTACATTGAGGATTTTCAGAATTTGTGCTCGTCTCCAATTATTGTTAGGGTGATTGAATGAAGGAAAATGAGACAGGCACGCACGAAAGAGATAAGATAATATGAGTATAATGTTATTTGGGAAACCCGGAAGGAAGATGTAGCTTCGGGGACTTCACAGAAGGAAGGTAATATTAAGACCACAAAGAAGTAGGGTATGAGGATTGGATTCATCAGGCTGAAGATAGGAACCATTGGCGTGATCTTGTGAGCACGGTAATGAACCTCTGACTTCCTAAGAAGCGGCCATTAGATTCTCAATAGGGACTATGCTCCGTGGAGTTAGTAAAGTTACAAAATCTTTGATTATTAATGGTCGCCAACATAAAAAACTATCCCATGTAGGGGAAGTTTCTTCCTCGTTACTTCATTTCCCTGCACTCTCCTTTATTTCACTTCTTTCATGTAAGGTCCAATTTCTTTTACTTGTCCGTAATTGTATTTGCTTTTCACCATATTTACAGCGCCCACTTAAAATGCATTTAAAACTCTAATTTCTGTTAGTCAGTTCAGTTATTACGCGGTGTTAATAATGCTAGGTTAGGTTTATGAGGCCTGATTTCTGTTTTGTATGAGATATTTATGTCCATGTGGACACTCTGAAATGCTTGTTTGCATTCCAGTGTTATTATTTCGGATAAATGTTGTAGTCGTGGTATCTAATCTTCAAAGCGTGGATTAGTAACAGGACACTTTTATATGCCGTTTAACAGCCACTAGCATTTGCATGGCATGCTGTTTGAATTGGGTAGACAAGATAACATCATATTAGAAAGAAATAAAAAAAAAACGAAAGTGATGTGAGAATTATTGAAAGTGGCTGTTACAAAAACAAGATCAGAGTATAATTTGGTTAAGAATCTGCTTGGAAATGGTGGAGCGAATTAATTACGTTAAAAAAAAATAGAATGACTTTAGGCGACAGTCAACCGGTTCATAATATGTTTCACTGGAACAACTTCTGATTTTCTTTCTATTTTTGTAGAACCCTCTTTCTGATTTTTAATTACGTCTCAGTTTTTTTCTGCTAAAATCTGATATACATTAAGCGGACTCCTTATGTGAGAGATCGGCTCTGCATGTAGCCCACGGAAGTTTTTGTGATATTGTATCACTCCGCGTGATTAAATATGGTTGCCGCCTGTGTCAGCAAAATATTCACGTAATATGAAGTGGATAGTTAATAAAATACAACAGATGAACAAATTTGTCAAAGAAAATAATTGAGTAAGACCTATTTTCTAAGTCTTTAATACATTTTCTTAAACTTTGAATGAATTGCCTCATTTATAATTCAGCGATCCGCGAGTCGGTGAGAAAGTTTTTTTTTAATTAGTTCCCTTATACATGTTTAGTAAGTAGCATCGTTTCTGTTCCAGAACGAATTACAAACATTGCCTTACTAATTGGGTAGAACTATTTGGTGAGTTTTCTACATGTTACGCTGAAAAAGATTTAATGCCGAAGAATTAGGTATGCCGCCGACGAAATGAGCGAAACATTTTTAACAGTCTTAACGGAGAAGTTGAAACTAGACCAAACATTGTAGGAAATTCGTTAAAGACTATGATGTGCAGAATAAATCAAACAAACAAACACGTCGTAGGCGTGTTGATTTTGTTCTCGTGTGATGTCTTACGCACGTACATGAACAGAATGTTTTGGCGCCCCAAGGATATCGTCTCTTATAAGGAACATACAAGGTGAACTGGCTGAAATTAATTTCTCACGCCTTCCTGTTACCGATTTGTTATTACCCTGATCTCTTTTGTATGCGTGTATCTCACCAAATGGTTTATCTTAACCAGTTTAACTTTCAGTTTTATAGACCACTCTTCATTCTTCTTGACAGCAATACTGTTTCAGAAATAATAACTTTAAGTATATCTAATTAATTAGTGTTCTATAGAAACTTTCGAAGATGATGGACGCTCCTCGTAACAGACAACTGTTCTTTTCTGAAACGTAATACGTCGCCTGTTTAGCATTTTGGGTATAATCTGTTCGAATACAGTTTGGCCCTCCGGTAGCATTGGTCTGTCTTTTATCGCGTTGGAAATCTTGCAATGAACTGGCTATCCCGAGGTGGTGCATTAGTTTCCTAGGCCCTTCCACACCATTTTCGTAATATACACATTAAAATAGGCCACTACCCTTTCTTTTATATGAATCAGTTACAGTCAACAAGGAAATCGACTTAAGATAACCTGCACAGTGGGCAAGGCTTCTTTTAAATAAACCAAGACACAAACAACTGGAAGAAAGGAGAGACAGATCTTCTTCCACTTGATTCGCCTCGCCCTCCATCTTGTTTGCGTTTTATACCCTGGGGGGAAGCGATGTTCGCGAATAGGCTCCCCACCCACATTGTGATTTTGAAGTTGTGGGGTGTCGGACCCGACATGTGACGCCACTACCGCGTGCCCCACAGCACGTGACCTGTCAGCCACAAACGCCCGGCAGTGGGTTGCAGATCTGTTCCAGTGCTCAGTGTACTGGAGTCGGTTCAAAATGTGCAGGCAGCCATGCGTCACCGACTTTGTGCGAAACAGCATGCAATATTCGTGTGTCTAAGCCAGCACGCTGTTGCATGACCATGTGGTCTGCTAATGTCGTTACGTGTGCAATAATTCAGAGGAATTTTATCAAACCACGTTATACCCTGACCGTGGTTTAGTTATTATATCAATATTATATTGGACGTTGTGCATTGTACGTTGACCTTGGTGTATTTGATATAAACGATATTTCGGGAACTGGATTCACAGCCATCTAAGACGACTGATTGTCATTATTATACTGATATATTTTTATTCCAAGATTTGTGGCGAATGGAATTGGTGACGTTCGCACTTGGAGTCATAAAATCACCTTCTGTTCGAACCCTTCAAGCGGCACAAAGGTCTGGTGTTGAAGGATTAGATCTATACTCCAGCTAGATTTTATTATCACCGCTTTATTTGATAATCTACTCTAATGACAGGGCTCACTTAAAATGTATTTTTAGCTCCTTCCAAACATCTTCAGACCCAGGCGAAAATACTGCAAGAGTAAAATTTTGCTTCACTGTTGTCGCGCTAAATGTCCGAAATGTGTTCGTGCAGATGGAAATTTTCGTAGCTTCCTTCGGTTTTAGATTATTTTCGGGATAACATGTTTATAAAAACCAGCAACTTTTTTCCATTTGATTGTAAATAACCACTGCATTTAATATGGCTATTTTAATAATGATTCATTTTATCTTAATTATTAATCCTATCTTCCTTTGCCCAATTTGTTTCTTTAACTTTCTTCCACTCATTTTCATCCTTTCTCTATTCTTTTTTATATCCACTCAAAATTACAGTTCTGTGTCGTCTCATTACATTCGTTAGTACCGTAAAACTAGCTTCTGTATTGTTATACTTAGCTGAATGACAATTAGCTTTCTTGAATACATTTTCATTTGCATTTTATGTACTCTGTGGGACCGGTACTTCAGTGGTAACACCTGGCGAAGGCAAGCCACAGAGAAAGAGTAGATATTTTCAACATTTGAACAATTACGACATAAAACATACATAATGTGTGCTTATGAAGAATCTAATTAAGCAGGTGTGATGGAACTTTAACAAGACTGAAACTGTTGCTTTGAAACTGGATTGCTCTGCTTTAGAATATCGCTCTGTGTTTCAGATAAGGAAAATACGTGATCTGATTCCATAAACACCGACCGAGATACTGCTCTCAACGAAATACGATGTCCAAATTGAGCGCAGTTTTTGGGTTTCCTTACGCGCAAAGGTCTTACTGATTGATGAAGTTGTGTAAGAATCATTCCGAGTGACCCACCTTTATGGAATTTCATATTTAAATTCTGTGTTGAAACTGGAACCCAAGTTGATGATTTAGACTTACGAAAAATATGCAACAATATCCACTTTTGTTACCTGGTCTGTGTCGAAGGCTCCATGAGTTTATCTGGGTACATCTTGTTTCAAATAAGACGCCACTTTATTCGGAGACTAGTTTCATCATCTAGGCGTCTGGGAAATTCATTTTTAATTTTTTTAATAACCTGTATCTTTATTTCCGTTTACGTCCAATCAAATGTATGAAGCAATTCTTCTCATATATTTCATTTCCGCGTCTGTAAAACCAGACTTGAGTATTTTTTTTTCCGTATACAGTGGATTCTGGTTAATTGGTTCACATCGGGACTGAAATATTTTGGCCCAGTTGTGCGAAGTTCCACGAGAAGAGTTAAAGAAAGGCTTTTTCTTTAAGATCTGTCCCAAATAAATGGCTGTTCCGATTAACCGATGGCCCAATTTACTGGAATCTACTGTATCTAATTTTTCTTTACACACTCCTGGTGCGGTAACATCCAAGACACACTTCCATCTGTTGTCCTTTGTCCAGGCCGAATCTCGTGTATGATTGACGGCATTGCGTGAGTACTGAACTCACTTTTAGTAACTGCGTGCTAAATAGCTTGTCTCAGTGTTATTTTTTATCTATGTTCTCTTTTTTATGTTGTATTGTAACTAAAGGATCGAAACTGAAATGCAAATCATATAATTTAGAATATCAAATGATATGATATTAATGCCATCTGATTGATGAGTATTGTTATAAGACCACCGCCAACTGTTAGCGGCGTATATTTCTCTAACCTTTGATTGCAGACATCTGGATTGTCATGAGATAAACTAATCATACACTTTGGTCCAATCGTGACCAGCACACACAATACCATACAAAGGATAATATATTACAATGCGCCTATAGAATTATAAATTTCTTTCATTTTGCTATCGTGTCAACTTATGTATGCATCGTCTGGAAGTAAAGTTGGTTAAAGAAATGCTGCACTCGAGAGTCTCTTTTGTTACCAGGCACGACATTCTGGTTATTTATAATATCGGCTGGAAGCATGGAGTTCTCGTGTTATTCAAACAACCACTCATTTCGCTTGTGTCCACTGGCTTTTTCATTTTGTCACAGAATAATGTATGAAAATATTTGCTTCTACTTTATCACATCTCTGTAATCCTTCGTTTCGTCGTTCGCCAAATAAAAATACCTAACTCTCTCTCTTTAATAATTATAATCACAATACAGAATGTTACATTTAAAAAGCAAGCATTCACCCCCACCCCCACCCCCCAAGACGACGAAAACAATGGATAATATAATGTAACAATCCTTGCAGCTCGTGCACTGTAATTTCCGAAATCTTGGACATATGCCCTGGCGTGAAGCTTAACAAATAAGAAGATTCATAATAAACGTCACAGTCTGATGTTAATAATGATAGTGGAAGGTAGTATTAAACGTTCTAAAGTTAGTGAATCGGTATGAGTGTTGACATGAAGAAGTTTTGTGCTGGAATTGTTGTAGAGTGCTAGATCTTGAATAGATGATTGCACGTAATACTGCGATCCATTTGTTTGTGGCACGGAGATGGCGTGCTAATTGCCTGGCTGTCAGACCGGCGCCCAGCGTTCGATGTCCTTATCTTAGCCAAGTGCGTAGCCTCATCGGTAAAAAACACAACCGATAACAAAAACGTTCTTTGATAAATTTACAGCGTAACATTGAACGCTGGGTGTGGACACATCGGGTAGGCAGTTACAAGAATTTTGAATCGTTTTCAGAAACTTGTTCAAACACTTCATTTACCGCCATTTACATGTGTGACGGAATTGAACCACGACTGGGTCCAAACGTGAGATGATTTTTTTTATCTGTATCGTATTTTCCACTCATATATAAATTTAAACCACAATACCGTGTTTGTTAACACACAAATTCTGATAATATAGCGTCAAACTAAAATTAAATTATGCAAGATTACGTTGCTTAAATAAGTCAAGAAATGAAAGTCACAGGATGTAACAGAGATTTTTGGTTTCGATTTATAGTCAACATTTCTGCACTGACTGTACCCGTTTTATTTATTTAAGGGAATAACATGTAACGGAAGTAATTGAAACAGGTTTGGTCCGGTTAGTGTCTTTTATTTTTGGAAACTTCAGAATGTAACTATTGGTTTCGTCGTAACCGATCGTCCGTTCGTAATTAACATCTCCCACACTACAGGACCGATCTCATATAAACGCAGTGTAATAGACCCACACTATGCTAGTGCTATTTGATTTGTTCTTACTATGAAGATTTTTGTCTTCTGGGTTGCTGCGCCGTGTAGACTGGTAGAAGTTTACCGACGTTTCAGAGGTGTTTGCTGCCTCCATAATCAAGGCTGTGAAAATCTCAAACACTAATTTATTTTTATTTTGGTTGTTTTAAGTGCTACTTTACTAAATAACATAAATGTACTTTTCTTACTTTACAGAGTTTCCGGCCAGTTGTTGTGGGGCTACGGCATTGCTGTAAGTATCGTTTATTTGAATTAATTTTAAGATTACTTTGCTTAAGAGCCTATATGAATTTGTAGGCACATCCCGGCATTCACTTGAGAGAGAAATGTTCTATATAAAAGTTTCACGTGCCCAAAAATGCGTGTTATGTATTTTACAATATGTTCTTAGAGTTAATTGATTTTGAGAAAATAACGAATGCAGGTGAGCCTTGGTCTGCTTTCCATCAAGGTCTTTGTTTTGTGGTTTGAGGTAGCAAGAACTATAGATTGATAATTTCGGAGTTTAATGGTTAGTATTTAATTATAAACACATGAAATATTTCATACCGAATTGTTTTTGTCTCCTTACAAAAATTTGAACTCGCATTCTCCAATTATTCGGCAATTTCCTTTGTCAAACCCAAAAGAAATCAGGAAAAAACAAAATCCCATTTTGATCTGCCTCCTTGTTATTTTGCAATAGGCCTGTACACAAAAGCTGGTGGAAATGGCCTCTTGAAATAATTTCTTTCATATATTTATTCCTTATTCGCTTTCCTTTTCCCGTTCGTACCCTTATCACCAAGCTGCCCAGTCGTACCAGCAATTGTAAACCAACTTTTTGCCGTCTAGAATGTTTACCATGAACTTCGTTAGTCATGCATAAAATACACATGTAATCATAAACAGTATCATATTAAATACATATAGCCTATGTGGACACATTAAGGCATTATATATTTGTTTAAATCTTGTCAGTCTAATCACAATAAAATTCCTATTAAATATTAAAATATTACCATAATTAACATTTAAATATTTAAAATATATTAAAATGATATTCTCTATCGAAATGTTCGATTTACATTAGAACATCACTTTTTACACGACATGTCTCAGTTCTAAAAGAACCATCTTCAGGCGTATAAAATTATATAAACTTAAATATAATTTCTTAAATGCAACTTTTAGTCAGATTTTGTAGCTTAAGTGCGTCATGTTTGTGTTGAAATCAAATATATATTTATTATCGCAGTCTATACACAAACGTATTTAAAATGTTGTTGTTAAAATTTATATAACACTATAACATCATTTTAATATATTTTAAATATTTAAATGTTAATTATGGTAATATTTTAATATTTAATAGGAATTTTATTGTGATTAGACTGACAAGATTTAAACAAATATATATTTATCACAATATGACGCAACTTTATCATCTTAAGGCATTATGTTTTTTTTAATATTATCACAGACAATTTAATTACCTTAGGCCATTATAATTTCAGAAAATCGCACAATATTCAAAGTGCCGTTATTGATTACACGGAATCAAAAGGTTCATAGCCGGAGGAACCTTTCTGGACTTATACCAAATTTAATGAAAATCTGTTGAATGGTTCAAAAGTTATTGGGGGACAGGCATGGAAAAACACGTAATATCATAGGCCTTTCATTACTTATAAATCTATGAAAATAGGCAAAAAATAAATATTTAACTTATAAAACTGATCAGCGTGTAAAATAATTCAGAGAGACTGACAAAATTCCAGAATAAATACATAACAATGTATTATCCCTAAGTGATAATAAAGTATAATTTCTTGAGCAGATGGTGAAGTACATTTATATTCATCCAGTTGGAACAGTCCACAATTCATGGGAATGGTTATCTGTTTTAGTAATTTACACTAGTCCCTGAACACGAAGCCGGTGGAAATGTCAGCCGGCTTTCAGTCGCTTACGTAAATATCTCACAGAATATGTAAACGATTAAATTTCTTGAGTGTATGCTTAGTTTATACCAGTCTTGTATAACCCAACGCAATCAGTTTTCGACGACCTACTTGATGCTGCGCTGTGATTGCAGCAGGACTGTTTTACCTCTTTTGTGTTTTGTGTTTTGTTATTTCGTGATCCTACGAAGAATATTGATTGGTCGATTCATTATACCAATAACACATTGGACATTGCCTACTGTACCATCTTTTACGTATACGATGTGTCGGTAATTTTCTGGTTATTCTGTATTCTTCTGGTTACTGACGATCTTATACTAATATTATATTGGACTTCGCTCGCCTTCAGAGATTGCTCTATATTTGATATAAAGTTTCAGGAGTTGTCTCTGCTGCCGTCTTCAGATGATTCTTTGCAATTGTGCTGACAGATGTAACATGGACTACGTAGGCCTGTTAGATATGATTTCATCTTACACTTCTTCTCCATGATCTAATATTTTGTGTGATAGCCTAATATTCAGAAGTTCTTGGTTCGATCTCGTCTAGACTAATTTGAAAATCTTCAAGGAAAACAATAATAATGTGTAATGAATAATGACAAACAACAACCCGAAGACAGGAGTAGAGCCGACTCTTCAAATGACTAATATATCAGTTATACTAGGAAATATTTAGCATAATATTGCAGGCCTATATTATCTTTAACCTTCTCTTACACATTAAGAATCTACATATTAAACAGTTATAATATTTTACTCAGTTTTGCTCTGATCGTTATTATCAAAATGAACGGGACCATATCGTTTCTTTCTTGCCAGTTTATGGATGCATCATATTGGCCGCGGGTTTTGTGCGTTTTTGTGTGTGGAAACACATTATAATGACGCCGTGTCATATTCCGTATGATGGAGTTTGTTTGCAATCTGTATTTTGCAATCGATCATAAAATGTATGCGTGCAATTTGAAACGACTCAGTTTTCGAACACATAAATATGTCGCCCAGCAGAGTGAAATTAAATAAATGTATGAAATTGTAACGTTTGATCGACTTTTGTCGCGCGGAGACGGACAAGATAATATTTGACTCTTATTCTTTCAATTCCCGATGTCCTTTAGGATTTTCATCATTTGTAACAGAATTGTAGTTTAAACTTAAAATTATTCATTGTCAGAACTTTTTCCATCGTCTGCTCTTTAAAACCACGACGCTTCGGAGGCTGGTTCTGTCTCCGTCTTCAGGTGAGAGGTACCTACTCTGTTGGGTCCCTTAGATAGAACTAGTCTCTGACACTGGACCCTTTAGAATAAAATTGTAGTTACGACAGTTTAATAACACTGATATAACTTTGATCGGACTTGTCTTTGTGCACACAATCGCATATGGGCACAACGTCCTTATATGCATGAAGCTGTAAAGAGATACGAGAAGGATATTTTGTTTTAAAAAAGTACGGTGTAGAAAGTGATGAAAACAATAGAGATTAAGAGATATTTCCGTGCAGTCACGTTCCCATGACAACCAGTCTGTTTATCAGTGTGACAATTCTCTTAGGGCATATTCATTACAAACAATTAGCACATGCTGGCTGTATGCTAAATGCTGAAGGCTCGCGAACAGCTTGTAGCACAAGTTCAACACACTTCTCTGAATTCATAATTAATGCGTTTCCCCCTGCTTCCTCAATGGCGCGTTGATGATATGAATTTATCTCCAGGGTGAATCAAATTAAACGAATTATTTTTTTAAGAGTTTCCAGTTTTTTAAAGGCTACTATATGACAGTAATGGAACTTGATGACTCAGGGGTATACATTGCTTTGAATGAGGACCACACGAAAAATAAAAGCATGTGCGGGGATTGATTTTTTGACATTCATTGTACGGATGTGGACTCTGTTACTTGACATCCGATCCAAACAAGTGGTTTTATATGTTAATTATAATAAATATTATGACAATGACGGTGATAATAATAATTCAATTAAATCCAATTCTTTATTATCAGTGTGCTGCATCAACAGCCAAATAACCAATTACAGAGACAGCACGAGAGAAGAACACAATAATAAATACAACAAAAAAAAACACAGATTTTCCATAAATTACGTGAGTGTAGAGAAAGTTAATACATACGGCAACTCGCTACTGAGTACATCATTGTCTTTGTGACAATAATTGAATTAAATTAGGTCAACTAGATTAAAAGGAGAAGAAAACATGCAAAACAAATAAGGTATTAAATCAGGGAATTTATGTAATTAGGATAACACATAGTTAATCAGTGCCACATTAACGCTGCCGTGTTTGTGTGGGAGTTCGAGGAACACTTCTTGACCTCACCGACACAAATACCTGATATCTGAACCTGGAGGTACATCTTTCGACACTGGATAGACGACTGGCTTAGCAGTCGCTGTTAGCAGGCAGTTTTCTGTCGCTGATCTGCAAGTGACTTTCGCGTTGTAGTTTAACTCTGCACAGAGCGACTGCTGGACTAGTGACGTGGAGGGCAATATTTTGGAATTGTTTCACATTAATGAAGCAGTTGATATTATCTCAGTTTGTAGGTAGTGCAAGGGATAGTATTAACAAATGTAATCAATTCATCGACACATGAATGCATGTAATTGATGCCTGTATGTGTATATTAGGTAAGCAGACAGACACAGATAGATAGGTAGATACATACGTACGTACATACATACGTACATAAATACTACTCACGTACATACATGCATGCATACATACATACTTATGTATTCAGATGATATTGGTCAGAAAAAGGCTGGATAGATGTAGAGACATTGACTGTGAAATTTTATAAAAAAATATTTTAGGCCAGAGTTTTTATTGGGTTTTAATTGCTTTTTATTGTTATGATTTTTATGCTTTTCAATTATCGCAAGCTTCTATAAGCGAGAACGCGTTAATTATTTCGGGCAAACGAAAATTTCTTAAATGTAGCTAATTTCATCACAGTTATTTGAATCCCGTCATAGACAGAATTATACACACTGTTCACTCTCTCAGTGCCCCACAACTTACTAACTACAGCGATGATAAAATAAGAATGTAACTTAAATAATGACAGCTAAATTAGAGAGAAGTTATATGGAACATAAATGTGTTAGTGGCAGTGACGCCAAAAAGGTTCTACTCTGTTTTAATTAAACTTGTTATAATTTAATTAACGTCAATTTATCTTTCCTTTAAATGTTCGATATTACTAATTAAATTCACATCAACCTTGAATGTCAAGTCAGTATATTAATTGACGTTTCTTTTTAGATTATAGGCTTTAGGGTATTACTTTTCCCCTCAACTACGATAACTCGAACCAGGCCAACAGACGACGTTGGCGTCGTGCAAACTTTGTCATTTCCACGTGACGGAAGTGATTCACAATAGATGCTTGTGAAATCTCACGCTGAGCTTTCACTAAATCTGCCCCAGCTTTAAAGATGCGTATCGAAAGTAAGACACGCGTGCGCCCCTAGGAAAGGCAGCATTTTCTTTCACTGGAGTTGTATTTTAGGAGATAACGCAGTGCATGGGAAGTGCCAGGTAGCCAGCAGAGCCGCATTGGTGCGTGCAATATGGGGTCTGAAGTACAGATGTTCTGTCTCCATTGAAAAAAAAATTGTTCTGCATTGTTTCAGGAATCTTTAATATAGACACATTTCTAAACAATCAGTACAGTGCTTGCTGCATACCGCTCCATTGTCGTTCTCGCATTTAGGTTATTATGCCTTTTTTAAACAAAAGATATACAAGTCAGTAACTTCAAGTGGTCATAGATTCATTGCGGACGCTTCTTTAAGCCACAATTACTTATCTTTTTATATCCATCGGATTGTCATGTATTTCCTACACGTGATTTGAAATTCCACAAGAGTTGTTATGAACTTGTCACGAGAAGTACTGTGAACTGTGTCTGCTTCGGAGAACTTTTAACGTTATGTTTTAGTTCTGGCTTGTCTTGGTAGACATACGAGGGTCGCTCATTAAGTAATGCCCCACATTTTTTTTCTCAGCCAATAATGAAGATAGAAAAGTGTACTTTTACATGCTTGAGATTTGATGTTTCCCGCGTTCGTGTACGGAGTTTCAAATGATTCCAACCGATAGCGGAGCTGTAGTGAACTGTTAAAATGGCGTCTGTGAACGACTCTCGTTACAAGCAACGAGCTGTAATTGAATTCCTTGTTGCTGAAAAAGAAACGGTGGTGAACATTCATAAACGTTTGTGTGCTGTGTATGGAAGCTGTGCAGTCGATTGGAGCACCGTTGGTCGCTGGGCTAAGAGAGTTAAAGCTTCAGGAAGTGAAGAAACCGAGCTCCGTGATCTGCCGCGCTCTGGGCGTCCTGCCACAGCCACCACTCCAGACATGTTGAACCGCGCGGATGCCATTATTCGTGAGGATCGGCGCATCACAACTCGACAATTGGCCCAACAGCTTTCAGTCAGCAATGGAAGTGTGATTGCAATTATCCAGGCTCTCGCATATTCGAAGGTGTGCGCAAGATGGGTTCCACGAAGTCTCACAGCAGACCACAGGATTCAAAGGAAAACGATTTCTTCTGAATTGTTGGAGCGTTTTGATGCTGAGGGAGAGGTCTTTCTGTCCCGGATCATTACAGGTGACGAAACCTGGATACACCACTTTGAGCCAGAGACAAAAAGGCAGTCAATGGAGTGGCATCATCCTCAATCACCGAGAAAGAAGAAATTCAAGACAACTCCCTCCGCCGGAAAAGTCATGATGACTGTCTTTTGGGACAGTGATGGGGTCATTCTTGTGGATGTGATGCCAAGAGGTGCGACCATCAATTCAGACGCGTACATCAGGACCCTGAAAACCCTCAAGAAGCGTTTTCGACGAGTTCGGCCTCACAAGCATCCAGCAGAAATTTTGCTCCTGCACGACAATGCACGCCCTCACACAAGTCTGAGAACCCGGGAAGAAATCACCAAATTGGGTTGGACGGTGCTACCCCATCCACCCTACAGTCCAGATCTGGCACCCTCCGACTTCCATCTCTTTGGGCCACTTAAAGATGCTATCCGCGGAACAAGATTTGAAGATGACGAGAGCGTGATTCAAGCAGTGAGGACATGGCTACGTGCACAGGACAAGAGCTGGTACCGGCAAGGCATGCATGCACTTGTTCCACGCTGGCGTAAAACCGTACAAGTTGATGGGGACTATGTGGAAAAATAGTATGTGTAAAGGAAACATTGATTTATATTGTCACTAAATTTGAGCCATCTTGAATAAATATGTTCTGAGGAAAAAAATGTGGGGCATTACTTAATGAGCGACCCTCGTATATATTACTACATTATGCCCAGAAGCTGTTGGAAGATTGGTTCATAAAAGATACAAGACGAAAATTCCTATTTCAGTTTTAATTCACATCCGAAAACCTGGCCACTAGCGAGAACCATGTATCAGGCGTTTATAGACTATTTTTCCAGAGGCTAAGTAATTACTTTGTTGTTTATTTAGATTATTTAGATGACGTTTTTAACTTTGCAGATGTAAATTTCAAATTTAAATTCACTATGCCTAACGAACGAACAGACCTGGTGCTAAACACGTACGAATATAACTTCGCTTGTGGGGGAATTTTGTTTTTCTACAGTCGGTAGCAGCGCTATTTAGTGAAAGGCAAAAACGTATCCCCAACAAATGACCCAAAAGTTGTGCCAAATATGCGTGCCAGAATTTCTGTTTCGGTGTAATGTTCTAGCACTGAAGTCATTTGAATACTTGTCCAGACATTATGTTCCACAGAGTGTAACGAATTCTTGTAGATCCGTATCACAAACACTTGGTTCACAAAAATATGGCAGATATCCGAGTCGAAAGAAATATGTTTAATTTATAGCATCATATTAAAAGTTCATTGAGACTAGGTTACATTCTTAAATTATACTTTTTTCGTACAAGGAAGTTATCACGTATATGTGTAATTACATTTTATGTCTTAGCGTTTCAGACCAAAATTTAAAGACATTTGGGATACCAGCAACAAAGTTACAGAGGCAAAATACAAGGGTTGTACAAATTTGTTTTGGAGCCCAGTTTGCTGAAAACCGCTGAAAGTATTCTATATGAGAAATACTTCACCAATTTTTAACTAGGCAGCTAAAAATTTGAGATGATTTGTTTAATGGCTCTTCGTTTTCTACAAAGTTGAATGATGGTGATATTTAGCCGGTTATGATCTTGCAAAAGCTAGCGAAGTTGCACGGTGATTATTTCTTATATCACCTACTAACTGTGTATTGTGTGCAGGACGTGTATTTATGGATTTAGTATGATTTTCAGAATAAGAAGCAGTAATACCTTAATTATAATTTACCAATCGATATTTGTAATAGAGACGTGTTGCGTTTCTAAGGTCGCTTCAGACTGTGTAATTATTAAGGTAGATTTTTGTAAGATTAAATATTTTCTATGTTCTGAAAGGACATTATTGTTGAAGTCCGTATTGCTCGCTTGTAGACATCACATGAGCGCTAGGTTACTTCACACTTTTCTCGAAGCACAACAGAAGTTGCATATTTTCTAAGCCTTATAAATACGAAGAGGACATTTTGTGATCTAACGCTAAATGGCCCCTGCGTTGTTCCCACGTCAAAAGTCCTCATCTATCGTTTGACATGCTGGAACTGTTAATGACAGGTAATTAAGAATATGGTGGCGGATAGATTTAGACAGCATGATATGCATACAAATCTTTACGAAAGTCTGCCAGCTGGTTCAGAGGTGTAATAAAATACAGACTTATACCACAACGGACATAGAAACACTTGGACGCAACATAAGCCTATTATTCCTTACAAAATAAGAAAAGTACCTGTTGACACTGGTGTACATACCAAAGCCTTTCATTACAAGGGCATGCATGCATACAAGAACATGATAATACCTGTAAGATTATATTCTCTTACAAAATAAAAAAGTAAAGAGAACGAAAGATTAATTTTGTGAGGATCTTTCTCTGCAGTCCAGGGCGAAGAAAACAGTGGGACACAGCAGAACGTTTGTTCTTGAATCAGGGAACGTATTACGTATTACGTGACTGTATTTCGGGGAAGCTACCACGTGCAAGGTGAAGATACAATACATTTATCAATACTGTCCTTGATATTGCCTATAACTGGTAATAAATGTTTTCAGCTCATTGTAGCCTAGTGACCAGTGTTTTGTTGTCGAAAAATATTCATCTTTCGAGGTGTAATAAGATAATAGCTCTTCAGTTGGTCAAGGCATTTGTCCACTTTTATGGGAATGGAAGGTATATTACGATGTGTCCAAAAGCCCGGAATTGCTCTCTGTCCTGAGCCGGCTAAATCCAATCTCACTCTCACATCCCTTTTGTTTAAGATTTATATTATTATCTGTTCATGCTACGATGTCTAAAGTGATACAGTCCCTTTAAATTTTCAGGCAAAAGTTATATTTATATATTTCCCATTTTTTATATAAGAGCTTTATGATTCGTATATTTGTGTAATAAATACATTCTTGTTTAAATGGCCGTAGTATGGTTTGCAGTGTCTGTTGGCATTGACTTCAGCTGTACAAGTTTTCAACTGACATCTGACGTTCTGTTGAGGTATATTTAAACTGTATTAAGTTTCTCTGTTGGTATTGCTGCTCTACTGAATGCACAGCGTTTTGTGTGACGAAGTTCGTACAGAAAGGACTGTTGAAATAGTTCTAGTCTTGAAGTGACAATATTGCAGCTTCCGCCTTACCTTTGCATATTACAGTCTTGGAATCTCGTAAATGTGTATATGAAGGATGAGAAAGTTAGAGAAGAAGAAGAAGACAGAGAGTGCGTATGTGTGGAGGGGGATTCAATTTTCGACTTGAGAGTTAATTTCCGTTGCTGTAGGCCCACCAGGAACGTATCCGAGGCACGGTCGATATCTCTCAGCTTGTGGCTCTTAGTACAGAAGTTTCAATTGTCGCATCTCCAAACTTTGTGTTCAGATTTCCATGTAAGGCGCAGAATTTTATTAGCAGCTACGTGAATTACGATGGGATCTGTGAAAACGAATGTCTCTTCATTGGCTACTCCTGTGGGGTGCGTTAAGTCTCGTTTTGAAAAGACGGAGTAGAATATATCTGACTGTCTATCTGCCCTTCACCTATGAAGAAACAAACTGGAGTTGGGTAAAATGATTGCATGAATTGGATTAAGTCATTGTGACAGAACCTGTAAAACTATTCTCTTAACGATTGAAACACTACATCATATTATGTTCGACATTACCCATTCTGCCAATTTGATACACTCCAGGAAAATTCTGTAGTTGGCTGTACTCCTGCTTTTATGTGATTGGTTTTCGCTGTACTAACAGATTTTTTTAAAATGTATCTGTCACTAAATGACAGTCACCTGAAGACTGGAGTACAGCCAACTCCATAAACCTCGCGTCTGTAAAATAAAAGCCTACAATTGACAGTGGGCAGCCTCCAACACAGTAATCAATGCTGAAATAATCTTCTTTTTCAGTACAGAACATTTTATGAATAAAATGATATACGCTGACAAAATGACTGTTTGTACTACGGCGTGCTGCGAATATCCGAAGTAGTCTTATTCTGGATGTTTCAGCTACGTTAAATACTTAAAGATTTTTTTACTTACGAACTGTTGATCCAAAAGTCGATCTCGGAAGTTCGAAGGAAGCATAATAAAATAATTATTGGATGGCGGGTAATGTAGTGCATAGGCAGTTTAAAAGGCGTTAGATCTATGAAGCTATGACCTTCCCCAAGAATTCATAAATTATAATTTGTTAAGGGGTTAAGGACTTAGCTTCAGACAGAAACTGAATGCCATTGGGTACACCTTGAAAATTTAGTTGAGGTCGGATTGACCAGTCTTGATATATAGATGCCAGACACAATAAGCAAAATTATGTTTTGAACATGGATAATGAAACTTCGGTTTAAAAGAAAGATTGGGAATTTCTTGACTGTGAAAGCGACTGTTAGCGTTTCAAGAATGACTCCGTTCCGTGAAATTAATTATTTTAATTAGTGCTAATATCCAATTCTTATTCTCAGCGTAGTCAGAATAATGGTTATACTACTGCTTGATGACCGGGGTTCCATTCTCGGTAGGGCCGGACTATTATCTTCGCCACAACGTCCAGACCGACTGTGAAACCAATCCAGCCTCCTACCTAATGGGTACCGGGTTCTTTCCTCGGGGGTAAATCTTTATGGCTCCTCTCAAACGTGTGATAGTTAAGCTCGCAGGACAACTTTACCTCTTAATTTACCATTGTTCCACTCAATATTAATATCTTCCTAAGTAAGTAAGTGTGGAGATTTATTCAGATTTATTCGCGCCATATAATCGATTGTGCGATGCTGAAATGCAAACCATCTCATTCGACGAAATAGAGGTTTTGGTAAAACACTAAATCGATTCATATCTAATTTGAGATCGATATAAGTTCCGTTAAGGAGGCACATTTCTTTTTGGATGATTCCTACCTACGATTCGAAAGTTAACTCTCAGCTTAAGTAGTCCGTAACTGTACCGCACTAAGCAAGGAAGGAGACCTCTTCCGTCTTCCCAGATAAACCACATCTCCTGTAAATTTCTGTTCCTGTATTCGCATGGCTTTCTCCCCATACACTTCTGCACAAACTACTGATCCGAATAGCACAGCCAAGAGTATAAAATATATTCTCCCGCCCGTCTTAACTGCGGAATTGCAATTTCTTGTAAGATTGACAGTCTGGATGTAGAGGGAGAGAAGGCAATACAACCCCAAAGAATAAGGTTTCCTGTAGGGTTATATCCTCAATAGCAACCCTCACGGACCCATCAGTCCTTCGTCACTACTCCTGTCTCACACCCAATTAGTTGCAAGCATCTACCCCCCCGCCCTTCCACCACCTTCCCCAGGGGTTCTGCTCTGACATATGGGAAACCACTTGTGCAGAGAAGTTCCTAATGTGAGTACAGCGAGATCAATTGTTGCGCCAAGTGAAGTGGCTGCATGCAGAACAAGTGGTACAGGGTCGAGAATTCGAAAGCTACTAGACAAATGGAATTCTTCAGCAATGTTTTGCGGATTAGTTCGGTATAAGACACCACGTTTCACTACCCTGTGAAATAAGTGAGAAATTATTATTTTATAGCCTATACACGGAATTACCATTGTTTCTGAAACGTTTGTATTCTTCTGACTTTATAGTTTAGATGCGTCATGTTTGTGTTCAAAATTCAAATATATATTTATTATTCAAGTCTATACACAAACTTTTAAATTGTTGATGTTAAAATTTAAAATCACCATTAATATTCTGCGCCATTCAAATGTTAATTATATTGTTGATAATTTCACAGAATAATGAACAAATAACATAATACGCAACATAATATGCAAAATAATAAGAAGATCAAAGGAACACCCACAACAGTAATCTACAATCTACAATCAATGAAAAGCGTGCATTAATAAATATAGAATAGTTTTAAAGATAAAAACCTGAAGATGATGCTATGACATTGAAACATGTTGTAATATATAGCGCAATATTGTAACATCGAGATAACGATGAATGGCGCAGAATATTAATGGTGATTTTAAATTTTAACATCAACAATTTAAAAGTTTGTGTATAGACTTGAATAATAAATATATATTTGTCTTCTGACTTTGTTATAATGCTTCATATTTTCATAATTTACAGTTCATTTATTAACTTACGTTGCCGGTGTGTTATAACTCTGGTTTCGCCATATTCCATGCATACAGTTTTATCTGTAGATCAGTTTCTTTTCCAGAGCAGTGGTTAAAATGGCGTGACCATGATTATGTGCTTATAACGAGCAGGAGGTAACTCGTATTTTCGAATGCGAAAAGTTTCTTTGTCACCTACCACTTCAGTTATAATCCAGAGACTTTAGGGTAATCACAGGTTAGGAAAACGCTTACCTGTCTGTTCAGATATCAGGTATCAAATTGTCACCGACTCTGGTTCGTGCGTGCTAACAAATGTGCATTAATAACCGAATTCGTCTTTGGATAGCTATATCTCTTTGCGTCGCAAAGTAAAATTTCAGAGACCCCCACTTTGGGTTTCTTGAAAACAGTCCAAGTTCCTTAAACCTTTCCATTAAAACTGATACATATCTTCATATAGTTACTACGACCTATCGTCTCGAGTAAATGCATATTATATTGAAAAACAAACCATTAACAGCAACATTCTTTCAGTAAATAACAAAAGCTGTTTTAAATGTAGAAAAAATTGGAGGAATAAGTTGAAAAAGGAAACTCTCTCATGGAGTCTGGAAGGAACACTCCAAAATAAACAGTCGGAACAGCACATCCACACACACTCAAGCCCTTCCATTACACATACAGACAGACAGACCTTCAAGCGCAGAGCCTGTGCCTGTCTGGTTTGGTGGAACTCCATGTTCTTCGTTTTTTCTCTAAGACTGCTGTCCCCTCCCTGGGGTCGGCGTCATGGCGGCTGGTGGTTGCTAGGCTTCCATGTCTGCGGTTGTCCTAGGACTGTGTTGTGTATCTTTCATTTACTGAGGGAAGGAGCCAAGTACCCTCATCTTTGATTTAATATACTGTTTACTTTGCTACATTTATGAAAGCCTTTATTCAGTTACGTTACCTTCAATGTCTTGGTCGCCGAGTTCTGTTTATGATTTTTCATTTTAACAACATCTCTGATGTTCTGAGAGGAAAAGGCTATTTTAGTTCAGGACTCGGAATGGGCCATACTGGGCGTATAAAATATTTCGCTCTCTTTTCACGTTGCCTTCTGTTTTTATTCTTGTTTAGATAGATATTTGCAAAATATCCTGTTTGAAATTTTATTATAGTTTGTTGTAATAGGCCTTATCTTAATTTTATTAAACCGAAACGAAGTATTGCCTAATTCCGTTGACTCTCGAACCTGGCGTGTAAAATAAAGCTTGAAACAACAACTGAGATAAAACACGTTTTATGACTGAACTCAGTTCTTCCATAGCTGTATCGCGAACCTCTTTTGAGTAAGCAGAGTGTCTGAAAGGGCCAGAGCTACTATTATCGATCTTTAAGTTTTATTCGAGAAAATATTTATATGGAAGTTGATATCCTGTTTGTTTCGTAATTGTGTATTCTTTTGTTGTAACTTGCATCAAATTGTGAAATAACACGAGTAATTTGCGTGATGAAGAAATTTGTAATTTATGTTTTTCACCAAATATTGTTTGGCATTCACGTCCAAGTGGGTGAGAGGGGCGCGGTATGTAGCACGGATGCGAGAGATGAGAAGTCGGAGAAAACGTGAAGAGTAGAGACTGTTTGTGAGACATGAGCATAGGTGGAAGGATATTTTATCCCTTTTCATATAAGTAATGTTTAAACATTCTGTGCTTACAAAGATCAACTGGTTAATGCTGTTTAAGGAATTAATCAACGTTTATTCTGAGAATTGTACGAAGACCATAAATATCCTCTGTGAGCAAAGTGCACCAGTACTGATTATTAGAGTGGGCACCTTTTAGGGGTTGCAATGCATCTTAGGGTCATAAATTTTGAGGATGCAGGCTGATTCATTTGGATCAGGTCGAGTGGCTGGCTTTTGTGTACACGGCAGTGAGCATTCAGCGTCCATAAAAGGTCGGGGTTCATGACCAGCTGATCAACTTCTCAGGAAGGATTCTCCTGCGTTGATTACATGATTTGGATGTCGGCCTGTGTTACTCCACCATGTTTTCATTTCCATGCAGAAGGGACATAAGTTAGGAGAAACACCTCAAAAGTTTCGTTGCGTGTTTATGGACTATATTAAATTAACAAATTGCTGTCTGGAAGGACAGACATCCTTGGAAGGTATTCTAGGTTATTCACATTGGTTCACGTGGTTTGTTTTTCGAAGCAAACTAAAGCTGGACCATTGACTGCATACACGGCCCGGAAATAATCCTGCATGCTTTGTATCTGTAATTAAAAGTTCGTCTGATGAGAATATTACCGTTCTTTAGCCCCACAGAAACGATATTGTGCACCGAACACTGATCTCGTAGGCAATATTATTTCTGCAGAGAACAGCGATTGCAGGAATAATAAGGTGAAAGGGTTTTCTTGCACCCGGTTGGGCATGTTCCATGTCGTTGTAGCGAGGATTTCCCAGAGAAGCATTGGTAGCTTGTGACTTGTCTGTCCATGGTTCATTTGCAGTCAAATGCCGATCGTAATGTTTACTTACGAGGCGTATCGTGTGTCAGCTTGAGGTGCTAACGTATCAAGCAAGCAGCGTTTGGTCTAGCCTGTGTTAAAGATGGTGTTTGGTTTCACAAAGTGTCTCATTTGTTAAAGGATCGTGTATGATGGAACGATTTTGTGAAAGTGAATTTGCGGCTGCGTTTCATCCAGTGAACGTCCTTTAAAGATGAAGGATTATTAAGTAAGGTGCGTGATAATCAGTTACCATTAATGTTTTTCTGCAGATTGGTTCTGATTCGCCTGAAAACAAGTTTTCGGTTGATAATAGAACCCCGAGGGCTGATTATAGCTAACACAAAAAAATTTAAAACTGAATCGTGTCCCGAGATAATTTTATTATTTCACATCGTGACAGAATTTTTAAGCGCCCTTTAATATCTGTCCCGGTCTTTCAAGCGGTCTCTTTGTAAAAAATATTCCTTGTGCGTTTCGCCTTTCTCCTCACCTGCGTCTGTCTATCTCATGATTATTCACAGGTTTGTAGCATTATCTGATTCATTAAACTGTAGATTTTCATATAAGGACAGCGTGTTATGTAATGGACAGATATTTGTGAATTATTGCATGCTAAGTGAACTGAAGAGCCACGGTGGTCTAGCGGTTAGAACGCTGGCCTTGTAGTCCTGGGGTCTCGGGTTGGATTCCCGGCGGCGCCCGAATTTATAACTTGTGTTGGGCAACACGGAGTTTTCCTCCGGGGGCTTCCCCGGTTTCTCCCTGACATCCCAACATTTACTCCATTCACACACAGAAGAAGGCAATGGCAAACCACTTCTGGATCATCTGCCAAGAACGTATATGAACAGGTCCCAGTCCGAGAAAAGGATGGAAGGATCCTGTTCATATGGACCTGTCGTCAGACAGAACACTAAATAATAATAATAAGTGAACTGAGACTTAGGATGGCTGTGTGCAGGTGTCTGTAAGTGAACTTTAACTGTGGATTATCACATGCAGGTTGTCATCTAATTAAGTGGAGACGAAAATTGTAATTTGGAAGTATCATCTAGCAAACTGGTAGAGTGGATTGCGATATGCAAGTATCAGTTCATGAAATCAAGCATCGGTCTCTTACGTGAAGATAACATTAAGGTACTGAATTGTGGAATTTTACATCAAGGTTGTCAGACACTGAGGTGTGGATTATCACATCAAAGATATCGGCTACTGACCTCGAACCGTGGGCTGTTACATGAAGGTTATCAGCTAATGAACTGTAGAACGTCACATGAACCGAACATTCCGTGAATTGTGGGTTGTCACATGAAAATAGCAGCTGAACTAAAATTCTGTGGAGTACCTGAAGCTCTCAGCTGTTATTTTCATTAGCACAGCTGCAGTACGTATCAGGATCAGAAGGCACCAGGTGCGAGTCCATTGGCCTGCCTACAACACCAAAAAGATCTTATGTGGCTGTAGCAATCTGTGGCAGTGCTATTTAATGTCGTAGCAACTGCCATTACAAAAGAAAAAGTTTTACGACGGTTTCAGCTTGACACAATTACATGCTATTAGCCTGTACTTGACACTCTCCTTTCATAACACGAAATGCTTAATGCGTCTACCTTCATGATATCTGTCCAGGGTATTCTGACATCCCTGTTAGGTACCACACGAGTTTCGTAAGCTGCATCTTCAGTTTGTTAGTTCACATGATTCAGTCGGTTAAACTTTGGAAGTTAACACATTTGCATGATGTGTGAAATAGGAAGGTATGTGAGAGGAACCGGTTGTAGCATGTACTTCAGCGTTTGAGTTACTGAATGAAAACTTGTGTGGTCAGTTAGTCGGTATTTCCCGTCTGCCGATGATTGCTGTGACCAATTCGTATTCTGAGATGTCTTGTTTCTAGTTTCCGAATCTACATACGATTCTGCTTAATAATTTGTTCTCCGTTGTTTACTTTATGTCGAGAACTGTGTATATAATCATTAAAACACTTGTTTTTTTAGTCAAATGTGTATCCGTCTTCTGTTCGGAGCACCAACTGGGAATCACTCTAGCAGACAGCGTGATACACGGTCCGCTGCTTGGGTCAGGGTATGAACCCTGGCTGCTCTGCGTTAAATTCCCTGTTATTAAGTCGGCAGTGACAGACGTTCCACTGTCTTGGCCTGTTGACCCTGGCTGCATTATGAGATGCACTAAGCGTGCACAACTAACGCCTTCCTCCCCGTTTCGCCAGGCAGCTCGGTATTACCAATAAGATGGTAATTACAGCTTCCCACTGAAGTCTATGTACCATTGCCTGCTATCGAGCTTCAATCTTTGTGAATACGATTACTGAATTCCCGAGATCTGAGGAATCTATTTGTAGGGCAATGCTATTGAGGCTTATTCCATCGCAACTCGGGTCTCTTCTTGTACACCGGCTACAACACAACCCAGAAGATCACAGTTGGTAACCTTACCTCGAAGTGTCAACGTAAAATCTCATTAATATTGAATAGATAAGGGGTTGACAGGTAGATGTAGTGCCCTGTTTTAAGATACCTCTGCCTGAATAAAGACCAGTGATATTAGACTGGTTACCTCTTGGTTGCAAAATTAGATCCTTGTTATATCAGCCTGTTTCGTAGCTCATATTCTACGTGGAATTACAAATCCCTAAAATCGTCTAGTAGGCAGTGTGAGATTACGCGTACTCCATAAACTACCTAGACAATTTTTGTAATTTAAGGAATTTTAAGAAAAGCAGTAAATAGACGAAACTTGCACACCTAAACTTATTCAATTTTTAAATAAAAATGTTTTGAAAAGAGTCTGCTAAAATCACATAACTAAAGCAAAATGAAATATTTGTTAGGGTGGAAGCTGAGATAAGAGTTTGTTGATACAATAGGCATTTACTTGTGGGCCAATGTAATGCAGCCTCACACCGAGTCTGAAATGCGAAGTCTATTATCTAGCGCCCATGAAATGGGATGTTCCGCAATAACACATCGAGATGAAGATAATGGGCCTGTTTATCGGAAGGAAGGTCACAAGTGTATAAATACTTTGTTGCAGAAGGAGACAGAATTAACTTCCAGACGTTTTCTATATTAAAATTATTTTATTATGACAAAAATAATTAATGAGATGATAATGTTGCGTCATATTGTGATGATTATAATTGTTTAATTTTAACCGTCTAATCACAATAAAATATTTTATTAAATATTAAAATATTATATTATATTATATTAAAATATTATATTATATTATATTATATTTTAATATTTAATAAAATATTTTATTGTGATTAGACGGTTAAAATTAAACAAAAATAATTAAGCCTACTATGATGATTTGGAAGTTTAAACACAAGACATAGCCTAACTCAAAGTTAGTAGAGGCATAAATCAACAGTTAAAGTGACTGTACACAAAGCCTGTAACAAATTCTCTCATTCACCGTCTTCCGTAATTACTCTATAGTTACTCAGCTGGGTTACGTTTACATGGTACGAAATTAAATTAAATTTTGAAGTTTATCCGTCGCTTCTCGTATTATTGTATTCGTACATCCCTGTTCCGAATAGGACTCGAACCCACGATATCCGTATTTCAGCTGGATCAAACCAGTAGTTTCGACGACTGTGGAGGTGAACATAAGCAGACAGATTTTATTTTTCCCAAACGTGGGCTTAATCCGTTTTTGCACAGTCTTGTTTGGGCTTCTTAACGTCTCGTTCCGGCATCGCGAGCAGTATATATTACTTGCGATAATTATTCATTGCTCCCCGTTTTATAAGCTATGATCTACAATGTAAGTTGCCAGAACCGGTTATGACGGCTTAGTGTCGTATGTATAAGATATTTGCATTGCATGAAGATTTCACTTTCTTGAGCAACTTGTAAGTAATTCACGCAGAGCTCAACGATGTGAGGGTCTCATTGGGTTCAGTCAGTTTCACTAGCAGGCTACAGTCTTCCCTGTTGTTAATAATGAAACCGCCGGTGTGATGAGATCATCCGACACTTTATAAACCTCGAGTGAAGTGATTAATGTGTGGACCAGTAATAAGTAGACGGTTACAAACGAGTTAACTTATAATCTGTTCAAAACGGTGGAAATCGGATTAATAGTACCAGAAGAACAATTATGCTGTCATATGCTAATGCATGGATCCTTAATCAAAATTTATGTTAAGTTCAAATAACTCTGATTCTTTGCTTTAACTTTAGAAGACAGTCATTTAAAGGTGCAGTCTCGATTACTGAAACCTCAGTTAAGTTAGTTAATAACACAACTTCGTTGATTAACGAACGCATTGAAACAGTGGTAGTGGTGCCAACGACATTGGGAATTCATGTAATTATAATTTATGATAGAATTAGGGCAAGTCAGATGTTATTCTCTTACTAGCTATAACTCGATTTCAGGCATGGAAGATGGGGTTTTTCTATCCGCCATTACACAGAGCGGTTCTGGAATCCACTCTCCTGGGTCTTCGCCCCACTGTAGAGTCGGCTAAAGAGTGAATCTTCTTAGCACGCACCACTTTCCTTTGCCGAATTACATAATACACGGAACTTTGATCTCATCACCTGATTAACAGCGATACACTAATTGTTTAATCGTTGATAGTTTTAGCTTACTTTTATGTATATCATGCTTAAGTAATATGCATTAGACTTCGTAGGAACAGTTAACAGGTTAGGAACATTTGACGACTGACTAAGAAATGATTGGGATGGCAGAGGAACGAGTCATTGAGACTAAGAATTGTTTTTCATACAAAGCGCTACATATAGATAACAAACATAGTGAAGTGCTGTGCAAAAAAAAGTATTGAAGCGGGAACACTTTTACAGAGACAGCAACGCTGTCTGACGAGACGGTAAAACAGGGCTGAACACGTTGTCACTACTGCTACTACACATTGCGAAATATTCTTATATGCGTAGAAACACGTTTGAATTTAAAATGTCGTCGTACACACATCAGCTGTGCTTCTTACATAGAGAAACACGCTTTGGCCTGTTTCGTATTCAAGACTTACAACGTAGGATTTGCTGATGATGGAGGCAGCAAGGACCTCTGAAACGTTGGTAAATCTATACCAGATTGCACGGAGCTACAACCCAAAAGACAGCCATCTTATGGCGTAAAACGTTAAAACTCAGTGAGAACTTTATCTTAAAATCTGTGTTTAAGAAAACCTTTCGGTTGTGTAAATACGCGTATGAAATTGTGAAGTTTCATTACGTTTCAGATGGCTTTTACCTTGCAGCCCTGGTTCGTTGGTTTATATGACTGGCGATAATGAAATGATAAGGAGATAAGAAATGAAACAGATGAATGAGTGATATGGCAAGTGGCGTGATTTATAGACCTTACAGAGCTGACAAGCAGGAGTCACGGTATCATAACCCGCAGCCCGCAATCTACGTTTTATTTTTCATAGCACTAAGCGTCCACAACCCGTGACTGTCAGTTCGTCACCATTTCTCTTGATGGATGGCTGAAATTCTTTCAATTGTTCCGCTAACCGACCACAGCTACTGCATTGTCTCTGCACTTTGTAGCTCAGTCCGTCCAGGCACATTGCTATACGATCTCTCAACCCGTAGCCCCGATTACGACTGTGTTTTGTTCGGTTCCGATGCACAAAACAACTCACTAGTTTAAAAAAAAAATTGGGGGGGGGGGGGAACTCTTCGAACTGTAGAAGTTTTGAGAAGAGATCAATGTCTTGTTCCGTTTTTAAGGATGACATTGAACTGTACACAATGTGGGATAAAAAAACGAAAAATACACTGGGCCGAACACGGTAAGGGAAGAGACCACTTATGAAATCTAGTTGTAGATTAGATAATAATATCGAGACAGATCTTAAATAGTTTATGAAGTTGAAGGTTAGGTTCTTCTGGCTAAAAGTAGGATCTAATGGCGACAAACAGCTTTTTGGATCATGAGCTTTCTTACAAGCGTCATACATACATGGAAACGATGGGAGGAAAGTGTCTGTATTGTGCGATCAATTCGTCATTTAATGTGTCCATGTTCGCAATGGCAAGTTAGTTACTACAAAGAAATCGATTGAAAGTGTATTTCACTTTGTTACACGACCTTTACAGACGCATACAGACATATTTCAAAGCTCTGCCATTCCATACAATGTTAGGATTCTATACTGAGTGGTGCTGTCCTACGGCTTCTGGTGTATGATAACGGCAGTGATTTATTGCCAAAAACATAAATGTCATAAGGGAAAATGCAGAGGCTCCATTAGACTCTAGTAGGGAGGGTGTGCTGGAGGTAAATGTGAAATATTTGTTCGAGTCTCGTCACCAGACTGCAGGGCGGAATAATATCATAAAGATAGCAAATAATTCCTTCGAAAATGTGGCAAAGTTTTAACATTTAAGAACGACGGTCATGATACAAAATTGTATTCACGAATCCATTAAGAGCAGATTAAAATGGCGGAATGCTTGGATCAAAATATTTTGTCTTCCCGGCTGGTGTCCGATATTTTAAATATTAGAATGAGAGAACTATAATTTTGCCTGTCACATTCGGGAAAGAACATGGACTGAGGATGTTGATAACAAGGTGATTGGTTAATATTTTGATCCAAGAGTAAAGTGACAGTAGGCAGGAGAAAATTTCACACTGAGGAGTTTCATAATTTGTAATCTAAAAAATATTGTTACCCTGGTTAGGAGGAAGAGAGAGGCGGGACTTATAGCCTTGGGGTGATGAGAAATCTGTTTAAAACTTTTGTTGGAATTCCTGAAAGTAAAAGATTACTCTCAAGACTTAGGCGTGGATGGGATGATAATATTTACATGGATCTTAGGAAGGAAAGACGTAGGGATGTGGACTGGATCCATGTGGATTAAGATAGGGATAGGTGGAGGGGTGTTCTTGCGCGTAAGCTAACAAAAAAAACTGGGTTTCCAAAAGGAGGGTAATTTGACTGGCTGAGTGATTGTCAGCTTCTCAATGAGGAATCTGCCCCCATGTAGTTGAAGTTTCTTTTACCTCGAAATTCACTACAGCCGTCAGGGTGGTACATGTTAGGGACAAACAGAGAGAAATGTGTTGTTCCGGTGATCAGGAATATTTTCTGTCGACCGCCACAGCAGCTGGCTAGTTGGTTGGGTCGTTCGTTAATGAGGGGGCGCGGTGGCAGAATACGTTTGAAATCTGTTATAATGATCGTCCGTGATCGTGCTCTTCAGCAAGTGCGCCATAGCGTGAGGTCGCGTTTCAGCAGTGAGTGTGGTAACAGCTTTGCTTCGTCATTTCATCGTCTATTTCAGTAGCACAATGTTGCTATCCCTGTATTTTTATATTTCTTTATACTGTTGTTTCTTACAGTGATAAGATGACACAGACGTGCGATTTTTTCAGTTTATAACCAGCATTAGGAAACATCTTTAAGTGTGAATAAAGTGCAGAATTTGTTTCCTTCGTCTAGCAGCTGTACTTGGAACGCCAGAGGATAGGCGTTTGATATCAGCAGAATATGCAGCGTGCATAGAGGAATCGAAGTGTTTTGTGGTAGCATTTTAGTTGGAAAATTTCTCAGAAAGTAATTCTATCTGAAAGACTTAGACATCGATGAGACGATAATATTTAAATGGGTTAATACGATGCTCTTGTGAAGAAGCAAGTTAGGTTGACCTGATTCGAGATAGGGCTATTTTTATGCCGGTAATAAATTGTATGAAATTATAAGAATAAAACTGTCTATACTCTGAATAATCTATTCATTACCTGTGAATTAGTTTTATACATAGTGTAATAAGGAAGCGATGGGTTGGATTATTAAACCCTCGCTCCTCGAAACTGTCTGAACCTCTTCTGTCTTTTAACATCTGCACGATCCCCATTTTTGTGCTTCATGCTAATAGACTGCAGTCTATAGGAGCAATATGTATATAATTAAACCTTAATGATCAGTAAATTAAAGTAAGCCAGCAGGGACAGGTTAAATGCAGTCAACGACATGGCTATTAGCGTTGCTGATGAATGAACCAAAAGATCGGGTAGATATTATGTGTCTTGTTTTATGAACTCTCGCATAAATGAAGTTAAATTTAGGTTAATGGTACGCAGCAATTGAGCCGGCGAGCAGTGTAAAAATTCCCTGATCTTGCTTGGGGCAAACACTGTTGCAGACACAGACATGATGATATCGTGGTCCTAACTTCCTTCATAAAATAGAAAAAAGCATGTTAAGTATTTGGCTTGTCATTACCTTCTCTTAATCTGGCTGAGTAACTATACTTGTCAAATGCTGTGGTCAGTGCTGCTGTGCTTGAAACGTCTAACTTCACGAGATACGAAAAGCTGCAACAACTTCTAGAACGGATACTAAACAACATATTTTCCAGTCTTTGTTGGCTTGGCAGCAGTTTATGAAAAAAGCTTCCTGCGTGAATCAAAATAAATTAACCTTATTTATAACACTTCGTATTTCTAATTTCACAACGTTGCATCTAAGTACGTGTTCTGTTTTGCAGGAAAGGCGTAGCACATTACATCACCGTCATGCTTGTGGCCAAACTAGCGGCAAGTAATTCTCTTTCCTTTCAAATATGTATTTAATTAGTATAGTTCTAAACAATCCTCCTTGGCCCTTAAACAAGTCCTTAAATATCTGCAGATGTTATTAACGGTGCTGTTGATTCTCCCGAAACGTGCTGGTTTCTTGAGGAAGCATAATGACGATTATATATATGTATATAATCGTTACATTACTTTATATATAATATATAAAAAGTAATTTATATCACTAAATGAAAAATGCCAGTGTAATACTGCGGTCATGGGTGATTATTAATACTAATGCTTATATTGTAAACTTTCTTTACCTTTCTCGGGAAATAGAGCTGGCATCTCGAACTTTTGTCGCATTTTGATAGAATTAAGATGTTTATGAATTTTATGGCACCAGGAAAGGAAAATAAAGTTCTTACTTTTGTCTAAGGAGTAATAATAACATAACAATAATAATAATAATAACGTTGATAGATTGACTAGAAATTGACTTCGTGCTGGACAACAGACGTTCGATTCTGTTCGCCGCAACGCTCAGACCGGTTCTGAGGCCCAGGGCATTAGACTGACATAAACCACAACTGTTTCCTCCCGAATCCCTTCCCATTGACGATACATGAACAGCCTCATCCTCTCACGTTATTCGAGGCTACGGAGTCCTTCGCTGACCTTCAAAACACCCGCCTCGTAAACCACATATCTGGTCAGACCTCCCAACGAGTGGCATACTCACCTCGAGACCGCCTGACCGTCAATTAAGAAACATCCCGCAGTGATTGTGCAGCAACACTTTTCAGTCTGAAGTCGTTCTACCGCCTCGTCAATCCACATAAATGCTTTTGAGTTTAGTCCCGTAAGTGTTCCATGCGACGGTTCGCATTTGCGGTTATTATATCTCAGAGTTATCTGAGAAGTATTCGCCATTTTGGGTTCGCGCATTTTCTCACTTTTCAGTTTTTTCTTAATTTTTTCTCCGCCCACCATTCGTCACTCATTATAACGAAGAAAGCTTAGTTATTTCTTTCATGCCTTGTTCCATCCATCGCTCTTACTAATCAAATTACTTTTTTCTTTGCATTTCTTACTTTCTTCCTTCTTTCGTTGTTTTTTTCTTTTAGTATTTTCCCACTTTTATTATTTGTGCGTCCTCATACTTCCTTCCTGTAGAAAACTTCAGTTCACTTGCTTCAGATGTCATCACTTTAATCCCTTTCAGATCCAAAAGCATGATTGTCCAGGCCAGTGCATTAATTTCTCGTCATTTCCTTACCAATGCTGGTATTTCAGAATCCATTTATTCTTGAAAGGTGCTGAGTAGAAGCTGGAAAGGAAATAAAAAGATCTGTTATATTTTAATATGTATTGATCGCAGTTACTTTGCTGTTTATCAAACCGATACCACGTAAACATTGACCTATTTTTGATTAATGCATCTGAAATGGCTGTAAATTTATTGTAGGTAGTCTACAGTTGACAGAAAACTTTTGTTCTGGTTATTCTATAGTTATTTATGTTATTTTAGGCCTGGACTGTAATCCAGTGAGGTTGTTAAGCCTGAAACCTATTGTGACTCACTCACGAAATAATCTGTTGTGAAACCCTAAGGCTCATCGCCTGTATTACAAAATATAAAAACTGGATTGCAGACATTTGTTCATAGTTTACAACTTTAAAGCATAGCCTACTTATGTAAGATTAATTAGTTTGCCTACTTAACACTGAAGATACATGTTCGCAGCGAGAAAGGGATTGATGGGAATTGCACGTAACATTTTAGTTGGAAAGTCAGAAAGGAAAAGAGACCATTCGGAGGTTTAAGCATAGACGGCAGGGTTGTTTAAGATGACTGATTTTAACGAAAGCGGACACTTTAAGTGAAGACCTATGTGCGCTTTTGCGCTCGAAAGTGACTGGACGGGAATCCCCCATAAATCACTTGGGGAATCTCAGTGATGTCATCTTCCAGCCAGATACCCCACTCATACAATGTCATAGACTCAGAAACGTCTGACATTACGTGCACCATTCACAAACGTCAAATGTAAATTTTTTACCAAAATTGCCATGTCACGTATGCAAAAATATATAGAATTAGGAATGATGTTAAAATACCGAAAGCAGCAGGCAGAGACGATTGATTTCAAGTAATTAGTATCCAGTAAATAAACATGGAACGCGGTTGAATTTTACCCCTTCGTTCAGATAGCGTACTCCACAGCTCGAGGGAAAACTTTAATCAATAGACCCTCATAACGTAACGTGTCGTACTGCAACAGAACGAATTGGCTGACAGATGTGTGGCCTATGCGCTCACCGTCGACTTTTTCTTCTTCACATCACTACACAAGTATTACTCACGATACCATCTGGCGTGGTAATGTCAGTCAGATTTAGGGTTGAAAATTCAATGCCTCATAATCTTCTTCCCTTTTTTGTTCGATAAAGATTCGTGTGTGTTATTGTCCTGTCTCCATTATGAACACCACAGTGTTTTGGCAAACCTTACACGATCCAGCGTACCGGTAACATATTCGTATATGAAACATACTGCAACTAGTGAGTCGACCCTTTAAATCCTAGTGATAAGAATAAGCATCACCTGATATAACATTCAAGAACTCGGCATTTTACCCCAGTCCACTTTTTGTGTGCATGGTGTGATATCTAATTAAGTACGAGGCACGATGATTTTGATGCCTTCATTTTCGTCATGTGGTGCTTTCTCCATTATCAGGAAACTTACGGCGTACAATTCCTGGTGACAAAGGACTTATCCCGCTTAACAACGACTTGAATAACTTAAGAATCGATTAATGAAACCAGCTGGAGGAATGAACCAGTCGAAAGTGGTTTTAATTAATGTTTGATTAATAAAAATTAATATTACTTCGCGACTTGAAATCCCTGATGTTTAAAATGTTCAGAACTATATCTACTTCGCTAATATTTTAGTCCAGCAGGAGTAATTGATTTAATAACAAACTGGCCCAGGTCTGAAGAGTAATGTATGACATCAATTTTTTTCGCCATTTTATTCGTGTATGATGGTTTTGGTAACTCTGTCTTTTTCTGTTCGTTATCAAGTTCCAAGCCCAAATTCTTCGTTTCACTAATTCTGTGAATCATTTGTTTATAATATGTGAATTTGTACTTGTAATACGTGTAATATGCATTGTATTAATACGACTTATTTCACGTCCTATTGTCATCTGATTAAACTTATAGATTGCAATAAATGTGGGTATGCGTGTTTCATGTCCGGTTGATAATTGAACGTGTATGGGTCGCTTTAGGGAGGGTGCGGCGTGAAAGAGAGGAAGAGAGAGAGAGAGGGGGGGATATCAAGAGTCATTAGAAGTCATTAGTTGCTACGCGGGGAATGAGTTGAGGCCACTTCACCTGATGGTCCTACTATGAATGTCATACGACTCACTGTGACATTAAGTGTTAGTTCTGGTCATGAGAATACAAAGAACTGGAAATTTATAATTTCATGATCCGATTTTGGAAGACAAAAACATCTGCTACTTCCTGACCGCGAAATAAAGAAAAAATCAAATGCTGTGTGTGGGGATGTACATCAAACAGTGCACAGCTCAAATTTGTGGGCCACGATTGCAGTATTTCGAACATTGGTATTAATTTCACTGTCTGTCCGTCCATCCATATGCATGTGAATGCATGAACTTTGGTAATGGGAATCTTATTAAGTCCGAATCCAGGGCGATATATGCTGTGGTTGTTTGACGGCTGTGCCGCTAGGAATAGGCAACACGGCAACCGAAGCATTGATCGCGCATAGCCGAAAGGTTGTTCAGTGTTGCTGGCAAAGCGACCAAACATCCTCACTGCAGTTTTCATTTTTCAATGTGAATGCGAGGTGACATAATTGTATAAGTTTTGTTCGCCACAGGGAGCTATAAGTGTATAAGTGTACTGTTCTACTTATCCTTCGTTTAACTGAGGAAAGCTACGTGAACATATCGGTATATCTTCGCAAATTCCAGGCAGATACCTCTCGAGCTCCGGTCGCATTACTGCCGTGTTAAGTTTCATATTACTCGGCCGACATAATAAAGAAGCAAGCTCATGTTTGCGAGTTACTTTGTTATATGCGCAGTTACGGAAATTTATGAAAGAAATTATGGAATCTTTGAAATGGAACAAAACAAGAAAATATCAAATATTATTTATGATACCGCGTTACAGCTAATTACAGGCGCGCATTAGAGACAATTAAAGGCTTTGCCGTATTCTCGTTTTAGGAAAGAACAGTTCGGAAGTTTAATTATTTGTCGGCGTTGTATAACATATTTTCACTCCACAGTTATAATTCCAAGTTATAATTTTATATAATGAATTTAATTAATGTAGGATTTGCAACCAAACACTACATAAACAGGAGCTACTAGGGCGGTCTCCCTTTAACGTGGTGGCGTTGTTTCATTGAGGAGTCCGGATTTATAGGCTCATTTTTGTCATTTTAATTATGTATGATTATTAAAAGACTATTGAAAGTAGTGCAGTGCATGCAAATCTTTGATTAGAATATCTCTGGGGAGGAGACCATTTGACTACCTAGGCGAAAGTGGAAGGATAATATTAAAATAAATGTTAAATAAATGGAATGTGAATACACACTGATTCAGGTGTCTCACTGTAGGATATAATTGCACATTTTTTAGAGAAATGATGCGTTTTGAACAACTGACATACTGTCAGTTTTTCAAGAAAGACTCTGGACCAGTAAGTTAATTATTGGTTTGAGAGTTTATATGAAGTGCAGTGAGACGTTTCAATAACCTGGGTGGTGAGTTGGTAAAGAACTGGAAGGAAGCAGTTACTATGGCTGCTTCGGGTGGAATAATCGAGAGGCTAGCGAAAACTCAGTAGATACCCGAATACAAGTCGCTCTTGACAGCATATGAAAGAGATCAGTGCAAAGTGTAAACGGAGAGTGGAAATTCGTGGGCACGTAGTGCAATATCTAGACGGTGAAATATCGCAGTTCTTTTTATGTTTTAATTTGGAATCTTGGGTTTCCGACGCGCGAGGGGTAGATACCCACAGCACTCGATTTAGTTTTCTGTTCCCAGCGCCTTTTAACAAACATCCTCGTTATGTTTTGTGTATGTTTTCGTCTATAAAATTAACGACATCGGAGTAAAAAACCTACATGCATTTGGTATCGTAGTTGGATTTCCACCTACTTTCATTGGAGTGAAATTAAAGAATGAGTATAAAATATCAATTTACTTTCCATGTAAGATTCAATTAGGCCTCTACTGATGTGGGACTGCGTGAACGCTGGGTTAGCGGATTCGAATCCTGACGAAGGAATAGGAATATACCAATGTTCTTGTACGAATCTATTGCTTGTGTAAATGGGGACCTTGCTGTCAGGTAATATTTGACCAAGAAGTGTTAACAAATGTCTGAGGAATCATCGCTCCAGGATTAATTCTGAATCAGAATACGCCATAGGAACTTCTCAGTGAATACAGAGGCAGAAGATGAAGAATATAATTTGTTATTACTGTTTAAATTAATTTTTCAAGCTATAAGAACTTGCCAGAAATGTTACAAACGACTGTCGGAAACGATGTTTCGGTCTTCTCTGAAGAAAACAATGGCGTAGTTTTAGGAACAAATGACTATAATGTATTTTTAACGTACATTAACGCAACCGAAATTGTTGTATGAGTGTGGGTCTGTGTCATTGAATGAGAAACCTACCGTAAATAATTGACGTGACGAGAACCAGGTGTAGGGCACATGAAAGGCTGTGGTAATGTCTGAATGCATCTGTTAAAGATGTCGAAATAATAGAGCACACGGCCGTTATACGTTTAGTCAGTTCGTAACATCAGCAGCTGATTACAATTTTAAAATATAACAAACGTAATTGCAGGAAATACACACACACACAAAATAGTTGTAGTAATTATTATCGTTTTTCAAGGTTAGATGATAAAAAGTTAAATGTGTGTTCTCCATCCAGTGCTTTCTCTGCAGTTAGCCATGTGCGGCCGGAAGCATTAAGTGACTCTTTTGATCCACTATTCTATCTACACTGTATTGACCTCGCAATAAAACTTTATGGGTTAATTTATCTGAACCTTGTACCATCGTAGCCGTATTCTCATAAAGTCGTAAAAGCTGTTCTTCCGTCTTTTCCTATCTGAGAGAAAGGAGATAGTTTTAAGAGATCGCTGCTTTATGCTACGGCGAAATTTTCGTGTGCAAAAATTAAACATAAACAGCTATAACGCCAACAATCTCGTTCATCTTAAGAGGCCATTTCGGAGTTTATACTCTTCGGCAGAGGTTGTAAGCGAGCCAGGGAGAGGAGAGAGGAGTGTTCGCTTGTTAGATGCTCCGGACTATTAATCGTTGATTAAATGTTGATATTTTTACATGTAATTTAGCGCGGTCGCCAGTTTAATGGAATTAAAATTTTTACCACCGTTATTAATGATATTTATAGGCGACTTCTGAAATATAGGCCTGACGAGTTTCGTTTAATATCAGAAGACACCGAATAGGCTAGTGGTGCTAAAACTCAACATGCCAGACCTATCTGGAAGGTGCACACAGTCAGCATCTTGGACTGGGCCAACTGCAGTTCTAAGTTCGTTACTTGAAATTAACCATTTTACTAACGTAAACTATTTTTAACGTGGTGTGTATATAAAAAGAGAATTCGAACTATGTGTTTTTCGATATAAAAGGAGTTTCCCGGAGACGCAACTACGTTGTAAACCGTGATTTACCTTTATAAACAGCTCGTAACGTGGGATCCGCCATTCTGTTTACACATGCACAGTCCTAATGGAATAATAAAGAAGCAAATTAACATCTGCCTCTTGTGTGAAAGAATTCGCGTAGCCTAGCTGTTGGGTGTGGAGGGAAGAAAGGTCTGTGTTATATTTTTTTCAACATTTACCAGTCCCTAAGCTGGTTGACCTCATGTTCGAACAAGAACCCGCCTCTGATCTAGCGAAAATTCTCCAAGGACATAGACATCTTCTCAATTTTATTATACAAAATAGTTCCTCTGTGGCGGGAACAGCATTTTTATCGATGGTCATTTTCTTCTTCCTTCAATTTCCAGTCTAAAGACTGTCTTCCTCCTCCGGAAGTGGCCACCTAGGTACGTGTTTTTATTTTTTATGTCCTTAGGGCAGTTTCTGTTGTGGGAAAACACGGATGAATACCTCATGTCTCGGCGCATGAACATTTAATTTAACAGTACTTAGGAAGACAAATTATACACTCTACTACACCGGGCGTGTCAAACTCGCGTCCCGCGGGCCCCATGCGGCCCAACTCATTGTCAAGTTATACACTGTGCTGTTCGAAATACCCCAATTTTAAAACAATTTAAATTTCAGATGTTTGTCAGGAAACTGCTTCCGTAATGCTTTTTATATTTAAATTAAATAAATTGTAAAATTGTTTCAATTAAATTTACATCTGTGTGAGCTTGTGGGGAAACAAGATTCAAAAGTATATCTCAAGCTTTTCCCAACTATATGATGTCCCCTGTAACATTTGTCTCTCTTTTACCCGAGCTTAGAAGACACTAGGTTTGACATAATGTATTTGCTCTGCACCAAGGGTAGGCTAGGCATCACCGTGCTTCTAAATCTGATAAATTGCTACCATATATTTGCATTTAATGAATATATTGTATGTAAAAGTAACTTGGTAATTAATGGGTGTTCTCTGAAGTACTCACTCACTTTCTCACTGAACGGAACTGAGCGCTTCTCGACTTGGTTATACTTGTAAGACTTGAGGTTCTCACAGCGGTGAATATGAAGATTTCTGTCTTCTGGGTTATTGCGCTGTGTAGTCTGGTCGATGTTAACCAACGTTTCAGAGGTCATACTGCCTCCGTCATCAGGGCGATGAATATGCCAATAGGGTGTGAGGAGTTGGATTTTATAGGCAGGGACGTGAAAGGTGTAGCCTGCCCCGAGCCAATGGGAGCAGGTATGGGAGTGGACCAATGGTAGCACGTGGGCGAGGGTGGGAGAGGGAGAGAAAGTAGAGAGAGAAAGGTGAGTGTAGTTGTATGGATAAAGGCCCTGAAAGGGGCCGAGTTACTGGTCTGGTTGGTTCTGGCGGCGCACTCTTGCTCGTTCTCGGAGTCCTCGGAGTGTGTGGATCAGAGGCTTCCAGGACCGGCTCAGGTGAAGTCCATCTTCCCTGTTAAAGTTATCAGGATGAAGTTCGATCTCGATGGCTTCCCTGATTAACCGGTCCATGTAGCCGGTTTTTGAGGAGAGGATAGAAGTGTCCTCTAGCTGTATCTTGTGCTCCAAGTTGAAGCGGTGTTCAGCAACCGCAGATTTCTCGGGCTGCCCGAGCCGGATGTGGCGTTCGTGCTCCTTGATCCTGGCCTCAACGGAACGGCCTGTCTGGCCGATGTAGACTTTTCCGCACTCGCAGGGAACTCTGTATACGCCAGGCGTCTTCAGTCCTAGGTCGTCCTTTACCGGCCGGAGAAAACTGGGAATTTTCTTTGGCGGAAGACCAACAGACTTGATGTCGTGCCTGGCCAGCAACCTGCTTATGCGGTTGAAGGTCGTCCCGACGTAGGGCAGGAAGGCAACCGAGGCTGGTTTTTCAGTAGGCGGTGGCAGCCTCGCAGGCGGATTGAGAGCTTTCTGAATCTGACGGTTGCTGTACCCGTTTTTCCTGAAGGTGGTGGTGAGTGCCTCCAGTTCACTCTGTAGGCTGTCGTGGTCGCAAAGGGCTTTAGCCCTGTGTACCAGGGTCGAGAGCACGGCCTGTTTGTTGGACGGGTGGTGATGGGAATTGGAGTTGAGGTAAAGGTCGGTATGGGTTGGTTTCCGGTACACCTTGTGGCCTAATGAGCCGTCAGGTTTCCGGTGAATGTCTATGTCGAGGAATGGGAGATGGCCGTCCTTTTCAGTCTCCATGGTGAACTGGATGCTCTCGTGAATGCTGTTGAGGTGGCTGAGGAACTCCGCGAGCTTGTCAGGGCCGTGGGGCCAGATGACAAACGTGTCGTCTACGTAACGGAACCAGCAGAGGGGCTTGAAGGTCGCCCCGTCCACCGCCATTTCTTCAAAGTTCTCCATGTAGAAATTGGCGATGACAGGTGATAGTGGGGAACCCATAGCCACCCCGTCGGTCTGTTCGTAGAACCGGCCGCCGAACTTGAAATATGAAGAGGTTAGTACCAGGTGGAACAGCCTCAAGACGTCGCCATCGAAGTGCCGTTCCAGGAGACGTAGGGCATCACCAACGGGTACCATGGTGAAGAGGGACACGACATCGAAACTAACCATGATGTCCCCAGGACCCACGCGGAGCGACTTGATAGTATTGATGAATTCGGTGGAGTTCTTCACGTGACGTGGAGAGTGCCCCACCAATCCACCGAGTAGTCCCGCGAGATATTGGGCGAGCCGGTAGGTTGGAGCGCCGATGGTGCTTACGATGGGCCTGAGGGGAGCTCCTTCCTTATGGATCTTGGGTAGCCCATACAGTCTAGGGGGCCTCGAACCCTGGGGCCGTAGCTTTTGGATGACCTCCTCTGGAAATGAACACTTCTTGAGAAGGAGGTTGGTCTTCCTTTCAACGGCTTCCGTAGGGTCCTTAGACAGTAGCCTGTACGTAGGGGCTTCCAGAAGGGCTCGGATCTTCCCGTTGTAGTCGTCAGTGCTGAGGACAACCGTCGCGCTACCCTTGTCTGCCGGGAGGACCGTGAGGTCCGCGTTATTCCGCAGTGCTCGGAGAGCTCTCCTTTCAGCTCCGGACAGATTGTCTTTCGGCTTCTTGGAGGCTCTCAGGATCCGCACGGTTTCTTGCCGGACCTCCTCGGCTGCTTCCACAGGTAGGGAGCGAACAGCTCTCTCAACACCGCTCAGGAAATCCTCGATGGGCAGCACTGTAGGTGCTACCGCATAGTTCAAGCCCTTGCCCAGGGCAGCGTAGGCAGCATCCTCCAGTGGCCTTCCGCTCAGGTTAACCACAGTTTTCTTCGTGTCGGTCCGCGGGCCTGCATGCTGAGCTCCATGCAGTCGCTGGAACTTCTGGCACTGCCTGGCTTTGTCGTCAGCCGCAGTCCGTGAAGCCCTCTCGAACGTGATGCGGTCGATGAGGTCCCAGTCCGCGGTGGACAGCTCCGCAGCGGAGCTGTCCACCGCGGACTGGGACCTCATCGACCGCATCACGTTCGAGAGGGCTTCACGGACTGCGGCTGACGACAAAGCCAGGCAGTGCCAGAAGTTCCAGCGACTGCATGGAGCTCAGCATGCAGGCCCGCGGACCGACACGAAGAAAACTGTGGTTAACCTGAGCGGAAGGCCACTGGAGGATGCTGCCTACGCTGCCCTGGGCAAGGGCTTGAACTATGCGGTAGCACCTACAGTGCTGCCCATCGAGGATTTCCTGAGCGGTGTTGAGAGAGCTGTTCGCTCCCTACCTGTGGAAGCAGCCGAGGAGGTCCGGCAAGAAACCGTGCGGATCCTGAGAGCCTCCAAGAAGCCGAAAGACAATCTGTCCGGAGCTGAAAGGAGAGCTCTCCGAGCACTGCGGAATAACGCGGACCTCACGGTCCTCCCGGCAGACAAGGGTAGCGCGACGGTTGTCCTCAGCACTGACGACTACAACGGGAAGATCCGAGCCCTTCTGGAAGCCCCTACGTACAGGCTACTGTCTAAGGACCCTACGGAAGCCGTTGAAAGGAAGACCAACCTCCTTCTCAAGAAGTGTTCATTTCCAGAGGAGGTCATCCAAAAGCTACGGCCCCAGGGTTCGAGGCCCCCTAGACTGTATGGGCTACCCAAGATCCATAAGGAAGGAGCTCCCCTCAGGCCCATCGTAAGCACCATCGGCGCTCCAACCTACCGGCTCGCCCAATATCTCGCGGGACTACTCGGTGGATTGGTGGGGCACTCTCCACGTCACGTGAAGAACTCCACCGAATTCATCAATACTATCAAGTCGCTCCGCGTGGGTCCTGGGGACATCATGGTTAGTTTCGATGTCGTGTCCCTCTTCACCATGGTACCCGTTGGTGATGCCCTACGTCTCCTGGAACGGCACTTCGATGGCGACGTCTTGAGGCTGTTCCACCTGGTACTAACCTCTTCATATTTCAAGTTCGGCGGCCGGTTCTACGAACAGACCGACGGGGTGGCTATGGGTTCCCCACTATCACCTGTCATCGCCAATTTCTACATGGAGAACTTTGAAGAAATGGCGGTGGACGGGGCGACCTTCAAGCCCCTCTGCTGGTTCCGTTACGTAGACGACACGTTTGTCATCTGGCCCCACGGCCCTGACAAGCTCGCGGAGTTCCTCAGCCACCTCAACAGCATTCACGAGAGCATCCAGTTCACCATGGAGACTGAAAAGGACGGCCATCTCCCATTCCTCGACATAGACATTCACCGGAAACCTGACGGCTCATTAGGCCACAAGGTGTACCGGAAACCAACCCATACCGACCTTTACCTCAACTCCAATTCCCATCACCACCCGTCCAACAAACAGGCCGTGCTCTCGACCCTGGTACACAGGGCTAAAGCCCTTTGCGACCACGACAGCCTACAGAGTGAACTGGAGGCACTCACCACCACCTTCAGGAAAAACGGGTACAGCAACCGTCAGATTCAGAAAGCTCTCAATCCGCCTGCGAGGCTGCCACCGCCTACTGAAAAACCAGCCTCGGTTGCCTTCCTGCCCTACGTCGGGACGACCTTCAACCGCATAAGCAGGTTGCTGGCCAGGCACGACATCAAGTCTGTTGGTCTTCCGCCAAAGAAAATTCCCAGTTTTCTCCGGCCGGTAAAGGACGACCTAGGACTGAAGACGCCTGGCGTATACAGAGTTCCCTGCGAGTGCGGAAAAGTCTACATCGGCCAGACAGGCCGTTCCGTTGAGGCCAGGATCAAGGAGCACGAACGCCACATCCGGCTCGGGCAGCCCGAGAAATCTGCGGTTGCTGAACACCGCTTCAACTTGGAGCACAAGATACAGCTAGAGGACACTTCTATCCTCTCCTCAAAAACCGGCTACATGGACCGGTTAATCAGGGAAGCCATCGAGATCGAACTTCATCCTGATAACTTTAACAGGGAAGATGGACTTCACCTGAGCCGGTCCTGGAAGCCTCTGATCCACACACTCCGAGGACTCCGAGAACGAGCAAGAGTGCGCCGCCAGAACCAACCAGACCAGTAACTCGGCCCCTTTCAGGGCCTTTATCCATACAACTACACTCACCTTTCTCTCTCTACTTTCTCTCCCTCTCCCACCCTCGCCCACGTGCTACCATTGGTCCACTCCCATACCTGCTCCCATTGGCTCGGGGCAGGCTACACCTTTCACGTCCCTGCCTATAAAATCCAACTCCTCACACCCTATTGGCATATTCATCGCCCTGATGACGGAGGCAGTATGACCTCTGAAACGTTGGTTAACATCGACCAGACTACACAGCGCAATAACCCAGAAGACAGAAATCTTCTTGGTTATACTTAGTTGTAAAAAGTAAAGTTTGTCCCACTATACGCCATGTAGGCGTTTGGGGTGAGAGGAGGTATAGCTCCTCCCTTCCTTGACCTCGGCACTAGATGGGGGTGAGTGGTCAGCATCACGCCCCGGCCGGCTTTACTCCCGGGAAAGGACCCCGGTACCCATTGGATAGGAGGCTGGGTGGGCCCCAGAGCCGGTCTGGACGCAGAGGCTAGAGGAAAAATCCTCTGCCCCCGTCGGGGATCGAACCCCGGCCGTCCAGCCCGTAGCTAGTCGCTATACTGACTGAGCTATCCCGGCTCATACTTAGTTGTAGATATATGAAAATAATAGTGATGTGTTCTATGAGCCCCAAACTTGTGCTTCCGTCTAATCTAATCTATTTTGTTGTTGTTATTGTTTGTGATCACAATACTTATTAGGTTTTAAGTGTGGCAATTTCATCATGACTACTTTATAACTACATCAGAAGGCACGTGGCACAAAACGACTGAAATGTACCTGTGCCTAAGCACCATTTCAAGAATCTCAACAGCTTAACGATGTGATCGATATTGACACCCGGTCGGATCCACGGTACCCATTACAGGAGGCTGTGTAGATGACAGATATACTATGGGCGTTTTAATCCACCTCATAATTAGTCTGGTGATTGTTTTAATGTTGAAACTTGTCATAGTAGGCTTACCGATTTGCACGGAAAACCGAGTTTCGATTTGGGGCCCAAAAGACTATTACTGTCGGAAAAGATTACAGATTTTCAGCAAATGAATAATAACCTTAATACCTGTATTTATATATTAATAGCCGATATTAATTACGAATCGAAAATGTGACATAAAACCTCCATACAGTTTGTGTAACTTCAACAAAGTTTATAGTTGCCCAGATAGTGAAGAAGTTGCTCACTGGAACCCATGTTTTAATCACTGCCTTAACAAATAGCCCGCCCTGAAAGTTATCCCGAATCAGTCGCAACCATATTTTATTTATCTTAAATTAATTTTAATATTATGTTATCTCATCTATGTCTAGTTCACCCAAGTTGCATCTTTTTTTTCAATTTTCCGACAAAAATTCTGTGTGACAGTCAAGTGTCACGCCACACTCATTATTTTCATTTAATCACCCTCTACGTTTTCGGACATTTAGACTGACGTGTCGAACAATGTTTTAGACATTGGTAATAAGTTAAATATTTTATGTTTTGTACATTTTCTACTTATGACGTATTGTAACGACCATTTTGATTTAAATTGGACCCTGGACGTGTTCTTTGTGATGCGCAATTCATCCTTTCAACTTCAAGTATAAAATTCCCTTCGTTGCTGAACTCGTGCTGCTGCTGCTGATTTGGCCAGGAAAGTCGTTGGTCCCTGTGACCCAAACCTGCCCGCGACCTTGGTCCGCTCACCCAATGACCGACTGGGCTGATGACGCTGCCTGCCAACCATCCACCTTGCATCCCGGCTGTCATGACATTATGGCCTCGTGTGATGAATCGTGTGCAAATGAGAATTGTAAGAAGATAACCGGAGTTCGTGATCATTATTAGTGGACGTGGAGCTGTTTGTTATCCGTGTGTAGGGTCCGGCTTCTCGCGTGTTGTGAGAAGAGGGTGGCTTACACGAACAGGTTTGTGTTGCTACCATTTGTTCTATTCGAGTGGGAAACTTGGTCTTTTACCTAAAAGAAAGGTCGCAGTTTGAGGATGTTAGAGGACGGTGCCGTGAGTAATGTTTTGGATTTATGAAAGAGGAAATAACAAAATGATAAAGAAAATTGCGTAGTAGGGAACTTCATAATTTACAGTTTCACCAGTATGATCAGGTTGTAAAAATTTATGAGAGTGGGAAGAGTTGACGTAAAGCACAAGCGGAGGAGATAAGAAATGCACACTAAATTTTTATGCGAAAATATATGGATAAAAGAACGTTTAGGAGGTCTAGATGTTGTGGGAGGACAGCATTGAAATGTAAAAATAGGGTTTGAAAGTGTGAACTGATTTCTGATCACTCGAGGTAGGGTCCAGTCTCAGGCCTTAGGGTCCTGTAACGTGGAGTCAGTTACAATGTACAACCAGGGTTTCTCGTACATTTTGTTTATTTCTTGGTTTAGTTAACAACTGTTTATTAACGGCATGTGTTATATAATTTTTACGAAGATCGCTGTGACAAGTGGAAAACGTTGTTCGTTACAGTTTTAGAAACGGTGTTACGAAATTATGAACGTAGGTCATCACATTGAAACTGCAGACATTATTCCAATTACAATAAAACACTTAAACTCTGTCACTAGGCTCATGCTTGATTTATTTTTATAATATTCTTCTATCTACGTTTACCACGTCTCGTCTTACCACGAGTATTCTCGATAACATTTTGTGTGCATTTATTATGTTCCCCTAGATGTGTTTCATTTCACTCCCATTTATCCTCTGATCTAACTGCAATAATAGGACTAGTTATGAGGTTCCGCGATTTGTAAATTTTTGCGTAAGCAAATATACAGGTCTGTATTAAATTGAAACCATAATACCGCAGGAACAGCGTTGTAGGACACTGAAGCATTGAAATATACATTCTTACGTCACGTAACAGATCGAAAGTGTGGCGTGAATAGCTCATTGCGTAACAGGTTGGCTCATTTAATGTATACGTGGATTAGACTGGGTGGGTCAGCATTACAGACTACATCGCATCTGAATGTGAGACAAGATTTCTCTTGTCTGGAGCCAAAGGTCAAATAAATGATGTGCACATTTTAGTAAGAAAGGTTTCGCCTGGTATATATACACACACACACAAAGACGCTATTATTCACGTGCTAGGTTACTAATGAGGAATATCAGTTTATAACGCCTGTTTAAGTGCTTTATTAAATTTGTCCATCGCAGCTTGGAGAGGCGGGGTACAAGAATTATGGCGTGTTTACTGTGAGATTGTAAATATTTCTTTCTCCTCTTTTTTGTAACTTGTTATAACTTATTAATAATACACATGCGGTTTGTGAACTCGGATTTTGCTATTCAGACTTTAAAAACGCCATCAGAGCGCCACTGCCCTACTAGCAAAGATCTCATTTGTGTTGGTACAAACGCGTTTACTGGTTATCGAGTTTGTCTCTGACTCACGTGTATAGTCTATATATCTTATATTTGCGTTCTGCGTATCTGAAACGTCGGTCAGTATCTACCAGACTGCTCACTGTCATTGTTTCGTCAGAAGACAACCATCTTCATACTCGCCGTAAGAACGACGTTGATGATATTGGTGACAGAGGAAAAATGGAAGTGACACAGATCGTAATAATACCGAAATAATGATAACTGTGATGAGTGTGTTAACAGAATATGATTATGAAGATGATGACGACGACGACGAAACAAGGAGAAGAAGAAGAACAACAACAACTGACAACTTTGCAACCTTTAAGCATTTTCTGGGTGCCTATGTCTCACGCATCTTTGTATATTGTAAAGAACGCCTGTCCTTTTCCATATTTGTCTTCTATGAGTAATCACCTCCAAGTTGGTAGCTGCTGCTGTCTAATAGCGCACAGATGCAATTACGTAATCGTAAAAGTGTACGAAATTATGTCGGCAAGCACAGAAACGCGTGGGAACGGCAGACTTATGATACCAGCTTATTATTGCACAGATTGCATTTAGGATGAGATGTAAAACCTAAGGACAAACAAAAGTTTCTGCCTAATGCCTCTACTTAGCACTTCTTGGATCGCCCGCCACCTTTTCTTTGCATGTTCCCTCAACCATTTGATTAGCACTGCAAAGCGGAGCTGTCCTTGCGGACGGAATTGAGTCTTTCCGTTGGGTGAATTCTTCTTGTAATGGAAACCTCTCCCTGTTATTTTACTAGATGAGAATTTACTCAGCACAAATGTTTCTTTCCGTTTGTCGGAGCCACCTGAATATAAAAAAAGAAATAAACAAAAAAGAAATATCTGTAGAAGATTCCCTCGTGTTAGAACAGGTAAAATGGCCTTGAAGAAGGTAAAGGAGGGGTGACTTTTTATTACATGATACTTAGTTTATATGAGCGTGGAAAAGCGAGACGTAGAGAAACTGCCTTTGTTTTGTAGGGGATTGTGGAACTGAGCCTCCAACGGGACCTTTGACCATCCCTTAGACAAGTGGTATTCAACATTTTTTGTTCGCGTACCCCCAGATATAATTTCTCTTCAACTTTATACCCCCAAAGTTGTTGGTGTATAATTCAAGTTATACATAGTATATAATCTACATCTTAAATAAATTAAATAAATTACATTACTGATTATTCAGTGTTTATCATAAAATAATATATTTTTTTTTAAATTTCACGTACCCCCTAAGATGTCTACGCGTACCCCCGGGGGTACGCGTACCCCAGGTTGAATACCACTGCCTTAGATTATACATGAGTGGGCCCAAAAGTAGAGCAACGGTGGAGTGATATGGCCAGGGCAAAACAGAATAACTTCCCCTCCCTATTTTAAGTTCGAGTTAATAAGAACTGGATATTCAGATGCCACTTTTCCTTTTTCTCCAGATGTCACTTACTAAAAAGAGGAAGTTTCCTAATAAATAACATCATATTCAGATTTAGGATGAAAAAAATTATTATTTTACTTCAGCAGACATTTTGTTTTCGTAAAATGGTCGGTCTGTTTATGCGACGTACCGTCTCGTCCACGGCGAAGCATTGCGTTTGGCGCGAGGTGAGACCAAGCCTAACCTAATCTGATTTCTAGAAGAAACGCGGACTCGCGTAATTGGAATTTTTGAAACTAAGATTACCTATTAGGGTCACAGGCTTTTTCGTAAGAGCAGAAGATTATGAAGATGATTGTCTTTATACAAAACACATTTAAGCCAACATGAGATTTTATTTATTTCCTTCACCAACTGTATCTCATACGACACTTGTACTTGTTTATTTGTTTGTGTTTTGATTTTATGTGCTCCTTTCCCCTCTTCTCGTTCTCATCCTTTTTGCACCTTCGTCTTCTTTTGTTTCTTGTGGCAGGCGATACTAATATCCCTTCAGTTTCTCTTTCGCTCGTAGTTCCCAATTTGTACACTTGAGTGCAGTCAGTGTCTCGTTCCACAGTGGAGTGGCGTTAATTAACTACTTTAAGTTGCGTACATATATACTTGTGTATGTAATAATTTTTAGCACACATCAAGTTGAAATAATGGACGTGTGGGCTCGTTTAGCTGCAAGACTTACAGAACGAAAGCGAATCGAAGAAAATGAAAGTCCAGGGATATTGCGTAGCTCTGGCTCAAGGCTTAGTGCGTGCAGTCTGTTGTGGAACACAAGAAATATCATAAAGGAAATAATATTTTCCTCTTCCTGAGATTGCCACGGCGCAAGGCCTCAAAAAACCCAACTCTCCGCCGGTCATGGTGTCGTGGCCATGCCATCACTCTCGTAACTTGTCGTTGTTGTTAATGGAAATGGATCACAAGTTATTAGTCTGCAATGCCATGTAGCGTTTACGCGCAGGCTAAAAGCATTCAAGCCTAAAAGGAAAATAGGCTTATTAGTTTTGTCTCCTTTTTCTGTTCATTTGATAAAATTACCTGCGTGAGTTACAGAGTTGATTGGCTTGGAAACCATGTAGCAAGAAGCGGTCGTAGATAACTTCGACGTACATTTTTTTTTCTTGTGGTCATCTTCTGTCGTCGTCCTCCTTTCCATTCTACTTCTTCTCCTCCTCTTTGGCATTCCCTTCGTCCTTATTCTCCTTCTCCTCCTTTTTCGTCTTATTCTTCTTATTCGCTTCTTATCTTCTACCACCCTCATCAACATCCTTCCCCGGAATACGAAGTTTCAAGGACATCTCCTTTGGTGACTTGCCACTAATGTTTATTACGACATCCCGCGTCCTTGGAGGCTGCAGTTGTGTTCCGAAATGTTGCACGCTTTTGAAATTATGATAGATACCTTCATTACGTTTGTTCCTTTGGCGAAATAGAATTCGCTAATATCAACAAGAATTCGATCATGTCACAGAATTCTGCATCTGTGGTTAGCAAAATTATCGGGTCTCACATTCTTTGGTGCGTCTTTACATGTAGTTTGTTGAGGGTGGTTTCCATTGCTGACTAATCGTTTGCATAATCATATGCATAAATTGTCAGCATTAATCGAGTTTTCACTTCTTGATGGTGTCATTAGTGACATTCGCTGACCGCTATGTAGTGTACAGTTACTCAACTAGTGGTTCGCGGCCTAATTTATACCTACCCCTAAATTATAGTAAACGTTATGTAAAATATATTCTGCCACAGCTCGAAACATTTGAGACTTTCTTTTCGAGTATGAGTACGTTTGCTTTCTCTCATGGCCCTCCAGTGTGGGAAATAGTGAAACGGTGAAATTTGACTTTGTATTTGTAACGTTGTATTTTCAAAGGTGGAAAGGCTATAGAAGTTCTGTACAAATTTGAGGTAGATCGTATAAAATTCTCTTTATTGAACACCTTGTACGAAGGCAGTAATTTGCAATTCAAAGTTAAAATACACTTTATTGCGAGAATTAATTTAAGTATGAAGAGAACGTTGCATGCATATTGAGTCAAATGTGAACGTAAACACAAAAGGATGAGTCAGTGGAAACGGAAAAGGACGGACAACAGAGCAGTGGAATAATTAGCGTAGAATCGTAGCGTATGGGTTCCATCTGACACGGTTAATGAACATGGGAAGATCTAAAATGATTTATGTACGTTTGTGGAGAAGATAGTGAAGTGTGGGAGGGGGCAAAGAGCATTTGTAACATAAACATAGAGACAAAGTCGTTTAATTAATGTTACTTTGGAAGGTAAAGCAAAGGAAAAAGAGAAACAAGTGGTAGATTAAAAAGGGAGACCAAATGAACTAATAAAAAGGGTGTGAATGAAGCGTGATGCGTAGTGAAAGTACCGATGAGGAAGCTGTAAGCCACCACGTGGAAGGAGAGGACGAAAGCGAGAGCTAAGAGGAATATAACTGAACATAATGTGGCAGCTTTTGTTATTATTCATGTATCCCTGCGCAAGTTTTTGTTTCCTGTTTTAGAACAAATGGTTGTAAGTCGAAGCAGACTACTGCTTTGTAAATGAGAATTCTGTCGGTCTGATTGATGAATGAAGCAGTGGACAGACGCGTCTCCAACCTTGACTAAGGCCAACAAACCGTGATCGTCTGCCGTTAACTTGTAGTTATTTAAAATTTATAGCCGTGCAATTTTTCTGAAGGTTTTTATTAACTAGACTGCACCATTATATTCGCACATTTCATGGAGGAGGGGTAGTGCTTGAACCCGTAAGATACCCACGGAATGACAGAATGATTATTAATGTTAATTTGACAGGATCTGGGAAAATGGATTATTTTATACCAAGTTATACGGAAGACAGTCAAATTTTACGTTCTCTTTGTCTGTCATTTACCTAAACTTACATAAAACGTTGTTTTCATTTAACTTTGTCCTTGTGTATTTTAAACTGTTCCCTATGAAAGTGTATGGGAGAGTGGACATGTGCCTTCACACATTCATGGTTCAAGCTCAGGCCATATTATCCCCTGGGAAAGGGCCTCGGTACGGTTTGGATGGTGTCACGGACTTGGTCTGGATAAAGTAAGCAAGAAGGAGGAGTTTATTCCAGGACTGGAGTGCTTAGATGCTAGTATGTTGGCTCATGAATGTGAATGTGAATGTGTGTTTGTTGACCTTCCGTTGAAATATCATGAAGTTACAACGCAGAATCCATTTTGCGTTTTTCTTATACAAGTGAGAAACAGTGATGTTGCTTTACGGTAACACTTTGTGAGAATATAGAGTTTTTCAGAACGTGTTTCGGCATTGCTCACAGATAGGAGCGGTCTAGGTGAATGCGTAACTTGGTCCAAGGTAAAACCAGATATCACACATGATGAAAAGGCTTTGTTGTAGTGATGTTTGTTTCTACTGCTTTCTTTTTAATCTGGAAGATGAAAAGGAGGTTTGTATAGTATTTTTCAAAAGTCCTTGATCCTTAGTTGTTAAATCTGTTCTTATACAACACTATCTCATGGCGTCGTTCTTACAGACCCTTCTTCGGCTGTACCAATTCAGCAGTAGCTGAAAATTGAGTGCCCGACGTCGATAAAGGAGTGCCATAAACGAAGAAGGAAAATTCAATTTATTTATTTAAGTGTTTGCCAACAGCAAGAAGCCAATAACAGGCGAACACTGATAATACGTACAATAATAATAAAATAATAACGGAAAATGTATGCAGTTATGATGTAGACGTTATTCAAAGATAAAAGAAATGCAATTTTAGGTCGTGGAAGTATTAACATAATATTTTATTATCATAACTATGATAGGAATTGATCGAATTACAAGTTTCTTCAGGGTACGTGTTTAAGCAATTTGTGATTGCGTCATCCAAGGGTGTATCAAGAATTCGTGTCGCCCGGAATAGGGTCCAGTGTCGATGTGGGTCTTCTGGGTTGTTATGATATGTGGAAGTGTAGTTATAGGCGTATACCAACGTTTCGGAGGGACGTACTGGCTCCATTTTTAGGTATGCGAGATTAAATATGCTGGCTATCGGAAATTAGAAGCCACATCTTAAAATATTCGTGTGTGTTTATACAAAGTGCTTCCCTCCTCTTCCAAATATCGTACGCTCCGGAATATTAGATGTGGGTCCAATGTTTTAAGAACCAAGGTTAAAAATGGGTTGTGAATTCCTTTAATCCTTGTTTGATCACAGTATGGAGCTCTATAAGAGGAAATAACCATTTGCAATTTCAACTTTAAATATAAATTTTCCGAAAATTTATGCATCAAGGTAAGTAAGCTATCAATAGACGTTGCAAACCACATTATGTAAATGCAGTCGTTGGTTACGTAAAGAAATGATCGCCTCTCTTTCTCGTAAAAATGTGTCGGTCCGGTGTAAAGGCGGTTCTTAGTTATCCTTTCAGTCACGAAACTCAGATGGGAGGTAGTCAGGGGGGTGGAACTGCACACGACAACAACATTTTCAGAAAACCATCCCCATGGTGTCCCAGCATCCCCTGTAGGCATGTCGTGGTAACAGTCGGCCAGTGGAATTACTGAGCCCGATATAAGAAGAAAACTCACAGCCGTGGGTTCTGGGTGATCACGAAATGCGCCCATATTCCACTTCGGCGTTGGGAATTTTAGTAAACGGAATTACTGCATTATAAGAATAATGAGTCTGTTATTTTTAATATGCGTCCTAAAGCAACATTAACACCAATTTTTTGAATACAATTTTGAGACTTTATCCTTCCTTTATTTTCTAATCTAGGCACATTTCTTGTGAAGAAACAAGAATTCTGCAGATTTTGCCCTTCTCTTTTGCGGATAAAAAAGTTATGACTAGTAAATTGTCTGTCAAGAATGACGGAGAAATGTAAAGGAAACGCGTATAGTCGCAAATATTATCCCATAAGGCCCAAGAACCTTAAAACGTAAATGATCAGCAACCAACGTGTTTATTATATAGACAGATATAATGTAGTTTTAGGTCACAGGCGACAAACGTAATTAGTTAAATGGTGATTATTACGATTGGTGAAACGGTAGGCGTAAGGATATGTGTGCAAGATAAATTTAGTTGCCTACATTGAGGCTGTAGCTTAGTATTTGCTAGAAGGAAGCAAAGAAAACCACGGAAAACCTCAGAAAGGCCAGCGGTGTTCCAGTCGTAATTCGAACGTGAGCGACAGACGGTTCATTTTTGAGATAACCCCCGCTCATTGCTGGCAGTTCTTAAAAAAAGACGCCCGTAATTTCTGATCACGCACGTGGAATGCCGAGGGTAGGGCAGCATTACTGTTGAATGGGTTGCATATCTAGCATGTATTAGGAAACATTTCGTATAGTCCCGTGATAAGATTTCTGGGAAGTTTCGAACTACTTTTACGATATATTCTCTCAAAAATGCTTTTGTAACATATTTCGGTATTTTAAGTATGTTATTTGTACTCTTCGCCTATGTTACTGGGGAGACTGAGCCAAGAAGAATACGTCAGACTAAATACGCACTGCGCTGAGAAAAAATGTGCGTAGCATGTGTTGTATTGAAATTTCAAGGAAAGAAACCACTTGAAGGATTAATAATATATGTGATGATAATATTAGATCTAATCTTGGAGAGAAAACTGTGACGTTATGAATTGAACTGTTCTGGTTTAGTGTAGATTCCATTATTGGGCCTACCTTCTTAGCCATCTGAATAGTTATCAACTGTCAACTTTATGTTGTGAACCTTGTTGTTGGAAGTGTTATTGTTGTTGTCACTATTGATATAATCATTTTCGCCGTCGTCACCAGTATACATTCTTGACCCGAGGTACGTCACGGTCAGTTCGTGCGTCGCCTGTCACCTTTGTAGGATGTCTGACATTTCGTGGTGTTCTTCTTACCAGCGGGATTAACTTTTTGTTGTGTTGGCCAGATTGTGTGGGCAGATAGTCTTATGGATGGGCGTTGGAATATGTGAGGGAAATAGTAAGGAGACGTGTGCGTGACCAGACGCTTACTGTCGAGTAGCTTTTCCTTCACTTATGATGACGTAATGAGCACTGGGGTATAAAACAGTGACTCTATTATGTTATATATTTTGATCTTACGCGTTTTAAACACTGCTATGCCACTTCTGGCAAAATGAAAGGGGATTGTTAAAGTCTATTTGCTAGGATACACAATACGTTAGGATCCGTAAGCACTACGTAACAATTCCTTTGCGTTTTTCAGAATTTGATCCGTGATATTTTTGATTGACTCCAGTGATGTCAAAGTTATCTTGGGGCAGTAATCTGTGTCTGAGGAAGGTCTGGCTGTGAGATGATCTCTCCCCGTGAAACGAAGGCAGATTTCTTCTGCTGTCGTAATGAACTAAGCTTAAATATGCTGGCCTATTTATACCCTCCGGATATTTAATTGGCTCGGTATTTTTCTCATACAATTCCCAATAACAGATTTGATAGTTCATGCGTACTGAAAGACAGATATGTATTCAGAGTGGCGGAGTTATTTTAATTGGCTCTCCGCATGGTTGCGAACTGCTTGTTACGAAGCAAGGAGATGTATCATTAACAAAACATTTTTAATTCCGACCTTTACTATTTACCAGGTTAAGCTGTCATGAAAGAACAAGAGAAATTAAACTTTAGTATTTTCCGAAAGCAGATTCAGAGTCTAACCGCTACAATAACCTGTTTCGTGTATTCATTGTAACACAATAGGTATGTAGAATACATAAAAGTATGAGTTTAAGTGTGGCTGTGCATTGTAACGTGGAAATTGTAAGAGAACTTTCTCGCAAAACCACTGAAGTGAGAAATTATATAACAGCCTAAAATAACAGAGTAGAAGGACAGTGTACAATGGAATGGAATAGGAGACGATGGATATCTGAAGTCATATACCCTTAGAAAAGACCCTGAACTGCAAGTAAAGCTGGCCATGAAATTGCCTTATTTACTTGTAGAGCGTGTCGCTGTTAGATAATTTCCAGTCTTTAAGCGCCCACACAAAAGAGGTTTCCAAAACTTGGGTTTTAATGTGAATTAGCTGGAAATGAATTTGGTATAAATTGTAGGAATGCAAAATGTAGCTGGAGCAGAAACAGAGAGCTTTGATCGCTAATCCCCGTCACGTGATTTTACTCTTGCAGTCTCTTTGGCCAGTGTGACTGGAGTGAAACGAACGCCATCATTTAGTGTTTGTTTCTCTGTGAAATTCCGTATTTCTTTCGTTCCTTTGCCATTAAATTATTTAATTATAATAATTAAAATATTATTCCTCTAGAATTTTTATCTTTCTTCAGCACCACGGTTTAGGCCCTCTGTTCTGTTCCGAATCAGAATTCATTCTGAAGCTGAATTCTTACACATTTGGCTGGACATCATTGACAAGTAGTGAGTACATGGCGTTTTATGGTTACATTTTTAAGAATTTATTTATAAGGTAACTGAATTAATAAATTAGATTTCTGGTTCTCATGGCTGCGAGTATGAAGATGAGAGAGCCTTCTGGGTTATTGCGCCGTGCAGGCTAGTAGAAATTTGTCAACGTGCCAGATTTGCGTAATCCCTCCGCCATCAGGGAAGTAGGCACCCCCGAAACGTCGGCCAACTTTCACGAGACTGCACGGTGCAATATCCCAGAAGATTGTCATCTTTACGTGTGTTAAAAGTGTTGTTCATTGATTAATGATAAAACCGATTTATTACGCCTTAATAATAATATAATAAATTAATTTATTGCTTTATTTGATACTTGTGCTGAACAGTGACTGAGAAATAGTACCACGCGAAATAAAGACATTTTATTAAACAAAACTAAACAACATGAATGAAATCACAGTTAATACTACCAATATCTAGAGTCACATTCATTGTATGATAAAATAAATGGATACAAAATTTTGTTTGGAAAACCTGAAGGAAAGATTCATGGAGGATCTAAGTGTACAGGGGAGGGTGGTATTAAAATGGATGTTTAAATGTAGAGTGTGGGGTTTATGGGCTGATTTCAGCTGTCAGTACAAAGCCCAGTAATTATTATTAGTTGTATTAATCATATGTTGTTGCATAAACGAACTGTACGGATCTGAAAGCTGTTATTCGCGTAGACTGTGTCCCTACAACACAACTCTGAAGGCGAATGCCAATGAGTTGATAAATAGAATTGCCTCAGACAAGCAGGTTAGATATAAAATTTGTCGAGGTTGGTTATTCTAGATAAAGGAATGATAATTGTGAACCTTCCGGCGTGTATGCCTGTTCATTTAATTTCGTAAGCAAATTTGTCTGCTTTACTTTGGCCATGGACTCCTGTGCAATCTGCCCTCACCATCGGTGTCCCCTTCGACGCTATTAGATAACTACTGAACGTAACAGAATTTGCTTTCCGTAAAGCGTTTATGGAAATACGATTGTGGAGAAAACAGAGATGGAAAACATCTTGGGGTAACTTTCACGCAGTTCAAATTATTCCTTGCTGTCTTTCGGAACTGTACATCTCCATTCACTCTTCTGTTTGCCTTCAGCTGGGACAGGCAACGGGTGTGCAAAAATGTAGTTCTCAGCAAGCTTTTTAAAAAAATGTTTTGTAATATTATTATCTGGTAAGAAATGCCGTACAGTTGTGAAAATGCGAACACTTCTTCGACACAGTAAACTAACGAACAGTTCATATAAATAATTTCTGTTACACAGGTATTTGAAAAATAACTTTAAACATTTCCTCAGTCGCCATGTTGGCTCCTCTCAACACGCAGAATTAAATTTCGCACAGAATTTGTTGACATGACAGCTCCTGTTTCAACTGTGACCACACAGCATTTCTCATGATTGTCTGCAAACTTCAAACCGAACTGTAGTGTATAGTCTGTGCTGTGGTCATGTTGTGTTCTTGTGTCCAGATTTTATTTTTGATAATCAGCTTTAACCGACTTAAGTAGTTTCATCAATATTTCTGGACATCGGGGAGGAGACCCTTAGTGCAATGACATAGGAGCAGGGAATTGAACCTGAGGATGGTCACATTGCACCAAAACAAGCTGTTCAAGTGGACAGACAGTGAACAGAGTGTGTGAAAAGTGACGTGCAGAAAAACCAAGAATTTTTGCCCATACTCTACTAACATTCTTTCCCAGCGGCCGTACTTTGTAGATCGCTGTCTGTCAGGTCTTGTGTCGGTGTTCGTATTACACAGCATGGGCCTTTGTTTTTCTTCTACCCGCAAGCAAGTGACGTAGGCAAAAGACACAGTTTGTTCCCGGGGTGCAGTACACCGACATCACCATCTGTGTTTCGTTCCTGAACAGGACACCTATCCTTTGTGCCACTTTCAGTAATGTAATCTTCAAAATAACCGTGTTGACCATGCGGTGTAAGAAAAGGTGTAAAATATAATTTACTCACCACAGCTATCCGACATTATTTCAGTGATTTTAACAATTTGTATTTCAAAAGTGCCTGAGGAATGAAAGACAGGACTTTTACTTTCAATTCGTTAACATCATATTTTGTTTAAATATTAAAATTGGACGAGACGGCAGTTTTTTCGAAACAGTCAATTCATGTGTAAAACGGAATAATAGATTTGTTGTTGTTAAGTGGAGTCGGAATAATGTATGTCGGAAGCAGGGCCCATAACCGGTTATGTGCTTAAGTCTGTTTGTATAACAATTATTTTTTGTGTGTGTGCCGGGACAGCTCAGTCAGTATAGTGACTAGCTACGGGCTGGACGACCGGGGTTCGATCCCCGACGGGGGCAGAGGATTTTTCCTCTAGCCTCTGGGGCCCACCCAGCCTCCTCTACAATGGGTACCGGGGTCCTTTCCCGGGGGTAAAGCCGGCCGGGGCGTGATGCTGACCACTCACCCCGATCTAGTGCCGGGGTCAAGGAAGGGAGGAGGTATACCTCCACTCACCCCAAACGCCTACATGGCGTATAGTGGGACAAACTTTTACTTTTTGCCGGGGAGTACGTGGATCCTGGAATACCCAAAATATCCGTAGCATGTGTGTGGCGTTTTAGACGATTAGGGATCACGGATTACCGAGGTTGGCCTCGTATTTCAGTTGCTACTTGAAAGCAGCTCGTCTGATGCATGGAAAGATTTGGCCTGCACCAGTGTGTACGTTGTGTGGTCTGCACCTCACTTAACATACAGTACATTAGACCTCCCCCCGCACGAAGCATGCTTCGGCAGTGGAAATGTAACCTGATCTCCAGTATTTACGATTCATGGATCATATGCGAGGGAAAGTCAGAAGATAAACATAGTTTTCCTTTACCTAAAATATAATGTGGCAGTAATCTAAAAGATTGAGGTCAGGCTGTATAAGCAGTGGTATTCGTGACTACAACAATAACAGTAGTAGTAGTAGTAGTATGCCCCGCGTAACATAGCTGCTCCACTGTCAGAATGTATCAAAGAATAATGATCTGTGGCCCGATTTTTGTGGTCAAGGGTGCAATTTAGGGGAGAACGACAGTAAAAAATGACGGCGACTATCTGAACCTGTGGCAAGTGTACGAATTGTTGGAAATGTGTAGAGGTGGGCGGACATTTGCTGGTAACATGTGTTCAGTGAAGGAACCGATATATCAGCATATCCGGGACAACCGAAGAATCAGCATTGATGATGTAAAGTTTTAAATGAAGGAATGCAAGAATTTTACGCGTTTTTATTCCGTTGGAATTAAGAAATATGCGGAATGTTCGCCCAGATTTACTGAAAAGGAAGACGACTGCACGAACAAACAAGGCGGACTTACGTATAAATACAGAATGCTGATTTTTGCACAACTGTAATAAAACTGCCTGTAATTTGTCACTTATTCTAACTTCGTAGAATTTTAGAATTCTGTAGTCGAGTAGGTGGAACTAGACTTTAAGAAACGTGAATACATATTTGGAGTATTTGCTGGTCTTGAGTTAAATGGCGCATCAGTGTGTTTGGCTGTGTGTCCTAATACAACCCTTATTCTTTTCGTTGAAGTTTTGTCCACTTTTTCAGTCGATCTGTGTACGTCAGAGGCTAATATGTCGAGAAATTTTCAAATTAATTATTGCTAGCGATTTTCGGCGAATTGAACTCTTTCCTAGTTCTTCCTTCTCAGCAAAGAAGTTACCAACCTTTATGCTGTGAGGCGTGTGACCGAATATCAGATTATCCAGACACGTTGATGAAAATTGAACGAGGAGAATAAATTTAACTGAGGACATTTTCACGACAGGCAAACACTGGGAATCTTGGGAAATATTATCATGAGCTCGACTTGTAGCTTGGTATTAGAACATCAATTATTTTTCACTTTGCTTTTATCGGTTTCCACATTTGCATAGAATCATGACTAAACATATGACCACAGTGACCTTTGTTTTGGTGCTTCAAATGTGGGCGGATGCCTCCTCTCGCAGTGATAACCCGAAGGTTTCGTCAGTTTGAACATGTAGGTGGTCACAAGCCACACGGGAAGCAACATTCATCTCAAGGATAGCTTTATCAGTGGTTTGCGGTCTGTGATGACGAAGCGGTTTGCGTGGCCGATAACGGACACACAACCCTGCTCATTTGGAATAAAATTACCGTCTACAGCGCGGTCCGACGCGAAGATGGAAGAACCCTGTGTCTCGAATGATTACAAATCCACTCTAATAACAAGGAAGACAACGTACTAACGCAGCACTTGGTCTAGTTGAAGGACTTTAAAATTTGGTTATATTTATTTGTTTGTTTGTTTGTTCGATTATAGTTTGAGAACGGATTAACAGATTTCCACAACACTTGACATTCCTTTCGCACTCCTTGACATGCCGAGTAACTGAATTTCAAAGCAGGTGGTATAGATAGTTGCCACATTTCATCATTTCCTATTCCTGCGTATTCCAATATGGGCATATAACATAGACCTATCGTTACAATTCACGATTTGTTGAGTTTTTATGGCGTGGAACTTGAAAGGATTCATTTAAAGTTTATGGTTTCGTTGCCTTCTTTGTCGTTTTCTGTTTACTCCCCCCCCCCCCCCCCAGCCTGTTACCGATAAATAGAGAGAGACCTTGAAGTGTCATGGCTCCTTATTTCATTACGGTCTATTAGACGCACGCTGGTTCTTTGACTACCCTCAGCATGGGACGCAGAACTAGTGGTTTTCACTTTGTGGTCCGCGTTTCGCATGTTGCCTCCGATTTAATTTATCGTTGTGATACAAATCAGTTGTTACACTGTATCAGAAAACTGTAATTGGGGTTGTTAAGCATAAAATTATTTGTATGCCTCCTTGAGGGGGAAACGAAAGTCCTATATCAAGAATGGAGGTAATGGTGCCTAACAAACATGGCGGCCGTATGCAGATACATTGTAGAGACAGGAATTATGTAGAACCTCTAATGGGAAATAATGAATATTAGGGCACACACAATATCCACGCACAGCCAATGGGTGACATGGAGTGGTTTTAAAAACACAGTTATAAGGAACGCGAGGTTAGGTTCCATATTTTGATAATAAATGGAGTTTCGTCCTATACGTTCTTCTTTACATTTGGAACACAATCAGTAATAGACACAAGCTGTAATTGTTAAAATATATGACACACTACATTTTAGGTTCTGAAGTAGCCTCTGATATCTAATGGAATCGTGATAATGTGACGTACAACTTCGTCGCAGAGGATGAGCTATTGTTCCATCTCGGTGCAGGTAACTAGAGACTGAATGCCAATTGAGGGAACGGAAAAGCCATGTGGCTTCGCAGCGACCACAGAACAGAAATTATACCGCGGCTTGAAATTCACTCAGCTACAAATATCGACATTACAGATAACTGGAAGGTCCATCACTTTAACTGAGACAGATACACGTGATTAAAGTGACTGGCGATGTGTTCACACGTCGGAGTTCCGGGCTTCGATATAGACTTTTTCTGTTCCATCGGGTTTGGAATTGACCCTGGCGTCCTCCGTAATCCTGCCAGCGAGCAGTTTAGATTCAGCTCTAAATCTTCTGAAACGTACTTGGGAGGTATCGATTTCAATCCAGGTGAGCGCCATCTGTACTCTGGATTTTGTTTCTTCTCAGCACCCCCAGAATAATGACTCATAGGAATATTCTGTTTCAAGTCCCTTCCCAGTCCTTTTTGGGCAACTCAGCGCCTTGATTCAGCTGTGAAGAATGCGACTCGTATTTTGGATGTATCCTGTTCGATTCCGAACGGAGGCCAGATATTCTGACTGAGGATTTCTGCAGTTCTTAGCACCTCCGGAAGAACTGTGAGAGAAAATCTCAAAATAGACCCCCCCCTCCCTCGATTTACAGTTCACTCTTATTCTGGAATATTTTAGTTGACATAAATAATCTTTGTAGTTGGTTCAACGTCATAAAAGAACTGTACCAAAACAATTATTATAAATCGCAACCATATACTGCTCTTTCATCGCCTCATTTAACAACAGGTAATCCCTGTTCTTGATACGTTGTTGTTAAACAACTTACGTACTAATAAGTCAGTAATATGCACTTAATATGCAGTATCGTCTGTCTCAAATAGCGTGGTGTACAGGCGCATGTGGCTTAAATGCGAGAAAGTTGTCGGACACGCTAGACGTGAGACGCCATGTTACGTGAGCTTGGTGATATCGATCTAATTAGAACGTGTTTTACGCTCTTATTATTTAGTTTCGTGTGGATAGAAGGGCATCTGTTTTGTAGAGGAAGGAACACAATTGTTCTATGACAGGAAAGCAGTTTCCTGGGAAATGTGTCAAAACATAACAGCCCGAGAATCTTTCATCAAAACATAACAGAGGCGGTCTTCAGTAACACAGACCAATTAAATGTGGCACAAATGTATTAGGAAATTAAATTATCATAGCTGTCTGTTAAAATTATTGACTATGAAATTAAAATCCTAAAAACTTTTATCCAGGTGGTAACTATATGTACCATTTTCTTTAAGAGTCAGTAACTCTGCATTTTATATTTATGGGCTTAGTATGATTCTCAATGTAAACAGGGATTTCCTCATTAAACTTCGATTTATCTCGTATTGTTGGCAGACGAAAGTCTCGATTGTGCCCGATGTAATTGTAGGCTAGAAGAGTAGAAATACCAATCCTAAAGTAATTAATCCCCTTGTTAAGTAGTAAAGGATTTAATTACATTCATACACAACAAGTAATGAGGTGTTATGTAATTATAGCGATATGTTTAAAAATTGTTTGTCACATCCAGGCTACTTTAATTTGTTTAATGCCAGCATTACTCCCAGTTAAGATTGTTATATTATAAATACAACATTTTTACCATTATGTATATTACTGTGGGTAATATCTTCCTTTATGTGGCTCCACTTAGTTGATCGAATTATTCGGAATTGTAACAGCGAATAGATAATTTAATAAAATATTTTAATTTCACATATTTGAAATATAAAAATCTAGCTTGTATAAGTTAAAACAATTGAACGGCATATATATCAGTATATCAGAATTTAAAACTAAAATGTTGTTTCTTTTTGCGTGATATAGCCGTATGTTTGGCAGGGTGTTTTTTTTTAATACTGATGTAAGTTTTCTTGTGATACGTTTTTCGTTTTGACTGGATTCCTGCAGAAATATTGCTTGTATTTCTGTACTAAATACAAGCATAGGCCCCACACATCCTGTATGCCATATGCTCGGGGTAAAGACGGCTACCTGCGGGCGAAGGGGGTGTTAGAATTCAAAGAAAGGATGGACAAAAAATAAAGTTTTTTGAGATGTGTATAGTCTTTACTCCAAAAGTATTCGCCACCAAGCGCTCCCTCAATAACATTCATTGCTTTCACAGTCACCGCTTTTTATTTGTACTATACATACTTGGCAACCCCCTTAATTTTCCCATTGCTCCGCCATTAACAGTCACACTCCCCAACTTCTCCTGTGTTGTTAGATACACTGCGGTGCTAGATCATAAATTTACATGCAGAGAACAATGCATCAGCAGCGAAATAAGAAAAGGGCAATTTTTAGATTAATTATCAGACTGTATCATTATAAAGCGACAAAAACGTGAGTTAATTACAGCTATCATTTTTATAAATTAGTTTTTACTGCGAGACAAAAAAGTTTAGCGTAGTATAATATAATGGCTTAATATAAGCGTCATTAATGTCGTGTTTATTAACTGTACGCCATTTTATGTTTATTAACAACTATTACCAACTAGATGAGCGGTATAGTTGACCAATATATTTGAAGGTTGAGTGGCCTGTTACAAGTTATTAACTTGATTTTCTGAACTTACTATGAACGAACGATACATTTGTCTGTAATTATGCCTGTGCATGTCATGTGTGTATCACTCCTCAATAAATTTTGAACTAATTACCGGACTCCATTAATGTACATCGAGTAAATGTTCCGTCACACACAATTTGTTGTGGTTCATTAAAATAAGAGTGTTCAGGAGCTGTATGTTTCGGTCATAAGACTATCCAAGGGCTCCTATAGAAATTGTATCTGAAGCAGATGTAACTTACATACAATATGTTATAGTTAGAATCACCTAAAACATTTAGATTAAAACATTTGTATTAATGTATTTTTAAATTATATATATAATGTCCCGAACGTGTTCTTAAATATGCCATTTATGGCTTGACATCAAGTTATACGTACAATCAAAATTTGCCTTATAAACATTCTACTTATACAGATTATAATGGGTGTAAAATGTAAAGTTTGCATGAAATAGAGTAACAGTACGTATTATTGTTTGCAGTCACTGCGTTTTAGACATTGCTCTGTTCTGGCACTGGTGATCCTGAATATGGATAGTAAAAAGGGAGTTTAGCGGGTGAATGCGTTAGGTTACGTTTAATGAAATTTGGCAACATCGTATGCCAACATGCAAACGTCTGATGTGAGAACAACGTTACCGTAATTTAATGTCGGGCCATGGAATTTTGTATGGGGATGGACCATCTTTTCTTAATGTGATTTGTTATCAGTGCGTGAAGTAAAACTAGGCAGCCCTGCTGAGTGTGTCTTTAGCTGTCCGTTTAAAATGACGAGTAACGAATCACTAGTAATTCCAAAATGGAGTAGAGTTCTTCAGGAGCTAATAGTCGTTCAGCTGGATTTACTTGTAGTCACAGATCTTTTACATCTACGTTTCCTCAAATAGGCTCCAGGCTCGCTAGAGTAAGTCATGACTTTTTTTCTAATTCTGTCAAATTCAAGAGCCATATTATCTCCACAGGACGAATGCAAGACGATAAGTCCTTAAACTGCAGATAAAGACAAGGACCAAATGAGAGACTGCTCTCGGCAAGGATTTCAAAGAATCATTAACAGGCCATGGAATTTCGTGGCGGTCCGCTTCGCTTGTGTGGCGTTTGAGCTAAGTAGTGCGAAGATGCTTTCCTTTTCAAATCTCACCCAAGAGTATTTGTTGTAGTTATAAGGTGGACCGCCCGCTGTGATGATTGCAGATCTTTTCAAATTCGTTTACTCGTGTTCACAAATGCGTTTCACCGGTCGTTATGTAAGATGTTCGTTCTTAAAAAGCGGAATACGTAGAAAGCTTCGACATACGACCGTCATGCATGAAAGTAATTAAATACAGTTATAATGTATTCCTCTGATGCTTGTTATCAGTATTTTGTAAAACTTGTTCGTCTTCGTCAAGACTGGTAGTGTGTACTCGGTACCGGAATACAATTTCCACAGGCGTTCTTTGCACCTTTGCAGTCTGAATATTTGTACCTGAAATAAAAATTCCATATCGTATAGTACACAAGCGTTAACATCACTATCGTCCACAAAATCGTAGGAGTATGTAGCTAACGATGCGAAAACTTAATCATAGCTTTTAAATATATAATTTATTAATTAACACTCACCTTCTTATCCACAACGGAAACTGTAGAGAATTGTAGTCAAATTTACGGCACTTCATATTCGTCACTTTTATTATCAAGAAAATGCATGAAAAAAGGGTTTAACATTTTCTTTTTTCTGTAATGATATTTTTGAAGATACTGTCCCAGTTGCGTTGAGAGAATTAAAAAATGAACGGAAATATCTTGAGTCATGTAAGCCGGTTTCCCGGTCAAGAATCGAATAGGACGCCCTCAGAATACAAGTGCCAATCTGCTTTATTCACGTCATAGATGTTGCCTGGTTCGTTTGTTGAACTTAAGTGAGATTTGAGCTTTTCACGGAGTTGAAGACGACGTTGTTCTGGGTGGTGACGCCGTTTAGCCTCGTAGGCAGATACAAACGTTTGGGATAAACATACTGTCTTCATGTTGTGTCATTTTATGATTTACGATTATGTTATTTTTGGAAATGAATCATTCGGACAAACAGATTCGCCCATTCTGTTGTTCATTCATTTATGCCCTTGGTGTAACTAACGTGCAATGACGTGTCTACTGGCCGTCACCAGGCAATGATCTACCTACCTCTGCCCTTCTTAGCTGCGGATGCGATAAAACGCTGATGGTGTCCGTGACGAAAGACTACGCGCTCGTGCGTGCGTTCGTTCGTTCGTGTGTGTTTGTGTGTCTAGTGACTGCACCTTCGCCGGATATTCACTATTAACCCTGGCCACTCCTCTCCACCCACATGCACTCAGCATCCCAAACACCACAAGAATATAATTCCACACCGGGCTTCTTTACACAAAGCTACATCCTTCATATAAACATTCCAGAAATCCTCAGACCGCACTGTTGTTTCCATGGAAACGATATTAATTAAACGAATTCTGTATTCCCTGGTACCTCTATGTCTTCGTACCAGTGTATTTCCGCTGAACATTTTTTTTACGTCAATGACTGCTAAATCGTGTTACGATTGAGAAACGGAATTTTCCTACGAATCTAATATAAGCATGAGTAAGCAAGCTTATGTGTAAGATCGATTGTGAGTTCCAGGAATGAGTTATGTCAAATGACTGACAACGCCATTTCATAAGAATCAGTTCAGTGACCACATGGAGGCAATTAGTAAATGGCTGTAACTAGGAAAATAATTACTTGGATGTAGTTTGTTCAGATCATGAAAGATAATTACCTAGCTGGAAATGTGGTGTGATATTTCCAGTCACAAGTTTAAGACCAGACTGCTGATCTACGCAAAAATTTGGCATGGATGTTTTAATAATTATAGTTCATGCACGGTGAGTCATTGTTCATTGGCTCTGAGATCGAAGCCCAGTACCAAAATTATAGGCATTTATTTTCTCTCGTGAGTTTGCCGAACGGAAGGACACAATTATAAATTAAGGTCTAACTAACTAACTAACTAACTAACTAACTAACTAACTAACTAACTAACTAACTAACTAACTACGTAGAGCAGAGTCCTCCTTGTGAAGAAGCTCTTTATAGCCTTAAGCTCAGTTAGTCAATAAGTTCCTCTCATTTTATGGAACCAAAATGTTCATTATCGTGCTTACAGGAGTCTGCCACTGATCTGCCACACAACTCTAATCAACACACTCCAACTTTAGTTTCATAAGATTCACTTAAATATTATTCTCCATCTGCGTCTTGGTATTCCGAGTGGTGTTTTCCCTATAAGCTTTCCAACCAAAATGTACTCATTGCTCATCTCTTAAATGCGCGCTGCATGGATACGCATCCGTGTAAAAATTGTGCTGTATTGTTTCTGTGGATTATTGTTTCCAGGCGTTTCCATTTTAAGATTGAAGTTTGAATTGCAGAATATTTTTATAGGTATTTTCTTTTTATCTGTCAGTTTTTCCTAAGCTGACCATAACGTAAGAAAATGTGCCTGTATATAGGGACAGGTGGGACTGGAAAGAGTACACTGATTGGGGGGGGGGGGGGGGGGAGTCGACGTCTAAATGTAATGGCAGTTTTCGAATTTTCATATGGAAGTGAGACTTTTACAATGTCGAGAAGATAGCAGTAATATTCATACAGAGAAAGTGAAATTCGCTAGACGTGTTAAGGGATGTACCAGATTAGACAGAATTATTGGATGTGTATGCTAATACTGAAACATCTCTGTAAAAAATAAGAATAGTCTATTATAAAGGTGAATGACTAGTCCATCTCAGGCCTTATCGAATGGATAAAAAATAGGCCTCCAAACATTCTTTTTTTAAAAAATATATAAAACTGGCGTGTAGCAAGCAAACTCTTGAAGTGTAAAAAAGACGAAGAACATTATTCTAATCAATATCGGAGGTTTGAGCGATAACTTTAGAGAGCAGGAGATGGACATTGAAAAAGAGAAGAAGTAGATCTGTCCAGTATTGACTTATTTAGACCACAATGAGCTCCGAAATTGATATTTTGTATTGAAACTGGCGATTAGCGGCTTGGCGCAGGATGCGGTGCTCTGCATAACATATGACATAACTGATAACCGCCAGACATCCTCAAAGACACGATGAATCGGCTACCTGAAACAAAAATAAGTGAATTTGATTTCGGGCCCCGGTCACGTGCGGCAGATGCCAGCACGGCCCTGGAGCCATCGTCAAGACGTCCTCAGACTAGCAACGACTTCTCAGCTGACCACCACAATCGATAAATGAAGGCCAATCATGTATTTTTGGCATATCTAGCTCGTTTTGTTTTATTAGAAACACCTTTTGAATTTCCACCCAAGAAACTAGTTTCTTTTCATCTTCATTCGGTTCCTTGTAAGGGTACGTCTTTGTGAGAAGGAATGAGATTTCCAATTAAGTTTCAGGAACAATAGAGGCCGAAGTATCTCGTATCGTCCTTTAGGAGAGGAATGTGAGTGACTGAGTGAGGCAGGACGGACGATTTCGAGAGATGACATGGGTTTTATTCCCGTTGTAACGAGAGAACAGCTCCACGCGCAGTAACGGATTTCCCATTGTGCCACAAGAACGCTGACATCTTAACGCCCTTGAACTTGTTTGCCGTCCAGCCAGTCTTCTTGTTTGTCATTTCAGAATGAAAGAATTGAATCGACGGTGTTTGATTAATTTACTGCTCCAGTTATAATTAATTGTGTAGAATGTGGCCGATAATGGTTAGTCCTCCTGGATGGAGGTTTGTCCTGGGGCTAACTCTGCCTTTATCACGCAGGGTAACATAATGCCTCGAACTTGGTATTTGAGTACGATAACACACGTGTATATCATGTACATAATGTTCATATAGGCCTAAATTGTTCTAATGTAGGCGAGAATGGAGCGCACTTGCAGCCTATATGGCCTATAGCAGTGGTATTCAACCTGGGGTACTCGTACCCCCGGGGGTACGCGAAGACATCTTTGGGGGGTACGTGAAATTAAAAAAAAAAAAATTATTTTATGATAAACACTGAATAATCAGTAAATTAATTTATTTTAGATGTAGATTATATACTATGTATAATTTGAATTATACACCAACAAATTTGGGGGTACAAGAGAAATTATATCTGGGGGTACGCGAAAAAAAAGGTTGAATACCACTGGCCTATAGAAGTTTATTTGTGACGGGCCTAGGCTGTGCTGTCTGTCAAATTATTTCGGCTACTGCAGGGATTTCCTGTTCAAAAAAAGGCCTGTATCTTCTTAAAGCACTTCGTCTCGTGTGCTTAGTGATGACGGAGCCGATGTGTGAATCCGCCGCTGCAAAGCAGAAAACGAAAATGCTGACGTGACGTATTTTCGCGTCGAAGCAATTCGGAGACTGAATCGGACACTCTTAATTAAAGCGCTTCAGGTTGGCAAACCTGAGGCGCAAAATACGTAGCATCGCAATGCAATTTTCTCTGCGGCTTATGGAACTTGTAACTGAGAGTTTAATTACTACGATTTTCTAGAGTCTTGTAGTTTCTGCTCGTAAGACTTCAAAAACCTTTGTGCGTGATTTTCACATTTTGCTTCGCTTATGCTTGGAAACTGCAATAATTTTTCTGAGATACTGGGATTCATTACAGGATAATGTAACTTGAAACTCACTGACTGGAAATTGCCTCCATTGAGCGTCTTTGTCCTTTACAGAGATTGTAGTTAATCTGTGCACTCTGTTCAACACAGGGTGCTTCTGTGCAAGGGGTTTTCTGTTCGTCACCACATCCAGATCAATTCTGGGGCCCACCCAGTGTTTATTGCAGTGTTTTTAGAGGGTAAATCGGCCGAAGCCTCAAGCTCCATCTTGTGCCGATGTTAATAATGCGCTTATGGCCTTATGGAGGTAGAAAGCACTTTTGGAAAGTCAGTAAACGTCCACCAGATCAGCCAACTAACAAAATTTGTTCGCCTGAGGCGACCTACAACCACATTTTTCAAGATCAGAGTCCGTGATGATTAAGATGATCACGAAGCTTACGGTGATTGGTAGAGATAAAGATGATAATGTAGACAAAGAAGAAAATATAACAATAAAGATGAATGTGGTTAAGTTAATTATGAAGTAGAGATGATGGACAAGATGGTGAAGACGATGATTAAAAACAGTCCGTAGTTATTTCCTACAGATAGCTATCCTATTACTATTAATAGTCTCGTAGATATGATTAGAATTTTATTGTCAATATTTTATATTAGATATTTCGCGATTGTCAGGGGCACGTGTTCGAATTTGCAGCAACGAAATATCCACTGCATAGGTAATAAACTTGCGGGTTTCATTTAAAGAAGGCAGGCGATTGCTTAGGCTTTGTGAAGCAGTGGAATGTATAAAATCAGTTGAACGTATTTGTACAGGCGCTCCCTTTGTCGCAGTAATTTGCCTTTTATTTCGGATGAGTGAACAGGAATTAACGCTGGCCGCTGCTTCTATTTTATTCTTCGCTTTCCACTTATAAGAGCATAGTGTACGATGAAGACGAAACACGTAAGAGAAAGAAAGATGCAACAAAGAGACGTTGAGACGGAAACAGAAATGAAGGCGCAAATAACGATGGATATCTGTATAAAATGGCAGGGATGGAACAGTCTTATGACGGACAGTGGCGGAACAGAGGCAGGAATTGTATTCAATGAGAACAGGACAGGAAGGAATAAAAGTGATTGAGGGTAGAATTTCTCCTGAGTGAACGTCTACCTTGAATCTTTTGTTGTTTACTGGGTTTCTTCAGGTAAACGTGTCTCGATGTGTCTTCTTCAGAATACATCCAGACTTATCCATAATTTATGATGTTGATTTTCGAATGTTTTTAGATGATAGCCTAGTAAAACGTCTGTAGTTATCCGTTTTGAATCGATTTTTTGACTAAAATCCTGGAGTCTTACCTAATATTTTGAGGTTGCCTGATGTCATCAAAACTTCTTGTAAATACTTTTCAAGAGCTCTAGGTACTTCGTAGTAAATTAATTGTGTCAGACCCATTCTTAACTGAAAGCCCATCAAATGATGTGCATTGATACTAAGGCGTATGCATACAGGACATAATGTAATGCGTTGAATACAGATAATATAACACAATGTTTTTTGTTGTTGTTGTAGGGAACTCCGTCAGTTGAGAGAGAGTAAAGGAAATGTGGGCCACCAAAGAGGCACTAACGTGAGTACTGCACACGTATAAATAATTGTTTGTAAATAGGCCTACTAATGTTACTGTAGATATTTTTGTCTGTTTTCACAACACAGCAACACGTTCTTTGAATATACAGCGCCGTCTCCTTAAAGCTGTTGTTAGCGACAGTGCCCAGTGCTGAGGCACAGGACTTTAATTTCTACTTCGTATCCTTTATCATTCGCCCTCCCACGTACACTGAAGTTTGCATGGATTCTGATCAAAAGGCTTACAGAAATAAATGCTAAATGTTCAGTTTGGATTTTTGTTTAGATTAATTAAACAAATAAATATTGCTGTAATATTTTCATTGGCCTTAGCTTATTCATGCGCTTGAATGAGGACATACGTTTGTAGCCCCTGCAATTAGAGAATTCTGAGGAATCAGCGAGAAAGAGAGAAGGAACGAGGTTTCAGTTTATGGATCAAGCCAAGGACCTTCTTTAAGGAGCTAGATTTTTTTTGATTTTGTATGTCAAATGAAGTCCGAAATACGTGGAGGGACGTGAAGGGGTAGCCTTTTTTGTACAATTTTCCCCATATATTATATTAAAGGATCAAGCGGTTGAGGATCTGTTAGTTTAAAGTTTTCCACGCTAATTTGCCTGTAAAGAATTGTGTTGTGTTTTTCTTTTTGTATGGTGACTCGTTTATTCTGTTTGTAAATTCTATTTTACTGGTCTCGTACACAAACAAGTGTTAAACGTACGTACGTAATATATATACTAGAAATCTGTAAACAAATTCAATGCTTTTAAGCCAGATATCAAGTGCGAAGCTTGGAGGGAGTTAGTAGAGATTTTAAATGTCAAGCAGGATACGCCACTGACGAAGAAAAAGGTAATTGTTAACGGGGTGGGTGGAGGGAGAATTACGAAAAAAAGAAAGAAAAAAAAAGGTCGAAACCAGCAGCGAAGAGAGAAAATAGACGAAATATTTTGTGTTTGACTCATCTTTAATTCGTTTCTTGGCTGTCACGACGATGCTACATGGTGCTGCGTGTTCAGCCAGTGGAACCCTGCGCCATATACTTTAGTACGCAGTAATTATGTCACTAAAAGTCGGCTATTAAAAGGACGTCATTTCCTTACTCCCACTGCACGCCTCATCTTCATGTCGGAGTATACGAGGCCATAACTTTTTATTCTCGCAGAGGGAGAAATAGGTGATTCAGCACAGGAGCAGTCAGAGGGATGCCGCTCGGTGGTTGTTTTAGAGTGGCATGCTAGGAAATGACAATCGTCAAGGGAATCTGATCTGCAGTTAAGAGGGTAGAGTTTATGACAGAATGTCAGGTCGTTGGTGTGATTTTATTGTTTTGGATGTGCATATCCCAAATGATGATATAAAGCAGCCATTGCCATCGCGTGTGTTGCCAGCAATTCCCGTTCTCCGTGTATAATTAATTTTTATCCACGCGTCTGCGAAAATCTGGCATTCCTACGACGCGTGTCGTGACGTAGGAAAGAGTGGGGGCTTCTCTTGTAAAAGATGCAGTGGCTGGCTTTTGTAGCCAGAATGTGTATCTGAGGTCATTTCACTATATTACGCTTGAATAAGTTGTTTCAATGTGAAGACATGGACAGAGCATATTTTAAAACCGATAATTGGGAAGGAGAGTTTGCTTGCGATTAAAATGATAACGAATTGCGTAGGTGCAGTAAAGTTTTCCACTTAAAACTCTAGCTGTCATAAATTTAGCAGACATTGCGGCATTTAAACTATATTTGGACTTCTTATAATAGGCTTACACACAATAAAACTAGATGACTTAAGGAATCCTGTCCTGGACCAGCAAAATCCAGTCTCCTTCAACTCCTATCTCCCATAGATCCCGCCTGAGATTAACCTCCCATCTACGTCTAAGTCTCCCCAGCGGTCTCCTCTGTTCAGGCTTCCCGATAAGTACCCGACGCACACCTCTTACCCCATCCATGTATGTAGACTCATAGGTAGACACCGACGTTTCGGAGGAACATATTGCCACCAGCTTTAGTTTCGCCCTGTAGATGGAAGCAATATATTCCTTCGAAACGTTGGTATCTACTTACAAGACCACGTCTTTATAACCCTGAAGAGTAATGTCGACGTAATTTGAACCAAAACGAACATTCTCATGGAGTAAAAAGGAAATAACTTCTGAAGAACCTGACTTTTGTTGTTTCGGGTTTTAGTGTTCCGTGATGAGGACTTCAGGCTTCATTTTGGAGTCGCCACTTCAGTGAGCCTCTCTGCTGTAATGCTGCTGTTGATGAAGGGAACGGACGCTAGAGTGAAGGGAAGGGGAGCTAACGTCCTGACCCGTCCTAATTCCAGCCCTCCCCAATCCGCTATAATCAAGATTCAGTTAAACTGACGTAGCTCTGGTGCGGACGGCAGTCACGAACATTTACAGCTGTGCCAGAAAATATTCTGCCCATTTATTCGTAACGATTCTTTGGCTCCCAGCGTTGCAGTATATTGGATTCCGAGCGAGAGCTTTCGCTTGGTTTTATTATGCACTATCTGCTCAAAGTGCATAAAACGCAGATGGGGAGATCGTATCTGGCCGTATACGAAACTACTCGACAGATATCGATGGAATTTAGTACTGATTCACACACTAAACTTTGTCACCCGAATTTGTTTTGAAGCGTACTGGTTAAACTGTTAGGAGTTATACTGGCTTCTGGCTTTGAAGAGGATGGGGGAAATGTGTTCGTAGTCTGCCTTGGATGTTATACCTAGGCATATTCCTTGCTACATGTTTTTCTGAGCAGAGCATTTATATTGACATAAACGGGTTTTGTAACGCCAATTATATTTTGAGATGGAAAGTGATACTGTGTATGTGCAGGCCTACGTAGAGTAGAAAGGCGTATTCCCTATATAATACACGTTCGTGCAGAAAAATAAATTGTGATTAAAATGCGAGAAATAAACAGATACAGAAATTGTGTTACCATGTTAGAGACAATTTGTTCCACTAGGAGCACTCCCGGTGTTTATAAAAGTGAGCGAGTTAGAATATATTTCAATTGTATCCCAAAAACGGTGTCATTATTTGCGGGAGAGTATATTGGCCTATTCTAATTTTAAATCTCCATTAAGAATCTCGTTTCTACAGGATCCACTGACCTGGAAGTCCGTGATTCAAAGTCCGGCAACAAACCTATGGCGATCGGTGGTTCTCTTGCGTGTGACACTTATCCGAAAGCTTACGAATTGCGTTTTGCACCATTTGCATTCTCAAATTTAACCTTCGACAGCTTAACGATTATAAGTGTATATTCAATAACGATTTGTCAGAAATTTAACATGTAGTATTTTACCACATCGACACTTACTTAATTATTATTTATTTAATAATTCTCTGCTCGATTTTCAGAGAGATGAAAATTATCAAGCGCCATAATTCTCGGCGCCCCCTTCTGGAAACCTAACACTGATCCTGATGTAATCTGCGCTTGAGTTATAATGTTGAAGCTGTTAGAAGACATCTTCCTGTGTCAGGGAAGGCGAAGTGCCGCACTTCATATCTCCCTCAGCATTACCCGGGGCAATTCACATTGCGGGCTCACTGAACGCCACCACCATGAATCAAGTTACTTTAACTTACCTCTGTACAATATACACACAAAACGGGTATTAAGGTGGGGGGTTATAGACGATTCCTCCCTTTATATATGTTCTTGTTGGAGCGTTTCTATCTGCTTCCATTCCTTCCCGCCCATCACACAAAGTCTTGATTTATCACACCACATAAACGGGAAGAATGCTGTCGCTGTGAGAGAAGTGCGGGCGAGGAAATGATGATGGCCACGAGGAGCAGTCAGCAGGCCGCCGACTGCAGGGGTGAGATCGTGGCAGATGAGCGTGTGTCGGTGCGGGAGATAGCGACTGAGTGGTTTCTTGATCTCCAGAGGGTCCAGTCATGGTACCACCGACACTTGCGAAGATGAGAGGGTAGAATATTATTTTGGTAATTAAATCTCTGTAATAGGTCGTATAATATACAGTAATGGCATGAAGCCTGTGTCATCAGCACAGACGGAGGACGGACAGCTTGGAACATTTGCCGTAGAGTTTAATTACGAAATCGTTTGTGAGTTGACTACCAGTGAAAGCAGGCAGAGACATCCAGTAGTAGCTTTCCAACTAATTATTGCAGAGGGCAAGCAGCTTGGCTAATTGCGTTCAAAAACGAAGTGAACATGTAATTTTTGCCCCTCTGCAGTGATTTTACTAGTGTAGTGGATATGGCAAACTAACTCCATGGAGAATAGTCCTCCAGAGTTGCTCAGCTGGTCAGGACATTTCCCGCCCCTTTTGGAATTCAAAGAATCATTACCGGTGTACAAAAGTGACACCTAACTGAACCCTATCCTGGGTCAGTTCGATTCAGTATACGTCCTGGAGCCGTATTTATTTTGATCCATTGTAATATAATCTTCCCATATACGCCTAGGTCTCCCAGTTGGCTGAAATGTTGTCATGAGTCAGTCGATTTACTTAAACGTTATGCTTGTGTATTTTTAAAACTTTGGCTATTAGGTTGCTCCTCCCTTCATCTGTTAATGTTCGTGGAGTGCCTCTTAACATTTTCCATAAAAGGTTACAATAATAACTTCTGTTCCTAATTCACTGGCGTCCGATGGTAAGGAAGGGAAATGAATGTTCACAATTTGGGCAAAGATATCAGTGAATATTTCTAAGATGAAATTATTGTCCACGTAAATTCTAGTGCAACAAGTTCGTGTGACAAAACGCAGTGTAATAGAAATGATTTTTTCATATTTTTATGGTCCTCAGTGAACTCAAAAATATTTCATAAAGGTTTTGCAGGCACACTTATAGGACCTTACCTCTCTAGCTATGGCGGTTAACCTATTACCATATTGGAATCGTGATGTGATGGATTTAAAGTGTTCTGCAGAATTACCTTCAATGCAGCACTCTTCACTTCAAGTTTAATAACAGGTTGGGAAATTAACACATAACGTAACAATATGGCGTGTTAACCGAAATTTGACCTTTGACTTTTGCTAATGGTGCCAGTTTATTTAGGTGGGTTATACAGTGACTGGGCGACGAGCTAATCACGGGGATTACTCCACGTGTTGCAAGTCTGCCTATTCTCCAGGTAACCAGTGTACGCTGGAGATTCTCCAATTTAACCGCTTCCGCGCGCAGAGAAGCATATCGGTCTTCGCGTAGTGTTTGAATTTGTTTTTCGATTCGAACCAAAATGTTAATGTATTGACAGATTTTTAGGAAAACACCCTAACAGGAAATCTGTTCAGACGTTCTTGTGTTACATGCAACGTCTAGTTTGCGAACGCGACTGAACATAAACTTTTATCGTTAATGTGTTATTAAGCAAAGAGGAAACGCCCACAGAGGACGTATAAGGTTTATTTCTCCTTCGGAAATCGAATAATAATTCTAGTGCGCTGTGTATTAATTTAGGCGAATGACTTCTATTCTGCTGCTAGTTTAAACTGACAGAGTGGCTATTACTTGTATTATGACTACGTCAAGTTAATGGACATGCGAATAATGTGCAGGTTTTCAGAACTGTCATTATCCAATCTATTGAAATCTGCGTCTCATAACCCTTTTTAAGACTCCTACTTTGTTAACTGCTTACGTCAAGGACGGGCAAATGTTTCGCTGGCAGTGCCATAATGACTATGACAGGGTAGTTTCCGGATATACGTCCGTAAAATGTTATTAAGAAAGCAGGTGTCAGTTATTCGAAATATTTGTTTGTTTAATGTGTTAACAGAACTTTTAATCCTGTAAACCTTTAGTTGTAACCTCTACATGAAGCAGTTATGGCGGAAATGATAAATTTGTATAACATTTTGGTCGTAGAAACTGAGTCTAGTTGGGAGACAGAGAGAGAGAGACACACACACAGGGAAAGACCTTCATGTAAATGACATGGGGCTGTGTAGAGAAGTGAAGTGTATTGAACTAAGCTGGCTTAGGAACTTAACGAATACGGTTATAAGCCTTCGGGTTTTGTAGAAGCAGATATTTGTGACCCACTTAACAACCACCCTTCTTCAATAAACTTCTGCACCATTAGGTAGGTAGGTAGTCAATAGGTGGAGGGTAGTTATATCCCAGCCAAGGCGAATGGTTATGTGGCGAATGTCAGAGCCGTGCATTGGACAGAAATTGTCACTACGCACAATTCTGTTTATTGCCCAGAGACCCGAGCGCTATTGCAGGCTAGATAACCATTGGCTTTTGTCAGAGGTTAGACAGGTAGATGGATGGCTCGACGTGTGGGTGAGTGGTGCTACGTTAGTTCATTAGTCACGAAGAGTGACAGTTCAGTTATGTGTCTTTACTATCTTCTCGAGTCGAATTATGGAAAATACAAATGGCTGCTTCTCTATAAAATGTGAGAACTGAACGTGTAATTTAATATAAGAGACGATATAATGGAAATAAAGTATAGCGTTTCACTGTTTCGTTCTAAAACGCAGACTAAAAGTGTGTAACTGCATCCATCAAACAAGACATCGATTCAGTGCCATGTTTAGAGGTAGGACGTATGCTCTAACACTCCACCCCCTCCTCATTTCCTTCAATTGAAGGATTTTGTGACCATGGGACCTATATTCTTTCCGGCGGAGCTGTTGATTTGTGAAGTTCTGTAAAGAAATATAATTTTTAGCATTATTTCCTTATTTTATAAAAACAGGTAGACTTATTTGTCTCCATAATCATGTTTCTCTAACAAATTTTTAAGTAGCTGACATTTTTATGAAACCTAATCCATCACAAACTAAGCAACTCTGCCTGACTCATAATGTTATGTTCCCTCTCGACCTTAGATGTGTCTTAGTACACGCGTTGACTTGGTGTGACCCTCTTCCATGCTGAGAATGACATTTCCCAATAACGTAGAACACGGAATACAGAATATCGCACGTATTAAACGCTGTATTTTGAACACACTGTAGCTCAGAATAGTCAACGATTAGGGCCCTTCCCCTAATATAGTGTACGTAGGCACTTTTGTTCTGTGGTACGGTACGCCACATAGCCTAGATCATGGGGTAAGAAATATACACATTGTTATTCCCCGTTCTAGCAGCGTTACTAGGTTAGTGAAAGGAAGATAACTAGGTTAAAACGGGAATAATTCGTGAAGGGAAGAGAAGGGAAATAGATAATAAATTAGGAACATACTAATATACAAGAATGAGGAAGCAGAAGGAAAGCTTGGGCGAGGATAATCTGTGTCGAGGACTGGGTTCGAACCCGACTGGGATACTGGGAACGACCCGTTCTTCAAGTGCCTGAGCACTGCGGGTCCCAACTTTTCGTTGGCTTCATCTATAGACATTTTGGTAGGACTCCTTGGACGAGGGGTTTGAATCAGACATCTCCAGTATCTGAAACAAGCGTGTTTTCATATGACTGTTATCTTTAATGTTATTGAGATCCCAGAAACGCAGACAGTGCCCTCACGAATCGTACGCGAACCTCGCTTCACTTGTTAAGGATGCCTGTATGAAGTAACAAAGTTTCTCAGAACCGTATAAGACGGACACGTGTAGCTCGTTAGTAGACGTGATATGAAATCGTGCCATGATATCGAAAAATTATGCTGATTCACCAGTATATATATCGCACCACGACGATTGTGCATTCACAGGATACATCGTCCTTTACGTGGGGTGACATAAAGGATATATTACCCCTTTTAATGTGGCGTGTTATCGATAGCACGAGTGAGGTGGAATGGTGCGAACTATTTGGTGACCAACATTGTGCCCGTGGGAAATCACGTAGAATACATTTTATGTCTGAAATACACCCCACCTCTTCATATATGTAACAGAATTTATCCTCCATGTGCATTACTTTCACAATAAAAATAAACTAAAAATTTGTAGTAGAACAACATAAATTCGTGATGAAATTGTTGTGATGAAGTTTTCTGTTTTTCGTATGTTTTCCGCGTCCGTTTGAATTATAATATATGTTGCTAGAATTTGATCCTGTTATCTGTATTGTTAAAACAGAAGGTATTAAAATTAATTTTAAACTTATGTGTGTTGAAATGTTGCTGTGCATTAGACATGTCTGCTCGGCAACAGCGAAGTGATCATAAAGGAGTGTTGCCCTGAAAGGTTACTGTAGCACAATTTTCCGGAAAACGGGTCACAGCATTCAAATGATGATCTTCAAATATTAAACACATAGTTTTCCTACAGTTTGCCTAAAACATTTTTTTAGGTTTAGTAAATCATCAGGCACAACATGGAAAAATCTTAGGGTTACTATAAGTTTATAAAGAAGGACATTGCTGCTTGACGTTAGTGGTTGTGACGTAATTTGGTATAGGCTATCTTAGCTGAAATTAAACTGAGGTACTAAGTTTAAATATTTCTGAATTGAACTGAAAGTCCAAGTATAATACTGTATGGTGAGTCACATGATTATATTCACATTTTATGTGTAATAACATTTTCATGGCATCGACGTTTCATGGACTATCTCTGTTCCCGTCGTCAGAGATCGCTGTCTGATGACGACGAGGACAGTGTTGGTCCCTGAAATGTCGGTGATATTTAATCAATTACCTTCCAGGCCACAAAGCCTAGTAACCCAGGAGACTACGATTCATATCTTCACCCCCATGAAAACATCAGATTTCGCCCCCTCCCCCAACCTTATCAAACTTTTCCCCCCCTCCAGATGCAGCTGATTTCAAGTCCGTTTCAACGTGTAAAACATAGTTCGGTCTTTCTTCTATATTGTTCTCTTGGAGTATGCTTTATGTACAAGCTGTTATATGGAAGTCTAACTGCATTCTGCCTGCATTCGTCTCTAGGTTAGTGAATAATTATGTGGCCATTAGTATTTTCAACTTGCAGCCTGTTAGTATTTACTTGTTTGGTCTCTTTGTAACCTGCCCTCTGATTCTCCTTCCAATGGCGAAATATTATTTGTGCAATTCCTATTTATTCTACTATTACCGTAACTCACAATTCACTCGAAGGACCTAAGCTCTGTTTTAATGCAAAGTTTTGTATAATTAATTCGATGTCCATCTTCTTCTTGGTTTTTTAAATGTATTTTGACTGGTGTATTGTCTGTTATTACCTTGTGTAATCGCTAAACAAAATCTCATTTGTAAAGCATTTTGCAACTATGTTGTTTAGAATTCTAGATTTAGCCAGCATGGGAAAGGTGGTTAAAAGTACGCTTCTTCCAAATGTACCTCAAACGTGTTAGGTGCGTATTTTTCTCCGTCTTTCTCAAAACTATTTCTTCGAATTCTTCTAATTTATTTATTAAAATAGACAGATGTTAGTTGTTTCATGTGCTTTTGAGACTATGGAGGTTGAATGAAAGGATTAAAACAGCTCACTAAATCTGCTTAGATGGTTTTCCACAGGGGAAGTAAGCTTTTGTGGCCGGTCTTGGGTATTAAGTCCACTCTGACTGGGAAGATGAAGCTATATCGTTCCATGGCGTTCCTTATGCGTTCCCCAGGGATGCGGGAAGTTGCCGCCTGCGCCATTGATTGCGGCTGATATGGCAACGTGAGCGTTCAGAATTTTATCGGCCATGGTCGTCAAATGAAATGGGGTATTAAGAAGAAGGTGCAGTGGTGGGTGAGGGAGGTGACATTAGGGTAGTGCACGTCATGAACACGCGCGCTACCCCTCGCCTGCATGAATGAACCCCCCTGCGTTTAACAGCCATTTCCGCCGGATAGTACAATGCGTCGTGACGCGTTTCGACGTCAGTCCTACCCCGGTGCGTAAGATTCGACCTGCCCACCACTTTGCTTCATTCGGGCAAACGATGCAGTTTCGTTTCATTTTATTTCAGTGGCATTTCGTCTGACATGTCCTCCCTCCACTAGTTTTCATCTCGTACTTTATTGCACAGCCCTTTAAAGGCACTGTTTGAACCATGTGGCACTTTTATGTTCCTTCACAACTTGCTCTGCTGTTGGAACGAATTCGGACAGCGTCATTTTGAAATCTACGCCTTATTTATATTTAGGTTTTCGTTTCAAAATTGTTTCTTAAAACTATAATTTATTTTACTTTTTGTTTTGTACAGGTGCGAAACTGTCTCCTTCCATAGGGGAAGAACTAGGTGTGTGAAAATACGAAGTACTGGGACGAATATTAGACGTTGGAATTAAGAAGTGGTCGGAGAATGTAGAAAATTACACACTGAGTAGCTTCATGATTGCACTGCTTACTACACCTTAGAAGACCTCTAGAAAGACATAGGAGTGGATGGGAGGATAATAATGTAAACATACCGAGGTCGTGGACTGGATAAATGATAAGTAGGATGTGCATGGGGAAAATGAGAAATACATACAAAAGTTTGGTTGGGAAGCCTGAAGGGAGGAGACCACTCGGAAGACCTATGTGTAGGTTGGAGGATTGTGCTAATATGGGAACCGGTTTCGCTGGATGTGGATTGGATTCGTCTGGCTCAAGATAGGAACCGATAGCGGAGTGTTTTGAACATGCTAATGAGTCCTCCGGTTTTATAAAATTCGGTCAGTTTCTTTACTAGTTGAGCGTATTATTAGCTTCTCAAGAAGGACACTTCTCCATGGAGTCAATTGGCTGTGGACTGGATTCATCTGACTGAGGATGTGAACCACTGGCGGTCCTTTTATAAATACAGTAATTAACATTTATTTTATATAAAAGGCTACATACAGCTTTTCATCAGCTGAGAAATTACTGGCGTTTCAAAAATGACGCCTTTTCCAGGCGCATTGTTAGTTGTAGTATTTTTATTTGCAAGCACAGACTTCTTTTTTTTTTACCTCTAGACAGCCCTATAGGCGTTCCTTCTTGCAAATCGTGAAAAGTATTATTGGCAACAGATTATATACCGAAACAAAATTCGTGAATGTTTATTCTTTGTAACTGAGACGCTTTGTGTTTCTTGGATATTACCTATTTTCACTTACATCAGTCAGAAAATCTCTCTCTCTCTCCCTCCCTCCCCCACACTTTATATCACCCGGACGTCTTTACTTTATGCTATTTTTACAAGAAGGGCGATCGTGCAAAGCCTGTGAACCTTCTAATAAAATGACGCCGATTTTTCCTTCAGATATAGTGTACTTCAATTGTCCTCATGTTGTTTGCTTTGCAGCTGCTCTTGTGGTATCCTTTTGTAACTCTCTCTTTCTCTCTGTCTTCATGCTTCAAAGGATTAAGTAATTTCGGAGTACGTTTTGTTTGCTAAGTGTCTTGAGGAGATACAAGAAGATAAATTACTGTGATTATAGTGGATAGGTAGATGGGTGTCTGCGAGAGACTTAACACCGAGCTGGTATATTTATTTGGACGTGATTACAGCGTTGCACCAGGCCTGCCGTATGTGATGAACGCGGATTAAAAAGAGGCCATCGTATGTCTTCGTGTTGCGGGCTTCAATAAGTGCGAAAAGTCCGATCACATGAACACTGGTATAGATACAAGCTTCGTCTAGATTTAAAGGTCGAGTGCTTTTGAATGCAGTACCTCGTGGGCAGAATGGAAAGGGTTAAACAGGAAAATTATGTTCAGCGACAACTCATTCCTTTCTGCACGCACTGGGCCTACTCTATGACCGACTTCACAATTTAATACGTTTCGGGGTATAATTTATTATTATTATTATTTTTATGTTGTAAAAACGATCTTTTAATCTGAATATTTCAAACAAAAAGAAATATATACTCGGCCCATGATATTACTTATTTCATCCTTGAAGATGGCCGTCGTCAGGGTTGTAGCGCCGTGTAGTCTAGTAGACGTTTACCGATGTTTCAAGGTATTTGCGTCCTCCATGTTTTAAATGTTATCATTTAACACTCATGACGAATATCACGCTGATGAAGATTACGGAGAACGCTTAACATCTAAACGCGATTGGAAATGTGTTAAAATCTTGGGGACCTGTCCGTTCAAGGTCATGAACTCACACTAGTCCTTTCGTCGTCCATCTTGCTTCGCCATCTTGTCACACACGCAAGATTGTATTTCCGTGCAGTTGTTTTGCATGATACAATTTGCTGCAGTGTTTGTCCTGGTAAAGCACGCATGCGAGTTAGAAGACCCATTTTATTGCGTAATCCAGTTATATTTAAAGAAGAAACGTAAATTTCAATTTATTGCGACTGATTTATTATGAAAGAGGTTTACGTCCTACTGTAGAACCATTAGTCAGAACAGTGTTCTGCAACCGGTTTGCCACCACAAAGTTTCAGGTGTAGCGCGAATGTTTATGATAAACTATATATTCGCACATTTTAATTAGAAAAAGGCAATATCTTTCGTAATTAGAATTCGTAACACACGCACGCACGCTGATTCATAGTCAATTGTTTTATTTTCATATGCTTGTATTCTTATAGAGAAATGATTTTATATATACGTCTTTTTGGCAATTTTTTACCGTCTTTTCAGGAGGCGAAATCTTGTGGTGTCCCGTCATGTGTCATTGAGAAATCAGTGTGTACTGCAAATAAGAAAACAAGTTTGCAGAACACTGGTCTAGAAACAAATAGAAGAAGTGCATTAGCACGACGGTTTAGCAGTCAGTGTGATATAATAAAGCTTCCAAAATTGTCTTTCAGAAGAGAAACATGGTATGCTATTAGAAACTTAACAAAAATTCCATTTTATATACTTACGTTTTGAAAACCTTAAATTAATCTCAAAGGAATAAAAATGAATGTGAAGTCATCTGGCTCAGGATAGGATCCTCATCTGAAAATAGCAATGACATTTTGATTTTTTTTTTTTTTAAAAAGTAATTAGTGTAATGACAGGCTGAGCAACTATGAGCATACCAATGACTCTGCTCGATAGAATGACTTATCCAGATGATAAATACAGCTCGGTGACGTTGCTGTGAGGCCCCTGGTTTGATATGCGGCCCAGAAGTATGCGGCTTCCGGCCTTCTCAGCTGATGTAACGATTTTACTCAGATTTTGAGGTTTAGAATATGTATTACCTTAATCTAGGCAACATTAATTTAATTTCTGATTTTTTTACCATTTATAATAAACCTTCCTTTCAACTCAATTAATATTCAGAAAAACTTTTTTAACAAAATAAATATTAATTTAAGATTGGGTGGTAGTAGCAACTCATTAATTTCCACAATTAATTGCAGCACTGACAGTAAATGCCGATTTATGCAGTGTTATATTTTAGGCGAGCGGATTTTTGCAATTTAATAGTCGACGAAAATAGACGAGTGAAAAGTGAAATCCGTTGGAGTAGCGTTACGCATATTTTTCAGATTCGCTTTTAAAATTCTGAACACCTCATTAATCTTTACATTTATTTATTGCAGTTTCATGTCTGTAGCTGCAGAAGTAGTCATGTAAACTATCTACTGCACAGTCTCAAACCTTTTCCAAATATTTCATTAGATACTGAACGTAACAAAACATGTTTTAAAAAAAGCACTTACATCTTAATAAAATTCAATTGTTTTCATGGGACCAGGAGCAGTGACATTTTTGAGATGCTGATAGTACGCTCAGCTAATCAAGTAATTACTATTCTTTTATGTAATCTGAATGTTCATTATCGTGTTCTCAAGAGCCCTCCATTGGACCCCATCCTGAGTTAAATAAATCCAGTCTGCATATCTCACATTATTTCCCTGTGATCCGTTTTAATATTATCCTGCCACCTGCGCCAAGTTCTTGCCCATGATCTCTTCCTTCAAGTTTTTCGACCAAAATTTTTTACTCATTTCTCATCAGCCCCATGCGTGTTACATGTTCCGCCCATCACCTCTACTCCGATTTAATTATCCTCTAAACCATGACGAGACGATTTTTAATAAAACCGTATAGTCGATTTGAGTTTAATGCAAGAAAGCTTACATGCGTTATGAATGTAGTAGGCGTTGTGTAGGTTGTGTTATGTGGCTTATATTAGACCAATAGCACCTAAAATTAAACTCGTCTCACAGCTTTTAGCGTAAGTTTACTTTTAATTGAAATCAATTAATATAGTAGTTTCGGACTCGACCTTCTTGTTATGCGTTCACTTCATGCTGTCTGTGCAAATAACACATAATAGTCCGTGAATAACTATTATAACTGTAATTAGAAGTCAATAAACGTCTCACACCTTATAATACACTCGTAGTGTCACGTAATTATTGTAATCGCTGAAACGTACCGACAGTGATTTTATGATTCGAGGTTAGGTTGCATTTGAAAAGAAAGCAGACAGCCCGTAATTAGCCCTCAGATGCAGAGGAAGGAATCTTGCCTCTGCATCTGACATGTGCAATTCATCGTCCACGATAAAATAAGCATCATTTGAATGCACGTCTGACGTCATGATCCTGCGAATACTGGCAAGACGTACAGTGTTCAGATGGCTGTTTGCTTCTATTTAAACATTGGTTTACTGACGAAATTGCTACGGGAAACTTTCGTATTTTTTTGGCCATGCGGTCAGACAGTCGAGCTACCGCTCTGATAACCCTCTTTGTTTTAAGAGTTGTGTTATTGTGATCATGGCTGTTTGATCTTATATCTGCAACCAATCAAATTCTCATACTCCTTGGGCGTAGTAGGTCTCACTCGAGAAAGATTTGTCATAGATTGGTGAGGAATCTATGTTGTTTTCGTTCATATTAAAACGAGTTACTTCAAAATAACCGGTGGACGAGTATTTGCATCCTGAAACACACCTGAATGTGGAAAGGAACTTTAAAATAATGACAGCAGTGAACAAGCAGAAATGTATGAGTTGTTGCACAACCAGTAACATTACAAATACAGAACAGGTGAGCAGTAGTATGGCATTTCTACCTTTCGTTTTCAGGAATTTATTTTGAATTAAAATGGTCGTATTTGCTTTTTCCCATGGCGAAAGCAAATATGACGCAAATGAAACAAATAAAGATCATATCGATTCGTCAGCATTTATTGTGGCCGGTTCTGAAAAGACCCCCATCCCTTATCCGGTTTGTACACGGGGCATTTTCCTTTGAAATAAAGCAATTGTTTCTGAATTTCCACGGTTCTGTTAAGAGCCGAACAAGATGAAGAAATGACGATTCTTTGCGTATTTTCTGTCATAGTGGAATGGATGGAATCGTTCCTCATTTCTGTAGCGAGAGATAACGCATGTTATCGGCTCAGAAATTGCCGTAATGTTTGTGACAAATTTATGGGTGCTTGTTAGCTGTACTCTGTTATGTGATACGCTTTACGTTTCATTATATCTGCGCATGGAAATTGCTGCATAGCTGTGGCCTACCACACAGCGTAGTGCAGTTCTAATTAATCCATATTGCTGTTTAACGGAAGCTATAAAACAAATTATTAACAACTACAGAGATGAGGGTTAGGAATGCAGACGAATGCTCATTGTGTTTAAAATATTTAACACGAATGTAATTCCACCAAAATTGCCATTAAGGAGCTGGCAAATTTGTTGGTATTTAACAGCAATATTTTGGTGCTCTATTCAGGGATGTTGTGGTACATACGGTGTTTCACAGAATATGACGCAGTGGCGGGCTCTCGTGAACACGATAATAATCTTTCGGGTTCCTTAAAAAGTAATTTCAACAAGAGTTCTGTTCCTACTTCACAGAAAACACATCGTCTATTCCAAAAATATACTTCGTTTATGCGGTTTAGGGAAATAATCATTGCTTATTCTGAATATCATACGAATGCATTACGCCTCAGGGAGTTAAGTGAGACGGAGGCAAATGCCGAGAACAACAGAGCGTAATGAAATTCTTCTTAAGTTGTTCCATCAGAAGTCTGTCTGAAAGCAGACAGCGCGTGTGATAGGTAGAGACGTCAAGCTGCAGGTAACTAGTCCTTATGACCTTGATTATTTTTACAATCATCGCTGTCCCAATGGACTACTGTAGGAACGAGACCGTCTCTGTGAAATATGTACAAGACCCAATGGGTTAGACTGCGTATAAATATTGCTTGCTTTGCAACACAGTCCAGTACCTTGGCTTGAGATATAGGGATACACGTTTGGGACGATGCAAATTAAAATATTATCATATTTCATAAAGCAGCCTGTCTATGTATGTTCTGATATCATTTTACTAACATTTTAACAAGATTTAAAGAAAAGGATAAAGTAAGAAATTGAAAAACCGTCCGATCCGTTATTTATTTGACTTGTATAGAGGTAGTTGTGAAAAAAAAACACATTTGAGAACCTTTTTAGAGAAGCGTGGTGGGGTGGAAACTCATTTGTCAAACTTCAAGTCGACATAGCAGCTTAAAATATATTTAAAATAAAAAAAAATAGAAGTACAAAAACGGCACGCCATCTTTCATACACAGGTCTTTGGAGAGGACAGTCCCCGAAATGAAGCTGAGTGGTGCTGGAGTGATGGATAGCGCGAGGCTGCCTCGTCCTGTGCTCAAATGGAAGAGAGTAAAAAGAAAGTCCTATAAGCTGTATATCATAAATGGTCCAAAATAATAATGACACGGTTTGTAATATTGTTAGCACAAACAGGCTGGCGCAACGTGACATTAGCTAGAGCGCGTTTCAGTGGCAATTTATTAATTTCCGTCGTATTGAACAAGTAAATACGTTATATATATATTTTATTATTATTATTATTATTTTATTTTTATTTTTTTGATAAAAGGTTTTGATTCCTCAGACCGCGCGGCTACAGCGCGGGACTCAACAATTTTAATACACTTGGTAATCGATGAACATATGCAGAGTAGCACTACTTCAGCAGAGTCATCACTCCAGTCAATATGATGACGATGACTTACATCGAGCACATATGGAGAGTTAATGCTGTGACAGCTTCAACTGGTTTGCTGCAGAGGAGGGGGGGGGGGGGGAGGGCTAGAAATCAGGAGATTTAATTTATCGCCTCTGAAATGTTACCCAGAACCAGGTGTTGACTATTCGAGCAGCGAATCTCAAGTGGCCAGACTTCGATCACCCCGGCCGCACACCTGTTCTCATGTGTGACTATTGCGTATTACATTACTCTAACTGTAAAAGGTCTGATCCGGTTCGAGTCTGACTTGATGGAAAGTTTTCATAAACAATTTTATATTCAGCAGGCCCTACCATTATCATCTCAGTTGTTTTACGCCACTGTGACATATTCTATAATATATATATATATATATATATATATATATATATATATATTAAATTTTAAAGATGCTTGGTGTGAACGTGTGGTCTGGATACTTTTGACGCATGATAGACACAAGTGATGGGCTCTTGTGAAAACGACAATAAACTTGCCCGTTCCAAAAAAAGTGGAAATTTGCCATTTAAGTTTCTCATCGGCGAGTGTGAAGAGGTGTGCGAAGCCTCTGACATCAGGAGATGTCGGTTAGCTTGTACGACACTACGCGGTGCAATTACCCGATAAGGATGTCGTCTTCGTGGTGGTGAATTTTTTACTAACTGAGCGACTATCAGCTTCTCATGGATAACTATGATTCAATAAATTGTTTAATTCAATCAGTAACATCGAATAATATGTGGAAAGTGTTTTCTGAAATAGAGAGAAATGTGGAAGGTTTCGTATGTGGCTTAACATAAGGCACTGACCCGCCCTCCATATATTAAAAAAAATGAAATCGTATTGAATTCGAACCTCTTCGGTTCCGAATTCCAGTCGAAAGGCTAACGCTGACATATCTTACAGTACAACGACTTCAATTCCGAAAAACTAGGCCAGGTTTAATCCAGGGTTTTACGGCCTTAGGCAGCTGGCAAAAGTAATAGTCTGTAGTCCTTTACGTAAAAATGCAGCAAATGGCGTTGTATACTGAGTACTCCATTGCAGAAGCAAATTGAATTTATCGTAATAGGCCTACAACACTTAAGGATTGTGGCAGTATAATAATATATGTCATGTAAATTTCCAGTCACATTATAACATCTATTTTGATATTTTAATTTTGTAAATCGATGCTGGAAGCTTGAGTTACGCCTCCACATTAACAAAATTTCTGATTATCCCTGTCTGTCTGAACCGGTTAAGCCGGAATTCAGTATGATTTAATCCACGTAAAGGGAAAAACAATTATAGCGTGTTTGTTTTTGGTACACCTGACGCTGTTTAATTGAATTTTGATAACGAAGGTCCATAATGAATTGAAGTAATTTAAAAAAAATATCGATTTTATTTGACTAATTAGGACTATAGACCTGTTCGGATAATGAAACAGGGAGAACCGACAATAGGCTTAACGTATACACATAGGCTGTATGATTTTACGTATTCGGTACCGTAAAAAGGCTATAAACACTGCCAGGTTTTGTAGCACTTGTTTAAAATAAGAATTGCAGTTTTGGGACACAATATTTATTTCAGTAAACAATATTTCAGAATTCTACGTTTTGATAAATTGCGCCAAACTGTATTTTTGTGCAACCTGACTTCTACTCATAAGTTCCAAAGCCGATAAATTCAGTTCACAATATAGGTTAACGTTTCAATATTTACTAACTAGGAACAACAGCTGGTTCATTGTCATTCAAATCACACAATGCGCTGCTTCGATGAGTATGTAAATCAACCTTTCCTGCTGTGGGCAGTCATTTGACATGTTCACATCACCCTTTGACACAGAATCCATATAAGCACCGTATTTTTTAAATTAAAAGTCTGCAGGTGTGACAGATAAAGATTCATTCATCTGATCGCACTTTGAGATGTTTGTGAGAATTTTTTTTTTTTGCGTTCCATCTTCCAATTCAGTTTGATGATTGTGGCATTTCCGTGTCCACTTCCTGTTCACAGCATCGTCACTAGATCGATAAAGAACTCAACTTGTAAGTCGATCGTGAACAGAAGAGACTGACTGACTCGGCTGTTTAATGACTTCAAGGAAGCCGACGACTAATGAGCAAAGTATTGAAAAATATCCTCATCGAATACGGCGAGCTTATGGAATTAGTTAGGATAATTAAAACATGTTTAAATACATCGTACAGTGTAGTCCGTATAGTAAACCTTCACATTATGAATTTTCTGTTCAGAATGGTGTGATAATATCGACGTCCCTGTTGAGATAGGCATATATAAAACACCGGAGCAACGATTTTAATAAAAGTATGCAGTTTTTTATTTACCAAAGGAATATAAGCTCGTGAACGGCGCAGGAGTACAAAAAGGTAATGAGTTTTTATAATTATTAAGAGACCACATTAAAGTAATCTTTTACACCGCTGATGGATGACAGAACGGCCGGAAGACTACGTACTGCTAAATCGTGTCGACGGTGGTAGTTCGGATGTGAAGACGGGACTTCAGTGATTGGATTTAAAACGATTAAATGATGTTCCAGATGACGACGCCTCGAAATTAGTTTATTATACGTATACATAGTTTTATAGGCCTAGGCCTGGTATTTTTAAAAGTTACGTTTTTTGGTATCGTTTCTTCGAATTTTTGCAGAGGGTGTCAAAACATATTTGCCACCCAGCTAAAATTTTAGTTTGCGACCGAAGTCAGAAAACGTCTTTACCGAGACTCGAACCTAAGACCGATTTTTGTGGTTGTGGCCTTTGTTTCTGTGATGTCCTCTTCAGAACAGACTCCTTTGATCATAGCGCCGATCTCATGTCGTGCTTAGTTTCCGAGCTACAGAAACCAGCCTCTCAGGGGCTCGAACACAGAATACTTTTTCGAAGTTATGACCTTTTAAAAATATCTTCTGCAAAGTTTGGGGGCAAATAGATTGATCCCTTCTCGAGATATAAGCGAACATGCATACACGCAAACACGCGTACCTTCAACTTTATACGGTACGCAGTTTTGCATAATCTGACATGTTTTCACTTTAATTTCAAGTAATTTGCCTTACGGTTACTAGAAGTTTATTAAAATGCCTGCTGACAAACTTTGCGAGAATAATAGTGAATTTTATTATGAAACAAGCCTTGTGTATAAGGAACTCTTAGACTTATTTCTTATGCCAATTAGTTTTCGCATTCAGTAGCTCTTTTAGTGCTTACTTTAATAATGTCTGTTCATGTTACTTAAATTGTGCAGAAGCACAGACTTAGGTAATTATTTTCCGATTGAAATAGTCCGTAAACTTTATTGTAATATGTTAAAGACTGAGCCTCGGATCTTTAATGGCAGATAATTTTCTTGGTTCTCAAATGAGAGTAATTCTTGCCCTAATTGCCTTCGGGAAGTGGCGCTCATTAATAGCGCAATCTGCCGCTAGAGCCTTGCACTGTAAATGCACTCCATAAATTTTCCGGAATATGCATCAGAGTGTGAATACTTGGCAAGTGCTCCGAACTGGCCAGCGATGTCATTATTAAGCTTAATGTGCAAGATCCTAACTGCTGTAATTATACTTCGTCGCCTTCAGTTAAAATGTATTAGCAATTATACTGTAAGAAGTTCTATAAAAAAAATTTTCCGCAGTAACATTTGGTATCGACGCGACGTAATTCAAAGACCTGATATATCCTTAACGTTGTTTCGTTCTTTAGATGAAGTGCGGAAAAGTAATCGAACAATTACGAGACAGTTTTGCCTGCCTGTCACAATGTTCTGTCCCCGAGACTACTGGCGGACTTCGATAACATTCTGAAGTGGCGAACAACACTAACCTTTGGCCGGGAAACTTTAATTTCGATCTATTGCACTGCAATGTAACACCGTCGGATATGAAAAAACGTAAATGTTTTGGTATTAAACTATAATTTTACCAAATCTAAAACTTCTTGACGATGGTGAAGAGTCATTTGAATAAAATTTTCCTTGGATATTATCCATCGTCTAGTAAAATATAAAATATAAAACGTAACACGACGTTTCGGAGATGGGACTCTATCTCCGTCTTCAGGTTCCTACACAGTTGGGCCCACTAGATAGAGCTAATCCATATAATTTTACCCGTTGTTTTTATGAATGTGAAACTAGGTCTCTGGCGTGAAGGGAGAAACATAGATCGATGGTGTTTGAGAGCAGTGACGTTGGATCACAGAATAATTATTTAGTGTTATAATGTCCGTGGCACTTCAGGTGGTATTGTCCTAGAATATAGACGTAGTTAGACAAAATTAAATAAACACGCCATCAATGATACTTGGTCGCTGTAATCTTCTTATTCTGGTAGTAACAGAGTGCAGTTAGCTCCAAGAAGCTGCCTATCATGAGCGAGAGTTCCTTGACATTACTTGGTCACTCCATTTTAATTTCGGGAAGTTACCATAAAATGTAACACGATAGTTCTCTCCATTCACCATGAACTATAATTTTTAATCAAATTCAGTTCTGCTTAAAGCTCGAAGTCATTGGTGCGTCCCTGAATGGACTACATACCTCGAATGACCTATCCTAGATATTCTTCAGTGACCTTTTGAATGCCATTGTTTGATTGATTGTCGTTTATTTATTTTCGTTAATTGCTTTGTTGGATCTTACTATATTTAACGGCACTTTTCAGCTACAGACGTTTTATATAGCATTGACTGATATGAGAAGATGCTCATGAATTGTATGAAGGATATGGAATGTTGGTGTCTGACGTTATCAACCGAGCATTCAGTTGGAGAGACTTAGGAAAAGAACGAGGGATGAAGCAGGGAATATTGGTAACCTGGTTGAAATTGGTAACTGGTGTCTGCTGTATACAAACGTTCGAGCAGCTGCACGTGGCTGCTTGAACGTTTGCGAATTGTAATCAGAGGCGTTACGTATATGATAATCCCATATTGAAAACCGACTATTTATATAATTAATACGAAAACACAGCGTCTGGCGAATCCAGAATTTTAAATTTCAAGTCCTATTTCAAATGAAAACAGCAAAATTGTAATACGAAGAATGAAACACACAGTGCGAGGTATTTAAAAGTATCTGTATTTGTAAACAGCATGTCGGACGAGATCCAAGTGCTGTGAAGTACGACGCTCCAAATTGACTTCGCACGCTGATCTGTTCTCTTTTTCTATTTTCAAGGCGGCGGTGCTGATTAAAATGGATATTTGCTACTTTTGCTGCTTGTATGTTTCATGAAGTGTACAAGGCCATTCATGGTAAGGAAAGGCATGCGGAATTTTGAAAGAACTGAGGAGCAGGCAGGTGTTTGAATACTGATTTTGAAAACCAAGACCACCATCGTATCAAGGTAAACTGTAACATTCCGGTTATAAAAATGTCAGAGTATCTGGTAGTAAAATCCGAAGGATAAACAACGCTGATGTCAAAGTCTGAAGGCAAATTGAACACGATCCGAATTCAGTTATCCACCTCTGATCCTCTCACTACGGCTCCATAAGACTCATTTTAATGTTAATACCCATAATCGTTTAGGCTAGCCGTTTTACATGATTATTTCTTACCAAAGTTATGTCTTCTAATTGACATACATAATCAGTCTATCGTAACGTCCACCTGCAACAAAACACAAAAGCACGGAGTAGTAGATTCATACAGGCTTTAAAACCCCTCCTCACGATTATTATTTAAGCCTGTTTAAAAGCCCAGACACCTATAAAACTCCGTTATTTCTTTCATAATGGAGATGGAAGGAACCGATGACTCCTTAAGTTCTTCCATTGTCTTTCTGTTGACTTTTTATCTTCCGACGCCAGGTCTCTGTCATTGTGAGAGTTAAATGGGGTTCCAAGAAACGTGTGATGAGACCTTATGACTATTCAGTAGTTTCAGACACGTTGCCAAATCGCTGATACCGTCTTACAGACAAAAAATCTGAGTGGATGTCACTAAGTTTATGCAATCAGCTTTTCTTTTATTTTCGTCAAGTAGACTTGTGTAACACGTGGTTCCTCCTTTCCTACTGTGAAAACAGCAAATTTTATTAATGATATGTAATAATAAATAATTGTTTTTATTTTAATTTTATATCAATGGTCTGTAATAACAAATGTAGGCTAAGGACTCAAGTCGTATACTCAACACAGCGCCGTAATAAAGAATATGACGAGTCATTTTGTAATGTGAAATACAGAATAAGCTTTATCCTTGGGTGGTGTGCTGTACTAATGTATGGAATTAGTACGGTAATAGTCAAGATGACGTCACCTTTGAATATCATTTATGTGCATCGGTTGGTTAAGATTAACTGTTCTTAATTAATAAAATGATTCACCGATTAGTCACTTAATACATTGTTAATAAATATGTAACAGTGAGACAAAGGCACATCGGATTAAATTTCTAGGCGAATTAGCTCAGAAATCCACTTATAAATAGGCCTGAATAAAGCAGTCATTTGTGTGGGAGGAAAAATTCGTTCACACCAAAGTATACAAGGACTGCAGTTGTTAATCTCCGAATTTATGGTCCTTCCTATTGGTCTCATTTTAGGAGTTATCTCACGGCGTGAAAAAGAAAGAAAATATACAGTAAACTAAGAGACCTTAGATTAGGCTAAATTGGATTTTGCATTACTTAGAGTGATTGGTAAATTAAGTGTCCAAGAAATTAGGTACTATAAAACGTAAGTATGGACTACAACAAAAAAGCATCTTTTACCGTTTGTGAGTTTTGTACTCTTAAATTTATAAAACGGGTTTTCAACGTTTACAGCAGAAATTTAATTCCGGCGAAAGAATGTAGGGAAAAAAGTGATATAAAATAATCCGGTGAGCAACGAACAAGAAGACAGATCGAAGATACTCAGAACCGACAATGATGATCCTAAAATCTGAAGCACTAATTTTTCTACCTATCAGTTGGTAATGCTAAATGCCCTCCAAAAATCCCGCAGTGCCCCTTTGTAGGTATTACAGACTAGTAATAATAAAACAGATGTGTGCAATCGGCAATGAAAGGAACAGAGGTCACCGAGCAGGACGGCGTTTAGTAAGGAAATGGAAACATCCGGACCGGTTCAATATCTGTTTCAGTACGAAGGGAAATTTAAGTTTGTGCTTGGGAATTATGGAGCTGCTCGTACTGACATCATCTTACGGACAATGACAGTGTTTAGAGTGCAAGGCAGGCCATCCCATGACGTGATAAATCATTTATTCTTATGGAAGTTTTTAAGGGAGTTGAATGGCACGAAGTACAGTGCAAGTTAAAAAAGAAAGAAAAAGAAGGAGAAAAAAGGAAGATGTGAAGTTTATTATTACTCAGAAATACGCTGTGGACTCTGAGGGGTCCGGGGGGTATCAGATCATACAGAGAAGTCAAGGTTATACGCTGTTTTCTCCTTGTCTTATCTCCGATTCTTGTGTTCGTACTTGGTAGTCAAATTCGTTAGATAAAAGATCAATTGAATTCAGGGAAAGTGCACGGTGTTTCTGAAATGGAGGAATAAATGTAAAGTTATAACGGAGAGGTAAGCAGACGATAAATGCCAGTCGAGAGCGTGTATTAAAACACCTGCGTTTGAACCCAGTTGAAGTAGGTAATTAATTTAGAAAAAAAAAGTCTTGTAAAGCTTTTACCTGTTAACAATTCTACAACCAATGAACGAACTTCGTTGAAGCTGGAAGGTGGCTCAAGCTTGATTCAAGCATATTCCTTGCTCATTGCAATCCTGGCTGTCTTTAACTTGTGATTTGTAAGTTTTAATACTGTCATGAAACATCGAATTTTAAAAAGTGTGAATATTTAGATGTTAAAGAGCATGAAAAATAACTTTTATCATTACTGTAACGCAGCAGCAACATCACCTTGATAAATAAAAAATATCTTCTTGATTGAAATGGAATAATTAAAAAATTGTTGTAGTAATCATATGAAATTCAGTACAGTGTCACAGTGTAAACGAAAATCGTTAATCTAAGGAGGGATCAATTAACCCTTAGTTTGCTTTTAATGAGGTATAGAAGTTGATTTATTCCAGTCCCCTACGATTCCATGTAGATGTCACTGAAAATATGTTTGTGATTCTAAAACAAAGGGGACTAGAAATTGAAGTATTAATTTACTTGCTGTTGAGGTGTGTTTCAAGGAAAACCGATCAAAAAAATATGTCAAATGAATATGACGCATGGGGACATCCACAGATATAACCTTTGTGTCGAATGACATAAAAACAGTTACGCTCACATACTGGCTTCTGGCATGATGACACAATACGTTTCCACAATGATTGCAAGCTAAGTCAGGCCAAGACTTCTAAAGTTTTCTAACATGTTTTGCAGTTTACACTTATACCTCTATTAGGAAAAAACACGGACTAATATTGTCGTGACCATGTCATGACGCTGACCGGTGCGCGACCTCAAACTGACCTAAGTATTGTCACTCAGATTCATACAGACCGTCAGATATATGCATTTGAAAAACGTCTTTGAATGACCTTGAAAATTTAAAAGACCCCTATTCGGTGAACCCTCGGACTGATATTGTTGTGACCATTACATGATACTGACCTGTGCGTGACCTCGAACACCTGTGTATTGTTACTCAGATTCTCGCGGACCCGCAAAAATATGCGTTTCAAAAAGTTACTGTCGAATGACCTTGAACATTTCAAAGGTTTCTTTCCCGCAAACCATCGGACTGATATAGTCGTCCAGGATTTCTCCAGCACTTCTCCATGGCCAAAGAACTTCCGCATAACCTCTCCATTACATCTCTGGCACAACCCTAGGACTTATCCAGGATTTCACCAGGACTTTTCCAGGAATTCTCTAAATATTTTTCGAAATCTTTCTTTAAAATTTTTATTTTGTGTCAGCTTTACAGAATTTATCAAAACGTTTATATATTCTTGGTTAATACAGTAAACTGATAATTCGCCTTCACATAAATCTTCTTCTCATTCCTGCCAACAGGTTAGTGCCTTCATCGAAGCCTCTTCCTGCTAACTTCAGTTAGCAACAGTAGGTTATGATTTCTAGAGAACTACGTATCAGAATTAAACGCATCCGACTATAACGTGCAGTCAATTTTAAGAGAGGTACTTAGAGGGGAAAAAGAGCATTATTTTCGAGAAAATACGATACTTGGCTACTTTCTTTTACAATCGGGGCACTACTGCATTCGAAAGAAACTCAATTGGGTTGATCTGATGTGCGTCACGAGTTAACAGTCATTTCGTATTGCATGATAGGACATTGTGAAATGTTGGTTAGTTGACAAATAGACATGTCTTCTGAAGTACTTACTCTGACATACATTTTTATGACAAGCGTTAGTGCATATTTTGAATTTTATTTCTAGTGATTTAACGTCTCTAGTACGATAGAGTTATCTTGGCTCCAGTGATAAGGAATGCTATTTTCTTTTACGAACTTTCATAGTACTAGCGCCCCTGATAAGAGGCATGCATTAGTTGATCCTGTAACGTTTGCCAACTCCCCCACGTTCATCCGTGCTAAGGATAATAAAAAGGACATAAACCATCCCTTCCCAGACTACATGGATCGGGGAGGAGATCTCATGATCATAAAGCTCTGGCATGGTCAGCATTGCGTCTTGTCGAAACTTAGGGGAAATAATGGAACAGAGCCGGTAACGGGGTTGTCTGTGACATTTAGTCTTAGAGCGTAATTGCTACAGAGGAGTTCCTAGTACGAGTGGATGCATTAAGGTAGGGATGTACGAAATTTGGGTTCCAGCCATGTTATTGATAGAATAATCTGAAGAGATTAATGTAAAGAGGGCTCGAAAGGTGTAAAGCCTGTTACTAATAGACGCGTGTTTTATGGCCACTGAATAAACACGTTGTGCCACACGTGTAGCCTGTTACATGTGATTATGTAATATTTACATCAACAGTAGGCATAAATTTTATCAAAAATGTTAATTTTATTTACTAAATATTTACTTGAATATATATAAAATATTTGTCAACCCTTTAAAACTCAGTGGTAACCATATGTACCGCTTGCTTTAACAATACGTAAATCTGCGTTTTGATTAGGTTACATGATAAATTAAACAGGACGTGGGATAAAACTATGTAGTATGAGCTAGCAGCATTTTAAATAACCGGTCAATAAAATAAGACATTAACCGTCATTTGTCTGCAGAGACTGATGAAGACTATCTCCGGGCGCAGATTCAAATTCTGGACCTCTCGATGCGACCTGTCGAATCGATTTCCATCTCACGTATAATCTCATTAAAAACTGGAAGTATCGTAGTTTATTGACTTGAGAATCAAACAACAAGCAACAAGCATAAAGGTGACAACTAAATTAAGTAGGATTTGAGGTACGCACGCGGCTTATTCTTAGCCCTGGTGACGTGAAACGTCCGTAAACTTCTACCAGACTACACGGCGCTACAACTCAGAAGGCAGCCATCTGCGAAAACTAAATTGTTCTTGTTTTGAGTCTGGCACCCTTCGGGTGGAACACAATTGTTCACGTGACGTCACTATATAGCTGTTGCAGACATCCATTTAACTTAGTGCAGGTCAGCACTCGACAACATTTTCATCTGCCTGAGATAGTTCATAATGTAAATAACCAGTATGGATATTGACTGACAACTGTAAATAATAAATGCTTTATTAACGTAGCTGCTACTGTTTAAATATTTAATGCAAACTTCCGAGGCAAAAAAGGTATCGACTTGAAAGCGTTTCATGCTGCAGCGGAGGGAAGCATTAAGCACGTGTTACTGCATATTTAATGCGCCTAGGACTCACGCAACACGCTCTGTCGTATTACGACTATTATAAAAAGGCAACTGAAAACAAGACACGATCTGCTTGTTTTAGAATACTTTGCTGCTACTCGTTCGTATTGCATTGGCTTGTGATTCAAATTCCGAACTCAACAATCCTGATTTATAGACCAGTTGGAGTTCGCTCACAGACATGGCCAGTTTAGGTGAGATTTACATTGGTCAGAAAAATTCTGGAATATTTCTTTCAAGAGGTTTCTTATTTTCTTTATTGCTGTAATCCCAAAGGAACACTGGTGTAAGAAACTTCGAGTTTGTGTAAATGTAATAGGTAATAACTATAAAAATGTAGGGCTCTCGCAAACGTCTCGGATACGACAAAAATTTAAAGTAGAATTTGTCATGCGCCATATAACATGTTCTGGAACTCTCCATATAAGTGGCGAAGTATGATTTTAAAGCCTCGTGGTAAAAGTCTGGGAGTAAATGATGATGATGATGATGATGATATTAAAATTCTCAAGAAGCAAGTTGTGAATGTATGAACTGGATTGTCCTGGTTTAAAACAGGACCGAGTGACGACCTACTGTGGCGTCCCTGCTGAACCTTTGGGTTTCACAACAGGAATCTTATTAGGGGCTTACTATATGTCAAATTCTGAAGAAGTCCCAGACCGTGGTTTAATTTCGTCACTAGGTCCAATCACCCAGTCAGTCATCTTAACTTATTTAAACTTTATTTATTTTTGATAATGATTACCAAATGCAGGCGACTTGTGTCTATGACAAGTAAACGAAATGTATGCATTAAACAAAAATAAGTAAAAACAAAATTAGACTAAATATATATAGTTAGTCTAACAACTTTTTTGTGTCTAGAAATTTTCCTCAAAATATACTTTTTTTTTTGCTAACAACAAAACAAAAAATCTGCATATGTCATTTGCAGCACTGGCATTTCTAGCTGAAGTCTTGGCGCACTGCACACGTTAAAAGTATAAAACTCTCTTATTTGCCTTGTAGGCACAGGCACACGAATACCAACAGTGTCCAATTTATTTTGCGGTCGAAGGAATTAATAAGAGCTAAATCATCAAGATGTCATTGTCTGGAATGATGTGCTATAAAATTTAAACAATTCAAAATTAAACCATGTTTATGCGAAATACGAAACTGAAAAACCGAAAATAACACAAATTGGCCTTTTAAAATGTTTTATTTCATTCTAGTCAGTTTATGAAAGACTATTCCAATACGACAGAAGCTTTGGTCTAATTAAATTGGTGCATAAAATAACGCGATAATTTAAAGACGAGAAAATGCACGTAAAAAGAATGTAAAACAATGTAATTTTTGGAATAATCCCTGATGTCCTCCTTGCCTAAGAAAAACCAACATGGCAGTGACAATACAATGTACTATCAAAAAATGATAATGTCTCTATCACCGTTAGTATACGAATGTCAGATAATAAGTTAAAAGTAAAATCATTGAAAAAATTAGTGTGGAACAAGGAGACAGTCCCTGATGTTACGTACAAACACATGGGAAAGGTCGCTGCCCTGTAACACTAGAAGTGGCCCTACCCAGAACACTTAGCAACAGGAAACAATTAAGACATGTGGTCATCAAAGAGTACAGTGGACAAAAGAACAAATTAAGGAGCTGCTGGTACATAGCAAGAAGACAGCTGGCAAAGAGGGATATGAAGTTTAAGAGGAAAACACTTCGAATGAGGAAAATGCTAACCGCTATATCACGGATTTTTAAAAGTTGATCCCAGAAACTGAACTCAATTGATAGAGGATGAAACAAATGCAGATATCGAACATAAATATTGTTTAAGATCACAGGTTTATCATGTCGGATGGATTAAACAAAATGAAGGTGTAGTTCTCTGTACGGCTGACTGTGCTGAACACCACATGCACAGTGTAAGAAGAACGGAAATTCTGCGAATAACGTATACAGTTACATTTTTGTATCCAAGAAGAAAGTGTCCTCTGTAAGAATGTAACAGCAGTGACATCTGAGTTTTTTAATAGGCCTATACCACCTACAGGACAATAACCGTAGAGTACCTTCGGATTCGCAGACATGTTCAGATTATATTCAGATGGAAACTGAATCAGTTAATATTGTCGTAGTTGTTAAAATTATCCCACTTAAAAAGTCCTTCCTCAGCCTGCTGTTAAACGTGTCAACAAATACGTAATTTGGCATACTAAAAATCCGTTTTAGTCAAAACGTCTTTAATCGTTAAGAAGAAACATATTTTAAAAAATCTATAGTTATTAGGTTGGTCAACATATTTACAGTTTTGCTTAAGGGTCATTACCAACTTCACAGAAGTCCACCGTTGGAACCATCCACAAATTCACATTGTTTCTTGCAGATACATTTAAGTATCATCCTTCATCACGCTTATTTCTCCCAATTTCATTATTCGCTTGTGGCTTTCCAAATAAGATTTTGTGCACATTTCTAATCTCTTCACTTTGTGCTATATGTTCTTCACAGCTTATCACTTTTTATTTATTTGACTTAGTAATATTAAGTATAGAACGATTTATTAAGTTTTTCAAAATGTAATCATATTTCCTGTTTCTTCGCCGTCAAGTATGAATATTAAAAAGAAAGCGATAAGGAAGGAAATATTTGCGTTGTGAACAAATGTCACGGCCGTAAATGACTCAGTAGTGTTGTAGAGCAATACCCTGTTATTTTTAAAAGTAATTTAGAAGAAGAAGAATTGTAAAAGAGAAGTATATTTTTTCGGTTTTGACATTCGGTCAGAGACCGGACGTTATGGCTTACTTTGTCCTTGTTGATAATGTTATGAACCGACTGCGTGGGCGTCGCCTAGCACATGACACGAGTTTTATTATCACGGGGTTAAGAACCCGTAACGGAAAAAATTCTCGGTTTGCTTTCCTTGTCGTCATTATGCTAGGAATATTCCAGGGTTCCATAACATAAGATTATATATCAGAACCTGATTCAGTGTCATGAAATGAGAATGGGGGTAATAGGTGGCCCCCTGGAAAATATTGTTACTTCGTAAATGCAGTCATTTTTAATAATTTTTCGATTTCTTTGAATAAAATAAAATGTACTGAACGTTAGCTTTCGAGAGAATACTTTGGTGAAAGTTACATAGTCTGAGCCTACCTACAATTTCTGTTATTATTATTATTATCATCATCATCATCATCGTCATCATTATTGTAGTAGTAGTTATTGTTATTATTTATTAAATCTTATTGGTGTGATCAAATCTGAGAGGATGAAATGGGTTGTACATGTATCACTTATGCGTAATGATAATAGCACGCAAAGATTTAGTCGTGAAAGCTGATATAAAGAGAGCAATTGTGAGACATCGACGTAGATGGGAGGATAATAGTGAAATGTATCTTCTAGAAATAGGGCTGACTTGGGATGGGGTGCATAATTTCGTGAAGAACGAGCAACTAAAAGCTTCTCAGGAATGATCCTGTACATTTCATTTAACCTGTTGATTTATATTTATAGAATGAAACTTAATTTTCTGAGGTCTGAAGTTCTCACACCGATGAAGTTGTCGACTGTGGTTTTCTGAGTTGTGAGGTTCCAAGATTACACAGCGTCACAGACCAGAAGACAGCATTCCTTTGTTTCATATGAAAGGAACAAGAGAAGTAAATATAATATTTACAGCGTTACCGTTCTATAAGTAATTATTTTCCCAAGCCACACTTTAAATGCCGTTCTGTAATTTGTTTTTTGCTCTTAATTAGAAACTTGGATATCTCCTTGTTTGTCTACATAATTACTGGAATATTTCTTAAAATAAAACGTCTTTTGTTACAAAATTAATTTTTAAAGGCAGATGTAGATACGTAATAAATCAGAAGTTTGCCTAATTACAACTGAGTTCCGCGATACGGTGTTTCATATGCAAGTGTTAGTATATTCAAACACAACCAACCCAGCCATTACCAAGTGAGAATGGGTGCTATTTTACTACAGTTTCGTAAAAACAAGGCTGTGTAGACAGAATTTGAACTCCCGTACTATATAAATCTCTCCACTTCCCAGAATTGTCACTTCAGCCCTGAAGATGAAGACAGCTTGTTTCTCCGTAACGTTTGTATCAATCTACGAGTCTACACGCTTAACAACCCAGAACAACAACATCGTATTCCTCACTGCCGTAAGAACCATTAATTTCACTTAGGAAAGATTCTATTTTGAATTATGAATAAATTAATATTCCCACATTTAATTATGACTCTTCTAACTTTTGTCTCCCGTGAGCCTAGGTACCTCAGTTCATACCATCTTAACATCTTACCATTGAGCATGGTAATCTGCGCATGCTCGTCACTAACCTAAGCGAATATTAGCCAACCTAACCAAACTTTATGGTAATATACCCCATTGGAAATAATGTTTCACATTGCCTGTAATGCAACAAATCTTCAGCTTTAAGTCAGTATGTGAAGTGTATGATCATGTTTGTACTAGTTTGATAAGATAAATCAACTTGATTTGTGACGACATTCCAACAATTGTTTTCCGTTTCCTGGTATTTGTATGACATAGTTTGGTATAATAGTGCACCGAGTGTACCTTACCTGATTTCGTACAGACCCGTAACACATTTTATTAGGTAAGGACGTTGTTTTAATATTTTATCTACAGTAAACACTTTAAAAATACACAGTACGAAATAAGCTATTATTTAACTATTTATTTCCCTGTATAGAAGACGTAAAGTAGGTTAAAGATTAAGATACAATTTTACGTCATTGTTTCATACTCATTGCCAACTTCCTTATTGTTATTTGTTTTTATTTTGTTTCGTATCAGGAAAATTGAGTAGTTTCGGTCTACACAAAATCCAATGAGAAATGTTTCGTTATTTGTACATGAACGTAAGGATAATTTTTTTGGGGAGGGGGTGTGGGGTTGACTATATGAATACACGGTATGCCTCTTAGCTGATGTAACGTTCTGCTCAATCATAATTGAACAACTTTAACGAAGGTTCATTAAATGATAATTGAAGGTGCGTTTCCTGCTTGTAAAAAGGTGAAGTGATGAGGGGGGGAGAAAATGAAATCCTGGAGTAAAAGTTTTAGAAAGAGAAGAAGATAAATTAATGTAGCCAAGAACTCAACTCCGGCCTCCTATGTTGTGTAGACAATTAGGGCTCCCCAACAACTTTCCTGCAGCTTTCCAAAGTTTGTAATCAACTGGGATACAGAACTGTAATTTGAACCTTAGCCGTCGATGGCGCACCGTGGTGCGGGGGAATAAAGGGAATAGGAGGGTGTGGGGAAGGGATCAAACGCAACGTTATATAGCAGAGACGAATATAATTATAACAAGCAAGGCACGGAATAGCCATTAGAGGAGGGGTATCGAGAAGAACTGAATATGAAGCTGAAATATTATGTAAGTCAATGCATGCAGTAGAGGCTTGCTTCCAAATCAAGGGCATCGAATGGACGGTGGGCGACCTTCACAGCGGCTGGTTCAGAGCCAACAGCCAAAAATATCTTTGCCACTCAACACAAACGAAGGGCCGCTTCGAAACGAAGGGGCCATCTCATGCGTTGCCAGTATATTTTTCATGGTACGGGAGAGAATGTTGTTTATCGCTGTCCCTATAAGTGTTTAGGATAATCAATTCAAGGAGGATACGGTGGGCGGGGTTTGTAGCACGCATGGGGGCGATGAGAAATGCGTACAGAATTTTGATTGAGGAAACGCGAAAGATTAAAGCGTTGATGGTGGACAATCTAGAAATAAAGCTCAATTGTGGATTGGACTGATCTGGCTCAGATGGGGACCGAAGGTGGGCTCTTTCGAACCTTCTAATTTCATAAAAGGTGGGGAATTTCTTGACTAATTTGAGCGTAGACTACTGTATGTTTCACAAGAAGAGTTTCCCTCCAATGTTGGTTAGTTATTCAGTTAGTAATTTATACAATTTTTTTTAATAAGGAGGGTGGGATAAGCGACAAGTGTAGGATGAATGGGAGAAATTGGAACTGCATACAAATATATGGCTTCGATACCGATGAGGCCTCCCGTGGAGAAATGAAGTCCTGACCCTTGTCTTCATATCAGGTTTTTGGCTGTCCGTATCATAACTGTAAGTTCAGAAGCAAATAGAAGAAGAACCAGGTAACCAGCCATCTAGTTCATTGACGTTTCAAGCATCACTATTTATGTAGCAGATCACTACAATGTGTACGATATTAATCCATTCACTCCAATTTCTATTATCAGTCTTCAAGCTATAGCTTTACAAGATATTTCCCCACCAAAATTTAGTAGGATATTTTTGTTTTCTAGTTATTTATCCTCCCATAGTTACCTATTTTATCGAGCATTTTCACGATACTCGAAGAAAAATTCCCTGTTCTCTAAATGGTGACTAATTTACGGACACCTGACATACAAGGCTGGTAAACTTGCATTCAATTACTGTTTACTAAACAAAGAATTTTTAATGGTGAAGATAGGATTGTATTTTTAAGTATGATTCACAGTACCTGTAAGCAAAAGGTATATGCGTGTTAGTGGCATAAGAAATGACATCCTTCGCGCGCGCACAGAACCACTAATTTTGAAGTCTGTACATCAAAGCACGTGGAGTATGTTACATAGGGTGCATTTCGAAACTTATAGTGTGAGTGGAAAGTTTTACGACTTTGAGACTTAGTTTGATAATCTGGCATGCAGTTCATTTGGAAACATGCTGTCACGCTGCTTACCGGTGGTGGCTAGTAAAATGGAGTTACAGTTTCTTTCTGAAGTCATTTTATTATGTGATATTTCAGGTTTTTACGGCGGATTTGGTGAAGGTGGTTTTCTTCTGGGGTGTTGCGCCTCGTAGTCTGGTAGAAGTTTACCGCCGTTTCAAAAGCTCTTATTGTTTTCATAAACAGGGCGATGACTACTAGACGTAAAATCCCAGAAGACAGTCGTGTTCTTTTCATTTTGTTCGCTTCTACTATCCCTTCATATGTGTTTGTTAACTTTCGTATTCGTTATTGAGTCTGTGACGGGACAGCATATAGTGAAGTTCCTGGCTCTGGGGTCTGGACCATCAGGATTCAATTCCTGGTGCTTGTCAATATTTTTCGTGTCCAGACAGTTTGTGACGTCTATAATTTGGGAACAGGAAGCTCTTTACCAATGGGTAAAACGGCCAAAATTGAGTTTTGTACTCCTGGCCTGAATATCGGATTACATACTAAGAGTCTTGTGTGTTATTCCCAGCGTCTATTAAAACATTTTTCGCAGGACCAGTCACAACCACTTCCTTTTACGTTTTTCCTACTCAGTAACATATTCACAATAACATTCCCATTCGACGTTGTAAAACATGTTCACTTGATAAAGCGGACTTAAATAACCTCCCGCCACCAACATTACTGCCACTTCTGATAAGAAATTGGCACGTGGGTACGCTCTTTTTGGCCTGTCGTCTGCGTGTCCCAGACTTTGGAAACCTCTCTCTGGGAACATTAAGGTTGACTAATATCGTAGATTAATTTTTCACTAATATGGGTACATTTATGCGAATTTTGAACGTGATTTATGCCTTCGAATCAACGTCTGGACTTCACGCATAAAATGATAAAATATCTTCAGTCTTAGTTCTAAGCACCTCCGTTTAACCAGTCTGCCAACTTCTCTCTTCCATAATATTCCATTCATGATTCTTACATCAGCTTGTGATTTCTTTGTTAATCTTCTCCATGATCTTCATATTTTCCACTTTTTTTAGATCTAAGGTATCTAAATTTATCCAGCATTTTATGATTTCCTTATCCAATATCAAATCTCCTCCGCCCTCACTGCCAACTCCCAGATACTTTGTCTTCTTAATATTAAATCCCAAATTCCACGGAGGCATCATATGTCTCTATCAACTTCATCATATTGTGATTTATATTGTCTCGCTCCTGTGCAGTATATTACCCGATCGACTGCAAATATTAAATAATGCAGTGTATTCCTGCTTTCAAGACTGATCTTCATAATCTAGTCAGATATACGGGATGTATCTGAAAGGTCTGTATGTACCTTGAGGTGAGTTTCACACGTCAAAATAATGCGTACGTTCACATGAACATGGATCTAAAAACACTATTGTAACTCGACAAAGTAATCCGTGTGGTGACAATTTCAACTAAAGATTCCAAATTCGGCAATTGCTATTGCAGGGCGAAACGCACTATATTCTCACTCACGGCGCTGAATACCTCATAGCCCTGATTATGGAGGCAGCAAGGATCTCAGAAACGTTAGTAAACTTCTGACAGACTACCCGGCAGACAGCCATCATTGGATTTGACCTTCAGACATGTTCCTGTGACACTGCCAATGCCAGTGGTGCTGTTGACACAGGTCCACTGCTTACGCAGGACTGAAACCAGTGACGTGTGATCAGTGTTCATGTGAACTTTGTATACTGTCTTGCTCTGTAGAAATCATCTCCAAACTTTCTACAGACCTTTCAGATACACCCTGTACATTACGTAAGTTCAGAACATCGTTAAAATGCAATATCAGCAGTGTTTGTGACAGGAACCATCCTCGTGTAAGTCTTTTAGTCGTCTCAATCTTCACAGCTTATAACTTTTTCATGAGACATATTTTATTAACCCTTTCCATTCTACACACGAGATATTTCGCTAAAGTACTGGCCCTCTGGTCCGATACAATTTTATGTTTGATGAGAAATGTCTTTCGCCAACTCTGTAGATAGTTGAAGCAAATTATTCATGAGATATCAACAGTGGAAATTACGTGTTACCATAGAAACATCGTAACAGAAGTAGGGGTTTGATAGAACGAGCATGCAATGGGTGTTGAGTTTAATTTCGGCGTTTTCCTAAGATGAAGAGAAAACACAAGTTAATTATAAATATAACATTCAATCATTATAGCTATATTATTTTATCCTTTTAAGGTACCAAGGGTATTTAATAACGGAATTTGATGTTATGTAAGCTTTATATTTGAAAATGTGTTATCTTATAATCTAAGAATTGGTCAATTTATGTAGACTAACTCCTTAAAATTCTCCTCAGTATTTCAGAGCTTCTGGGTCCATATCTGAGCCCGGAGACCAGCTATCATGACTGAAGTTGATCGCAGTTTTATTTCAGTTCCTCCGCGCTAATTGTAGTACAGTATCTTATATTAGACCGGACCACTTCCCTCCTTATTCCTTCCTGTTTTTTATTTAGCAATTATAATATCTTTCTTTATTATATAATCGAGCTACTGACAGCGTCGTTAAATAAGCCAGGAATAAAACTCGTGCTCTTTCTTTGTATTCGTGGCTGAAATAGTTGGCATATTTTCTTGTTGCTTCGATCCCCAAAGAATTAGGCATCAGCGGTTAAAGAAATTCGGTCAAACAATTTCGTCCCTGAAAGACTGCTTCAGAATTAAAGTGGCGTCCTTCGTATTGAGAAAACCATATGACTGAAGAAGAGATTAGTCTCTGAAACGTCGATAAGCGCCTGCAAGACTGTACAATGTCAAACCTCAGAAGACCGCACTCGACAGTCAGTACCTTACTCTTTGCTCTTAACAAGTACTTCCCATTTCTGTAGACGTAAATCCGGCAAATTTTGGGGAAAAAAATAATGAGCTCAAATTTGAATCCGTATTTCCGAAACGAACTGTTCGTGTGAAACTGAACGTTCCGCCCAGAAAATGTCAATCGTATCTGTCATCGCGCCTACATGGATGCAACCCACGCAAAATCGTTACTTGGTGCAGTTAAAATGTTCACAGACAAACAGGCGCTTGTTGTAGGTTATCGCATGGGTTAGGGCTTGTGGCTGGGACCACTTTGCTGTGTGTCCTCAAGTTTCAGATTTATTTGATGATGAAGAGAGTTACGTAATCGAATGTGACCTGACAGACCAATCGACCGGTAGACAGACTGACTAGTTAGTCAATGAGATAACTACCTTTCCACCCCACTTACCTGGCTGACTGACTACACTTACCGACTAATTAATTAAAATAAATTCTTGAAAGTAAGTTGTTATTGTGAGATTTTACCTTCTCACGGCGGCCAGTCTGAAGATGACTGTCTTCTGGGTTGTTTCGCTTTGTTGTCTGGTAGACGTTTGCCGACGTTTCAGAAGCGCTTTCTGCCTCTGTCATCTCAAGCTCCTTTGAAGCGTCTCTAAACTTCTGCCAGACTACACGACGCAACAACCCAGAAGACAGCCATCTTCAGCATCCAAAGAGATTTTCGTAACTGGACCTGCTGTATGTCATTCGATAGTGTACAACATCGGGGACATAGTGTCATAAAATAATCAACACACATGCGATACAGCAACCGCTTTGGGTCTTTAACCCTTCAGGGTTTATATTTGTGAGATAATCAATATTGCAGCTGCCATTTCTTTCCTGAACCAAGGTTACCATATGTTGTGCGTGTTTAGTGGAAGACAAAGTGTGTACAGGCTGTAATCAAACATATGGACAGTGTTACGTGTTGTAGGCCTAGTTGCTGTTGATCGTTTTAATGCAGTCTGCCTCAAGTTCTCCTGCCGGACTGGGAACTCATTGGCAACAGTTATCGGGTTTAAACCCTTCTGTCTGCACGCAATAATCGCAGATTGGCATCATAATGAGACGTTCGAGTATTCCAAGGCCACAGTGAAACACTGCCGCTGTATACTTTCAATGCGTGTTTGATTTCTTAACACAAAGTTCTGAGTGGAATAACTGACTGCACTAACTCCATGGACATGGACTGTTTTTTTAGGAGTTGTTAGATACTCACCTGGTGAGGAAATTTCCCGACATTTTATCACCGCGTTTGGAATAAACCGGTGTGGGAATCTATTCTGAGTTAGTTGACACTCAATCAACAACTTTTTTATTTAAGATCCGTTTTAATATTATCGTTTCATCTACAATTATGTTTCTTCTGTTGATGTTTTCCAGTTAAAATTATGAAAAAATAATGTCTTTTTCAGTATGCGTAATAAAACTGATAAAATAAGTACTTAACGGGGTAATTAAGTAACCCATCTGCGTGCTGGTAAATGTAGTCCGTCCTTGGCAGAGAAACTGATCACTTCCGAGGCCTTGGGTTAAAGGTTTAAGCAATTTATAACAGTAGAATAACACATTGCTTAGACAAAAAAAAATCAAGGTTTGCAACGTACTTTCACTTCAACAGAGATGAATTCGCCAATACAGTGAACCGCCTTGAATACTTTAAAATGAATGAAAGGACTGGTATGTCACAAGTTGCCATGCGCTCTCCTTGGTCAGACACCCCACTTCATGGGAAGTCGTGTCAAGGTAGCTACGACGTGTCTGACATCGATCTTCAGTATCGATTTTATATCGGCGTGCTTTATTCGAGTGTAATGTTCCATTACGTCTGTGTCTGTCTGAAATCAGATAGTTCTGGATTTTATATTTGGCTGTGCCAAACTGAAATATTTGCGTATATTAGGCTACCTATGAAGACAGGCTTTGCATGTGGGAGGTCCGGGGAACGAATCTCGTCTCCTTTACTCAGCAGTCGTCGTCTGGCGATCGGTTGTCATTACGCTGATAAACATTATTTTTATTTTCCTTTGTTGACAGTCTGGATAACCCATTCAGTGGGCCTCTAATTACTTGTTACGGACAAGATATTCGTGATCCGATTCCCGGTACGGGCAAGAGTTTTTCTGTTCTCCTCCACGTCCAAACCAGCTCGGGGGCGCAACCATCATCCTATTTAGTGGTTACCGGGGACTATTTCCCCAGTGGTCGGGCCTAAAATCCATCCGCCTCTATCTGGTGCCAAGGTCAAGATTGGGTGGGACTATACATCCCCGTATATTTCCATGGCGTATTGCTTAATTAAGCAAATTTACGAGGTCGGTCAGATCACGTGGTTACCATTCAGAGGAGTATGGGTCTGATACAGTCTGTTAAAACTGATATTGTAAATTAACATGGTAACTCAGTCTGTCAGAATAAGCCAGTAATACGAAAAAAGTATTAGTCAAAACCCAAAACGTCATGGGCTTTGAATATACTCCAGACACGGCGTTCGAAATAATTATGATCTGATAAAAAAGTGACAGAAATCCTCATGTAATCAGATCTTCGTTAAACAATCCAAGAAGCGAACACATACACGCACTAAAATTTTCTTGTGCGCTCAACCGCGGCAGAGTTTAGTTTCAAACACAGACCCTGGTAACAGTCACAGAGTAGGTCTCCGAAACGCCGGTTTTAACTTCATTTTGACGTGGATGATAGCCCGAGAATATTTTTATTCGCAGTGAAAGCTTAAAATCTTACGTAATAGTAAACAACAGATTAACTGATAATTTATATTAGAAATATAGGGCGATATTACTCGTATTATTTAACTTCCGTCCGCATTTCCACAACATTTAATGTGCAAGGCTAATTGTGAAAGGATACAAGCTAAAACGAAAATGTGTATCAGCATCGGTGTGCCATGATACTGTTTACGCATCAACTTCAGTACTTGTTATCATATTAACTTACCTTATACTTTACGTATTTTGCCGCGCTAAACTTTATCGTTAAAATTTATGTGGATGTAGACGGAAGTGTGACTATAATATACGAGATGCTGCAATTAAAATTTATAATGTTACGTTACAAAATGACAGTGTGGTTAGACGAGAGTGTACAGAAGGCTCTGCTTAATAGAAAGTGACAGAACCTTCGTAACTTCCCAGAGAACGGATGGCTACAAAGAAAAATCCCAAGGTAAACTTTTAAATTATATTAAGAAAGTTATAAGTGCAAGACACATTTAATATTACACGAAGCTGAGAAGCGAGCATTGATTTTGTTTTGTTCTGTGCTAGAGGCTACCGTATAAACTATTAAAGATATACGAGTGTGTTTGTTTAAACCTGTCTTCATGAAGATTAATGCTTCATATTGCAGTTGCAACATTATTAAACATGAATAAATAACCCTAGCAGATTGGTGTTTCGGCAACATTCTATGTTTGTGGAAGATGCCGGTTCTGAATTGTCCCGTGGGTTTCCTCAGGCGAATTCCAAGTTAGCCTACCTTGAAATATGAAATGGCTGACTCTTCCCATATCTATGCCGGCTGGTAATCACAAATCTAGATCATCCTCGAAAGAATCAGACGACCGACCGACCAATACTGATCTGCTGTAATAATTCTTGCACCAAACGTCCCTGTGTGTTGAACACCGCTAATTCCTGTCGGCAGGTCCCGGGTTTGAATGGCCGTCTTAATAATGGTTCCTCTGCCCGTAAGGGAAATTATGGGATACCACGTTGAAACGCATCACGACCTCTTCGATATCTAAATTATTTCATAATCAGTCTTCCAATTCCAATATTTTGCGCCATCGGCAACTTTTCTGGAGGCGGAATCCCGTCGCTGAACGACCTGTCGTGTTGCTACAAATCCAATGTAGTAATCAATACTGTCGATGATTAATCAAATGATTAAAGCTAATGCCCCGTTAAATGTCCATTTGGCTGAGGACCGCATACATTGCCATTAATTTGAGCGATCTGCCTGCCAGGCATTAGTGAGAATACGGGCAGGTGTGACATCAAAGTACTGGATCGGCCGTGTCGCCACTGGCCTTGCCTGCGAGTGGTATATCCTATCGGTGGTTAAACAGAAACTGTCTTAAGTAAGCGACTGAAAAGTGTCTGCATACGAGGTCCATCTGATTTTGAATGACTAGGTGTTTGAATCATCTTGGCGACATGATGCAGGTCTCATTTTATCTATTGACACACATGTCATGTGTAATATTCGAGATAATTTTTATTGACAGGATAGATGATTAATAATAGAAAGGTTTAATGCAGAGTGATCAGAAACTTACGCGATCCTTGAAGGTAAATGTTACAGCAGCATGTGACAATATGATAGTGTTCATTTGTTAATATCGACTGACAGCACAATTCTTCTCGCTCACGCTACCTGTCAAGTAGGGCAGCTTTTGATTATTTATTTCGTGCAAGCGATGTGGAATTCTCTTCTGAATTCATCCTGACACGTTGAATGCCGTCGAAATACGGCATCTGTAAACATAACCTATATGGCGTGATATTTTATTGAGACAGTACATAGCTTGCAAATTGTTATGAGTTCTTACCCAGATAGCTGCGTGCTATTTGTCTATTTGTAACATATTTTTGACATAAAGGTGTTTTATCGCCTCTCACCGCCACTGATAAATATTGAATAAGATTTCATAACTTCGTGAAATTTTAAGGGTAGATTATGTCGTCACTGGAGATAATTCTGACCACAGATCCACATGTATTCTACGTAATGTACGCTGGAAATGGGCACACGAAAAGTTAGAGGAGTTGCCTCAGCGAATATCATATGTCAGCTTCAGGAGACTGATGAAAAATGCGTGCATCCATGCTTCAGTGTCGTCTTTGAATAACTGATAATTACTCCGCTGATGAAGATTGAAGGGGTAACTCTCAGATAATACAATCTTGAATTCCAACACTGTTAAATCAGATCCGACTGCTATACGTTATTCTCATTTAGTACAAACCAGCAAGTTAAACTTTGCCACACCTCGCTACTATCGACTCAATCCCACATCAGCGATGATGGATGAATTATTCTAGATGAAGACAGGAAGTTACTCGGAAATGTAGGTAACCACCTACAAGACCATACGGGGTCACATCTCTGAAGACCACGATCGATGTCTTCTCCGCCCTGAGAATCTCACATCTCATGCACAACGCAATAAATATTTTCTTCGGAATGCTAAAGGCATTTCTTATTTGTCCCGTGGGCTGCATCCGCTGCAGTCAAATTGTCCTAACATTGTCGTAGAAAAGTGCATTACGATATATCTTGTCATCATTATAGTATTCATTGATCAGGTCAGCTGAACATTTTACTTCTCGAAATAGTGTAGGTACGCAACTCGTAATGCTTCGTGTGTTTGAATCGGTATTCTGTAGAAAAGGCTACTGGAAAATAAGGCGGTTGTGCTGTTCTGTCTTCGGTCCGGAAGGTTTCAGCAAGTGATGATAAAAGTTATTAGTTATGCTGAGGCAAGGCACTGAGGCTTTAGATGGGCAAGATACCAGGGAAGACAGCCGATAAACAACCTTGCGCGTAACAGCAGAGACCTTAAATCTTTGGCACTGTGCTGATCTGATAAGGAGCAGTGGGATATGGGAGAGTCTGACTCGATAATTTGGAAAGAGTTTGCTCGCCTTTCACGTATGATGTGTATGATGCAGGTTTTGTTGCTTGGCATCTGCATCTGATTTTCAGTTTTCTGGTGTCTGTGATTTTTAATAAGCCAATGAACACATGAGCTAAATGTAAAGATGATAAATCTTGATAGTGCTCTAAATTTAGAGAGGTGATGGACTCCATATCTAACTTCCCTTGACACTTGAAATCATACGGTATCATACTTAAAAAAGTTTTACTTATTAACTGAGATTTCAGGTTCTAACGGCTGTGAGTATGAAGATGGCTGTCTTGTAGGATGTTGTACCGTGCAGTCTTGTAGGATGTGACCCACATTTTAGAGGTGCTTACCGTCTCCATCGTCAGAGCGATGAGTCCTGATGGAGGAAGTACATCTGATATATCAGTCAGTTTCTAAGATACTACACAGCTCAGCATTCCAGAAGACAACCAACTTTTTACCTATTAAGTTAACAAAGCGTTCTTAAATGAACCAAGAACTATCACACTAAACAGCTGTGGCAAGTGCGGTTTTATACCCAAGGATGACAAGACAATTTTAGTCAATGTACGGGGTTCTCTTGTCACAAACTGTGTTAAGAGTCAGATGTGTCACGTTTCTCTGGCTAAAAGTTTCAGTATTTCGGAAATTAATTATGAGCGCCAAATCTAAGATGGTTAAAGGTAAAATTATGAAGTTAGGCCTGTTTCATAGGAACATTCAAACTCTGATTAAATATAGTCCTTCTTTGACTAGCAATGTAAAAGAAATGACGTCACGAAGGTTATTTCTAAGCATACTAATGCATGAGACATGTCGACTGAAACGCTAGGTATAAAAGATGGCTGTAACGAAGTAGAAGACAAAGAAAAGAAACGACTGAAAAACATAATATCTATGGAAGATAACGAATGAATAATACGAAGCGATTAATGACCAGTGTATTTATATTGTGTGTGGGAGACGCGTGGACCCCCAACCAGATCACAAAAGGAGGGGAGTGCCTCCAAACTGGATCTCCGTTTCATTATTATTATTTTGAACATCGCCGTCGGCCGGTCACGATTTCCCCGAGCGTCTCCATTTCGTGACCTTCCACTGGCTATGAGACGACAGGTGGTTGCGGCTGCAGGATGGGAAGTGATCGTTACTGATTTACTGATTCATATAATCATATTCACTCCATGCTGGGGCCTGTGGCTTGTGGCTTGTATCGCCAGATTCACAAGCCAACTTGTATGTTGCAGCATCGCTACCTCGTGGAGAGAAGCGGCAACAGCTTCCAAACATAAGAGATGTGTTATTGCAGTAAGTGGAATTTTAACAGATGGTCATGAAACAAACGTAAATAAACTTATGTTAAGATCATATTATTTTATTATTTTTCACATGTTATTTATAAATTTTTTGTTCGCGGTTATCAGAGTCAGATCTTCAATGATTACTGAAAACGAGCCGTTGACCATCAAAAACATGAAGTTCGTCTAAAGAATTTTTCAAATTTCAGTGAACATATTTAAGCAGTTCAGTTCGATTAATAAATTAACGCTGATTTAAAGCCCAGTGATAAATATGTGTACCACCTGCTTTAACATTCAGTGCCTCTGCATTTTGACAGGAGTGTATTTGTGGATTCCGTGTGATTTTCAGAATAAACAGCTTTTATTTCCTTAAACAGCATTAACCAACTGCGTCTTTGTAATCGAGAAATGGTGTGTTTTCTTTGAGGTAGGGACTGAGTCTTTAAATATTGTTTAGATGAGTTTCGGCTTCAGAGCCTTAACAGATAGCTGATAGTTTGACCCTGTACGAACTGAAATCTAATTATCGCGGTGTTACAGTTGAGGAAAACGCATAAAGCTGACTTCATTAAAAAGATTACCAGAAGGAGTACGCCAATCGTCTGTTGGTACAATTTGTGGCTGTGGGAGTCTATTCATAGGATTTCGTGACCCCTTTTCTATCCCATTAGCCACGTCTTGAAGCTACGCAGCGTTAAACTCCACCGTAAGAAATGTTTCTATATAGAAATCGGCTTCGAAAACGTTTTCCTTTGATTGTAGCAGAGCTAGACTTACCTCAGGTGTGTCAGACCGGGTGTTTAAAAATGTCCTCTCCCATTCATGAGCAAACATATTGAATACACGTTATCTTAAACTGGTGTACTCCAATTTATATTTCCTTAAGATGTATTTCATTGTTGAACTATATTCTTCATCTGGAGCTCTGAGTAAACCGCTTTCCTTTAGATGTTCTGCCTGAAAAATGTCGTGTTTATACCTTATTTCTCCCCACAACTCAATCTTGAACTACGTCCTTCATTTCATCTTTCTAACTTACTAGCTGAAGAGAACAGACCACGAAGATCCTCAGTGTATAGTTTTCTACGTTTTCCTATTAATCTCTCTTCTCATTTTCGAGGATATTTATAACAGAGCAGGTCTAACTTCGTGAGAAACTAGGATTTGCAGCGTTGTGCGATCATTTTGTGGTTGTGGTATTTACACTGCATGCATGTTGGACAGCGTCGATTTTCTGAGACGCTGTTACGCACATTACATTTCCGTAATTGGCTGTACTACCATATTCTGGTATTTGGTTGTCATACTTCAGACGTTTCGGGAATTGAGCTGTATAACTATCTTTTGGTGTTAGCCAATTTAAAAAATGTCATGTAAATATGTCTCAGACACTTCATAGTGCCTATTGTAATTGAGGTGCAATGTTACTTCGGATGTGAATATAGAAATAATTATATTTAAGGAGAATTACATTTTCGCGCTGTCTGTGGACCCCGTTCCGGGTCTTCGGTCGCCCCCTTTGAAGCAGGGCCAAACCTAATTACTGACTTCTTCACGCCTACGTACCACCTCAGTACCTCGGCATCCCTTGCCCTTGAAGCTCCGTGGCAAGTGGCCGGTTCGACCTGTCAAGGCCATACATCAACCACTTCGAGCATGGCGTGTCTTCCATTCCGACGCCGGTTGTCTTGAGCACACAGCGTCAGAATGAGGGAGGATCTGTAGCGCGGTCGTTTCACTGACCTGTCAACAAGAAGTTCGCGGTTCGAGTCCGGGCAGTCTGCCATTTGTAACCTGGACGTGAGCCACTTCACTAGCCGCTGTGTGTAATTTATATAAAAAAAATTGTTCTTATTGTATTCAGTACGTAATATTTTCATTTGAGAACATTAAAAATATTTGTTGTTATTGTTCTTATTAAATATATAGAGCAAAATTTGTATTGAGAAGTTGATATTAGCTCAGCTGGTTATAAAATTACTCAACTTTTATGCGGCCCGAAAGTCCATTGTAATATTTACAACATCTCGCCACAAGACCCCGCCGTGAGCCAGGCGAATCCACTCCATATCCTCACATCTTATTTTTTTAAAATCCTCTTATCAACATAGATTTCTGTATTCATTTTTCATCTCTCCCAGAATAACAAGATAGAACAGAAGTGTAATACACAAGAAGGAATGTCGATTAGATTATTAATGTTAATAATATTTAAGAGACCGAACACAAATATATAATTATTTACGTATTTGTGGTATATTTAACTACGCTGTCAGCAGCTATCACTGTATATGGCATTTAACAAATAACTCGTGAGAAACAAAATAAAATGTATACAGAGGCCTGCTAGGTTAAGTGAACGCTTACCAAATATAAAATATGAATAAATAATGGTAATGACACGTAATGAGTTATGAGTGCAATACGATCAACGGCAACCAAAGCGCAAAACGTGTTTTAACTTAGAGCAGTGCCAGAAACTAACCAAATTTCTATTCTAGCACGTTTGACGGTTGTTTGGTAGTTAATAAGCTGTCCATGTGGTGATTATCTGTGTGCCGGCAAGTAGTTTTTTGGATCAAGTGAATCATTTTCTGTCTACCTGATTACTTAGTTCATTAGTTGTTTAGATTGGTAGTTGACTGGCGGGTTAGTTGGTTAGCCCAATGCTTGTATGGCTGATTGGTTGTCTGCTAATGAGGTCGTTACGTGTACTTGGTTCTTCAGTTGTCGAGCGATTACGTCAGTTGGCTGTCTAGTCTGTTATTATGTACAAATCGTATGATTTTGAATTATGCCAATGAAGTATCCTGTTAGGTAATAGTTTTAAACTACTTTCAGAGACAGTTTTAATATCTGGTTGGAAGATGAACGCACTGTCACGCACGTGTGTGTTTGTGTGTGATAAGCGAAACAGAATCGGCATTGTAAGCTTGTACATCTGCGCCCTGGTACACTGACACCACGCTATGAGCTGTAAAGAAAAGCAGTACATAGTCTTCAGACATTTTGGTAGTATTCCTTAGGCAGGTGATCGATCCATATCTACACAGAATAAATAATCGCAGAAAGACTCTACATGCGTACATACCCCTTTAGGATTCAAACCCGCGAACCTGTGTTCACTACGTTCTGTACGTGTAGTAATATCTTAGGGGTGGACTCCCTGCATCAGTGGTGTAAGCAGGCGATAAATATTTGCGTGTAGTTATGCCAAGGTAAATTATTTGATGTCTTCTCTACAGCAGAGCAGAAAGAATTAAAAAAAATGTCCAGTTGGAGGAAATTACAGCAGAACGAGCTGACAATGTTTCAATGAATTTGCATGCGTTTGGCGTCACAAGCAGAAACTCGTGATCAGTTGAGCTATAGCGAAATTGAACTCAAACATGCAGAACTTCCTCAAAAGAACTCTTAATACACAAGTCCCACCCCTCTACCATTATTAGACTCGTTTCATAGACCTCTCCCCCCTCTTAACTGAGCGCAGAGTTCATTTTGCAAATTGAAACTGATAAAAAATTACCTGAGATGGAGAATGAGTCAACAGAAAGATTGGCTCTCTTATCCTGGCTATTCGCAGAGCAGCAAAGCTAGTTCAGCAGTTCGGTGGGAAAGAGCGACGAGAATGAAGGAGGTGAGAAGAGGAACAGAGATAGAGTGCGATCGTATGGATAAAGTAATTGAATTCGTTGAAAGCAAGTCCACGAAAATTGGCCCCTTAAAGTAAGTAAACATTTACAGTTTTAATTTGGCAAAAAGTGCAGGGCTGTAGTTAAAATCATTCGCCGCTCGGCGATGTGAGTAAGCGGGAACACGTTCAGACCGACGTAATCCCCCCGAGATAACCCCGGCTGATATTGCAGGGCTAGTTTTGCAACTCGTCTGTCGACTGCTTGTGATTTTGTTATGTTGTTCAGCAGATAATGGATAATTGAAAATGTGGGAAAGATGATGAGGAAAAGGGCAAACAGGAGTTTAGATTGGCTGCTAGGATTATCATTACAAGAGATTCGAGGTCCATTGTCTTGGTATGATATTTCGGCTAATACTTGCCTGTTGGGGTAATGTAAGGCATATTGCACGTATGGTGAAATACAATCCTAGTTTTGATTGAAAATTTTATGAAACAAATTAACGAATGCAGTATTTTAAGGCTGATTCATAGGTTATTTGACGACACTTTTCAATTGTGTTGGTTACAAATTATCGACTAATATGCCTCAAATAACTGTGAATAATTAATTGGAATGAGTGTAGAATGATGGGTCGGAAAGCTTTCACTCTTGAAGGACGCCTTTGGATAGTTCTCGAATACCTGCTTCGCCGTGTGCATAAGTGTACAGACTACCTGGACAGGAAGAGCGGTCGTGGTTTTATGTGGACAGAACCAGTCTGTATGAAGTTCCGATAACCGGATTTGTGTTTGTTGTTGCTTGTCTTGTGTTTGGGTGGACCACATCCTGCCTCACGCTTGCGTACAGTCGCTGTTTCAGTCCGAAAGTACCAGTTCCTTGCTAACTCCAACACAGAAGATCCTGGTATCGGATCAGTTTCTCAGAGCTGTAACGAACGTCTTCTAATGTACAAAACCAAGCAGGTCAACACACTTTGTTTAGATTCGGGAGAACTGAAGTTGTAATCTCGATTACTGACAAATTATCCTGTCAGGCTTCTCTTACGCTCTCTAGGAGAATAGTGGAATATTGCCTTAAAATATGTCACAACTGCTCGTTTCCATATCCTTCCCGATTCGCCCTTTATGAGCACGCATTCCATATCTCTCGTGAAGGTGGCCGTTGTCTGGGATGTTACGTCGTGTAGTCTAGTAGAAGTTTCGACTTTTCAAAGGTGCTTGCTACCTCCATCATTAGGTCAATTTTTCTTCAGGCACCCCTGAAACGTCTGTAAATTTCTTTCAGACTACACGTTGCCGCAATCCAGAAGACAACCATCCTCATACTCGCCGCCTTGAGAACCTGAAATCTTACTATATATCTCATTCGATGTTGCATCAATATGAACATTCAATATGAAAACGTTTTGTTGGCGAGACACAGGACTCGAAACTGTACTGACACGTTATTGGTTAAACAAAGCTAGTAGACTAACTTGACTGGCGTTCTTATTTAACATAAGACGAGACTGGGGTTAGAAACTGTAAATCTTGTGCAGGGAAAGCGATGGAATTTATTTGATAGACCCACAAAACATATCGTAGGGCTTTTGTCACCACAGGACGAAACGGAGAGTCAAGGAGACACCCCGCCTATCATATCCTTCGTTTATTTACCCAAGTGAAGAACACTAGTTACAAAATTTCCATTATATATTGTTCTCCACCCTCCTCTTTCTTCTCTGTCTCTTTCAGACCCAGAAACTCTCATTAGCACTCAGTTACAGCCCTCAATCTGTTCTTCCTTTACAGTACGATACAAGTTCCACACACATGTAAACAACCTTTGGTATACGGCAAAGTGAATTATTGCGTCATCTTGGTCGAATCTGATGCGAGTCTCTTGTTCTTTTCTCGCTGACACGGACTGTGCACTCTGTAGAAAACAACTTTTCATCCGTGGCGAACCATCCAAACCTTTCACCAGCACCAGATCACGAATTTGCATCACGATGCTGCACGGCCGGTGTGATACCTCCCTCTTACAAATTTTACCCATTTACACATCCATTCTATTAAAGTTACTCGCCGCTCTTGTGTCAGTAATAATGTAACGCAGGGCAGGGATTAGATTATCGCACCGAAGACAGCTCTGGTAACAGCTACAGACAGTGTTCCTTTTTACTCAGTCCACTTTACCTTGCGACCTTAGCTAGTACCAACGGACTAGGCTTCAGATATTGGTTCCAGCGAATTGAGTTCGCTCCTTGCTTAGTTTCTTAATCGAAAATCATGATTGAGGATTTAGTATTATTCCTCCGTATTTAGTAGATCCCATGTTGGACATATTTATTGTTTTTCACAGTTTTCCCCCAGTCTCTGATAAATGATATGATATTGCCTTGAAATATTCTGCGGTCCCTTTGTTGCACATCATTTCCAATCAATTATTCACAGACTCCCAACCATTCCAGAAGAACTGTAGTAAGATTATGTAGGGTGACTGGGGAAACTCACAAACAACTGTCAAGTAATATAACCAATCACCGGACCCAGAATAGAATATGTGACCTCCCGTTGACGAAGCAGGGGTCAGACCGTAACTCCGCGACATTCTGGCTTCAGCCAGCACGGTAACAGATCGGCGTGCTAGGTGCCAGACTTACCCAGGTTGCAGGTTCGGATGAGAGTAAACAAGTGTCTGGCGCGTTCGCTGGCATTTGACTTTTTAACATTGTGATTGACGCTTAGGACGTGTCCATCATTGGTGTCCGACTTTAACCAAAACTCCAAATGTTCTGATACATTTTAGTAAATTCTCTTCATCAGTATGAAATTTCGTGACAATCTGTTTAGCAGTTCTCGAGTTATCACGTGTGAATAGACAAACAGGCAGGCAGATGAAAGTATCGTGTCAAACATAATTTGTGAAGATTGTGTGGAAAAGGTATGTTAAAAAATTAAAATTAAATCCTTGGCGTAACAGCTCCAGAGAGCCAAAGCCGAATAGCTTGACTGCTGGCCTCACGTCCACATGCCTAAGCAGAGGTGAACGATCATCCAACCAGATATAGGATGACGTGTGGTCAGCACGACGAACCCCCAGCCATTGCTAGCTTTCCTGACCGGAAGGAAAAGGTATGTTATCTTCTAGAAACAAAACTGTACCGTCTTTGTTGTATGGAATATTCCACCATGAATTTAAAACAAAATACTTGACACCAAACCATGGACACTGGACTCTGGTATGACACAGAACAATACTTCGTCGAGCTCAAAAAGACATCCACTGGATGACCTGACCTCTTTTACGCGCACCGGACGGTACCTTGCCTGAAGAACTCTGGTCCAGGGGAACAACAGACTGCCCCCACCATCTTCCATCTGCCGCTGTCTTCACTTACCTCATCCCGTAAGCATTCCAATTTCAAATTATTTCTCTCTGTACGTGGGGTAAGCCAGCAACTGGACGTAGACTACAGAGTGTTCATAAAATAAGTCGACCGCTCGAACACGAGGTTCGCGGATTTGGATCCATGTTGAGGCACGGATGTGTGCCCGATATTTCCTGAACTATGCTGTGTAGACAGCGGCCTTGCGATGGGCCGATCCCCTATCAAGGGACTATTATCCGTGTCTAACATGCAGTGACGGAGATTGCTACCATTTCAATTTGTAATTTTAAAAGATGTTAACTCTTACAAGTATTTGTTTCCTACCACATTAATAATGGGGAAAGTGAATGAGTGAGGGGTACATGACAACGTGAGCAAGCTAGTGAGAAAGTGAAAACCTCAAATATTACAAACATAACATGATATTACATTAAATATATAATAAGCCACCCTTTCTAGACATGAAGAAAATAAATCACATTTCTGCCTTCAACGCCTTATCCCGCCTGATAATTTACTTCTATTGAATAACTGCTGAATTATTGTCGATTTGGTTGCGATGTGAGCACAAACTTCGAACTATTCAGTTCGGCCGCGTACGGACATACACTGCTTCGTCAACACACAGAGTCAATCTGAACGTAGCGCGAAGTTCGTATTAAATACGTAGGGGTAATCTTAATTCATAACAATCTGTTTTAACACTCCACCATTGGGGAACTGCAAACGATTTCAAATAAAATTATAATCATGCGCTAACAATTATTTACATTAGACAGAAAGAGAGGGAATATAGATTGGTTTGTTTGTTAGGACCCCATTTGTTTTCATTGTGCGCAATAAATTTAACAGGAATTGCTTTATAATAATCTGTATGAAATAAAATTATTTGTGGTATTAATGAAAGCTGCAGAATAATTCAGGGTGCTTTATCCTACTTCATTAAGTTTAAATGAAAACAGCGATAAATACTAACTATTGGCTGTAGGTAATTACGAAATAAAATATTAATGGAGACTCTTTTGTTGTGTTACCACTGTTTAATTTTTAGCAGTGCACTTTACACATAAAAGGGTAATTAATTTTATGTTCTATCTGATGTTTTTAATTTCTGCCTGTAATGAATTCTTCGTACCGCCTAGGGGCCAATTACTCCTGTAATAAAGTACCCTTGCGATCATAGGCCTACCTGTGGTCTGATAGCGTACCCAGAGAGATGGCAGGCGAATTTACTGTGCACGTATTCGCGAATGTAAGAGGGAAGGGAAAATCAGATTTAAACAATCATTCTCGTATCTGCTTACCGAATCCAGGGTAATGTACTTGCGAACGACAATACAGCGACAAAGAAACTGAAAATCAAAATGGTTTACTATGAAATATAAACTAAGGAAATGCCTGTTTTTTTAGCTCGGGTTCAGTTGTTTCATAGTCTAGATCGACCGAGTCCGGATATTTTAACTCTATAATTTATGTGGAGTTCAATATAATGGGAATTTCAATAGTAAATATTAAGAATGTGGACGTGATTGGTCGTCCTGTATTTAAGATTTTGTTTCTGTATTCTTGTTTAGAGAATGAGGAAGAACAGAACAAAGGTCAGAATAGCAGTGACCAGGTCGAAATTCGTAACCTGGTTTCTCCCAATTGCAGAGATAGAGATTTGCTCGACAGCATCGTGTTCGGTTCTTTCATCTACTACATAAAATAAATAAATTATAATGGAATCAAAAGTTCTGAAAATATGATATCTGATGTAAAAATGCTTCTGTTAGTTTCGACATGTCTGGCTGTATGTAGCAGCTCGAGAACTGCTGAACCGATATTAATGAATTTTGTCAACACATTACAGTGTTGGCTCAAATCTAAGAACAATAACGGACACATTTTATGATATGGGCGAGAAGTTTCTTATTAAAAATTGTTGGGAGTAATGAAACATGTTTTTGCTCTATACATTTCTCTGCCAAGACTTGATGTTTCCAACGTAATTAAACGAAGTAATTTTTGTACTGTATTCTACCAAACGTCGAAAACTGTTAGTTCACCTTGATCAAACTCTGTATTGGAGATCCTTATTATGCATCAGCATTTAGCATGCATTTCTTAATTTCATCCCCCATTACGACTGAAGTTCAGAAACTCATTGCAGGTGCATTTGAAAATAAAGTTGTAACAAGAACTTGTTGATCTTCAGATGAATGATCAGAATCAAATACAATGAAGCACACGTATTTAATCCATTTAGTTGGGAAAAATCGAGGCCCAGCTGCACAGCCTACAAAGTATCAGAAATGGGAAAGCAAGGACTGCAAAGGGTGGCTTCCCCTAGCTGGCGGATTGGTGCACCCCCCCATTACGACTGAGCCACATAGCAACGAGCCGGTTGTTCCGGCTACGTGGCAGTGGCGTCACGACCCCATCTACACGTGTCTTAAAGACGCTACATCAACTGCAGATGCCAAATAATGTATGAGTTTAGAGTTTCATCTTGAAAGGTGGGTCGGGAAGGGATTTGGAAGGGAGTGGTCGTAGTGAGGTTTCACAAAATTTCCAGGTTCGGAAATTTAACCCCTGACCCCCCCCCCACCCCCCGAATACGAAACGGGAAATACGTATATTCTTTGGAAACGTAGGAATGTTCAGGTAATTATTTGGGAGCAACGGGGACAACAAATACTGAACGTATAGTACAATTAATGAGACCAAGTTCAGGAAATGCTTGTCCCAGTTCAGTTCAGAATCCTTCATCTTCCCAGATACTGTGAAGAAGCCCACAGATCTACAGCAGCGTCTGTCTGTCCTATAGCTAAATTACAAACACAATAAACACTAATTCACAGATTTTTTTTTTTAAAAAATGTGGGCACTATGCCATTGTAGACTCCCACATTTTGGTGCTGTTTAGCTTTCGCTCATAAAGATACTGTCCGCATCATTAATCTCGGTGTTCTATGAAGACGGGCGAGGAGGAAAGTTAATATGACTTTCTGTGCGCATGCTGTACTCCGTACTACCGTCCGTGAAACATTTATCTGTTGTACGCACAACATGAGCATTAAACAATAGAGCAAACACTGCCTCGAAGGATGTTTGTTGACAAGTGAATATCTACTGGTGAAGGCTGTCTTCTGTGATTTTGCACCGAGCAATCTGCTTGATATCTGTCGGCGTTTAAGTAGAGCTTGCTGCCTACATCTTCGCCAATTGATGGAGGAATATTTATCGTTGAAACCTCACTTTATGCTCATAATTTCAGGATATAAAGTTGTAAATGCCAGTGCTCTGAATGTTTGACGCCACTGTTCGAAGCAATTACAGCAGTATCCCTCGCAGTGCAGAGAGAGAGAGTCATGAACAGAAAAAAAATATATATGTACATGGATGGGGCTCGTGTTACAAGATTGTAATGCGGGCACATATTAGCAGCCTCCCGTGTTATTAGGCGTGGGGACGGGACGACTTTTTATGTGTTGAAGGAAAGGGTAGCGCTGGATGAACGGGGCTGACTCACTCAGGGGACGGGGGTTTTACGACCGCTTCAGTGTGTTCCAGCTTCCAGCTATCGCATGTTCCGAAAGTCAGGCCGTGACCTGTGAGCCGACACTCGGAGAATCATTGCCAATGAACACTGCCCTAGACGGACAGGCTGCATTCTTTGAATTCCCGGTTGATTTAATAGCTGTCGTGATTATTTTCGTGATTTTTACCACAATGCAAGGACATTTCATTTAAATAGGCCACGACCGAGGAGTTATTTTGGACGAGACAAAATCGGCAATGACAAAAATTTTGGACTGCAGGTAGAAACTGACTTGCCACAATTACAGATCGACTCTCTAGATTAGCGACAGACAGATGGATGCCTAAGGTCAACTGTTGGACAACTGAGACTGGAACGGGTCAGTGAACATTCAGAATGTTTGACAATCTAATATCAGATCCATTCAAGCAAGAGACTTTGAAAATGTCTTGAAATTGTAATGTTTTAGGTTATTTTTCTGTGTACAAAGTATAACGGAACTTATAAAACAAACATTTGTAGTTATACTTTAGTACACCCGTTTCTGCCATGTAAGAAATCGTTTTCCCCTTTCTACGACCCACGTTTTTCAATTTAACGGTTGCAGGAATGGGTATAGAGTTCATGTGAGTATGTCAGTGATTTTGAGAAGTCGGAATGTGGTGTATGAGTAGAGCAGCGTTTGAAAGATCCCCAGAGCACTGAATGAATGAAGTAACTCCTTCTGCTTGGGTTCCATTAGTGTTGTAGTCCCACTTTTGTGTGCGTAAAGCACTCTAAATAATTGTCGTGAAGCTTGTGATTGTAAGGTTGGAGTTAATTAAAAACAAAATTAAAATCACAATAAACAATATTTGAATATTAAAATTGCCGTAGATTTCAATTTTTGCAAAGCTCCAACTATACGCACAATTTTTTCATAGCTCGAGAAGTATGAAAGAGAATTTTACGTTATCAATAGAAAGACTTGAACAGCTTAGAGCTTATTTGTTGGAGTGGAAATTCAAAACGACCGTTAATGCAATTATTATAATGTTTTAATTTTCCTTGTATGAAAGAAATGAATTAAAAGTCGCTTCTAAACTCAGCTCTATTCACAAGAAATGTAATTTTCTAGGTCTGACATGACGTTTTGTATGTGTGTATATATATATATATATATATCTTTCCTTTTCTATCATAAACCCGTTGTATCAGGCAGCTGTTTTCCATCTCTGTCACCCTCACACAGGTTCGACCCCACCTTCTTTCTATTACTGTAATTTGAATTCAAAACTGTTTCTGTCTTCAGTGCCAGAGAGTTGAAAGAAACTCCCGTATGGACTGTAGAATAACACTTCAAAAGAATATAAAATGCATTAATCTCGCAATTCATTTGAAATTTTTTTCAAAGTAATGTGGAAACTCTACATAACATTTTTACATAAGTATACTGGAACAAAAATATGGAATTGCTAATAATTAAATATAAAATATTATTTTAGTATCATCCAAAACTAGGTACTATTCAATTCGGAACCTTTAATATTTTTGTTTCTTGTCCTCTGTTGAGGAGGATATTTGGGCCTAAGAGAGAAGACGATGGGGCGTGGAGAAAACTGCATAATGATGAGCTTAAAAATCTGTACTGCTCCCCCGGTATTGTCAGGGTGATTAAGTCGAGAAGAATGAGATGGGCTGGGCATGTAGCGCGAATGGATAGGACAAGAGGTGTGCACCGGGTACTGGTTGGGAAGCCTGAGGGGAAGAGACCGCTGGGGAGACCTAGACGTAGATGGGAGGATAATCTCAGGCGGGATCTATGGGAGACAGGAGTTGAAGGAGAATGGATTTTGTTGGCCCAGGACAGGGTCCGGTGGAGGGCTTTGGTTAATTCGGTGATGAACCTTCGGGTTCGGTAAGCCATCTAGTTAGTTAGTTAGTTAGTTAGTCCTCTGTCAAAGCTCAAAAAGAAAATATACAGGACCATAGGCCTTCTTCACATTTTCTGTGGTTTTGAATATGGTCTAGTAACCTAAGGGAAGAAAATGCTCGTAGAGTCCAGGGCGCAGAGGAGAACAGGAATTAGCAGGAGGATGAAAAACACAATACATTAAAGAACTTAATACTTTGTGTTATTGCAGAGGCTGGATTAATGAGCGCGAGATGGGTGCAACATGTAGCAAGCGTGGGATAGAAGATAAATTCGTACATTTTAGTGGATGTATCTGAAGTAGGAGGAGATCACTTGGAAACCTAGAGAATAATGTTATTACGGACCGTATAAAACTAGAAGGTGAAGTGGTGGACTGTATTGTACCAGATCACAACAGGTTATAATGGTGTTCTGGATATGGTAATGGCATTTCTGGAACAATTAAAGCAGGGAGTTCTTTGCCAGTAACTAACCAAGTCCTTAATAGGACATCTTGTTTCGTTTTTATGTTTTTGTATTTAAGCTTCTCTTATGTATGATGTAGAGTGCATAACAATCAATACTAGCTGTTACCTGAGATTTGAGGTTCTCACTGCATTGAAGACGTCGATTGTGGTCTTTTGTGATGTAACACGTTTGGGTTAGAGATAAACTGAAGCGTATGAAACCGTTGTGAATTACACCATGCGGTCTTAAATTTATTATACGCCATTATGTCAGAAAATACTCTGACGTAAAAGGTTCTTATTTCATTCTTGTGCTTATAACAGCAAATATTGTAAAAGGACTAAAGAGAGAAATATATTAATTACATTAGATACAGGAATAGCATCGTTAAATGCGGTCTTGCGATTGAAAAACTTCTTAGTATTCTTGTACTTTATTTCATGGATGTCATATTGATTGATTCAGTACTATAATAAATTTGTTTATTATATATTACATGTTATAATTTACACTCTTTGAAAGAGAAAAGGCATATTTTAGTCTCATTTCGGATTACTATGTTTTGTTGGTATTGAACTTCTCCTGTTATTTTTAGACAGCTTAATTGAATGCTTTCATTTCCTGTCTTGCGTGCGAAGACTTCATAAAGATGATTGACAGTGAACGAGTCCCCCCCCCCCCCCCGGTTGGTTATTAAAACACGGTCACTGTGAAATCGGCTGTTAGTACTTATGGCAGGCCTACATATATTTTCTCTGTGTGTGAAGTGAACGGTGTTAAAGAACATTCAGTATAAAAATATGAAAGACATGAACTTGGTGAGAGGAGTTTTATTCTGCAGGGCCACATTCTCCCGTTTCTGAGCCCCTCCGAAACACGTCACTCTATGGCTAATATTTCACTTGGAAATAAACGCAGTTCCTGTCCACCCTTAATATTGTTGAAGAAGGGCTGTACCCATAGGGATAGATGGGGTGGTTACATTGGTAGGGAATGTGGCCCTATGGCGTTGAAACTCGTGCAAAAAATAAATTCAACCCTTGCAAAACCGTTGTACCCCTGCTGAGAGCGTCCCAGAATTAACCCCGTCATTTCAACCCCTCTGGTATATTTTCGTCTATTAACAAATCCGTTTCTTACATATTCAGACAGGGGAAATGCAGATTGTTTATTTTTTAAAGCGTTATTATTTTATGTGCTTAAGCGGTGGTTGTAGAAGTTTATAATTTGTGACTGTCAGTGGGGTGAAATGATTAAGAGAACAAAAATGATCATGTAGACAAGCTCTACAGATATCATCGGTTGTATAAAGGCCTACCAAATTTCTCATCTTCTGTTCATAAGGAACATTTTAATGATTTTTCCTCTTATTCTCGCCACACTAAGACTTGACATTAATATTGAGTGTGATATTGTCATAACTTACTCCCTGAGCATCCTTTATATAAACATTCAACGAAGGGAAGTTGAGATGTCAGAATGGTACGAGGAACTGTGGTGTACCTCGGAGGTCTTCTAGAGCGTAGACTATAATAATAATGATAATGCTGATAGAATTGTAACCTCTGTCCTTTACTCGTATTTGTGGAATTAGTTTATTAAATGTAGCAATTGTTTGATCTTGGTTGAAAATACTAGTCTTTGGTTAGAAGACCAGATATTTAAATTAATTTTATTTGTTATAATTTTTATTAATTTAATATTTTGGTGGATAGCTGTAATAGAGTTCAGCTTGCCCTAGTGATTTTTCTCCAGTGTTCTATTCTAATTTTCTCATTGTTTATAATTAACAAGAATATCTCGTAAGAAATTAACCAGCTTACGTTTCTTCAGTCTGTACTGTTATGCTAGCAAGAGTTTGTAATTAATTTCTATGTGTTATTTGCATTAGCTGAGACACAGGAATACGAGGAGACTAATGATACCAGAGATGAAATTAACAAGACGCATCATAACAAGGTACAGTTTGTGTAACCTACATTTTTTTTTTTAATTGGAGTGGACCCAATCGGAAAGAAATTAGCGCAGCCTAGAACTTGTTGGATAATGCTAGAAGGATGAAAAACATTAGACACACAAATAACTTGACTGCCGATCCGTCGGAAGACGAAGACATAGTCAAACATTACAGAGAGAAGTATACGGTTACGATAGTAGGACAATTATCACTGTCTTAACTCCGTCGCCAGTAGAAGAGGATATAAGGACCCAGACATTTTAAGATTTTAAATCTTTCTCCTTATTCTGAAGGGATAAGACAAACGTCAGAGAGAAATTGACAGATTTTCGGATGGTGGCGTTACGATATGTTCGCAACATTTACACTTTTATCATTAAAATTCTTGTCGCTATATGTACGAGAAAGTGTGCTATATCAGAGGGGAATCGAGAGGCAGGTGTCTTGGCTACTTTTAATGCAGAATGTCTGCATGCTTGAGATATATGCAAATTTTGGTGTTTTGGGTTGATGCCGTGTGTTGTAGGCGGTTACCAGCGTTTCGGAGGAACATATATTATCCATCTTCAGAACCAGCTACAATACTGCACGACGTTATAACCCAGAACACCACACTATCTACTGCTGTCAAAACTCATCAGAATATTTATTTTTTGAAAACTTCCTGTTATGTCACATAGGAACGATGGTGGTGTCGACAAACAGTGCGTGATCTCTATGAATGGTGTGTCGGAGCGGGTTTGGAAGGTATACGTCTCGGATAAGCTTAGATTTTTGCCCTACAATTCACCTACGGAGACAATGGAAAACCGTGAGAATGTTTGACACACTATCCGGTCCTGCGGTTTTATCCAGGGACCTTGCTAATGCACGTACGCTTTTCAGCACACGGAACTGTCTCTCATTATTATCCCACCCCACAAACGCTATTATGGAATTGCTTGCCTCCCCGCTTATATGAAGCTGTGGTCCTTCGGTTTTATCTCGCTTTAAATACCACTGTTCCTTGCGGAATTTTGCAATTCACTTCAAAATGTGAATAATCCGGAATTCGATATTTGACTTACCTCTCCGTTCGTAACTACACAAATCATAGAAAGCGGAATCGATAAATGCCAGTTATATTTTTCTGAAGGTGCTGCTACTGTTTTTATTTTATGTGTACGTATCTGGTTTGTTGGAGAATTATATAGGCTAATGGACAAAGTTATGATACGGGGAATGTGTGTGCTATTAATCAAATAACTTCCTCATACCATGGGCTACTCACATTCATACTACATGAACAACCAAACCACCGCGTTCGAGAATTGGATTCCAAACTCGGTGGAGTAATTGTATAGAACGGCGGATGGATGTGAAACGACTATTTGTTGGATGAAGCAGAAAAATTGCATAAATATCCTGGGAATTATTTACCTTTTATATACGTATGTCTATTTTTTATTTCCTTCTGTCTTTCCATGTTATCTTTTCCCCTTATTTTTCTTTATTTTACTGGTTTCTTTTTCATTCCCTATTTCTTCCTTGCAGACCCCAAAAAGTGTGCATAATTGTTATCTCAGGACGCTGCTGGAGGCCACTGAGCTCAAATGAGCCACCATCTGTATTTCGTCCTTCCAGGAGCCTACACTCACATTGCTAAACGACAAACACTGTACGTAACCCAAATTGCGTCCTGATAAAATACAAATTAACGACGAACGAAGGAATTGAAAAGCTGCCATGAAAGATGGTTTTATCAGATTTCAGTAAATGAATACAGAAATAATTCTAAACAGCGCGCTATACATTCATAGAATATAATTTGTATATGAATAAAAATGGAACGGGAGTCCAGGTTTATTTGCATGTGTTTGTTTGCAAGAGAAGGGAGCGGAAGAAGCCGTCCGTAGTTGCAACACATTTATTAAAAACGAAAAGAGAGTAAAGCACCATCATGGAATCCAATTATAGAAATTTATTAACTGTGTTTGTGCAAGTATAAACGCGATTTCGAGCGAACTATGGCGGTAAAATTGAGATCAGGCTGCCTGAGCGGAAAGCCGGAGTAATTGCCAAATGTTGGCTCCAGTAACTTTTTTTTTCCTCTGGTCGTATTTCAGCAACAAAGGCTTTCCCCTTTACATTATTCGCTGCCAGTGGCGGGTTATGGTTTGTTTACTGAGCCTGTCATTTAAAAGTAGCGATTTTACGCATTATATATGATTTAACAATGTTAGTACCCTTTTATTTTATGTTTTTTTTTTTTTTTGAAGAATCATACCATTTAAAACGTTGCCTAACAGCACTGACTGCCGCGATGCAAAAATTAAATTATAAGCAGAACCATCCTCGCGTAAAGGCTCTCCCATAATTCCCCGTGACGCTGGAGCGAAGGTCACTCTGGCTGCTAGGCCGATGCTCATGCCAGTTGCGTTGAAGTTGTACAGGTGCGAACGTGAAGTATTCACGAGCGGAACGTTTGCTTATTCTCGAAATAATTTGCTGGTGTTAGTGAAGCATTTACTTTTGCGTATTTTGAAAATGAAATACCGAATAAGACAACGATACATTTACCGACTGGTAATAAACTTTCGAGACACGGGGAAAAGTTACAGAAGACATCTACTATAAGTCTTTTCTGTAGGTTCTTCGTAACAAATAAAATTGCGTTTTAAATGGAACATTCTGTACTTGATTTACGCCAAATATTCGTGCGCACAAGGCCTATTATTTGTCAGGTTAATATGGTTTATTTGTACTGAGGTCCTGAAGGATATTACGTTTTTTTGTCACGTTCGAAAGAAAAATATTTAAGTAGTGGTTCTGTATGAATGTTTTAAGTTGCGTTCAGACAAATGGGAAAATAAGAAGGGTAAAATCTGTGGAAATACACTTTCAAAGGGGATTGAGACATTTGACTGCCCGGGATCTGACGAGCAATGCATTCGGTGTTTTTTGCAGAGAGAAAAGTGTTTGCCACGTTCACAGAGAACGGAGGATTAAAGAAAGTCCCAAAGGAACCATTCGGCTTATACCGAAAATTGAAGAGCAGTGTGAGAAGACCGAGCATGAAGAGACTTAGGAAGTCAGAACAGTCAGTCTATTGACTACGTGTAATAATAGTGGTAGCAGTAATAGCAGGCTAATACACATATTAGTATGGGAAGAATAGAAACGGAAGAACACTGGTATTCTACATATACTTAAACATGTCATTTGTCTCTGTTTGCTAGACCAAAGCTTTGTGGTATATCCGCCGCTGAGTAGAACGGCATCTTCCGGAGTTTTACAAACCTTGGCCCTTATAATCTTCCGGCATTTTGAATCTTAACATGCAGTTTTCCGCGTTGAACAAGAAGTACAAGGAAATAAATTCAGTGAAGAAAATAAATTATTTCCGAATCCTATCGTGTAATTTTATTCGCCCGTCAGTGGCAGAGTTTCACACTGTTATTTTGGTTAATATTTTTACAGTTACGTAGAAATTGAATACAATTTAAGTTTACTTCGTTTACAAAACGTTTTTTGAGACTGATCACTGTTTAGGATCTGATGCTACATTTATGTCAGTCTTTCAATAGAAATGTTGCATGGTGCACTAAATCAGGTATCGACCCTCTCCTCCCATATTTAATCAGCATGTCTGATCTCATTGGAAGAAATCATATAGCGTGGAATGGAATGAGGTCCTGTTAATTTAGTATCGTTTAAAAAAACAACGAAGTTATTGATCAAGCATTGTTTTAAAATTAATGGCGTAAATGGTGCAAAATACGTTTTTGTGCTCGAATCACGTTATTTACTATAATTTGTCTGCAAATTTCCAGTGGATAATATCAAGGCGTCGCCTCCTTCTGGATTGATTACAGGTCTGTATTATCTTAGCTGGGTAGGCCTATGGTTCGTTGAATGTGTGCAGCTGTTTTTCCACACTGAACATAAACCTTCATTGCGTAATGTTTAGTTAAGTTAGAGAGCCAACTTTACACTTTCTGTGAGTTGTAGTCAAGATCTATAAGCAGAATTATTTTTTTCAGCAGTTGTAACTGAAACCGTCGTAGGTATTCTTTATCTCGATTGGTAGGTAAATCAGTTTGTTTAGTACTATTACTGCTAATATGTATTGGCGCAATTGAACTTCGGATCACAATAACTGAACAATTTTAAATAAGCTGTTTTTATGCGTAACGTGTTATGCTGAAGCATATTTTAGTCACATTTTACGAATACTTTTATAAATATTTAATACATGTAGAGCTGTTTTATACAAACATTACAGTCAGTAATGAGAACGACAATTAACCTTTGTAGATATTTTCTTTCAATAATCATACCGTATTCTTTCGACATAATGTCCACCCTAGTAAGGGTTCTGCTATATGTGTTATGACTTTCATGTACGAGTCGTCAGGCTACTTTTGGATCTCGGATCGAATGTGGTTTCGGTTGGTTTATCCATTCCAGCCATACAAAATGTTGTGTTTCTGTTAGATTTGTGAGGTTAATTTAATTATTATATCCTGCAAAGCTTTCATACCACATCGACTTTTGGCCATATCAATGGGAGTCGATAATCTATTGTTTACGATCTCAAACAAAAGCCCTTGCTGATGATAGATATAGGTCTGACCATTGTACTATTGTAGTTCTATTCCTATTGTGTTTATTTCTACAACTTAAATTATGAATATTTTAAATGAGGGCTCACGCGAAGCAAGAGAGCGTTTTATATATTAGTTGCTACTTTAACGGAATTAGTAGTGTTAATAGTGACGTCCATACAGAAGGGGGCATTCTTAGGTGTGTGGCGTGGTATTTCACGAAAAAAGTAAACTAAAATAAAAAAATACAAAAACGGAGAAACTGAATGTCAGGTTTTGCTAAGTACCGGTCGGTATCTCTTCCGTGTCCCGATTTTAGTTGGGAAAATTAGGACTTTCTTTTATGTTGGCATTTTGTGCTGTTTCTTCAAGGCGGCGAAATTATGTTGAGATTTTTGTGCTGGTTTTTGATGCTAAAGTTCGTCGTATCGTCGAGAATCAAACTTATGACCACAGAGGAGATTCATATATCTTCATGCTTGAGCGCTATAGTACAGCAGTATTTCACACACGATCAACCTCTGCTCGTCTGTCTACCTGAGTCTGAGTCTGTTCATCCTGTGTGGATGGATGTCATGCTGGGACAGTTAAACCAGGTGACACTTTGGCCTGTATACGTTTCTCAGGGTGAAAGTGAGGATGGTATAGTAGCAACGCTGACCACTAAACCTCACAGTTATATAATTTTCACGGGTCCACAGGGAGAATTCGGTAACGTTACTGAGACACTGGTTGGACAACTAGATGCACTGCAATCTTCGCTTTCTTGGAACCCGCGAGGTAGATTTGTTGTTTTGGTAACAGCGCGTGATTCCAGACCTTCACACTTGCTGGCTCTCAAGATTTCGGAAACGCTGTGGAACAAGGCTATGATCGTGAACGATGTCATCATGATTCCTAATTCTGATGCATTGCTGATAAAGGATAGCGCCAATGAAAACGTTATTAAGTTGGATGTATATACATGGTTCCCTTACCAGACAGGAAGATGTGCCGAACCACTAGAGGTTGTGCTCGTGGGTCAGTGTATTGAAGGAAATGTAAATCTCTCCCACAGTGTGTCTGTTTTCGCCAATAGGATTCCTAATAACCTACAGAGTTGTCCTCTCAGAGTGACAGCCCGTGATTATGAACCTTACGTAGTTCTAACCAGCAATGACTCAGGCACCGACGGTAGTACGACATACAAATACAGAGGTATAAATACCGAGCATGTTCTTCTGTTTAGTGAAGTAACGAATATGACAGTACAGTTCCTTCCACCTGGAGAGGGCACTCTTTTAGACGCTCATGTGCTGCAGTTAGCCGACGTGGTTGAACGATCTGCAGATGTCGCCGCTGGTCGCTACTTTCAAAGCACCGGACTATCGGCATTCGCTGATCCGACGATACCATTTATCACTGACAATGTCAGATGGTATGTCCCGTGTCCCAGGCCTGCTGCGAAGATGGAAAAGGTTATGGGAGTGTTCAGTTTTTCGAGTTGGTTGTGTATGATTGTGGTCTTCATTTTGATATCTCTTGTATTCTGGCGTTCGGCTAATGGCCCAGACATACCTGTTGCGATGGGATCTCGCAATCTGAAGACCGTATTAAACTGTGTTTATTTCGTTTGGTGTGTTTGTATGAGCGTGTCTGTTTCGGAGATGCCGAGAACCTGGAAACTAAGGACGTGGTTCTTGCTTTTTGTGTGGTACTGCTTCGCTATGAATACTGTATTCCAAGCATTTTTCATAACATTTCTTGTCGAACCAGGATATAACAAGCAAATTAAAACCATGGAGGAGCTTAACGAGTCCCATTTAACTTATTGTTTGGATGCAAACTCTAAAGAGCATCACAAACAGATCTCTTATCAAGTATATGAAAACTTTGATTCGCTTCCCATTAACCTTGGAAGTCTGAAGGAATGTTTGGAGTACTACTTCATTAACGGTAACATAACATTGCTGTCCCCTGCACTTTATGCGAGATTTGTTGCTTCACTCATGGGGTTAGATCAGAATGGAAACGAATTATTCTGCACATTGGACCAAGACGAGTATTACATACATGCTGTCCTGTATTTATCACCAGGACACCCTCTTCTTGATAGATTTAATACACTCATCAGACGCTTTGCGGAATCAGGACTGGTGAACAAATATTGGTCGCAATTGAATTTCGAAGTTTATATACGAAACGTGGCTGTATCAAGGGAAACAGAATGTGAAGCTTGTAGTGACGTGTATTTGGTGTTTTCACTGTACCACCTCAGAGTGGCGTTCGTGGTTTTGGGATTCGGATGTGTATTGAGTTTTACAGTGTTTCTGGGTGAACTGATATACAAGTGGTATGGCAGACAACGCACTGTGACCACGTAGTCGACAGCTATTGTTATGAAATGCATCTAGGTCTGATATAATAGGCCACGTTTTAGTAGAAGCATTTGTTGCAGTAGTGAAGCAAATTAGTGTAGTGGTTTGCAGTTTAAGTGCTTTCGGTAAACACATCTAAGGGAGAAACAGTGGTATACTTTATTTAATTTATAGTAGTCCAGTTTAGTTCACCCAATATTTCCTTAACTTTTTACTGTCCTTTTCGATCGATTGATATAAATTCATTTGGCCTTCCCATCTGCACACACGTCTCCCAAGTGGTTTCTTCCCTTGTGGTTTTCCCATCAATGTCTGTACGCATAGATAAGTTCCTTCTTTTGTGCTATATGTCCAACTAATATATTATTCGTTAAGGAATATTGAAACGCCACTTGAATTGCCCACTTTAATGACATAGGTTCTCAAATGCGAGGTTATTTATGAACTCGGCTTTTACATATCTGCTTTCATACTTACAAAGCTGGAGAGACAATTGTAAAAATGAAGGAGACGCAATATATTTACAGTTAAAATGCAAATGGTGTTGAGGGTCTACTAGTTTCGAGTCTGGAGTATCGACTGTCGACCTACATGAAGAAGGAAGCAGGCCTGTTCAGTGCACGCATTATCCAGCTAGTCAACATCCCATCTGTTAAATAATCCATATTACGTGCAATGGGTGAGGTCAATGACCAAACAATAACACGGAGATAAATGAATCATGTGTGTGACATGTAACTAATTTGATTTGTAAATATTTTGATTCAGTAGTGTAATTTTCTTGTTTGTTTATGTTACACAAGAATACTAGGAGAGCTGATGGATTACCCTCCGGTCCCTTCTTAGACAGGACGCACTATCGGAGTTTCTCATGTACCAATGTGATAAGGACAAAACAATAAAGAAAGTACACACTTTCCTTGATTTCTGAATTTCTTCATGTATTGTTTTGATAGATGGTACAACGTGCATTCCAGAATCAGAGTTCCAGTTAGGTAATTTTCCCACTCCTGTTTCATGTTTATGAGGTGCCGGGCTCAAATCTCGTCTCTAAGACAGGCTAATCTGGCAGAGTTTGTCATGATCTTTGTTAATTCGTCCAGAAAAAATTACTAATACGTTATCGTACAGTAAGCCATGACCTAATTTTTCCAAGTTCTTTCCGTTTCATTGTTTTTAATGATCTTGTGATCTGCGGAGAACATTTGGTTCATTACCGTGCTCAAAAAAGCCTAAGATTGGTCCTTGTTTTGCTGGAGATAAATTCAATATTCTCACACCGTGCCTTTTGCTTTCGTAAATTTCAATAAGAAACTCGGTACAAAAAAATGGCGTAATTGCTATAAATACAGCCTATGTGTCTGAAGGTCATGAATTGAAAACATCTACAAATATACCACAGTTACATTTAACCAAGTTAACTCCGCGGTAAAGCGTTTATTCCTATGGTTTATGGTTAGAATTATGTGCGCATATCCCAGATTAGATTTGGCAGCGTTTTGTGAGTCCTAGGCTAATTTTGAAACTGCTTACTGAAATGTGGCATGGTCAGTTCATGCCCATTATTCGGACTGAATCTTCAAAAAGTTATTTTCACCCATCGCTAACTCCGTAATATTTGGAAGTGAAATATCGGGAAGTTTGAAGAAAGGTGAGCGCAGACATCTGACCTTGGTCTGCGAACTGCAACTTGAATTGCTGAAGTCCTGAAGCTGAATACTCCTAATCCTTTAGAATCTTTCATGTTTCTGTTTAACAAGGTTTCAGAACCATCGACACATTTCGTTGGCTATCAAATTAAATGACTATATATGAGAAGTGTATAATTATTTTTTAGCAGTTAGCCATGTTGACACTTTTGAAATTGATTGTTTAATTATTTTTCGCTTTGTTTTTTTCCATGTGGTTAAGTTATGCATAATTGATTGTCACAATTAAAATGTAATTAAAGCGCATTTTAATCCGCTTTCCTATCAAACTCCGGTGCTATTAGTTATTAAAGTACCTAATATGCATTATTGTAAATTTTATGACATAATTAAGAGCCATTAAACATTTTTGAGGAGAGAAAAGTGTGTTAAGTACAACTTTAATCTCAGTACTAAACGAAGGTGAGTGGTTAGCTTTACTCCCAGACTACATTACAGCCGTGGAAGTGATCTTGGTGCGCGTTTGGTAGGAGACTTTGTGGGTCCCAGAACCTGTCTGGACCGGCGTGAGAGTTGAGTGATGAAATCATTTCATACGTCGGAAGTGAATAAGAAAGTGGTACGGTCAGAGGCATGGTCGTTCATAACAAGGTATTCTGTCTGTTTTGTCTGAATAAGCTAATGAAGAACTTAATCTTTCAAAGCCGGCGTCGGAAAATAACATGTGGTATGTTATTAACCGACATTAGACGGAATGTTTCAAGTCAGAACGGTGTAATATATGAGTTATGTATACTGATATTCATTCATTCATTCATTGCGTTGTGGTGGGCATGTCGTAGGAATTGGAGCGGTGTCATCGCCCTGGACGTTAACACTGTCGGATGTCGGATCTGCATGATTGATACGGCACAGAAGAAATTACCTGACTGCGAGAGCAGTAGGCCCGCTAGTGACGAACTGTTTGTCGCCAGCTCCTACTTTTAAAAGCTGGTTTTTCTCAGGTGGTTATTTTCTCTTCAATGTATCTCGAGGGTTCATTACCATGCTCCCAACAGCCCGACACTTATCCATAATAATAATAATAATAATAATAATAATAATAATGCTACGTAGTGTCAGTTACTGACAGCCCCGTCAAATTAATCACATATAGTAAAATAATACTCATGTTAGACCAGCGTTGCCAAGTGCAGATGGTGATAACAATTTGAAGTCCTATTGTGAGGTTAATACCAATACATTAGGTCCACTGTGACTTCGGGTGGTGGTGATAAAGTTAATAACAAAAACAACCACCTCGGTTGATAATAGTCCAAAGTACTGCAGACAGACCTATCGTATGCGAAGCTTCACTCCCAGTATTATAACTGCTTTAACTGTTTTAGTCTGTAAACGCCTTGTGCAGGTAACTGTGATACAATGTTATTTGGATACAAAATGTGCAAATTCCACTGTTTCATCTCCCATATAGAATTCTGACTGGCCGAGTTATGCGTTACATCATAACCAAGTTACTGATCCATGTTTCTGAGATAGGATTTGATTTTATTACACCCAAAGACTGTGTGGATTGGTAGACTGGGGAATATCCACTAAAACATAAACGCAGGAAGAATTTTTGTGATGGTATCTGCTACTGTATGGTGGAGTAAACAACGCTTTGCTCCCAGTGCTTTTCATCTGGGTTGAGTCGACAAATAATCATAACTAACACAACAAACTCGTTTCGCAGTTAACGATATCCAGTTAGAATACTAAAAATGTTTGTTTCTTGCTTGCCAAACTCGTGAAGTTTCTCTGTCACTAAGGTCCTCTGGGACCTACATACACTTTATAAATGATTGTTATCACGAAAGGCTGGGAGCTTTTAGTGGGATTCTGCTTGAGGTTTATCCAGATAGGCACGAACTGAAAGTTTGATTAATAATAGTGACTGTGTTTCTTGCACGGAAACCATTCACTTCTGCGCCGCTGTAATTTCAAAAATAATCTTACGAATAATGACTGTAAAAATTATGTCTCGGACGTGCATTCCTATGTGGTTGTTGCATGCAAAAATGTATTTATCATCTCTGAAACACTTTTGTTATCACATTAGAAGTGAAAAACTTGTATAAAAGAATATGCCTGTTTTAAGTTCTTTTTTTGTAGTCTCTTTGTGTTGTTTTGTGTGGCTCATAAAGACGAGTATCTATAATTGTTAAGATAAGTAAACATTTCCATGTTTGTGATAAAGCGGGTTGTGTGCATAAAATAGCTTTTCTGCCCAGATAAGTGAATTAGTATATGATGAAGCAAATTATAGAAACATCTGCCATTGTAGCGAGAGCATTAAGTTACAAGCCACAAGGAAATTATTTCTGTGTGACTCCTCCAGTGACGAAATACATTGAAGATTGTAACGAAAGGTCGTGACTGAAAGAATCCCGAACCATTATCTACCAGAAACATTTGTTGAAGAAATTCACATACACACAGCGCTTGAAAATTGCGCGTTACTGATGCTTAATGACAAGCACACAGACAGCAACAATAAGATGTATGTGACACTGAACACGCGTTTCAGTGGCGGCCCCAGCTACCGTCTGACTGCACCTTGCTTCGTCCAGTAGTAATTAAAAAAATATTATAATACATTATTTTTCTGACTGATCAACTACGATATGAATTAACTCTAACTCTGTGTAGCACAATCCATCTTGAAAAGGTGGCAATCGCTCAATTACTAAGAAATTCCCCGCTTGTTATGAAACCCGAATGTTCATTACCATTCTCACTTCCCCTGAGCCAGGTGAATTGAGTCCACATTCTCATATTCTGGTTCTTTAAGTTCCGTTTTAGCATTGTTCTCCCTTCCAATCCTAGGTCTCTCAGTTAGCCACATTTTCTTCGGTTTTAATATGTTTTTTGCATATATTTTTCATATTTCTATGCGTGCTACGAAACCACACAACTCTTAGTTATTTCCTCTTTTAGGTTCAAATATTCCCTCAGCAAGCTATTCTTAAACACTCTCAACGCAGTCTGTCCAAGTACGAGGCCTCTGTAACATTTTTGTCCTTATTTTTTATGGCCAAAGTTTAATATAACTTGGAATATCGTACTTAAGATGAGTCTTATGTTCAGGAAGTTTTAATGTTGCGACTGACATGCAGTTACCACCGTCGCCCTGTCTATCTATATGTACACACACACGCTTTATTTGTACTGGAAGCCAAGTCTGTATTTTGCAGTGTTTTATTTTTAATTCCGTTTACCAGACTTTGTTGATTAATGTTGTGGTGACTGGATGGTCCCACCTCCCGCTAATTTATTTAGTAGACATGGGACGCACTTCATAGCCACCACTAAGATTTACAGTCGAACATCCACTGAGCAACATACTTCGGACAATTTAATTGTACGCCATCTGGTGCAAGTATCATTCTTCAACGAACATACTATCACTTTTTTTTCTTCCAAATTTGGAAGTCACTTTCAGTTCAGAACGAGAGTGGGAGGGGTAATAAAGAAAAATATTAAATTAAGTCTTTTTTAATGTGTTCTACCATTTTGCGTAGGCGTAACTATATTTTAAAACGTGAAATTTTAACGGATCTCTTATATTTAATGGGAAACAAAAGTGGCATAGTTTTATCAGAGCTTTTCCTATAAAAGTCAAAATTATATGACTTAATAATTTTATATGGCACATAATCCCCACTTGCCTGTTGTTACAATTCTAGCTCATGGTGTTATTTGTAATTTTAACTGATTTTAATCTGTACAACAAACTTATTACACTTTTGTCTTAAATATCAGGTGCAGGAAACATTAATCGGAAAATGCTTTGCAATTATGATATTTTTAATTATTTTCTGGAACATGGTACTGAGTTTCAATTAAATCCTTTAGTTTGAATGGTGTGTCATATGTAGTTTTAATATACTTATTACGCCATTGGCTTTTTGCAGTCGTGTTCTATGGTTGATGTTTCAAGTTCAATTTTAAGTGAACCGGTGCTGTTTCAGAAGCAATTAAAACATTTTGTGACTTTTTTATTCTGACAATAGGATCTCTTTTGATCGCAATCTCTGACATTTCACGTAAAATTTCCCCCACCACACAAAGTTTGTTATGGAGACTTGTAAAAGGGGAATGGATTCTGTCTACTGTATTACTTACAAGGATTTCTTTGTTTATGTTAGCTTCAAAGTTGTCCGTGCTTTGGAAACCAGAGCTCTAATATTCTTACTATCTTCTCCTAACCTCTTTGCTTTTGTCTACACCATGTAAATCACCCATTCTCTCCTCTCTCTTATTTCAAACCAGTTTCTTTGAATTTTTATATCACTGCTTTCCATGCTAACAGCCATGTTGCATTCGTAGAAAAGAGGATAGAATGAAACAGAAGCTAAACACCAAAATGCCACGGTATTGTACAACACTTTATAAACCTATCCCATAATCATTATCCGAAACAAGTTAGATGGAGGCCTGAAATTTATTGACAATTGCCTTTTGTCTGTTCTTCACAGGACATTGAACGAAGGTGATGGCTGATCTTTATGGCAAGACCGCCATCTTACCGCGATGATTTAGGTAAGTTCTGCACACCTCGTGTGTGAGACACATAACTTCCTGCTGTTACCTTAGTTGTTATTGTCTATTGATAACAAAATTGTCATGGACTGGGAATATTAAAGAAGACATCGACTTCGTGGTATAAGAAATTGCAGGGGCCTATTTATCGAATGTAGAACAAGAAAACCAATTGGTTGTTGCGTTGATAGCTGAAGAGAATTAAGTGGGCGGACGTACTGGAGGAAACAATATAGCCAAGACGATTGTGATAGGTTTATGAACAAGACAGGCATATGTGCAAGTGACAGTCGACATGTGGGGATAGTTGAGGAAGCCGACGAGATGGTGGTGATGATGAAGTTCATCTGGTTTGCTGATCAAGTTGCGAGCATTCCAACCTTTCATGCTGAATTGATGAAAATGTTAATTTTGACATTTTTTTTTGAAATACTGTAATCTTTAAATGCCGCCCTGATTTGTAACACCTTGTAATTCGACTCCAAACGTTTTTGCGTGTTCAGCTTAGGGACGGGGCTGTGTTTATCCTGACCGTCACATCAGGAATGGAAAGTACCACAACCTCCTTTGTAAATCTCTTTTAATTTATTCTAAGTAAAATTATCTGGCGCTTACACGAAGAGCACGTGTGTGTGCTTTGGAAATCATCCAAAGTAACTTATTTCACAAGTAGGTCTACATAGGGAATGGTTTATTTTTGACAAGAGTAATCAACACAAGAAAGGAACTCTCGGATAAACAAAGAAATAAGACACGAAACATGAAATGAGGGGAAGAAGGAAATAATGAAACGAAAGGATTGAAAGAGAAGGAATAGAGAAACGAATGCAAATAAATTAAGTTGACACAAAAATGATGTAAAGGTACAAAAAGATTGAAAATATTAGGGGACGAAAAATAGAGATGAATGAGAATTTGAACCAAGTAAAAAGAAAAAAAAGAAAGAGGAAAAGCCTTAAAGAAAGAAATGAACGAAGGAAATAAGAAACAGAACATAGTAACGAGAATAAAGAAACGAGGATTTAAACTGACCGGATGAAAGTAGTAGGGAAGTAGAGGAACATAACAGTGACTAGTCTCCGGACTGAGAAAGGGAGACAGTAAATTTGAAGACCCTTCCAGGACGCTCGTTGGCGCGAACGCACAATGACTTCCCGTAAAAAGAACATCCCGCTGACCGAGACTTCAACTGTCCCGTGGTGCTTATAACTCTATATTACGTAGTTAAATGTGTTTTACGTAGTCTGTTTTAGTTTTATCTTGCTTTATAGCGACCCTAATTCCTACACATCCAGCTTTATCCGAAATATGTATATGATTTCCCGAGCGAGGAGCTTCCGTTTATGCAATTTTGTGCGATGTTTGCGCTCCGACACACACACAATAAAGGATCGACAGCGGTACTTGTGTGATTGACAGAATAATTTAAAGGGTTTCCGTACGTGTGTCACATCACATGTAGTTGAAAGGAGTCGATTTCCGTTGAATGTGGACACAGAGGTGCAGCGTGCCGTTTCGCATTTGATGTTTTACACGAAGGTGGCTTTGACGACTAGTCTGGTTGTAGGAGGAGATATTGAATAACGCTTCGGAAACTGATTTGCTTGCTTCTTTTGTTGAATTCTGGATCGAGAGAGGGTGAGAACAGGGGATCCGGGCAACTTTCTATGGTATTCTCGTTTTTGATGATTTTTGGTCTTTTTTTAACTTTTGATGGGTTATGGATTGTGAGTAATGTAGAGTATAATATCCATTTAAAGGTAAAATGTACCTCGGTGCTTTAACCAAGCACAACGCCATACCAGAATATGGGGGAGTGACGATATCACTCCATACTTTCTTAACCGCAGCCCCTGTCGCCTTGACGATGAGAAAAGATACTCGTGACCTATTTATTTTATATAACTTTTATCACCTGTACAGTCGAATCGAGAAACTATTAACACAAAGATTTGTGGCCCTTTTTAGAAGCTAATAGTCTCTCAGCTGGTCAAGAAATGTCCTGTCTTTTACGAAACCGGTAGGCTACGTGCTCATAGGACTCCGACACGGCCGTATCGTCAGCCCGTTTAACCCAAACTGGAAGGATATTGGCTGTAGGCTATGTTATGAATATCAGAGGAGTGTGGAGGACGGATTTAGGAACTGAAGGAACACACGAACAGACGTAAGACGACAGTAACACCGCCCGGGATTCGATTTTGGTATCCAGCATGCTCGGTTTCTTTATCACCTCTATTTTGTTTCTTTCCACTGAAGATTTGACTGGCATTCAGATGGACAATGTACTGATTAAGATTTTTTCTTGGTGTTCAATTGACTGTACAGGTGAATCTAGAGGCAAGTTCTCAGAATAGGCAACGTCTTTCTCATACATCTGTACTGTTGTGTTTCATAATACGTATAGAATTAATCCTACTATATTGTATGCTACTTATAACAATATAAAATGAGTTCCTGACACAGGATCATAAAATACTAAACTTTCCTGTCCTCTTCCTTTCATTATATTTCCACTTTTTTACTCTGTGGCCTGAAGAAACGTTACGTTTGATTAGGAGTGATTATCTTCCGAGTCAAAATCAGTGTGTTCCGTTATGCGTGCGGAGGGTGTGGCCTGTATGGGAGCAGCTTAGTAGCTCTAGAGCAGAAATTTTGTGGTTTTTATCTGCACGCACCGTCACATGTCCCGTCCTTCCATTAAAGACACTTACTTACGCGTGGACATAAATACAACTTGAACTGCGGTAACAGTTAGCTGTCTGTCATTTCAAATACGAAAAGTTCTGCTGTCATATGCGCCTGCAAGGGAAGCTAATTTATTGTTTTCATTGGTACCGTCGTAATTAATGCAGCAAATATTTTTATTTTGTGCGGTTGCAGTTATATTTTATATTTCGAATAATGTATTACGATTCTATCACTAGGCTATAGTAATTACATTAGTAAATTGTATTCACTATTACAGTATTTTGACAGTGAAAGGAGCAAAGGTGTCAAATGAAAGAAAAAGTTTCAGAGGCCCCATATAAGACTGAAATCAGATGGACATCATCGGCTTTGAAGAAAACCTTTGTTTTTAAGGACTGACTTAATGGTAACAGCGAAATCGGTTATTGGAAAGACCATATAAAGATGTGCTGCATTGTTCAGAAGTACTTGTGTTTTGATACCATTATGTTGGACACGTCCTTAATTTAAAAATCAACAAAATATAACTGACAGCAGTTGAGATTTGTTTACTTAACATGCCTCCATCATCAGGGAGATATACACTCATAGCCCTGATGATGGAGGCAGCAAACACCTATGAAACGTCGGCAAACATATACCAGTCTGTATTTCACACAAAAAAACAAGTTAGCGCTATTCTGTTTCTTAACATGTTTCGATCCGCCAGGTGAATATATTATTGCTATAAAATGTACTGAGTTTCAGTATGGTGAAATATGTTCAATAATATCATATATGAAGGCAAATATAAATGGTATTACTTTTTACTGGTTATGGTTGCTTTCAAGTGTTATTAATGACCTAGCCCTGCTGTATGTGTGGTAAATAAGTATGTGTATTTATTTTCGCAGCTTATAATTTCCATGTTGAATAATTTTGGCTATTGTTTTGGATTGCCTGTGATGCACACAGAAGCTTTAGAATCGCGTGTTCCCTCTCCCATAACCTCTGGAACGTCTTGTTTCAGAAATAAGTAAATGACGTCAGCACATACAATTATCTAAGCCAGTGTTTCTCAACCGAAGGACTGTGAACCGACTCAGTATATGGCAGTCGGCATATTCTAGTTAAGGTCATTTCACCACAACTGGCTTTTTCGTGTCTCTGTTTTGGTGTACAAAGCCGAGAGGCGAGGAAGAAACACGGGTTCCTGGGGTCAGTCCCCCGGTCCTTACAAGGTGGGTAAGCCTATTCACCACAAATTAAATTATTTCTTATACCATTGTGCATACGTAATCCTCACTCTTCATTGCGATAGTTCGATGCGAGTAAATATTTTGTTTTCCGACGTTAATCCTCTTGGCCCAGTGTTAACTATATGTATCACATTCTGCAACGAAAAATAACTGCATTTATATTTATCGGTTTTGTACGATTCTCAGTGTAAACATTGTTCTCGTAAACACCACTAACCAGTTGATCTCTTTTTATAGAGAGCCATTGATTTCCCTTTCAGGTGCAGAGAGAATTATTAAACATTATTTAGACAATATTCGGATTTGAAGATTTAATACAGAATGTCCCATGAAGATGTATACATAATGTTCATATATTTAATGGTGTGTTGTTAACCATTACACACATTCCTTTACAATTTAAAGCTACTAGAGCAGAGCGCTCCTTTCGGAGCTCCTCGGGGGGTTGGTTGCGTTTTAAAAACTTGGGTAAGAAACTAAACGAACCCCCCCCCCCCCAAATGGTGGGTTAAAACACTTGACCAACCCCCCTTCGGGGTGGTTGGTCAAGTTTTTAAAACGCAACCAATCCCCACTTCGGGGGGTTGGTTGCGTTTTAAACTAAACCAACCCCCCGAATGGGGGGTTAAAACACTTGACCAACCCCCCTTCGGGGAGGTTGGTTGCGTTTTAAAATCTTGTGTAAGACACTAAACTAACCCATTGTGTTGGTACAACAATGCCGAGTAAACAAATATAACGTGACATTGTTTGATGACGTCATTTTTTGACGACAACGACAAATCACAAATTGTTATAGTATAGAAGAGAAGAAGATAGATATGCCTAATTCCTGTATTGTAAAGAAACGTGTTTTGATGTAATAAAAATAATTAGGTCTATACACTTGTTTTGTACAGTAGTCTTAAAGTATGATACCGGTCTTCGAAATTGCTTTACCAGTCCTCGAAGCGGAGTAGTTTAAAAATTAGTACTCTACCTACTGGCATCGTCTTTCATAATATTTTATTGTATTTATTTAGTAAGAACAAAGTGTTGTGATTATATCGCGAAGTCTGCAAAAGCAAATTCAGTAAGATGTTACTCCAACCTTGGGTCATAAATACGTAAATTACGCGTTAACATCCGGCTGTATGTTGAATAAACTGCTGCTAATATAGATGACTGGTTATATGGAGCCAATAAAAGTTATTTCTACCATAATACATGACTGGCAAATTCTCTCCTTTCTCATTTATATTCACATTAGGGAAACAAAACAGATGCTACAAATACCTCTTCGATCTTTAGTTGTGTGGCGGCAAATACTTAACAACATACAGACGTCAGATATATTATATCCTTAATTGGTTTTAAACCACAATAACATAATGTATAATAAAATGTTTTCAGATATTTGTTTAGTGGAATTTCAATTTATAATTTGCCCGCATACCGAAGTGTGTAACAACTTTGCAGTCCGCTCTGCTCTCAAATACATTTATTGATACTCTGTTTTGTTGTTTCTTTTTCTCTCTGAAGGTCTGTACTATACATGCATTTGTGTTTGTGTGTGTGTCCTACCGACAAAGATATCAATCACAGCGTTGGAGCGATCGCCCGTCATTACCATTTTATAGATTCTGTTGTTTTCAGCTGCGCAGTGAACTTTTGAAATATCTGATGTATATAACATTAATTCTATGACTTTTTAACGAATACGGATGATTAAAAATATGTGAAATAACAGAAAAGCGCGGCTGTTGACATGTCATGAAAAATTCAAAACTAAAATTAAATACAAATAAGCTTATATAATAGATATTAAGAAAATAATAGCAATTTGATTCATTTCAGTTTTTTACTTTAACGTGCTGACTTAACAGCTACAGCGGCCAATTACGGTGTCAGCACAAGAAGGTTAAATGAATACAATGTTTCAGAAGACAAGAAGAAAGTAAACACAAAATTAAACTAAATACATCTAATTAATCTAATCACTTTCTCGTATCGAGGTGTCCTCAAAAGAGAGAATGTTTTCACCAAAAATGCCAAAAAATCTGCATGTGTCATTTGCAGCAATGAGGTCCCTTTTGCAGAAGGACTGTCTTTTAATACACTGCTTACCCAGAAAGTAGAATGTTCTCTTATCTGCCTTGTAGGCACACGAATCCCAACAGTGTCGGTGATGGAATGACAATTAATTTTTGCCATTGAATACAATAGTAAAAAATAAAGAATCGAGATATCGAAGCCTGGAATAAATTGTTTTAAAATTAAATAATAATAATAATAATAATAAGGCGAAATGAAGGTGAAGTGTCCGTCTTCTAAGACTTCACATGATGAAATGTATGAAGGAGTGGAGATAATACTCTACTTATTCTTTATTTACCTCGGCACTATATTGAGGTCAGTAATCAGCTTCAGGGTCTGGCCGCGTTCTCCCTAATGAAGGAGCCCTCGATATTCAGTGGATACGAAGCTGGGTAGGCCCCACAGTGTGATAGACATGACGGACAAGAGAAGAATTCTTGCCTTTCCTGGAAGTATAACCCGGTCTTCCAGATCAAAGCAAAGTACGTTACTGACCGAGGAATACCGTCTAATGATAACTAATATCCACGAATCGTATATTACTGTGCATCATCTTCTAGTATTGCCTACATTTTTAATATTGTCATATTATGAGGTATAATTTCATTGTTTTGCACTGTTATAGTGAAATATCTCATAAAATGTTACTAAAAGAAAAAAACCCACATCATTAGTAATAACTAATTCGGAAGAGATATGTCTACACTCTTAAAGTGAAAGACGATGATGTTAAAAATGTCTAAAAATCAGCACATGTGATTTGCAGCACTAACGCACCTGACTGTAAGGCTGTGATATATCCTAGCGCACTGCTCACTAAAAAAGTAGAAACATATCTTATTTGCCTTGGGCATACAAATGCCAACAACGTCTATCAAGGAAAGACGTATTTTGCCCTTGAAAACATTTATAAGAAGTAAAGCATTGAAATGTCGTCTGGAATGAAGTATTCTGAAATTTAAGCAATGTAAAAATTTAATAATAATTACGTAACATATCAAGCTGGAAGAAACTAAATTGACACAGATTGATAAAGTTTCTTTGATATATTCCTTTTATTATGATCAGGGCTTAATATAAGAGTATTTAAAGTTCATTATTCCAACATTTCTTGTTTTGCAGAGGAAGACCCGAGATGTTTTTTTTTGTAATTTATGAAGGATAATAAAGTGTGACAAAGGATTATATTGTTAACGACATTCTAACCACCTCAGGCCAGACTGAATTTCATTACGTGGCCGCTACCATGCCGCGGGTTCCAGTCTGCAAGAAGCTGCCACTCAGCAGACGCGTTGAGGTCAAGTACTGAAAAGCAGTTTGGCCCTAATCCACCCACAGTCTCGAAGGAATGGTCAAGCGGTCAATTACTTGAAACAGTGGCACATCAGCTAATAGGATGAGATGTCGCAAATGACGAGGCAGCGCTGTTAGGGCGGTCATGGCATGGATTGATGTGTCGTGTCGCGCAAGGGACTGCTTCTTGTCTGTCTCGGTCCGACGACGACTTGCTACCAATGTCATTCGTTTGGTTGGTGGATCAAATATGGTCTTGATTTCTGTAGGAATAAACAGGTATAGTACAGAACAAAGAAAGAACAACAATTATGAAGAAAACGTAAGCAATTCGTTTGAAAATCAAAAGAAATATAAAGAATTGTGGAAAACAGGCGAAAGAAAGTAAGAAAATTAAACTTTTGAAAACCTAAACGTGTAGGAATCAGACGATCTGTTCTTAAATTATAAACGACACTATTACAAGTGAACACCGTATATGGTGCCGAATTAAATGGAAAGGTAATTAGACAACTAGAAGGATGCGGACTGGGTATTCTCGAGGCGCTACCCTGGAATTCGTCTTGAAACACCGAGAAAGACTATGAATACCTCAGCTAATAAGCCAGTAGTGGAAAGTCGCATTTTACAATAGAATTGAGGACACTGGCACGGCACGCCGCGCAGATCGTTGTTTCACGAATACTAACCGAGACCTTTGTTACGTTTCAGGTACTTCTTGAAGAAATGAGATCCGATGCCATTGTTTGCGCAAAGATGTCGTTTCTTTACCAATGCGAGGTGAGGTCTCATTGTTGTGCAACAATGGGTACGCTTGAATCCCCCTGTTTTGCAACATCCGGTCCAAACAGTGGGATATATTGTTGCTAAAATGCGACAGACGGACATGGACGGGCCCATAAGATGTTCGTAGCTTACGCTAGAGCTCGAAAAGCACTTAAAATTGCGTACATCGAAGATTCGTACATCCAGACAATTAATGAAGTTAAACATTGTAATTTTCCAAACTCCCTAGTACACTCTTGTACTACGTCAGCACATTGTTGGCTCAGTGCTATATCCCAAGGAGAACTGCAATTTCAGCTAGGTTGTCGCTAACTGTGGGTTTGCTTGTAGAAGTTCAAATGAATAAGTTCTGGGCGTATCCATGAAAAGTAGCGACAACTGGATTGAATCGAGGGAGGTTTTCTGGATTTATAGTGTCTGGTGTGATATAGGGCTCCGACTATGTCTTGTCTGTTTTCAAACGTGACTCAGTATCGTTAATATTCAACAGAGATTCAGCTAATAGGCGGCCGAGAATCTTTGTATCAGCCGCATTTACAAAAACTGAAGAAACTCTTGTGGATTTAGCACCACCGGTTTTGGTGGTCATGCCTACTAACCCCGCTTATATTCAAGGTTGTTACAAGTACGCGAAATTGTTGTTCTAAGATTAATAGATTAATAGAACTATAAACTTAAACGCGTACCGGTTGGCCTATATTAAAGAATTCACCCGTGTTCTGGGACATCACCCTTAATCTTGTGTTCCAGAACATTCAGTATAGTCTGTTTCGGGAATGTCGTTGATGTAGGAGAGTCGGTATGACAAAGACTAGTTTTTCATGTCTAAAATCGTTGGGAATGGAACGGGACTAAAAATCAAATTACCTTAAGAAAGGAATTACGAAATAATAGTCAAGATCGAGCTTGAGAGGATTGTGGATCAGAAATCTTGTAAGCGAGAAATATCGGCGAGATACATTTCATGCAAAACTATGCCCTTAAACGAATGCTGAATTAACATGTCCAAGGCATTCTATATATAAATACTTACCCCCCTGAAGCCGAAGGTTGTTTAAATAGTATTTAAGAATTCAGTTCGTGCCTCAAATAAAACACACTTCTCAGTTAACAAAGATAGATTAGTTGAAGATGCTTTAGGAAATAATATTCTGAGAATCATGCAAAACACATGGATACAAAATGTGATTATGTGGAAAATCCATTGCCGATGAACATTCCAGCTGATTCACCTCCCACTCTCCTGTTTCTAGTATCGTTTTATGACGTGTTTGCCCTAATCTTGTATTAGTCGCTGATTTACATTTACCATCGTTCGCAAGAAGTTGTGTTTCATTTCTGAACACAAAAAAATTGAATCAAATAAATTACAATAAATTGTAAAAGATATCAATAAATATGCAATGGCATGATGTTAACAGTGGAAAAGTTAAAACTCTTTTATGTTACTGATCTGATCCAAGTTGTGCACTCCATTGTACGAACGGCCCTCATTAGGTTATCTATCGTAAAGCAACGCTTATAGTGATCGGACTCCAAAGATTATTGAGTGCCTTGCGAACAGATGTACTTGTCCTATGCTGTGCGTACAGCTGACGCAAAACACAATGTGCTGGCCCATGCTTTTTGGGGGGCTGAAGAGGACTTGGGTCGGTGTACTGTCAAAAACAACATTTTTCCGGTCGTTATTTTGAGATAAAATACCAGGTAGAATGGATGTATGTCTGACGTCATAGACCACTGCGAAACTGACTCACGAGTATCATTGTATTTCGCGTCAATTACTCCGTTCACACTTCCGGGGGCGCAGCCTTTCTTGGACCTAACTGTTCACAGAGGTTTGTAGTGCGTGCGACTTACCTCTGCTTTCTGTTCGCCTGGAGCTTAGACACCGGCACAACAAACCTTACCTATAGCTTCATATTAACGCAACATAACAACCAACACCGTCGTGGCATCAGCGACCTCGTATTTCAGGGTAATTATGATGCTAGAAATGCTAGTGGCTTGGCTCGTTGTCAACAGAGCTAATTGCAGAACACATTTAATCATTAAAATAATAAAAGCACCTATTATTTATGAAGAATATAACAACGTTTGAAGCTATAAAATGAATGGGAGGTGCAGTTCGTTGTGCTCGTGATATTATAACTACTTTGCTCACACAATAATTCAATATGAAATATTTGTTCTTTAATTTATAATTGTGTGGGCTGGATATATACTACGTCCCGATGTTAATAGAGTTGTGGTTTGCTCCAGGCCCTCACGTGACCAGAAAGTTGTGTTTTGAGAAATCGAGACCAGTACAAAACTTATTTTTATTAGTGGATGAGGATTCGTGTTTAACGTTCTATTTGGACATTACGCCAATGAACTGCCAACAGTCTAAGTGGATTACCTCTTCGGAGAATACGCACAAATTGTTGGGATAGATCAACGGTACTTGAGGATTAACGGTTTAGTATGTCTTTGGGTATCTGCTTCAGTTATTAGCCTATCTCTCAGCCTAGATTCGAAACGGGAACGTCCCGAATCAAGTGTGCCACCAGCTACGCGGAGAAACTTTGTAGAATCCTCTGAAGTCCTCGTGGTAGGACAATGCATTTTTTTCTTACAATCTTCGCTTTCGAGAGGCCTGTCCCAGGATGATGAGTTAATAAGAGTTGTCCAATTTCATGAGACAGCATTGTACATAGCTTCATTTGTTTGGAGTTACGATGTGAGCTGTTTGATCTGCATCTGAGTCTGCACGAGCAGAAAGCGTCAGTAATTTTACTTCGCTCTGAAAATTCTCTTCGTGACAGAGACAACGCAACTCGTACGAACCCAGGACATGGCCGACAGGAAAAATGCAAAAAGTGGCCCCTACTTTTGGAACATTGTTTCTGAACTATCGAAACACCAAACATTCACAATAACCGATATTAATTTTGGACAAAATATTATGGAATACTTTAACGACGTTCTGTCAACAGTTTAAACAGAGGTCTGATTGGAAAACTAGATTTTTTATGAAATTTGTAGGCTAAAAACGCTGAGCTAAAGAATAGTTTTCAGGGTTCTCCCTTTTCTTCTGCAATTCGTTATACTGTTCCATTATTTACTGTATTCACTAGATTTCAGATGCAACAACGTTTAGTGAATCACTAAATAAACCGTGTCTTATCGCCATGGAAACCTGCTCAACAGTACATTTTTACATCGAAGTTTACGAAAACTTGCCTAATTTGACTTGCAGATGAAATTGGGGTATATAATAATTATGTCAAATTTAAAATCTTGCAAATTCGTGCCTTGGCCTATAGGGCATTATGTGTTAAATGATAAGAACAGAATAGCAACTGCATTTGAGTATGATAGCAGTGGAGCCCATAAAAATCTATGCTCTCAGACACACGTTTTGTCCTAGTTTATTTCAAATTCACCTGGGTGGCTGTCCACGAATTCATTTGCCCGACAGTCCGTGTAGATCTTGTGGACACAGTGGCACTAGGACTGTGTTCTTTTGAGCATTCTTGGTATTACTTTCGCAGTCACTCAATAGTGTCACATATTAATCTGTCGCCGTCCGTGAATTATGCAAGAGGCTCGACCAAACGACATCACATAACCTCAACCCAAGTTGAGGCTTCTTGGCTGAACTCAGCGTAAAGAAGTTTACCAGCTTTGTGCCAGTATCTTACGCAGAATCGGACGTGAAAATCTACCTTAATTGGCTAAACACATTTTGCAGCGAGGTCTATAAATATACGTGAAAAGAACTTAAGCTTCGAGTCGTACCCGATTTGGTTTTCCTGATCACGATACGTCTAGTTAGCGAACATACAAAAAGCAAAAAGCAGGTTTGCGCGGTATAGAAGAACAGAGGAAAAAGAGAGTAAAGAACGAACACAAACGAGAAAAAGTCTGCTATAAAGATTTGAGAAAACATCGATGGTTGATTCATGCATGAGTTGAATTTATGAGGTGCGCTTTGTGTAAGTTTTGTGCTTGCCGGTGGCTGCTAAATCTACCAGACGGCCCTGTTTCTTGAATAATTGACTATCTGGGTGTCCGCCTCTTCTAAGTCCTACTTTCTTCTAGAATTGTGATACGAATCTGATGAGCCCTTTAACTCAGTAAGAAAAATTATCGTCTGCGGGCTGGATTACCGCGTTTGGAGTCCCGGCAAGCGGCCACCATGTCCGAGACAGGTCTCTGCCCTAACCAAACTCATATGCAATGTGTACCGGCTAGTCTTTTACGTTTGGATAAAACGGCCGGAGCCTAACATTGACCACTCTACACCACTTCATACCGCCGTCTGTAAAGTGTCGAGCTTTGCCTGTCTACATTTCATACGCGTCATGCAATGTGCCTTGGTCACCTTGCCTTGAATACAGAGATAAAAGGATCTCCGATACGTTAGAAAACCAGTCCACGTCATCTGTTATTTTCACCATTTGTTTCCTTATGTTGTACTTCATTAAGCCGCATATATTCGGTTGCTGTATTATGTAATATTTGAGATTAGTCTTGACAGAGAAATCTTGTTAGATTAATTTTATCTCCGTGTAATTAACCTTTACGTCTCCAGTTCCTTTCATCTATAGCACGGGTTTTTACGGCAATATTGTGGGAATTATAGGTCACAGTGCCTTGTGAACTGTAGACCTAGATATGTATGTGTAATGAGATATCCAGAAAGGGGTGTCCAATACAAGTTCCTTGCGGACCGGGAGTCATGAATGAAACTGAATAAACGTTTAGACAAAACAGTTAAAATCCGTTTTTGAATAAGATGCTTAATAAGACCGTCTGTGACGGTGGCGTAACAGGTAAGTTGCCATATCCAGCACATCGCCAACCCCCTTGAGTCGTTATCAAGTGCCCCCGAATTTCTCAGATGCCACTTAAGATGTCATATTTGATAATACAGGGTTATTCCTAATTCCCTGACACATTACAAAAAATCGCTGGTCTTCAATGGTGCAATGGATGGTAACACAGGACATGTTTATCTTTCTATCGGCATGTCCCATGTTACCATCCATTGCACCATTGAAGACCAGCGATTTTTTGTGATGTGCCAGGGAATTAGGAATAACCCTGTATTCTAGGATTAATTATGTTCGGGCAACGTTGAATGAAGAAGAAACACTTTTCGAAACGGACCTTATACTGAGAATCACGCGAAACTTATAAATACACTTTGTGTGTAGAATTCGGAGGTACTGAATGTTACCGCAGGTGGTATATATACTAACCGCAAATTTTTAATGTTAATAAACGGTCGCAATATACGATCACAGCAGAATCATATTGTTTTCCTCTCCGAAATTTTCATCTGTACAGAATCCCTTTGTATTGATTGCTACTATCCGAAGTCTCGGTGTAGATTAGTATCTACGTTTGGTTCCGTAGGCTCCCCAAGTCGAGCAGAATAGATTCCAAATTATTTATGCAGTGGCTTCCAATTGGCTTTCTTGCTTACCTTGCATTGGATTAACAGAGGACAATGAGATATCAAGTCCATAACTCAGTGGCACCAGGAGTAAATCTCTCCCGGCCTGCTTCATCAGTACAAATATCGAAGCACTTGGGTAGAACGCGTGTGGATGTATGAAGGACATCTGCTTGTAATTGTGTTACATTCCAGTCCTAAATTGTAACACTTCTTCTCGTACAAGAAATAACCTGATGGTTCTGATATAAGACCAGTCCATCCGTCCTCATGTTGTATTTTACTGTACGCCTGATTAGAGCTATTGCGTCCTTGTTTGTTGAAATGCGAAAGAAGGTATGGTTCAGTAACGTCGAACCAACTACCATAAATGAAACACCTTTTTTTTATAACTATTATTTTTTCAAGAAATTCCATCCTCCAGCATTGAATTGTCTGTTCCTGCTGTCTGTAAGGCATTGTAAGTGCAGGCGTTGGTCTATGGACTGCTGGCACCGCGTTAGTGTCTTGGATAAATGCCAACATTTCGGAAGAACATGCTGCCTCCGTTTTCTGAATACTTCGTTCCTCCGAAACGATGTGGTGCAGCGAAAAGACTGTTGCGCACTACAAACTAGCAGGCAGTTCTGCTACAACTTTGCCGTATTCCATCTCCCCCTGATGATAGCAGTCTTTCAAAAACGAAACCTTCCTTTCTCCGAGAATCGACTGTAATACGAGAAACGTATTAGCGAGTAACGCAGAAACATTTGGTATGTGTGAACTATTTTGACGGTTATGTTGTTTTGTATTGGAAGTAATTTCTAACTTTTCACTACGTAGACTGAGGCGGTGTGTTCCTCCGAAACGTCAATATCATCGTTGCTACTTACAAATTCTTATAAAACAGAAATTTCGATAGTTTTCTCGGATTGTCTTCTTGACATGTGGTTTCAAGGCGCTCATTAAATAAACTGTTGTTTTGTAACCTCGTTCGTCTCTCTCTCTCTCGTTTTACTCAATGCCGTATGTACTAAGTTGGAAACGCGACGCACCGTATAAATTAATGGTAAAGAAGGACATAGGAAATCTATAATGGGTGATGTTTAAACGTGCTTCTGTTTGGAGTGAACTTATGTCGATTTCATTCTTTGTAGGAACTGCTTCTGCGAGGTCACCGCATCACGAAATAGACGACGGTTTATATGGTCTGGCTAGATGTATTGTGGTTTTCTTTTTTTTGTGTGATAAAAGTCTGTGAGAGACAGAAAACGAAAGTAAAAACATCAAGTTTAAACTTAGTAATAAAAGAAAATAGGTCTTCGAAGTACGTCCAAGAGACTTTGTTCTTAGGCACATTCAATGCATGAGTAGAAACCCACATATTAATCGTGTCGAGATCAAGGGCTGCGAGATTATGAGGCCACGCTGTTTCACTGACAGTAACAATAGCAAGAAGAAATAGTTTCGGGATGAATGGTAGCCTAATTTTCCTCCTATTCATCGAATCGTCGAAGGAATAATGATTTTATCTACATGTATATCCCAATAAGTAATTTGTTTGGAGTAGACGGGCAGCTGTAGCCATGATCTGAAACCTGACCACGTAACGATTAACGAGGGAACACGTCAACAGACTAGTTTGGTTTTTGTAAACAGGCTGACCGCAGACAATTGTCCTTGCTACAGTACCATAGATTCTCCTAATAATAACACTGAAAGGAAAATCAACGCGGCTTTATTATATAGTGAAATCACCGTCAATGAACTGCACTTCATAGCAGTTTCTTTTCACAAGGAAACATAAATTCACATCAGAATTTCGTATAGATTACAATTCTTCGTGTGGTTCTCGCAGTGAGTGAACTGTTGACTTCTGAACAAGGGTTCATAATGTTTTGCCTGAAATCTTTCTTGCATCAACATTTAGTACCAGGACTTTTACTTGTTTCATTGTCAACCACCGCGTGTCTTAAGAGTGCAAGTGGTCATTTGCAATTAGTGGATTTCTTGCTGGAAAATGTTAAGAGGAAAATTCTGTGTTCTCTCAACGTATTTCAGCAAGTGCTGAGCCTTGTTAATAAGCAGGGAGCAAATCTGCAAACCCAGAAGTTACATTATTTTCCTATGGTCAGAAGATTAAGGCAACATCCTGCTTTCTGGAGCATCTTGGAACTCGCGAGCGATATTAGTTGTTATAGTATCAGAGCGCGATGCTATACAGCCACAATTATTGGCTTTCAGCATTTATCAAACTATGTGAAACGTGAATAAAATAGTAAATCACCCAAATTTCTAATCGTTCATTAGAAATTTGGGTGATTTCTTTGTGGGAGTAGTAATGAGAGAAGAAAAAATGGTGTTCTAGACGTTTAAACATATGGTTAACAACACAGGTGTGTGCGGACAGCACAAGTTATTCTTGTGGACTAGTGTACGCCTGAGAACGAGTGGCAGCTCTCCAATAACCTGTCTCTATTCCCCAGCTAAATTCCGAAAAATCTCCTCGGTTGTCCGCTCAGTTTTTCTACCACACACGTCGATCATTATGTAATTCTGCAAAATAATTACGCTCTGCCCTATGGAAAAGTGAAAAACGAATATGGAGGGCTTGAAATCGAATGTGTTTACCTTCTGAATAAAGCAATAAATATGACAGTCGAATTCCTTCCACCAGCTGAAGGTAATTTCTGTGACACTCATCAGACGCAATTAATAGAAGCACTAGAAGGGATGCCTGGTGCTGATATTGGTGGGTTCCCCTTAAACCACGTCATTGTCGCATTTGCAGAACCTACACTGGCATCCTGTTTTGATGCTCCGAGGTGGTTTGTCCGTTGTCTCTAACCTGTTTCCGGAATGTAGAGGATAATAGGCATGTATTCTTTGTCTGTCTAGATCATAATCCTTGTAATCGTATTGTTCACAGCTCTTGTGCGTTGGCGTTTAGCTGATAGTGGCAACTGTTCTGCAGTAATAGGGTCACACCATTACAGAACACTGACATACTGTGCATGTAATATTTGGTATATTTTTATGGGGATGTCTGTCTCAAAGATTCCAACAATTCCGAAACTCAGAACTTTTCTATTACTTTTTTGTGTTCCTCGTTTGCATTTGTAAATTCATTCGTTGTTAATCCGGGATTACGCATAACCGTCTCGACTTTTGACGAACTCATTGAATGGAATTTATTTTATACTGAATCAAGCATTGAATTTTTTCATCACGTAACATCGCACAATGAACAAAAGAGATTTGGACCCAAACGTGTTGTCTGCTGAGATCACAGAAAATGCTTGGAACGTTTATTCAACAGCCGTGACATAACAACTTTGTCTGATCCCATACAAGCCCGACATGTTGCTTCTCTCATAGGAAGCGCTCAGAATGAGAACAAATTACTCTGTGCGTTGAATGATAACGTGTTTTCACTAGATGCTGTTACGTATTTAAAAAAAGGACACCATCTGCCGGACCGGTTCGATGTAGTCATCAGATGTTGCATGGAAACAGGAATTTTATTGGTCCGAACTCAGTTTTCATCTTAATTAGCAAAATGCGGGGATAATCTAATGGGAACCCAGACGTGTGCTGTGTAGTAACTCTTTCTTATGATTTCACTTCTTCGCCTAAGAGTGGAATTTGTGGCTCTGGGATTCGGGTATGTATCTAGTATTTCGGGGTTCGCAGGTGAGTTCATGTGTAGATTGCACAGAAAACTACGCAGCCAGCGAAGCATCTGGTATCTGTTATAAAAAAAATCCTCTACTTCAAAGCTGTAATTATTACCCATGAGCATTGATTTTATTCGTTTCCTTAAATTAATCAACTGAACCGGTGAATCTTTGCAGTTTTCTCGCCACTGTTTTCTTAAAATGAATTGTTAGAAGTGGCTTTAATTCTGACTCTTTGGCTTTCTGTGTAAAATGAACGTTCGGGTTGTTTTACTTTATTTTAAAACATTCCTAAATCGTAACATTTAACTCTCCATTGAGCAGATTAGAGCAGACGCATTTGGGATTTATAACCAAATGTCCCCTCACAGAAAGTGAATTCGTCCAGCTCCGTTCGTTTAGCAGCGCCGATGGCTGACCGCAGGGAACAGCTGACTTCTGTAATAGGTCTTATTTTTCAAGGCTAACTTGAGAGTTACATTGACCGTGTCTATGCTTGAAGAGCAACACTGCCTGCGGGTAAGTGATGCGTGGGACAGCTTTCGTTGGAGCGGCGGTAGACAGCGACACTACTGCTGAGGTTCTCGGCCCTTTTAACCAATGGATTTTGATTGAAACTGATGGCAACTTCCGCAGAAACGTTCGACTGATGTCTTTTCTGGATTAAACTAAGGCAGAGCCATCATGGATGATCCTCGAAAAGTCTAATGATGCGCTGATTAATACAAAACGTAGACATTTTGAGTTTATTTATACTGAATAAAGAGCCTGTTTTAGATCAAGTCCAAATTACAGCTTGTGATTGTGGTTAAAACAAGAAATATACATTTATTGACCTAAATAATCTGTCAGTTATTTCCTGTCGATAAAAACAAGTCAATTTTGAATAATCCCTCTATTATGCGATTAACGAATATATCTTTACCGAGGTTTAAACTTTTAAATTTATTCAGTATATATATAGTAATTTATTGTAAATTTTATGAATTTTTAATCTTTCCCATTGAAGTATCTGTTAAATAATAACGTAATAAATCATCCACACATTCAAGCCATAAATATTTAACCTTATCTTTGGCCATTCATTCGTTCATTTTATGAGTGTTAGTTGTGAAAGTGAACTTGGTTAGAGTGATTTAGTGACGTAACGCGTTCAGCTGCTCCGTGTCGATAAGTATCCTGAGATTCGAAACTAGGAAGTAAGGGTGTCATTGCAAAAACTGAGTTTTTCTAGAGCTGTCTTTGCTAAATTTTGACGTGGGGATTGCCGTTCATGTATACCTAACCTTCGAGCATATTAATAGAAATGGCATCGCGACACCATGGAATCCGTATCAATACAATACCTGCGCTGTTTCTTTTGATTTATTCAGCGGCGTAAGTCTCCTGATTGACTAAGGTAATTGATTTGAATGACGGGGAGGCGGTTGCTACTTTGTACTGTGCAAATGGGCGGAGTTCCGGCATTCAGACTTGCATGTCGTTTTTGCCGTCTTAACAAAATCGTGGCCCTTCACAATGCAATCTCGATTTTCTGTACGGTACTTCATGCTGATTCGATTGTTATGTGTTGGATAACAAAAGTTTGCTTTTTTTATTCTTGTGCTTAGCAAATACATGCACTCGAAACTTTAAAATGTTGAAGCATGAAAACATTACATACATTTAAGCGTTAACCAGGGGATATTTAGTGAGAACTGTTGTGTTTTGACCAGGGTACTGGGCCCTATAACCTGTTGTGAGTTTATAAAATGCAATTGTCATGAAAAAAAGGAATGTGTGAACTTCGTTCGTGAGTGCATATTACTGGATGGAGGGGGAGTATTTTCGAAGGCGATTTCTCTGAAGATGGAGATGGAGTTAGGAAGACGGTAGACTACTACAGTTACTCTTAAGAACCTCACTTTCATGTATGTATTATTATGAACGAGGTTGTGCCGACCGAAATAACTATTACATTTGGCGTGAATGAATGCAGCTGCTTAAGTTTATAGTCCTGAAGTCCTTCGTCTGTAATGGAAATTGTCTTGTAAATACGTACCTACCTGACCTTCCTAATATATCTTGTCTCTGTTCCTTGATATCAGATCAACCTTGAACTACTGACTTAACCGTAAGTTCCTTGTTCTAGCAGTTATCAATAACAGCAGTCTAGCTATACAGCCTGTGTTTGTACACCGGTACGTAAACGAATCCCGGGCATCCAGCTTGTAGCCAATCTGTGTTCATTTGTGCTTAACTTTTTTTCTTATTAGCTTATTGCAAAGCGTTTACTTGCAAGATGAAAAGAATAGATTATACGCGTGAATGTTAATATTTTGACGACAAGTAAGAGACAAGCCAAAGATTCATAACTGACTTTTTAAGTAACCCATTCGTCTTAAGACAAGTGCTCACAGGCCGATTAAAGAGGGACCCACTCACACACATTTTTAACCAGAACGAAAATTATGATAAATGGTACAGTGGTGTCTCCCCGTGTAGTAATAACTCGTTTACAGCCGGATGCGGTGCCCAAATTATTTAGTAATAAGAATAAAAATAAATACAAATAAAAGGACTTCTACTCTAATGTTATGGACCGTTTGCAAGGACGAACATTGAAGAAATAACTCATTTCTGCTTTTTATTCTTCCTTTTTAATATTCTTTTCGTACTACGAGTACAAGGGTGTCCAACATGAATTAATTTCGGGCCGAGTTTGCAATATTATGAAATCGACCAGCCTGGCTGGTGTTATGGCTTGGCTTTACACACTTTCGTTGGTGTGGTCCAATCTCGTCCGTAAGACACTCGGAACTTCAAGTATTTTTCTCCGTTTTACCATCACTTTGGAATGTTTATTTTTTGCTTGTTTAACGAAATAAACATACACAATTCCGAAATTTTATAAATGAGTGTGTTCATAATTATTCTCATTACTTCACACTGCGAAAACAAACAGACAAGGCTTATATACATACACATTTAATATTTTCTTTTCATCCTCGACACCGAACATCTCTTGTGGTGTCTGTACAGTAAAATCTTTAAATAATTCTTGTAGCATCCATAATTAGTGTTCTATGTAATTATGTCTTTATTTTACAATATATTAAATAACAGTAACTTTTTATTTCTTATAATCATAACAACAGCAACATTTTTCACGTCTTTCCTCAGCGTACCTGATTATCAGTCTCATTTCCATATAAAATAATCCTTCAAAATGACATGGCATTAAGCAAAGTTTTATCAAGGTATATTTTCTCATATCTGAAGGCTGGCACTTAGCTAACGCTTAAATTATGTTAAGGTCGAATTGTATCATGAATTATTCCTCCGATGGCCGCACGCACATAGCTAGAGCTCAACTCGACATAGTAAATGTTGGGTTAGGTTTTATTTAATATGTCGTTAACCTGTAACGTTAAGAAACTTATAAGAACAAGAGTCTGTAAGACGTTGACCCTTCCAACTCTCCTGTATGATAATTAAACCTGGATAATGAAAATTAATTACGTACACAGAATCACAGCTTCTAGTATGAAATTCGTGAGACAGTCCACAAGATTATACACGGAAAGACTATGAAAGGAGCCAAAGGATTTTGGAAGAACTAAAGTCTAAATCAGCATTAACAAGAATTTATGATTATAAGATGGAAATGAAATTCGCTTATTTGGAAATGATGAAGTACAGGCTAATCGAAACGTGGTACTGAGAAAAAACTTCGGAAGAGAGAATGAGACCCTTTTGGACAAAACTGGCCCACTGACATCCCAGACTTTTGACAGTTCGATGGCGCTTACGAAGATTCAACAGTACAAATGTGCCTGTACTTATGCCAGTAGATAAACGTTGTACCTTGGCACGTAAAATCTAGAAACGTCATATATATATATATATATATATATATATATATATATATGACGTTTCTAGATATATATATATATATATATATATATCTGTAAAATAAAACAGTTGTCGTAACATTTTCATGTTGGGAAGCACCGACATGGTGGTAGTGTGATCCTGTAACGCCGCGGGGAACGATACGCTGTAGTGAACAGAGATTTCGTTTCATGTTTGGGGAGGGTTCCATTCGAATCTTACCTGGGGGCAAACTATTCTCATTCAATCTCTTTGTTATTTACCTCAGTACCCAAATGAATGAGTGGCACATTTAAATACGCTAATATAATTTGCTATGAACTTATTCGGATTTACACTTTCTACTCTGTCTAAAAACTGCAATAGTTGATACAGCTTTGTAAAGCAATAAGGAAGCTGCCCAATACATAATTCATAATAATGCTATTATTTCTAATTTTAATCTTTGCTACAAAATGCAGAAATTTATTACTATGCTTACAAGACATGTTTCCAGCATGACAGATCAGTTCGATTTTCTCTTACCCACAATGATAATTAGGTTGTTGTGCACCCCTGGCACATGATAGAGCCCAAGGTTGTATTGTTCTACGCCACGGGCGTGTTGACCACTAGATCAATTATCTGGGGAGGGGTGGGTGAAAGGAGACGAGACATTTTTACATTTAAAGGCTGAATCTGACTTTCTCAATGCAGGGAAATGACACGTTAAACAGATGTTGTCTTACCAGCTTCAGTCTTCGCGTAAGATTCCAAGGCATTTGTACTACAAAAACTCGGAGTGACCTACTTGATATTCATGTTTCTATCTGTCACAGTAGGTAATTGAAATTCAAAACACGTGCTTAATATTAATTACATTGCAAACTCAAAAAATGCCCCTCACTTAATAACAGTCAGGAAGACAGACAAGTCGAGTTTGTTAAGCGTTAAATAGATGAAATCATTATACAAAGTAGTGTAATATTACATACCTCCCGTTGTGTTACGTCTGCATTCTCAGCGAAATCTTAATCAAGATATCAGATAAATGAAGCTGAAAACGACCCCTTATTTAATGATGCTGTTTCAATAAGGGGTGTCCGGAATGTAGCTATTCGCAAATAAGCAAGATTTTCTGATGGTTCACAACTACAATTCTGCGATTAATCTGTACCATTTATTAATCAGTTTTGTAATAACTGGCTGTTTGTTGTTGTTCATCAGTTGATCGATAAGTACGCCAATTTCACAGCTTCAGAAGACACATCTTCAAGTTCAGCAATGATGTCGAAAATGTTGCCACTGCAAGGGAGAGATTATTTCAGTTTAATTGTGAGATATTGTGAAGAAGGGCTCGAGAACTTTGTCACAATTTTGGTTTCCCTCCAGGATTTAAGCAACAAGTATCTATAACACCCAAAACACAGTTATATCAGCTGCAACCGTCGGTGAGATCGAAGGCTCAGTTCTCTTAGCAGATGAAAGAACTGAAAGTCTGCTTCATATTCAAGAATATCCAATTCATACTCCTGTCACGAGATGCAGTTCTGACTGGTGATTTTCGTGGTCTTTGTATAAAGCTCCCCGACCTCTTATAAAGTTCAGAATTTCCAGCAGATATTCGATTTATGTATCGCCCTGACGTTAATCCACCGCGTTATAACAGGTCTGAATAAACCACAGCTTGAACCGTACTATCGATAATTCTGTGAACAATTAAGCTGTATCGTCGAATGTATTCAGTTCGAGTAGCTCAGGACATGCGTCTCGTAACAAGCTGGACGCGATGTCTCCCAATTTTCAATTACAGAGAATGATTCTTTTATAACCCCACTTATAGCCTTTTATGATTTTAGACTAACCTCGAGACCTCAAGTAGCAGGGTTAAGGAGGGCAATTACACCCAATTGCTCCTCACCCCGTCGGGTTAAGGCACACGACTTAGCATCTTACTGTGTTACGCAACCACAAAATATAAAGAATATCCCGATACGAACCAGTAACGTGCATAAAGCGAATAATGAGTCATTTCGGTACATGTGGATGCATCTGTAAATACGAGGTTATTCGACTCTCAGGCCTAAATATCTCATTCATAAAAAGAGCAGGGGTCCATATGTAAAACATTTAGACAGCTGGAACTGGAATTGAACTCACGAGTTTCCATAGGCCGACCGGTTGGATTTCAAATCCAAAATTTTACAGTTATATTTAGAGGATAAAATAGTTGAAGGGTTTTTTAAATGTTTAACTTTTAAACAAGTGAAAAGGTCGCATCCAAAATGAATTGAAACTCTCATTTAAAATTTATATACGATTAATTTAAAAGCCCCTCTCTTCTTGATTTCCCCAAGACCAATTTTTATATTATCCTCCACCTATGCCTAAGTCTTCCGAGTGGATTTACAACCAAAATTTGTACTCATTTTTCGTCTGTCCCATGCGCACTGCATGCCTCACGTATCCCATCCTCTACTCAGGTTCAGGTTATGGTGAATGTGTACGTATGACGCACTTAACCTCCCGTCCCATCAACTAGCGAAGCTAAGCTATCACTATCATAGAGTATAGTAAGGAGACAAATTTGACTTCCTATCGGGACAATGGGTGGATGTCCGTATTAGATCTTACCGCGTTTTTCTACCAGGCGACTGTTAGGCAATAATGCACATCGAAATAGGTCAGATGTGCTTCCAACCTTTTTGTTTTCAATTCGTACACAACCATTCTCATGTGTGCTGTCCTGTACTATACGAGAGTTAAGTAAAACCCTGTGACATATACAGCCCGGCAAGTCACATACAGCGCTACTAGCAGACTTAAAAACGTCGTGATTCGTATCTTATGTAAACTTTACTGGTAATGACTGGAAATTACAGAACAGTCAGAATAACAAAATAAATAAATGAATAACGATATTACGAACAGTGGAGTAGCGGAAAGTAACAAAGACATATGAGAAATGTCTTTTTTACTGAAGACCAATGTTCTCCACTCAGGAATAGGGGAGTTACGCATGCACACATCATTTTTCTCTGACGGGACTCCTGTGTCACAAGTATTTTCCTTACTCTATCAGTAATGAAACTTGAACGTTTCGTAAGGCGTTGTTAAATAAACTATGAACCACCAAACGCCTACCCTGCTTTCCCTGCCTGGTAAAACGAGAGGTTAAAATAACTTGATAGGCTTAATTATATTTTTCGGATTTGTATGGTGCTTTAAGCAGATCTCAAGATGTTGGTGTACGTAAGAACGGCTTGAGAAGTAAAGCGTCGAATCATTCTCCTACAAGCTTTCAGTACATCTCCCGTATTGGAGAGTGAATTTCTTTCACTTTCTTTATCATCACGCAGCATTGAAGGACTGGCAGTCGATTGGTCCATGCCATTTCTTAAAATGACAAATAGTAGCAACTATTTAATTCAGCTATTTAATTGTTCATTCCGCGTTGTACTGATCTGCTGATATCGTCGTTAATAATGTAAACAACAACAGAAGTAGAAAAACATAATTAAATAGATGATAAATAAACACGCAATTTGTTAAATTTAACAAAACACGGGCGACAGAGGTCGATTTATATAACCTCCCTAATAATGACATGTTAACCAGCAGTTGTTATTGTTGACATCTAAAATGTGCAGTTGCCGTTCGTTGGTCAACAGTTAGATTATTAACAAATCACCGAACAGCGATAAATACAGTGGACGAAACATAATTCTGAAACTGGATGACCGTTAAAAATATACGCATGGGAGGGGAATCCACGAAGCGATTGCGCATGTGCGAGAGATAAATCAGCCCTTTCATGAATACTATCGTATGTGACGTTATTTATGTCCAGCCTGCAGTAGTGCGAGCTGGTTAAGGCGCGTTCGTGCATTGCTGGTGTTTTATACGTCCTTTGGTTTGCATGATACAGTGTAGTGTGGAAGTCTGCGTATGAAAATGCCACCGATTGTGATGAAATTAAAAGGGGAAGCAAATGTTTTCAGTTACACTGTACCTGGTCAGACAGATTCTTTGCCGTCTTGCCCCACCTTACCTGTTCCATCTACCAGCGAGGTAGCTGAGGCTCGCAAGTTATTTTGCGGCCGCTATACTCTGTTTATACACCCAAAGAGGGTGAGGCCTTGCTGAGAGATGGAACAAGCTGGCTGACACCCCTGCCCCTCCGCCAGTGGGAGTGACCCAGGCATTGTGATGAACCGGTTTGATTAAAAGCGACACATAACTCACGTGACTTGACTCGTCGGAGCGAGTTGTTCGTTTATCTGCTCTCCAAACAAGCTGCTACTTTTTACTGTACTTTTATTTTGTCTGGACTCGTCTGTTTAAAGACAGAATGCGACTCTTATCTGCATACAACATGCTGCCGGCTTACTCCAGTTTAATAGTGAACCCGGTGGTATATTTTGGTGGTTACACAGCGATGGTGAGATTAACCCTTGTTACTATCAGAAGAAGTTGGATGGAAAGTAATGTGTCATCTTAAATGCGTGAGATTTCTAGACTGAAGTGATTTCATTTCGGCTGCATCACACATTTACGACACGTCGTTCAAAAACTTTCGTTAACATATTGGCTGATTTGTTATTTTAATTAACTGTTTATTCAGGTTTCGTGTAGTAAAAGCCGTGCATCTGAGACTTAGCCGTTTTGGCCACCAAACGCATTTATCTCGTAAATTAATCCTGATACAACCAACTCCATGGATCAGAGTCCTTCCTAAGAAGCGAACAGTGTGATCAGGTAGAAAATAAATCCGTAACTAGACTGCCACCTCTCTTTCACTAAGATGCTTTTTAATATTATCCTCTTGTCTATGCCTATATCTTCCGAGTGGCTTCTTCCCTTGAGATTTTCCAACCATCCATTTCTCGTCTCCGCCGCTTGACCCTACAAGCGTCTCATGCTTACTGGAGCACTATACTACGCCAGTATCAACGTAGCTTTGACCTGAATCAGTTCTGATTGAATAGAACTGTGAGTAATGAAATTACTGTTATTTGATGCAACGAAATAACGTCCTCGGGTGACATTTTGGAATATAATAACAAATAAAAACGGGCTGTGATCGTTTCCGCGTCGTAATGATGTTATTTGTAAATGTAATGTTGTAGATTGGTAACCCCGTTCCAAATTAATCACGATTTGAAATTGCTGTCCATTACCTTGTGTAATTGCAGCAGGAGCTGCTTTCTTCTGGAGTAATTCTGACAGTGTAGTTCGTAATGTAATGGTAACATTACATTACCCCCGACTGTCATTGCGAGATATAGTGTCAGTAAATCAACGTGAACCAGGGAACTAATTTCACAGATGTAGCAATAATAAGAAACGGCCGTAAATCTCAGACTGTGCAATTTATCAGCCGATACTAACTTGGTATCAATTTACTGAAACCTTTATTAAAAACGAATCAGCTTTATATCAGCCCATCAGTAATTATTTTAAACAAATTGATTTATTTCTATGAATTATGAATGTGAAGAATGAACTGGCAAAGATGTTTGAGGAAGGGGTCGTGGCATATTTTAACTCACGTTGCCTGCATTTTCCTGAATAACCTGAGGAAAACCAGACTCTGTGAATTAATATCTGTCTTCAACTGTCGTTTAATTGAATATCTGGTAAGCATTTTACACTCAAATCCCTGTCATGCTTATAAAATCTACAGGACAGACAAAACAGAGTTTCCAAAGCATGAGTAAAGTATGCAAAATGTTGGCCATCCTTGTGCGTACAGCCGTTTCCCCGGTTACAGAATTAGTGCAGGTTGCCTGATTCATCTCGTCCTCTTCCCTGCTTATTTCAAGGGAAAATGGGGACGTTTGTCGTAATTAATTGTCTCCTGGGTACTGACCTTCGACACAGTCGTGCCCGGAAGTAATCATTAAAACTTCTGAAATACGAGACAGTTTACGATGATATAGTGTATTAGGAAATAAAGCAACTGACGTCATCGCACAGGTAGAGTGGGCGTAAAGAACGACCAGAGCCCCTGCCAAGGTGTGACTGTGACCTTTTGCCTCCGCCCTATGGGTATTTTTAAATAGACTTATACGGTTAATCTATTCGATTTACATATTTCGAAGGTTTTGTCCTGAACGCACAATGTGGCAAGCCACGTAATTAATGCTTTCCGTGCAGAGATTTCTGTTAAGCTTTATTTGTTTCTGTGTTTCTACAGCAACAAACTGAACTAGAAATAACATTGGAAGTTTTGTTTCGCGGACTCTCGAAACACCAAAGGCATGTCAAGCAACAAGGCTGCTGTTTCCATTCTTAGCATGCTAAGGGTTAAAATATGGTTTGAGTTTGAATCCTTTTATTGCTGATTGTGGAACTTTATGCATGGCTTTGCATAAAGCAACTCTGCGTTTATGGGTTTCGTATGATTATCAGAAATCATTATCATTTCACTAAACGGCAGTGCCTAATCAACTTATGTTTGTAATAGAGACGCGTTGTGCTTCCTTTGAGGTGGGAACTGAATTTTTAAATATTATTTAGGTGAACTGCATGCTTGGAAATGTTAATTTTCTGTGTTCTTTTTTCTACAGGGAAACATATTTTTATTTGTTTACTTTCTTTAACACTGTTATTTTCCTCAGAAGAAGTTACGCTTATTGGTAACGTTCAGTTTCTCTTGCATTTCTGCGTGCTTATTTTTATTTCTGGAATTATTTATTTCTCAGTCCAGCCAGCAAAATGTCGGTATCGTATGACTGCTTTAAATCCGAATTTGCAGTTATAGCTATTCTGGTGTCTGCTCTGCTACTCTTTAATCTTTCAATAGGATTCCTTGTATTAGCGATCGGTCCGCCGCAAAGGACAGTACTGAAGGACACTGGCGTGCATCTGTGATCCCAGTCTAATACATCAAGTAATACACGCGGTGAAATTGATATCAATATACTTATAAAATGTGTTTGCGTTTACAGGGATTTAGAAGAATTCAGTTGTGCATTGAAGTGGTACAGTTGTTTTTCCAGTGAATTTTGAAATTAGACCTAGGACGGGCCCAAATTTTATTACGAATTTCCTCTTTAATTAGTTGTACGATCCCCCACCATAGAAGCACCAATAGATATCTAGAACGATTAGGCTAGCTGTTTCGGAAGAGAAACTAGGCCGAATTCGGAACAGACCGGGGGCAGCAAGCACTTCTGAAATTTCGGTAAACTTCTATGGGATTAAACAGTGCAACATCCCAGAAAACAGCAATCTTCATATTGACAGCCATGAGAACCTGATATCTCACCTTCATTGAAACAAGAAGCAAGAACAATGCCAAAAAGTCTAAAGTAGCTGGGGGGTGTTAGCTAAGTTTCCCACTGCGCTGTAAATCGGAAACATCTTTTTCCTCTCAGGTAGAATTACGCCACGGTGTCGTGTGTGTTGCCTGTATTCAGGGCGGAGAGTTCTGTGCTATTGACCCAATCGCCTGCTGCCTGTCTGCTACGTACTTGTTTCTGTTGGATTGCCGATCCTCACCGCTGTACCTGGTACAACGCATTCCGTTCCAAGGACAGTAACTATACATGTATTGCTCTGCTGTTGCACAAATTTTGATGCTTGGGGTTTGTGAAATCAGAAGTGTTGGAATTTACTGGATATAAAAGCAGGATAAATCTTCCAGATCTTCATGTTTGTGCCTCTGGGTTGCGTGTGAGAATTAGACTACTTAATGCCATGTGATATGAGTATGGTCAGCAATTCTTCGCATTCGGAATATTTCGTCTTCAAGTCACGGCCCAGAGACCAGCTAGCTTGACTGGAGTGGTTTTACTCAGTCACCCGAGCAATTCCGAGAAATTGCCTTCAATGAGGTCTTGACTTCTTCCTTCCATGCGCTTTCCAATTCATTTTTCATTTCTCATTCCATAATTCAGCGCTGAATAGTCACAGTTACAGAGATCATAAACACATACATACATGAAATACACAGTTCGAACTTTCAATATGCCGACTGAAGATTTCAGTGGTATTCCCTAGCCTCGTGGAACGAGTGCCGGTAAAGTAGCCCACCTTGAAATAGGCTGTCGACCGTAGTCTTTCGAGACATACCGTCTAACCATTTACATTCTTCCGATATCATTGTGTGTTTCGTAACACTTGGTGTTGAATAAAGTCGTTAAATAAACTAATTGTGTAGAACGGAAGGCACTGGCACAGATATATAGTACGGCGGGGAATAATTTATAAGTTTCTGACTAGAAAATATCTGATGAAATAACAAGGACGATGCTTGTATTACGTAATGGACCATTTCACCATTTTAGTAACATGTATTTGCTTTCTGTTTATTTATTTGCCAAAATGACACAAGTACACGAATGTGTTGGTGTGTATAAGCTATATAAATGTCCTTTAATTGTATGTAGTTAAAATACTCAGTACTATATAGTGCCCTTTTTCTCGCACATAGTTCCTGAATTTTGTGCTAATGCCAGTGATACTAATCTTAAGAAATCTTTACTTAAATTATATAAGATACCGTATAACATAGTATTAAAATTTGAAAAGTAACACAACGCAATAGCACTTCGTTCTTTTGGTGCTTAAATTTTGTTTCTTTCTTTTATTTCTATATTTTCGCTATAATTTACGAAATCTGTTTGTGCAAAGTTCAAAATAATTAGGTTCAGATATCATGGATGGCGAGAGAGGCCTGTCAAACTCATGATTACGGGACGGTTTTATATTTTTATCTCATGACCTGTGCTTCAGCTTCAGAGAAATGAAAGGAAAAGTTCACAGAAAACGATATTAAAAAATAATTACGTATTGTATAATTAACTGTAAGTTCTTCACCTGCCATGGATCAGAGGCGTCTGGTCTGTTGAAATTCAGAATTAAATTTGGAAGAGTGATGCTTTCATGTATTTTGTACGAGTCTTAGGATGCAGTAGCGGAATTTTGTGGACACAGTTTTGAACTTCCCGGTTCCATGACAGGCGACGAATATCTTAACCAAATAATAATTTCTCAAGGAAAATATGAAAAACTTTAACTTTCGGGGATGAGCTGCATCGAGTGTTAAAATTTATCCAATGTTTCGACATACAGTGCAGTTGCCATCTTGAGGAAACTGCAGTGATTACTGAAACGTCTGATAACCTCCTATATTCGACGCTGGTCATCTCCGAAAGCTGAAATCGTACAATGTTCTCCAGCAGCGAAAACTTTACCACAAGATTTCTCTAGAAAAGGTCTGTTTCTTGGCAGTTATTTTATGCATAATTTAGAACCTGGGCCCCAACTTATGCGTCAGACGGACGCTCAAATACCACGGAAAATAATTTTATGCTTTGCGTTGAAATGTTTTGAGGACTGCGTGTTTAAAACAATATTGCATGGACGAGATATGAACTGGATATTAGAATGGAAACTACATTACATAATTATTGTAAATATGTGCACTGTTGTTGTTGTTATTATTATTGTTACGAAGATATACAAAATATACAATATCGTTTCACAGATGTTTTCAAAATATATATTTGCTAAGTAACATAGAAGTTTCGGTGCGAACATTGTGTTAGACCATATCAGTTTGAAACATATTCAAGCAAGTGAAACGTCTTAAGAGTGGCAGAACGAGACAACTATTTATAGGATAAAACTGATGTAAGTAATACTTATAAAGGCTATTCTTGCCTGTACGAAAACGCAGTATACCTCCGTTGCAAATAGGCCTGTAAACATTTCATTGAACCGAAGGAAAATATTTGATCTTTTTTCTGACAGCCATTGAATCGTATGTAGAGTCCATGAGCGGCACACACGTTTGTAGACGTAAAAGTGGGTGGTGTTTATAGTTACCACCGACCTATAAAGGGCTGGAGTGTGTTAAATAAGATTTTGGCACTCACTAGATTGTGAATATAAAACAATTTGTCATAAACAAAATAAATAACATAGGCAGTTCTGTTATTGGACTGAAGGACTAATGGCCCTCGCATCACAATCGTTCTGCTCAACCATGTCTACAGATGCATATTGCGAACTGAATGTTGAAGTATTTTTCAGACAACTTCAATCGAATTTCTGTAGACTACATAGGGACCACAATTAGACCATATTACTTTATGTGGAGCAACGTTTACCAGTGGCAGGTGGACGTGGGACCTCATAGCACAGTTACAGTAGAGCGTTGTTAACACTGCAGCCAGAACCAGAAGAGGTTAACGCGACTGGCGTATACAGTACCGTGGTGTTGGGAGTATGAAAGATATTGAAATGATCGATGGATGTCTTAGTAATCTTAAAGTACATCCCAGCAACCTCATGTGTTTGTGATAATTTTCTGCACAGTGATAACAATTGCAGTCACTCATTTGTATGTGTTTGTATGCGACACAGTTTACAGTTTCTGAGTAATTTGCTTCAGCAAGTCCCATCTTCAAGACATGTGATTGTAGCAGTTGTTGGCTAACTGTACCAGGCTATAAATAAATAAACTGACCTCCGTTTGAACAGAAAGAGAGAGAAAAATGTCGTAGGAAAAGAACTGCCCGTTTCGTGGACTGCGACAAATGTGTTGGTGATAGATTGTAATGCGTGTGGTGGTTTATGACGTCTACTGCGGATGGATGTTGTAGAAGCCTCAAAACCGCTCTCCACGCTTCTAGTTGATGTGGACAGAAAAAGAGGAATTCACATGACAGCAGCGAAAGACAAGAATGCCTCTCGGAGTCGATTTATTTACCACTTTTTCATTCCAGTTGACCTCACTTTGAAAAAGGCAACTCGTTTTGTGTTTGCATAATTGAAATCTGCCTACAACAGAAGCTTAGATTAGTGTAGCGTCCAAATGATGCAGGTAGATATTATTTTAATGATGTGTTTAAAAAGAAATTGATGTTTAAGTTCATTCTATGGACAAAATTTGTTCTGTTTAGTGGCCGGCGGAATGTGTGTTAATTCAAGCAGACTATGAATTTTGCTTACACAAAGCAAGAGTGGAGATTTTTACGGTTGAAGTATAAAGTTTATAGATGAAGCACCAAATATTACTACAAAAATTACAGGAGTGTGTCATTGTGGGATATTAGGCCTAAGTACAAAATGCGAAATATTTATTTCAACCAGTCTGTAAGTTTAAGAATAAAATTTTTGTAAATTTAGTGCGACGTTTAGTATGCAGATGTAAGAAATTGAAACGTAATTATATTCGGGAAACCTAGAGGAAATAGACGACGCTGTGAATGCAAACGAAGATGGAAGGATAATATTAAAATATACTGTAACGGAATGTGATGTTCGGTTTGTTCACAGAATTTCTGAATACCGTGACCAAACGTTCTTCACTTCCGGTCTGCTTTTTGTACCAAATGAAATGTTAAGTTTCAGATTGCGGAGATGTTCAAGTCAGTCCGTTAGATCAATAGGGAGTTAGGAAATGCAAATACGGCTTCTGTTATTATTGGTTGAGAAGGAGTTTAAATCGATACGTAGACCGAGATACTTAATACCTTAGCCTTTACGCACAAAAATATGCCCTGTACATACACTTGTAGACACTCGAAAATGTTTTGAATATAACATATAAATATATTTCAAATTGTCATATAATATTTAAGGTGTTTCTTGCGTGTTTCACAAAACCGAAAAGTAGATGTGTCTTGTACTTCTTGTTATCTTGTTTTCGATACTTAATTATTTGGTGATGAAAAAATTGTGTTAAATGTCTCATTGTATACAGTTTTATAATTCGGAGGTGACTGGCAATTTTCTACCATCTCGGAAGAGTTTTTATACTTTCTGGACCCGTGTTGTCATTCCCTCAATGAAAATATCATAAACTTCGCCATTGTTAGTGCTATATATAAGCATGGCAGATTTTATGTTGGCTTAAATGTTGACATATCTCGATATGTGACCATGTTTTCAAGCTACCTGTTAGTTCGTTTCTCTTAAATATTCTCTGTGCTTTAATTCCAAATCAAAATCTATTTTCTCCTTCATTTGAGGTTGTTTGTCGAGGATAAATCAGTTAGCGTGCAATTTTATACGTCCAGTTCAGAGAGTTAACAAAATGGAAGGTTAAATCCAAGATCACGTGTGTTCTTGAAGGATGTTTGTCATTCGAGTTTACCGTCAGGCTATTTCCACAAAGACGTTTGTTGTACTCGATGATTAATATGGACATATATATACATTCTGTTGATGCATAGTGTAATATATTATAATTTTATATTCTTAATGAGCCATTTAGTCATAAACAAATTAATACAGACGGGGGGGGGGGGGGGCGTACAGCGCCATCACTCAACTCGTTTATCTCCCAGTGCAGTAGTGTCGAGCTGTCAAATTCTGCTATTGATAATGACGTCACGACCACCCAACCGGTTCACCCATCTTGGCATTCTAATAACTGGATCCTGTCACTTAATATGTGAAATCCCTACGGCCCGTTTGTATATCGGTCGGTAACTATATGCCGGGACGAACTGGTTGCTAGGTTACCGATTGTTGTCCGTTTCTATTCGGATGCGTTTCGATTCTCTGGGGGAAGGAGCCACGTGGGGGCGTAGGATTGAGAGGTATGCTCTTTGGAATATATTGACATTCCAAAGGCGTTCTTCGCGCCATGTCACGTACGCCATTGCTGCGCTACCATGCGTCGAGGTCTCTGTTGCGTCTAAGGTTATTCCTGCACTAATATGACGCTTCTGTCCTCCCTGACAGAGCAGGTTGGTTTAGTGGCAAGGTGCTTGTATTAGGGAGGCAGTCGGTTGAAATCTCGACCGTGCTACAGTTCCTTTAATGTCTGAAGGCTTATATCGATTTAGCCCACGATCGTGTCCTTCTGAATTCTTACTTGTCATTTAAGTAAGACCGTTCTTCTGCCAGACTCTATGCAGCATACAGCGTGAGTGTGTGGTCTTAAGTCAACAGTGCTTGTTTCTCTTCATAACAGATGCCCACTAGACATTTCTAAATCCTCTCCCTTGCGTGTACCCAATGAAATGCGTAAATATGTTAATGGGCTTAGGCACACAATTTAAACTCAGAGTTTGGTGAGATTTCAGATTCTCACGGCGTTGAATATGAAGATTGTTGTCTTCTGGGATGTTACGTTTCCCCTAGTGATGGAAGAGTAAGCACCTCTGAAACGTCGATCAGTGTTTATTAGACTACGCTACGCAAACATCCAAGAAGGCAGCTATATACACCTCACAGATTTGCTTACGCACGTGTTCAGCACGAATAACGCTTTATGAACACAATATGTCCGTCTGTAGCGTCATTCAGAGGAAAGTCGCAATGAACTGTCGAGTGGAGAAGGCATTCCTGTTGTACGTGGGCTGTGGGAGTAGAGGTTCTTACCTTTTGAGACTTCTGAGCAGATTCGTAAAATTGTTGAGTGTTTCGGAGTCGCAAAGTCAGAATGAAGTGGTTAATAACCACTGGTTATCACTCTTCATTATTGTGAAGGTCTCGAGTTCGAATCTTGGCCCGGGACCGGCTATTCTGTTGATGCTCTTCGTAGTTTTACTCAGTTTCCCCAACCAAAAAGCTGGCACAGAAACTTTAAAAAGGGGCCTGCCATAGCTCAGGCTGTTAGTTGCTTGCTTTTCACTGCTGTGGTCCGGGTTCGTGCCCAGGTCTGTCTAGTGGGGTTTTCAGGTGGAAAAAGTGGCACTGGGACAGGTTCTTCTCCGAGTTCCATCACTGCCCCATGTTCACTCATGCATCATCTGAGGGATGGCCCAGTTCCATGGAGACCCCGTCGTAACAACAGCAACTTTAAATAAACGAGGACGTCTTCCTGGAATAGCATATAAATTGTGGCTCATATTCATAATCATCCTACCATCTCTCATTGATAGGTAATCTTAGCTGGTAGGCTGATAAGGCTTGTATGCCTAATATCGTTACATTGCTTAAGCACCCAAAATAGGTCTGTCGGCTTTTGAACACGCGTCCTTTTGAGGGGTGTTAGATGTTCGCAAAGCCATTAATTACAAATGGAGTAACAACGAGTGAGTTAATTATTTTACATCAGCTGGGAGCATAAAATTTATAAATAAGTGAAATCGTTTTTTGGAAACTCGTTCAATTTTTTGTCCCGTTCTCTAAACCCACCTGCGTTCCCACGCTCCGTCCAATTTCAATAGCTTTTGTTGGCTCACCTTTTTAAGAAGTGCCTGTGAGCTGCTGCGCTGAAGAAATAAAAGAATTTCAATGTCAGTCCACCTTCATGTTATGCTGTGAGTAATTGGGAGTTCTTTGACAAGGGTCGTGATGTGTGAGAAGCTAGGGATCTACTGTTGTTTTTCCTTCACCACTAGGCCTTGAGATCTATAGATCTATAGATATCCTTACCGCAATATCTTAAAATGTGGTAAAATTAATTGGCTTTCGTGTAGAGTTGTCCAAAATAAATGTGATTGCCTTGCTGAGAATAAGCAAGCCCTTTTAGCGACTATATGTTTTGGGAATGACCGGGATAGCTTCGTCAGTTTTCGTCATCAGTCTGCGGGGTGGACGACCGGGATTCGAATCCTGGCAGGGCAGAAATTTTTTTCTCCGTCACAATGTGCAGGCCGGCTCTGAGGCCCACCTAGCCTTCTACCTAGTGGGTATGGGCGTAAAGCTTCCGGGGCGTAAAGCTGAACACTTACCCTGTCCAATGCAGAAGTTAAAAATACATGGAATTATAAATCCACCCCTTCGTACGTCTGTATGGCGTGGTGCTTAGTTAAGGACCAAGGACGTCTTTACCTTTATCTCACTAACGGAATTCATGTCCTTTAATTGCCCTCGTGTGAACAGGCTCATTTACAAATTAAAAGTCGCAATCTCATTTATATGTTTGAGTACAAATCTTTGACGAATTTTGCAAACACACACTCGGATTTTATAACCAAGATGATGTTATCAGCTTACAACATAAATGCGGCCGTTTATTTTCCAAAAGTTGTAAATCTCATCAGACGCACAAACACGCACACATACGCAACCAAATACGAGGAACTCTGATGCGGACATTCATTCAGGTAAGAGATCAGGGTTATAAACAGCTTTATCTTAAGCAGCCTAAAATTACAAGTCTAGAATAAACGAACTCTCGGCTTAGTAAGATTGTTGTAATGTTATTGTTACTTCTACAGCTTAACTGTACAACCATAGTTTTATACGAATTTTTATCATATAGCAGGCCTTATATGAACATGTGGTCTCAAGAGAGAATTTTGAAAACCACTACTTACGTTTTATGAACAAACTAAATAATTATCAAGTTTAGAAATTTTCTGCTAAAATCCAATGACTCTGATAAGTATTAATTAAGGGCGTTAAGTATATGCAAACTACCTAAAAGCACGAATTTAAACTAAATAACATTTAATACTGCAGTTCTCAACCTAAAAACACAGCGCGTCTCCATTGCAAATATCAGTTTGGTAATGTTGTTTACGAAAATAACCGCTGTTATAATTCTGAGAATTGTAGAAAATCCATTAACAGACCCCGCTCTCTACGGACAAAATACAGCCATTGAATTTTAAAGCAGAAGGTACAAACTGTTTAATGTGCTATGAGGGGTTAAACGCAAATCTCATTCACTCTGCTAAGGATTTTCGTTGTTTCTGTACATCAGATAGAAAGATAAGAAACGATATCTTCCTTCCACATCCACCCTCATTTGGTATTCAGTATCTCCCGTGTCTGATGGACATGTGTGAGGCACTTTGTACCAACTTCATGTGGTTAAAAAAGAGCCACATGCGAGGTGACCCTAGTGACCTACTCCCGCTTCGTTTTGACTGCTGTAGGGTAGTTTACTGACGTCATAGTTGTGGATAACAGTACGAAACTGAATGAGGGATCACTGTGCATTCTGCAAGCAGGAAGTTATTGCAAGCACGTGCCAGGCGTGTTGGCTTCAAGCCCAGTTTTCGGTCTCCAGGGAGAGATACTGGTAGTAGGCTTTGCTGTGATGGGTCAGTGGCGGATTCAAAGGTCTTGTTTAGCACAGCAGCTTTTTTAGGAGAAAACTTGCCAAAAGTTCAGCTGGCCTGATACTGTTATGGTTTTCCTCAGTACCCGCAGGGACAGTAACTCAGATTAGCCCACGACAGGTTTCTTCCACATCCATTTTGCCTCATCGTTGATATTTTTTACTTCACGCTCTGTGAGTTGTGCGGGTGGTATGGCGCCATTACATAAGCAGGGCAAAAGTTTTTGACGTCACAATTGAATATGGCCAGTGACCTTTGCGTTTGTGGGGTGTCTGGTGCCTGTCGAGCTGGGTGATGACGTCTTAACGAATATTCTACTACGTCATTGAACTGCTAACACTTCACAAAACACCGCCACTTTATAATCTCTGTAGTATTGCTAAATACTATACTATACAGCGAAGTACGCTGAGAAAATGCGCGTACAAGATTGGGTGCCCTCGTTTCGGGCAACAGCTCATTTGCGGAGTTGAAAGTTTATGGCCTCATGCTCAGAAATGCGGACAGTTGGATCCGCCACTAACAACCACTGGCTGCATGAAGCCTTGAAAGCCTTTACCTTTCTGTCAGTACGGGACTAAGTATTTGTTTTATCACCATAGCCGGCAATCATTTGTCCCAGAGCGAACGGTACTTTGGTTCTGATGTAATCACAATAAGCCAAATTGCATTTTGTCCTTGGTTTAAACATTGTGTATGAAAGGTTCTTTTAATTAATTTTAATTCGATGTATTTAATCACTGGCCAGCCCCTGCAGATCATTTTAAGCAATTTCACTTTTTTGATTAGTTAGCTGAGTGGAATGATGAGAGGGGAATGAAATTTAAATATTCCTATGTTCGTTCTTTAATCTCCGGATATAATGAGTTTTAATTGTAGAAATGCGCTGAATTCCCGTAACAGAGAAGTGGATTCATAAGAAACTACAGAGACGCGGATCTGATATGTACGCTTTATTTGTCTCTGGTCTTTCTTACGCTGATTTATTTCTTATCCATTAATACTGTGGTGTACTAACTTTTATCTACGATTGTCTTCAATCTAATTGCGTCACGTCTCTCTATACTTGTGATTCATTACAGAAAGTAATTTATTTGCATTTTAAGCATTGTTTTCCTGCGCAATAACACATTTGGCTTCAGCTTTAATTTTAAGATCCGAATGAGTCATACCTGTGCAGACCTACGCCTGAATTGCACCGTAGTCTTCAGAGATCCAGCGACGACGCGTTCGTTGACCGCCGCGTGAATGGGTCTCTATGTGTTGTTTCTGCGAACACATTAACCCGGTATTAAGATGACGATTACAGATAAGAGAGCATTAGCTTCTGTGCTGATGTGGTCTTGCTGCTTGTCGTTTCCGCGGTTGAGTCCATGCAGCGAACGGGATCTGCTGCCCTGTGCGTGCGTCTGTAGGTTCACGTATGAGGTATAGGATGATCGGAAAGTTGTGCAACCCATATTAAAACATTTATTTGTGGTTGCGATTAATTACAGTTGGACTGAATTTTTGTTTGCTGAGTGCAAGAAGTGTTCACTGTCGAACACTACCTGGCATGGCGTTCTTACATAACTTGCCAGAGTGAGATTCGTCTGTGCCAAAAGAATTGACAATATTTCGTTTGGTGGGCCGCTTCTGTGACACAGGAGCTTCTAGCCGGGTTGCATCAAAACACGAAGAAAAAAATGAATGCACGCATCGCTGAACGCGGTGGACGTTTCCAACCCTTGATATAACACTGCCCTTCTGTTTTATGATTTCAGTGTCATTTATTTTTTGAAAAATATAGCATGAGTCAGGAATGGGTTGCGTGACTTTTAGATCGCTTTGTATGTGTGTATGTACTTATAATGCGTGTATTTGCGTATATATGCAAGCTTATCTTTTTGTTTATATGTATATGTGGGTCTACAAACGTACATGCAAATGGGGTTCCTTCATCAGGGGTGAAGCACATGGGCCGTAAGATGAACCACCCACTTTCACCCAATGCCGAGGTTAAGAATGCATGAATCTATACTCCCACACCTCTTTAAATTGCCATGGTTTCGTGCTTATTTATTACCAGGGATAACTTTAATTTAAACCTTACAGTAGGCCTACATTTAAGCTATTGTACTATTAGGCTATTAGGCCATCATGTTGTTCACAAGATGGAAACCGTCTTGTGATATTACACGTATTTTTCTACGTCGGGAATAATTTTCTCCAATTCTAATTCTTTAGGATGTTGAACCAAGGCATGTCCAGTCATCATTTTATGAGCTGTGGTATGTCAGTGTGGTCTGCTGAATTCTGGGGCGACACTTTGCTAGTGAATAAGAGGAGTGTCTTAAGTCTATAATCTGTTAATAACTTGCCAGAACATTTATGCATGTCATATTTTTGTTCAGTAGCCTGACTATTGATACTACATAAAATGTACACGTAAATGTAGAAACTCAGAAAAAATTATAATTCACTATACTGATAGCAATTTTATAACAAAGTATGAAGCATAAACATTTTGCATGTCTACACTGCACTTGTATTTCTTGTTTGCCATAGAAAAATGAACATTAATTACATCTCGATTTGTTGTCATGCAGCTACAGAATATTTGTCGTGTAATTCCGCTCTGTTGGTTTAAAAAAAAACAGCTGTACAGTTTACGAATTTTCTGCTCGAGCACTGCGAACACATACAGTGAACACAGCTTGGTACAGTCACTTGTGTTCAGTGTTCATTTCGACAACAAAGCTCCGTATTTATTGAATGAGTGTGAGGATAGACGTGTATGTCAGTATATAGCGCGACACTCTCTGACTTGCGAAAATAAATTTTGCTTGTCAAAGAGACAGAACAGCTAAGTAGTGGGTTTCGGTCGCTCGAACACTGGGACTGTCAGTTCGAATCTAATTCGAGGAATTGTCGTATATTCGCCTTTTTGTTGTCTGCTCTCCGGTATGTGTTATGGCTTTTTGTCCAATCTAAGGAGTTCTCCAGAATATTTAACAGATTAAATTCGAATACGCAGTGCATTAAAACCGTATAAGATGACGGAATAGGAACAAGAATGTTTGTTGAAGCCTGAAGGAAGAGACAAAGATCAGTTCTACTGTTTAAACAGACAGAGTCGCCGACTTTGGGCTAGGCCCCGAGGTTGAACGTCCGGAATTACTTGAATGACAGCTTCAAATGGCTCATCATCACTATAGAAATGTTTTGTAATATTTTAAACGGCACTTTGCATTCTGAAGTTAGTAATAGCCTAATCTCGAAATGTCGTGAGTCTCGACTCGTGGATAAATTGGCAGTGAGTAAAGGATTAGACGGTTAATCATGGCAGCCGTAAATGTGTTGTACTTACTGGATTTTATTTTCTTTCTTTTTCTAAGCTGTATAGTTTCTTAATTCTTATACCAGTTTCACAATTCTGTTTTCAGGCTTTTCTTGGCTTACAGAGCAGAGTTTAAAGTTCACACGCACATTGACTCAGTACAAGTTACTGCAGAGGGCGCTTGACGAATACCTAGAAAGCTACATGCAAACCCTAGTAATTATTTAGCGAAATGTAATTACAATTACTTGGAGTGTTTAAAAAATATATGTGAAAGTTATTCTAGGTACAGCAATTCCTTCCTATGAAAGTTCCATTTCTAATTAGGCATACTGTTCGTCCCTCACGCAAACTTCGTCCGTCCTTCGCCAGTTCCATGATCGTGACTTTTCAGTCTCATCACTTCGTACTAATCCGTTCAATTGAATTCGTATTATGCCCTTTGAAGTATTTATGTATTTCTTACATTATCCTTTATGTATATAAAGCTACCTCTTAGCGCCTTGTAGGTTCGTCGGAGGAACGTACAGTCTCCATCTTCAAGGCTGAAGTGGTGATGCTTGGAAGTGTAGGGATTTATAGAGGATTTGAGGAAGGGAAGACTGAGGGAGCGGGACAATCAGGGAGAAGGAATGAAGGGGCGAAGGTACCGGGTCAGTACGGAGTCTCCAAGAAACTTTGATATATGAGACCACACGGCGCCAAAACCCAGATCGTCGTGATCCTTACCTCCGTGAAGACCTCAGATCTCACAAAGCTATCTTTTAAGGCCTGCAAGCAAACAGATCGTAATTTTTGATTATTACAAGAGATTTCAGATCCTCACGGCGGCAAAGATGTCGATTATGGTCTTCTTGGTTGTTTCAAAATTTCGTAGATCATTATAAACGTTTCTAAGGGACGTATTATCTCCATATTCAGATTTCGATATTACCGTTTTATAAATTTCAGTTAGGGCTGTCATGAAAAGGTCTATAGAAATTTTCTAAAATGATGAACGCAATCTAGGAAACGAGCCAGGCCCATGCGTTAACAGACCTGTCTGCTGAGTCGGTTTTGCTCCTGAAACAAGAAAAGTAACAGCAGTTGATCACATAATACAAAGAACAATTGCAGCTATTCGGCAGCTAGACGGGTGTACTTCTTATAAAGATGAAGGTTTTCTGATTGGCTGAGAACAATAGTCTTTGTAACACCTTTCACCTATATGTTAAAGTGACCACTTCATTTCTTGCTTCGCGAAGAGCTTTCGCCCTTACTACGTAGACCAGGGATTCAAGGCGGTCGTATCGGGTGCACGCAAATTTATTTCCTCTTTGAGGTGACTGAAAATTAACTTCTGTTTAGGAAGATAGAAATCAACCTTTAACAGTTTGTCCAATAAACGCTTTAATTTCTTTGCCATAAAATTCCATTCTGATTCTTTCTACCCCTCTTACAAATCTTGTACGCTTTATCCCCGTCCATTTTTTCTAACCATTTATTTTCGTCTGTCTTCTTCATATGCTTGTCTTCACATTTCGTTAGACAGCACATAAAATCTAAAATCGTGTATAATCTGAACACTACTTTATGTCACAGTCTATACCGAAAGATGTGTCTTGTTTTTACTTAAAAATGTTTTTAGAGTAATTTATTTTAAGAAACTTTGGAAAGTTTGATATTGATATTCTTGTGCCTCATGCAATTAAACACGGCCGCCGAATATTTTCCTAATTCAAGGAGCGAACCGATACTCTTGTATTTCAATAGAATCTAAATTTAGAAGTTGCTTCGCAGACTCAGCCGATCTGCTTACTTTTTGGTCACCCGCTTCGAACGGTTCTGAATTTTGACCTGCGTGTTTTTGCCACAATACATCGTAATGATAATTGTTTTACTTGTCCACTGTTGAGTGTTTTCAATGTTTCGTTACTTACATCCATTTCAGTCCCTTTATCTCCTCTGAAGGCATGCAACAGAACAGACACACTTATTAATAGACCCGTATTTTTTGTCGTCCTTTACAAAGTTTACTGAGTATGTTTTGTGGTCAACTTAAATTTCTTAATTGCTTTATCCGTTTGCTCATCAGTTTATATTGTTAAGTGGGTATATTTTGTAAGACTTGAGGTTCTCACAGCGGTGAGTATGAAGATATCCGTCTTCTGGGTTATTGCGCTGTGTACGTGCTACCATTGGTCCACTCCCATACCTGCTCCCATTGGCTCGGGGCAGGCTACACCTTTCACTTCCCGACCTTTAAATCCAGCTCCTCACACCCTATTGGCATATTCATCGCCCTGATGACGGAGGCAGTATGACCTCTGAAACGTTGGTTAACATCGACCAGACTACACAGCGCAATAACCCAGAAGACGGATATCTGGGTATATTTTGTTTCCTTTGTGGGCTGTACTTAAGTTTAACAAACCGGGTATTGTACCTTCTTCGTAGGTAGTTCTTAGGTTTAACAGATCGAGTGTGGAATTTCCGTTGTCTATTTATGTTAATCGTAAACAAACTTCATTTAAGATTCCTGCTGCTTCATATCGGTTTTCCTGGAGTTTAGCGAGTCGAATTTGGAATGTAGGCCTACTGTTTTCGATTTACTTGAAGTTTAACAGATTAAATTTTAAATATGCTCGGTCAGTTTGGTGAATGTTAACAGAGAGAATTTGGAAACTGCTGAAGATGACCGACGTTTGAAACCCTGATGATGGAGGGAGTTTTTGCCTCTGAAACGTCTGTCAGTATCTACCAGATTACATGGTGCAACATTCCAGAAGACAGCTCTCTTCTTACCTGTCTTCGTGAGAACCTGAAATCTCACTTGGAATCTGCTGTTGGAGTTTTAACACTTCCTTCAGTTTCACAGGCGAATTTGGAATAGTAATTCGCCTCTCGTCAGGCTTTGTATACGTTAGCTGTAAGCAGCAGTCAGGCAATGGGAGACTGTCGGGGAAATGTTAAGCCGTTTCTGAAACTTGGAGTAAGGTTTCCTTAGCGGCAACACTTGTTACAGGCCAGTAATGCACATGGACTTGAGACCACTCCGGGGCTTCACTCTGAAGCACTCAGCTACTTCAGAAGTATTACCTTGCTGAAGTGCGCCTGTCATACACAGCACCATGACTGACGTTTTAACTCTAGCACAGCGTACGGTTGGGCACAATGCTGATGAAGATGATGAGGGATTTTAGGTAGTTTGGGAACCATGAAGTAACTACCGAGATTTATTACTCAGTCTTACTGATAATGAGTGAGTGCTGAAGTCGTGTCATTGAAAGCCGAAATTTCTATTAATAAAACATAAGAGAACAGCTTTGTTCCCCACAATATATACCGTGATCCGGGCCCGATTTTTTTTCATTAGCGTTTATAACATTGGAGGTATACCTGTATACTCTGTCCTCTCCATTCCTACCTATCGCTTGCTTTCTTCTCTTTTTCTTCCTTGCTTTCTCGTTCTGTCCCTCTCTTATGTATTTCTGTCTTTTTGCTGTGTTTGTGCCTCTCTATCCTGTGTGAAACATTGGAGAAGTCAGAGTAATACAATTACGACCCTCTGTTACAACGACTGACTTTCAAGCAATAGTCTGGACTTACGGAGGCGCCTTAAGACTTTGGGTTATTTGCGCAGTTTTGTGTATCTGCTGCTTATTTTGGTCTGGCTCTAAAAACAAATATTAACCAAGTTATTAACAGATGGAGAAATCAATAGCCTGTGGCCTCAAAGTCAATCCACCTGAGCTCTGCACTACACTACACCCTGTTCGTTACAGTGCATGGATTGTTTACAGTCAGCACTGATCGGTTTCAATGTCATCACCTGACCACTGATTTGGCATGTGAAATAATTCATTTCATTTATTTAAGTGCTTGACAACAGCCAAATAAGGCCAATAACTGCCAAGCACTAACAACAGTGTAAAATAAAATATAATAATAATAAAAGTAACAAGTGTCAGACAACATGCCAGCCCCTGGATCTGCAGCCTAAGGGTAGTATAAAATGAGATTGAACTCTGATTCTCCCCACAATACAATCAAGTGTTGAGCTAGTCTTCCCGTTTAGACAGGGCAAAATTGGCAACAATCATTTTCTCTGTCTGGACATAAAATAATGTCAAGGCTTGTCATATACGTAATAAATTTATAAGGTGAGTAGTGGGTTGCATTAACAAACGAATTTAACGCCTACTTACTGCAGGTACGGCTATGTTTATTTCGACCAGCGAAAGCAAGTTGGATAGGTGATGTGAGGGTGTTAGTTCAAGGCATGAGGAGACGGCCTGCGTCACTAATATCGACCTCAAAACTCCAATATTTGGTGTACCTAATACCGCTATTTGAATGTACAAAGTTCCTGTATTATTGAAACTCATATCAAATTCGGATCGCGTTTTAAACGTCAGCGTAAGAAATGAAGGTTCAACTGTGATGTCATGTTAGAAGAAAGGAATATTCTGAACTGCATATTGTCAGTTTAATGTAAAATTACTCTGTGTATATGCAAAGGTATTAATCAACGAAGTATCTAATAAACCATCTAATTCTTAGGTAATGTCATTCTAATGCTCAGGGCCATAATCGTGTTGCAAAATCCGGTGTTAGAAGGACGCAGTCTTCTTTATAGAGGACACATTTAAATTAATCAATTAATTCTATTGATTGTCATTTAACACCTCCTTCAGCCAATTGAATACTCACTCTAAACACGTACTTTTTCCATTTTAATGTTATTTTTTGTTGCAGGTGTCTGCTTTCGTAAAGCTTTTTAAACTAGCATTCACTAATAATCCTTAATTCACGTATCCGAGCTGACTCGGACAGTGTCCTGTTATTCAGGCCTGCTACGGAAAGGTAAAGATGTCCTTTTCCCGATTCATGCCGCGAAGACGTATGGGGCCCTAGATAAATTATGTTCCTCTAAAATATTAGCTTGTACTCTCCATTTCTGAATCGCGCATAGTTTTCTTATTCATTGTCTTCTTCTTCATTTCTTTCATTCGTTATCGTCATCTTCTTCTCTTCTACTTTCACAAAGAAGTATCGGCGTATGGCGCTGCTTTGGAATGCACTCATAACACCGTATGTGTGGTGGATTTTGTACTTATATTCAAGGGCGTTTTGAGGACTGGAAGAGGTCCTCGGTTTCGTCTTCAGGTAGCGTGAGGAACTATTGACCCCCCGCGGTGTCATCATCCTGCAGCATCGATCAGTAGCCTCGAGTATTGACTTATGTCGTCATTCACTTGTTTGCCGGACTCAGAACATCTGTTTGATTAGGCGGAGAAAAATAACGTGACTGCTTGTACAATGAGTGTAGGCCTACGTATTGAATTGAGAACAGAAAGTTTGTCCATCGAATACGGAAGGACAAGTTTAATACGCGAAACAATAGAACTTATGTGTCTGTGTGATTGTGTTGAAGAATCATCGTGACCAAACAACTAATATTTTGAAATAACATAATCCTGCTAATACGTATGCTTACGTATGATAGCCGGGATGATCCACTTTGAAGTCACTGGAACGTTCCGTTTTGTGTTAAGAGACAATAATTTGCTGGTAACCATTCTATAATTACTTTTTTTCCAAATAAACTTTTTGTATCAATTGCATTTGTTATAACAACATAAATGTATTTTGACATAATCCAGTTTAACAACCTAACTTATTCTATCTAAACTCACTGAAGCGTTAGCGAAACCTGTGTTAATTAATTCATAAAAATCAGCACAAATCAGATTAGCCTACATACGTAGCTAATCGAATACATTTCAGAACAGAAGACAAATAAGAACCGAAACAACATAAAACTAAAAATGTATGTCGGTATTGAAGTTAGATTCGACGGTGTTCATGTGACATGTTACATGATCAGTGTGATAACAGAGGCGTACTGGCCAGAGCTGATGTGTCTCTGAAGTATTGCAAGTAGAGAAAATATCATCTCGACTTTAAAGACACAGAATCTCACGGTAACTCCGTGCAACAAAAATGAAGAGCTTGAAATTTTCTAACTTCAAAACTGAATGTTATTTAAGCATACAGCTGGCCTCATAATTTCAGCCATTTGTAATTACGTTGTGTTTGTTCGTATGTGTGCTTCGCGAAAAACGTTCTGAAATAGAACGGATGAACTGGATCCATGTAGATTATGAATAGGCATTTTACACCTAAACTAACCCTGGAATCGACTGGGCTTTAACGAAGACCTTGGTAATCTATAGGCCTAATTTACGAGCGCAATGATGTCGATAGGTTAGCAGGAGACCGTGTTTTTATTATAATGTTAAAAATAATATAATCATATTTTATTTTTGTCACAATCAAATAGTCTGCTGACTCTCATTTACTCCATGGAGAAAACTTTTACTAGAGAAGCTTGTAGTCGCTTAGCTAGTCAAAAATATCCCAACTTTCATGGAACCCAAAGGTTTATTACGACGTTTATAAGAGTCCTCTCCACCCGTTCCTATCCTGATCCAGATAAATCTACACACCACCCCCCTAGTTATTTAAGGTTCAGCGAAATATTGTACTCCCGTCTACGCCTTGGACTTCCAAGTGGTCTCTTTCATTCAGTCTCCCCAACCAAAAAGTTTGTGCGTACTTTTCATCTCCCCCATCTGTGCTACATGCGACACTAAAACAGGCTACAGAATTGTCCGTCTGTCATTTAGTGTCCGTCGATGTCTCGAAGGTGGTATCTTCGCTGCGGGTATTGTAACCAGACATTTGCATTTATTTCTCATTTACGTACACAGAGTTCTCTGAACAGGGGCTGGAAGGTAAGCAGTAGAAGCATACACAGGCACGTGTTCATTCGTCATGTATCGGATTTGTTTTCTACATACATTTTTAAATAGTTCTCAACGGCACAAATTTGTCTTCTCAGCAAAGGACTGATACATTACACGACACAAATCCAATAAATAGGACCATTTTGCAAACAGAATTTTGTTATACAGCCCTCTGTGTTCTTTTCATGAGGGGTCATCGGATAAAACGCAGGTGTAGTTCAAAGCAACATCACCACAGAGGTTTTCATTCTATAACGCCTCGATACAACAAGGCTGCATTCTTTATTGGGCGAATTAACTCAACTCATAATTGAATCTTCCATAAAATACCTTTACCGTTATAGGCTCAACACGTTTTCTCTCTTAAGTCTTTTTCTTCTTCTCTGACTTGAATTTAGACACAGAGACAGTTTTATTTTGGAAGTAGACGTAAGACCAGGGAGTCATGTCCAACATTGCAAACTGTAACCAACAGACTTGATAAATCTCAATTGTCAATGACAATTTTATTTTTAGATATACAGTATGGCATCTGTCGTGACAACGGATCATAAGTGTCGAATTGTGACGAAGATCTACAAAGCGTGAGCAAACGTGATGAAGCGTAACTAGGCGTGATTTACTGTAAAGACGTGACGAGATGCGGCCAGAAGAGTCGAATCGTCACAAAAATTGTCAAAACATTACCGAACGAAACAAAATACACAAACCTAACCTAACCTAACCTAACCTAACGTAATCCAGCACATGCTAACCTAACCACTAGTCACTTCTTCTAACGTATTGCAATGTAGCCAAAACTAACCGATCCGTACGTAATATAAGGTAGACGTAACGGAACGTGACATGGTGATCACGCGTGCTCTAGCGTGACATAAGGTGACTAAGCGTGATCTGCGCTCACGTTGTGACAAAGGATCACCATAAGTGTCGAATTGTGATGAAGATTTAGAAAATGCGAGCAAACGTGATGAAGCGTGATGAAGCGTGACTAGGCGTGATTTATCGTAAAGGCGTGACGAGATGTGGCCAGAAGAGTCGAAAGATCACGAATTTAAACAAAGCGTGACAATGCGTGACAAAGCGTGACTAGTTGTGACGTACTGTAAGGGCGTGATGAATTGTGGCCATAAGTGTCGAATCGTCACAAAAATTTTCAAAACATTATCGAACGTAACAAAATACACAAACCTAACCTAACCTAGCGTAACCCAACCCAACCCAACCTAACCTAACGCAACCCAGCACATGCTACTCTAACCACTAGTTACTTATAACGTATTGCAGTGTAGCCAAAAATAACCGATCCATACGTAACATAAGGTAGACGTTCCGAAACGTGACATGGTGATCACGCGTGCTCTAGCGTGACATAGGGTGACTAAGCGTGATCTGCGCTCACGTCGTGACAAAGGATCATCATAAGTGTCGAATTGTGACGAAAATTTAGAAAGTGTGAGCAAACGTGACAAAGCGTGATGAAGCGTGACTAGGTGTAAAGGCGTGACGGGATGTTTCCAGAAGAGTCGAAAGATCACGAATTTAAACAACGCGTGACCATGCGTGACAAAGCGTGACTAGTGATGTACTGTAACGGCGTGACGAATTGTTGCCGTAAGTGTCGAAACGTCACAAAAATTTTCAAAACATTACCTAACTTAACAAAATACACCACCCAAACCTAACATAACTTAAAATAACCTAAGTTAACCCAACCTAACGTAAGTTAACTGAACTTAACCTAACGTCACCCTACCCATCCTAACTTAACTTGTTACTTCATCTAACTTATTGGAATTTTGCTAAAATTAACCGTACTGTACGTTACATGACGTAAGCGTGCCGAAACATGACTTACTGATCACGCCTGCTCAAGCGTGACCTAGCGTGTCTAAGCGTGACCTGCGGTCACGTCGTGACTAGGGTTTATGCAAAAACCGACTTTTGAAAAACCGGTTTTTGAATTTCAGTATTTACAAAAAACCGGTTAAACAGGTTTTAGAATTTTTACAAAAAACAAAACAAAATATAATTGAAACATTAAAAAATATATTAATACTTATTTTAAATTTTTCAGTTTATTTAATATTTATGGAACTACAAAAATATAACAAAATAAAATATACTCTGTACAAAACCAAATAAAAAACTAAAATAACTGAAATCCATACAAAATATCAGTTATAAACTATGTCGGTTGCTAGATCCAAGTTAAAAATTTATAGCTTCTCAGAAACTAATTCTAATGTTTTCTTAGCAACGCAGGAACTAGCTATTGAAACTAAGCCCAAATTAAAATCTTCCGCAAAATGGTGTACGTTGATATTCAAATATCTGCGATTTATTTTGCTAGTCCACTCATTTAAATTCATAGAAATTTTTTCCCCATTTTTCTTAATACAATCCAATTCATTTATAGTTTCACGTTTGGCATTGTCATAAAACGTATGAATGAGATCAATTACTCCAGAGTTGTTTTTTGGTAATGAATATCCGCGTTGTTGCAAAGACTCTCGTATGAACGTGCTTGTCGTAATGCTATTAATGGACAATCCATCCATTGCAGAAAGTTTTGCTATAATTTCTTCTAAACTGCTCTTTTTCACGAAATTAAAAATAGAATGCGTTTGTGGATTTGCATGTCAAACATTCGCCTGACTCATGAACATTAGTTTTACTACAATATGCTTGTGCCAGAGGCGATTTCAAGTCAAAATATTAACGTTTTTAATTAATTGATTAACTAATGTTTCCATATTATTTCTAGTATCTAAAACCGGTTTTTTAAATTTTAAAAACCGGTTTTCGAATTTTATAAATTTATCCAAAAAAAAACGGTTTTTAAACCCGGTTTTTAAAAACCGACAAACCCCAGTATTTACGAAACATACTATGGAGCTGTTCCTTAAGAATCTAATAATAGTTATTGAGCGAGACAAGAAATTTCCTGCTTTTCTCTACATTTATTTATTTATGGTTTACTTAACGACGCTTTCAGCATCTCAGATTATATAGCGTTGAATTATAGGGTGGCTCGTGGATAATTAATTGGAGAGGGTGTAGGATAATGAGCTCCCTTCTGCCCTTCCGACTTTAATGGAACCATGTTCAAAAGAGTTCGCCACTTCCCAATATATACGCCTCGCCCTGTTTGATAAAACGAAGTTTGCGTTTTGTGTAAAATAATTGACCATCTGAGAACTGAGGTCTTAACAACTGTGAATATGGTCTCACACAAGATTTGAGTACTCGTGAGTTCAGCAACAAAACTGAAATTGCTTTTAGAAACGATCTCATGTAATCAGCGTGTTGTGTAGTTAACCAGTGATATAGACTATGCGGATTTGTACACTCCTGAGTTCCCACAGTGATGACAACTCTGCAGAGGTAATGTATGTTCGGTCATTCGCCTCGAGGCGGTTGCAGGGTCCACCTTGATTTGAGTACGAAAGAACTCAATGACGGCTGTCAGAGACATTGACCTTAGACTACGCTAAAATCTGTGCCACTTCTCACGTCGTTCTACATGGCCGTCACTAACTGAAAGCGGAGGTAGAATAGCCCATCAAATTTTATGTAGAGGCAGTGTCTAGGAGTTGTGGTCCGCGTGCTCTCAGTGTGCAGCAGTAAAGTTGTCGACACTGGCGGCGAACAGGTTAACATAGAGGTAGAATGTTAAACTAGCATTCTGAAAGTATCGGGCTCTGATAATTACATTCTATCGGATAAGTGATATTTCGTGTCTTTTGTCTTGTGTGGACTTTTAGGTAGATACCGGCCTTTCTGAGGAGCATACTCCTCCGTCTTCAGCGTTAAATATTCTTTGGTTTTCCCCATTCCTTTCATGATAACTTCGGGATAAACAATATATAATTATCCAGTTTTGTATTCGAGATGTATTGATATCGAGTCTTTACCAGATCTCTGTCTCTTTTGCCATAAATGTTCGTGGATTTTCCCTAGTTTGTCCATGTGAATGTCGGAATATCACTTTGGAACAGGATGAAAGCGCCTCCCTACTCTTCCCTTTCGTCAGTGATGACAATAGTCCTATATCATTCGACACTGTGATCGTGTATTCTGTGAAGCTGAAACAGCGTTGTTAAATAACCTAGGAATGAATAATGTGTGTGAGTAACGATTTTTTCCTTCCTACGTGCAACTTATGATTCACTCCTTATAAACCGTACTACAGAGATACATTTATGTTACAATGTCTCGTGTGACATCCGTTGGAGTAAACAAATGAGCATTTTAACAAGAAGACGCAATTAAGTCGTAGAGATGAATGTTGTCAGGAATGCCGGTTATTGGCTGATAATTGTATGTCGAGATGCTCACTTCCTGTTTGTACTGCAAATAAACTGTAAAAGCAGAATGTCTGAAAATTAGTGCAGTATTTTGTTTCGTTTCCTTGGAAACCAGCAGTAACCGAGGTATTTCTTTTCAGAAATCCGGTAAATTGCAGCTCAACTCATAATCGAGCTTAACATGCCGCCAGAAGGTGGCTTGTTAAAGTTCGTTGTCGTCCGATGTGATACGACGTGTCGTCTCTGATTGCATCTTAGTTATATTATGTGGCATTCATTGTACGTCGTCTGAGGTATACTTAATATACACGACGTTTCGGGAGTCCGTTCTATTACCTGCACATTTATGTATCCCCGATTACTTCAGTTCGGAAGCGTTGTTGATGGAGTAGGCCTATATAGCGTTTCTCTCTCTCTCTCTCTCTCTCTGTCTCTGTGTTCGTTCATGAACTCACTATTTGGGGTAGAGTCCTTATTTCAAGGCTGGAAGTATCTCATCTGGTCAAGTAATTCTCTATATTTTATAGACCCTGAATGATTGTTACCGTTTTAACAAGTGCCCGATTCTGGGACCTGTACTGAGTCAAATAGCAAGAACGCTTAGACAACGAATACAGTTCTTTCAGGTGTAGTTTTCATGAATCTCCTTCCGGTTGCATCTTCAGTTCGGCATCCGGTTTCAGTGTAATTTCGGGTGTGGAATGCTGAAGTGACTACCTAGCTGTGTGGTCTCGGTTCGACGACCGGGTGAGTACCTCGCTAAAGGTGCCGTTTATGGTCCCGCCTGGGAGAGTAATTGACGTTTCCTCTTGGGATATCACGTATACATGGACATGTCCAGCGAGCTTTTGGCCACTACGAGCCTCGACAGACATAGGTCACACACGGGACCCACCGGAGACAGAAGGCGTCCTCGAAATTAACACCAATGTTTCTCTTCTCTGTGCTGGACTATGTTCTATCCGTCGTTAAGTGGACTTTTTTTTTTCTTATGTCAAATGTGGTATAAAGTACAGCAGAATAATGATTGTTTGCACTTGCGCACTAGTACGCTTTGCGAAAGTAACATTAGCCGTTGTCTGTCAGTACACACTTTAACGCACTATGATAAAACAAAAGACTGAGGAACGCTGTTACATGTAGCGAACAGGGCTCTAATAGTCTAAATAGGACATTCGTCATTAAAGCGAATTTAAAACGTTAGAACAAATGAGTGAACTCTGAATTGCGTTTTACTGCCATCTGACGGAAGATAAAGCATAATTAAATTACGCTTTTGTGTGTGAAAACAACTGTAAATTTGATTTCGTACAGACGACTGAGCTAAAGACAGCCTGTTCTTAATGCTAGACACATCGCAGGATTTATTGTGTTGAATTAATTACTCTGTAAAACTGCAGAGGTTAGTTAGTGTCGAAATAAATGGAAGGAAATTGTTAACATTGGGGGATAAGGATTGAAATGAGGCGGTTTTGGTCTTGGTAATTCAAGGGACTAAACAGCACGACACGAAAACTATACAACTGAATTTACTATGTCCAGCGCGATGCTGTAGTTATTAGATGCAAAAGTAATCTAACAGGGTTTTTTTTTGTTTCTATTTCACTGGAGCAATAAAACTAATTACTTTTTATTAGTGGTCTATGTAACTACACTGTCGATGTCTGAAACTGTAGATCATCGAATAATAGGACGATTGATGAATAAAATAATAGAAAATATGTGGATTGAGCGCTCGATTCCTAGTTTAAGATATTTTTCCGGAATGTGCCTGAATAAACTCAAGAATATCAAAGATACAGAATGCAGGATATCCAGTCACCGGGTCGAATTCTGAAATCGGGGCTTGCCGATTTTGAAGTAGGTGTGATAACCATTTCACTGTCGTTTTCAGTAGTTGTTTCAGTTAGTGAATGTTAGTTTTTGTGTTGCCAACACATCTGCTTTCACACTGTGAGAACTCTTGTCTGATTTTTTTATATACTGAAATTAAGGAATTTATTCCAGCAATTATGTATTGGCTCCATAAAGGCCACCAGCAAATTTGCTTATGAAGTCCATCTGTTAATTACTGTTCAAAAATTTAAAAAAAGCATAAAAATAGCATAACTGAGAACTTGTGTAGCATATTTCATGCAGGAATCTCTTACGTTATATTAATTGTGTATATTCCGTAAGTCCGTTTTATAGTCTGCAAAACTAAGCTCTATTACCGCAAAAATTTGCAGGATCGTGTATTAAGTGGCGTTACATTCACATCTCAGGACGTCTTATTGGTATTAAATTTACCCCGGTGATGGAGACAGTAAGTTCGTCCGAAACGTCGATCTATATCTACTGCACCAAACGGAATAACATCCCCCCCAGAAGCCATCTTTATGCACGCCGTGAGAACTTCAACTGTCACCTCACACACACACACACACACACACACACACGCACGCATGCACACCTGCGCACGCATCTTTTCTTTTAATAACGTTTTGAAGCGGCTAGCAACACGTGCAGAAATTAAATGTGGGACAGGTATGTTGTTTGTATTCAGAATGTCTTTCCCCCTCCACAACAGCACACTTACAAATATCTTCGTGATTTTCTTTAACAAAAGCTACTGACCAAACAACACAAATTTGCTCAAATCAAGATTCTGTGCAGCCTCAGCTTCATGGAATATTTAGAGCGATATCGAAATTAAGGTAATAAATTTCTTGTGGTTGGCTAACCTTGTCTGTCCACGAATATTGTCGAAGTGACATTCGGGTCGAGCCCGATGATGCGGACGTGGTAAGACGTGGGGGATGAGTCACTGTGCAGCAAATGGCGATTTGTGTGTGTTATATACTCTTTTAATTTTGATAAAGACTGTCTTATAATTAAGCCTGCCTTTATGGCAGATATTGTGTGTGATGTTTTTTTGTAATAACGTGCAAAATTACATTTTTACATTGTGTTGTAATGAGTGGAAGTAACTTACACGTGTGTGAACCAAGACTTACGAATACATGCATGCAGTGCAGTCGAGCCAGCCAGCAGGTCAGTGTAATGGAGCAGCTTACGTAAAAACAAATCTAAAGTTCTGAAATTTATTTATTAGAATTTTGCCGGTAATAGTAGTTATTTTAAATGGCATGTTAATTGCTAGCAGTACCAAATATTGACCCAAAGTTTACTGATAAATGTGTTGATCAGGAATGTATTCTGTAACATGAACAATTGATTATATAGTTCTTATAAAGTCGGTAATCTAGTGACCTCAGTCTGTACGCTATGTTGACTGCTTGAACCCTCTAAAACCCAGTGGTAGCTATATTTACAACCGGCTTTAATAATCAGCAACTTTGCACTTTGCCCGCATTGTCTATTTATGGGTTTCGTAAAACTCTTTTAAGTAGTCAGCAATGATTTACGTAAATGTCGTCGACAGATTGATCACTATCCTTTGAGGTTAGAATTGCATTTTTAAATGTTGTTTAGCTGACCTTAGGCTTCAAAGACCTAATCAGTATTTCCGAGTCCGTCTGTTGGAAGAGATAATTCCAATTAATTTAAAACCAAAATAAACACGTGTATTACCTAATAAGTTGGCCACATTCTTACCTTTGAATTACAGACCAGTTCTGCCGTCAAGTTTATTTGGAAGTTGTTTAGAAACACTAGCTTTTTACGTACACAGCCATAAACTCATTATTATGTATTCTGGAATTGGTTTTAACCTTGAAAATTAATTATGGTTTACATTTATTTTGTTGATTATGAAACCAGTTTCCTTCAGCCTTCACTATGGTAGATACTACTGCAAAGAAAGATTGAATGTGTTTGACAACAGGGCTTTGAAGAGAATAATTGGACAAATGAGGATTGAAGTGACAGGAGATTGGAGAACGTTTTGTTATGAACTCTACGTGTACTCTTCAAGTATCGTTCGAATGATGAAATCATATATGATGTCTGTTCTATGATTATCTTTGATTGAAGATGTCAAAAGTTATGCCGGTGTTGCGTGATTATCTTTGCAGTATTAATAAGACCAATTAAAACATCGCATTTGCAAGTAATACATGAGGAAAATACGTTTAACCCATTTCAGGAAGTGCACGTTTACGTTTGTTGTGTAATACAATCAAGTAATTTACCAATAAATCCCATATGTTATGTCTGGCGTGGGCTTATTATATTGTAGTGTATGCTGCGTCGTGTTCCGCGTCCCAGTTCCAGGGGCTGGACAGCCCTTAGTAGTCCAGTGAACAATAGTGCAGGGAGTGTGGAGTTTGTATGGTGGATTGGAAGATGAAGGCTTACAGGACGCAGTTTCATTGCTCAAGGACTGACTTGTAACCTACTGACACGACTGGTTTAGTATTCAGAACTGAAAATTTACTGAATTACTGGATTGCTGACTGACGCACAGAATTATTGTTTTATTGTCATCTCGACTTAATGTCTTAAGGATTCTCTTGTCCATTGGTTTTCTCGGCTGGAGTTCGGCTTTCGAGCGAGGAGAGAGCCCCGTCAAATGTTGGGTGCTAGCTAACGTTTCGGCAAACGTTCCTTTTTCCATTTTCAGGGTGTATGAGGTGGGATGATTACGGAAGGGTTTATATAGGACAGGCAATGGGTGCGAGATGAGTTTGCTGGTACTGATCTCGTCTACCTTGAAAATGGCAAACGCAATGTTCGCCAAAACGTTGTTTAACGCCAAACATTCGTCGTGGCTTACCCGAAAGTCGAAGTTATACATTTTCCTAAAGATTGTTTAGTTATTGACTAATATATATGAATTACTTATTAAGCAAAAAAAAAATCTGAAATTTTGATTTGCATACAGACTTTTATCGGCAGAATTGAGGGAGTTACTAGCCTGATGAATTACAACCTGACTGAATTGGTTGTAACGCCATGCAGACGTGTAAGTGGGTACCAGCGTTTCGAAAGAACCAATTACCTGCATCCCCAGAACTGAACCTCTTTCTCAGAACCGACAGGTGCCGGAAAAGTCCTTCTGTAACAGATTTTAAGCTATCGTGGTGATTCATTATTGGTGTCGAGTGTTTCTATGTCCTCGTTAAGGCCTTGGATGTTGGAATATCAGCACTTTTATACGTAATGTGTGCACGGTATTTCCTTTACTCTTAATTGAAGCTAAATTACACAGAATGGACGGTGAGAGAACTCGTTTCGAGTGAAAGGACGTTCGCGTATGACACCAGGCTGTCAAGAGGACCGGTCATTCATAAACAACTTCGCGTACCTTCGCCATCATCACACTCCTTCCTCATGATACGTCATGTCTTTCAAGTAGTCTCTTTCACTGTATTAAGTTCCTGTCTCTCGATTGACCTAAATTTCGTATTTCTTGACTTTATCACTCTGTACTACTAGGCTAAGATTAGGCCTGCGTTTTATTCTGTACGCAACCCGCCGTATTTGAATAGCTGTATATCCCCAGTCACCTAGAATGAGAGACTGGGTGTGACCTGCGTCGAGGATATGCGTTGCGTAGAGATTATAAATGTTTATATGACACGTAGGTAGAATGAAAGAAAAGAATTAGAATGATTGAAAAAAGGTTAGGAAGAAAGAAAGAAAGAAAGAAAGAAAGAAAGAATAAACAAACCAACTTCATGAAGGCGAGTCAGCTTTATGAAGGATAGTCCTCCATCAGAAGGTAATAGTTAAGATAGTGAAGACATTTCCATCCTTCTATGGGACCCGAAGTTTTGTCTCCATGTTTAAAAGAGCAAGCCATTGAACCCTGTCCTTATCCAAATTAATCCAGTCCACACCCTAATATTTAAGATCCGTTGTAATAATTTATTTCCGTCTACGTCCAAGTTTTCGACGTGGCCTGGTTTCTGTCACAGTTTTCCGATTGAAACTGTATTTGTCATGCATCCCACGTGTGCTGCACTCCGCGAATAAATACTCTGAACGGTGGAAGATGTGATTAATTAGTAGGATTTGAGGTTTCCACGGTCGTGAGTACAAAGATGCCTGTAATCGAAATTACCGCCACGTTGGTCTAGCGGTTAGAACGCTGGCCTTGTAATCCTGGGGTCTCGGGTTCGATTCGAGGCTGTGCCCGAATTTATAACTTGTGTTGGGCAAGGCCGTGGTCTAGGCAACACGGAGTTTTCCTCCGGGGACTTCCCCGGTTTCTCCGTGGCATCTCAACAATTAGTCCATTCACACACAGAAGAAGGCAATGGCAAACCACTTCTGGATCATCTGCCAAGAACGTATATGAACAGGTCCCAGTCCGAGAAAAGGATGCTGTTCATATGGACCTGTCGTCAGACAGAACACTAATAATAAAATAGTCAAAATTAATTTGTCGTGCCGCACGAATATGTTTGGCGCGCAAGCGGTTGGTCATCCCTGATGCACATTTCCAGTAGTATTACGCCTACCCAGCTGTTCGCCTTGGTTTACTGTGATGACGCCAAACAGTATAACTGACCCTTAACGTTCACAGCACGCCCATTCTAATCGCAATTGAATACTGTTAAGTTCACATAATACATGAGTCACCATCAAAACCTCTACGTACCCCTTCTTTCTCGAATTTTCTGTATGCAGCTTGAAGGGCGTCTCCTTTGAACCTCTCGTCTTGCGGTCAGAATGGAAACTTCCTATCAAACAGTTGAAATCGTAATTCGTAGCCTACTGCCCAATTCGAATGTCCGCACGTTTGGAGACTCTACTGGCTGAGGTGTTCCATGATTTTCCTCAGTCTGTAAACATTATGACTTTTTCGTGTGGCTCTCTTTTCACGTATTATCCCGAGTGCTGTATGTAAGTAAGTGATATTTCAGATTCTCATGGCGGAACTGAAACGTCGGTCAACTTGTACGACGCAGTATCTAACATTTCTGGGTACAGGAGAAGAATGTGACACGGACAGTGTTTTATGTCCCGTTTACAGACCCAAGGAATAAGTTCTGTACACTCAGCAGTTCTCGTTCCGCGTCTGTGGTACGTACGCCAGACGACTAATTACTCTTTTCAACGTAATGGCTCTTAATTGCAGGTAATTTGTTCATTATTTCCTCCGGCTTTCTGCATGCGTTCCGTCTCTTCTCACTTCTTGACAGCCCGAAAGCTGACGTTAGCAATGTGTCAGGAGAAGTTCTATTAGCTTACTGGTTCTTGCCTCCTCATCAACGCTTCGCTCTGCATGCGCGAAAGCAATGGATGTTGAGAATTGCTCAACATTTTAAATGAATCCATGAACTGAACTGTGTGGCAGGCCAAAGAGGTATTTCCTGTAAAGTTCACAGATGTTCTCTGTTCAAGAAGTTAGTTCCCCTCCCGCATGGACTAAGAGGTTCAATACCATGTTGACGAAAGCTCGCCATTGAACCCTACCCAGAGCCAGTTAAATCCACTCTTCGTATACACACCTTATTTCTTCAATATTAATATTAATATCATTCCGTCTATGCTTAAATAGCCTCACTTGAAGTTCTAACTTTCCTGCCATCCCCTACCTTTCTCTTGATATTATGTATTTTTCCCCATTCTCATTCTCATTTTTATTTTTATTTCTTATCTCCAAACATTCTCCTTAGCACTTCACGACGTTCTGATATTATGATTGAGTGACAGAGAGTAAATTGAATAGTGTGGCTTAGTCTACATGACTGAGAGAATGAGAATGTTTTAATCTGCTCAGACCTGTTTTATGTCATAGTTTGACTAAGTTTTGCGGCTCGGTGGTTGGCAAACATGCTTCGTTTTCGGGAAGGACAGGGTTCAAACTTCGAACGGCGACCCGCCGTAAGGACTGAGAATTTTCGTGTTTTCTTCCTGAGAGACGATAGTCAAATATGTTCAACAGATAAAACCACGAGTGCTGTGATTTGTCTATTCTGTTTATACCACTGTGTTTCAAACTATGGTCACGAGTACCGCCGTTCTGATTTCTGCTTCCTTTCTAGAAGTCCTGGGGTTGATCTCCTGTCAGGTTACTTGTTATTTTGACTGTTCTAGTCGTTTTCCTCATACGTACGAGTAATAAACCTGAATAATGAACTAATAAGGCCTCGACCGCTTCCATTCATATCCTTACTATTTCTACATTTATGACCATCCAGGCATTGGACGCTGTATAACTAATACAGATCCAATCGAGTGTATGATTATGAATGAGATCACTAGATCATTGCTGTGTGGCTTTTGGATCGTGGGTTTTTCAGACTTTGCTTGATATGTAGGCACCACCAGGTTAAAAATAATTCCTGTTCGGCACTCGTATATGACGTACACGTATGTAGGAGTACAACAGCGAAGTGGGCGTCATTCTGTGTAATGTTTAATAATGGAGCTGGTGGTAGTACACTCAGTCCTCCGCCTTTAATACAGCCCGAAGGTTCATTGCCATGTTCATTCGAGCCCGACACTGGTCGTAGTCCCGGCTGTGTTTAACATCTTGAGGCAGATGCAATCAGAATTCTGTTGTGTCGTAGATTAACATTGGAGGCTTCCTACGAACAGAACATGAATCAGCTCTGCCGTCACTTTCATTTTCCCTCATGACAAGTTTAAGCAAGTGAGGGCCACAAGTAATTGAATTGTGATGGTTAATTTGAAATGTACTCTACCAGACCATCTCTCTTCTCGCGTAACGAAACGCTATGGATTGATTTCACTCTCAGAAAACTGCTTTAACTCAAGCCATGTGAGACCCAGCGATTGCCCTGAACCTCAGATCGCTATAAATTCAAATTACACAAGCCACCCCGACGAACCGAACCAAAATAAACTAAAGGTTACATGTATATTGCTAATTATATAATAAAGGTTAGAATTTACGTATGCTAATCACTTGCGCAGAGTTCACGGTGCTGCGTAACATTAGCGTTTGATAGATCGTCTAAACCGACAGTCAGGAAATAAAATAATATTGCAGAATGTCGTCACCCTCCTTCGGCACAGAAATAGAAATGACTTCATTTCAAAAGTCAGTGTTGGCTCATGTTTTCTCTGTAATAACAGGTTCTGTAGTTGATACGTGATACATGATTAATTGGCCCCATGTCGTGCAGGGCACTCCATATTTCGAAAAAAAACTACTCGCTCCTGGTTAAATATTTTTACAGCGTGCTGAAAATCATTATAAGGATCACTTTGTACACGCTTGTGCGCTGCACAGGAACTGTTTAGCGTATTTAATAGCAATAAAGTCATGACGTTATTTTGTTTATCAACTGATTAATTTGCAATGAAGCTGTGTCAAAAGATTTAAGTCGAGCCTGACCGAAAACTTTAAGATGACACTGTGGCCTATCGTATAAATAAATTACGTTATATTTAGAAGGCGATTGATAGGACATAAAGTTTAAAGCAGTTCATTTCTTTGTGTATTTAGCCTACCCCACGAAGACTGATGTAATACAGTAACATTGCGGCAATAAAATTAGATTATTGTAAGCGGTATGGCGTTATGACGCACGTCATACGGAATCATACACACAGCAGGCAAATAAATATCTTGTCAGTTGTGCCTTCGTGTTGGAAAAACTTTAATTACAATCTCAGGAACAAAGCTGAGATAATAAACGTCCAAGGTTATAAAGCCCTATATAAACGACTGCGTAGACAAGCAGTGAGTGAGTAAGTGAGTGGTCGCTTTGTAGTAAACTGTGAGAGCCCCATTTACGTATGGGTTCAAGTTTAAATTTGAATTTTTGCGAACATCTGATCTTTGTAAACGCGACATAACGTTAGATGTGTAAACACTGCCTTGGACCAACGGTGATCAAAATTAAATTAATGCCAGCCTCTGCGTCCAGACCCGCTCTGGGGCCCACTCAGCTTCCTATCGAATGGGTACCGGGGTCGTTTCCCGGGGGTAAAGCCGCTGCCGGTGCGTGACGCTAAACACTCACCCTTACATACTACCGAGGTCAAGAATGAGTAGGAGCTATATCACCCCCACCTCTAAGCGCATACGTGGCGTATAGTGCGACAGCTTTACTATTTTTACCTTTAACCTTCTAGTGTGGATCCAAACAAATTTCTTTTGAAACCGTCAGGTTGTTTTCATATGAACATGCGAACGGACAGTAGGCGTCATTATAATTTCTGGTTCATTTTATACACTTAAGAATGAATATAAAAATGTGCAAGAGACTTTTCTGATCAAAAATGTCAATTTTAGGGAGTATGTTGAAGAGTGAATGTAACAGCTTGTTAAATCTGTAATGTGGAGAAAGATTTGAATCCATAAAATGCACGACCTTAACGACTAATATATTTTTGATACTTTTTTGAACGTTACATGCCTCAATTTTATGGGATTTCTATAAAATGCCCCGTAATTTACTAAGTGTCCCTAAAATAATTCTAAAAGTCAGAAGGCTTATTCTTTTGTTACGAATTTTATCAAAATTAAGATAGATATGTTCTAACCAGTGAAGTGTCAGTGTTGGTAAATTCCCACACTGGCCCCGTCTTCACGAGAAACAAGCGGGAGAAACCAACGCAGAAAATGGGAAGTGACAAAGTATGTGTTATGTATTAATAATTGTCAGTTCATCCCTAGAGCAGTGAAACATTAGATGTGTCATAGTACTCTTCCTCGAATACACAGTTGTCACCCTGAATAAAATGTGTTGTCCATTATGAAGCTAACTGGTACCTGTAAGGAGAAAACGAGCAGTTGTATAAGCGTTACTTGTCCGGTCACACGCTTTTCCGTACCCACCCATGTGTTACCTTGGAATTACAGTGGAGACAGATCGGTACTATCAGCTTATGCACGTGGGCGGAATAACTCTTGACTGACTAAACTCACAGTCTGAATGACCGACCTTAGTGGGACGAAGTGACAGGAGAATTAAACAGTTTGGAAGAAAAGACACTTCATAATTTGTACTCGTCATTAAATATTATTCGGATGATCAAAATCAAGAGGGGTGAGATGGTTATGGCACGTAACACGCATGAGGTGAGAAATGCACGTGTCATTTTGGTTGGAAAGCTTGCCGGGTAGAAACCTCGAAATACCTCGGCATAAAAAGAGGGATAATATTAAAATGAATCTTGAAGGACTCTGCTACATGCAGTTATTTTTTGTTTACGTGTTAGTGACAGCTGGTTGCACCAACTGACTGAATAACTGATTGGACCAAACTGATTGACGTATGCATGATTGACTGACTGGCGCGTCCACAGTTTGGCAGACAGACTCGCCGATAATGGAACACGCATTTTGACACAATTGGTCAACAGGTCACCAAACTAACGCAACCTAACCTAAACCAAGCTAACCAAACCTAACTTAACCTAACCCAAACTAACGCAACCCAACCTGACCTATATCGACCATCCAGGTCGCCAAGCAGCGTGTTGAATTAGAAAGGAAAATTGTCGGCTGAATGTAAATTAACATAAAGGTTACTAACGTACATTTTTTATGAGTAACGCGTTTGCAGGAGTACACTTTCTTCGTTACCCATAATTCCTTGCTCGAATGCTCGGATGATATAAAACAGCACGTAGAACTTACTTCCATAAAGTCTTTTATTTCCTCTCTTCCAGTTACAATTTGCTCGCAAGTTTCATTGTGTCACGCTGTTTAAATAATCCGTGTAAGCTTATCGAGACAGCTCTGTTTCCACTTTTACTCGATTCATAAAATATAAATCCTTAAAGTATATGCCTTAATTATCAATGTAGTTTACCCCTGAGATAAAATATCGGCGAAAGACAGTTCATATCGCTCATATTTCCTGTCGATCTTGGCCCATATTCCATTATACTCTTAGCTCAAAATTGAATGTAAGACAAAGGCGTTTGAAGCTTAAGTTCCTCTGAGTAACTTATGATGATTCATTTCCTACCTCAAAGAAATCACAACACCTCTCCATTGGAAAGATCATTTCGTTGCTGCTGTTTAGGGAAATAATCGTTGTTTATTCTGAGAACCTTGCTTAACCCATGAATACGTACATAATTTGTAGACAAAATATTTACTGCTAAAGCAGGTGGTGCATGTAGTTACTACTCGGCTTTAAACGATTAATATCCCATAACATATATTACTGCTGTGTTAACAAAATTAACATATTTATTTTAGAGTCATAGTGCTTCTCAAAATGATTGTTCTAATGCTTTAAGTAAGACAAAGTCTTTCCACTGGTTAAATGCCATGCCTGACGACAGTCAAGGCAATAGATACTCACGAGATAAGGAAGTCAATGTCTGCGCATTGTACACCTTCAGACTAATTGGAGATGAGTGGTCAAGTTCAAGCTTCGGTTATTTTATCCTGAGAGCAGCAGCCCGCTAATTCTTGCCGTATAAGTATTAAAGGTTTTTTTTCCCATCTCCACCCCCTATTATGCAATCCACGGCATGACTCTTTGACACAGGGAGCTTTTGCATACTCAGTCTTATTACAAATTAAGGACGAAGGCAGGCAATTCAGTGATATTATTTTATATCTGTTCTATAAATAAAGTTACTTCCGGTACATCTCATAGCTGAAGCAACAAACAATCTTGTGACCGTGTCATAGGTCGTTCGCTTCCGGGTAACCGTATACGAAGCTGAAAGAAGGCAGAGGGCAAAATTGGATTCATCTTAATAGATATTAAAATTCTACATTTAAGGAAGAGATAAGAAATCCAAGTAATACTTAGTGTTCTTGTATGATAATCTGTTAATTTGCATAAGGAAACGTGTCAAGATTACAGAGCAAAATAACCTTGACTTGCAGTGACTGGTAATCTTGAGGGAACAAGAAGAGGTTTGTATAGGCGTCATGCGGGCTGTCTAATCGTCTCTTCCGGCTATGCATTAATAATGCACGCAGGGGGAGGTAACGTGACTATGCCCCGTCATTGTCAGGCCTGTGAGGGACACGGAATGACCTTATAATTTAGGCCTCACTACCTTATTATGTTACTGAATACGTTTCATGTCATATATGTTTCTTTCATTGTAATCAAGCGTAGTGACGTGTAGTGGCAAACACATGTAATACGCATTAGTGAATGTCAAGTTTTTCGCCACCGGGACCAGTGAAGACTGTCAGAATACAAAAGATTTAAACTCTCTCAAGATGGAATAACAGGACTGGAGAAAATAAAGAAATAAAGAACTACAAATTACAATTGTTCATCCACTGTCAATTTTGCCCTGCAGTTCTTTCCGATTTAGAAGTAACATCTGAAATCGCGAGTACTTCTATACGTTTAATAGAAGTTGTTAGACGAGGAAAGTACCCACCCATAGACCTAGCTTGTACGTAGGCTACGCGATTCAGCAGAACACAGTACATAATGCCTATAATACAAAGCAATGCTGATTCCACGTCCGTGGTGCGAAAGGGATTTTATCTAACCCACAGTCTTAGGTTTTAAGTGGTCCTGGACCTTGCAGCAATTATGTACGGTTACGTACTTTGACTCTTCGGCTTTTCTTATTTTCTTTCTTCTTCACCGATTAGGTTATTAGATACCTGTACCTGCATAATATCCACTTACTAGCGTCTGCTTGGTTTTTCTCTTATCCGTTGTCGCAGAGGTTTAATTACTGTCTTCGGCTGTCACTCTTTATATAATCGTTTTATATAATCTCTATAACTCTACTAACATCCCGCAATTTTCTTAAGTACGCACCTTTCTGCTGTTTTTTGTACGATATTATGTATTCGGCCGAAGGTATTAACGTTCTAATTTCTAACATTCATTTTTAATCCCTTGTTTCTCTGTCTCATTACCATATTTTATAGCTGATGTAATATTTTATATAATTTTCAGTACGGTTGGTGGTGGAGGGTATAATTCTACCGAAGTATCTGTTAATACTCCCACTAACACGCGTGAAATTTGACATATTTCATACATTTCTCACCATCTGGGCTTAGAAAATATGCTAATGTATCCTACTTAGGCCGATAAAAATGACATACTACACTAATCGGCAGTGGGAAAATTTCGGCAAAAGATAACTTAGGAGATGCGTGTGAATACAGGAGCGCAGTATTACAATGAAAATTGTACGAAGGTACAACTTCAGTGAAGTATTTTCGTTTTTGCGCCTTCGTTATTCGACTTCGTGTTGTAATAGTACGCCATTAAAATGACGTTTCTTTTTTTCCAAAGAAACTAACTTGCAAATAGTTTCGACTTAAATTGTAGTCCACGATTTTTTTTTACTTATGTGGTGAAGTAATTACATATTTTGCTTCAAAACTTCGCATTGTTTTAACTTATTTGATGTTGGTAACGTCAACTTGTGGTGGTCTACTTCGATCAGTTTTAGAGACGTATAGTAGTGGAAGATACAAAAAATCACCATAGGACATAACAAAGTTATTTCAGTTCTATCTAATTTGAAAGTATCAGTGATCAAGATATTGTTTACCAAACGTCAAAGTATTATACACATACGATCTGAGTTGTTTTCGATCATTTGAACGAGTTTCGAGTCCCTGTGTTAAAAACAAGGCTACATCTGCATATCCGTGCAACAAAACATGCAAGACATGACATCGCGTTATGTGATGTTTTATATTTTTGTATATGAGCCTTGAATGCAACGCGTTGGGTGTGTACGTGTATTTTTTTTTTCAAAAGACTCTTTGGGAATTTGTTATAAAATTCTGCTAACTAACTCGACATTAGACTACTCGTTAAAGACGGCCGGAAGTTAAAAAGAAGTTTTATAACCAGTTACTGGCATTACTTTCTGACGTCGATTAATTATGACATCCGTTCCCCAGAGGTCATGGACCGGATTCTTATAGCTTTTAAAAATATACACAATTTTAAATTCGTTGGGACCAAACATGGGGACCAAGGAGTTATGAATAATGCGGACGTGTGTGTCTTTTACCTTCTGTTCTAGTAGTGTTCTTCTTCTATGGTGCTTCGGTCCGTTTTCGGGCTATGACCTCCCTTCTAGTTGTGTTAGAACACAAAATAATCCTCCTGGTACTCGAAACACCGGAAATTACTTTGACTCTGAAAATGTAGACACGTGCTGAAACAAAAATATGCCTTCTGTAACGCATTTTTGCAGAATCCTGTCGCTTCTGATAGGCCGATGTAGTTCGTTACGGTGAACTCCGTACTGTTATAAGCCACCGTTAGGTTTTAGGTGTGATGCGAATTTATAGAAGATATTGCATGTTTACACATTTTAGTCAGAAAAAAGGCACTATCTTATCGTACGTAATTAGAATTCTTAATACGCTCGCACACTGCATTTTTATAGGGCAAGTATTTATACGTCTATACATATTTATGGCGGTGTACGTTCAGTTTCGTACCCCCTTTTTGTGAGGCGACATTTTGTAGTGGCCGTCGTGCGCCTTTGACAAATCAGGGCGTACCGCAGGTGGGAAAATGTTGCGGAACACTGCCTTCCACTTCCAGCTGACTGGTTGTATGTTATTTACTCATTAATTTTACAGACTGTACTGTTCAGATATTAACTACAATATTTATTCGCTGCATTTGTACAGATGAAATCAAGCATCAAACTGTCTAGACTGTATTCGTAATTTATTCTGTTCGAATCTCGATTAATGATCGGAATTCCCGAGTTGTCCGTGTTTTTTTTTCAAGTACCTATACGCTGAGAAACAGAATTACACTTTATTTGCAGTACATTACTTGTTCTTTAATGGTATACCATTGATACAAATAAAATGAGAAGTTCTGAAACTTCGATGGAATGTATCCGGATATTAATTATCCCAACTGAGTCGCTTTTGAGAAGAAGAAATGACAGTGTTCACAATTAACCGTCTGAAAACGTGTTACAGCTGTATATACCACCTGCTGTAACACTGAATGACTGGATTTTTTCCCACAGTGTGCATAAACAGAGAATATTTCCAGAAACGGCATTAACTATCTGATCTTTGTGGTGGACACGCGTTGTTTTCTATGAGGCAGGAACGAGTTTATTAAATGTCCTTTATGTAAGCTTCTGCTTCAAATTGTTAAAAGCAAATTCATGGTTTATAATTTCATTTACGTGCATTTCAAGTAACTGACGAACTTGAGTTAAACGACTGGCTTACTCACAGTAATTTTGGATCATCATGTAAAATAATACCTGATAGTGAAAAGATGGCTGAAACGTTGTTAAAATTCTACTAGACAACCCGGCGTTGCAAACCAGAAGACGGCCAACTTCGTACTCTACGTCTCGGGAACCTCAAATCCTACACAGCTGATACTAGTTTGCGAATATTTTGTCGAAATTTAGGACAGGAATTGAACCACTTAGAAACTGGAATTCCTTTTTCGAATCCCGTCCCTGGTATGGTGTATGTGCTTGTCGTCTTACTGTTGTTTTATGGCTTTTCCGTGGGTTGATCCCGCTGTCCAAGGAGTCCTACAAAATGTGAGAATGTATGCACGTTTATCAGTTAATTCAGTTGTTGCAGTCCACAAGTTATAAACCCTATTATGCGACATGTGTATTGCCACATGATCTGTACGAATGTTTCTGAACACCCAGTTAAATCTGGATCTGGCTAAAAAAAGATGGTAGAAGTTAGAAGACGGTGTTTACACTCTTCTGTGTAACTGGGCATGGCTTGTTCTTGTTGTTCTTGTTCCTTGCACCTACAAGTACAACTGTTTTCTTTTTGTGAGGCGAGTGCAGTTCCTTGCAGGGATTTGCAGCTGCATTGGAATATACTTTCTTTGTTGAGGTAGGTCATATGACCTTGAAACAGGTCAGTTGTTAGTTTCGCAGTGTCATGCAGACAAGACTCGAACCGAATAATGTAACGTCTGGAGAATGTTGGTTGTAAGGTGGGTTTCGGATTGTAATGGTAATAAACCTTGATTATAGCTAAACGTGCATTATATCTCGCAATAATACGTGGCTTTCTTAAGATGCTAGGCTGCTGGCTCTTACAGTATCTTCGTCTCTGAGCACATAAATCCTTGATGAATTGTAATTCGTCAGCAGTGGATAAATAGAAACTCCCTATTACAAAGGAACCGAAATATGTGCCTCCAGCAGCACGAACTCCGTCATTGGACCTTATCCAGAACCAGTTTACACAGTCGTAAACAAATTTCCGAAGAATTGTAACTATAATCCACTTCCAACCGGCTTTCTCGCCAATATGGCTCGGAAAGCGTCTGACTGGATAACATTGATTGTGCTCACTGAAATTTTTCGTGATTTTTTTCAATTAATTCCTGAAAGATGCCACGATTTATTCTATTCACATTTTTACCCGTTTACGCTATATAATCAGTGTGTCACTCGACAATAAATAATATCCGCAGTTGAGACATCGTTAACTTAACCCTCCAGTGTGTGACTTCCATTGGCTACCATATTTTGTGAAATATTCATATTAAAAGAGTGATTAGTAAATTAAAATTAGGAAGTGTAATTGACGGTGGCATTACTCCCATGGTTTATATATAAAGTTTGATTAAAATTAATTGTTTTGATATTTATTGAGGGGACATACCCGTAGACGGGCGGACACAAATATTGTCAGCTAGTAGAAGATAGTCGGGGGATGCTGCAATTTATTAATTCACATTCAGCTTTGTAAGCAATGCGGTTAAGGAACGGAAGAACAATCCTTACCTTGGCCATCTTGTTTGTGAAGTGCCGACTGTGGTTTTATTCCAGTGATGACGTCATATCCGCCTACTTCCTCGGCCTTTATCGATTAACTTCTCGGTAAGAGACTTAAATACCTTTATGCAATTATCGATTTCCAGAATTCCGTGCAAAAATTGTTATCAAATGTTATCACTGCAGTAAATGCTGTATGTAAATGGTGGTGAGTCAGGACCGTGTGACATCACTTCGGTCTGTTTCTCGAAGCTTACGGAAACTCGTCTGTTCTTAATGCTCTTGTTTTGTAGCTACGCTCTTGAACCTAATTAGCAACAGCTGTTGACGTTATAACCAACAGATAGAGGAATCTGAAGTAATTAATTTCATGTTTAATGTAGGAAGTAACATTTATCTCTCTGTGCTTTGTTTTCAAGCATATCATGCATAGTCTACACTGAGAACTTGATACGTACTCAGTGAATATATTTTTCCGCTTCATGGAGTCGATTTATCGGAAGGTCTATCGATGGATTCACAAAATAGCACCTTTGGACTCCGTCCTTGACCAGTTGAACCCATTTCACTCTTTTTTGTGCCAAGATCCAAGTCAAGATGTTCCCTCTGTCTCCTGAATGGTCCTTTCCTTCGAGACGCATTTACTTTCCGACATGCATGCTACATGTCCCACCAATCCCATTCGTGATCTGATCGTCTGGTCAGTTATTAGGCTATGAGCGCAAATCATGAAGCTCCTCACTGTGTGTTTTTACTCATTTCTCTTCTGTACTTCCTCTCACTTAAATCCGTATTTGATCCTCAACACATCGTTCTCTGCATCAGTCTATGTTTTTGCCTCAGGGGAAAAAAGTCCATAAAAATGTACAATTACAGTTTTGTGTGTTTTAATATTCATGTTTTCAGTTGGAAAACAAGGCCTTCGTTTATTTTCATGTTACTTCGAAAATAGGCAGTCAATCAGTGGCTTATTACAACGTGTTTAAAGGCACAGAATTTTGCAATGTAGTGAGGTTCCATCCACATAACGAGATTGGTGTCCTCCACCTGGGGATGCATCATATCTTGACGACATCGGGCCCACTTAACACGAAATTAAGAGTTATTAGCTAGGTATTCTGACAAATTTAGCTACTGTTTAAGAAGAACATTAAATTTCATTTTAGTCGTGTATTAACTTTGTAGTTAAGTATAAATATTATCGCGAATGTTGCTTGTGTTTTTATTCCACTCAGTTTCTATGGTAACCAGTTCTGGGCCGCAGTTTCTACATCCCAGATTTGCATTGCAGTGTCCATATTACGCATCAACGGCTTATGGTTTCGAGTTTTAAGACACTGGATTTTATTGGAAATTTGAATAGCGTTGTAATAGTGATAATAATATTTACTTGTATATTCAGATCATAAGGAATTATCGTGGGTTTGAAAATGTCCACAGAATGAAGCCCTTGTGGAATGCCATTAGAGTTCTTGACATAAAATTGCACAATCACGTTTTCCGTCAGCAGTTGAGAATTTATCGGCTTATCAGTTTACTCTCCACTTCTGAGTCCCTGCAATCAGCACGGCATGTCATCCGAGTTTCAGCGGCCAATTTTGTGGCCTGAATAATGGTTGATGGCATTAGTTCACACCCTCTTCTAGTCAAATACTTTGCGGAAAGAATATACCACTTTCAGGCAAGCCATTTGTGAAATATTAGTCTGATAAGACGTCAGTACAATCCGATGCAGGCTTATATATATTAACATATCCAGTAATGAATTCTTTGTACATAGCCCTGTTCTTCACAAAACTGTTTTATTACTTTGTATAGAAACGTCAAGTCCTTATTTCTTTAACCATTTCTACTCCGTCTCGGAGAATGTGTTTGCGAATTTGGCGGAAAGAATTTGGGATGCGTGTAGGCCTTACATTATTTATCCTAGTTTGACAAGTTTTTCTTTGCTACTGCAATGCGCTGTGCTGACAAACGCACAGTGGTTCTGTAGTCCACAAGTCTGTAAGCCAATAAACTCTTTTCCTCGATTGAAGTTGTGGAAACTCTCTTTTATTTGAATACCTTGTGCGATAACGCGAAATTTCTAATTGAATTTAATACATTCGTCATTATAAATCGTTGCGTAAGTTTGATTGCACTTTTAGAGAAAGGGTTTAACAGGGTTTTTTTCTCTCCATAGAACTGTATACAATGTGGATCGAGTGCTTATGATAGGTGTACATAGGCCATGCTCCAAGCGTAGGACCTGTCAGTGACTAAAAACTTGAAAATAATTGCGGAAGATCCAATTTCGGTTCGACCTCGCCGGAGCTCTGTCCGAATCCAGATGCGAACTCTACTGGATTTTCGTGAAGGCATTGGACTAGCAGAACCTTGCGCTGGCTTTGTATTACGTAGGATTTGAGGTTTTCAAGGCGGTGAGCCCGAAGATGGCTGTCTTCTGGGTTGTTGCGCCGTGTAGTATGGTAGAAGTTTACAGACGTTACTGAGGCACTTGCTGCCTCCACCATCAGGGCGGTCCTTCTGATGATGGAGGCATACCAAACTACACGGCGCAACAACCCAGAAGACAACCATCTTATAGCTTTGTATTATTTTCACATTAGAGGATAGCATTTCATATACATATATGGGAGAAACAGGATGAAGGCGTGGACAGACATAATCTATAAGATGACGTTTGGTTCTGTCAGAAGCTTCAATCTAATTTTAACAGTATAAGTGACTGCGAAGTGAGACAGTTGATAGTGTTGTACACCCCTGGGGTCGTTTCGCAGGGAACGTGCCGTGCCGCACGTCAGATGTGCTGACTATGACGTGACGCAGATAATGTGAGGCAGCTTACCGTCAGGTGCATCAGTTTGATATTTTAAATACATAATCTGTCCCTGTTCCGCCCGGGCACGAGCTCCAATGACGCAGAACCCGAGGTTCAAAGCTCCTGTCTGCGAAATTTGTCGTATTAACAAGCATTTAAACTGATCCGACTGCGTATGTTCGAGGGTCACTCGGAAAGTGGACATTATTAGGTTTGTGGCGTGCAATAGTGGGTTCATGAATATTTTGCAAGAGTCATTGTAATTTAGCTCTAAGCTGAAGTCAGTCTATTTAGAAATCTGTCTTAATGTTTCATCATGAACAGTCTTAATGTTGAAGTGTATATTATGATTATACTTGTAATGTCGTGCATTTAAACTAGTAATTTTCATGTAGAACTCTTTTTTTCACTTTTTTGTCTAAATAGATCTGAAAAATATCTCATAATTTGCCTTTAAAACTTCAGTTAAGATAGTCGTAATGAATCGGTAATTGAAGGTAAGGACTGTGTTCATATTTGCTATCATCTCATTTTTTACTCAATATGAGTTGAAACATTTTATTTCACTTAGTGTATTTGTTAGTTTTTAATGCTCTTAAACCGTTTCCATTTCTCAGTGTATGGTCTATTGTAAGAGACAAAGTATTACGATCATGAGACTGTTTGCCTTTGGTGGATCAATAATTACATTACAAATAAATTGTATAAAATATAATGTTGTATGCTTTTCTTCTGTGAAGGAATTTGTCACCATTCAGCCTCCCTGCTTGAAATAGATGGGGCTTAATAGCGGCTGTAAAAAGCCATAAACCGAAAGGCTAGTGTTGCGCGTTCTTAAGTGGTCGGTCTGTAGGGACTTTCTCTTATTTATGGACATACAGTATTTAGAGAAGTAAATAATTTCATGTCATGATTATAATAGAGCGTCTTCAAGGTAGGTGGCATTTGTACAAAGTACATCACGTGAGCATAATTAATTTCTTGTTGAATGTATTTCCATGATACTATACGTATGCTATAGGGCCCTGCTGACTGACGTAAGTACGGGACTCGATTGACTTCTGGTCAGTTTTAGTTCTATTCAAAATTAATATCCTTCTATTTTTGTCTTCCTGGTTATCAATTTAAGAATTCCGTAGATCGTAAAAGGTTTCTGGCATTCCGTTATGTTGTGTTCCCACGAGAAGTACCATTGCCGCATATACAATATAATACAATAGTAACCCTTCAACATGTGCAAACCATTTCAAGATGTGAATGTTATTTACTGCACTAGCTTATGTGATGTGTATGTATTCGTCGTAATTTTTTATGTGAAGAGTTATAAGAATCCTCTAATTTTATATCAGTATCTGAACACAAATTTAGTTCTCCGTTTATTCTGAGCAGTTTCTGTCCCACGGGCGAGTGTAGATGCAACCCTGCATTTCATGATCATTGCACATTGCATATTGCTTATATAACAAAGGCTAAACATCCGTGTCTCCGATAAAGAACTATCTACGTGACAGAAATATTACAGAATCTTACAAAGCACGTAGCAATGCGAATGTAAATGATTACTAATAACAAAGAAATGTTTAGTTTCGCAGGTGTATCAACAAGACAAAGAGAACTGTAGTTCAGCAGGAACGCGGCAACGAATCAGTTTTACCGCTCTCTGAGACCTGAGGCTGTTACGATTTTATTTCGTCAGAAGTTCTAGAAGAGCGACTCGTTAACCATTTTCGTCTGCCGTCCCTTTTGAGTTTACAGAATCCCATTTCCACTTACCCTCACCAGAAAACTATGTGAATAGGTACCCTGTCATTAATCTTTAAGTAGTCTACCTCTTTAAATGAGTTCTGTGCTCAATTTTGTGCTGAATACGTCACAGTCCATTTATAAAATACAGAAGGAACTTAAGAAATTGCATGACAAATAAGTTAAATAAAAGAATATAGGATTTGAGACTTTCGCGGAGAGTGCAATCAATAAAATCTTCTCTGGCAATCAGCCGCGTTAACTGGTTACCGTAGTAAACCGACGTTTCGGGAACAAACTCTGCCCCCATCTTCAGGGTTCTGATGTGACTGGATCCTCGGAAGTCGACAGGCGACACAGTTTGGGGATCATTAAGTCTGTTATTCTAGGTTTATCTCGTAAGTAGTCTATTGTACTGTATTCTAAAAATGCACGTATTATCTTTACATAGATAGGGTTGAGAAAGCAATATTTTTCTTGGGCGACGATTCCTTCCCGTTATCTGTCGATGAATTGTTCTTTTCTTTCTGCGTCTAATCTAATCAGTATCCACTGTCGCCGAGCAGTCTGCAACTGGTGGTGTGGGCAGATAATCATGTACAGAACTGCACATGATTATTGCATAAGACATTTCCCACACGATATTCAAGATACGTACCGATGTAAGTAAAATCTTAGTTGTGGATTTTGTGACTCAGCTTTGCGTGACGATATTATCAGTTGCAGATGTGCTCTGTCTTAAATAATACAAAAAAATTTATCATTCGTAAAGAAGAGAGTGTTTATTTCGGCATTTTTAAGTTTTGTTTGTAGAGTCGTTTTGATATCTGACTCTGATCAAGACTAATAAATGAACTGAGTTTTATGATTGAAATGAAAGGGGAATTTAAGCACTTGATTCTCTTTGCTGGGACACATAAAATGAATGTCTGTTATGCGAACGAATTTAGATTAAATTTGGTATGAAAGGTTTAGAGTGGAAGTTGTTTGGCAGTTTTGATTTTTGTTCTACAGATGTTCCCGTTCCTTACATGCAGCTCAGATCGAAATTACTGTAATGATTTTCTCCAAAATTGTTAATTGTACATTTCGTGAAACATAGCGTAAGTCACATCGTCACAGTAAGATCCACAATTTGTATAAACCGTTCTTCGCTTGATGAATAGGCTGTTTTGAAGAAAATGTGCGGTATTTTATTTTTAATGCTTCCTGCAGTATTTTTACTTTTTTTTTATTATTAGTGTTCTGTCTGACGACAGGTCCATATGAACAGGATCCTTCCCTCCTTTTCTCGGACTGGGACCTGTTCATATACGTTCTTGGCAGATGATCCAGAAGTGGTTTGCCATTGCCTTCTTCTGTGTGTGAATGGAGTAATTGTTGGGATGCCACGGAGGAAAACTCCGTGTTGCCTAGACCACGGTCTTGCCCAACACAAGTTATAAATTCGGGTACCGCCGGGAATCGAACCCGAGACCCCAGGATTACAAGGCCAGCGTTCTAACCGCTAGACCACTAGATCAAGAAAGGTACTATGTGGTGAGTGCGTCGTGAACAACTTGGATTCGATTTTTAGGTTATTTAGAGACTGTATGTTACTTGCTGAGGCTGTTTACTGCTGAATGAGTTTGAATGATAGTGAACGGTTTTTTGATAAGGATTTAGAAGAAAGCTGTTGTTCTCTGTGTTGAAGATAAATTTCGAAATGACCACTAACGAGATATCTACTGAATAGAACATTACAGCGTTACCGCCACGCTATGCTGCTCTGTGAAACTTTAGGAAGACACTTCCTTGAGGGAAATAATAGATGGCGTTGTATTAACGCTTGCGTTCTGGTACCTGATGCAATTCTGTGTCACATTACAATATAATTGTGTTACCTATTAATATTGTCACTTTATTGATTTTACAGTCTACAGTAAAAGTAAGACTTTTCGTCATTACGAGAGCTGACTTTTACTTGAAGGCTCACTTTTGATTTACTTAATTTGTCGGTTCTGAATCTCTTTGGATGTCTTTGATACGACCAGCCATGTGTTTGAACATAGTCGTTTGGGATGAGATGGAATTTATATATCCATATAATAAAGGTAGAATGAACCACAGGAATTTTTTACGCGCCGGGCTTGTATTTTCTCTCCTTTTTAGTTTACGTAATTCACAGTAGGTACTTGCTTTTCTACATACCGGCCTGGCGTCGTCGTCAGTTTTTCTGTTTCTTACTATCTTTAAAGTGATGCAGTATTTTATATTTTATCTGTCCAACACCTGCAAGTGACACTTTATTATTATGCATAAACATGGCGTACGCTAGATATTTTTTTATGTTTCTCAAAGATAAAAATATTTGTAAAGTTGTTTTACTACTTCCTGGAATATGTGCCATTTAAGGTCGTGTTAGGAAAAACTTAAAAAATATTTACACAAGTCTATTTGAGTATAAAGAGTTTTGAGGATTCTCTTCGTTTAGTAGTATTATGCAGTAATGTTTAATGACGACACTACAGAAATTCTTGGCTGTTGTTCCTCACTGGACATATTTAGAATACCTGTTTTATTTGACACACTGTATATTATATTAGCTAGTGGTTTTGGAGTATTGATTTCAACAAGGAATTACTAAACAGTTAATAAGCGACGAAATAGGGCGTGGAGCAGGGATAATAGATGTCATTCATTTTGCCTGCTTCCCTGGTGAAATATTCACGTCTCCCCTGAGAGCTTGGGGTATGGGGATCTCGTAAGAGATTAAAACTGCAACGAGCAGGTGCATATGGGCGTATCTCCATGAAATATACGCAAAGTAGCAACCCTCAAACTTGGGGCAGGGTTTGCTGAGCGATGTGTATCGTGATTGTTACATATCCGGATGATTAAGGTTAGATTCGTGAGAATTTTACACACGAAACTAACTCCAACGTGTAAAATCTTCTTGAAATGTTGCCCAGCAGATGAAGAAATTCCCAGGCAAAAATCTCGTCTTTGACATTGATCCGTTATTAGCAGCTATTCCCAACGTAAAAGGTCACCTCTTGTCGGCTGTCCGCCACTTCTTATTCGTAGCAGCTAATCTCTATATTTGGTCATCGTTTCCTCCAGTCCAGCTGTAACCAGAGAATGTTCAGTCCCTTTTATGAAACTACGTAAAACAGGGAAGTCAGCGCATCGAACACTGTACACCCCTGGTTTGTCACTACCCGCATTACAAAACATCTCATAATCAGACCGTACGTATATTGGAAGTTGTTTGCTTTGGTGGTTGGAATAGCATAGATTAATACCCCTTACGTGTACGTGTTCAATCCACGCGGACGTGATTGTGGCAATGCTAGTTTAGTTACCGTTAAAACATAGGGGTTTAAAAGATGTAATAAACTTTGTAATAAATTGCAATATATGTGGATCGACGGCTCTGTTATAGAGATATCCGATACGACCAAATGCTACTTGACTGAATGCATCGTAAATTTTTCTCAGTCTGACGGGACGCATTGCTTTATTTGTGGTTCTTTTAATTCTATAGGTAATGTGGACTGTGGACGATCGGCTATTTTTGAAATAGTGTTCTTTGCAGCAACGGTCTAAGTTTCGGTAGATAGAGGACGAGGGCGATAAGGCACAACTTGACGTTCCTTTACAGCCAAGCCAAAGACTATTCTGCAATTAGAAGGCACTTCTGTTGTAGTGCATTAACTGCAGGACACAAGGTGTTCCTAGACAGTTTACAGCTATAAAGATTACAGTAAAATTTACGTTATTACAACTGCGTTAGAACATCGACGATAATGCAATCACATACGTGTGTCTGTAAATAGAATAACGATAACGTACCAGTGAATAAGTAAAGAAAAAGTTAAAATTTCTGTGATGCATCGGCGGTTTATACATATTTATTTATGAATGTAATATCAGTTACAAGACAATAATGTGAGTGAATTTCAAGGAAAATATTTTTCTTCTTCTAAATATCGATAGGTGTGTCATATTGGATGTAATTTAAAACAGATAACGTGCGACAAAAATGAAACACGTATAAAACAGTTAATTCATCATAACTTCAGGAACGTCTGGTCTCGTCCATCCAGAACTGCTGTAGATACTTGGACCCCACAGTCAAATAATTTCCTTTTTAGAAACAGCCGTCTTTAAAATTATACATACTTCACCAGCTGTCTTTCTTGTATACAAGCGTTCGGCACACACGTGGAAGCCGGACTGACACGACTGGGTGTATAAAAATTGTATCCTCTATCACTGGCTTAGTCCTACAATAAGAAACGATACAGCGACTGCCCTGAAAACAGATTTCGTAACTATGATACAGGCTGTAACGTCAGTTCGGTGACTAAAAGTGTACGAAAATCCGACTTTATGCAGCATTCGATCTTGGATCACATCGTTGTAGGAATGACCTTAGACACTGTTATTGCGTGGTTGCCTTGTTAACATCGCTCTCGACGAATCTTAACAACGCGTCTGAAATTTTAGTGTACTTCAAAGAGTATATACCTTTTACAACTTCGTAATCTTCAGCGTCGTTTTGTGCTGTACACTGGAACTTAAAATATCTTAGCTTTCCTGACGCTTTGAATGGGAGTGCAAAAGTTACATTGAACCAAAATACAAAACAGAATCACAGCTGGTGAAATGAAATTAAAGGAAAAAGCGAAACACACTTGGATGAACTATAAAAGAGACAGAGACATATTAAAGTAATTAAATGTGTGACCAATGTTGGACAACATTTTTGAACACACAACCAGTTGGATTCAACATGATGACAGAATGCAAGAGACAGACTTCCGAAGCTATGAAAAATTACAAATGGCGTGGATGAAAAACCAGTGGCCGGTTTTTTCTTTTCGACTAATGATCATATTTTTGTGGCTACTTATGGAGCCGGTTCCGGATCCTTGTACAGACAGAGTGGCCTCGGTCTACGAGAAGTGCGTGACAATGTTAGTCTTTTGTCATCTATCCCATATACGGCAAGTATTGGTATGCTTGATGAAAGTGCTGTGCGTCGTTGTTTATATTTAATCGAAGTAATCCTAACAGGTGTTGTGATTAAGCTGTGAGACTAAGACGTAAATATCGTAATCTGCTGCCCCACTTGGACGTGGCGTGCGATAAAACCACATCCTTATCTCCCCAACAGCTTCGCGGAGGTCATGTTGCCTTTATTATCAACCAAGATTCACTCTTTCAACGGTTTTGCTTCACACATTTTTACCACGAAGCTCTTATAGGCCGCACGAGATTTTCAGGGGTTCGAAGTGTTCCTTAAGTCTGCTTCCCCGTATTATTTATGAAACTTGGTATCTCAATTATATGAAATAATAGAGATTGGGTGTGTTTGAGAACGGAGCAGAAGAGAATATTTTTACCTATGAGAGGGGAAATAAAAAAAAGGCTGGAGAACTGTGAATAATTTAGAATCTTTCTTAAATATGTTTTGGGTAACAGAATCGAGGAGGGTAAGATGAAAAATTAATACAAAATGTTAACTTTGAAGGGAAGAGGCCATTGTCAATTAAAGAATCAGGATGTGAGGATGTGGACTGGCTTCGAATGTCTCAGGATAGGGACCCTTGTGAACACAAACCTGAACCTCCGGGTTACATGAATGCCTGGTAATTTCTGAATAGGCGAGTGGCTCTTGGCTTCTCAAGAAGATAGAAGAACCATATGTAACGTAATGAAATTGCTGCATATCCGTCGTCAAGGAATACCTTAGCATGTTGTATGCGAACAGACATCTTCATCTGTCAGATGATGGACTTCGTATCTCACGCTAAAGCGTTCCTGAAGTTTCAAAATGCTTTTGTTTGTCTAAAAATGTTTTAATATAGACCTGCCTGCGGATTGGTGAGAACATTTAGAATTGGAAACTGCGCATTTTGAATGCTGGAGAATTGAAATGATAACCACATGACAGTACTATCGGCTTGAATTGGCTTGTATGCACTAGAGAAAACAATACTTCATTGTCTTTAATGTTGGGTTAACATTTATCTCAAAGATAAATGCAGAATATCCATTGTTTATGTATGTTATAAGCGATAAACTATACAATGAAATGCAAGACAATAATAAAGATGGGATGAATTGTGACTCATTGAATCAGGATTGATGGTTCATATGGGGCTCCTGAAAGGAAGCCCATTGCTATATTGCCGTGGTCTTACTTAGTCACTCCAGACATATTGGGTTTTTATTTATGTACTTATTTGCTTCCAACTGAGACAAGACAATCTCTCCAATTAAAGGGGTGGCAGTGTAACACAAAGCATGTTTATTTCGCAGTAAAATTCATACTAATCTATGCGATAATGAAAATAAACGTCTCGCCATTTCTGGAACCAAAATGCTTGTTATCGTGTTCACTAGAGCTTCTCAGGTGGGTCCTATCCTCAGCCACATGCGTTGTGGATAGAATACTAAAACGTATACACGAAAAATAATTTTCGTTTAATTGGTTGCCTTTAAAATTACTGATTTCAATCCAACATATTATACGCAATTAAATAAAAGTTATGTACGTTTTAGCAAAATCTATATTTTAGCGGTATCGGCAATAAATTGTCTTGAATGAGAGCACGAAACATTTGTTTCTGGTAGTTTATGGTTCATCAGATTTTATTTTTAGAAACAAGGAGCTTGCTTTGTGTGCTGTCATGCCGAGCTCAGTGTTTCAACCATTTCATTAACAGTGGTCCAATGTAACTTGGATTTCTTTAAAGGAATTATAACCAAAGTCCGGCAGCTAAATCCACTGCAATGTTTATAATTGTGTTTCAGTATTCTTTCCATGACGTAAGAAAGTCCCAGACAAATCCATCAAAATACTTTTTCCGGAGGGTCGACCGATAATTTACGATATCATGTTGACACAATGCAGCTCAGAAGCAGACTCACGGCTCACAGGCCGTTGTGTACCTCCTCTGGTTCAGGCAGTCCACTTGCTGAGCCTGTCAGTAGAGTCCCATAAATCTTTAAAGAGTACTAATATAATTACAGCTGTTCGTATGCGCCAGATAAGGGGTAGCGGTGTTCTGCTCATTGCAGTAACCTCGGTTGAGAGAGAAACCCCATCACTGAAGAAATTTTCTAGCAGAGAACCCCTTTTCTCGTCGTTCGATGTTTTCAACGTTTCCCGAACACAAATTGAATAGTTTTCGTTTGTAAGTACTTTATTCTATTTATGAGTTGTTTTTGCAGTTGTCATAATGATTATGAGACTAGCAGCAAGTGTAGTTTAAACAAAGTACAAATGATTGTCGCTGTGATGATAAGCACCTGCATAAAAGAGGTTTGTATTCATATTACTGCAGTAATGTTTTCTGAAACTTGCCACACTAGTAGTGTCAGAAATGTTATTGGTATTGGGCTCGAGCACAAGCGGTCACTTTTTTCAGTGCAGGGATCGTAATAACCTTTATTTTTCTTCAAAATACAAAAGGTTTTTGAGGTTTCAAAAATGTTTTCATATCGGTTTTACTTAAACAACCATGATATTCATCTAAACCTATTTTGCGTAAAAGTATACCGTTGAAAAATTAATCAACAGCTACATATAAGACTGCGGCCTGTGTGTATTATAGGCGTAAAACGTGAATCTGAGGCCGAAATATATTTGGTATTGAAAACTAACGTCAGGTGAAACTTCCTTGCTATTAATTTATTTTCATTCAGGGGACAGGGATTGACTGTCTCTAGTGGATCAAACGGTGTAGGGTTCGTGTTCGTACCTGCTGACGCAAACCATCATCCGAAACATCGTGATTATAAGCCGAAAACGTGAACAGTGAAAAATGTCCGATGTAAGTAGACATCAGTTTAGTTTGTTTGATGTTTAACGACTCTTTAGAAGGTGCTAGAGTTGATCCCCAGACGATAAAATATCAATTTTGACCGGAATTTTGATGGTATTCTCTTTCCTACACAAGAATACATATTATAACTTTATACCGACGACTGCTTCCACCACTTCAATTTTCAGTTCACCATAACTTTAATTTCGATTATATTTTATGTCAATAGACTAACAGTGGTGAGCAGTCGGCATGTGGTTTTTTGTTTCAGTGTCTAGGGGCCTGAAGGGTCTTACTATCAGGAAGAAGGGTCACTGCCATTAGCCGGTACGTGACACCGCGTCGCTCCGGTCGCTTTGTCAGAGGAACAGTTTATCAGGATTAACACCCACACAGTCAGTTTTCAAAAATTAGTTAATGAATGAGCGATTAAAAATGCTACTGCTGCTTCCAAACTACCTGAAATTTTGCTTTCAACGCTGAGCGAATAACACTCTTGTGTTAGACTTTATCCATCATTCGTTTTTATTTAAAAGTACGACGCTTCGGTGGTTAGTTTTGTTTCCGTTTTCAGATGACATTTGGGAGTGCGAACCTTTACTGTTGGGCCCTGGTTGAGCCAGGCTCAAACTAGCCGGAAAGCACAACCAACTTCCGAAATGCGGTTTTAGACAAAGCCCAAAAGAATTGCTATTCTCCTTGCGTTACACCGTCACCAGAAACTTTTAAACATCGTCAATGGCTCTTGACTTTATTATTTCGTCACAAACATTAGAGCAACCAGCTATAAGTTAGCAGGTTAGTTAGATTGGGAATTAGAAATGTCATTGTATGCATCTGTTTAATCGATTGTAGTGTAGTATGAACAATAAATTAAAATACCAGTAAAATTGCATTTCCTGGTCATGTAATGGAATATGTGGAGTTATTGTTCGCACGCCCGTCTGTATTTGGGTGGAATAAGCACCGGAAACCTCAAACGGACACAGTCACTTGTAGTCCATGCTTCTTCAGCTGTATTTACTATGTGAATAACTGAGCGTCGAGCTAAGGAAAAACTAATGCAATATCAAACAGAAACAAGGCGTACAACCAGTGTTTGTTGTCCCCAAATCCTAGAAAATGTAATGAGGACACGTACACATCTGGCTGTGTCCACAGCTTCTTTCTATAAAGCACAGCCTCCTGCCAAGCACAATTTGTGTTTGAGATCCAGAGTTTCAATTTATTTGTTTCTTTATTAATTTCTTTCCCGTCGGTATTTTTTATGTACCGTTTTTATTTTCTGATTTCCTTCCTTATTTCATTCTGTCTTCATTTTATGTTTCCTTTCATCTTCCGCTTTCAATGTATTTTCCCCCCACCCCCAACCGTGTTTACCATACAGAATTACTTTAAATATAGTATCCTTTCTGGTGTGTGCTTGACCTCATGATTTACCCTCATGTCTTCAAAATGTCTGTAGAAATTTAGGAAGGTAACATGAATGATACGAAGTTCATTGGCGTCACGTCAGAATATACATTTAGACGTCATAGTTGGGATGGACACCTTGCTGTTCCATGAACTGGGATGAGGGGTTGATGGAAGAAAAATCTTAGCATAGCATTTCAACATTCTGCTTGGCTGAAATGAATTTGGACTTGTTACTAGTTGACAGTTGTGGTAGACAGGCCTAGTGGACTCTCTTCTGACATGTTAGGAATTCCGAATGATGATCGAACGTATGATTTTGGCGTAATAATGATAAACAAAATAATGATGGATTCATATAACCTGCAGGTTTTTTTATATCGTATGCCGTCAAAGAACACTTGAAATTGTCTTAGTATTATGCGCATAGACGTGTTCTGATAACTTGTTAATTCTCAGAGTGAACTGGGTATCACCCTATCACAGAGTATCTGAAGTAACATTACATCATTGCTATTACTGTCTTTACAGATTATTTATAGGGCGTTTGCTTAATATGTAATGGATTGGAATTACTGGTAACAATATAAGTGTAGAATAGAGTGACGTAATTGCAAGTAATCCATATTTACAGAATGTTATGAAGTCTGTAATATTTTTTTATTCGGCAGATCCATGATGCAAATGTATTTAATCTGATGAATATCTTCGGGCACAGATTTGGTACGAAATTTAGTTGTGCTTATAATTAATTGCAATTAATCTGTTACTCAGGCCAAAGCACATATCTTCTTTGGACGTCAGGTAACGAATGTCAGTGTGTAGTATCATTGCTGAAGCAGGAACATTAGTGCTCCAGTTATAACGGTTCATGTTATTTGCCTTCGGGCTTCCGAGACGCTGAACCATTGTACTCACGTACAAGAAGACTGGAGTTCTGCATGTGAAGGGAGTGTGAAGCGATGCCTTCACGCAGAATATTTGCATTGTACGTGGGCTGTAGAGGCTAGCAGAGAAGGCAGGGGTGAGCTGCATGGACAGTAGTGTATAGCTGTATAGCTTACGTTACCAGTCAACAAGCCAGGGTTTCCGAAGTTCGCCACCGGCTATCCTTAGACGGGATATAAATCACTGCCCGGCCGTTTGTTTACAAACATGTATTTAAAAAGTTCGAGTTGTCTGCTCTTTTTTAGTAGGAAATGTTTCTCATCTTCCCAATGAAACATAAATTAAAAATAAACAACAACAAAATACTGACAAAAAGTAAATTCAAGTTAGCTCTCGGGTCGTCTGTCAGTGTACGACGAAGGTTTCTGACAAACTTAGAATACCTTATTTGTCGACTATAAAACACACTTTTCTTCCAGAGCATTCTTTGCATGAAGGAAAAAATTAAATAATAACTAGGAGATCGATGACGTAAGTTCGTTGTTGCACACCGTTCTTTCGAAAAATATGTGTGTTCTACCTACTTTCGAGTTTTTGTGTTGATAGTCATTTTTCTCAGCTGGAGTTAATGAACTTCGTGACTAGACGAGATTCTGTAGTTAATTCATTTATATTCTTGTCTTCCCTTTAAACAGGATTTGGTTTTCTTGGATTAATATACATTGACATCGATAATGGCAATTGTCACACACCAATCTCTGGTAAACAGAAACACGGGAGATGCAAAAATAATTAAAAAGAGTTGAGCGTAAAACAGTACAGTGTTGGATAACTTCAGACTGTTATTGAAACGATTACAAACAGCTATAGCAAACAAGTTCTCACAGTCACTGAAACTTAGTTAAAAGGGCTGTTAAAACCAAAGATTTAAATGGTAGTTTGGAACACGACAAAACCATAAAACGGCGATGTAGCTGAACCAGGCTCACGGTTTAAGCTCTTCGATGTGGCGAGGCATTAAGAACTAAGAACTAAGAACTGGTGTAGTTCGATAATTTTATTGCCCGAGCAGCCACGTTCTTGAGAACACGTGAGCCGTAAGGCGTTCGTATTGCAAGATTGAATGTGAAGTAGGTTCGATGTAACGGCGAACAGAATGGACTAAACAGTTTTAAATATAGGCCTGTGCGTTTATTAATTCAATTAAGGGAAAGGGTAAAATAGTAAGGGCTGTGGCGAGTTGATCCAGAAATTCAAACGTGCTCTGTAGAAACAATCTGTTGAGACACCGAGTGTCCAAAGGTGTTACTTGGTTTTCCTCAGTCCTTGCAGCCGAGGTAGTTTAATACGAGCGACTCTCATATTATTCTCATAGAATTCAATCACTGGCCTGTACCGAACACCACGGCCTGAATGCACCACTGGTTTAGCTCACCCCTCGGCCGTTATGACCCGGAAGGAACCCGGTACCCTTGGTCAGGAAATTGGGTATGCTGTAATGACGGTTTGAACTTCGCGGCGAAGAGAAAAACACTATGTGACTAATGGGATATGGTAGAAATTGACCGAAGTTTCGGAGGATCTTACTTCCTCCATCATAAGGGTACATAAATCACCTCGAAAACGTCGGTAAATTTCCACCAGACTACGTGGTTCAATATCCCCCAGAAGACAGTCATTGGTAGCCGTGAGAACCTGAAATGTAATCAGATAAATATTCGTCCCTGTCGAAACTCAGACATACTGCCCATAGCTGGACTCCATCAGTGTACATATCAGCTTATATGAATGTACAAAAGGCATGTGACTGCTTAAACGACCCCTGTGCGTACTTGTTGTGCGACGTTTAAGCACAGCTAAAGTTACTTCATTTATTACATTAGTTGTGTTTGAGTTATGAAGATGCATACAGGACTTTCGAAAGTGATGGGAATTGCTTCTTTTGTTTTTCAACAAATTATGTTGCTACCACAGCATGTAAACGTTAGGCTGATATATGTAGGCCTACTATAAGCGCATTTTGTTATCAATTAATCGTGTACAAAAATCGAATTACCTATCCTCGTAATACACCGTATTGCGACGAGTCACAAATTAAACAGTTTCAGTGTATTGTCCTGTTTATTAAAATGTATTTTGCAACATCATGGAGACTAATTATGCTGCATAATTGAGAGCGCCCATGTTAGTGTGTGTAATAACTCAATGCCTTTCCAAAGCCTCGCCTGTTTCAAACAATACGTTAAAGTTCTTCTTAACAGGTAACAATCATTGTTCTTGTGTGGTTGAGCGACTCCGTTGTTGTGATGAGTAGGGTAGAGGTTCTCAAGGCGGCGGTGAAGAAGATATCGATGTTGGTTTTGAACACCAAATCGTGCGTGGACTTTGTAATAATAATGTGTAAAGAGTGAACTGGACTGAATGGCTCATAATAAAGTTTAGAGGCGAGCTTTTGTGGTCACCGTAGTTAAATTTACGGTTTTATAAAAGAGGGATTTTCTTGGCCAGCAGTTTATTTTTTATACGAGAGACACTGTACCATGAAGTTAGTTTGTTAGCTGTTTCTGCCTCTCATACTTTAGTTTATATTAGGTTTGTTAGTGACTTAGTCAACGTAGTTGAGTTTAGTTAATTGCTATAGTTAAGACTGCTTGCTTAGTTACTTTAGTTGAGTTTAGGTAGGATACTTAGTTGAATTTAATTAGTGCAGTCAGTGAAATAAGAATGAAATACCAGTGAAAGACATGTAAGCCTTAAATGAAAGAGTGTGTGTATTCTGTTAGGTTGTTCATCTACGCTGTAATAAACAGCGGTTGAAATAAGTGACGGGGGAAACAGGATGTGGCCCTGCTATGGCCAGTCGAATTTGTGCAGGAATCTACCAGATAAAAAATCTGTGATGAAGCCATAAGACCGTAAAGTATTGTACCTCCACTGATTTGGTTATAGAAATTGCTGATGTATGAGAATTTGATGCTAAAGTGTAAGCCATCATGAGCTTAACGCCATACGCTCTTAACTACCGAGGTGTGACTTGCTTGCTGCATTGTTTATAAACCGTTTTAAATAAGGCTTTAACTGTGGCCACAACTGCCCGCTTCCAAGAAATAACTAAGGGATTTTTGTAAAAAAGAAATTACGTAAACATCTCATCACATTCACAAGATTTAGTATTGTGTGTCTTGATTGTCGTTAATTAGATCAGCAATTTCAGTCCAGCCTACTCCTTCGTAATTTATTTCTCTTATATCAATTCTAATATTATCGTCTTACCCTTAGCTCGATTTCGCAGGTGAATCGCTCCAAGAACTTTTTCAATCAAAGATTTGTTGTATTTTTCCGTCCGTACGTGTTTCATGCCATGCACTCTTCAGGCATCTTGATGTGTAAAATTAGCGGAATGCTTTCGACTTGTATTCAGGGTGTAGGCCTGTAAATTTATGATGTCGGTCAGCATGTCCTGAGTTTTTTATAATTTTCTCACTCTGTATGTCGTGACCGTTCCCTTCAAAACAGCTTTTTTTTTTGTAATTTATTTCTCTATTTCATTCGAGGCTATAAAATATGTAAATGAAACAGCGTCGTTAAAATAATTGAATAGTTTATCGATAATACGAAGTGAATTGTACAAAATATGGATATGAAATGCATCATCTTCCAGGTTTTATGTATACATAAAAACTGGTTTATAACGTACTTTAAAAAGATACACAGTAAATTATAAATGAAGTTTATTTCAAGGTATACCGTCATCAACGCTACAGTGTCTAGTCATGGAAACATATGGCAATGGCCTCTCTGACTTTTAGTATTGAACACAAGGTCGAGATGATGTCGAGTTAGTAATCTGAGAACAATCCTCTATTTATGGAAAGCTTGTAATGCGGAATGAAGTGAGTTTAACTTCATGTTACCTGCCAGTTACCTTGGCAAGTATCAGAGTCGTGGGCACTTCTTTTTACACATAGTTCTCCTCGTGGTGAGTTGGGTTCGGAACGAAGGCGCATAATTTCATCATTGTTTCCGACGTGTTTGATATCCAGACATTCAACACCAAGGGTCCTCTCCCTACATACATGAGTCTGTAACCTAGTTTAATTTTGTGAACTTCGATAGAACTTTGATTACACTTCGACGCTTGGTACAGGATAGAGTCTGGATGACTCACTTTTGCGAAAGGCTACGGGTTGAACCCGGGTTGAATTCCCAGCAGGATAGAAATGTTTGCTTTGCCACAACGCCCAAATAGGTTATTGGGCCCACCCAGCCTCGAATCCAAGGGTAACCGGTTCCTTCCTTCGGGATTAAGGCGGCCAGAGCGTGAAGTTAATCACTCTATTGCATTAAAGTGTTATTATGACACCTTTTCATTATTTTTTTCAGTCCGTTCAGTCCAGTGCCTGTAGGTCTATTTTCAATTTAATTATGACGCTTCCTTTCTCAGTTTCAAATTCACACTCATCTAGTAGCTGATATGGAAAACTTAAATTGTCCATTAATCATTATTCGTTGCAACATTGTTAAATTAATTCCGTGATAATCGTTTTGCCGTCTTTGTAAGTTGACGCTTCCACATTTTTGCTGGAATCGAAATCCATAACAACCGTAAACAACCTATTGTGGACCTGGAAACCGATGTGTTCGGATCACGGTCTCTCGCAAGATGAAGGTTACGAGGTGCGATCGGAAAGTTTCAAGACTGCGCGTATAAAAACCCGTACACTTATCTCAGGTATTAAATTCATCCATCACCCTCGAAGTAGTTCCCCTGGGAGTGAACACAACGATCCCAGCGCCGCTGCCAAGCCTGGAAGCATCCCTGGAAATATTTCTTTGGATGAATTTAATACCTGAGATAAGTGTACGGGTTTTTATACGCGCAGTCTTGAAACTTTCCGATCGCACCTCGTATCTCCAGGGCTGTGGAGTCGGTACTGAAATCTCCGACTCCGACCCCTTCATAAAAGCTGAATTTGTATTAAAAGGGTAAACCTACTAAAATGGTAAATGGCACCATAAGAGATTTCATCACCACCACCACCACGTGAATCATCAGCCTACGTTTTAGACTTATAACCTATATTTAAATATACGTCTAATGGTTAATGCAGAAATCGCTCAACTTTAATTCGACGCTAAACTGACGCGAAATTGTTAAAGAACCTAACCATAACACACTTAAACCAAACATAAATGAAAGAGGTAACTTGGGAGATATAAGCATTTATGGATGGTTGCTATTAAAACGAATCTTAAAGAAATAGGACGTGAGATGTGGACAGGATTTCGGACAGAATAAGACTCCGTTTGCCCGAACGTTTCTTACAGTTTCTTGAAACATAAAATTCTTTCGCGCTTCAGTCCAGTACGTGAAGGGTCTGCATCCTGCTGAGTCGCAATACCTCCCTTCTGCATTGCTCACCCATCTGCAAGACCTGCTTTCAGAACAGGTCAGTCTGTGGGACTTCGTTAGACAAAGCATCACCGACGTAGATAAGCACGAAAGGTCTGTCAAGACACATCCAAGGGCTTGAATACGAATGAGACGTGATGTTCATTGGGCGGGATTGTTTGACGCGAGTGAGAGGGTGAATTATTATTTTCAGCAGAGCCCTTTTGAATCTTCGGAAGAAATGACACTGATGAGGTCTGACAACTGGGAACAAGTCGTCGTAATTGCTTATTTATGCTGTCAATGTTACATGAAACGTTTACAAAAAAAAGAAGTAATGTTTGTAAATCTGCCAATATCCCAATTATTCGTATGATGTGGGGATCGTGGCTACGTCTAGGCGAGAAAAGTCCATGTTTCTGAGTAGCACTGTAGTACATCCCCTGCAGCATCCCTGACTGCTGGTCGTTTATGGCAGCGGGGGGCAGGGAAAGCTGGGTCTGAAATGAGGGTCGGTCCGAACCATGTTAACTTTTTTACGAGGCGCCAAGTGAGACGGAGGAATCATTACAAAGTGACAGTGGGAATTTGGGAATGAGCAGAATCGGGCAGACAGTAGAGTTAGGTCTGGCTTCTCGTTTAAGAAAACTGCCAAATGACTTCAACTTGCGTTAAATGTATGGCGTTTTCGTGTGATGGTTCGGAAACTCGTTCCGCTGGCTGCAAGGAAATGGAAGATAATCGCGGTAACGTAGACGATAAAACGAGTCTCCCTTGGAGACCAGGATTCGATTCTTCTCAAATATTGGATTTGAAATTTCGTCATGCTAACCGTGTCCTTTTGTAATAGGGCGAATAGGTTTTATGGAACGCGTTGTATGTTTGAAAGAGTCTAACCTGCTGGTTTCCTCTGAGTGTTAGGCCTGAACTGAAATTCTAAATTTTATACCGTGTCAATATATTTTACCTGTTTATGTAGAGTGATTCAATCGTTATCTGAGGAAATGAAACTAGTAGATGCCTCATTTATAAATCTGACAAAAAGATCATGATAAAAAGCACACTTAAATTCTTCGAAAGTCAGATATGGCATTGCAGTAGACTTAAAAGTAAATAAATATGACAGCAAGTGACGTCACATCAAGGGTAATATTAAAACAATTGAAAGCCGATTTGGAAAACGTACGGAAATGAATGTAGAAAAAGATATTCTTGGCCTAAATCTGAAGGATTGTACCACGGACCACGAATCCATCGACAGGTGTGTGAGATATATTTTTCGTTTAAAATGGATCCACTGATGAGACCGTGTTATTTTATTCTTCCGTTCACCCTATGCGTTTGGCGGAAGTAGTGAATCAGAGTCTTGGTTTCCATTAGGTGTAGACATTATTCCTTTGACCTGAAACAGGAACGAAACTACAGTGAAATTACAGAGGAGTACATCATTAAACACCCACTCGAAACGTCGTCTGAGAAGAACCGCGGACGATGCAGGCATAGAAACTTAAATAATGGGTAGCATCCCCGTTATAGGCACGGGGGACGATTTGATTGATGCTTGCTTTGTTTTCCGAACCCTAACATTTGTGTGTGTGTGTGTTTGGGGGAGGGGAGGAGACAAGGTTTTCTTTACTGAGATTTCTCTTCTTATTTTTTATCATTCTACCTATTGTCGTTTCATGAAGTTGGTACAACAAAACCAATATGTCGCATCCTTCAAGATTTATTACCGGCAAGTATAAATTTGGACACGGCGTAGCGGTATTTTGAGAGCGAGGCGAGGATTCAAATTGTTTGGTGACAATGCCGAGTGAGAAGCGTTAAATTTAAAGAAGAATGATAAAGCGGTAGAAATTCCAAACGTGTTCCACGGCGATTGGGATACAAAGTACAAAACATAAGAAAGCCATGTAACTGTTACTCGTCTGACAGTCATAAATTTAAACAGGCTGCGATGAAATATGTGGAAAATCATTCTTTTTTTAATTCTACAGAGCTAATTTCGTCCTTAAATAGGTTACAATTAATGGAATATTCATCAGATGGTTTTCGTTTACACAGGTCTGCTGAGCAGAGAAATGTCTAACTGACCGATTGACTTCGGCCCACAGCTCGTCAAGACGTTCTTTTGTGTTTACGAAATCCGAGAATCACTGTGTTCACAAAACTTTCTACTTTACTCTATATACTGAACCAGCTATACACCGTAATATTCAACCTTTCTAGAATCCATTTTAATATTATTCTCCAAACTACTTCCAGATCTTTCTAGTCCTTTCTTCTTTGGAGGTTATTCGACCAAATATTTTTGTATTAACAATTTTTTCTATATATCTACCCATCCTTTGTGATTTAACTGCCCCATTACTAGATGACAAGTGTTTATATATTATGAAGCTTTGTATTCTGTAATCTTCTCCATTCCCCGTTTCTTTATTCTGTTGTGGGTTCGTATGTACACTATTCTTGACCACTTTGTTCTCAAATACCCTCAATTTGTGTTTTATTTTTTCAGAGCGGAATGCAAGATAAAAAGTTATGTTTACGATATTTTACAGCATACCTGTTCGTTTCCGCCCCAAAAGCAAATCTATCGTGCGTCTTGTCGGTTTAAAGATGTCACAGATACTGAAAATGGAAGTTAGTGGTGGTTTGATGATTTGCTCGCCGTTAAAGAAGAGTTTGCCCGCGGGTTTTCACGTGAGACTAAGGACGCCAAAGGTCAGCAACATTTTTCGCAGTCGAATCCAGTCCATCCGGTCCATAGTCCGTGTCACAAGGCATCTACGTTGTGGCAACGAATTGGAATCAGTGGTCATCGAGAAGTGTTTTACTACTATAATCACACAGTGACGCTGTTCCATGGCTTTCCGTATCCTGATAACGCGGCTTTGTCTTGTTCAGCGTTGAGTAAGGCAGGGGACAGCAGAAAGAAATCAGAAATCTCTTTATGGTGACTGACGATGGTGGCGCTGTAAGCTTTAAGGGATGGGCGATTTAATCCGAACTCTCGAGAAGACCCGAAAGAAACCGTCAAGTTGAAGGGACGAGTCACACAACGGTTTCCGGAGTCGAGTTTATTATCTTACTGCATTTTAATAATTTTATTACTTCAACATTCGGATTTCCAGTATTTGAACAGATCTTACCGTATGAAGTAATAAACATTTCTTTCTGTTGTCCTAAGCGAACCTCCCTATATGCGGTCTGATATGATACAGTCATTGTAATTGTATTTATATGAACTCTCCTGGCATAATTTGGTTTCACATTTATTGCCAGTGCACATTCTACATCGTTGGAAGACTCTTCTGACATGGAGTCAGGTTCATGTTGTTTTAGTGAGTATTTGAACCGTCTCCTTATTGAATTTCTTAATCAAAGCGTTGATATTAGACGTGAAACCACACAAAGCGAGCAAGGAGGGACATTTCAGGCTCATCTTTTAATTAAATTACAACTCCGATTATAATTTTCATGACGATTTGTCTGTTTACCTGTGTGTCATATACATTAATCCTGCTCTGTACAACATTTTAATGATTGTGTATCATAATTATCTGTTAACATTTAAGCAAAGGTAGTATTTGTGGCTTACATTTGCTGAATAATAGGAATATGACGCAATTATAGGATATATTTTTTTAGTGTGGATTTCATAAAGTTAATGTAGGAATATAAATTTGTGTCCCGGTTTGTGGTAACTTTTTTAAATTCTCACTCATTTCACCATTTTCTTTTTCGTCGAACTGTTATAAACAATCGACGGAAAATGTATTCGGTGCACGGAGTATTGTTAAATAACCCGTTAATCATGTTGAAACATATCATTGTAGTGTAGAACCTTCACAGAGGACATATGGCCATTGGTGAGGAAATAATAATCCATGTAGGACTGAACCTCTATAAGCCTTCTTGTGGAAGAAGAATACCGTAAGAAGTAGTTGTCAGATGCACTGTAATGGGTGTCTGGAACCTTGGGAAGGGCATGTCACACCGCATTAAAACCTTTTTCCCATCCAAACGCAGTGTGGACGGTGTGAGTAATATAAAAATTCTGCTGATTCATAGTGCTGGTTGGCTCACATCAGTTGGTGTAATGTAAGGAAGTCTTAGATTTGAGGTTTTCACGGCGGTGAAAGGGCACATTGTGCTCTTCTGAGTTTTGACACGTGTAGTCTTGTAAGTGGTCACCAAAATTTTGGGAAATTTCTACCCATAAAATGGAGCACGCAGGTCCTTCCGAACCGTTGCTTACTACTTACAGAACTGTACGATTTCGTAATACAGAAAATTACAACGTGGGAACGATCCTCTCTTGTTTTTTCTTTATGAAAAGTTCGAATAACTTTATCTTGCACGGTCCTCATTTAAGACTTAATAGTTTCTCATTTGGTTAAAATGTTTCCTGCTTTTATATTTCTAGAATATTTATTAGGGTGCATACAGAATGTCGTAATTTAACCTTGTTTTATACCCATCGAATCAATTTCAAAAATATAAATAAATTCTTTGAATAAGTTTACTTGTGTTTTACAATAATTTTTAAGTTGGAAATTTTAATTTCTGTTGAATACTGGGTGATATATTTTCATTCTTTTATTGTTTTCCCATATTTTAAGCATCTTGTGCATATTTGTCCAGCCCCTGCTTTTAGCATAAACGCCTCCTTATTATTTCATCTGCGTCTGTTACGTTAAGTTCAATGTGAACATCGCACTATGTGTAACATTTTAACGCACCATGGCTAATGTGAAACTTGCGTTACGAAAGAAAGAGAAGGGAAAAAAAGATAATACCTAGGTCTTGAAGTTCTTGAAGGCAACACTTCCCTTTAATGAGTAGCAGTTGATCCCACAGCCTTCCGAAGCTGACAACGCGTTATTTCGTCTCTTTGTACCTCTTATTACTGCTTTGCGTAGAACTAGCCAACAGGGCTTGGCTCGCTTATTGGTAACGTATTAGACGGGTTTCGTTGCTTGCAATATGCGGACTTTTATCATTCAGATAGGAAGTACTTGGAATTGTTTAATTTTATGCCTGGTTCTATCTAGGATAGTCACGGACGACAGGAAACACTGATACAAAACCACAAATATACTTAATGGTTTCCTATAATGAGGAAAATAACAAGTTAGGAAGTGTTTGAATTACGTGACAATATGCAGCTTGCCCTAAAATACAGAATGCTGACGTATGTAATAGTTGTGTGTATACACGTCTTTTTCGGACTCCCTGTACTCCTGCCTTTGCGAGAATTTGATCTGTCACTTATAACCTCGATAACAGCAAGAAAAGCAGGCTGCAGATTCCAAGATCATTAACTACGGCGCGCAGACTCACATGCAGGCATTGATACAAAGCGCCTGTCATAGTTAGATTTTAGCCAAAGTTGGAATATTTTGACAGATTCTAGTTAAACTCCCCAATGTCAAATTTGATTGGAAATTTGTTCAACCGTCCTCGAGTTGTATCACACTTACCAGCAGTGGGATGACCAGTTTGATCGAGCGCGTCGGAGACAAAACTTGGTTAATGGCTGTTACTGCTATAACAGACAGAGCACGCCTGTTTCTGTCAGTGGGTCGTCGAATCCAGTATTTCGGAAATATGATTCGTACAGTCAAAATGGGCTAATGGTACAGAACCCTCTCTCCTCTGATACAGAGATTTTTAATCGTTTCGGTTTGGTGGTAGGGATGTGAAGCACATGGGTAGACAGATTGAGTACGTTTCTTGCACTCTGTGCAATGATTGTTTTGAAACCAAGGAAGAAAACGGACTTAAAATGGTTTGTGATATGGGGGATTTGGGGGTGCAAACGCCAAGGGAATTCTTCCACTGACCAATCTGTCCCTAGCTCCTCATCCTCCGACTGCAAAGATGTGGAAAAGAAAGAGTGCAATCAAAGAAAGTAGTTCAGGAGAGATAACATCCGAAATGTAACAGGAGACTGAAGTGAACGCGGAGTTTCCGAGTGTGGAGTGGCACGTAACACAGAAAGGCCAACTGGCTGGTGTGCGATAATTGTAGACGTGCTGCTGATGGATGGTCGCTAAGAACGTGAGGGCCAAAGAAATGAGCGTCTCTCAACTGGGACGCAGAGAAACTGATATTATTCATAGCAGATACCGGAACAGGTCGGACCTTTCTGGTGGATACCAACAGATTCCCATGTTCGTTCTGCGAAACCTGGAATTTTAGTGAGGGATTCATATCTGCTTCGAGGATTTCATCTCGATCAATAGTCTGAAAGCAATAATTTCTTAAACGTTCACTTTAAAAGCTGTTATGCTACCACATAGACGTGTCGTCCGAAGTATATGTGATTCTTAAAACAAGCGACACTATCAACCCTCCACTGAGAATAAACGGGGTTCCTACTCTAAAGAAAGTTTATGGAAATTTATTATGTAAGCTTGTCATCGTCTGTTAAGACAATTCTTATCTTAGGGGCATCGTAGAAGTTTCACAGTGTACACCCTGAGCCGGAGTATTCATTTTGTTGACATGAGTAGGCCTGTACATTGTATCGTTAAACGTTATGTACTTGTCTACAGTTTATTTAGGTAAAACATGATAATCTGTTTGTGTGCCATTTCTTATTATGACGTGGGGACCAAGCACTATCATTCGGGGCCTTATGATCTCGTGGAAATATGAATAGAAATGGCCGATACACATTGCCGAATTATTGGCGTGTTTCAGAAGTTATATAGTTTTTAATAAGACTCCTCAGAAGGATTCGAACCCACATTCTTGGGATATAAAATATCGACTACAGAAGGTGAGATAAATACACATACTGGTCACCCCTGGTATACATATGGAGGAAATGGAAAAGAATATGACAAACACAAGTTTTGTTACGACTTTTAAATTACAGTGAGGTATTTCAATTACTTGAAATAACATTCGTTTGTCTTTCTTTGATCATGGTTATAAATCTGCGACAGCAATGCAACGAGCCAGGGCCGGAGAGGTTAAGCGTATGTATGATGGCGGACGGATGTCTTCGATTTACTGTTGGAGATGTCTGGAAGAACAGTTTGATTTTTCTTTACAAGACTTCAGTGTTTCAGGCCAAAGGCTTTAAAAATCCTCTTTCAGTGATAGAAGACACCCAAATCCTTCAGAGTTTCCTCTTACAATCATAAGCTAACTTTGAAAAAATAAAGGAAAAGGAATACTGTATTGACAGGTAATAAATAGCGACGAGACGGGAGTTAGTTGGAACTTCTAGTCTTTCTAATAAAACGTTTTTGGTTTAATTTGAAGTGGCGCCTAAGAGAGTTCTCTGAAACTATTGCTCAAGATAAACGAACGTGGCATGGCAAGGTCTATCGACCTGATGCCGACAAAAGATTCCGAATAAAGCAATAACAAGCGAAAGGACGCCAAACTAAATGACAAGTCTACAAGGCTTCATAATCCACAGGATCAATACGGTCATCCCCACTGCCTTGAGAAACTCAAATTTCATTAACAGCAGTGGATTCGAACCTTAGGTCTCTCGAACTCCAACCACGCGTGTCAGGAAGCCACTATGGTAATGAGTGGTGCGGAATTTTCAGCACAGTTAAATTTCGACAGTTTTAACAAGAGTTTTTAAATAAATGGCAAACAACACATTTTAGAATTTAATATATGCCGCCAGATATATTTCAGTAGGGACTTTAGACTCATGTTCCCATGTATTGGCTTTTACCACCGTTACCAAGTATTTCCTTTTTCGACAGCTGCGTCGTGTCTGTCTGCACGATATGACTTTATGAACTAAGATATATTTGCAGAGAACAATGCTGTGACCAGGACTGGCGATCGGTCTGACGGCGTATATAAAAATATAATTATATGGTTCAGTGGGATGGACCAAATATTGGTTGAATGATATTGGTAGGAACGATGTGAGAACTACGAGGTGCGATCGGAAAGTTTCAAGACTGCGCGTATAAAAACCCGTACACTTATCTCAGGTATTAAATTCATCCATCACCCTCGAAGTAGTTCCCCTGGGAGTGAACACAACGATCCCAGCGCCGCTGCCAAGCCTGGAAGCATCCCTGGAAATCTTTCTTTGTCAGCCTGTCAAGCACCATCTGCGATTCTGCCTGAATCTCTTGCCAAAGACTCGCCAAAACGGCTACGGAAACCTATGAAATGCTAAAGCAAGCATTTGGGGAGTCCGCAATGGGTCGTGCACAAACTTTTGTGTGGCATTCACGTTTTAAAAATGGCCGAACCTCTGTCGATGATGACGAGCGTTCTGGACGACCATCTTCGAGCACAACGCCCGAAAATGTTACGAAGATTCGGCAGACCATTCACGAAGATCGACGTCGTACCATCAACGACTTGTGCGACATTGTTGGGATAGGCTATGGGACCTGTCAGCTGATTCTAAAGGACGGAAGCGGCCGTCAAAGTGGCGCAACCACAACTGGCTGCTGCATCATGACAACGCGCCAGCGCACACCGCCCTCAAAGTTCGGCAGTTTTTGGCCTCAAACACCATGGCCGTCATCCCGCACCCTCCTTATTCGTCGGATTTAGCTCCGTGTGACTTCTTCCTCTTCCCAAAGATGAAAATTCAGCTAAAGGGAAGGAGATTTGAGACGATAGAAGAGATTCAGGCAGAATCGCAGATGGTGCTTGACAGGCTGACAAAGAAAGATTTCCAGGGATGCTTCCAGGCTTGGCAGCGGCGCTCGGATCGTTGTGTTCACTCCCAGGGGAACTACTTCGAGGGTGATGGATGAATTTAATACCTGAGATAAGTGTACGGGTACGCGCAGTCTGGAAACCTTCCGATCGCACCTCGTATTACGGTTATGGGATGCGTATTTCGTCGAGAGATTCTTGCACTGACTGACTTCACTGAGATGTCTCTGACTGACTGATTGATGGATTAATTAACGAATCCGGAAATTCGGGAAGTGAATGGTGATTATAGCAATAAGATACGGAGTCACTGTGGGTGGGTGGACTTTCTTAATCGATTTAAATTATGTTGACCCACGTTTCAGAGATGCTTATTGCTTCCATTATCAGGGAGGATGGTAGAGGCAGTAAGCATGTTTGAAATTTTGTTCTATTTCTACCAGATTACATGGCGTAACATAATAAAGACAGTTATTTCATGCTTGTCACAGTGAGAACCTGTTTCTCCTCTGGTAGTATACATTAATTTATCGAATTTATAAGGAATTCCTTTTTGTTGAATGATATGTAATGTGCTGATTATGAAGGCGATCTAACCTACTTGAAATCACAGTCTAGCATTGCTGTGAAACCGGAAGAAACTTAAGTCGCGAATCAGACTTATTGTCGTGGAGTTAATCCCCTGTAAGGAACCTTTCTCAAAATAACGGGATTGTAGAAGTGCGTTTGAAAAGTTTTGCTTTAGGCTTACATAAAATTCATTTTCTGCTACTGAATTTTTGTACCCCTTGTGGGACTTTATGCTTTGCTGTATGTGTGTGATGAGTTAAATTGGAGTGGGGTGGTTGCTGCAGGGGACGAGGCAGGCTTTTAGGGGGGTGGGGTTCAGTGCTGAATGACGTATCGTGGCCGATACGATACGAACCCCTGACAATCTCCCATGCAGTAGTAGCATTTCCATCCTATCCTGCTATTCCCTACCCAATATCCAGCTGATTCTGTTCCCACATCTGCCTGCTTCCATCCCCTAACCAACCCCTGTACATCCTACCACCGCTCTCTATGTGCGATATTGAGAGTTAGAAAAAAATGGACAGAGCTATATAGATGAGGGTGCTGAAGCTATCATCCACTTCCGAGCAATAGTATTCTCTGCTCTGTGCGCCTGATGTTTCCTGCGTAATTTATGATATGGAATGTTCCAATATTAACAAAATCACTATGAGTCGCTTGGAATATTTCTTTGGGAGATTTACTGCCCTTAGCACATCGCAGTGACAATATGTTACATATTTGATATTCTTTTCCGAAGATGAAAACTGCAGACGTTGTTATGTAACCGGGACGGAATCACCGAGTGTACCTTAATGCAGATTCCTTCACGCATTTATTTAAATTGGCCTGGGCAAAGTTGCGAGAGTAACATCAGAACGAATCTCGAAGAAATGGAGTGTGAATATGTGGGTCGGATTCAAGTGGCTCAGAACAGGGTCACATGCTATAACTCTTCGACGTCGGTGTTTCAAGTTCCATAAAGGCAGGACGTTCTTTTGAAGAGGCGAATTTCTCTCAGTTTTCCAAACACTTTGCACCTTGGAGCTGTTGCACCCGGACTGTCACTATATTTGTTCATGTAGTATTCAAAATGTAATATTAAAGAATTCCTACTGTAAGAGTAAATATTTGCAGTTGAATCACACTCAGCCTTTTTTTACTGTTTTAATACTGCTATGAATTCAATCAGATTCAATGACACAATATTGGAGATTTTAAATTCGAAGAGTTTTGCTCAGATACAATGATACAAACTTTATTGTAACCTATCCCATTTTGTTCTGTATCCAACTACAGAATCTCAACCTTAACATTAACACATCAGTCTATTTCTCTAGACACTTTGTGGTTTATTTAACCCTTTCAGTAACTGAGATTATAGGCCTATAACGTACAGTGGTAGGATGACTAATGAACAATGAATTGGAAGGATGTGGAAGAAAGCTGTCTTATGGCGATTTTCCGGGAATCTTTAGTCATTGCTATTTTCTGTGTGTGCGTGTGTTTATATGGTGTGTGCGAATTTATCATCAATGAAACTTCTGTGCGAGAGATAGAATTACTTTATCAGAATCTGCTGTCACACTTTTAATAAAACCACGAAGAAGACTGGTAAAATGTCGCCGTGTAACAGTGCATAGGAATTCGCCCGCAGTGACTACGAAAACTGACGAAAAATGTAAGTAATTTTAGGCTGGCTTGAGGTACGCGCAGCCTGAGGGCTGTCCCCAGTGGATGTCAGACGTGTTATCATAAGTTTAACCTTGTTTCTTGAAAGTAATTAAACACCAGCATTTCTTTAATGTTATTCATATTATCGTGGCATGCAAATGTGCATCATGAGTTGTTTTATTTTGAGTGTGTCTCATTGTTTTGTTGTGTCTTATTGTTTTTGTTGTCTTATGTTTTTTTGTCTTATTGTTTTGTTGTGTCTTATTGTTTTTGTTGTGTCTTATTGTTTTTGTTGTGTCTTATGTTTTTTGTCTTATTGTTTTGTTCTGTCTCATTGTTTTGTTGTGTCTCATTGTTCTATTGTGTCTTATTGTTTTTGTTGTGTCTTATTGTTTTTGTTGTGTCTTATTGTTTTGTTGTGTCTCATTGTTCTATTGTGTCTTATTGTAGGACCACTGCCACCGGGTAAAAACCCATTTGCAGTTAATAATAAATAAATAAATAAATAACTGTATTTTATATCTTTACTTCTATAAACATGTTTTGACTTATTGTGTTATAACGTCATGTTTTTAATAGACGCAGTTAATATTTGAACTGGTATGTCGCTACCATAAAAATGAGAAACCTAAGTACACCACCTTATTGTGTGAATCAAATAACGAGGTAATCTAGTGAGTGACAGTCAACTTTTAGAATATGGACCAACATTGTTTATCAGTAGCCGAATATCGACATTTCTCATTTTCGTTGAACGAGATGTTATGGTCATAAGGACAGGCAGATGACTGGTGAAATGCGCCTCCAAAGTTTTCGTCGATCATAAATACGGTTTGGAATCCATTTTGGGGCCATAGACTATGCGCCACACTGAAATGCTTCGGCCAACTCCATCGCCATAAGAATAACAGTTGAAAAACATTGTTGCTCCAGTTTCCACACCCCCATTATACTTTTACAACCCTCGATTTCCTTTTAGTTTACCTACGTAAAGGCAAGTAGCGTTTGATTTATCTAGTCGTAATACTTCGCTTCATTCGCTTCAAGTGTCGAAGTTCTCCCCGTCTGTGGGTGCTGTAGTGAATGTGTGGAAAGTATTCTGCGCCACTGTGCTTTATGCCCCGTGCCCTTCTTCGAATAGATATGTGGCCCTAGTTTTAGGAGCAGATCTGGTGTGCCGACTTTATTTGTGTCTTCTTCGCCCGTTCAGATAATACGTGAAACTTTCAGCTTTAAAATGTTCTTTAAAATACACAGGGTTCTTTCGTTGTGAAGGGTCGTAGATATTAAAGGCTTCAAACAGCGGTTGTGTGGGTCTTAACATCGGCTTTCCTGACTGAGATCTAGCATAAATCGTCTTTATTTATAGTTAAATCCCTTTGCTGTTTGACGTTATATATAATATCGAGGGCATTATTCCTGAAGGTCGTATCGACATATTTGCATAATCGGACAACATAATTTGGTGGGATATCTGTCATCCCCGAAGGCGCAATGTTGTTGTTGATCGACACAGATAGTCAGTTAACGTTTGGACGTATGAACACTGGTAATGCACATTGTATGTAATGTTATACCAGCAGACTGTCGGGGCCTACTAATTTGTGTCCAAATAGTCTGACCCTGGGAAAAAGTGTATAGTTTTAATCAACAAATAATTTAATTTACTGTGGGTCGGGCCATTATAGCAACACACAGCCAGTACTAATTTCTCTGTGAAATATGAAAATAACTCTGTTATGTCAATATTCAAAGTTAAAGCAAATCACCATGAAATAGCAATTTAGAATGTTACATTTTGTCTGTCATTACTTAGTTTGCCGGAATTGGCTACATTCCATCCAAATATGAGTGGTAATTTTAACTAAATTTTAACGAGAGTTCAGACAGCTGCATTAAAATGGCACTTGACTATCTTTGATCATTGAATATATTATTAATACAAGTTATTAAAGATTAACTGCAGTGAAACTAATTTCCAGCATGTGACTACGTAATTCGTGCAGTTATCAAGATTTAATTATGCTAATAATGCTGTGTATTTAATTTGTTGCAGCGACATCTAGTTTCATGTCATTTGCAACAGAAAGGATTTGAACGACGTTTCATTGCAGAATAGCACATACACGTCATTAGTTTTTTTTAGCTTGTATAATATAATGGATATCGTTAATTTCTAGTGTTGACTTTCATTTATCCTGTGGTCTGGTTCGAATTCGCCTGTGTTTACGCTGATTTTTAATTAATATGAGCTGGTTTAAACTCAGGCGTTCTTGCTCTGGTAGTGAAGAGAAAAAATCCCAACTTCCTGTCAGGAATAAAGCGGTCGTTAGGTCGACAGTCATTAAAATCATTGGATGGGATGACTGTCGAAACAATTTCACTGCGCAAGTCATTTTTTCAAAAGCTTATAGTTATCCAGCTGATGAAATTATTCCCCGACTTATGCAACCCCGAAAGTTTATAACCGTGTTTACCAGAGCCCGCCGATACACCCTGTCTTGAGCCAGCTGAATCCAGTCCACACCCTCGTGCTTTTTCTGTTTAATGTCCATCTTAATGCCCATTTCTCATCTACAGGGTCACAGATGGTCCCTGCCCTTCAGCCTTAAAATTCTGTATGAATTTTAATTTCTCGCGTGCAACGCCCATTCTCATTTTCCTCGTTTTGATCACCCAAATGATGTTTTGAAAGAGCATGAAGCGTGTTATTACGAACGTTTATTTAGCCTACTGGTTCGTCATCTAGTTCAAACGTGTACAGTATAAAAAATGCAGGGTCATGTTCGAGCGAATTTCTTTTTAAACTCCTCTGTATTTGCCTGCGTCATTTGACTCTTTACTCATCTCACACATGGCGATATCTCTTCCACGTAAAGTGATGCAGCCCCGTTATATGAACTAGCACCGTCTGGAAGCTCAGAATAAAATCACAGCCCGGTGAGTTAGTTGAGTGTTGATTTTATGTGATATTCGACATTCAGTACTTTGTTGATTTAATTTCTAATTAAAACATAGCATCAATAAACAGCCCGTGTGCTCTGAGGCAGAAGAAACCCCTCTGTTAAGTCGTGAAAGGTTGCTGTCTCTCTCACATGTAGCAGTGACGGTTTTTAGCTGAGGAATAAAAGCTTCGGCTGTGTTATTTTTAAAGAATATATGAAGTTCAGATAATTTAAATTCACACTGCGGTCTTTTGGATTGTGACGTCGTGTAGTTTTGTAAGTGGTTAACAACGTTTCGGAGAAACGTCGCCTCTATATTCAGTGTTGAAGTCTTCAGAAACTTAGTATAGTTTAATTTATTTAAAAATTGAGTAGCTTCCTGTTGTAAACCTGTCACAGACATGTTAACAGTCCCCTGGGATTCCGTTATAAGTAGCTTTCACGTGGTGATTTATACTATTCGCTAGAGTGATGAAACGTTTGTGTTGATCCTCAGTTACGAATGTGCTCCTGCTAGGGTAGCTATCAGCAGGAATTCTCCCTATACGGACGGATAGCACGTTGCTGTATCGGTTGACCTATTTGACAACGAGATTGCCAAGCAGAGGACTTTATCACGAGCATACTGCACTCAAATTTTGTAAAACGACGTATAAGATCTTGTAAGACTCCGACGTCAAAGGAAAACGATGCTGAAAACGTCCTCTTCGAGCTCCAATAATCTTTTGCTGCATGGCGGCGTTATATTCTGTGTAGACGAAAGAGGGAAATGATATAAGAATTCATGATGAAACGGTATTGGAGTAAAACGCATCGTCTGTGAAAATTTCAACCTCAAATCTTATCGGATTCACGCTTGAGCGATGAACGTGTTCACTATATTTTATTGTGTGCTCTTAGTTCCTCGAAGCGTTCAAGAGGTTACACAACATGCAATTACATTTCGTAAATTAGAGGTAATTGTAAATACAATATATCATTTTCAAAACTAAATTGCCGACCACAATGGCTGTCTGGTCTAAGATCCGTAGAGTAAAAGACCGGTCGATAATGTGGATTGCGGGTTTTATTGCCACTCGGAGCATGTGTTTTTCTGCGAAGAACCACGTGTGAAAACTGAATAAAAATTACAAGAGTAACCTTGGCCTATAATATAATAATGTTGATCTTGATAGCTCGATAAATTAACTTGGATAAAGCTGTATCCCCATTACATTTATATTCCTAAATCTTCTTGACGTGGTAGTCACGTGGGCAACACTTCCTTTGTAAAATAATTGTTACGTGAGAATATCAGAAGAAAGACATTCAGGACATAAATTGTTTTATCATGTAACTTACGAAACTAACTCCATACAGCACAGTTTTGTTGGGAAGCTGGTAGTCGCTAAGCTGATCAAAAATTCCCCGCCTGTCCTGGTACTAATTAATCTTGTCCACACACTCCCATCCTATATCTTCAAAAGGCATTTTAATATTAACCTTCCCCCTACTCCTGCGTCTCCCGATTGGTCCCTTCCTTTTATGCTTATCAAGAAAAATCTTGTTACCTCCCTCACACATCTCGTCTTCATTGGTTTGTTTCGAAATTCCTCGCGCAACCTTCTCCATTCACCCGTAAAATTATATTTATTAATGAACATTAATTTGATAAATTACCCAAACTGTTGGACTTGTGATTGTTAAAGATTTTTGGACCCGCCTCGCTCATGATAGAAGTGATAAGAGTCTAGTGATTCTAGTGTTGTTTGAGTTTTAACGGCTGTGAATTTCTAGACTTCGAACTACTGAGTTGTGGGGTTCTTCCGAAATGTGTCTAGGTAGCCCTAGTCACTAACATGACTCCGCCTAAATCCGTACGATCAGAGTCCGGTATTTTCATTGTCTGAATAAAATGGCCTTTTGCCATTTACCAACACACATGTGTTGACCGCCACATCCGACAGCAAACTGCAGTTTTAACACTCCTGATTCTGATAAACTGACGAAATTCATTCGACTGTTACGATACTTTGTTTCTCATATTTGCCATTAACTGAACAAACCTTTCAACGTGTTTGAATCTCAGTAGAACATTTCTCTGTCATTTGCAACCTGGTAGGGCATTGAAGAGGACAGTCTGTTGCATAAGATGCTCATTCTATTGAAAGTGATGCTCGTTACTTTCGAATTTAACAGATAATTAGGTTTACTTAGTACTTCATTATATTTCAGTAGTGTATTTGTTGTATTTTTTTAGGGGAAGGGTGACTTAATGGTGAATAAACTTTGAATTTTAGGGAAGCATCTCTAGAGGTGTCATTATCTTGTCGAACGACATAACAGACGCTAAAACCACAAATTCGCCATGTTTAATGTTTTGTAAGGTTGTTGTGTGCTTATCAACCATCATGTTCAACGTAACAGTCCTGTCAGTGGAAGAAATTCGTAAATGTTTTGTTTAGATGACTGGTAATTCATTTAATGCAAATAAAGGATATATGAAATGAATATATGCAAACGCTATCTTTCTTTTGAAGATTCTAAATGGATAATGTATAGTGAAATATACACCTATCTTAAACATTCAACTAAAAGAAAGAAATTTGTTAATAGTATGTAAGAGTAATGGACAGTCTTCAGTTAGTGGCTGAAAGTAGTGGTTGTCGCCTGCGAGCCAGAGTTTTAACACGTTCCAACTAAAAGTGTGCGAACATATCTGATACTGATTCCTAGACTATTTAATGGCGCTTTTCAAATACTTTGACTATACAGCGTTGAACTATAGGCGATAGGGAACGGTGAATTTGGAAGAATGCAGCATTATCTATTAAGTTAAAATCCCAGGCATTTTCCTGATGGAAGGACGGGGGTATTGAGTCATAATAGTCGTTCTCCTGGCTGAGTTAAAGGGCCCGGAACCTTCCAGATACGGAGCAGGAGAGTTAAACATTTCACTGCGATGTAGTGTAAAACATGTTTGAAGCTAGTTAATTATCAGTTAGTTTTAAAATGTCATTCTGTCCACATTTGTAGCATGTACTTTGGTTCATCAATTTCTGAGTACGTTTTCTTTTCTGTCGTTCAAAGAACTGGACTTAAAATTAACGTTAAAAGTTTCGATACGTTATGTCGAACATTTTCTTGGATATAAACGGAAAACAATTGCGCCATAGAATAATTCGGTTTTTGTTTTCGCCGAGTCACAGCCTTCGAATGCTACATGCTATTTCTTCGGCAGATTTACTGTAAAACTTTTATTCTCGTGAAATTTTATCAGACTAATCTAACATTGTTATGTCATAGAGAGATTATTGGAGGACGTTAGGCAACATTCCTCCCGATATACCTTAGGCTTGCTTTAACAGGGCACACCTTTGAATCTTGTTCGCTTGACTTGTCCTAAATTTCCATAATCGCATAATATTTCGTTGATAATTAAATTGCTTCTTTATTTTTATAATTTGAACACCACCTTGATGAATACGTTAGTTGACCTGAAACCTATAGCTTACCTGAACCAAGAAGAAAACCGGTTCATGCCGGTGTGGTTCCATCTGTAGTGTCAGCTGTTCAGATCTTTTATTGATCTGAAGATCGCACACGGGATCACATATGGTGGACGGGTGTAGGGTCCAAATTATTTTAAATAAATAGCGTCATCTCTGGAGATGGAAACATAATCGTAAGTACATATCAGCTACCACAGTTACATGGTGTTGAATGAAGTATGATGACGATGATAATGAACAGCGTAATGGGATGAATCCAAACAACTAGAGACTACTCAGGATGACCAGGATAGGCAGGGATTGGAGTTGTCAGATTTTAGGAAAATTTCTCTTTGGAAGATAAGAATTTCCATTGCCAAATACTACGTCAAATAAAAGTGTGCTGCTGTTTTAATTTGATTTTTCTAAAGTTCTGTTTGCAACTGAGATGTATCGTAAGCCTTCCTGTATCCCATTAGGCAAATTCTGGCTTGGCATTGTAAAAATAGGATAAAACCTCTTCGTTATAGTTATGCCCAATTTAAAATTTATAATTATTCAATCATTTGACACTCTATGACCTGTCCAGATGATACAGTATTTTTAAATAGATCATGAATTATCTGTGCTGAGAGTTCTTTTTAAGGTAATGACTGTCGAATGTTATTGAATTATTTAATGAATAAAGGTAGTGCTATATGAAGCTGCTTATCTGTAAAACGCAATGATTTTGCCAACCATCTGTTCCCCGAAATAAAATTACAGATGATTTTATGCTGAGACATAATTTCTTTGGACACTGCAGACCACTTTTAAATATCACTGCTTTTTAATATTATGTTGGAAAACAGTTTTAAAATCGTAATTGTTCCTCGTGTAGTCTATTACAATAAATATACAGTTCACAATGTTTAGTATTTTATTTCTACAAGGGACCTCTTACGTAAGCTGGTAATTTATTGAAGGCGTATGACGTCAACAAGATCATTATCTGTTCCTTATGTTACCGACCTCATGAAACGCTAGCGAATTTGGACCAATGTAGAAGGGAAGTCGCAAGACGAGAATAATGTTACTCTGCGGTGTGAAAACAATTTAAAACGGTTGTAATTTATAGGTTTAGTAATCCATCAGGTGGGCAGTGACTGTTTTCAGTTGTGAAAACGTTCATAACAGCGACACGAAAATATACATCAGATTAACACTTGGGTATGAACAAAGAATTAAGAGGGACCAAGATTTTGTAATATTTTTCTACCGTACGAATTAATATAAACTCTGTGTTTATTTGTTTAATCCCTCCTTCAGGTTTATTTTCTACAAGTTTCAGAAGACAAAGGACTGTTTCTCATTTACTGAAGAAATTAATATAAATGAAAAAAGCGTGAGTTGCACCCAGCTCTGATTTGGACTGCACAGTGTTCGATTTTGTACCCTAATCGACCTTCACATTCACTTTCTGCAGACAGTCTGAGAGAGAAAGGGTTGCTGAGGGGAATTTTTGAACGAAAGAGAGAGGAAGCAGCAAGTTGACGGAGAGACTTCGTAATGAGAAAATTCGTACTTTCTGGTCTTCACCATATTTTTAGGTTATGTGCTTATGATATAAAACTTTGGCACTGACTAGATCCTTCTAATTCTGTCCACATATTGTAAACCTTCCACTCTAACGTCTTAATACTGGCTTTACAGTAACTATTCCCCAAAGTTTATGTACTTTTCTGTACTGATAGATTCTAGTGACTTCATTAAATGTAAGATTCTAATTATTCATCTACCAACACAGGCTTTTGACTTATCACTGAGTTGAGAAGGTGGAAAATAATTCTGATCTGATTTCCAATTTCAAACAAGCAGCAGAGATCCCAGCACAAGCGCTGTGTTAGGAAACATCTTCCTTGATTCGATTTTGGGTTCGTTCTTATCTGTTTGTCGCACGCTTCAGAGAACAGCCTACAGCACGTCTGTGTATAAATGGGTTAGATTTTGAGACTGAAGAAGATAGTGAAGAGAAGTGAAAGAGAGAATTGTGGGGAGCATGGGATGGAATTAAATGGCAACCTCTTGTTGAGTCCACTTGGGTGTTGGAGGCATGGCTGTTGCCATGGACGTGGCAAATACAGAAGTCTCTGTCTTCTATGCTTAAAGCACTTAAGCCTCAAGGGAGCAGTACAGCTCCAATGGGCACGTGCTTGTCCTGTAATTATGTCGGGGTTGAATGGGAGGATTCAGTAACGCGTATAAAACAAACACAGGACAGACGTGGTTCTACGCCTACTGGTCACCCTCAATCAATGTTTGACGACAGTTCATCTACACAAGGGCTGGGTGTTGTTGAACATATTTGGTTTGGGGGCTTGTAAAATCTCGCCTTACCAGAGTTTATCTGTTTTATGCCAGGGTGACGCGAATCTCAGAAAATGTTAATATTTTATTCCAACACCCTTTACATATTTCTTCATTACTTTCTCTCTTTTATAATTTATCTCTTTGTTTCTGACTTTCCTTCTCTATGCCTGTAACAAATTTATTCCATACCACGACTCTGTAAAGGATAATTGAAGCTTTGAGTGAAAAGCACGAAACATAAATTTCATTTAATTAAAATTTCCATAGGATATTAAGGTTATAATCTTCAGTAATTCAGACTGGACTGAACTGAACTGAACTGAAGTGAACTGACTATGCATCGAGTTTAGTGCAAGAGGCGTTATTTATTTGTAGTCCTATTTTATCGCCAATTCTGCAGTTCCTTAACAAGACGTTACAAAAATTTATTTCCAATGTTTAAAGCGCGTGAGAGGCCGAAATATCTGAACTTAAGTGACCTGATAAGGTTCGTCTTTACGTACTTATTCAATTCCTTAATATGTGAAAACTTGTAAATGGCACTCAGTTAATACAATTTCGCGTTTGGGACTTAATTTACAATAACATTTGTTAGTTTTATTAGCGACAATTGGTGTGTCAAAAATTTGTATGTGAATTTTAAGTCCAATGTAATTCTGTTTTTTATAGAAATCATGTTTATCAGGTTTGTCAAAACGTCATAGCCTATATAATGCAACTAATTAAAATATGTTAATTTAAATTGACCATTCCGATATACCCTTCATGCCTGTTTGTTAAATACGGGGGAGACAGGACCATGAAGGGTAACATGTTGATTAACTTTGTCAGCAGTGGATTTGAATTTTCATTATGCATAAATTAAGGCTATCATTTTATTTTTAATTGTAAAATATGTGAGGATTGGAAATGCGTGTATATTCCAGTTTGATTTTAGAGAATTTCGTGTTAGGACTTGTTATATTACATTTATCTACAGTGATATAAAGTGGCAAAGAACGCACATAAAAAGTCGTTGTTCTCGAACTGGAGTGCACACATCGCCTCTTGTTTCTGCTTTGTCGCTTGGAACTATTCTGTTCTCAGTTATGCACTGGTTCGAATTTAACAATGTAATTTGTTACGAGTTTATTTTATATTTTTCAAATTAATTTTTAAAAAATATAAAAATCATGTTTTCAAAAATTCATGATTGTAAAGCTTGCAGATGTTAAAGAAAGTATTAAGATTGCTGATAAAGGGCTTACAATCTACTAAATTACTTTTTCTTTATCACATTAAATAACATTCTTATGTATTTCTGAAATTAATTAAATCTATTTTCTCCCAGAAACGATACTCTTTTCTTCTACAGTCAAAAAGTAATTGGCACCGCCTTATGTTTAAGTATCCAGGGTGTTAGTAAGGTTGATATTGTGTATCTTCGTGATCGATAATAAATGTTTTTCTTTTTTTTTTCAGGTAAGACTGCAATTCTTTTAAGAGACGAATTATGGAATTATTAGGTGAGTTTTCTAATTTTATTAAATAAAATAATTTTAGACAAATGTAGTGGAAAAGTTGACTTACGTTTTAGCTTTTAAAGTGGGAATTGTTACATGAAAGATATTCTTAACTCTTTTGTACTGTTTTGTGGGGAGGCCTACATAAATGTTAACATACGCGGTACTGTATTATAGCTAGGCTTACATGCTGGGTATATACATCAAGAAACCTCGAAAAGGAGGCACCTGTGCCTCGCGTAGGAGCGAAAAGGGTGTAAAGAAGAAGAAGAAGACGCACTAGGTATTCCGTCGCAGAAGCATTTGATCTCAGTTCTGTTTCGTACGGGGAAATGTTGCCTTGTATGTCCAGTTTAAACAAATGGTTAATGTGCAAGGAAAATGTGCGAGGTTTGCCTTCTTATAAAGTAATGTACGTGAACCCAGTAAGTACGTCACAATCCATGATTAACCTTCCTCTCGGCTCACGAATAGTTCTGTATACCACGATCAGATCTGTTCGCTAAGATTATTTACAGCATTTGAAACAAAATTTTGGAGGACGACAAAAAATAATAATCTTTTCCTCTGCGTCTGATCTCTCTCAAATGCCCTCCGTTCGCATTACACCTCTGAACCTAATTAATATCCCAACTGTTACCATACAAGTAAACAGGCGTTTATAGGCTGTTGTGTGGAATTTTATGTTTTGCTGTGACGTATCATACGAGCAGTGATCTATTCTTTCTTCCGAGTGACTCGTGCACGAACATGTCCACAGTGTCGAGCTCATTCTTATGTGAATTGTATTTTTAAACACTGGATATGTTTTAACAGTTTAATGGTGTAGGCCTACTTCAGGGGTATACATGCTGTCTGGGGAAAATAGTTGCACAGGAGACGTCCTATCCTCTGTAGGAGTTATTGTTGGTTGATTCCACTCGTACAATTATCACAGTGGTGGTCAGTTTAAGGCCGGTAGTTTTAAAGTATTGTAGGAGACATTGAGTTTACTCTGTTCTGTTGGCTGATTTGGGTCTTGGTTACGTTACGTTTCTGTGGGAAAGTGGGGCCTCTAGACGGACGTTTTATGTGAGCTGTATGTATGCCAAATGAAGGCTGGTCTCTGCCATCCAGGAACACACACAGCACATCCTTGGCTTTTACTGCTGTACAGTTTAAAGCTTGTTCCAATGTTTTGCGTCACGTTTAAACACGGAAGACGTTGAAGATTGTTAGGGAAACTGCAGGAAGGATATATTAAAAACAAAATATCTAACTTCACGCTCCAATTTTTGTTTAGTCGTAAACATTTTAAACGTTCTTTTGGCCAACCACATTGACGGTTCTTTATTGGAACCAGAGTTCAATGTTCACGTCCACCACCTGGGAAAATATACGAAGTGGCGCGTGCGTCTGCTGCTATGGAAGCGTCACTATTTTGTGTATAATGGCTTGATGTTGAAACTGCTTTTAATTTCCACAAAATCCTGTCCTTGGACAGAAAAACTGTTCACTAAAATTGCGTACTTTCACATCACTTATACCATGTTAAATGTTAAAGTATTTTCTTTAATAATTGAATTTCTGTATTGTGGGGCTTACAGCTTAAGGTGAATATGTCATTGTTTTTGGAACACGCCATGGGGCTTATAATGTGCATGGTGTTAAATATTTTTGCATTTTGAATTATGTTATGATTATTTGTGAATATAAATAGTTTATAAATTAGAATATATTATCTCCAAAATTATTTGTGGCTTGTATTGACTGTCGCTGTTGTGGGTAGGCCTACATCATATTGATATGGACAAAGTAAAGAACTGCCTTTTGCAGTGCCAGAGAAAACTGGAGGTTCCATAAAAATGTAACCCAGTTCTACTTTGCTCTACCACAAATCCCACAAACACAAATCAAGTCTCCAACTCAATTCGCTTTGTAGGAGAACTGCAGTAAGTGCAAAACGAACAGCGCGATAAAAACTGGATTAGCTGATAGCTTTTGAGTTTGTGGGTGGGACATTAGTGTGGATCCTGTAGCCTACTTACCGCTGGCAATAAATAGACCTGGGTAGGCCATCTGAAAATGTCTTTTGAGCAGCGTTAGTTTGATACGTTGCAACTGGATATGATTTTATTGTAATAGACCTAGTAGGTTGTGCGGTCTGGCAGTAACACATCGCAACCCATTATACATCGGGAGCCTCGTCACTTCAGAGAGATTTATTTCGCTGTCGACCGATAACAAAAGTGAACTTCTCCCACATATCATATATCGAACTGTAATAAAAACCACACACAACAGTTGAGAGGACGCTACTAATTTCAGAAGATAACGTGTTATCTTGGTGGCCTCAATATCTTGTACAGAATTCCATCTTTTGTAGTTTCAAACTTGTATCTCATTTCTGTTTAGATAAGGAATATCGCTTTCATTTACGTGTCTAGGTAAATTCATATTGCATGTTGTTTGCGTAACCCAAATAAATTTTAGATTATTTTATTTCATATGAGACAATTGCTTTCTGCGTCTATCAGAGAACGCAGGGGTGAATAACTAAAGCTTACACGTTCAATTAACTCGGTTGCCTGTTTAATCTGTTACTCTCGTGAATTAATTAATCTGTTAAAAGTCAGTAGCTGACACAATTATTTTCATAACTTCAGGGCACAGATTGAAGCCTGAAATATTGCAGATATGTTTCTTCGTGGCATGCATATATTTTATCCTTGATCACTTGTTAATATCAAGTTTTGTCTTGGTCAAAAACTGTGTGTTGTTCTCTAGTATTATTGTAACTTATAGGCTATTTTAAAAACTAATTATACGCGTACTATTTAAATAATTTATTGATTCATGGCTGAACTAATAGATGTCGGAGTAATTCGACTCAAGGCACGGATTATATCTGCACTAATCAACATACCAGAAGAATGATCTTCATATTCATCGCCGTGAGAACCTGAAATATCACCTGCCAACTGAAGATTTAATGTTAGCCACTTTTCTCAGTGTTCAGTGTTTCAAGTGCCTTTTGTTTCCGTAAGGCTATCGATATTTCTTTCTGGCACCTAAACGATTGAGAGGAAATTCTTCGTTTTTGGAATTGTACATTTTGTTCGTATCTTCTGCCTGAGTCTGCACTCGCAAAAGAAGATTTATATTTCATTGAATCAGCGCAGTGATGCAAGAAGGCTGTAATTTTTAATGTTATGTTCTTTTAAGCGCCGTTATTCCATTTAAAATGAGAATTTTCAGTGCCTTTAAAATACGAAATAGTGAATGTTATTAACATGAAAGAACTAAGATTCGTTCACCGAATGCACTTTTGACGCTACAATAGTCCTGTGTATGCCACAAACATCATTCAGCTTTTATTCACTTGGCGATCAGAAATCCTAGTGGCTATGATATTGATGACCCACCTTAACATCTTACCACGTAGTCTGCTGTGTGCAAAGGGCATAAAACCGGTCGATGAAGTTGTTCAGCGTATTAACGTAGTCGTAATGCGTGTTGATGCAGTTAAGAGTATGCTTGCTCACAGTAACAAAGTTCAGGGATCCTGCTATCATTTATTTCAGATGCTGCTGCAAACACAACATTTCCGTTCTTGTTTATTTGCACGATGACAAAGCTACTGCATAGAAACAAGTTTTCTGATTCCAGGCATAAATTTTATTTTCTCTTTTTTTATCCAGCTCGAGAATATCTTTCTTGTGGCCGTGAGGTGTACACGCAAAGTGTTACTGAGTATGGTGTATTTTAATGTACAAAAACCGGTTCAATGTATCGAACAAACTACGAGTAACTTTGACACTTTTCCCAAACATAGTAATTCAACTGATTGATTACCTTCATATATAGCTGTGTATTAAAAAGGAAGTACTGTAATGGTAAGGGAACGTTTTCCTGAAAATTATTGCTATTCCGCTGGTAAATGACATCCTGGCTTCTAAAGATGCTGGATGTTTATTACCGAGCGAACTGAAGTCCGAAATTGGCCAATATTACCTGCCAGTTCAGCCTACTCCACATCTTCACATCCTATTCCTTTGCTGTACATTTTATTAATATCGTTCTATCTACACCCGGAACTCTGATTTGGTGTAGTCCCCAAGACATGTCGACTAACATTTCAAACCCATTTTTCGCTACAATGAAAGAGTGTGTGATATTTTAATGAAGATGTGCATGTTTTGGCAATTTTGATCAAAAGGAAAGAGGTTCTCGGAATGCTGTCTATAATTCTGTTTTTAGCTTAGCACTGTTTTGTAAAATAGGTTTATAAATACGAAAGTAATGAACTTAGTGGTTTGCTCAACTGTTAAGGATTTTAGTGAAACTACACTCATTTGTAGATAGCATAGGTCCACATAATATTTACGTAGGTTGGAGAGACACGCATGCAAAATGACGCGGAATGTAAATCAAAAACGTATTTAGAAAATGGACCCTAGTAGGGCAGATTACAATTTATTGTTGGTGTGTTCAAAACATGGACTGAAACATCTTCTATCACTTTTTGCTGTGACTAATGAAGAAATAAGTTAAAAAGGTACATTTTCTTAAATTTCCTAGTTGTCGTAATTTCAGATTAATACAGTCCTTAATTCACTTTCTCCAATAAAAAATTATAAAGAATTGTGAAATAAGTGCTTTGCATTTAAATAGGCCTATAGTTTAGCATGCAGCCTGTATTGATGAATAAAACGTACAATCTGCATAACTTAGCATAAATGAGCATGCATCAGGAAGGCAATGGGTGGCTCGGTCCATAATTCAATCAGCACTTTTGTCGTCTGTTGTTGTTATTAATTCACAGACGAAACGTGTTTATCTTCTAAATTAATTTTCTTGCTTATGTGCCCTTGTGAATAATAAGAGTTAAAAGAATACATGAGGAAGTTATGGGATGGAAATCTCTCTATGGTGTCGAATAAAATAAAATCAGTAGCAGTTTTACCGGCCCCCAAATGAGGCATAGCCGATTTTTAAATATGTTTTCCGTATTTCTTCGTTCTTGTGTTGATGAATGAAATAATTCGAAGTTTTGTAGACCACGCCTTCTTTTCCCTGCACTTCACGTTTGAAAGATCAGAGTCCAGTCATTTTTAATAGTGTTTTAATTGAGGTTATTAACTGGTGCGTTAAAAATATTACTATATTAGTGTAGGCTAATACTATTCAATTTGCTTAGTCAAGAAGTTTGAAATTGGACCTCTAAAAGCAGTGGAGATATATTTTTTATTATGCAACGGTTATTTTTAAAATGGTATATTGTCTTAAGTAACATATATTTATAATACACGTGACTATCCCAGAATTTCTTTATGGAGTACGTGATGTTTTGAAAAAGTGGTTTGTGAATCTCAGTGAAAACACTTCCAACCTGTACGCATACAAAATTACTAAAAAATTGTGTTTTTATTTCGAATTTTCGGCGCATTCGAGAGAGAGATTTATTCATCTCTTGTTTGTCGCCGAAGTATCAGCTACGGAAATTATTTGGTGTCGATTGAGATGAATGATAACGGAAGGACTCCTACCCATAACATTGTAGATTTGTTACAAATGTTACAAGCATTGACCGGATGTCGAGTGGCAGTCAGTTGCTAGAAGTCTTTGAATTTACCAGTCATTGTGTTACTTCAGCTTTATATTTGAATACTGACGCTGTCTGAACTTGAATTGTTTGGAGTCACTCACGTATGATGAAATGATTCTGAGTATAGGCACGTAATTCTTAAATGGAATAATGGTAAATCGTTTTGAGTTGGAAGCATACACCGTGTATCAAAGCCTGACATTAAATACAGGTTTGAAGTATGAGTCCTGCATGGAATTGCTCGAGTATTTTTCTCATTTTCCGCCCGAGTTGTACGCAGTAAGCTCCTAGAGGAGGGCATTGTCGAGCAGTGAATGAAATAAACGAGCCATTGCCTACGAGAGTCTCTCATGCGCCTGGAGGAGGAAGATGTATCTGGCGATTGTGCTGCCATCCTGTATATTCATATCTGCACCACGACAGGGGGTTGCTTTTGTGCGTGGTTGGAACGGAATCTGCTGAAACTTGAGTTTTTTTTTAAACCTCTTCACGTATTACGCTACGTCATGTGTGAACAAGTGAGTGGGGGTGGGGGTGGGGGGCGAAAGTCATGCATAAGGATGATTCAGATGATGATAGGGTGGCTCGCTGCTGGAGTGTCAGGATGCAGCTTCATATGGGTTTTGAAGCCTTGTTTTGCTTCGCCATGTCCATCTTTCTGTTCAGTGAAGCCCTCCGAGAGCACGTGTAATCTTAATTAAGAGTTAATTGACTTGGCAGCTATTCTGGTTAGAACAACATTTGTACGTATTTCATTCTTCATTAATGTAATGACGAAAATGCTATTACAACATAAATTACATTATAATCTTATTAACTATATCGTCATTTTAATACGGATAATGGTTCGAAATATTTATTTATGAGGATCTAACTATCTAATTAACTTCATGCCCCAGAGCTTATCTTATGCAGTTAAAATTTACACAGCTGTTCATTAAATTTCCCACCATATATGTAACCCGTTTGTATGCTTATTTTTATATTTCTTCCTAGTGATCCTGGAGTGCTAGAAACCCTCTCGTAAAATGTAGCTTTCCATTAAGAGCGCCGGCCCGTAACCATGCCTGCACTGTTGCTACATTGTAAGTTATGGTGAGAGAGAGTCAGTGATGTCTGTAGGTTGCATCGCCTCTCCTAATGTTACGTTCTTATCTTAAGCGATTTCAAAATTGTGGTCTGCAGTAATATTGGTTCTAAAATCAGTAGTAAATAATTAACAGAATATAGGCCTGTACGTCCGAACAAAACTCCTTGGACCCATATTACATCAGATTGTGTGAATTCAGAACAAGGTGGCCTATCTTCTGGTACATTTGCTATTCTGCGGAGCGTCCGTTAAAATCGCTGTCTTCACACCCCTACCCATAAGCACTCAAGAACGGCTGGAAGGTTTTTCCTCAGATTTTATATTGGGGACTTCTACTAACATTTGACGAAGCATTCGAATTTATTCTTGAAATCGGATAACAGTAGCTGGTTCTCTAGATGATCACATTTGGTGAATGGACAAATATTACGAAAGAAAGAGTCGTGGCCTGTTTGAGGATATACCTGTATTCGCGCGGAGGGCTGACGAACGCACAAACATGTTAGTTACAACAGATAATGCCCGGTAGGAAGTCGAAATGGCACGCCTATAATATAAATGAGATGCTTTGGCATTATTTTAATGGTTTTCCGTTCAGAAATCTCGAGTGCAAATTGTGCATCTTGAAACCGAACTTGTGAAAAACGGAAAGCATACGAAATATTATTCAGTTCAGACGACGTAAAATAGCCAGTGTGCCGTAGATTGCGTGGGTCTGTTCAAACTGGAGCTGAGCGAAAAGGAGTATATAAATTATGAAACACAGATGGAAAGTTGCATACGGAAAGTGTAAGGGAATGCGCTACTTGGGAGTTATGTTTAGATGGAAGAAAATATTAAACAGATAATAAATGAATGTGTGAGAACCCAGACACGATTCATTTTTTTTCGGAATAGGATATATTCGAGAGCTATTAATATTTAGGTAGGACATATTTATAGATTACCAGTTTTGGAGATTTGTATGTAGTACCTCGTATCCTCCTGAGAGACAGAAAAGGAGTGACCGCAGTCTGCAGGCTGTGTCGGTTCATATTCAAATGGGACACGATCCGGGCGTAACTGTAGAGCTGGTAGAATATTATTGAGACACTCGTAAATTAGAAATGCTGGAGAATAACACTTTTTTTGTTCGTCTGTCTGTCTGTATGTATGTATGAATGTATGTATGTATATGTGTATGTACTTGCGTGCTACGAACAACTTCTCTCCAGTCTAACTCTGTCACCTTCGGTTACATCCCGATAAGCATTCGTGACTGCAAAATTGAAGAGTAAAATTGCATCCGCGAAAATGTTTTAGTTCCTTTCAGTCTGTCTCTGCAGCGGGAACGCTTTGAATTACTGTGTTTCATGAAGTAGACCTAACCTAACCTGACCTGCCAGTGTGGTGTTTGTAACCTCCCCAACTCTTCACATTCCCTCTCGTCTGCGCTCACCTCTTTTCTCCTTGCCACTTCTTCTGCAGCCTCCACTCCATTTTAGCTGTAGTCTGCTAGTTTGGAGCGCCGAATTCATCAGACATCGGTCCTTCAACAGGGCAGGAAGATTGAGGAAAGTATATCCGATGGAGTTTCGTTGTGCGTGTTATCTATTAAGGTGGCGACTGACTTGTAACATTTACTTGTAATGTAACATTCGCAGCGAGCATGTTACATTACACCACAACTGGTGAGGCGCATCGAATGCTCGTTTTGAACGCTCGGCTCGACTGTGCTCATGTGTGCTCCATTCATTTCATTCAATATGTCGGACGTGGAGGTTGTGTTATCTTTGTTTCATTTAATACGCTACTCTTATCTAAAGAACTCGTGAATGCTCGTTACGACGCCGCTCGACTGACTGACTTGTAACGTAACACTCAAAGGGATTCGCGAAAAAACCGACAACACGATGGAGCGCCCGCGAGCGTGAGCAGCTCGCATCGAGCGGCTCCGTTCGCTGTCTTCACTTGTGTAATGCTCGATTTGTAACACGTTACATTACAGGCAAATGTTACAAGTCAGTCGCCACCTTTACAGGCTGCTGTCCTTCGCCACTTAAGAGCATATACCGGTACATGTTTATTGATTGACATTGCCGTGTCGCCTCTGTATATAGGGCGTAACTTTTGGAGAAACAACAAAATAAAATAGAATTTCAATAGAAATCCTTCCGAATAGCCTCTCCAAGGCCACTCCAGTACTTCAAATCCAATCCTGGAAACTATTATTTTTCCAGTACTTCTGCAAAATCACTCCAGACGCTTTGTGGGACTACTACAGTACTTACTCAGTCCCGTAGAACGTGCCAGGACATCTACAAGCCATTCCTGTACTTCTCCAGCTCCGCTCCAGAAATCTACGACATCTCCATTACCTCTTCAGATGTTTACAGAACCACACCAGGACCTTTGCAGGACCACACAGCACTTATTCCGTCCTCTGGAACATTCCAGGACCTTTCCAGGCCCACAGAATTTCTTCTCCAGAAACAATCCAGGAATCGGACTTCTGTAGTATCACTCAAATGTCTCTACACGTTCACTCCAGGACGTTTACAGAACAAGTACAGTACTAATTCAGCTGTTCTGGATAATTCCACCTCGCCAGGACAAATCTAGTACTACTCCGGAACAACTCCGGGGCATGTATACTACAGGACCTGTTCATAACAACTCGAATATAACTCCAGGACCACTCTAGCCCACACCAGATCTTCTCCAGAACCACTCCAGGAATATGTGACTTCTCCAGAACTTCTTCAGGGCTCTACAGGACTTGTCCAGATCCTCTCCAGTAAGTTGCAGAACCACTCCAGGACATTTGCACTACCACTGCACTACTTATTCAAGATCCTTTGGGCAATTCCAGTACCTCTCCATTCCGACTCTAGAAGTTCTCCAGAATCAATCGGGGACCATGTGTGCTTTCAGTAAATTTTAGAGCCAGTTGAACTGCACTCCAAGACATCTACAGGCTAGAACATTCTCCAGAAGTAGTCCTGGAATTTATGACTACTCCAGTGTTTTAGATGACAATTCCAGTTTCCTCCAAGGTAGCTCCAGCACATTTCAGGGCCCTATGATAAGCCAGCATGTGTCCGGTCCCGCTCTATTTTTTCTCAAGACCCTCCTGGCGCAATCTAGTATCCGCATCGAAATATATTTCGGATAAATATAATAAAATGAAAAGCAATCTTCTCGTATTATGCCATGTACCAGCTTCTGTAAAAAAAAAAAAAAGTTTTGACAGGAAGTCAATAACATTTACGTGTAAATTCATATACAGTGTTATATTGGATCGATATGAACCTAAATTAAATTGTCTTGACAAATGTTTGTGTTAATCTATAATACCAAATTTTATAGTTTTCATCTATAATTCGAAATTTTATAAAAATCCCTCTAATATTTTCGGAGGCAAACATGCGAAGAGATAAATACCACCTCCGCGCTGCGAATTTGTGTTGTACAGTTTGTGCGAAAGAACCCATAACATAAGACGCATTTAAAGTAAACGCTTGTGGCTAAATCAAGATGAATGCGTTTCCTCCATTTCCTGAGCACTAACATTCCAGTACCAGAATTGTAGGTCTGAGAAAGATAACACTAACGAAAATAAATCTGTCTCTTATAGCCTACTGTATTTAATGTAGTTCTCCACTTCAATTACATAATTACATTTGGGTGGACTGAACCCGAAGGCGCGCGAGTGTTAAATACCCAAGGTTCACATTACTCAAGCGGCGACAGATTAACTGCTGTCTCGTGTGTCCTAACTCGTTGAAAACCAGTGTGAAGAGACTTAATCTAGTTACATTAGGAAACCGCGTATTGCGAACTCGAAACGTTCGCCACCAATTTCAGTTAGGTCGATCGGAAACTGAGTGACTTCCATTTCATTACAGTGCGACGCTCCCAGGAGCCATTCCAAGTCACATTTCGCTACATTACGCCCAGATCTAACCGCACCCACAAGCTCCACATAATCCGTTGCCACAGGACGGGAAAACTTATACAAGTAGAGATCTGTTCTGGCGGGTACAGCGTTCCCGCAACTAAAGGGAACTTTTATTGGTGAGTGCAAAACAGTAATAAAATAACGAGGGGAACTGGATAAAATCGAGTTTGCTTCTACACACAATATAGGCTCATCATTCAGTCAGTAAGAAAAGCGACGCCTTTGTAAAATGTGTTTAAAAATTATACGCTTTTATTACTAGCAATCATATGTTTTTAATGCGACTGTATGATCGATCTGATTTATTATTCACGGAGTGTATCTAGATTTTGTACGGTTCACACAATAAAAAGTTGTTTACAGTAACGTTGAAATTTAATTGGAGATAGCAAGTATGTAATTTTTACGATGCTCCGAAAGTATTTATTTGTTTTAAATGAAAGTCTTTATAACTCTATAAATTGTATTTAATATTTATTCTCGATACTCCAAGTTTGTGGACAGTATTGTACCAAGTTTTCGAAACAGAAGAAATCCGTAATCCCCGCCGAGATGTTTCGTTGTTATTGTGGTGATGGTGGTTGTTGTAGTAGAGGGAACTTGAAACTTTCGATCGAAATTGTAAGTTACAGATTACTTTTACAGCTTTCAAGTAGAAAATATATATTTTTTTTCGAATGTTGAAGGAAAACTGAAATGGAAAGGGTCTACGTAATGTGTCCTCACTGGAAGTGACGGCTGTACGTAGGCCTACTCGTAGTAAGGACGATCTACAGTTCTGCCTTCCTTTCCTGCCTCACATCACTGCCGGAGACGTTTCTGCGTCTCCAAGGAGACGTAGTGTATATTTTTCAGAAATGCCAAATGAATATAAATATATTTGTTCCCGCCACGTGTAGCTTTCGATCAAGAAAAGAATGCGTTGATCTAGTAAGGAAGCTGTGGTGTATCTACAGGAGACCGACGTGTTTCTTGTTCCCGGATTGTTAAAACAATGCGAAAAGTAGAAATCCCTTTAATTTCACTGTAGATTATGTCCGTAGAAGATGGAGAAATTTTAATTAATGTTTGAGATCCCTGTTAGCATACGAAAACTATTCCCGAATTAAAATTCATACGTGACTGGGATCTTGATTCTAGATAGAAGCTGATGGAAGTCGTAAGGAGAAATGTAAAGAAACAAAAGTTTTTCATAGTATGATACCCTTTTTCTGCAGATGTTCACTATTACCGACAGAAGGAACTGTATGGAAGGGAGAATGTTATGAAGCCCATTTTGTACTTCCCTTCTTGGCGATTAAAGCACACTCGTGTGAAAGAGCCCTTTGAGATTTTACGCATTAAACGTGGGCCATTTTAATAAATAGTCCTATAACATAAGCTAATTTTCTCTAACGAAATGGTTTCAGAGATGCTGAGAAGAATGCTTGTTCAACCATGAGCAAAGAATGAGTTGATAACGTAGTGAAAGATAACTTAGTGATGGATCGTTCATAAACTAAAGTGTGGTTGGAAAGTTGTTTGTTATACTTCAAGCTCGCTTATATTGCTTGTAGAAGTATCAAATTTAGCACTTTATTGAATTATAATTGCGTATATTAATGTGTATTTTTTATAACAAAATACATTATTTATCCTTTATGGCTCTTCTTTTATAAGAATAGTTATTTAGCTGGTTAAGAAATTTTCCTCCCTGTGTGGAATCAGAAGGTTCATTATCGTGTTCACAAGAGCCTGTCATTTGATCCTATCTTAACCCATATGAATGCAGACCACATCATTACACCCTATTGCTTTACGATCCGTTTTAATATTATTTTCGATCTTCATGTTTTTAATTATGATGTTTAACCTGTTTTTTTTGGACGTTCCTGTTTGTACAACTCAAAATCCATACCAATGTTATAATCTTCGTGTTAACATACTGACTTAGGTGTGTGTGAGTACCAGTTTCCTTCTGTTCCAATGCCTAATACCTTGTATATTGAAAAATGTGGATGTGTAGAGACTTTATAATAATATTATTGTTGTTATATGGCTTTGTTGTTGCTTGAAGTATAAATATCTTTCAAATGGAACACGAAAGATATGTGTTTTTCTAATGCAGCCAGCTGGAGTTTGGGAATAACAAGCATTAATCAGGCAGGCATTGTGTGCACAGAAGTGGCACTAGAGCTCTAGGCTATGGGAATTGAGGATCCAAGAGGCAAACAGCATGAGGTACCAAAGTTTCATCTAGAAACGTAACTTTTATGTGTCCGTAAACATCGTTGTAGGAAGAAAAACCAGAAACCAATAAATGTGGCTCAGATGCCTGCTTGTGGTCCAGTCTTTCTCGTTTTTATTTTGGCTTTTAAACAGACATCACGTACAGCGTGTCTCCTCTTTGACGGTTATTGCCACGATCTGTCCGCAAAGATATAAGACTTGGTGGAGTCCATAATGTTCAACGATGCAGTGGGACGATAATGATATGTTAATATAGTTTAAGCGAATTGGATTTGATTTTATCAGAATATTTTGCATAATGTGTTCAATTTCACGTTTGCCAGGGCATGGATTATTTTCTCTAACCCTTCAGTCCACCTAGACTTGAATCCGTGGGTAGCTTGGAGCTCCATCCCTGAAAGTAGGCAACTGGAGTGTGTAGCTGCCGGCCATCAAGTACCGAGGTTTACTTCCGGGCCCTCTCTTTCTGTTGTGGTGGGGTGATTACACGTAGGGGCAACTTTACGCTTTAACTTTCAGTGATTGACTCATCGTATCATTGCAGTCAGTGCCCTTTGTTCTTCAGGGAGACTTAATTCTGCTCGTCTTCGTATTCTGAGCACTTCATATTGGCTCGACTACATCCTAGATGTGGGTGTACATAACTAATTCCTCCTATTTGTCAGTTTGCTGAGTGACTTTGTTTTTGGCAATAGAGAAGAAAGGTAGCGTAGCACATTAAGATTTGTAATCTTTTTCCAGCTGAGATGTACAAGCAAATATGTTTATTTATATTTAACAAACAGACTCCCAGTGGAACTAAGCGTTGTGAGTGCTGGTTTCTGTAGAGGAGGTTCAAAACGATGGACTTCAACTCAGATTTTCGGTCCATAAATGCAATTAAAATAACCGGTACCTACAAATTTTTGGTTTGAAGCACAACTAATGATAATGTAAATACCAATTTGTAGTGGTATTTATATCCGCCGCGAGGAAAAATTTCAGATTAATGATGATGCCATTTAATGAGTACCTTTGTGCCTTAAAGGTTTACATCATAAAGTATTTACGTTTCGAAGTAGCTAAGCACTGCAATTGAAATGAAACTCTCCTGAAGCTGCCAACCTGGTAACTCATATTCTGGAAGATGATATTACATTCTTTTGCTCGTCTGAGGTTTGAGGTTCGTACGGCGAGGTAAATTTCGGTGGTGGTGTGTGGTAATCACAAGAACACGCGCACACGGCGTCACAAATCAGAAGGCCACAATTTTATAATTTACTTATCCTGACTTGTGTAGTAGCAGTTTGTTATCTGCACGGCTTATTGTGATGTACGGAATTTTGTATTAGGTTATTCACGTTAAGGAGAATATCTGCTCCGTGAAGTTAGATGCAGTAGGCCATAATATTTTATAAAATATACTAAGCACTCTATCCAAGGCTACCGTCTTATTACGTCTCGTTTATGATGTTTACTTGAAGAAACATAGGAAACTTGTAACATTTGCCTTCATTATTTTAGAAACCTGTATTCGACATTTCCAGTCATTCCAATAGCAAAAGCTTGCAAAGCCGACTTGCTAATATAATATGAAATTATACTGAAAATCCCGTATTTTCGATATATTGAAAGTGTTTTCTCATATCACAGCGGAGAAGGCCATCTTCTGTTAAAATTGTACTTCTTCATCTCTTCAGACTTGTTTTTGTTCCTTCTTATCCCTTGCCCTGCTCGTCTTGCAGTTTTGATGAGCGGAGTGCAGGTAGCTTGTTATTTGTTCCTAGTCCCAGAAGACCATGTATAAGCCAGCCTACCTGCGTCCATGTTTGCTAACAAGCAAGCTTTTCTGTCCGAATGTCTTTTTCACTCAGCTACTCTGCAGTTTATCATCTTGCCTGAAGCTTGATCTATTTTGTAATGTTCTCACTTGGAAGTGGAACCAGTGTGGTGGGTTGTATCTAGGTATTGCTTTGTTTTGGGGTTTATTACATGTTCGGGTGTAATTATTCATAGATTCAGGGTGTTTGAAAACAGGTGACTGCGATATGTAAGTTTAGAAACATGTAGCCGTAACGAAATATAAACCGTATGTAATTTAAGAATTGTTATGCGGACGGAAACCAATGCCAGTTATTGAATTAATACACAAAAAGTTTTCTTCAGCGTAAGATCCACAAGTTGTAGGCTCATCAAGTATTGTTAGGATGACGAGAGGGGCGGGACTTAAAAACAATCATGCCGAGATCTTAAATACTTAAAGAATTTTGGTCGCAAAAGCTAAGGAAAAGATAACCACTTCAAATTCTGTTCAGAGCAGGGTTCATTGCCAGGCTGTTGTGATGATGTTAGTGGACCTTAGAGTTTCATAAAAGGCGGTGAACGTCTTGAGTAAATGAACGGCTATTAGTTTCATAAGAATGGGTTAACTGCTTTAATTATTCACATGATTAAGGGTTCTCATGACATTCGTTTTATAGGCTGTGCTGCAGCCAAGGGCCTTTGTAATTCGACAAGGTTCATTTGGGATCTTGGATTATTTAACAGCTACTTGTCACCTCGAAACACCACAGCGTTGAGAAAGAAATGACATGATTTGCGAAAAATGAATTTGAAAGGATGTGGTAGAAAGCCGTTGTGGCGCCTTATGAGGTACTGTCCAGTTGTGTTCTACACCTCTCGTTTGTAGGTTGCAGAGATGGTTGTATTTTGCATAAATAAGAATATCTTTCTTGGATTATTTTATTTTACAGTTTATACGCATGCTTGAATATTGTTTGAATTATGACGCTAAACTTGGCATAGGCCTTCTGAGTCAGGAAATTTTGAACGTCTGGAGAATAATATTGAAACGGATTACAAATAGGCTGGAAGGGTGTGGACAAAATAATTTGGTTCAGAATAGAGGAAGAAAAGAAAAGAAAACAACAAACTTCCTTATTGGAGCCAATCTACTATTACATTCTCAAGAAGGACTCTGTTTCGTAGAATTAGTTCAGACTGGTTAACTATTCGTTCAGTGAAGGCAGAAAATAATTCTTAATTATTACATATCTAATTATAAAAACTCTGTGTATTTCACACCTTTGAATACATTAATATTCCTTAGTTTCAGATTATATAGGCCGATTGAGACAGTTGCTGTTCTAACAATGAAATGCACTTTCAGCCACAAAATGATCTATTTATCCCACTATTTGCACCTCAGTAATATGCGATGATTAACACCGTTGCAAAGAGCGTACGCCAGTGAGTTAGGCGTATATGTTTAATTCCGTATTGATTCTTGTTGGTTTTAATGATGTTTGCTTAAACAGCAGAGATCATATAGTGTTAAATGATATAACTGTGAAGGCATCAGAAATGGTGAGTGGGGAAATATTTAGAAAGAAATAGTCTCGGTCCATTTGAAGATGATTTGCTTGATGAAGGTAAGGAAACTGCGAATAATCTGTCAGTAGACGAATAGTCGATCTCCGTTTTTAGATGCAGACTTAGTACATTCCGCATATACTGCTCTCCATGTTGTATTAGGCCTATCATAATACAGATTGAAAGATTTGCTCTCAAACTTTATATTAATGGGAGTGCTGAGGATAATCAAACTTCTTGATAGACGCAAATAATTTGTTTTTAGGTACGTTTAATAGTGGAACGGACACCAATATAAAACTCTGTGGGCCCCATGAGGTTGTCGGACTACCAGTTACCTGTTAGTACTAACTACGAGGCTCGTCCACAAAGTAAGTTTCCCTGGGGCCGTTTACAGAAACAAAACACAATTTCATGGAAATATTTATTGCAACAGATACAGCAAGTGTCCAGCTATTTTTCAACATATTCGCCACCGGAATTGAGACATTTGTCATACCGTGGGACCAACTTTTGAACACCTGTGTCGTAGAAGTCTGCCGCCTGGGATTGGAACCACTGTGTGACAACCATCTCCGCCTCTCTGTCATTCTCAAAACGCTGACGCTGACCGGACAGGAATTTCTTGAGGTGTAGGAAAAGATGGAAATCACTGGGAGCGAGGTCCGGGCTGTAGGGTGAATGATTAAACACCTCCCAGCTGAACTCCTGCAGGAGACTTGCTGTCCGTCGAGCCGTGTGCGGCCTAGCGTTATCACTGACCGCACTTCACAGTAGGCGGGAGCTGGAATAAGAACCTCCATCTTCAACAGCTGCAACGATGCTACTGTGAGAACGCGGGAAGTACCGTTAGTGCATGCGCCATGCTACGTCATTGCTCTATCACGTACGCACAGTCGCTTCGCTCAATATAAGGTTTGCTAGCTGTGGGACGAGTGGAAAACTTACTTTGTGGACGCGCCTCGTATAACGAAGCAGACTGCGTACGTCAAATGACCTTAATCACTTTTTTTGTGCTTGTATTTTTTCTTATTTCAGTCCTCACAGTCTGTGAAAAGATTGGTATGGGCGTATAGTTACCAGTTTCCAACTTGAAAATGAGTGAGTAAATTTCAGATTGAATTATCCATCCGTATCTCCAGACAAACCACGAAAGACCTTCCTTTCGGCTAGACTATCGTTCGAGGTCACATGGAGGTCATTTGAAATGCTGGACAATGTATAAAGTTGCAGGTAGTCAGTTTTTAACCCATGACTGTAGCAGTTCAACTTCTCATGCACTCAAAAGACCCTTGTTCAAGGCAGATTTTGTTATTTATCGTGGCTTAATATGGTTTCCGAAAGAAAAAAGATTACCTAAAGAGCAATGCGCTACCCACTTTGTTCCCAAGTGTGCATGCATCTCGCAACTTGGCCTCTGTGCTGTGCCACTAGAAGCCATCACATCTCGAGTTTAAACTTTATCCTCAGTGACACTTTCATAGACGCTGCGAAAACTTACGAATGAGGACAGTTATACGATTGTGTGAGATCCCTGTAAAATATTTTGTTTATTCCATTTGCGTTCCGAAAATAGGTTTTCGTAGTGAGATGCGTCGAAAATACAGGCATATGTATTCGTTAATACATTCAGACCCGCATTCGGAAACTTCCAGCTTGACATGAGTAGTACCATTTATTTGGTTTGTTGGTTTATTGTCGGCAGATGGTCCTCACTGACGTTAAGAACACTTGGGCAACTTTCGAAAGTCAATAAATATTGTAAGGTATTTTAAAAAATACGTTGCAGATATATCCCTTTTGGAGTTTTCATCGGGGTTTGAATATATTAAAAAATCTTGAGAGTGCAGTATTCAAATAGTTTATATATGCGTGTGAAACAAACGTTGCAGTTGAGTGGTTAGTATTCCTATTTCACGTTCCGAAAGTCCCAATTCGAAATGTTGGCCCGCAGGTTAGGTTATGGTAACTTTTTTCAGTATCTCCGGTTAGATGTAACCATAGTTCCTCAAAATAGGTCACGACTGCTTCAGATATACTTTACAGCTCATACTATTCGGCGTTACATAATATGGGCAGTTGAAAAGGCACAGTTAAATCAACAAAAAAATTATTAGGCCTATTCATGGTTAGAATATAAGTAAAATAAGTCTTCTACAAAATGCACTTAGTTGCATTTTGGCGCACTATATCATTTAATGAACAAACATGGTATTTTAACAGACACTAGTAAGTTAAGTGTAGTAGCAACATTTACTGAATGTTTCCAACGTTAAATGTCGCTTTAGTTACAACTTCTTGCATTTGTTTATGCGACTATTTCAATGTCTTCATCAGATAAGGACCTCGATCTGATCGGCTATCCAGTAGGCATCTGGCTTTGAGAGATCCATTTGTTGTTAACCTGTCAACAGTGTTCACTGCAGACTTATCAGACGTTTTATCTGTACGACTGTTGGCAAACTGAAGGACAGGACGCATGGTTGGGCCGTCACGTCACTCGGCAGATTTTAGATTTGCCAACCAGTATAATTAGTTTTTTTTCTTAATTGTCTGCATGCTGTTCGGTCCAACTGTCAGTCAACATACCTCATCAGATATTACGGTTCTTCGACTTTCGGCTGTTTCGCGACGCTTTCGTCGCCCCGCACACCTTCATTACAATTCTGACAGGGAAGATCACCCATCAGCTTAGCCGTAATCTTTCAGGTTGTCGTTTAGCTGATGTAATTTCCCCCGTATTTTGTCAATTTTAACCACCGCCTATGTTTAATTCCCCAGTAAAATTTCTGAATTATGTTCCAGAAATATCTTTCCCCAATGTCGATCGGTGAAATGGTTATCTTCTCTGATGTAGACCTATGTACGGTTTAAAAAAAAATCCTCCAGGTTAATGTCGGAGTGGTAGCTTCACGAACGTTATCACTGCGTTTGTATAAAGCTGCTTAACTAACTCCATGATACAGCGTATTTTTTAAACGTAGACATCTTCCTTCTTTATGAAACCCCAAGTTCTTTTTCCTCCTCTGTGTCCACAGGGGTCCGTCACTGGACGCTGCCTTGAACATGATGCAATTAGTCTACTACCTGAGAACCTGGCTTTGTGAAATCAGTTATAATATTTAATTCCCATGGAGGCTTGAGTCGCCCAAGTTAAGAATTTCTTGACTGCAATTGTGTAAGAACTTCTCATCCTTCAAACGGATGTTGCTGTTGGCAGTTCCAGTATAACCCCTGAAGCTGAAATTTCATCCGTAAATATTGAAGCATAGAGGGATTTCGTATTAAAATTATTGCTTCAAGATGACGCCTCTGGTTTGTGTATTGTATTTCGTGAAAAATTATAATACTTGAAAGCGATAGGAAGTGTAATATATAACAATGTTACATGTTCGCGGCCTCATCCTTCAATAAGTACATGAATTAGGACATAATTCAGTCTGTTCCGATAACAATTATTTGGTCAGACAACACGACAGTCTATCGATGTATTCATTTATAATTTATAATTCCACGAAATTTAAGCGTATTAATGAAACAATGAATCATGTAACATATACGTAGAAATAAATAGTCGTGCACACGCGGTAAGTAAATGAGTGGATTCAGATGTATTGAGAATGTGGCCCTAAATTAACACCCTCGGCGCACGCTCTGTTTTTAATATTATACTGCCAGTATTTAGTGTTTTGTGCCCGGCGAGATATTTCTTGCAGTAACTCGAACTAGGATATTCGGCGACGGATTATGGAGTGCGTCGTTGCGTGAAGGGAGACGAGCCCAGTTTACCGAGTTACGTCGCGGCCTCTCATTGGCTGCAGCCAACTCAATTGGGGACCGGGTAACGAAGGCTCTGCCTTCGTCATCAGCCCCTTCCTCTCTGGAGATGAGATTGATTTTCGATTCAATTTTCAGCCTCGCGTCTCAAATTTGTACCCCATGACCATGCTTACTAGGCCCCAAGAGTTCGTTCACTATGCTCGTTGGTGCATGCATGCTGTGTGAGAAGTGGTGCACGTTAACAGCAACGGTTCGTATTTGGTAAGTAACGCTTTGGTTAATAAGATATTGTAGCTCGGTCGGTAACTCGCTGCGGACTGAAGGTTCAGGGGTTGAACTCAGACGGAGGCAATGAAATTATTTACTTAACGCCACTTCCATAACGGACCTGTGACTTGCCCAATCCTCTGTGCCATGGGAATGTGCTCTGCTTGCCCGGAGTCAAGTTCTTATCGCAATGTAATGTTAAGGTCTAGAAATCGTGGAGCCTTACCTTCACTCTCCCTTTGTTTGTTCATTTTGTTCATTCTGTGCTGGCTCATAACGTCTAGCCAACACGTATTATAATTAGTTCTTAGGTTCAAAATTTTCAACACCTGCGTAATAGTATCAGTAAGCATAAGGTTTAAAACTATATTATCGTTATGGTTTCCAACGGCACAACCTATCAGCGAAGTTCAACATATTTCAGCCAAATAGCCTGAATGTAACGGGCACACATGAACATATGTCTTACACATATATTTAGAATAAGTACCTTTTGTCATAAAATTACAAATGGTTCCTTGAATCGGACCGTTTCATTTCAGACTCACGGTATTTGGTGCTCTAGCCATGAATCCAGTGGTCGTGACTTCCTGGTCTGCGTTACTTCAACGCATATTGTGCCCTTCTCTCCAGAGGCAGAACATTCTTAGGGTGGAACGGATAGAAACATTTCTGTCGTCCTACTTGTGCCTCAAGTGGTCTGAGTCTCCTTTTTTGTGGGTGAAATGTAATTGTTATGCCACATGGCTTGGGTCTGGTATACATTTGAAAGCCATGGTCGCTACCTTGTAATTTGAAAGGGCGTTATTATGGGCTGGAAAGTTTAGGGTTTGAAACGCACTTAAGTCGTATTTCGTCCAGGAGTGGAAGGTCTCGGCCGGTTGTGGAAAGCCATTTGGCAGGTACCCATTGTAGTAATGTCATACAGTTACACTTTGGTCTAGTTGTAAAGATAAGTACAGTTACACTCATGTAAATTTTTATTTGACTCTCCTAAATGTGAGAATTCGTTTCATCCTTAAATACCACAGCGGGAACGTGGGGGGGGGGGGGGGGGTAGTTGAGCGAAAGAACCGTAAAAATTTTCATAAAAAATTGGCATTCACCCGGTGAAAGATGTCTCAAGCTGCAGTGCATTTCAAACGCATTTTTCAGCTTGTTTTTCTTTGATGCTAAATTTGTGCTAGGAGTTTCAAAGGCTCCTGGGGTGCACTTCTTTCCCGTATATTCAATTTTCTCTGCGTGAAGCTTTACGATGGAAATATTACGTCTATCGGATGAAAAACGTAAACCGAAGTGTGAAGGAAACAAGTTTGTGTAGCTGCCGGTAACGTGTCTGACTTGTATTTTCGGAGGTAGGGTGTAGGTAAAGCTGCCCTTATTCCTATACAGAACGACACGAACATAGAAGAGGCAGAAATGGAATTCCACGCGTTCTAGCCTAGAACTTTGCATGAGATGGACGCAGGTGTTAGGAGGAAGATAGGCAAATATAAAGTTGTTCCTGTGCTTAATCAAGCACCATGACATGAAGTGTAACTCCGCGCATTGTAATGTCGGTACTACACAGCAGTAGATGAATGTAATTGGCAGGTTGACATCCTTGTCGTTTTATCTCCGCGAAAAGAGCTCCAGGTACTCACTGGATCGGAGGTTGGTTGAGTTTTATAGTTGGGATGGACGTTGAGGCAAAGAAAGTTTCCGCTGCCGGTAATTGAACCTTGATCATCCAGTCAACCAGCCTGATCATCGCACACTGATCGTAGTGGATAATGCATTATAAAGGATTCAAATGTCCTAATGGGGTGATTTTGTGTCCCGACGATAAGCGGTCGCAAACGGCTGTTGGAGTCCTCATTTCTGCAGTAGCCTAGTGTGTTTGTTCCCACGGTTCCACGTGATGTAGTTGTAACTTGCCATACGCATGCACGCAGCAAGATCTGTAAGCACGAACGCACGCCCTGTCGGTCCACTATGCATACAGAGCAGGGGGCCGGGAAGCTGACATCAAGTAACGGATTGCCTTCCGGTTATAGAATTTACGAGCTACGACGAATTCATTGTGTACGTACAGTTGGTAGAAGCTGCTGTGGTATCGCTCGAGTTGTCACTTGGATTATAGTTTTTAGATCTGCAGCCTTTGTATTTTTATTATAAGTTGGAAATGCAGGCTACATAGAGATTTTCAGAGAGCCAAGTGGACCCAAGGAAGACGTAATGATAGGAGGACCGAGAAATGCACGTAACGAAGAACTTTATAATTCGTACTTTTTACGTCATAATATTAGGGAGATCATATAAGAGAGAATGAGATGTGCGAAATACTTACCACACATGAAAAAAATAAATATGTACGAAATGGTGGCCCGAAAACGTACTGGGAATAAGTCGCATGGGATATTTGGCTTAAATTAGATAAAATCATGAAAAAGTATTGAATACATGGTGTGAAAGTGTGCACTGGATTCAGCTTTTGTAAACTGGGGTCCTTTGGTCAGCTCTTGTCAACACTGTGACGTATCTTCAGAATCCATTAATAATATTCAATTTATTGAGCGGGTAGGTGGCTGTAAACTTATCAAGAAAATCCCAGTGCATGTAATTAATTAGTTTTGTGCCAGCTTCTGAACACGCGAAACCTTAGATGATCACTGACTAACACTTACTGGATTCTTCAAGACAAAAATCCTCTTTAAATAGCACGAATGATAGAGCGATTTTGAACCAGATGGTAATCCAGTTTGCGTCAGTTTATGACAGATGGAAACAAAGATAAATCGCACTTAATCAGGTAGAGATCGTAAGTCCTGACTAAAAGACTGCGTGATAGTAATTGTCTAGAACACCAACCGTAGGACCCACCGTTCCTAGACACAAGGTCTCGAAGACTCCTTTTGGTATGATTTAAACTGTGTAATTATCTCCTCTTCTACCATAGCAATTACGTTGTTCACTTCTAAATTACTTCTGTTCTTCTTGCCCGTGGTCGTAAAAATGTACCGGAATTCATTTCGATAAGAAAAGGAGTACTTGGGAGCTATAAGTTCTTGTGGTTTTCTATAGTGGATGTTCTCCTGCGTTCATTGAGCGCTTGGTGTCAGCATTTCACTTGTTGGTCAACGAATGTTCGGCATTTTATTTACAGCGAAGAGTGGCAATGTAAAACCCTGGTTTCCCCCATATCATTATTCATTAATCTTGATCTGCTCGTCAACACTGGGCCTGTGGAGGTAATTTACGTTTTGGGAGCGAGTAACCAACGACCGTTGAAAGAATCTGAGAATATTTCATGCCATGGCGTTAATAGGCATTCAAGACAATTGCAAAAATTAGTTTGCTCTAAATATATAAGTAGAAAGCAACCTTGTAAACCCTGAGGGCTAAGACGGACATGGATAAAAAGACTTTAAGTTCCAGACAAAGTAGTTGAATGGAAGTGAGAGGTCAGATTCGCGTCCCGGCCGGCTGTACACCCAGACGTACACTGAATGGGAGGCTGTGTGTGCCCAAAGACAGTGTGGTTCTCGTGCTTAGTCATTTTCTCACTGATAGCTATGCCGGCTCGATAATTTAACTGACTTCGTATTTTGTTATATGTCATCAAAGATATCAATTAAAACGCCAACCTGAATCTCAGTTCTGGGTTAGCTACCCCTGTCTCGTACCCCATAACGAGTCGCTCCTGAGTGCTGCTGCTTCATATTCGGAAGGTCTCGGGTTGGATTTTTATGGCGTTCTTCAGTCTTCTGAGAAAAATTGTGGCATGTTATTTTAAAACAGGTCCCTTTCACATTATTCATGTTTCATCGCTCGTAAGTATAGTCCGTTTCGGTGCTATGTAACCCCGAGAAATTGAGAGAGCGTTGATAAATAAACTAAGAAACAGACATAGACAATTCTTCGCCTCTCTGGTTTGCACGTAGGCTAGTAAGTTATTTTAAAATAGGCCGTGCCTAATTCCTCTTTTAGCCTTGCAAGATCTATATAGTAGCCCACAAAACAAAGAGTTCACATAATGTCTTGAATAATAAATTAACATAATCTACTTTTTATAGTTGTCAGGAACGAATCTTATTGCAAATTGTAGAAATTAGTTCCATGGTCGTCCAGTAGTTAGCCCGACTTCATAACTGTACAACTGTATTAACATTTGATCGATGTTCTGCGTGACCTTCCCGTTTGTATGTATTATGTAACTATTTTTTGCAATAGAGAATCAGAACCGGTCCTGATGGATGCAGTAACATGGAACAATTTTATGAAGGAGAACTGTGTAGACATCATCTTTAGTTTTGTTTGTTTTCTATAAAGACACCCTTCATTTCCACTTAACTAAATCTAGATCTTTTAGTGGTGTTATTTGCCTTGCTGTAAATGCGATGTTGGTCTACTAAAGTGGTTCTAATAATAATGTACAGTTAAAGTAGCCCAAAATTTGAAGTATTCTCGTTTGGACCCGTTACGGTTTCTTGGTTTCAGATGAAATGTTGACAAGCAGCGTGTTACAAGAGTTTTTTTCTTTTCCTACGCAAACTGGGGTTAGCCTCAGATGAGATCTCTGTAAGAAGGGAAAATGGATTTGCGATTGGTACGTTGACAGATCAAATTATTGTGTCGGAGTTTGCTGTTACAGAATTAACACGCCCTCTGGCTGTCATAACGTAATGAAAGCTTTTACCCTGCAGCCTCTCTGATGTCTGGAATTTAATTTATTGAAATTAGATATCTTCCGTATTAAACAAATTGTTTGCTGCATTTATCGTGTGCCTTACCCACTGTTCGTGCTACACGTAAAGCATCATGTCAGCGCCCTCGACCTATTCTTTTCTCTTGCCCCATGATGAATGATAAAAATCAGAGATCTTAAAAGGAAGTATATATTACTTGCTCGAGATGATTATTTTTATTTCGTTTTTAGAATATATTCCACGCTCGTTTGAAATCTTCACAACCTTAAATAAAATGTTTTACGGGAGGGAAGACGTATACGTGTTCCATATATACGCGTTGGGGCAGCCAGTCAAACTGTGTGGAGCACATGTTACCGTGTGTGTGTGAGGTTCCACCGTGCTTCCTTCCGTACCAACGAACGAGATGGCATGTACAGGACAGAAATACATTTTGTATCCTGTAAAAATAGTTTATGGTGGTCTTGTATCCAAAACTTCTAACTTTGAACATAAAAATTATTCCCCGGACCACCTAGTGCCTACATTAATTGTAAGGGTCTATAGATAGTCTTTCTCCACTACAAGTTACTCTTCATTTTGTTTCTGTTATAAAAACATTCCCAAAACTTTTCATATGTAGCTTTGTGTTTAATGTCGTATTGTCAATACTGTTGTCAGGTTATTTGTTGAAAATTAGAAAAATACATAGAATATATAGATAGAGTCTGAAGGTGTCTTACGATGGTAGGGTATACTCGGTTTTTTTATTATAATTCTTGGCCTGTCATCCACAGATTTTAGGTCTATAAGGACTGTGACTGAACAGAATCCAAGAGGCAAGTGTTAAAGATAGTGTTAAAAAATCGTCTAAGTCATTTAGGCATAGACAATTCAGTAGTCTTTTGAAATAAATAGTACCGGAACGTGGTCGGCCTATATTTATGCCTCACATATGCAGCAGATCCCGATTTTATCTTTCGCGCGGTCCTTACAACTGGAACACTAGAATTGTCAATTAGAATCCCATTGGTGTTTGTCCGCGTCTTTATGTGTTGTGTTGTCCTGTGCAGGTAGATAGATGCCTACGTTGGGCTAATTCCCCGTCCAGGGAAAGCTACTCAAAACATAGAAATTCCTCGATAATATTATATAATTATGACCTGGTTCTTCCCGATAGTAATCAAGAATGTAGTAGGAAGTGTCCCAATAAAATATCTGAAAGCGACCACAATTATCTCATGACCGACGCTATATAACCTGTACAATTTGAAAGCGTTTTTAAATAAGGCAAGAAGCAAGGATGTTACGTAGTACAATATCCTGTGTACTTGAATCACAATAAAGTGGGCATTTAAATGTTTCATAGAAGCCTGGAATTTTGCGTTAAGAGCAGATCTTGATGTATTTCTTAAAACAATATTGATGCAAAGTACGAGGTGAACCGTGTGTTATAGTTCCATGTTTCTATCTTCTATCATTTTTTACTGACACCTGTTAATATCGCCTGTCTGCAATATTCTTCTGGTGTACTGTACATTTGTGTGTGAAAAAATCCTAGTGGGGTAAGGCATTATAAATTACTGCGTGCTCCAGGAAAATGAGTCTTTTACGAATATGAAGAGCAAAGACTTAAAAGTAGGCTTCCCAACTCGTTCTCCTGAACTTTTTAACTTCACCTTCTTGTTTTAATGAACGAAGTGGAATATCTTGATAGTGCTATTGATTGAATTTTTTTCCTCGACTGGTATTAACGTTGTGCAGTAAACGGATATTTAAATGTAATAGTGAAGAGGCGCCATATTTGTTTTTTTCGTGAAGGTATAATTAGTTTTGTGTACACCCAGTCGAATCAGTACGAGTCCCTGATTCCAGTACGAGCTTCTCCATGTGTTGTAGTGTTCATGGTGTGAGAGAACGCGGTTTAGGAAGGAAGCAAGTGTGGATGGCGGAAAGGGATTTTTCGAATAATGATATAAACTAAGCTTAGAGCTTTTAAACTTTTGCTTTGCACTTGCAGGCGGCCTTTCTCTCTCTTGAAAGCCTTCCGCCTTTACCCTCACAAAGTCTCCTTTACAAAACCTAGCACCATTTCTCTCTCTTCTTCTTACACACGCACACACAATGCACAGCGTTTAAACATTTTTCCAGCCGTTGCAAACCCCAGTTGCTCATGTTATTGAAGAGACGATGGAAAGTCTGAAGCCACTTGGCATCCAAGCTGTTTCCTCTAAATCTGCCATAACAGCCCAGATTTAGCTTGGTAGGCTGGCGTGTGACTGTCTCTCTCCTCAGCTCAAGTGACGTCTCATCCCTTGGGGAAGTACTTTCAGCTCAGGACAAAAATCCATCTTCCAAGTTGACTGGGGGTCTGAAAATGCAATGTTCAAACTTTATTCCATGGAGAGGAAGGAATGAATGGGAGCAACATCGGGGAAAGAGAGAAATGGAATAAAAAAATAAATAGTTGTCTTCCTCGCAGTGGCGTTTCATTTGTTGTTTCGTTTAGCTACGAGATCTACAGAATTATTATATTTAAAACCCCGGAAAATTTACGGAGCATTTTATAGGCTACATCCTAAGGTGATGGGACATGTGATTTAACTAAACTCCACGAACACATCCCCTTCCCAACCCATAACCTCATTGCTCTTTTTCAGGTTCTCTTACTGACAGTGGACATATTTTGATTTCAGGCAGTTTTAAGTAGTGTTTGAGTTTCTCACAGCTCTGAGTATGAAGATGGCCATATTCAGGCATACTAATTAACAGACGTAAAGGTTTAATATTAACAGTCGATTCTGAGGTTATTTAGAGACGCTGTTTCGCTTAGAAATGTTATGTCACGTATGTCTACTATCCAAAATCGGCCTGTAATTACTGAGAATAACCATTTTACAGTTGTTAATACAGATGTGGGTCTTATGGGTTGTTATGCCGTGTAGTCTTTTGGCTGTATACCACCGGTCTGGAAAACATACTGCCTCCATTTTCAGGGATGAAGGTGGAAGTATAAGACCATCATTTGTATTCGCGTCGCTGTGGCAACCTCAAATCTTACATTTGTTAATTTCTCATATGGCACAAATCGGAGATGATCGACTTGACTGTACCGTATCCCCAGCTACTTCGACCATTAGGCTTTTTCAGACTCGTTTCAACTTTGTTACTCTTACAAAACTTTAAGTAGAGTACATTATAGCAAATTTAAGCGTGGATATTCTACGCTTTTAGGTTTAAATATATAAGCCCAGTCTGTCTCGACTATTATAAAGTAGGCCTTCTGGGATTGGCGAAACGTCCTTCTGCAGAGAATCTTTTGAAATGTTGGACCGGAAACGTACATGTTTAAGAGTTTGCACTGTTATACGTATGTCTTGCGCTTTTTCGTTGCGGGAGTTACCATAGGCGTTGAGTAGTATAAAGATATGATCGGCGACGCGTGTTCTGTCGTCTCAATAGAGCACGTGATACAAATGCTGGACACGTCAAAGGAGATTTGTGGAAGACCCGTAACTTTCCAGTAATTTCTAGTAGCACAGTCTTTCCATCGGGTTTAAAGTAATCTGCTAATTTCTTGAATTTCGAAAACTAAAAGAGAGATTAGGCATAAAATATGGTAGAAAACGTAGTGTAAACAGTTCTCGCTGCTGGCCACAGGTTGCCATCCATTCTTCACGCCACTGATTCTGAGGTTAACACACATGAGATACGAGCTTGTCAGTGTCAGCCGTCCACATCTCTTTCGATAAGGGACCCAACTAAAAGCGTGCGGAGTATTCTAAGACGTCATATTATTGCTACACCCATTACAGTTCTCTGTTCTGCCAAACAGCCTGGAAAAAGTTTTGTTATAGCTTCCACCGAGTGTAAAGTGATGGAAATGGGGTTTATATGATTGGCAATTTGAGATACCATATTCGACAGAAGGTTCTCTGATTCTTTGTAATAGATGGAAAAAAGAACGGTTGGGCTGGGGGCAAGCCGATTGTACTCGGAGCCTGCCCCTTGAGTGGCGAATGGTGCAAGCGACGTTTCATGTGAATGCAGTTACTCTGATACGTATTTGGGGGTGGGAATGGTTCAACCACCCCTCGTAATGTACCTAGGATAAAAAAGGCGGAAAAAAAACGAACTGTATGGCCGTGGGGAATGCAGGGGAAAATTTGTGGACAGTTCGAAAGTTGCACTGTTTGCTTAATATATTTTTTCTTGTAATTTTTATTTGTTCTTACGTTAGACGTTGAACTTAGTTGCCGAGACAAAAGAGCTTTGTATATTCATTAAGCTGGAGGCTGGAAATATAATGGCTTTAGTCTCATTAAATCAACCATCTTCTTGCACAGCGGTGTCAGGAGAGCTGTGGCAGCTTACGTGTGTTAACATCATTTTGATGCTTACTAATCAGCTTAGTTCGTAATTAACAGTTTAGAAATCTACGGTGCTTAAAGACTGTCGACACTGCAGAAGACTGTCAGTAGATGGCAGTGTTAGAAATTCAACCATGCAACAGGAGTACAGGAGGCTCTTGTGTTCATCACGTTCTTATTAAGATACTGCCGATTTCAGAAGTTATGGTTGTGGGAGAAGTGTCAAGGCATGCGTTGCAGCTAAGCACCTAGTAAAAATAATCTAGCCCAGCCCCTAAAGTGCTGTGACGTCCGTGCTATTTCGTAGTCGTAGATAAAATAAAGGATGTTTACGTTTTAACTTTATAATTTTGAAATTATGCTGGTGTTGCTATGTTCACTCGCAAGTTATTAACTGTCTACATGAAACAGAGTCGTCTTTGATATACTGAACTCAGCTAGTTATGAGATTCCCCGCCTTTTATGGAACTCAAATGTCCATTGACTTGTTAACAAGAGCCCGCCACCATTCCGCATGCAGAACGAGATGAAACCTTCTCCACTTAATGAGAAGAAAAAAGTTATTTTCCTTCCACGTGTTCTAAAAAGTTTTCTTTCCACAGTTTGTGCTAAAGCATGGTTGTTGATGAAGTCACTTTTAGGGTTTAAGTAATTATTTAATCGGTGATAGTACAGGATGATCGAAAAGTCACGCAACCCATTTCTGACAGCTGTTTGTCAAAAATAAATTGCTTTAAAATAAGATGGGATCAGTGTTTGAAATGCTTACAGCTATCATCGATTCATGCATTCACTCCTTTCTTTGTGTCTGACGCAACCCGTTGGGTCGCCGAGTCGCTTTACGAGACGAGATGTCGGTTTGTTTGGCGCAGGAAGATCGGAAAATGTACCCGTAAACTCATTCTGAGAAGTTGATTACGAAACGAGATTCCAGATAGTGTTTGACAACGAACACTCATTGCAGTTGTGAAAAATGCGTTTTTGCACTTCGAATGTTTGAAGACAAATGACGGACTGACGCAGATGGGTTACAACATGGCGTGAACCACATGGGCTCGTATAGTCGACGGCGATACTGTGCGTTTATTAAACTAATCTAATTGTACTGAATTTCAGCCATCATTAAATATACATTTCGATCAGTCAGGATGTTATGCTAAAGTAAAGACTGTGAAGATGTGGATGTAGGATTATGGTAGTCACTATGAAAATTATCCATTTATTACGTGGTACTTCAGTTTTCACAGACGTGGCTCTGGAGTCGAGTCTTGGCAACATAACAGTTATATCTTTGGTTCTCAGTAAGAAGGACTTAAGTAAGTTTAGTTTGTATTGACTTGAGTACTTATCACCGACCACTGAAGTACTCGAGAACTTTCACGATGTTTTGATATACGTAAATGTTCGTAGACGAGAATATACAGTGCAGTTTAGTGGGTTTTAAACCCAAAAACGAACAGACTACGTGTTAATCATCTTCATTTGTATTACACTATTTTTATAGACGTCAACATGTCCCTGTAGTGGACAGATGGACTGACATAACTCTAACAGAACTCATCCCACGCTGTCAGATGTGTCAGAAATGAAGCATATAAATCGTGTGCAGATGAATGTGACAGCTGGGTACAAGAACACGAGCTCATTAAATATGTGAACGAAATTTTGGCGAAAAATTAAATTTAAAATATTGAACTGCGAAGGACTTAAAATTGCACACCGATGTATTTTGAAATTTTTTTTACGGAGAAAGTGAGAGTTGTATCATCTCTTATCATCATAGGTGATTAGTGTGCTGCTCTAAAAGGGCAAGGAACAAGGGTTTAGCATTTTGTAATTTGGGCCATTTAACTGCATTTGGCTTGGCAGTAAAAAATACATGATTCGTAAGAATTTTTAAGTTTGTCAATTAATATAAAAAATGTCAGATTTTAGGAAATTAGCTTTTGTGCAAAGGAAGTTCCTTAAATTGGATTTTTCTTGTCTCTCTTAATGCCACGTTTTGTGACTTGCGGGTGGGTGATTTTGAAACGTGGGAACACTGCTACTAACAATAAAGTATGATGAATTAGAGCTGGTTAACGACTCTTGGCTTCAAATTGCCGTACTAACGGAAGTAACACCTGGCATGTGGTTACCAACCCTTGCGCCGTGGTTCAAGCATGGCCCGTGGCACATGGTTTCCTGAAACACACGGTCAGTGTGATACGTATTAATCGCCAATAGATCTGTTATTGTGGCAAGTGACTTTCCGGATGCCGTTGAAAAAGACACTAGAAAAGTAACCGTCGCGACGCCGCCAAAAAACGCTGTATATAGCTAAGGCGATTCTCATGACGTCATTGGACACGAGGTTGCACAAGTAAGTCTGTCAGAAAAATTGATATTGAATAATAATGATGGTGATATTTGTGCTGAACGTCGCGATCGAGTAGTTGGCACCCCTGCTTCATATATGGGTAGTACCGGGATCAAATCTCTGCCCGGATTTCGGGTAATGTAATGTGCATTTGTATCGTTCAGTTAGTTGTTTGAGTACTATTTCAACACTTAAAAATATTTTAAAAGATCGAAACTGATTATTATTGAATTTTGAGCATGTAATGTTAAGAATTGAATTACTTTTACAAGAGGCTTGTAGACCTAAATGTTTGACTTAGTTTATGACACAAACGTTATGCAAAATAACCATAAAACAATAATAATTGGAGTTAGTGGCTGTCATGACCTTTTGTTTTCCAGTAGAGAATTCTTTTAGAAATGTCAAGGAGACTACAAAGCTCGCGTTTTCACCGAAGCGTAACTGCAGGACTTTCATTATATAAAAAAATTACGTAGATCATCTGTGGGCTATCGGCGATAAAGATGAGTAAATATATTGGCTATTCAGGAACGAAACGTATTCCGTGGACCTGGGGTTCGTACGAGGTCAGGCTCATGAACTGCAGGCTATTCACCCAAGTAATTCGTTGGTGACATCCGTGACCGACGGATGGATTGACGGAAGCACGGTCCTTTGGCTCTGTAGAGCCGAGTCATCAGCTTAGATGCTTCTGCCCTTCATATATGACTTGCATAAATAATAAGTTCCTGTGGGCCCATTCTAACGAGTCACTCACAGGCTGCGGCCCTCCTGTCGGAATATTTCATCTTCTGCTTCCTCCTCAAGACAACTTATTACACTTATATCGCTTCAAATTAGTGAGTGAATACGAAGATTATTATTAGTTTATTTATGACATGCAAACATCGGTATTATGTATTATGTGCCTGCCTTAATTGGATTTGTGTGGAATTGGGCCTGTCTCTTGTGTAGTGCTCTGTAACAAAATCAAAAACAAGAAGAATTATAATGTAACGAATGCCTTTTCAAACATCGCCCAAGAGACAGAGGAAGTGAGGAAAGCCTCAGAATAAGGTGGTGGGTCGAAGGACAATTCCAGTGAGGATGGAACAGCCTCGCGGCCTTTGAAACTGACGAAGATGAAAAAATGACTAGATTCAGTCTGTCGTATTGAGTGAGTCTTGTTTTTCGTTTAATGAAGCGAGTTGCCCTTGGCCGCGCGTGTTTCTTGGGGCTGCGCCCGGCTGGAGTGGACTCTGGGTTGGTGTACCGTCACAGTCAATAGTGACTTCGCTTTACTTTCTCGGTCGTTCGTTTGGTGAGAACGTATTTAAATCGATGTGAAGGTTGCAGGGCGTCATGGGCCACTACGTAGTGGCTCACAAGCTCTGTTCTGTTCTTTGTCGTATGTTTTCAGCACCAGAATTGTAGCATGTTAAATCTAAATTCCGTGGGCAGGAGAATAACATAACTTTGAACATTCTGTCATTTGCAGAGCACGGAGTCCTGTCAGATGTCTAAAATGATTCACAGTTCCAGACGATAATTCTCTATTGTAATGATAGGCCAGAGGGTCTAATCCAGAAAATAAGGATAAATATGCGGTCCTGTAATTGTACTAATTTGTGTTAACGTTAATTTGTACAGAATGCACAAGCCTCTAAACTGTTGCAGCCTGACTGTCATTACGCTGCATAGAGATTCCAATTACTTTTCGTTGCATTTGTTTAAAATTTTACACAGAAAGAATATTCCCGGTAGGGCGGGGATTTTTTAATTTGCCACCGCTTCCAGACTGACTCTAGGAACAACTCACCCTTCTAGCCAAATGGGCCCCGGGAATTAATTCTCCAGAGGTAAAGCGGACGGGGTATGAAGCTGACCACTACCTCTATGTGGTGCCAAGATTAAGAATGCGTGGAGACATACCTCCGTTCACCTGACGTCTTTATGGCGTGTTGCTTAATTAAGCGCATGTTCATTTAGTTATTTCTGTACTCTGTATACTAATGGAGACATCTGAACATAAACCGGCTTCTTAAGTCCTCTCCATAAGTTGTCTTATGTCTAGCTTAACACCTCCCCTTCCCCTGGTAATTTAATGACTCGTCATTGTGCTCACGTTTAATTGATTGTATGTACTGAGCTCTTTCCTTCACACTTGTTTTTTTATCTTGTTATATGTCTCATTGCTTTCCATTTACTGTTTATGTTTCTGTGATTGTCTTATATTTGCTGGAAAAACATTAAGGAAATCTCATAAAACGGTGCGGTCGAGTTGTTGGCACCACTGATTCAAAACCGGGGGATTGCGGATTTGAACTTCGGCCTCGAGACAGGCTATCCTGAGGTTTTTTTGGTTTGTGGTTTTCCTCAGTCCTCCTAGCCACTTCTTTCCATATCCTCTCGAATTCATTATTCACAAATCATGGTCTCTGACCTATCAAAAAATCTTCGGTTAGAATCACAGGTTTCGTAATTCGATCCCAGATACAGTGCCTTTGGTTTCATTAGGAGGAACCTTGCGTGCTTGTTTTTGTTAATGTGTTGATAAACATCTTCTTCATTGTCGCCATAAGCTGTTTACCATATTCCAAACAGCATCAAGTTCTGTATTCAAGCACTGTTCGTTAGCTGAGCAGTCAATACTTCGCCGAGAGTAAACTCTGCATGAATGCTGGCATTCATGCGCCGCCCCGTCGACATCCTCGAGTCCCCCACATGAAACTCTTAACATAAACATCACTCTGACCTTACCATGACCCCCCCTAAAACACGCACTTGCATCAACATGGAAGGGGTAGCTCAGACACTACCCTTAAAGGGAAGACCTGTTCCTTTAGAGTGGGTCTGATTTGTTCATAGATAACGAGAGGCTAGTTAAATGAGTAAAGTCGGGACGGAATATGAAGGAGACTGCATTCTTCAGTTAAAAAAAAAATTAGATATTCGGCAGCATGATTTGATTATCCTTATAATATTTATGAGAATCCACATTGAGCCGTCTTCTCCAGTTTCTCGTCACTTAGTCCCTGATAGACCCAAACTAACTAACTAGATGGCTTACCGAACCCGAAGGTTCATCACCGAATTAACCAAAGCCCTCCACCGGACCCTGTCCTGGGCCAACAAAATCCAGTCTCCTTCAACTCCTATCTCCCATAGATCCCGCCTGAGATTATCCTCCCATTCTCATAGACCCAAAGAACTATTAAAGTACCATGCAACATAATAGAAATCAATATTCTGCCAAAGACTGTTCAGAATCGTAGCAGTCAGAAATATATGTGGTTGTAGAGTGAAAGCAGACAAAGCTATTCTAACAATTAGTTATCACACAGTTTGAAAACATTGAATCGTCGCCAGTCTGAAGAGTTGTAGTGGAAGGAAGAATAAGTTATATTCAGCATGCTATTACGATAGTACTTTAAACCAAATAACTGTTTATTCTATTTGCTTATCATAACACCGCTGAAACTTAAGAACGTGTAACTTAGGAAAGCACCATTGCTTGGCTGTTTCTTATTTAAAAGCAAAATTGTACGGCACACGCAGAATTACTTAGTTTTTCATGTAAAATTCCGCTATAAAAAGTCCTTTATACACTTGTATGTTTCGTAATTAAGATTTCCCTTGATTTTAAAGGACGTAAGAAGACACATGTATGCTCTAATTGCATAAGCTTATAAAATTTCACATTACTAGCTGAAAAGGTTCCTTAACTATCGCTATAAAATAAAGCTCAGGATAAATCTGGCACTGCCGCCATCTTGACATTGTACGTTTAAACAACTTGCCTCATAATATCATTCAGTAACCCTATGTTAAATAATTCGGTATTTTTGTGATTAATAATCAAAAATGTACATTCGCATCGAAGATTAGTATAACAAATTACAAAAACTTGCTTATTAATTAGAACAGTCAGTGATCATGAGTTAAATAAATTTCATTGTGTATATTTTGGTCTGTAACACATAAATAATATTTAGAGCAATATTTGTATTCTCAGACGAGAGATGAATGGCTGAAGTTTGTATGTTTCACCGCATTATAACAAATTTATCATCTTATACGCCATGTAGAAATTGTGGAAAGATTTGTGTGTTTGCATGTTTACTTGTTCGCACATATCTCGAGAACGGTTACGCCGAATAACTCATGGGTTCGATTCCTGGTGAAGATGATTTTTTGTGGCTCTAGGCGGACGTACGATAGAAGAACGGCGCTGAGATCAGAGCTGTTTGTTTCAAAGAGGAGATTACAGAAACAACGGTTACAATCCGAATGAACTTTCCTGCATCGATTCCCAGAAAGATGGTTTTAGTGATAATTTGTTCTATGATATTCAATTATATGTATCGAATGATTATAACTGTGGCAAGCTTTCGAACAGTAAAGACCTAGAAGAAGTGTAAGCATTTCTTGTATTTCCCCACAGTAACACTACGGGCACTCTCCTCGTACAGTTCATGAAGCAGGAACCCTGTCAGTTGCCTCTCCCCAAAGAGCAATGGCTTGCAAATAAGCATACTGAGAATTATTGTATCAAGTTACGAGACACCCGGTACTAGTTACAGAGCGTGGCAGTTCACAAGTGCGTATGGGGGCCACCATCATCCATCACGCGGTTTGTCCCTGTCTGCCCTGTGGAGGTCACGCACGGGTCACAGTGCTGAGTAGCCAAGCATGTCTCCAGCCTCAAAATACAGTTATGTTACTACAATCCCAAGTACGATTTACGTGTTTTTAAGCAGGCATACTCATGTGGCATGTATGTCGTTACATGCTGTTCGTCTGTTATTATTGGCACCATCAAGGTTTTTTATTAAGTTACATCATTACATATTAAGTGATACTTTCCGAAAGTAATTTTATTTTAATTGTAATGTACTAACGCAGGAAGACAAGATTTCTTTGAACACAACACTGGATTTTCCCGTCAGATAAAAGCGTGGAGTTTGTTAATTAGCTAACCAGTTATCAATTTTTGGAGACAGGCATTGCCCCTTGGTGTAAGTTTGGTTTTTGTAGGAAGGGTACACGAATTCGTGACATTTCATTTTGGCAGCTACGGCAAGCAAGTGAAAGTTACGCTTTATAGCCGTAGTCTTAACTTCAATATAATATTTTGATACAACTGATTAGACGAGTTGAGGATCATGCTTTTTAAGACATCCGTTGCAAAGGATAATTTACATCGTATAACCTTGAACATTAGAAACTGCATAATAAATTATAAATCTATACTTACACAGGACATTAAACTATTCATTTGGTAAATGAAGGCTACTAGGAAATTGGTATTAGTTGTAAGCTCAGCTAGATTTAATGAAGTAATGTATAAATGACAATGAACAAGGCCAAGTTTCTATACTAATTTTCTTCTTATTCATATGTTAAGAACATAAATTAGAATTTTTTCTGTGTTAGAATGCATGCTGTCCCGAAGTCTAGAAACAAAGCGGCGTTGTGCAATGAGACTTGCGGATTTGTGCCGTATAGTACTGTGACAAGGTGTATTAAATGCGCCTGCCTGAAGCAGCCTATCCGCGGGCATCTCATGAGAACGAAGTTCAACACCAAGTTACAAACTGAAGCAAATTTTAAACTGGTTTCTGCATACACATTGAGAGACTTAAACACAAACATTATTCCATGATGAACACAAAGACAAACATATTCCTGATTTCAAAGATATCGAGGCGTGTTGAAGGGATTTAGGCCGTCTCGGACAAGGGAAGTCACCGGTTAGATTTTAACAGGGCGAAAAGTTAAAACACGACCTTGTGTGCCAAATGTGTAATAAGCAAGATTCATTTTTTAATGCCATAACCATGAAATACAGCTCATGTATTTCAACTACGCTTTATATGTATCTGAACAGTGCGATCAAGTGAACAGCTCAAGCCCATAGTGGGATGTCATTTGCTTAAGTCCACTCTCATTTGCGAGGATTTTGTATCGGATTCTGAAACAAAACTACCATTTCTTTTGCGCCTGCGTTTTCAGACGCATAGGTTTCCGACTGTTATGACCTCCAGTAACATTTAAATGTACGAGGCTCGTCCTTAAAGTAAGTTTCCCTGGGGCTGTTTACAGAAACAAAACACAATTTCATGGAAATATTTATTACAACAGATACAGCAAGTGTCCAGCTATTTTTCAACATATTCGCCACCGGAATTGAGACATTTGTCATACCGTGGGACCAACTTTTGAATACCTGTGTCGTAGAAGTCTGCCGCCTGGGATTGGAACCACTGTGTGACAACCATCTCCGCCTCTCTGTCATTCTCAAAACGCTGACGCTGACCGGACAGGAATTTCTTGAGGTGTAGGAAAAGATGGAAATCACTGGGAGCGAGGTCCGGGCTGTAGGGTGAATGATTAAACACCTCCCAGCTGAACTCCTGCAGGAGACTTGCTGTCCGTCGAGCCGTGTGCGGCCTAGCGTTATCACTAACCGCACTTCACAGTCGGCGGGAGCTGGAATAAGAACCTCCATCTTCAACAGCTGCAACGATGCTACTGTGAGAACGCGGGAAGTGCCGTTAGTGCATGCGCCATGCTACGTCATTGCTCTATCACGTACGCACAGTCGCTTCGCTCAATATAAGGTTTGCTAGCTGTGGGACGAGTGGGAAACGTACTTTTGGGACGCGCCTCGTATGTGTCTTACAATTCCTTTTATAAATCGAGACAGAAAGTTGCGCAATTATATAATAGTTAGGACACGACCATTTCAATTCGTTTCTCTTGATTCGCAATTCGTAATAACCTTTAATCCCACCATTGTTTTATAGGCCTGTAGACAAAATCTGGGGCTTAAAATTATACAAACGGTTATGTCAGTCTTTTGTGGAAGCTCCCTCTGTTTCTAGAGATCTCTAGAATTCATGGCTCGATTTCAATTAGTCGAAAGCCAGTTAAAGCTTTTACTCAGTACAGTACGTGATTATATTACATAAAACAGAAAAGAATTTTTAAACTTAGAATGCAGTTACTGGGGAAATGGAGCTGTTAATTGAGACCGATTTTCTAGTGGATGTAATAAGTATGTGGCGCCAGACGGCAGTTCTGGAGTGACAAACGTATTTATGGAATTGAGTCTGTGTGGTGTTACAGATAGAGAATCACTGTCATTGTCAGCGCAATTGTATGTGGTCGTAGTTGCTCCAGTAAATAAACAGGATTTTTTGTGTGCGACAGAATGAGAAAGTTAACCAGTACCAGTGGAAATATACAGGCTTTAAGCGTTAAGTATAGGCGTTATTTACTCAGAAGTGTCATCTAGCAAATATTTTGCGGATCCCTAATCGGGCCCCAAACAATCATAACAATTGTAATTTCGTTGCTCTCTAAATCGCTTCGCACGCCAAACAGATTTTTGGAGGTGACCCGATATAACCTGGACCAGGGCTCCAGTTTCCCCCATTTTCTCTAGACGAATGCCATAATAGTACGTTGAAATACGATAATATATTACCACCGCTTCCTTTCCAGTTTTTTTTAAGTTCACCAAACTCATTTTTCATCACGCATCATTGGGCGCTAAATAAGCTGTGCAGCTGATATAGTGCCATTAAATGTTCTCAGATCCGTCCAAAATTATGTTCACGACTGAACAGTTGAGAAAGTGTCTTTGAATAAATCCCTTTGTATTGCGAACTTCCTTAAGGTTTGTGTAGAAAAAGTAGGATACTTACGCCTATCTGCATCTTTGATTTTACGGTTTCAGTGTGTCGGTAAAGCACAATTTTATTTGTGAAAGTGGAACACCTTTGTCTTTTCGTATTCCATTTGTTATTGAAGTTACTTCGCAAGTAATGACACAAATATTAGCTCGTACAGAAATATAGAAACTTCCATGAAACGTATCTAGCAACGGGTTTTTGAAAAAGTGCAGCTTAAATTTGTTCGGATAGTTTCTTACGACCAAAGCCGATACGATATGCCAACAGTGGCAACATACTAACTGATCTTTAATTTATTTTTTCTACATTTACCTCAATTTTTTTGCCCCTAAATCCCTTAAATAAGGTTAACCAAGGGTATGTGAAGAGAGGATGGAAACTGAGCGAAAGGAGAGGGTAGGGTAGGGAAGACAGGGCGGAGAAAACAGGGGAGAGAAGACTGGACATCCCCCCAACTGAGTTTACATATACAGTGGATTCCGGTTAATTGGGAGTCATCGGGACTGGAAGACTTTAGCCCAATTAAACGCCTGCCCCAATTATGCGAAGTTCCACGTAAAGAGTTAAAAATGTTTGTTTTTTAAGATTTGTCCCAAATAAATGGCTGCCCCGATTAACCGATGGTCCAATTAACCGAATCTACTGTATTTTGTATAAAGTGGTGAATCTAATTCCTGATTTTAGAATCAATACATATATGAAATATATTAAGTTGAAATTTGGTTTTCGAAGTTGTGATAACTACGAAAACCTATGTAAGGATAATCGGCTAGCCCGTTTTGTTACTAACCGGAGCTTCATCATAAATACGCACAAGTGCTGGCAACAATCTAACACTAACGTTTGTTATATAATAATTTACAACACAGCATGCCTGCGTTCTTCCTATACGTTTTCTGATTCACTGTTCCAAATTATTTTAATTCTGTCTTAGTCTTACTAAGTCGAGCGTCAGGTTTCTGAGATGTGAATATGTAGATACAGAAATATAGTAAATTTTGTCATACGCACTAGGTTGTACCAGTTCCTGGCCACCGCCTTCTCTGAAAACAGGTGTTACATTACAGAATTATTTTTCAAGCAAATAAAATCTATGTTATGAAGACAACTATTTTAATTCTGTACATCACAGTTGAAACCAGGTAGCTTTTTCTTAATGTTTCTGCATTTTTAAGCTGCAGGTTTCAACGAGAAATATATCCAGTCTTCGGTCCAATATTTGAACCCGAGACCTTCTGCATATGATGCACTCGGCTGCCAAGTTCGACAAATACGTTTCAGGAAAAGAATTTTAATGTGAAAAAATTGTATAGATGGTCTAAAAGAGGAGACATCAAAAGTTTTTGTTTGTCATGCCGAACTTGTGTTACAATAAAATATGTTTATTTCTAGAAGTCCCAATATCTCTTAGAGAATGATCATAGTATGTGCAAGAGAGTTTTGTATGTTAAGCCGTGAGACAGATAAAAGAAAAGAGACCTTTGTTTTACCAACCTGTTCCATAAAATATAAAAGAGGTCATTGACTTTTTGATATAGCCACAAGGTGTTCAAAATTTTCTCGCAGAAACAAGATTTTGGACAGTGTATAAGAGATAAAAATGAACAGAACAAAAATAGTTGTTTTCCATAAATAAACATTACAGAAATGCTAATAGTAATCTGGAAGTTATCAAAATATCATTTAACTAACTCTGACGGAGAGACCTTTGGAAGATAATAGTCGCTTTGCTAGTCAATAAATTCCATATCCTTTATGGAAGCGGGAAGTTTATTATTGTGTTCACAAAAGCCCGTCATTGGATTCGTCCTGAACTATATGACCCTTTTACTCTCACGCGATCCTGTGTCTTGAAATCCGTTTCAAAATTATTCTTTACCTACTCCTATGTCTTCCAAGTTGTCTCCTTCACTCAGGTTTTCCAACCTAAAATTAGATGGAAATTTGATCTCTGTCATGCGTGCTGCATACCCCGTCAATCTCATCCTTCATGATTTTGTCATCTTAACAATATTCAGTTAACAGTAGAAATTATGGATTAAATTTACAGGAAACTTGTGTTAAGCGTGTAGGGAACAAACTTTAAAGAATAAAATTTATAAATTTCAAAAAGTTGCAAAGACACTTAGTTGTAACCTTACAAATTTTATCATATGATTATTAAGCTTGTCATTTATAAATAATCATGTTATTTTTTGCTTTGTTTTAATTATTAATCTGTTTCCTAGGAACTTTACTATTATTATTATTATATGATTATTGTATTTACTTTGTTTTGTTGTGCTGCAACTGTAATTGGCCGTCTGGCTGTTGATGCAGCACTCTAATAAAAATAATTGAATTGCAAACAAAATAAAATGTTATGTAGCTTGGCACTGTTTGTATAAATGTCCGTTTCCATATTCTTTCTGCCCTAATATTTGCATATCCTCACCGTAGTAATCAATTTAAACGTGCAATAAGTGTGTTATGAAATCACGTATTTATACCTCGGAGTCAGACCTTATTTTGGGCTCTTTACATTCCAAATGTACATTAAATAGAAGGTTGTGAGGTCCTGAAGAATTGATTAATAGAGAAAATGCGAATCGAAGTGTGGGAGTTTAGTCAGGTGACTCTTGCCTTACAAATGAAGCTATTTCTACCCACGAACGATGCTGAATATTTTGAATAATATGAACTAGATTTGCTAGGATTCTTTTCCTCGTTTTTCTTCTTTGCCACATTCCCATCGCTTCAGTCGATATATCAAGCCTCTTAGACGTGCAAATCCACATTCCCTCTGAACTGCCGCATTAAAATAAAAGGTTATAGAGTTTTATATGGAAATGTTTTGGAAGTTTTGGTATACAAATAAACTTGAAATGGAAAGAACATTCCTGTTGGTGAAGGAATGAAAATATCTAAGCTATTTGAAGCTACGTGTTCTGATTGATAACGATAAAATTCTGGTTTTAAATGTATGCGCTTGGGGAATCTTGCTCATTTTATTTTAATATTCTGATACTGAACTGTATATGTTTTTTCATTGGACGATATGTTATTTGTTAATACCAGTGCTGCAGCCTTTTAGGTGGTTGAACACAGTACTAAAGCACAAGGAGATGTCTGATTCAGCAATCCTTCTCTTCATCCTTAATGCTATTCCGACTTTATAATGAGGAGCTAGTGTAGCTGCCTTTGTTGATTTTGTAACATAACCCCTAAGACTAAATCCACTATCTTGTTGAGAGTTTGCAGCAATGAAGTTCTCTCTACTTGAAGATGACAAGACGATGCGGACGTTAAATATGTAGGTGGATCGCACAGGCGTTAAGTACTGCAGTGTATTGCTCTGTTGAATCTTCAGTGAACTTCTCCAACAGAAACTTGATCCAAACATCCGCTTTCTGTTCTTACTCTACCCCTTTTCGTTGCCGAGAGCTCTTCCTTCAACTTTTCTGCATGCGAGGGTGTGAGCTAGACAATGGCGCTCAGAGCAAGGCAAAGAAGTGCAGGAGTGAAGCTTAGTTTGCCCTATTTTGAAAATCCGGGGTTTAATTTTCTTAGAATATTGTTAACCAGCTATGGATTGCATTAAGGTAAACAACAGGATCATAAGATCCCGCCATAGTACAGTAAACGTAGTCTCAGATAAACGTACGACACTAAACTAAAAAAGTTCGAACTCTTGGTATGTAGAGCTGTGGAGACTATACGTCACCTGGGGTGTATTTCCTTCGCCATGCATTGTGGTCATCTGGGGTATGATGCCTTGTAGGCTTGTGGATAGTTACCAGTACTTCGGAGGAACATATCGCGTCCACCTTGTGGGCAGAAACGTTTGGAATCCCCTGCAGGACTGTTCGGCCTTACAACCGAGAAGATCCACATTTTAACCTCTGTTGAAACCCGAAATCTCGTTTTTGGTATACCGGTACAGTCTGACACCAAACTTCTTGACTGAGTGGTTGGTATTCCTGCTTCGTATTCGGGAGGTCCCGGATTCTAATTTCGACCAAGAGACCTGCTGTTTTGACTGAGGTGCAGGAAGAGTTCCCTGAATTAGGTTGCTGTCGTTTCTTTCCACATATTTCCCAGTTTACGTTTCAGTAATAATTCGACGCTGTATAATCTGAACCAGGGGTGGGGAACCTGTGGCCTTCTAGGTCCTTAAGTGCGGCCTTTTGACTGAATCCAAATTTTACAGAACAAATCCTTTTATTTTTATTAATACATGCTGCAACCAAATATTCAAATGCTTTCCAACAAAAAGCAGACACAACAAAGTCATTAGAAGATTAGTTAACTTTAAAATTAACAACTAGTTTTTATTTTTTGAAATTATTAAGTACATAGTAGTTAGATTTCTATAAAATAATGTACATTTTTAAGTATATCAATTGAAGTTTCTTGAATGCGGCCTTATTTGATTACAGCTAAATTAATGCGGACTTCCAACATGAAAAGGTTTCTCACACCTAATCTGAACTATTGGCAGCGTCGTTAAATATACCGCGGGAATTAAATACAGCCCGTCGTTATTGAATAACGATTTCAGATGTGCAGTTCCAAGATCAGTAGCGGGATTCTAGTTCACATTCAACGATACAAAATTATATTACGATTTTTATGACGTTACAGATACAGCGGATTTAACTTGTGGGAAGAATCTCGAATTATATATCAGAACAGTAGAGCCAGTACAGTCTCAAATACAATCCAGTATGTGAGCGGAATATGCACACATTTATGGTACAGTTCAGTACCGAAACGAAACTCAGTTCTTATCCAGCCTGTCTGAAACGTTGTGAGTGTTGTTAAAAATTGTTTCCGCGTGGAGCTGAATATCCTTTAGAAAACCCAACTTCCACACCGTCCCACCCGCTATGACCATGACATTGTTTGCCGTGACGGGAAAAAAAAAATCCGCCGAGTAACAGGAAAAATGTCGAAGAGATGTAGAAGATCTCGTTTATCTTCTCAGGTTAACTAAGGGTTGTACAACATTTTATAACGAAACTACTCTGTTACAAACGCTGTCTTGATTGTCAGCCAAATGTTCATCTTCTCCTCAGGTTTTCGTGTGCAGAGATTAATGTGCAACTTCGAGTTTCGGATTTTAGCCGCGTCTTGTTTTGGTGTTTCAACATTTCGGCAAACATTACGCTCGGAAGGTGGCAACTGAATTGTTTGCCTTTAACACACAACACAGTTAACCCTCGGAAGAGTTCTTCAACACTGTATCTGCGTCGAAAGGGACAGGAGCGGTCAATGATTACAATAATAGAGTAGATTAGGTGACCAAATGTTTTGATAACTTAGAGGAAAGAATCATTTTTAAGTCCAAGATTAAATTTAGCCTTGTTAATAACGTTCTGAAAACACCTGCTCTGAACCAAGTTAATTACCTTCAAGAGGAGGTAGACACGCGCCGATTTTGTACTCGGGAAGTGTTTCGTCGAATTCCTGCCTTCGTTCTGTCACGCTTTCAGTCGTTCCATGCAAATGTTCAGAAATGATCTAATCAGACACTGTGAGTCTTGGATTTGAGTAGCGGGTGATGACCAAGCCAACGATAATGATGCTGACGAGCCTCGGCCCTGTTACGTACCTCAAGGTCATCGAGCAAAGGTGAAATAAGTGGCGATAAATAAAAAAAAATAGTCCGAGAGAACTCCATTCACGCGCCACTTGTTAAAAACGACGCTGTCTTGAAGTGATTACGATGTAATCTGAGCATGTGATGGATGTGAATATGTCCAGTAGGATTGTTCACTTTTCGATTTCAAAGTCACTACGATTCGAAAATCGATAGAGCTTCTGGCACTGTTGAACGAACGCTTTCTTTAATGCGATATCACATTAAAGAGTAAACGCTCTGTTTTAAAATGTTTTAAACTCAGGAGCTTTGGTATTTCGTTAAATATTAACTGATCTTAAAAAAAGGCATTTAAAGAAAATGTGGGGATCCTAATAAGTTCTACGGATTGTATAATATAGCAATATTTTATGAGAGAAGACTTATTGAGAGATGTTTTTAAATTGCGATTTGAGCTTCATGAAGTGGAGGGAGGAATTTTAGTGCATGCGAAGCAAAATGAAAATTGTTGGATAAGTTATGGACAGTTCCAAAAGACTTCGAAAACCCTTAAGTGATTTGGGAGGAGAAACATAAGGATGAATATGACGAGAAGTGTCCATTTTATCTTGTTCTTGGAAGAAAGCATAATAACACACCGGCCTTAACACATGTATTAACCAGTGCTTATTCAAGTGTTCGAGAACTTGTTTACCTATTTTGTAGACCTTGGGAAACAGTAAGATACATAATTGTTTTATACCGTACCGTTACTTAAATATTCGTTATTTGCTGCAGAATTCATTCTGTTGGAATATGGTCATGCTATGGAGGAAACTAAGGCAGGATTGGTCAGAAGATTGTGTTTTAGAACATCGTCATCTCTACCTGCCTATTGGGGACCGACTGTATAAGCGCGATTTTTATAATTATACAGAATACGATTTATAATTTCTTATGTCTGAACGTGATCGCTGGAATTCAGTTACCTCTTTCAAAACTTAAAAACAGTACCAATTACTTTATTGGACGTCAGTGGTACCACCCAAATTTACTACAAAATTAATTTGGAGTGACAGACCTATAACATATCCAGCCGACTCACTGCCCGACCAAACGACAGTTCACCCTTCTTGTATACTGCGTTCCAACGTCTTTGGCCGCTGAACTTTGTAAACTGGAACCTCGGAGCGAGTCACCAGACGTTTGTGGGAAGGGATGGCAGCAGGCCGCGTACAGTACACACCAAACAAATATCACCACGGTATGTAACACAGGAAAGTCGATTTCACTACACTACATATCACTAGAAAATTAATATTGCAGAGAGTATTAGATAACTTTATCTTCTTCACAAATATTCGGTCTTCTTTCAATTAGTCCACTCCTCACAGACCATCGCTTTCTGACATATTACTCCATTCATCACTACCGCTGCTGCTGTCCACTCCATTAAATTCAATTATACATATATTAAATATATTAGTGAGAAAATATATGACCCTGAGAATTTTAAAGACCTGTATCTGGCAAACTATTGGGCCGATCTTGTTATGAATTTCATATGACCTTGACCTATACATGGACTCATTTTGACATGAGTATGAGCAACCAGGTATTTACGGTTTGGCAGAAATAAGCGTGAAAATATATGACCTTGAGAATTTAAAAGACCCGTAATTGGCTACCTATTGGGCAGATCTTATCGTGACTTCCATATGACCTTGACCTGTACGTGGCCTCAAATTGGCATGAGTATGGGCAACCAGGTATTTACGGTTTAGCAGAAATAAGCGTGAAAATATATGACCTTGAGATTTTTAAAAACTCGTAATTAGAAACCTATTGGGCAGATATTATTATGATTTCCATATGACCTTGACCTATACGTGGACTCATTTTGACATGAGTATGGTCAACCAAGTATTTACGGTTTGGCAGAAATAAGCTTGAAAATATATGACCTTGAGAATTTTAAAGACGTTTATTTGGCATATAACGTAACCTAATCCAACACATACTGATCTGACCTGACCTATACTGCACTAATCTAACTTAACTCAAAGCAACCAAACCTAACGTAACTTAACCCAACCTATCCTAACCTAATCTAACCTAACCTAACCTAACCCAACCCAACATAACCCAACCTAACCTTACCTACCTAACCTAACCTAACCTAATCTAACCTAACTTACCCCTGCTGCTGTTCACTCCATTATCTTCAATTATAATTCTTTCAATAGTGTCTTCGATTATGCATGATAAATCACATATTATTTGTTCTTTGATTTGTTTAATTTGATTAAATCGTACAGTTGAGCTTTCAACACGTTGTCACAAAATTGGATGTTTCTTTCCAACAGCCAGGCTTTCATTTCGTCCTTCTTTGAGTAAGGCGCAGGTGGTTTGTCTGTCTTCGTGTTGTGTTACAAGGCGTTATCAATGACCAGGAAGGAGATTGCAACGAACAGGTGTCATGTTAACACAGCACAGTCACAAGATAACAATATTGGTCTTCCACACTGCTGCTCTGACACAGACTGCACTGACCGACGGAAATTCCTTCCTTCCTTCCGTCATTGAGTGGCCCGCATACTGGGCTCTCCCTACAAGGTCAGCGGCCATAATCGGTGGATCCAGGTCTTTCTCACGGATACAGGTCACGGAATCTGCCAATTGTCTACGTTGAGATAGTATTCTGGCTGCAGAGGCTCAGGTAAACTGGACAACAGTGTTGTGGTCGTGCTGTGCACCTGGTTTTTGGTCATGCAGGTGCTGGGGTTGTGGATTCGTGTCCCGCTGAGGATGTTTGTCTCTTCCGCGTTTGTATGTGGGTACTGTTTTGGCTTACGATCGTAGACACCTTTGCAGTTACCTACATTGCAGCGCAGGGATATCAAAGAATGAATATTGTCACGGTACCGAACATAAGCAGAACAGATGGATATAAATTCATTTAAGTGTTTGCGATATGCATCTAAGCGCTTTGGATGTTGACATAGACAAATTTTGGGCTTATCTAAGACGTGTCTTCATGCGTAGTTCCGGCAGACCTCAGCATCAGGTTTGTCCATGCCTGTCTGTCGGTTGCGAAATAATGTCATAAGGGCATTGTCGGGAAACGTTGTTACTTGTTTCCATTACGGCAAGAATGCGTGAGGTGGCGTGAAGAACACCTTTGGAATGCCTGTGTAGCTCAGAAAGTATTGGTGTTGTGTAATACTGCATACCTGAGTAACAACTTCTTTAATGTCGATGTAGAAAAGAAGTACTTCAGCGTAAAAGAAATCAATCACTTCAAAATAGACAGTAGTGGTACACACGACTGAAGTAATGTGAATTTAAAGTAGTACATCCTTCACCCAGGGGTCAGATCCTAGGCTGAGGGTATTTGAGGACGGGGTGCTGAGGAGAATACTTGGACCTAAGAGAAAGAAAGTAACAGGAGAAGACTGCAGGCTTTTAATGATTATCTTAATTAGATCCCATAAAACGTTATTATAGGTTATAAAATCAAGTTGGGTTAGTTGTTCGGTGCATGTAGCATGCATGTAACAGATGAGAAATACACTGACATTCGCAGTCAGTAAAACTGAAAGGAAGAGACATCCCGGGAGACTCAGGCATGAATGGAATGATGATATTAAAATGGATCGTAAATAATACATTTCTCTCAGGGCAGGATATAATGTATTTCATGCGAAGGCTGTAATGAACCTTCATGAAAGCGGCAGATTTCTTGACTAATGACTATTAGATTCTCAAGAAGTGCTCCTCAGTACGGAGTTACCGTCTGCTGAAGACTGCAAGATGATCTTCCACACGTAGTGTCAACACTTTGGATTTAGGCGTCGAAGAACAATACACTGGTGACAGGCGCATTACCTCTGACCACTACTCAAGACAATTTCCGTAAGACCGGTAGCTCGTTAAGAAATATTCGCGTAGCATAACAATTCTGGTGTGTTCGTTCTGTTATTTCTTCGATATTTTTGAAGGCTGACTTCTGATTCTCTCTTATACCTTGACCTCCAATACAAAATTTGATCAGCATCGTCAGAAGATGACTGTCTTCTAGGATGGAGGCAGTGGGCAATTTGAAACGTCGGTGCTTTAAGAACTGAAGATGGAACAGCATATTTATCTACAGTGTTGGTAAGACTGTTCACGGCGTTACAACTCAGAACAACATCGTCATCTTGATCAACACCAGTCCGTCTCTTCTGCGGTAGTGAGATGATACAGCATAGATATCCCTCATGTTTATACAAAACAGTAACAAAAAACAATATAGAGCGTAATACGTGGGGGGGGGGGGGGTTTCAGTATTTTCTGAAAGCCAGTTGTAAACTCGTTTCGCTCCGATAAATACGCAGGCAAACTATGCAATTCGCTCAACACCAATGCCGGAGATGTGCGCAGATCTTCAAATAAAGTGTCCGTTATTGTTGTCGGATTCTTAGCGAAAATTTTGGTAAAGCTGCCCAATACCTGGTATCATGAAAACCCTCTCGGCGGTTATCAAGTTGTCATGTGCGGACAGACTAATATGGCGACCCTAGTGGACGCATGTTTGCAACTTTGTTGTGAATTCGCCCGAAACTGTACGGAACTGTGTTGCATAATTCAAACATGAGCTACAGGGATGAAAGAAGGGTTTGTATAGATAAGTGTATAGCCCTTATTAAGTATGGAGAAAGCAATTAACAGAGTCTGTTCGGTTAAGTTATGAGTGTATTATTTTTTCTTTGTAAATAAGCAGTCCAAGAATAAACAGGATAACCGTAGCAGCGAATTCTATAAGCTACTAGAAACTATTTAAATACAAATACTTGTATTTGTTTCTTGAGTCTAAAAAATTCATAACTGTTCTGTTTTAAGAGTTGTTTTAAATGTATCGCAGCGACGCATATCCGCGGTGTGTTCATTACCATAACTATCTGGTCATTAACATCAGCACACATTTGCTGTGTACGTCATTTTCTTCTGTACATAGTGTACGTGTATGTGTGTGCATTATTTCCTGTTAGCGCTGTGGAACTAAGGAACATCGTTTTGACAGCTGTTTATAATATGTGGCGCGCGAATCAATGATTAATCGCGAAGATATGTTAAGCAGTTCATGATTATTTCCATTGCTGGGCGGTCCAGTGCTACACGTGTTAGGCTGCTCGTCTCTTCTGTGGGGTACGGAAACAAACACCCCCCCCCCCCCCCAAAGGGAAAATAAACATTCTCAGCAAGCCACTTTGAAATCCTGAAGACTTCCATTCGTCAAGAATGATCAGAATATCTTAAAATGCCCCTCCCTAAGTCTCGGACAGCCAACAAATGGTGGTCCTCAGTTCTGGCACTTTATGCGTTAAATATTAAATTGGTGGAAAACTATCAAATTCCCTGTTTTTATAACACATATTATAAGATTTTGATATGGTATATGAAGACGCAGTGACGCATATTAAGCCAAGCCTACAGTCGGGTCAGAACCCCAGTTAGAAAATACTGACATTGCATCACACCTCAAGAACTTTGAACCTGTCATAAGCCACTTCATCAGACAGCCCAGATTAATCCATCCAAATGACGAGACTGACGAATTAGAGACGAGTATTAAGTAACTTCATGAGTAGGCCGAGACATAGCTAAGTCACTGGCTTCTAACCGTGGAGGTCTGGGTTCATGCGCTCTTCAGCTCATGTGGGATTTGTGGTAGGCGAAGTGGCAATGGGGCAGGTCCTTTGGTTCTCCCTGTCTGTATAATTCCTCCGCTGTTCCATATTCACCCCGAGTATCACCTGGGGGTTGGAGATGGGCCCGTTAGCGGTCCATTTTCACAGAGGCGAAGTCTCACACCATTCCTTATGAGTAATATGTATTTACAACAGCTGACAGTACTAATAAAAGGGATTCATTCCAAGATGTAGGCATGTTCTCAACCTGCCGCGGTATCAGATTTTATATTCAAGCGTACAAGAGTCCATCAACAAGTTTAATTGAATCTCCGTATTATTTCTTGATTGTTCGCTTCATTAAAAATTTAAATGGCTCTAGTGCGTAAAATGGACAGTGACCTAAGTGGCATTATGTTAATATCGAGTTTCATGAAAACGATCAGTTAATTCGTAAGCTGTTCTATGGTCATTTGTAAATTTTACACAAACATACTTACGAAAATGCAACATATAACATTTCTTTTTTTTAGGAAGCGCGAAAAATAGACTGAAAATAAGAAAAATTGCCACACGTTGTTTGACGTGGAACTTCATTCTCTCTTATTCATATAGTACAATGAACTGTGCAGATTTACCTTATGTACAGTAAGCAGAAACTCAACCGGAAGCGCCCAGCAATTTTGACGATGACGTATGGATCATGTGAAAATTTGCGTTCTGTTTCTGTATTATTACACAGTCCGAAGGTCGATGCACAGTTAAATAAGAACCAAAATCGAGACGCGGCCGAGATTTACCTTGAGTCATGCGTCAATGAGAACACATTTTTAAAAGAATGTTGTAACTGTAGTGATGTCAATTTAAATTTACGCCCCTTTGGATAGGATTCGAAAACTTAAAGAATTGTTGTCAAGATATTTCGAAATAGGAATGACGCGTATTATCCTGAATTTGCCGTTGAATTCCGTACGAAGAAACAGATAAACGTAATTAATTTGGCTTCACTTAGCGCACGATTTCGAATTATTTTGATACTATCTAGTGATGTGGACAGTGTAAATTGGAAGTTACTTTTCAGCTCATTAGAATAGCACTTAAGTATTAACTAAGACATAATTTAAAAGTCGTGACCAAGTGTCTTTGTGTTTGTCAGTAAATGTTCCGTAAACAAGTGATTCCCTTCTTCCCAATTCCTGCAATTCTAAATTTGAGCTAATACTAATGCTGAAGTATTCGTAGACCTATGCTTGGCATTTATGCTACTAGGTTTATTATAGCGATGATGTCTGACTAAAAAGATTATAAACGATATGACCATGTGTCCAGGGATCAGCTAGGAAAAAAATAATACTTTACTGCATTTGGGCGAGAATGTTAATCCTATTGGTTGGGTCTTGCTGTTTGTAATATTTTTCGGTAACACTAAATGAAGGTATGTAATGGGAAAATATGTAGCCGTAACGAGAATCGATGAAGATGGATGATAGAATGACAGGGCGTTGCGGACCATAATATAATTCAGGGGGGGAAACCAAAATATATGGCGAAAAAATATGCGTTGAAACGGTGTTACAGTAAGTGCATGGAGAGCCCCGTGCGGAGCTCAGCGGCCGGTGCAGAACAATTAATGATGCTGTCATTGCAGATGGTACAGCATGTGGCAACATGGCGTCGATGTACCGAGGCGTTACAGTGTTTTGTAGTTAGCAGTTACGTAAGAGGTTAGCCACCTGCTGCTGGTGATTGACCGGTCGTCCAGTCAACTCATCCGGTGACATCACACCTGTCATCTTCATGTCACTCTGTTGTGGAGTTATGAATGAGATCCAAGTGGGAGGAACGAAGTAATCTACAAATGAGACAGCTTGTGCTCCTAGCTACAGGACGTTAGAAACGAAACTCCTCATTTGTTCCTGTGGCACATGATGGATCGTTCTGCAAATAAAACTGAATTACTGAGGCCGAAGTTTTTAAAGGCGTCGCGTTATGTGCCTTAGTACGTCGGGTCGAATAACGGATGTTACTTTTTCTTGGTGAATTTAAAGATGCTGTGCCAACTGCATGAGTTTACATAGCGTATAATGTGAAATGACATGATGATTGTAAATGTTGAACTGAGAAGGATGTGTGATTAAGTGGTCTTGGTCTCTTTTAACTTTACTGTCCTTATACATGGAAGAATAGAGGGGAACAGTTGTTATGTGACTTGTTATAAAAAAGCAGTTATTTTTTTTCATTTAGAAAAGTGGAAGTTTAAAGTATGCTTATTTAGATACCACTCAGTAAACTGGCTGAGATTATGTTCCCAGCATAACAACTCCTCCCCTCCCCATTCGCCACGATATTCAGACGAGATCTGGCTCTTGCCCAGCCTTCTGCATAGTTGGAATTCGGGGTACAGCGAATTCTCACTTCCATCTTGTAGCGAGATGTACAGTGAGTGGAGCCTTGCCGTTTCGGTGCAGTGATAATTTAACCTTAATTTTATATTAGCAGCTACTACTGTTCTGTACAGTAGAAAGTCGAGAAGCATCCAGGCAGTTTACATGTTGTAAACCCCAAACCCCAGGCGGGCGTCTGCGTCGTGTGGTTGTATATCCTGCCCGTTTCATTCTCTGGGAAATGACCCTTGGTCTTTCCATACTGCAGTAAGTGAGAAGTGTGTCCAAATGTTTGATAATTTCAAACTTAGGTACTTTCTGTTTCGATTAATATTTAATCAGATATTTTAAAATTGATTTTGTTATACTAGCCAAGCGGTAGCTACTTTGAGGTGTGATGCTTATAATTTATCCAAATTTTAAACATGTACACAGGAATCGGATCATTTAATCTTGTATGTGGGGACTGAGACCGGAGGAGGGAAATTGTGGTTTTTGTGGTTAAAATTGACACTCTTTAAACGCTAATTTAATAGTGACTACCTTTGTTTATTATCATCACGAATTACCCTTTTAAATTGTTCCAGAAACAAATGCAGTTCCTGAGATTTTATATTAATTTTAAGTATGAAACTTTCATAGCTTAACTGCAAGCCTTGAATTATTAATTGTGAACTGCTTCCTTGTACGTTCCCGGTCTCTTTTTCCTTTGGGTTGATATTCACAAAGAGATACTGTAACCTTCACAAATTTTCGAACTGTCTTATTTTATGCTCTCTTATTTGCGTATTAATACCAGCCATTTCCAGCTTTTTTCATTATAGTACTGCTATTTGTTCCAGTCAGTGCCCCTCAGAAATCGCATCTCATCCGTCTATATTCTGCTCTGTTTTCATAGTCCCGCATTCTGATCCTTGTAATAGAATCCCTTTTTCTGCTGTAACTATATGATTTTATGACGTTGTCCTTTCATGTATAATTAAGCAATGCTTTTTATTGTTTTACGTATTAGAGTCTGTGTAATTCGGTATTAATATAAATTCTTTATTAACGTAGATCATCGACTCTGCTTACACTTGAATTATAATGGGTCGACTGATTGTAAAACTGACGTCGTTTATTGAGTTAAGAAACTTGAATTGACCTATATAACAATTACGACAACGTGAACTTGAAATAGCAACTTTATAAAAGAGACGACTTGTTGTTTCGTATATTCATGAGTACATTTTAATATCCACTCATAACGCGAGGTAAGTCATAGCATTAGGAGGATAATATATTCCGGTAGTCCTATTACACATTCAGTCAGGGAGGAAAAATGAGTTCGAGGGAATATGAATTAAAGATTATTACTAAAGATTTTTTTTGCAATTAAAAATGGCCGGCTTTTTTAATTTGTAATTCTGTCAGTAGTCTAATTTTCATCATCGGTCCTTAAAGGTGAACTTGCGTAGTTAAAAAATTCATCCCTTTTATTTCCAAACATAGAAGTACTTAGTTGATTATCATTTGACGACGGTGTATCGGATATTGGAATTATGTAACTCGGAATCACGAATGCGAGAATTATTGTGAATGTATGCCTGTACAGAAGGATGGACTATGCTCCCGGCGATCCCTTCCAGAAACTGAATAAACACAAACATTGTCACTTAGGCTCGCCGTCCAGTATAATTGCGCACAACGCTTCAACCTACAGCTAAAGCGCTCGACGAAAGTTTATATATAATTCGTTATGTAGCACTCACAGAACTACTTATAGACGTCAGTAGTCAACAGTAATTATCTGATAATTAGTAGGTGATTGCGCAAGTTTAACTGGATTAAACAGTGCGTGTTACGGAGGATCTGGTTACATATGCACCTATAAATATCTTCAAATTTGACACCTGATTGTGGTTGAGATTCTGTGAGATCTGTCTTATTATGTGATAAATAATAAACACCAAGCATGAAAATGACCGTCTCTTGGGTTGTAGCGCCGTGTAGTCTGGTAGATGTCTACAGACGTTTTAGAAGCGGTTGCTGCCGCTGAAACGTCGGTTTAACTTCTGCCACACAACGCTGTGCTATAATCGAGAAGGCCATCATCATACTCGTCGCCGTGAGATTCAAAAGTCTCATTTTGTGAGAATGGTTGGTCTGAGGGAAGGTACTCGAATGCCAAATATGAACCAGGCGTGTAAATGTGATTTGTGCTCAGAAATCTCGACTGGCTTAGCAGCTATCATGACAGGTTTGTCTTCAGGCGAATGGTGGGATACTCTCGTACGAAATGCTTGCCTGCTCATCGTTCATAGCCACATTCCTATTCTTTTTGATGTAATATGTGTATAACCCTTTCAGGTGCCGTTAAAACCCTACTGTGTTCTAGATCCACGCAGCAGATTCAGTGAACTCGTTCACTGAACGATGCTGTAACCTACTTTGTTGCACTGCTGTTTATTTGCTCACTGTGCCTGTATCACAAGCGTCATACCGCATAGAGGAACTTTCAGATTATCCATCACCTTGTGCAAATCAGAAACTTCCGCCCACATGTGTTGTTTCAAGTTCAAGTCTCACCATGCTATGAGGTGGTCTTGAGTGTTGTGACGTATAACACAGACATACGATGGTCGTGTGTTCGACGTATCCACAGTTGAGTTCGTACATAATTACCACAACATTAATATAAAAATAAATTGTAACAATTTGAAATTCAAATGAAGACAATTTCTTACTTTGCTGCTAGTGGAGATAATTTTTATCTTCTCACGTGGAGTTCAGTAATGCCGTGTGGACAGAGACAACAGATGTCACCTTCATCCTTATTTGACGCCGAAGCGATGCGATATCCAGGCATTCCTTAGTTAATGCGTATCCACCGTTATGATAGTCCACTTTTTTTTTGGTTCTGGGTTGTTTGTAACATATGATAATTTATTTGAGGTTTCACATTCAAGAATATTGTAAGGATGCTTGCCCGGTGAATAACCAAGTCTATGTATATTGAATGTGAGACTGGCATAAGTGACTGGAACTATTAAGACTGCTACCTTCATAGGTTTACAAAAGCTGATATTGTACTAAACACGACCTCGTTCAGAGTAAAATTTTCTTTTAGTTATGGGTGTTACTCTATGTTTACGAACTCAATATGTCTCACATTTTACAAAACGCATTGAAATAAGTAAATGACGGTGTGTGGTCTATATTCTTTTGATACAGCCAGTCGTCGTCCAAAGATAAAGAAGACTGAAGGACGAATATTTATGGCCCAGCGACCTTACCTGTGCACTTTCGAGGACATCAGAACTTCATATGTTCACTCGTAAGGGCGACACGACCTGACGTAGGGACCGAGCCATAGTTAAACACTTTGAAGGGGGCTGATACCATGTATGAACTCGTACTGTTTTAATCTGTTTCGCTTTCAAGGTACTCGCCAGGAAATTTTCAGGAACAGTGCAATGAAACCGAATCAAGAATAATAAATTAAGCTTATTCAAAATGTCCGTGCATCTGTGTTTTAATTTTTAAGTTGTTCAATGCCCAATGCTAGGCTGTGACAAAAGAAAAGTTCTAGCAGCGTGTAGCGTTACTATGGCAACATACGTCTTCTGTTTCCTGTATTTTAGAATATGAAATGTCAAAGTAAATATATTAGATTTCATCACAATATACGCAAATTACAGTAGACCTATCAGTAGGACAGTGAAATCAGGTAGTTTACTTTCGGTTGTACATAAACCATCGAATGACGACAGAAAATGGATGCAGACTTGATGCTAGCGAAACCTCTTGGAAAGGCGCGTCGAGTGAATTTGCTATCAGTCATCTGAGAGTCATCGACTATTAAATGGCTATTCGGTTCATTTATAACATTTTATTTGCACAGGAAGATGCAGGAGAAAGGTCACAATGAAAAGTATGTTAAAGTGGTAACAAGATAGAAGGAAAAGTGACACCGCTTCAAATGAACGAGTAGTGTGATGTGTGCATGCGAAGGGACTTACTCTCCATTTTAGAGTCACATTGAGCACATTAAGCTTTGACCCTACAGTTAACCCCGGTTAAGTCTGTTCCTTTGACTTCTCACTCATCCTCATCAGTGCAATAACTGGTGCTCCTAGGGCTGTTCAAACAAAAATGACGTATATCAGACCCTTATTCTTCAAAATAGACTTTGGTGTGCACTGGGTGGTGTTTAGAAACTTATAAAGAATTCTACGTATAACAGGCTAGGATATTTCATTGCTTAATTAAATCATGTTCCGGAACGGGTCAATGTTACTTTACTCTTTGACTGTTTGATGATGATTATGAAATCATGTATTTATTTGGATTAGTTTTCTGTTACGCGATTTGTATACTGGTACGTGCGTGCGAGTGAGAAGGTAGTTGCGTTTGCAGATAATGCACTGGAATTTCTTAAAGGAAAGAAATTGTTTTGTGTGCCAGTAAATAATCAAATTATCGAAAATATTTCAGATACAAGCTGTAGTTCGTAAAATATCAATATTTCATACTGAGTGAATTAAATTGATAAATTATATCTGAATGTCATGAACTATTTGGATTCATACTGCATCGATATGAGCCAGAAAGGAATTTTCCTGACATCTTATGATGCATATCTAATATAATTCAAGTTGTCCTGTGAAGCAAGCACCTTTAATTAACCTGTAAGAATTCCAAATTTGATCTAAATCAATGGAGACAGACACAAAAGACTTTTACATTATTCGTTCATTTTATCCATTTTGTAAAACGACTGCATGATCTGGCTGGAAGGACTCGAGGACTGTGAGGAGATTTGGAGCCTGTGGTGGAGGCTGGTAGGGCCTTTCCACTTTGCGCGATCGTTGCGTTAGTTGCCGCGTGTCCTAGTCTTAGCGGCACAGTCGTCAAATACTTTATATTATTTTTCAGTTTACGTAAGAAAAGGAAATATAAATATCGCTCTGGTATAGTCAGTTGAGAAGCAAATCCAGGAGTTACATAACGTTTTCGTTTATCATTCTTGTGAGTTTATCACGAGATTTATTCAAGATTTTTCACCATTACATCACTATCGTCTCTCTCTTGTACAAAGTGTTCATATAGGGCATCATGTCCAAATGTCCACAATGATAATGTTATGACTAGAAGCGGATCTGTTATAAATTGTTCCCAGCTCACACGTACATGAAAATGAACGCAACGGATGCGGGCTACTAGACCTGCCCTTTTCATCAGCTCTGTGACTCTTGTATTGTTATTCATGAATACGGCTAATAAAGACGATTCTGCATTTTTAAGGAACGACATTTCTTTTAAGCGAATATTACTAGCATCCGGGGTAGCTCAGTCAGTATAGTGACTAGCTACGGGCTGGACGACCGGGGTTCGATCCCCGACAGGGGCAGAGGATTTTTCCTCTAGCCTCTGCGTCCAGACCGGCTCTGGGGCCCACCCAGCCTCCTCTACAATGGGTACCGGGGTCCTTTCCCGGGGGTAAAGTACGGCCGGGGCGTGATGCTGACCACTCACCCCCATCTAGTGCCGAGGTCAGGAATGAGTAGGAGCTATACCTCCACTCCCCCCAAGCGCCTACATGGCCTATAGTGGGACAAACTTTACTTTACTTTTACTAGCAGCAACAGTTAGTGGTTAATTCGCAGAGTGGAAAATACCAAGTCTATACCGTGTTATGTCTAGTTTTGTGGGAGAGTTCCAGTAGAGCTTCTCGGATTCCAGGCCCATGCACTCAAAATTAACGAACCAGGAGACCAGCGTCATCTAATAAGCAGCAAGAAAACCAGTGGATAACAGAGCAGGGTCTTTCACGATGTAATAATGACTTCCCGTTCCCACAGGCTAGTTCTTTGTAAAACAAAGCGACGTTTGTGACATTTAAGGTTCTTACTGTGGCGGGTATGAAGATGGCATCCTCCTCGGATTTTGCGCCGTGTAGTCTCGTAGAAGTTGTCCGACGTATCAGAGGTGCTTGCTGCCTCCATCATCAGGGCGACGAGTAAGCTGGGGTCGAAAAAGCGTTGTCCGGCCAGCAATGATTTACATTTTTAACATCTAAATGCATAGTTTGGTTAACAGTAGGTGTATCTCTCTTATATATACTGTCATTATTTTGTACTCACGGTTACTGGTATTTATTACGAGTCCATATTTTTAACCTACAAATTGATGTACGTTTTCACCATCAGATTAATCGATTAAAGTGTAGATTGTCAGTTCTCATTAACTATTAATTGTTAATTTATTAAAATACGAAGTGAGAGACAACTACAATTACTGTATATCATGTCTTTAAAATGACGAGGTGTACGTATCTTGGTTTATTTATCGGAGATTTATCAACTGTTTATGTTACATAGCATCGACTCACATGATTAGACTGATAAAATAATAGGAGGAATAGTGGTCAGACGCTGTTGTTTAGTGGCAGGTTAATGTGATATTGCGAAGTGTTTGGAGAATTTGAAGCATGTCACTAAAAATGCCTAAATACCGTGTCTCGGGACGAAGTTCGACCACGGAGCATGTAGAACACGTAACAAGAACGTTTACAGTCACACCCGAAGATAGTAAAGATGTGACGAGGGTATGTGGTAATGGACTTGAGTTAGTTATGCCCGCATGCTGCATGTTGGGCGGGCGATTAGCGTGTCCTTGATGGGTACACGGCCAGGGGCCACAATAGGCTATAGTCTCAGCATATTTTCCTGCTACTTCTTTATTTCCATTTAATATTTTTCGGGCCTGTCTTTGTTTCTTTATTGAAGAGACTATCCTGTAATAATATAATGCTCTTGGTGTTGGGCTAGCGTGCTGGACTGTGCGTGGTAAGATTTGATCGGGATCACGGGGAATGTTGTTGTTTTAAACCATATAAAAGTTGTCGTCAACAAAAGATGAATATTTTTTGAAGGTCTGTTAAGTCTACCTTAACATTGTTTTAGGACTCTGTAGAAGGTGGCGTTAGTATCGCTCTCACCTTACAATTTAATGTGGCCGTCATGTTGATAGTACCGGTTGTAGGAAATTGAAATGTAGCAGCCTCTAGTGGCATAATGTCTATACTAAATTTAATAAAAATCCGTCCAACAGTTCTCGAGTTAAAAGAAACGGACAGACACTATTATTTATCTGTGCCCATGAGAAGGTATTTTAATGGCTATTTTGTTTCCATAGAGGTTAAGTATGGAAGCAAAATTCGTCATTGATTTCAGAAGTTATTTGTAAGTAAAATAATTTTAAGCTTCAAAGAGAGACTGGACGGAAAAAGCGTTTACAGCTCATCATCGTGTTGATATCGACATACATGATCTTGTTCGAGACCCGACTAGTTCACGTGGGATTCGTTTTCTTGGCCAATAAATATGCTGCCTAATGAACAGACACACACACACACACACACACACGAAGTCCCACTTGAAGGCCAGACCAGATAGGACACAGACCTCTAAGAGGAAGGCCTTGCTTTAACAAGCAAGTCTAAGTACAGAATTGGCCAGAATTATATGTTCTTTCATAATTTCCTTCTATGACAATGTTGAAACTTCCAATGTGCATGATACTCTTATTATTAAGTGTAACAAGACTGATAAAGTATACAGTACTTAACAGGCGCATTTGACAGACATGCTCGGAAAAGAATTGATGTTTTTGTGTGCTGATTGCCAACGTGCAAGCCTGTCTGCTGATTTATAATGCTACGTGTATAAACAGTACAAAGGTTTCAGTGTTCGTTATTATTACACGCGCACTCTCTAAAAAAGAAAATTAAAATCATAGGCATATAGCTTACGTGATGTATGGTTCAAAGTCGTATTGTAATGGAACACAAAACGAACAGAGCAAAGCAAATCCGATTTAAATGCAATATAAACTCAGTGATGACTCGCTTTTGATTTTTGTTATTGTTCTGCTGAAGTAGCTGATGAATTTATTTTTGTGTGGAGTGAGTTATTGTGATCAGATTCCATGAAGAGAATGTTACGCGCTTGTGCAAAATGTTCGTCAAAATTTTCCGATCTAAATTAAAATCAAGATGGCTGGACAGATTTTCGTAACATTGTCCAATATAAAATTTCTTTAAAATCGGTTTATCCATTATAGAGTTTTTTCCATGCATACGAACAGACGAACGAACCGAGCGATTTTAATAGACGCTCTGAAAGTAGGCGAACGCGTCTAAGAATCTTAAGTTTTTAGGAATTTGTACCGAGAACAGAAATTACAAGTATCAGTCTTGTAATTATTTCAGCCTTGCTGTATGGACGTTATTACTGTATTGACTTATATTCGTAGTAGTGGTGGCGTATTATGGTTTCTTACTGCAAAGAAGGCACACACTTAATGACGCAGAAATTAGTAATAGAACATGTTATGCAGTCTCGTTCTCTGAATGCGAGGAGTTAGTCACTTTTTATACTGCACTGTTTGCAAACTTACGCTTCAAGACTGGTCTACAGCTAATGGCCTGTCTCTACTTTCGATTATTATAGCCAAACTTTTTTTCCCGGTTGAAAGAAAAATACAAGAAAATCGTAGGCCTATTATCAGTATGCTAACACACATAAGTAATGTAATCTGCTTTGTGGCTGGGTGTAGTTTTATTCTTAAGATTGAATAGCCTATTATGTTTCTTTTTTTTTTCTTGTACGAACCTTGACTAAAATGTACTCTCTGTAAGACAGTTACACTAAAGCTTCTGTTCTTTATTCTCAGTCTGTTCGAGTAGAGAATACGCTTTTGTTAGTGTCTAATTGTTATAGATTAATTTGAAATCTCCACTTTGCCCGTATTAAACCATGTATGTGCTATTGTAGACGTATACCAACTGTTTTTGGGCCTCTTAAAGTCAAAAAATCCCCACTGGAGGACAAAATACATTTCGACAACTAGGTGACGAACCAACTCCGCGGATTAAAGTCCTTTTTTATGAGCTAATAGTAGCTTATCTGGCCAGTAAAATCCTCGCCTTTTGTGAAAACTGACTATTTATTACCGTATTGACGCGGACTGGACCCTATCCTCAATCAAATTAATCTACCTTATATTCGTAAGAATTTATAACTTGTGTTGGGCAAGGCCGTGGTCTAGGCAACATGGAGTTTTCCTCCGGGGGGCTTCCCCGGTTTCTCTGTGGCATCCCAACAATTACTCCATTCACACACACAGAAGAAGGCAATGGCAAACCACTTCTGAATCATCTGCCAAGAACGTATATGAACAGGTCCCAGTCCGAGAAAAGGATGGAAGGATCCTGTTCGTATGGACCTGTCGTCAGACAGAACACTAAATAAATAAATAAAATATTCGTAAAGTCTTTATACTTAAGACCAGTTTTAATATTTTCCACTGATCTACACGTAGGTCTCTTAAGTGGTTCTTCCCATTATGTTTCCCGACTGAAAATCTATGTGCATTTATCATTTTACCATGCTTGCTACGTACCCTTCCCATCGTCACCTTGATTTAAGTTACTCTTCCACAGTTCGGTTTTTTTACCTAGGCATCCTGTCTTAACTTTCAAATCCACGTTTTTTTGCACTGTGACGAATTTCTACGCCAATTTAGAAATCAAGCACAGTTATAATTTCTTTTTACATTTTAATTTCTCGGTTTCTGCGTAGAAGAGGGAAGCATAAAAGATTCTGAACAAGAGACTAGCAAAAATTGCCCGAATTTATTATATTTGAAGCCTAAGTTCTTTGTAAACGTAGTTTTGCTATGTTGCTGTCGTTCCAAAAATAGTGCAGCTCTGCCACATTAAAATAACATAGAAGAAAAAAAAAACTCGTGTCTTTCAATCACGTATTGTAATCTGTAACAGCTGTCATTATATTTTCTTTCAGCTGCATTAGCTGATTGCGAGACGTGTGTACAATAGCGTGCGACATGAAGGAAAACTGGTGAACGTCCTCGCACATTAAATGCTGTGTAGCGAAATATAACAAACGATAGCATCTCAAGGCAATCAGGAAAGAGAGAGAATTGAATTACGACAGTCCTTTTCCTAAGTGACTACATTTCAGCCTCCACACATCAGTCGCATTTCTACAGCCGTAAACCTATATTCAGTACAAAATAAACGTGTAAAATTTATTGACTTTTTATTTTATTAGTACAAGGTTTGAGATTTATTTAGCGCAGGTAGGCCTATATTTTTACACCATACGCGTCCTGAGGAATGCATTTCCCTTTCGTAAAGCACGCTTTAAGGTATTGAGAAGTCTTCAGTACTTCAAATGTTTTGGATACTTCAGTATGGATTGTATTATTCTTCTTCCTCTTTTCTTTTGATCTTGCAGGTCGCTTGTCCGCCCACAGCTGTATTAGCATTTCTCCCTCGTCCAGTTTCCAATTTTCTACACGTTTCCCACTCAGCAGTGTTCATTCTTTGTGTTTCTGAATATCCTACTTTCTTTTGTTGAATTGTGTTGTATGCCGTACCTTTTTTATCTTTCACGTCTTGTGTCACGGGTTCTATGAAAGTCGTTCTTCCTTCTTTGAGACCTGTTTGGGGTTGTTAGAGGGTGCAAGAGTAAGGTATTTTGAACGGAAGCCCTTGTGTATATTTCTTTAAATTACAGACCTGAAATGTTTGGAAGCTCTAGAAATAAAATGTGGTCTGAACCACGAAGAGCACGTGAAGCCCTTTAATTGAGAGCCCATTGAACTGTGAAGTTTACTGAAAGGACGAGACCCTGGTAACATCGGTTACAAAGTTCCTGCGCCGGATATTCGATCCAAAGATCCGCAATACGTAGGCGGTCCGCAATGTTTTCGAAGCTGGCGACACGGCATATAGAAATAACGGATGCATATAAATAGTCGCCCATATTCGCCAATAGTCGAATAATATAGCTCGTCAGTGAAGGAAAATAACAAGAAACCTATAACTTCCATATTGTTACTATAACCAAATTGTTGTAACAAGAAGGACAGTTGTAACATGAGGTAGGAACCTGCCGATCGATATAATAGACCAATAGAATAACAATGAACGCCTCCTTTAAAGAAAATAAGAAACAAAGCTTGTACATCATCATTATGCCATGTATGGGCTAGTCCGAGCCACTCCCAAGTCCAGTAGAACAACTTCAGTACGATTTTCTGGTCATTTTTCATTTCTCGATTGCTTTTCTTTGTCGATTACGCCAATCACTACACAAATATAGAGACACCAGTCAACAACTTGCAATTCGTAATGCTTACAACAAAGTATTACATACTATATTACTTGAACGAATCATGCGTTTAACACCATTTGTCATAATCGCTTCCTCACATCTTGATCCACTTCGTGTATTCTAACTCTCGACGTATAACTTTTAAAAAATCCCAGGCTTCGTGTCTGTATATTTTTCGGCTTTTAACAAGCATTCTATCAGTCGACGACAAAGATGGCTTACGTTAACAACTGTGGGGCAAAACGTGGACGCACCCGTTTCCAGTAAGCCAAGTAGTTAATGCACGGCTTGACCTGAAACCAGGTTGATCCCTTACGTTTAGTGGTGCTAACCTGAAGAAGCCTTCACAAAAGTGCTCTTTACACAATTTGTAAACCTACGCGTATATATCATCTCTCATAGTCGATACGTGCCTGACTACAACGATTAATGACGTAATTAAATCAAAACACGTAGGCCTAGAAGTCATGTTAAGATTTTTACTAATGACAAAGTTATCTTGGTAGGCCTGCATTTTGAACCTTTAAGAACTGTGTGTTAAATTGCGCTGAGTCTCCCATTACGCGGACAGATTTAAATGTAAAATGCCTCTACAGGTTCGAAGCGATCCTCGTTAGAGGGAAAAATTGTCCGTATGTAAAGATATATGTTGATAAATCTCATTTTACGTGGGGCAGAAACACGCCCCAGGGAATTTACGTACGTTGTGTTTCAATTTTAATTACTTGTTTAATAAATGTTTGAAACAATACCGGAACTAATTACACTGAGAACGTAACAATTTATTGTCAGTCAGAAGATGAACAACTGGAGATCTCTTTGCGCTGTTTACGTTATTGTAATCTGCCCTTGAGTGTACATTACTCGAAAAACAATAAATTATACAACCACATAAGTCAGGCGTATCTATTGCGATGTATGAGATTTATTTCGTTCTCAATTGTTCACTAACGACATATTTTTATTCGGCAGGAAAACATTATTCTTGAACAAACGGAAATCTGAAGTCCACCGAAATCATATATCAAAGTTTCTTAAGGATTAAAGTCGTCTTATTTGTGTGACGATTATATGAAATCGAGTTTGCACTGTAGAACTTTGTGGCGAGCTGAAACTTTGTATTGTGAGACAAACAGGCCGAAGGAGTTGGACGTGTGTTGTTTACTAGGGAAGATAAAAGAATATCGGGCCACTCGGTACTTCACGTCAGGTGGTAATTGGTTTTGATTTCTGCTCCAGCTGCTTCACACAGCTCAAGTTTGTATACTCTTGTACCTTAATCTGTTTATACATTGCGTCATGTTGAAGGTCTACAAACTCCGCTGGCCGTTCACTCATTGTTTTGTCTTCTCTGGAGACAGCTGTGAAAACTTTATCTTCAGAATCCAAAGGATATCAAGGAATTTGTTTGAAGATAATAACACAACTGCGGGAGGAAAAGTTGAAATTATACAATGATGAGAATTCCATCTTTTTATTCAAATGTTTGGGTAAGAAGGGTAAATAATAGTAATATTCATGTAACAGTAATGCTGAACTATGTTTTATATGTGTGTGTGTGAAAGAGAGAGAGACACACACAGCCTAAAGTACCCCAACCCCACCCAACCTAACCTAACCTAACCTAAGCGAACCCTGCCTTAACCCCTGGAGTGATAATATCGTGACCTTGACATGACATTGACATCCGTGACCTCAACTTGACATGAGCATGGTCCACCTTTAAATTACCTTGAAAATTTTGAAGGCCTCTATTCTGCAAACCCTTGGGCTAATATTGTCAGTGTCTTAGCTTGTGCCGCCCTCATCGCTTCGAAGGAACCGTATACAGAACTGAGTCTGTGGTACTGTGTAAGTGATTTATCTCCAAGGCTTTTTTCTGTGTCCACATTGTTTATAAAACCTTGTGGTATTTAGCCGCATGCAATATGAAACAGAACATCAACAGCAAGGATTTTACTGTAATTAAGATTAAAGCGTGTAACAAAATTCTGTTTTAGTGCATTTAGAAGATAGACCGAGTTCCAGAGAATGGAAAGATTGCGTATTCGTAGTACTTGAACATAATAAAACAATGAAGTTGCTTCTGACCTGTTGTGTGGCCAGGGTGTTTATCATTGTAAGTGAAAGAGATGTGGATCTTCTCCACGTGTTGTGCTTGGCAAAAGGCCCTCAACTTTAGAGATCTCTGTCCTGAAAACATTGATCATTGTATTATAGAAAGGAGCCATGTAGCATGATGTCATAATGAAGACGTAACGTTAATGAAGTGTAATCATTTTTATACGTCGTAATAACATCACGGATGTTGCATACGAGATGTTGTTATGATACTCACTAAGTGTCGAGGCTAAATAGAAGACGCCAAGGGCCAAACCACCAACAGATCTGTCATTTTTCTGTATAATAATAACGAACCGTGGGACCTCTGTCATGCTGGTTGCACGAATTACGTTCCACAAATATTCAAGTAGTGCCATGTTTGGGTTCCAAGGACGTTCGTTGATCCGGACCCACGTAATATCAACTTGCTGACTTGACGGAAATGCCTTTACAAATAGGATTACTCAACTATTGAGCTGCAAGGTTTGATTCTGTACATCCAAAGCTAAATCTGTTTGTCTTCAAATAAAATCCTGTACCCATGTTTTCCACTGCTTATATCCAATTTTAAATCAGCACGTGAGACAGAAATAGGTTCATGAATTCATCTTGTATAACTCCTAAATGTTTACAGATCTGTAGTGAAGTCTGAACGTAACTGTATGTGTTAAGAAGAAGTGGCTTATGAATCTCAGTCGGTGTAATACCACGCTGTGGTACCACCAGTTTACCGGGATTAGCAGTGGCCCCAGAAATTAGAACGAAGATAACAAGAATTGAAATTGAATAACATGTGTTGGTGGTGAGTGAGATGTGGCTAGCTTATCGTTCATACAAACAATGAGAGGAAGAAAATGCAAAAATTAAAGTCTACACAATTATCGGCACTGGCTTTTTGGAAGATTTGTTTGATTACGTCTGGGGAAACAAAATTCAACTGCTTGGTGCCCGGAGGTCCGAAACAGAATTGGTATCGTTATGCAATATTTTTTTGTTATTAATTAGTCTTACTTTAAGCTAAATTAAATATCTTATATTATTGCGTTATGAAATTTATAGTTTTAATCAGTTCACGTAAGTGAAACCGTTGAAAGGTGTGTATTTTACCGGTGCGTTCTCAGTCTTGATTTCCATACTCATTAATTTGTACAGATACAAGTCAATTTTTGCAAATATAATCATACCAGAGATATCACACTTACGCACATGGAATTAGAACTTTTTTTTAAAAATATTTGTTGCACGGAAAAGTTTTTAAATGAACGGTGTAAATGACATATATATTTTCAGGTCATGAAACAAGTTTTGCGCGTATGATAAGCTGCTCTTTAACAAAGTCGATACTGCGCGTGTTTATAAAGCCGATATGAACCAAACTGAAATGCGCTCAATAAATTTAGTACAGACCTTAGATTCCATTTCATAAAAATCTACCCAATAATTTCGGAGATGAAACGTGAACGGGCGTACAAAAAAAATTCCCCATTTTATTAGCACGTATAAAGGACGCATAACGCGCATGTCTTCAGATAAACATCGAGATAATAACGGTTGTTTTACGAACCAGAACCCTTGGAACATGATGATGGGGGGAGACGCTTATCTGAGTTGTGTCTGTGTGATGCGGTTTTGAGATTACATGAATGTGCTTCACGTATCACAACTGAAAGGTGTTGAGTAACCCGACTAGAGCTGTAGATTTCGTCACTTCTCAACAAAGCCACGGTCACAGATGAGCTGCTGCACAGCATCAGCGAAAAAAACTTGATATTTCCACGGTCACACGCATCTTGTGTTAAAATTTTTGTCAGATATCGACCAGTTCGTTGTGTTGCTTTTGTTAAGGTTAATTCATTGTCGCAAAGGAAAGTGTCTATACGTACTACATCATATTCTAGTTTTGTTCAAAGCACATATGTTTCGTTGATTTTTGTAGATTAGAACCTTTTGATAGATAGGTTATACAGCTTAATGTGGTGACTGTTACCTGCCTTGGCTAATTAAGGACCTTGTATCTGACCTTCTGTCGTAGCCTTTGTATCGGCCAACACTCCCTTACAGGCGGATCTGGTTTTGTCTGGATCCATAAGGGACTCAGATCTGGAAATGACTGTCGTCTAGTAACACTCAATTTCTTCGTTTTTCTCTAAGTTTCACGTTTACAGTCAAAAACAAGAAATAGGATTTCTTTTTTGTAAATTTAACTGTGGCGCTATGAAATTACATCATCGTTTCGATTATATTCCCATAATATAAAGTGCAAAATTCGATTAAATATGCTTTTTATACTCATCTTGTAGTCAGAAACGTGAACAGCTGTTAAATATTCTGGTTTTGTTTAACACAATGCTATCGGTTTTGATCATCCGAGTATCTGATACAAAGTTACGAAGAGGAGGTAGCATTTCGTGTTACTATACAAAGTAAGATTTTGGGGTAATGCTCACATTTCTGTAACACCCCTCAAAGAAAAATAAAGTCGACCCATTCCCTTCCAATTCCCTATTGAAATAAATGCGTTATGAAGACCGTTTGTATTTTCTTGAAAGTCTCTTAAGAATGAGTTTCTTCACTCAGTTCTTTATTTAGATAAAATATAGTCTGTGAGTTTGACATGATTTTTTTAATGGTGAAAATTTAATGAGAAATTTTAGAAATTCCTGCCTTAGATGAGGTCAACCCTTTAAAGCTGAAGCTCTCTTACACAACTTCTCATATGACGACACCAGAGAAATAAGATACAACAGTAGTAATGCGACGCCTGCTAAAGATTCCTTCGTTAGCGAGCATGAGCTGGTGAAACCGCGCGCCACGACGGTCGAAAATACGAAGTTGGAATATCGACACAGAGCATCGCAACGCCTTTCGCCCCCAACGCACCACATGATGTCATACCTGGCACAAATGAACATCGGAATGACATCGGACACGATGTTGAAAAACCAACGGTAAGACTTGCCATGCCACTCGTTCATAAGCATACAAACGACGCCACAATTAACGCAGGGGAACTTCAGGAGGCCATTGGAATTTACTCTAGAAAACGACGCTGTGTGGCGACGTCACCAAAACAAGCAATAATTATTATTGATAATTTTCGGGATGCCTTTGTACACAAAGTTACAAAACAGACGAGTATCGCGATACCTTTCGTCGTAATGCCCCCAAATGCCATGAACCTCGAAATGTCGTCGGACATGCCGCTGGAAAACCTACGTCAGTCATCGACTCAAATCCCAACCTAACCCAATCTGTCGTGACCTGTCCTGATCTGCCCTGACATGTCAAAACCTGTCCCTCCGTGACCGCCACTAAACTGAAGGTCGATGTATCGTGACACAGACTTTATCTCATCAGTTGGTAGATCCTGCTTTGCGTGATAAAAAAATTAATAACATCACCTCCCCTTGTAAATAGAAGTAACCCCACCCTTATTCCCTACTCTATAAAATTAAAAATTCTGAGTGAAACACCATTCATACATCTCGTAAGAAGATTGTGAAAGCCTGATCTTACGGAAATATGCTCAAACCTGCGTTTGTATGACCCCGTTTACTTCATGTTAACATTTCATACGCAATATATGATTAGAGCTAGTGCAACGCTTAGTCATATAGACCTACAGTTCAATTACAACTGAATAGCACTGAAAGTCTAATTGATACACATGAGAGTTGGAGTTTTATTTATGCAAGAAGGAATATTATTTTTATTGCTTGCCGTACAAACACGTCAGACCTGAAATGTTAAAAATCGTGCTTCTTAAGACCAAATATTGAATTACGTCATGACCAGTCTATCTAGAATTCTTGTATAACACTCGTTCGCTTGAAATATCTGAACTTTGGTTTGTTGAGCATGATTATAGTTCCCATGCAATTATATTGCAGTGCATTAAAATGCAATTTACTGTTATAAAAATATTGTCTTGTAGTGGCATCTTTATGTCACCCAGAATCGGTTGACGTACCGTTATTTTCAGGATTGCTAACAACAGAAATGTTTAAATTACGTGACTGACATAGGATATTCTCAGTTACGTTAAACTGAAAATAAAGAATGTTAGTAAATGTAACCGTTGTGACCGAGGTAAATTTGAGTATGTCTTCAAATTTTATTGAAACTCGAGAATATTAAATTTTATGCAAATCCGTTCACCTATTAGTGTCCTCGTTATGTGTACGGACAGACTAATGGATGGACGAAAGTGATTTAATAGGCGCGGGGTTTGAACGAGCCTAAAAGTGAATGAGCAATGTCGAACATACATTGAACTTGTCACCAAGAAAATACAAGAAGTGTGCGGATAATTTTGGTCCTGCTTGGCGTGGGCCTTGTGCCGCTTGGTCTCTGGGACCGTGAGTTCGAATCCCACTCAAGCCATGGATGTCTGTCTGTGTTGTGCTGTCCTGTGTACAGGTAGAGGCCTTGCGACGGGCCGATCCCTCGTCCAAGGAGTCCTACCGAATGTCCATAGATCGAACCAACGAAAAGTTGGGACCCGCAGTGCTCAGACACTTGAAGAACGGGTCGTTCCCAGTATCCCAGTTGTAGTACTTCGCACACTGTGTATCTCGGCGTTGCATTTTGAGACATAAAACATAAACTTCATAAGGAATGGACGAACAATGAAGTTTATTGGCAAGTTGATCTCGTGGGCGTATCTAACCGTGTATTACATACATAATCGCCCCCCCCCTCCCCCCCGCGTTGTCAGACTTATAACAAAAGGTCCATGGCTAGCTGCAAGAGCACGATCCTTGGTCGTTCATCTTCGAGTACTAGGCGAGGCTCTTTTGTTACTCCATTCACTTTTACCATTCTTGCCATAAGAGAAACACTGCGTTGTGCCGTCAGTTTAAACGCGGACAATATGGAGCACGAAAGCGAAACTACAAGCTAGATATTTGTCTAATCTGCTTAAGGACTCTTTACAATACAGAACTGGGTGTATAAAAACTAATTTCTTCTGTCAAGCGTAACGACGTGTAGTAGATGTTTATTTTACTGTCCTTGTGTAGAAACAACATCTGCAAAAACCCCATACAAATGTCACAGTCTGTCAATTGATTGCATGAAATGTCGTGTGAACGTGACACGTTGGAAGATGTCTTACCGCTACTTGTCACCTCAATTGCTTCTTGAAAGCTAAAGTTTTCCTTGTGCTTAATTAAGCACCACACCTCGAAGATGTAACCGTGTTATTTGTTAAGTGAAGTCTTATTGGGGAACCCACAGTATGTATAGTGTGGAGTGTACAGCTTTACGTGTATGTGTATGTAGTGAAAGCATATTACGTAAAACTCATTGCGAATTATTTAATGTTCTGTGTTGATATTCTTTAAAAATATGTTATTTTGTACTGATATATATATATAACAATTAAACTCCATTGGCCAACTAGGCAACACGGAGTTTTTCTCCGCGGGCTTCCCCCGTTTCTCCGTGGCATCCCAACAATTACTCCATTCACACACAGAAGAAGGCAATGGCAAACCACTTCTGGATCATCTGCCAAGAACGTATATGAACAGGTCCCAGTCCGAGTGAAGGATGGAAGGATCCTGTTCATATGGACCTGTCGTCAGACAGAACACTAAATAATAATGGCCAAATAAGTCTTGGAACATTCCCAAAAGATCTTCTCTTTATTTGACCGTGCAAATAATATTTACTTTTTAACTCGAAGGTTTGTCTTCATTCCAAAGTCTGTTACTGACGCTTCCTAAATACAGAGTGACATTTGTAAAATATTTTATTCACGTTGTAGAGATTGCTTCTGTTCTTAGATTTAAGTTACTATTTATTACCGCAAAATGAAGGGCTTGATGGGAGGTAGCATTTCTCGTTGCAAAAATGTATGTCCTTTTACTCCATTTGTGTTTTGTTTTTATGATACAGTTACGGAACGTTTTGAATGCGCATTTTTCTTACGACTTCGCGCAAAGTCCTTCGGAAAAACGTGACAGATGCGTACACTGTCATCCCGAAGAGGATAAACTACTCTATTTTCCATATAATTTTGAGAAAAGTTGTCGCTGCTGACATTCATCTTGGGAGTTCCTATTCGTATATGCGCATGCTAAATGGGCACTTATTCTAGGAGATTCTTTTGTATTCTCGTAAAGATTCCCATAGGAATGGGTTCTGAGTGTTCTTCCAGGAGTCACATGGGAGACACTAGTATTTTTTCAGTTGTCGTAGAAATACGTAATTTTGGAAACATTTTCCATGAAAATAACTTTATAATGTTTTTCTAACATTAATTTAGAAGCAGCTGTATTAGTTTATGTCTATTCGACTTCTATTGCTGTCCTTCGTAACAACCTTTACACGTTGTGTATGCTAACAGCAAACAGAAACTCCTTGGGAGCTTTCTTTCCACAAAGTTCACAAACTAAGATTCCAAAATCACTTAATGGAGTGACTGAAGTTGTATGTCAGTTTCCGCTAACCATTATCAAGTGAATTTCATTTCGGTAGAGAGTGATTAAATAAAACTCTCACTTCACAGAGGGCTGACGGTGTCTGAGCCTATTTGGTTAAATGTTCATAACGAAATACGTAATTTATGTCATGAATTTTTGTACTGCCTGCAGGTTATTAGAAATCAGGTAGAATTTTATTTTATTTTATTACAGACAGTGCCGGTAAGACTCAAACTTTCAACTTCCATAAAATACGTCTCTCCATAAGGTGGGATAAAGAAAATTGCTACATGTATCTTTTAGTATAGGCCCATAGACGCATAATGTGAAGTGAAATAATATACATAATTTTGTGTTTGTGACACAATTTATTAATTTACATTAACTTTTAACATTTTGTTCCAATTTTGAAATGTCTCTCTGAGAAGTCAGGATAAATGCTTGATCTTTCTTATTTAATTTCGTATCACTCATCACGTCAAACTGCGGGAAATTAAACGCAGAAAAAACAACAAAACCCTGTTTTACGATAGACGTCCTTTATTTATACCGAAGATATCATCTTTAACTCCATGTCACAGTTTAAATATTTCTGAATACGGAACCCTAGATTCATCTCCGCATTTACAAAAGCGCCACCAGTGTCCGATCAACCTAATAACAAACCCGTTTCGAATATTAGGTCAGCCCTCCAATCTACACATAGGACTACCAAATAGGTTTTCCAATCAATATTTTGTAAGTATTTCTAGCTTCTATTCTTCCTGCTGTGACTCGAAACTTAGTCTGTGTAGTGACAACTGTCTTTTGGCCGATGTAATATTTTGTATGTCGGTGAGTTGTAAGGTCAAGTAGTTTATTGTTTTAATTATGAGGTCGAGGATAAAAAAAACTGTCTGGACAGCGTTCAGTGCGGGATTGCTTACCCCGGAACTCTTCATTAGATCCGCCTTCTGTTGTGAATACTGTGGACACAAGAGGACAGTGCATGCAACGACGAAGGTCACATTTTTACAGACAGAGAATCGTTAATATCTGTTTCGCTCTGTTGTTATAGTTATCAGACAGACTGTAAAAGTTTTATTTACTTTCTCATTGTATTCCTGCTTTCCGCTGCTCCAAAGAAACTTAGTGGGTCGTATGCATTGTATGCTGTAGGCCTGTGTAATCTTGGCAGACCCGGAATGGATGCAGTAAAGCAACTGGCTAGGGACCACAAAGCCGGGATCGATTCTCGGCGAGGGATTTTTCTCGCCATTACGATACCAAGACTGTCACAGGTCTTTCCCATCAACCTTTCCCAATGAGTTCATGGAGCTGAATGAATAAAGCGGATGGAGCCTGAAGGCGACCACTAACTTCCATCTAGTGCCGAGGTATTGAACGCGTGGAGTTTGTGGAGAGATTTCAGGTTCTCATGGAAGCGAGTACTAAGACGACTGTCATGTAGGATGTTGCGTCTAGTAGAGGTATATCGCCGTTCCAGAGGTGCCTGCTGCCTCAGTCATCGGAGCGACTACATAGCGCAACATCCCATAAGACAGTTATCGGAATAGAGTTTATTTTCATGCCCACTCGCTCCACGATGCTATAGTTTAGCTCGCGCTTATCTGAACAACGTAAGCTTCGGATTAGAATCGTCTTAAAAAGAGAAGCTGAAGACATGGGGTGATGAGTCGATGCTGCTCAGAACAGGTTTTGCTTAACCGTGACTCCACGGTAGCAGCAGAAGAGCCTGTCCTCTTCGTGACCAGGGTCTCATCCTCACCGACCATGTAGGAGCGTGTGTGAACCCGTGTCATCAGGGTCTGTGTATAGTGATACGAAGGGCATTAGCATATTTTAAAACAGTTCGGAAGCCAATCAACTTTTAAGCCGCTCTTAAGTTACGCACACACGTACTAACGTCTTCCAAAGTTATTCCGTGTGAACACGTTTACGATAAAGACTCTCAAACCCAATCCTCTTAAGTCCTAGAGTTTCAGCACAGACTTATGTGACTCATTGATTGCTTCGCTGTGCATCCAGCAGGAGTTACCCCAGCCAAGGAACGTAAGCATTTAGAAAAAGGAAGGATTTATGTTTCCCCAGAGTCTCTCGAATAGGCTGTATAGGTCTACATGGTTTCGTTGACGAAACGTAAGACTCTAAGTAAGAGTGTATTTGATGTGAGTTATTCGTATGTAGTCAGCGCAGGCCTGTCTAAAAGAGACCAAAAAACAGACGGCTGGAGAAAATTGCACGATTACACCGAGCGGAAAATATCTGCGCATCTCTTAACGCGCGTTATTTTATTTGTCTCAGGCCCAAAAATTATTAAACAAACCGATTTAAAGCGACTGCAACATTAACACAGCCAACCAGAACATAATCTGAGGAGCAGGGCTCTTCTTGAGACGCTGGTGTCCGATCAACTAATCAGCTTTGTTTTCTTCATGGAAACCGAATATTCATTACTGTAATCGTTACCTTTAGCCAGATGAATCCAATCCACGTATTTAAATTCGTATCTTATGTCTGTCTAGGCTCCGTTGTGGGGAAAGTGTAATAGAACTGACACTTTGTTATAGTTATTTTATTTTTTTTAAACATTTTGTACTTTCCTGTCTGCTTCCATTCTTTTTGTTTTTCCGGCGTCCTGATCAGGGTTTTATTTTTAGTGTTCTGTCTGACGACAGGTCCATATATTATGAACAGGATCCTTCCAACCTCTTCAGGTTGTCAGGGACCTGCTCATACATATATACATTCTTGGCAAAGATGATCAGAAGTGGTTTGCCATTGCCTTCTTCTGTGTGTGAGTGGAGTAATTGTTGGGATGCCACGGAGAAACCGGGGAAGCTCCCGGAGGAAAACTCCGTGATGCCTAGACCACGGCCTTGCCCAACACAAGTTATAAATTTGAGCACCACCGGAAATTGAACCCGGGACCCCAGGCTTACAAGGCTAGTGTAAGGGTATGGCCTCGCATTTCTCCAATTTCCCCTTTTTCTGCCTCACTCCAGTCCCCCCCACCCCACCCACCCACAGCTCCGACCAAGATTCTGCCTTGTCCGACCTACTCCTATGTTTTTATACACCATTTCGCTGGTGGCTTATTCAATTCCCTGATAATGAAGGCAGAAAGCACCTCTGAAACGTCATAATTTTCTTCCATAAATTAAATATGAGCGATATATTATAGTTTTTTATAAAGCGTGACCAGCTTCTTATTGCCTTCCCTGAAAAGTACAGAAAATAAAATCCTTATGTCAATCAAAAGTAGTGAAAATCAGTTACTCGTCGGGGCGTTTATTTTTTGTCAGTATTTTATTAGGCTGCTATGAACTAGGCTTGATGCCTTATTAGTTTGTAATGCATTAACAGAGTGTCAGGGCCATATCTAGTTACAATTTATGATCCTGGAACTTATGCAGCATGGCTGTATTTTGTTATTTATGGAACGCCATACCAAACTTAAAATGAAGGAACTGTTTGGCGGCCTAGTGATCTTTCTCCTGTCACGTAGAACGTGAAATCGTGTGTGTGTAAACTTTACACACTTACACTGTAAAGTATCTTGTAAATGTTACTTTTTCGCCAGTGTGTTTCGCCGCGGGGAGCTGACGACAAATGACATTAAATTCCTTGGGGACGTGGTACATGACGTGGCACTAAGTATGACATTCGTCTGTGTTATGTTGTTCCTATTAACTGTCAATTATCACAGCTAATTTCATGCAGAAGCTGGCACCTACCTAAGTAGGCACACCCATCATGCAAATGAAATGGCACATTTAAACCAGTTTTTCTGGCCTAGTGCTCTGCAGTACTAAGTGTGTGTGTGCTATCCCTCTGCTAAAAATCTCGATGATGCAACCGGAATTCGAAAACTAAGGACCAGGTACTTCAACGCTTTATTTCAGGAACTTCAAGATTCTGAACCTGCCTATTAAGTGATGTGTAACCATTGCTTCTGGTAGCTACTCCCTACTTACCGAATACGGCGATCAGATGATTTGCAGTCTGCTCAGGGGTGTGTTGTTAATTTGTTAGCAAGGGGCTTGCACCAGTAAGCTATAATTTAAGTAGGATTCAAGTTTTTTACAGCGGTAATTTCGAATATAGCTGTCCTTGCTGCCATCACCATCAGGGCGATCACCCCGATGATGGAGGCAGCAAATATCTCTGAAACGTTGACAGATTTCCACCACACTGCACGGCGCTATACTACATAGCAGACAGCTGTCTTACGTTATATTTTAATTTTAGTTTTCGTTTTGTCATTTCGAAGTAGGAGCGGGAAACGTGTATCGATGTTCTGATACTGGTGTATCGCCTATGTAATCTGATATTTTCTGTACCGATAACAAAATGCTGTGATAATTAGAAAAAATGACAATTGGCTCACGCGAGCCCCTTCGATGCCCTTGCTGCGAGTCCATGTTCCTGACACGTGTTTCGGCGGCCTCGGATTTTATTCTCGACTTGGAGATAAGATTGTGGTTTCACTCAGTCCCTCCAAGCAAAGGCTGAGATGGTATCTTAAAACAGACATTTGTTGCTTCACTTAGCTAACTTTGCAAATTATTTATTAATAACAATCCTATAATTCAGGTTGTATGTAACGTAAATAGCATCTCTGAATATCCCGAGAACTAACCAGTCCTCTTGAATTGGGTTCTGTCAAATTTGAGTGGAGTTCAAATTTGTAGAATTGTGTATTTGGCGAGAATGAAGGCGATCTGTTGAGAGTGTGGTTCTTGTTTGTTATACCAGAGGTATAATTCCCCTCGAGATCTAATTAATTATGAATGATGGTTTTACGTGATTTCCCTAACTTTAAGCAGTTAAGCCGATAATGGCCGCTTTCTTTGCGCTCACCAACTCGAAATTCCCTGCCATCTGAAGACTGACATCAGTGCACAGACCTCCAAAAAACGAACCTACAGTTGGGACCTACCATGTTTGCACGATAGTAATGCGTCTGACACCCTTCTGGGAGGTGCACGGTTCGAATTCCGGCCGGATGCTGGGTGTCCGAATAGACAAGGCCACCACCTTCTATATTCCTCCTGGTGTAGCAATCATAGCATCTCGTCAAATCTTAAAGAAAAAACCCCCCCTAAGCAACAAATATAATTCCTTAATTAACCAAATAGCCAGCCATTACTTACTCTGATTACTTCACACAAGTTAATTGCCTCTGTTGTAATGATTATTCCAACACGGAGATGTCTTTTGTTAATTTCATTACATGATTTTTTATACCGTTTGCCCATATAATTTGGCGGCAGTAAATAGGTTTATTAATTGATTGTCTACGTTACAACGTAAGCAAGAAAGTTTATTAAGTGCAGCCTTGTGACCTAGTTATACATTTCCTCTTCCTTAGGTAGCTAATATTAATATACCTGTTTCACTGTCCATGAAACAAATACACCATTAACTGCGATATTATGGGCTGGATCCCACCTGCTACTAAGCAAATATATGAACTTATCTACCTTCCATTCCTGTCGTAAAACGTCGGTTTATGGCCGAATAAAATCTTGCAACATTACACACACCACAAATGATTTAACTACACTGTAAAACTGTCCGGCTTGCTTTCTGAAACTCCCTAGTTCGTAACGACAAATCAGATGTCTATTCGTTCTGCATGAATGTACTTAGTTCCTCTAAGTCACTGTTGGTACGATTGATACATTCCTTTTCTGCTGTACGAATTATAATTATTGTAACATGCATAACCACCTCCGCAAGCCGCTCAGAAAATAACCCAAAACAATGCAACCCACTGTTAATCTTTGTTGTCAAACAAAGTAGGGCGTACCTGTGTGTGATTTACATTAAAATGTATCTTGGAGAGAATACCGTTTAAAATTTTGTGTGCCTGAAAATGAATAAATTATGCTTACGTACAGCCACGAAAATTTTGTACAGGCGACCTGGTATACAAAAAATGTATGGTCTCTGACCAATAGGGAGTGCAGACGAAATCATCTTAATACCATTGATTCCAAAGCGTTGGACCTGGAACATCAAGTCATATAAGAAGGATGTTAAAAGAGATTAAATTGCGGGTCTCATAGAACCATACGGCAAGGCTGTCATTGCAAAAATTCTCAAAACACTAACTATTTTGATCCTCGACTCAAGTTCCTGGTTGGCAGGTTTTTGAGACGCAGATCAGCTGACATAAATAAGGTGCAGTAGGAACGACGACTGTCACAAAGACCTGACTGATTTAAAAATGGTCGTCCGTGAAACACGTTTGGCCTACCTCTTCATATCAATAACTTGTTACCCTCGTGTTATCTGCATTTGTGAGAGGATTCTATATTTACTAGATGTGATCTATGCACCACAAATCACACCTGTTGTTGTGAATGAAAGAGGAAAACCCCGCGACAAATCTTAAAGTGATTCTTATTCAAATTCTTAGTCTCGTGCTTACAGAAGCATAACGCGGAAACCGCATCCATCACCTTGTTATTTTACCGTGTTCGTCTACCGTGCACTGACTGACGTCAATTGTCACTGGATGATGATATTAGCCACAGTGAACTTGTATCTTGTCTTCTTGAAACATCACAACTGTGTTGCCCAGGTTTGATGACACGAGGGCTGACCAGTTCATGTCTTCTGTACCAGAACTCATGATCAGTTCACGTTCGTGAGCAACTGCCTCGGCTCAGGTCACTGTTAAGGAAACGCCTTCTGTCCTCTCATACCTGCAGAATTACCACATAGATTTCCGAATGGTTCAAGTGCTGGTCTTCTGTTAAAAAAATATACTTTATGCTATGTTTATGAAGTTTATGTCGAAATTTAGGTGGTGGTTTTTAGCAGGACCTTCAAGGACTTCGTTAAATTTCTAGCGTGAGATCTGTGAAACCAAAAATGTGTTTCAAACGTCAGGGAATCTGATTTGAGGGAGAGAGAAACTGTCGTCCTGGTTAGCGCGTTCGCAACTAAAGGTTGCAAAAATGTGTCTGTTAGCTCCCCCTTGTCTGTCTGCCTGTATCTCCATCCGCCTGTCACACATGTAAACAGTATTTTATGACATTTCATATCAGTCAGTTTTTTACTAAAATTTGTGGACGCCTTCAAAGTATGTTTAAAAGGAGACAAACAAAGGGAACTTTACACGAAGAACTACAGAAATATTGAGCGGTGAATCTCGGATGCCATGGTTTTTTAGGCACCATGATTACCACGGTCTTCTGTTTTGCAGTTTTATAGTCACGTTAATATTGTTTCTGCAACTTTTGGCAGCAAGAAAATTGGGACGAAAGAAGTCGATGCAGTACATTAGGTTTTCTCGGGTGATTAACCACGTTGACACGGAGTAAAAACCGAACTACGAAGCTTATCTTCATCACAAGTCACTGATGGTACAGCTTGTTTCCGAAACGGTTTATCGACGCGACTGATAAATATTCTTATAAGGCAAACTTAATGCATGTATAAATTATGGGCACTGGAATCAGGTTGTTTGTCCACCCCTGTTTTACACGAAGTGGTTTATATCCATTCACCACGCAGAGCAAAGGCGTCGTAGAGTCAACACCATACAAACATCCCACACACAGAGCGACAAGCATTGAAATAAATCATTAAAATTAAAACAACAGGGCGTACGTTATACTGGTATGCTTTGCTTGATCCGACTTCACGTCATTGACAGGAAGTTTTCATTAGGAAGTACATGAGTTGTTGATCCCTACTTGCCTCTTACACACGTTGCTCTCATTTTGTCTATTGTAACATGCATGTATGAGTCATCGGTGTCTTTCGGCTCGTTGAAGTTCATGGCTCACCACGCGGTCTTGTGCGTCTTATCACATTTTCTTGATGCATAGTTTTTCATCAATTAGCGCGTTTGCATCCTCAGTTCAGAGATCGACCCCTATGATCCAGTCATTTATCCACCAGTGGTCAATATGTAGGTCACGTGTTTTCCAACAGGAAACCAACGAGAGAATAATCAGTTTATGAGCGTAGGAAGGGGCAGGGATATGTCTCAAAAGTCTGAGCAACCAATTGAGATTCTGGAACGTTTGTATAGTTTAAGTGTATTTTCCTGCGAGTCAATCTTAACTCGTATAGAGTTTATTAGAGATATGATTTAACAGCGCAACGAGATTTTAAAAAGCTTTATAGGAGGAATGCATAAAATGTATTGGCTGTTGAAAGATCGAGATCAAGATATTTCACAAAGGTGGGAATGAAAAAGAAAAGAAATTGACGTATTTGCATATCTGCCAGTAACGTGTCATATAAATTGTTAACGGCATAATGCGTTGTCATTTTTCATTGCTGGTAACTGAATGTAAGATGTCGTAGTATAAATTCGTTTGTGTTTATTTATGCGAGAGTTATCATGCATCTAGTTCGGTTGAACAAACTTCAGTGTGGTATAACAAGATTCAATCACTGATGTGCTTACTGCATTATACTAATGTAACTCTTACAAGTTATTCGTTTATAATCCTCTTTTCGCTTTCTCCCGATCCATGAATATATTGGCTGGTATCTGTGCTTGTTATTGAACTGCCTATCATCACCTGCTGTCATCCAGTTTTGTAAGTTACCGGTCGTCTGTACCAGTGCTTCCTATTGCAGCGGAGACCTGGGTTCGCATTTGCGGTGGACAGAATGGCACGGACAGGTCATTCGATTTATCACCTTCATATTCACTCAAGTGCGTTATCATCTTGATGTTGCACAAAGAGCCCGTCTGAGGACCATTTCAACGGAGACAGGCTTACTCCGTCGCAAGAATAACATCAGTATAAGCTGCTCCTGTCCGTTTTTGCTGTGACCCTAATTGTCGCTAAGACTTCCAGGCCCACAGTCTTATTGCCATTTGTACACTTTCAAGCATTAAATAGTATTAGTATAAAATAGTAACAAATTTTCTAATGACGCTTTGAGATAATTTGATTTTTTTAAAGTTATGACTAGTTTATAGCCGATGAAACGTAGCAAATTGTCTGGATTATTAGTTTCATCAGATTGATTTCACAAGAACACGAGTCGTATGCATAAACGATTACCATGTCCTCGTTGTTGTTGTTGCTCGTACACTTTGCCACTTTCATGCTTGCATAAATAATGTTGAATCTAACATTTTTAATTCTGTATTCAATTTTAAACGCTAGTCGACTTTATAGTAGTATCCACTGAACGATGGAATTATTTAGTAATATGCATACATGTATCTTTGTTTCATCATCTTCGAGTTTTCGGGGGTTTCCATTTTTATTTATATTATTTTATTTTATTTATTTATTTATTTTTGTTCTTTCTTGTTCTTGTAGGTCTCCTCAATAACTGTCGACCATTTCTTCGATTGCTGTAATTCCTTGTAGTAACTGTGTACCAGCATCGAGATGATGCAGTGACGAACCATACAGTTCTTCCCGATTTCAAGACTCTATTGGCTCTCATCGAGACAGTAGGAACATAAAACGAAAATTATGAGAAGGAAAATTCCAAACTACATGATGACACGGACACATGCGATGAGTCCATCTGGTTCCCATGCAACGCATTTCTTCGTAGCAATATTTATATTTTTTTTATCATAATTCAAACCTAGAATTACTTTGTTTATTACCCAGTAGTGTACGCAGCATGAAGCATAGAGAAGCTGTTTTTTTTTTCGGTGGAAGTGAAGCAGACAAACCATGAAAGCAAACCATTAGCCCATGAGTTCCCACCGTGAGCAATGGAAGTTGCGTTTGCTGAACCACAGGACGGGCAAGAGACAGAGCACGACGAAGAGAAGTCTTCCAAGGTCGCTCACCATCTGTGGCGTGACCGTAGAGACGTCTCGGACAACCGACAGCATTTCCACTGCCGGAGAATGAACGGGTCTCAGCTGTATGAGGTTAGAGCCCACGCATTGGTGATATGTTTCATCATCGCCACGACGATCATCCGTCATTTAACACTGGCTGGTGTAGCGATGACGCTGTAGGGTTGTGTTCTGGAACTAACTGGTTTGAACATCGGTAGTGATGGCAGCTATTCTAAGAGAGTTTTTTTTTTTTTTTTTTTACTAAGTTTCTCGAGGCGAATGTTGGAAAAGTATTATCAACTAGATAATGCTCGCTGCCTCACCTATTCTTACACAATTTCATTACCATGGTATCTTCCTCATTCGACGCAGTAGTTGAAATAATGAAGCACAATTATTTGTCTTGTAATTCATCAAACTACGCTATGCTATGAAACATACCCTGGAGTAACCCCGGTGGTACAGCAGCCGCTGTCTGAAAATTATTGCGGCCCATCTCGATAGCGAGGTCGAATTACGTTTGGAGAGTGCTGCCCCCGGACGGGCTTCGTCCTCAGTAATTTTAAAAATGCATAGAAGTAGCTGTTTTGCTGAGTGTGAATGAGTTGGGGGTTTGCTTTCATTTTCATGATCAATTATTATTTTCGTTCCCTGATTATTCAGTGACAGAAGGTTTTTCGAATTATACACAAGTGTGGAGGGATTGATGTCTGCATATTCATACAATGGTTTATGAATTACCTGGATCGAATTTAAACCCGTGAATGGAAGCGTTCTTGGGTTTTGTATTCTCTGCCATATTGTTTAAGCTTGACGTCATAGAAGGTTATCTTGTGATTACGTCCCATAGAGCAGAAAAGGGCTGTGTTCTTAATAAGTCATGGTTGAAATCTTTGAAAGGCTTGTTGGTCATACTTTCGTTTCTTTATATTTATGAGTCACCAAATTGACGGTGTCATTATAGTTTATTTTTCAGTTGTACATATAAGCTACGAGTGTATTGTCAAAATTTGTTTTCGAAATTAATTTTGAAACTCTTTGATCTTTTATAGAGCACGAAGTAAGGAAGTTGTAATTAATGTAACAACACGAAAGCCCTAAGCCACGACAGCCCGACTTTGGACTGAGATTTAGACCTGTTAATACTCGAAAAAGAAGAAGAGATGCTAACCAATATCAAGTCGCATCCAAAAAGTTTTTGAAACGTAGTAATAAGTCCGTAGTATTTAGACTGTAGTCTTCTGGGTTGGTACGCCGTGTAATCTTGTAATCGTATAGAACGCTTTCGACTATCTTGCTATCTCCACCTGTACGGTTGAACTCTGATAACTGAGGCAGAATGTTCTTCTGAAACCTGTATATAGGTTTCAACTCTAGATAGAAACGCTGTATGAACTCTTTAGTTTATTCAGCGTCAGTATAGTTTGTGGGCGAACGATTTGGAGAGGGGGATATGGAATGAACGAACAGTAAACAAAGCACCTCCAAGGAAACTCAAAGAAAACTTGCTCCAGTATATCTTTGCAACAGAAATCCCAAGTGGACTTCTCGAGTATCGATCCACGAGCCTTTTAGTGGAAGACTAGTGCCAACTCGAGGTACAGGCGCTGTTTGTGTTCTAGAAGTATTCTACGTTCTACAGTTATTTTGTTGAGAAGTTAACCATAACTGATTGAATAATAAATTATTTCTTGTACTTTGTTAAATATAATGTAAAGCTGCTTTATACGACTGTACCGACGCGGGCCAAAATTCGCTTAACAGCTTCTTGTTCGGTCAGTACAAAACGTTATCGGAGTCAGTTGAGCGGTTTCGGAGAGGAAACATTCTGGCACGCTGACCTCTCCATTATGCGTTTATTTTCCGTATTCTGTAAACATAACACGGAATTGTAATGAGTTTGACCAGATCTGAATAGGATGGGTAGTTCAGCTTTCTGACACACTGAAATCTGCATGTTGCCAGTACGTATTGTATTTGTTGAAATATTCCCGAGGCGACAATCTGACGTTGCCTTTCAGTTGAGTAATGGTTTGTACACAGCACGCCAACGGATTAATACAGAGATCAAAGTAGTTCTGCGAGACGTTTGAGATTTAATGGAATACGTTGTTTTAGATACAGGCATGTGAAGCAACAGATTTGCTTTATGATCATAAAATCTACATTCAGAGATCCTGGTTTCTTACGTGTAGCTTCCGGCCGTCAGAAGTTCTGTTGTTGACTGGCAGAAGGAGATTCACTTGGAATGATTAGTTCCAGACACTTTGCATCTTAGACCAGAAAGATTAAGGGCGAAACTTAGAATCAGAGCGGCTTGAGTTACGAAGAACGTACAAGAAGTTCTACTCCTCTTCAGATGATTCAGTGTATTTAGTAAGGATCCGAACATACAAATTCAATCAAAATTCGTTCTCCCAGAGCAGAGATAATGCGATCTCAAGGATAGATTTGACAAGGTACCTTAGGCGTCCGTATAAGTAGCAGTGAGGACGTGATGAGCGGGGCATGTAGCACGCATGGAAAGCCTTGAAATACAATCGTAGTTTTTGTTGGAAAACCCGAAAGAAAGGTATGTTTTGGAAAATCAGACTGAAGTGGGCGTATAATTAATATGAAAATGGGTTTTAAAGAAGTAGATTGGAGGTGGGGAGGGGCTTGAAGTGAATTCTCCTTGCTAAAGATAGGGCCCACTGACAGATTTTTAGAACATAGGTAATGAAAATCCGAGTTCTATAAAAAGTGGAGAATTTCTTGGCCAGGTAAGCGACTATTAGCTTTTCAATTGAACGAATTTGAGACTGGAACTTTTTTTTTTACATGTAAATTACGAGATTTTATATCTGCTTTTACAATAGAATTTAAATTGTATGAACAAACTTCTGTAATCGCTATTGGACAGCCCTGCTGCATTGTGCTTTCCCTCGAGACGATAATCTTTTCGTGCAGGAAGACGAATCATCTTGTTTAAGAACTGTAGAGTTCAGGGATGATTATTCCTGTCATCTGTGAATGAATGTTTGTACTGCACTCAGTGTGTTTTGTTTTCCTGCTTTGTGCTTAGCGACGGGTAAGTGTATGTTTGGACATACATAGCGCCGCATTTCGTTAAGTACAGACTGAACAGGCTTGGTTTCAGTTTGTTGCTTTTGAATCCAACTATAGCAACTTGCAGGAGAAATAAATTATACAGAATACCACGTAAATAAACAGCCCTCATCGTATTCTCTTTGGCAAGAGAGCCATTTAGTTTGGAACTGTGCGCTCACATCGCTGAAATTAGCCATTCGCAAAGCTGTATCAATGTCCAATTATTTCCTCTGCGCTGCTGAGGTTCTAAATTGGTTTAACGCGATGAAGCATAATGCATGTTACAATGGATTGCTGTTGCCGCGTAGGTTCTTTGATCACGTGATTGATTTAACCTTAACTTCGACTGCCGGTGGTAATAATGTCGTTATCTGCCAGGTTATTCACGACTGTTGAGTCACACAAGTCTTAATTATTACTGATGATGTAGGAACGTAATAGAGTCTGCAGCCACTTATTATCGAGACCTCACCGACGGAGGGACAATGTGTTACTCTTGCAGTTGAGAAAACGTTGTTAAATCAACCACGAAACAAATAATATTTTTTAACATACGGTCTGTATATTATCAGGTCCATTTGAATGCGACACGCTGGTTTACGACATCGAGAACATATGTATAGGTTAGGTTCGTAATCATGTTTAGTATTGCGGAATTCCGTGGTCCGAATTTTAACCGGGAGAGCGATTATCTTGTTTGAAATTTTAATTATCTTTTTTTATTTCTAGGAAAACGCCGATACAGGACCAGCAAGTATGTCTCCATATTATAGTGGTTTCAGAAGTCAGCTGCTTCTCGGAAGAAGACTCAAATGCTCCGGTTTTATTTAACTTCGTTGTCACAAACATTTGGAATTCGCAAAACGAACGGAAAAAATACCAGAAATGAAGTGACAGTGTATCGACAATACTTCCATCTGTAGACCTCGCGCATGGACATAGATATTTATGTTCAATACGTAAACTATAATTTTACATTACTAGGCCTATATACAATTAAAGGACTGTTTTTAAAGACGCTTGGCTTGTAGATATTATATTGATTGCTCACTGGAAACATGTAGCGCGTTAGGATGTGTATTCATTTTGATTATTCTTTGCGGAAAGACAATGTATGTGATAGCGTGAAGAAATCCAGGTAAGGCTGCTGATGTGTAGGTTTGTAGTTACAGTTTGTTTCTGTGCATGCATTAAGCATGTCCTTTATGTTAATATAGAACGTGGATCACCTCCCCTGTCGTATCTCTTTTCTGGAAACATGTAGTCTAGTGAATTGCTTTCGCTGGCTTGTTTACATGGCGGCTAAGCTGCACCCCTAACTGTGTATGCTGTGCAGGGACTCTGAACCGGTTTGATCCGATGTATAAAAATGTTGTTGTCCCGGTTCGAGACAAGGCCAATCCATACGACACTAATGGTGAATGCCTCTATATAGGAACACCATTTTCTCTAAATTCTATGCTTCTTACACAGTTTTACCGATTTAACTATTTGCTTTAACATTAATTGTTTTAAAATATATGTTAATAACATAACATTCTACTTTTTGAGAATCGATCAGGCAGTCTTAGTGTGTGCTTTATAGCTTATCGTGTTTAATTTTTATAGGCCTGATGTTTAGAATGAAGTCGTTTACTTTAACACCTCTCTGTATAAACTCTGAAGTGAAGTGATATTTAAAACACCCGGTAAAATCCACTCCGGATTCTTGAACTGTGTAACCTGATGACGGCAATCTTCGCTTCACCGCTAAAGCGAAGAAAACACTGAATCACCAGAGTCAAACTGTAAAGTGCTGAGGTATAAAAGAGTCCCTTCATCAGTAATGAGCAAATATTTGTACGTCTGAGCCAGAGATAGTGACAACCTAAATATAAACAATATAAGTTTTATTTGTGGTGGAATTTTCTTGCGTTGTTTGGAAAATTAAATTCTGAGCAGAAAACGGAGAATGCAACAAAAGCGAGAAGTTACGATTTCAATCCAGTGATGCTAATAATTACCGGCATTAAATGTATATTGAAAACATACAATCTCACATGGCTTGAAATTCTTCTTCCTTGGCCAGAACAGTGGTGGAATACAAACGAATACGAAATTCAGGAAAACAACTCTAATAAGACTGAATTTTTTTTGCAAGAACCAACATTTATGACTGCCCAACATTTGTGATAAGAATGGATAATTTGATGACTGTGACGTCGACACAAATTATTTCATAAAACTTTGGGAGTGGATATGATTGAGAACGATAGGTTAGAGGGAATGTGGAAGTTATCTTGTGACAGCCTGTACCAAGCTATTATCTCTGTAGCAGTCTGATGAATCTGAGGAAAATCACAAATAATTAGGTCAGGATGGATAGTGTCCCGTCTGAGTTTTGAACTGTATGTCGTGTTTATCGCTGTTCATACAATTTCTTTTGCTTGGTGCCTACATAGGGTAGCCAGTTGGGTGGTAATGTTTTGGCTGAAGGACGGACCACCATTGACAAGTTTGGAACTGTTAATTTTGCAGCTACTGTAAGTTATCGTAGCTTGCTGTTAAATCTATTTCTCTCTGGATGAGAAGTTCCGAAAAATGTGTAAGTGGCGGAAAGGTTGTTACAAACAATTGATAGGTCATGGATATGGCACATAGAACATAACTACGCTGTTCTGAATGTCTTCTTGTGCACAGTTTTGAAAATTCTTAATTGACTATTAAAATAATTTAATATCGCTACTATTTTGTTGCATTATCATCTGAATTCAATGGTGATACTCAGATGAAATTAGATGGTAAAATTAAACGACTGAGACGCCAGTTAATGCCGAATGAAGTGGATGTAAACGGAACTAATAAGAAATATGCTGAAGTGAAATGAAGTAAACGAATGTAAGCTGAAATAAATGGAAATGAACTTTATATTCGTGCAGAACTAAAGGGACCTAAAGAGATTCAAAAGAATCTAATCCGAAATGAACTGTAACAGAGGGAGCTGAACTGAAGTAGAATTAGCTAAATTGAATTTAAGTGAAGTATCACCAGCCTAAATTGTGCAAAACACAGCACTGCACAGTACAACACGACACAACAAAACCTAACATAACCTGGAGAGAGATTGGTAACCATTTTACTCAAGGGGAAAAAATAATCTGGATCGAATATACTGACATTAGTATATAATTACTAATGCAGTAATGCTGTTGAACAGTTTGTTTTAAAAAATTGAATTGTATCTGTGAATCCCGACTGTAGGTCTGTGTGTGTCAAGAACAGAATAATCATTTTGAGACAGAACGCCCGCAGAAACCTAAAATGGCTCCTTACAGTGATAACTTTAAAGCTTTTTGTTTTAATAGGAATGATTATATTTTCTGGGCCTACTGAACTTGCACAGTTTGTTATTATACATTCGGCATGCGTTTTTCGTACTCGTATATGCTTTAAAGGAGAATGTTCGGGAGGTACAATAAATATGAATTATGTTAACTTTTGCACTTAACTTTGCACAAAAATGCAAATGTGCAACGTTTTTAAAAACTGACCCAGACATCTTATTCGATTCTCCGAAACGTTCACCGTATTCCTTCTGTCCGTATAGTCCAAACTTTATAAGGCCAAAATTAATCTTGATCGAATTTATCAGAGTGATGGACTGAAGATCTAATTAAACTCTACAAATTTTACTTGAAATAATTTTGTTATATGGTGAATATTACTGGGGATACTGGGAACGACCCGTTCTTCAAGTGCCTGAGCATTGCGGGTCCCAACTTTTTCGTTGGCTTGATCTATAGACATTCGGTAGGACTCCTTGGATGAGGGATCGGCCCGTCGCAAGGCCTCTACCTGTACACAGGACAGCAAAACACAGAAAAACGCGGACAAACATCCATGGCTTGAGTGGGATTCGAACCCACGGTCCCAGCGACCAAGCCTCAGACCGCGCGGTCACTGCGGACCCCATGGTGAATATTTGATGAACTATAAGAATAACTGATTTCTAACTTTGTTCAGTTCTGTTAACTTTGCACAACTTCGTTTGGAAAATGCAGGTGCTGACAGTCTGGAGTACCACTTAGGCAGGTACACACATCCATTCACTTGCTCTTGCTTGCGGACAAGGGAATCGGACCTCGCTTTTTGCTTATTTGTTTGGAGTCCACGTGAACTTGGTGCCTTGTCTCCTCGTGACTGTCGGCTGGCCGTGACCCTGCATCCACGCTGCACGATTTGCCCCATACAATCTCCCGTCATCTTATTTTATTATTGTACTTCCCAGTAGTTATCGCCCCAACCGTATATCAAGACGTCTGTCAAGTGGAACAATTGCAGAAAGAAGTGTAAAATGTCTGCGACTATACCACTCTCTGTCAAGGAGTTGATTTCAATTTATCAGGTTCGTAAGAATTATTTTCTTACAAGAGAAAACATCGCTTTTTAATACGTGTATATTTTTGTCAAGCTGGTGGAGTTAGGTTAGGTTTTGCCATTCTGTTTTGAACTGGGTCGCGGAATTGACCATTAAAGTCTTTAAAATGTCGTTTACTTGTCTAGTCTTTGTTTAACAACACTTAATCAACTGATGTATATACGATACGGTGCACATTTTAAAGACTGTTCTTTCTTAGTACCAACCTCACTTTCACACGTGGATGCTTATCGATTTTAGGGGGAATATATCACTTTCATCTTCAGAGTGCCTTTGTAGATGGAGACGAAAGTTATTCTGAAATATATGCGGGCATTTTATTATTTATTTAGTGTTCTGTCTGACGACAGGTCCATATGAACAGGATCCTTCCATCCTTTTCTCGGACTGGGACCTGTTCATATACGTTCTTGGCAGATGACCCAGAAGTGGTTTGCCATTGCCTTCTTCTGTGTGTGAATGGAGTAATTGTTGGGATGCCACAGAGAAACCGGGAAGCCCCCGGAGGAAAACTCGGTGTTGCCTAGACCACGGCCTTGCCCAACACAAGTTATAAATTCGGGCACCGCCGGGAATCGAACCCGAGACCCCAGGATTACAAGACCAGCGTGGCGGGCATATAAGCCAACTAATATGTGCATGTTTGGGCTGTTAATTGTAACATTTGCCATCGATAAAATAATCTGTTGATAGATGACAATATTTATAACGGGACATAAACACTTTGTTAATGACAGACACTAATTTTGCAATCCGAACCTATGAGAAGCTGGTATCTGAAACCAGTCCCGTTCCAACGGGCAACTACTTTAGTTGTAACTAATGTGTTCTAATACCTGTTCGTGTTTTATGTACATATTCTTCCTTTGTTGTATGTGTGGTGACCTGATCATAGTATTTATTTGTGACACATCATTATCGGTAATTTCGACTTCGTTAATATCAGCATAGTATATGTGCGCGAGTGCTCGTGAACTGCCGGTGAATAATTTTTACGTGTGTTAAATGTTACTTATTTTTCGTCACAAACGCCGTTATAAGGAACTTGAATTGTTCGGTGTTGGAAATTAGCGTGTTAGCCCAAGAAAATTCTAGTAGATAAATGATTGTTGTAATTTTTATAAGCGTGCCGTTTCAACGTAAGATTTCTTCACTGGCTGTTACCTACTTATCGTGTTAATCTTCTTATTTACAATATGCTCATGTTTTCCACAGATTCGTCGAAACTTATGGACATGATTTTTAAACTTATTTTTTTCGGTATTGATGCAATTGTTTGTCGGAAACTGATTGTTAAGGAACAACATAGATTCAGAGGACCTGGAATTTGTGTTACGAACTGATCAATGAATGCAATGCATAGCCTATGATATGTTTTGATTAGCTGGTTGATATTTTTTTTTTAAATCACTATTTTAGGTTGTTATAACCTGAGATATATGCCTGTTGAATGATTTGGAACTCATTTAAAAAAACCGAAACAAGGTAATCATGCGACAGTATAAATGTTCACTGCCTGCTATTTTCTCGTCATTTTTGACGGGTAATTCTCGTTTAAGTTCTCATAATTTGCCATAGCAAAGGAGTGAAGAAATTACCGCTAGTCACCAAACCATTAATAATTAAAACGCTGTTTGCTTATAATTATAGAGCAGATGCGATGAAAAAATTGACTTGGACGAGTATAGACAATTGCTAATGTTATTAACCATAGCTGTAATGAAACTGATATTCAAGGCTTGGCACACAGACATGTACGCCATTTTAAAAATATGGATTTGTATTATTAAGAATTTTCACTGAGTAGATTATGGTGTCGCAGCATGTACTACTGAGTGTTCGTAGGCTTACATAATGTATCCTTCCATGCTTAAACACATGGTCAGTGGGCAGTGAACATTTATCATTTACTACTCATAGCGGATTTAATGATATTGCGTGAAGTAAAAATTGTATGTAGCATCGAAAAATACACACGATGTGCTTGAAAGAAGAGGGGACGAAGAAACAGTGACGTAATTCATTGTCTGTCTCTGCATTTTACTGAAGGAAATGGGAAAAACCATGAAAAAATTATGAAGAGAAACAAGCCTTATGCTATTGTCGATATTTTAACAGGATAACTCTGAATAGGACGGCAGGACCGTTACCGTTGAGATAACCTCTTTGGCGATTAAATAAAATGTTGTCTGAAGCCATTTTAGTGTCAGAATAACGCAGCTGGAGATGTAATGTAGGCTGCAGCATTGTGTTTTTGGCCCGACGATGTTTCGTGTTAGTTCAGAAGTGAGATAGAAATAGTTATAACATTCTTATAGGCAGCTATTTATCTGAGAAAACTTATTTTTCTCTGGATTTTAGATTCTTGCTTCAGTGGCCTGAGGAATAACAGCGTAAGTAACTTGGAGGAAGGCAAGAAGTGGGGGTAAACAATCTGGTTGACCCGAAGGGAAGGAGGAAAGTACAGGCGAATCCCTTAAGGGCACAGAAGTCTGCTTCGCTTTCAACCCTGATTGGAATGGCATAGATATGTCGGGGTTCCCTTTAGCTGTTCTATTCTTCAAATTCCAAGGATGCCTCTGTATAACTTTTAGCAACAGAAAAGAAAATATTTGTTTCTCGTTCTTTCTTTTTGTATTCTGGTTTCTGATTTGCATAATATCAATTTAGGTAACGCGTATCTTTTGCTGGACATATATCTCTGAAAGAGAACTAGCATTTTATTTCAGAGACTTCAAATGAAAAGGAGAAGGTATTTACTGGAGATTTGTGCTAGAAATGTAAGTTCGCATAGTTCGGTTAAAAAGAAGACACAAGATAAAATCTGGTAAGGAAACGGGAATAATTATGCTACCTATGCATTATAATATTTCTTACACAATAATTTATCTGATCTCTTAAACGGCGAATACGGAAATGTGAGAAAGTAATGTTGAGGCTTACAGTACTTATTTTAAATAGGATGACCAGTTCGTGTCAATAATAGCTCCACGTTCTTGTCGGTGGCACGTAAGATATTTTTGGCTCGGTAACATTCAGGAGTTAACATTCATTGACAGAATAACTGAATTGGTAAGCCAGAAACGATTTGCCTCTTATTAAACACAACAATTAATGAAGCTAACGGTATTGTGTCTCTCTGTACACAGTATAATTATAAGTACAGGTAAAACATCTATAAAGTATTAATAATGTTTTTATTTATTGCATATTACATAAAATTTTTGCAAATCTATTCGCGTTTGATGGTATTTCGCAATGTTATAAGTACCACCGCTTTGTTAAATATTCATTAAAATGAATAATCTAAATAAAAGTTTCAATCTTAGTGATAGAATTTAGGTTTATACATTTGATGTCATACAGGCTTATTAGTTTTTTTGTTAGATCCTTTGTACTGTAAGGATTATAATGTGCTGATACGAGCAATAATTACATCAGGCTGAAAATTGTGTGCTCGTTATCGCCAGACTTTGCGATATCTGTGTGTTGTTGCCATAATTGAAATACGCGGACGGGCGGGGAGACAGCTTCTCCAGTTTGCGTTTGTTATATAGTACCTTATGCCGGTAATGCACAAAACCTGTAACGTAATTTAAACATTTTATAGTTTAATTAATGTGTGATGTAATTGTAAATAGTAGGATTTGAGGTTTTAGCGGCGGTGAATCCGATGATACAACCCAGTACGCAATAAATAATTCAGTCCGATTACGAGACTCAAAATTGTGAACATTAGAATGTGCCTTACGGCAGCTGACGGTAAAAAGAAACGAGTTTCAGGAACCGCTTCGAGTTTCTACACGCTCAGCTTCCGAACATCAAGCAGACATGTGCCGATAATGATGCTGAGGGCTTGGGGCGACTCTCTGGGTTGGTGAGAATTTGGGAAGAAAGAATAAAGTATTTTTAAACAATTCTCCCGAAACAGACATTTGGTGACAACTTCAAGAACTACACATGTATAAAAATTATTTGACATATCTCACTGTTCTCTAGAAAATAAAATATTTAAGAGATTCACAGAGTTTATCTGCCTTTCCCACTCTCGAATAAATTTTGTTAGCAGAAAATGGGAAAAGGTTATTCATATTAAAATATGTGTGGCAGGGCAGTTGTCTTTTGCAGGGGTGGGTAAAGTATTTAGAGTATGAAAGCGAGTGGGCACTCACCTTCCTCTAATGCGGTGATCCTTAATTCTTCATGGGTGCGTACTTGCTGCTGTTTATATCTGCTTTGCCGCTGAGGCTTTCTGAATGGTATTAGGTCAGGGTAAGGACGCCGTAGACGGGAGATAAGTTCAACGTAAAATATCTGCTTTTACAGGGTAACACAATACATCTTAATAAATGTAGACAGAGATCCATGTACGAAGAAGGATTGTGACCCGGGCGTATGCTTTTCTTTAAAAGCGTCCATTTGTCTATTAATTTATAAGAACGACTGCCTGGCGTTCTCTGTAACTTCGTGCAGTGTAAAAGCTAAAAATATTAAGTCTGAACGGAGACGCAAAGTTGCAGAAACATGGAAGAGTGTTTAACAACCACTTCGTGTCGCTGTCAGTACACTCTGCCTTTCATTTGTGGATCTTCTTCATCGGGAATGGAACGTTCTGTTTTCATGATTCGTGTGAGTGCAGTCTATATTGTGTGAGATATAGTGGCGAGGAATTATAATTATTCCAATGTAAATATTTATGACAATAAAAAAGGAAATTGACAATGAAGATAAAAAATGTAGTATCGTGTCGTTACAGATCCAAAACGGCTTATCGCCTGTTTTGAACCACACACACACAGACCAGTAGGAAATTCCTGATGAATGTATGTTGCAAAGAACGCCATGCATATGCAGACTTCAGAGGCAGGACAGTCTCACACTTTTATATTATTCACGTTAGCGTGACTTGTTTTACTTGATATGAAGTGGAACCCGCAAGTGGTTTAAATTGAAAGTGGGCATTTTCAAAGGCTGCGTAAATGCGCTATTATAAAACTAGAATAAGTGAAAATGAAAATTTTAGGACATTTCATGAAATTTTCCAGACGAGACAAAGTTAAAAAACAAAGGCGTAGGTCTGCAGTTGAATCTAAATACCGTATTTGCTCGGAAAACGTAAATTATTATCACAGAGAAATTGGTTTATTAAAAAAATACGGACGTAATAGGCACTCAAAAGTGGCTTTACCAAGTCCATATTCAGTTCCGAGTTGTTGTTTTTTTTTCTCGAAGTTCTTTTGAGAAATTTCCTGTCATTGCACGACGGCGACATTTAAACGAACACGCCTGTGTTTCGAGAAAACGTTTTAATTCGCTTTCATCTTTTGAGAGTTTCGTCCCTCATACGCACATGTCATGTAAAATAAAAAGAGCTAACTACTGTACGTCGTAAAACCGCCCTTCTCTAGCCCGTTTCAGATATGTAATCTCCCGTCTGTTACAAGTTGTTCAAATTACATCTGTTTCTGTTGGCTTACATGAAATTTCTGAGGCCGATTTCCATTTTATACTCGTTTGACGTCATAGCTGTATTATATTCCTGAGTGAAGGAAAATCCTAGGCTCTTTAATAAGACTTGTGGCGTATGTTTTCAATCAAGGTGCTGTATTTGAAACTCTAAATTAAACTGTTAGAAGTTTAATTAAATTTTATCAACTTTTCTTGCATCATCTCCATCTCGTTCCTCAATATTACACTACCTCAGAACAGGAAAGGGTTCTGAAATACGCTAGGTATTTTTTACCAAATTTTAGATTGTAGACAGATCGAATTGCTGTACTCGAGGGTTAAGTAAATATTTGTGACGCAGGCGATCTGATAGGCAAGTGATGATGTACGCATGCGTTACCACCTATTGTCGAGTGGAGAACATTGGTCTTTAATAAGATGATAATTTTCAGAGGTATTTGTTGCTTTACTCTGCTCCGCTGTTTGTAGTATCGTTATTTATTTGTTTTGTTTTACAACGTACAGTGTTATAATATGTTACCAATAAAGCTTACATCAAATCAGAACGCGCACGACTTTCTTCGGTCTACTAGTAATACAGGGTGTTGACTTTCCAGGCCGCATGCTTCACAGGGATTTACTTAACTCTCGCGCAAAGTAGTAATGTTCCTATAATAACTGAAATTTTTTGTTGTATGCTAGCAAAGCTGATGCAGATCAATAGACCCGTCAGTCATGTGATTTCATGTCTGAAGTTCTGATCAATATGAACAGGCCTACTGGTCTTTGTGAGGGGATGAAAATAAAGGATCCTAGGCAATTAGTGTGCTTATCTTCAGAGTCGGCCATGAAGTTTAAGTATGGTAAAATATGGCCGGGGATATTAATCATGGAGAAAACACAGCTTACTTATCCCTCTCCGAATTCAGAACAATTGGTTGCTGGTTACTAGAATGTGTGAAAGTAAATGATTTAGTAAGGTCAAAGAACGAACGTAACTGAAATTAACGAAATAATGTCTTTGAATCGATGATACATCTTCAGATACGAAAGATATGAAATTAACCAAGGGAAGGAATTTGTGAATAATTTTTCTGTAAGTCTGCATATTTAATTTAAATTTATTGGTTATTATAAATCTTTCCTCATTGAAGATAAATCTTGAAAACGTACGTTGTGTGTTTTGTTAATACGTTCTCCTACGCTTGGCAGCTAATCACTTTGTCTGAAATTGACGAAGAAAAGTGTTTAAAGAAGAACAGAAGGTTACGTTTCATTAATTATAATCTCTAATCGGAATAGCGGAAGATCGAAACAAATTCAAGTTTTAATAACTCGCTTTCGTGCTGTAAGTGTCTCCACTGCTCCCTGCAGTTTATACTCAGCTAGTCAAGAAGTTCCCTGTTTTTAAAGGCACTCCGAATACTGAAGCTTCCTTCATTCCTGTGATCACAGATGCCGTCATGGGTTACCATCCTAAACCAGTTCAGACCTCATTATATTTTCACATTCTGTTAAGTAGAGATAAATATAATGTCATTTCTCCACCCACATATAGGTCTCGGAAGTGGTCGCTTTTCCTTTGAAGTATTTTGACCAAAATTATGTATGCAGTTTTTATTTCCACTTTGTAGCACGTGACCATAATAATTCTCGCTATGATGAAACATTATGTATTTGAGGTTTTCACAGCGGTGAGTATGAAGATTTCTGTCTTCTGGGTTATTGCGCTGTGTAGTCTGATCGATGTTTACCAACGTTTCATCGCCCTGATGACGGAGGCAGTATGACCTCTGAAATGTTGGTTAACATCGACCAGACTACACAGCGCAACAACCCAGAAGACAGAAATCTTCATACTCATCGCCCTGATGATGGAGGCAGTATGACCTCTGAAACGTTGGTTAACATCTACCATACTACACAGAGCAACAACCCAGAAGACAGAAATCTTCATACTCATCGCCCTGATGACGGAGGCAGTATGACCTCTGAAACGTTGGTTAACATCGACCAGACTACACAGCGCAACAACCCAGAAGACAGAAATCTTCATACTCATCGCCCTGATGATGGAGGCAGTATGACCTCTGAAACGTTAATAAACATCGACCAGACTACACAGCGCAACAACCCAGAAGACAGAAATCTTCATACTCATCGCCCTGATGACGGACGCAGTATGACCTCTGAAACGTTGGTTAACATCGACCAGACTACACAGCGCAACAACCCAGAAGACAGAAATCTTCAAACATGCGATTGTCTGCAAGGGACCCACATTAAGCCAGAAAGAAACGAGCGAGGAGGCAGGTGGCAGGCATGTATCCGTCCGCGGTTCAAGAAGGCAATAAAGCGAGCGAAAGCACCTGCCATACGATGCCGGAGCCTGACCTCGTTCGGCCTTATTTCTCCTCACTTTGAGTGTTCGTTGTTCTCAGCCCGGCCCGTGATCTCGTGAGGGCCCGTCAGGGGTATGATCACAGATTACACGTCTACTTTGATGCTGCGTATGTACGGGTGAAATGAGACGAAAACATAATGCAGAAGATGTGCTTCGCTGTCCAAAGTTCTTCCGTGCGGTGTGTGACAGTGGGCAAGTCTAACGCCTAGGTATTCTCTATGTAAAGCTCTTTATACGTAGAATGCCTTGTCTGTATGTTTTCTGTGTCTGCAAGCTCCAGAATTTGTGGAGTTTTAATGAAAATATTATTCTATCTTTGTTCAGACTAAGTGGAAAATTAGGCTACTATATTATACACTAATTGGTAGGCCTGATAGTACTTTACTTAACCCACATTAACTTTCAGATTTATTTCGATTAGTCCTACGTATCAGTGCATAAAATCTTGATGCAAAAGTTACAGATTTTAATTAAACTTCATGGAAATTGTTTTATAGATTTCGCACGTATAAATATCGATTCGAGTATTCATATACATCAAAATAAATAATTACTAAATTCAAAATGATTCTGTGCACATTTATGTGTACCGGTATTACAGAAACCAAAATTTTGTGCCACTCAGACCTACTTATTATTAGCCCAGTAAGCTTATTCTCGTATCATTGAAATAAGAACTTTTGATGAAAGATATCTGAAGTGTATCTCAGTTTAAAGCCTATTGCACTAAGAGTCTCTTTAAAGGGCTCCCAGATCTTTCTTTTCAGCCATTTTTCATAAATTCGAAACTAAACATTTATAAAAGTCGACGATTTTTTTTTAAACAAGATTTTATTCTGAGCCGCGTTTGCGTTTGCATGACAGGCGGGTTGATGTTTGTAGTTGCGTGTGTTTGCTTGAGCTCCCCTCGGGGACGAAATCTAAATTACGTAATGCGTAACCACGGTTGGTATTTTCGTTTTTCTACCGTAACGGTGCGTATTAAGCGATGCGCCGTGCCGTAGTCACATTGGAGCAACTTAACAGAATTCGCATGGAATAGCTACTTTTTTTTTCCCCAGTACCATGTTCATGAAAAGTAGTCTTGATGGTGTGATGCAACGTGTCGTATTCCGCACACTTGAACAGCAAGCAAACTGGCAGTCATAAAAATAAAGCTGTGATGAAATTGTTAAGCTCCAGTAAAACTTTGCACGTAAATTAGATAGGAATTTTATTAGCCTGCTTTTAAGTGAATTTTTATAGTGACAGTTTAAAACGACGTTACCTACAGATAATTCCCATCTCTGCCATTTCCACAATCCACATCGGCACGTCTTTCAAGTACGCCTATTCACTGACGTCTCCGACTTGCAAAGTTTAACTAAACTGTTCCGTAGAAGTTGCTCGTTTGTTCGAAGGTTCAGTTCTTTCTGTTAAGAAACTGAATTCTCTACTGTTTTAGCCGCCTGCAGCTATAGGAACAATATTACTTTTATATAACTCAAATTGCACCGTAACATTAGCCTACTGACTAAACTCTACAGATGAAATACGTGTATCTTCACGTTCCTGAGGGAAATGTTCGCGTGAGACTGGCTTCAAATTATCGTTATTTCAGCCTGCAACTATAAAACGCAAAGGTTCCGGCCATTTGTACTGCGAGCAAAAAACAATGGGCGCCTGTAGGATTGGTAACTAATTTGCATTTTTTCCCTCGGGCCCTTAAAGCCATATAAATTTCGAAAGCTCCAAATTTTATCTTTATATAGTCTGCTCCAATAAGCTGCAACATTTTACGTTCTGTTTCTTCAGGGTTTTTTTTGTACGCTCATTATTTATGCTATGTACAGTATCATTGATTTATTCCCGCGAATTACAATATGGACGAACCCTTCAGCATTGGCGATGACTTCTGTTCCATATCCGGAAAGCGTTTCGGTTGTTTCCTCGGTTTCGGGCACATTTTAAATTCCTTACATTGACAACCACTAACGCTAGTTTATATTTTTCAATTTATTATTCGTAATTGTAATGTAATTTATCGGTCTATGTAGTTGATGGGGCGTTATTAAATAAAGAAGCAAGCAAATACATCTTATCCATGGAGTTCACTTGGGCCTAGGTCAGGTGCACGTATTCTGCTGTATGTTACTAACATAGGAGAATCGAAAATAACTTATATGAATATTATCCACTGTGTAAATTCCGGTTCTCCATATTACTTCAGAGGGAACCTCCCGAGACAGTTCTGTTGATCCACCCTATGCAATATACGCGCAGCTACTGGTAGGACTCTGATTTTTTTCCGCTGTAGATTTATATTTGATATTTCTTTTTCCACCTCGACATTCCGGACATAACAAAACCAGCTTATGAATAATGCGCATGTGCTAATACCTGCTGGAAATTGTGCCGTGTTATTTGCTGCTTGCATAAAGACTATCATCAATTCCATATCCAGCCTCCCCCCCCCCCCCCCACCACTTTTCCTTTTTCCGGTGGTCGGATGTTCACATTTTGTATTCCCGCTGAGTTTACAGCTACTGCTGTTCTATGTTGGGAACGAGACGCATTCACCCCCGGGTAACCCCAACCCCGAGGGATAGAAAGTTCCTCTCACTAGAGCCATGTAATCGTTATTACAAAGGACTCGTATGGGAAATCTATCCATATAACAGGTATTTAGTCCGAAAGCACACAACCTTCAGTCTCTGAGAGAATTTCGTCCACTATCTACTATAGGCTATGTAAAAAGTACAGACACCCTATTATATCGTAGTAATACAAGTAAATGCAGAGAAAATAAGTATTTTCTTATCTCATCCGTACCAGCTTTCTGAATAAAGTCGTAATATAAAGATAGTTAACAAGTCTTTCAAATGTATACGCACTTAATTTATTCAGGGACCACGACAACAATCTATATTTGCATTTACGAAAAATTTAAGAGCAGATTAATTTCAGGGAAAGGTTTGATAACACTGAAATGTATGATTTTATCTGTTGTTTTGTATGGTTGCGAAAGTTGGTTTCTCATATGAAAACGGGGAATACAGATTGACGATGGCTGAGAGAAAGTTGCTGAGGAGAGTATATGCGGTCAACAGGGATCAATCGAATGGGAGCTGGAGGAAACTGCTTAATGGGTAGCTTCCTGCTTTGTATACTCTTCACTAAGTATTGTCAGGATGACCAAATCAAGAAGGATGTGTACCACGTACGAGAATGAGAAATGCCATCAAAATTTTGTTTGGAAAACTCGAAGGGAATAGACCATTCAGACGACTTTGGTTTAGATGGGAGGATAATATTGAAATGGACGAAGGGGAAATTGGTTGTGGTCGGGTGTGGACTGGATTCTTCTGGTTCAGGGTAGGAACAGGCGGTAGGTTTTGTGAGCTCTATAAGAAGGTCGGGTTGTATAGAGTTTTTGAATTTGTTTACTATTTGAGCGAAAAACTCGTAAATTGTATCATGCACAACCGAACAAGAATACGCAGTTTTCAAAGCTATGCTGTTTAAATTTAAAGTAGTAGGTACAGCATGGCCGAAGGTGTATTAATTAGGTTCAGAACATGAATCATCTTTCTAGTACACAAAAGCTATATTTCTGTATTTTTATAGTTGCAGTTTTTTAAAAAAAGGTCTGTACAGGTACAGTTAATATGAAGATGCGAGTTTTATAAGTGACCTCTGGTCGCGTTACGAGCGATGGACAGTGATGGGGCTACCATCTCAGTGTGTCCATCCCTACAAAGAGATCAAGAAGAATTCTCTTGGAGACAGTACGGATCAGAGTTCCAGCTTCTTGAATCGAATGAAAAAAAAGAGAGGGAAAAAGTCGATATACGAGTAAATGTTCTTTGCTGAGATTTCTCAGTGCGGTAACCTGATCTGCCCTCCCGATTTCTAGTACCCCGCGTTCTGCCTTGCGTGCAACACATGGAAAGAATTCAATTCTTCAAATTATTATCCGGGAGACATGATAAAAACGGGAGCACGTCATTAATTTTTTTTTTGTACGTTGATAGAGTCAAGTAGGTGCACAAGCTTTCGAAAACCCGGAGACTTGAAGTTCTGACATCACATTTGAATGTAATTCTGAAACTCATTTAATCTTCTTTTCGCATTTTTCAGCTAAGAGCAGTTTTTCTTAATGTACTAAATGTGCTTCAGAAAGATTTTTCTCAAAACCTTGTTAAGTGTACTCATCGTTTTGAAAATACAATTTTCAGTAGGGCTTGATAGACACTCAGACCAAAATCGAACCAAAATTAAGTTATAGATACTGCCTTCCATTATACGTAGACTGTTATAGAACAAGGGCACTGAGAATAGTTTCTTGTGAAGAGCTGTTTTTTTTCTGAGTTGTATAGTGGTGACGACCTTAATGTTAACTCATATTCAGGAACATAACGATTACAGGGATATAAGAACAGTTAACGTCGATGATTGATGTCGGTGGTAAATAAATTATAGACCTCTACAGGGATAAAAGGATTGTTAGAAACTTGAAGACTATGTGGTTTCCAAGGTTTTAACAGTTTGTAGCAGAATTCTCAGAATAGAATCCGCTTCATTTCAGTGTTGAACGTGAAATAATTCAAAGAAAAGATAAAGTTATGACTGGATTCTACAGTAAATTTTTCGCTTACGAGTGTTATATTGTTTGTTTTATAAGGCAATAATTCAGATCTCATCGCTACAAGTCGGATTTAAAGAAGAATGTTCATGGTTTAAAGTGTATGGTAATGTGGTTTTATATTTCAGAATTACTTCACAGTGTTATGGCGCCGGCGACTATAGTAAAAATTCTCAGAAGTTGCCTTTAATTTTATGATTTTAACAGTTTCTTATCTTATATTAAAAATTGCAATTCTATGAAGTTTTATTTGCTTCGGGGATATTGTCTGCTTTGGAAGTCTCCTTTGAGGTTCTTGCTAGTACGGAACCCGGGTGGGGAAAGTTGAAGCGCACTTGAGTTATGTTCCAGCATCCTCAAGACGTTCATTTCCTTTTTCGTTTCTCAATTTCCTATTTCAGCCTAAGAATCGATTTTCGGTTTTCTGATCGAGTGACTGCGAGTATAAAGAGGCGCAAATACATGCAACAATCTTAAAATGTTGGTTTTCGTACTTTTATCACGGAATTCATATAACTTATACTAACGCCCATGTTATAAAGAGGGAAATCTGACAGAGGAAACGAATGAAGGAGAGTGAATAACAAGAAGAAGGTAGTGGGAGTGGTAATAAATAGCTGCATGAAACGGAAGGAGGATTAAGCGAAAACTGATTTCATAAAAAAATCTTTAGTATTATTGAATAGGAACTAATTTAAAATTACATCTTATTAAATGTAAAGCTCTTAACGCTGAAAAGGGAAACGAAGAGCAGAAAGACATTGTATTTAGATTATAATTTTTTTATTTATTTCCGATAAAACTGTGTTGATTAAACTTAAGAAATATACCAAAGTGTTGTGGACGAGACAGAGGCTTATACTTTTCATTTTTAAAATATTAATTATTACCAGTTATTCTTGGATATCTAAGTTTGTGGGATTATAGTTTATGGGAAAATTAAATATAATGTTTGACTGAAATGAAGTGTAAACATTAGAATATAACGTAGGAATGCATTACAGAATGTTTTAAGGATTTACGGAGCCTTGGAAGGAGAAGATATGTAAGGAACGCTTAATGTTTGATACGTAGGGACATTCAAATTTAAATCTGGCTAAGGCAAGCTAACGTTTCAGACAATATGAATAAGAATAATCTGAAAGGAGGTGAAAGGCGTGCCTGAGGGTGGAAGCGGTATCTGAACGCTTCAGTAAGCAGAGGCATGATATTTTCCACAAACTTGAGCATCGATCGAAAGTTTCCTTGCCAGCAGACTTTCTGAACTTCCACTCATAACATTTTAAGTAAGTCCTCTCTGCAGATTTATTCACTTATTTTTTTTTTATTTCTTCGAATAGCAAATACGCGGAGTCATGATGTAATATTACTTTGAAAGTCTTGGCATAACAGCAATTACAATGGTAAATACGTTATAAAACGCATGGCTTGCCCGCAGTTACTGTTTGTCAGCTTGTGTGTGGTAGGAACTATTATACTTTCACACTCACATACAAACCAATACATAATACAGTCTGTAATTACGAATTCGTTGTGCTTGTTAATGTTCCAAAATATTAACCGTTTTATATATATATATATATATATATATATATATATATATATATATATATATATTTAATTACATGTTGTCTTGTGCTCTTTGGTTTCACACAAGCCTTGCGTGGTTGCCTCCAGTTCATATTCTTAATCAGTTTATATCATTACATGGAAAATACAGTCGCATCTAAAAGCTTGTACAAAGTCGCTGTCACTGTCTGCCACTTCTATCGGATTTCTGTATAAATTCCCGCGTCCAGCTTGCAATCTGAGTTGCTATGTTTGTGTGGAATTTGTTGTTCTTTCGCGTAAGAACTAATGTTGTAAGTAAGTTATTACATTTTGCTAAGCACCTTACATTCTGCACGTTTATTGACGGAGTGAAATAACGAAATGACAAAGAACGTGCTAAATTAAAATAATAAGTACGTCAACTAACCCTTCAGTCAAAAGATAACCACAAGAAATTATCCTCTTCAAGAGCTTTTGATAATGTTAGTATGAGACTCAATATAAATTACAAAAATTTACACTTTAAATTGTCGTACTTCATCTCAACATTCTAGGGAGTAAACATGCGTAGGTTTGTTGCATTGACCTATTTAATAAATTCCTAAGAGATAAATCCTCCAGCCGAATATACCATTCCAAAAAGTCTGAGTTGTATTAATAATTTAATAATCAGGCGTGTATATGTTTCTGCGGCATCTGATTCAGCATGTCGCAGCTGACCATCGTCTGTGGGGTTATTCTGCTCCATCTGTAATCTGGAAAAGCCCCGTGCCTTGCTGCGAAGGAGCTCAGAGATAACGAGAAGCAAAAGTACCTTATTTCTTGTATCAAGTTTTATGGCGTTATAATCGTTTCTGTGTATCCGAATTAAGATTAAAATGTGTCAACGTGTTACACACTGAGAATTGAGTATCGTGCGTGTGGTCGAACTCGTCCCGTGTTCCTGTCTGCGATCGTGCAAACATTGCAAGCTGTTCCACATCACGTCGCCGTGGTAACGAACAGGTGAGGCGGTCATGATCACCTGGCGCGCAGCTGTGGTCCACTTATCAGCATCCGCTGTTATCTGTTGCAGTCAGCATTTGGTATAAGGTCCTAGGTATCAACCAGCATAGTGTTTGTCATTCCTGAAATTCGTGTTCGTACCAAATAATTAAGGGTTTTGTGTGTGTGTGTGTGTGTGTGTGTGTGTGTGTGTGTGTGTGTGTGTGTGTGTGTTGTCATGTAGTGGTCCGGAGGCAGGATCTGTTGGACTGTTGAAAGGAACACCTTGTAACAACCGCGCCTCCTTTCCAATTCACTTCATGTATCGAGCCATGGTAGCGGGAGTTCATTACCTGTTGTTACGCATGCTGCTTGTCATTTGTTCTTACTGTGTGTTCGTTCGAAGTTACTATTTTTTTTTACCGAAGTCCGCTTAGTCTTTATATTTTAGCAACAAATCGTAAAAAAAAATCCCAAAAAACATTTCATCTAGAACACGGGTTTCCATCGTGGGCAAGGGGGCACTTTAATGTTTAAGATATTATTTGTATTTCAGAATACCCGACTGGAATATTGGTTGTCTTACTGGCCTTCAGATACATTAAACCTATCTTTATGGTTGCCTTGTTTAGTTTTTACGATTTACGTCTGCGTTTTAATGATTTTGAGCGATTTTCAATACTGAAAATTGTCAGACAAGGCCCGAAATTGTTACCATCGCTTCGTTCTGTATACCTTCTTCAACGTTCAACTTCTTCAACTTATACACTAATGGGTATGATGTCAGATTATATGGCACGAATGGGAGAAACGAATACATAATTTCGATAGAAACACCATCAAAAGAAGAGAGAACGATACAAATCGGAGAATACGTTGTATTTTAAGTTAAATGACGATGCTGTTTCCAGCGGCCCTTACGAGGCGAAAAAAGTATTGGAAAGGACTTCAAACGGACAGTGGTGTACTAGTCCAAGCTACTATCCCGGAATTTGCATCTGGGGACTGAGGGAATACACAGAAATCCTCAGAAGAGTCGGTGAAATGGCGAATATGCGAACTTGTCGGGACGCATAAATATCTGTAACCAAACGAAATATTTTCTACCTGTGTTCCAGGAAGGGAGGAACCGAGTTTACTTCCACGGAAACTGGTCTCGCGGTTCAGTCTACTCATATTGCGAACGCCAACCCACGCCAAATGACACGGCACGTGGGTCACTTCTTTTATAAAATAATTGTCGTTGAGATTTGTCAGTTGTGCAGGATAAATTACAGGTTTTGTTTTGCAATCAAACCACGTGCGTGATATGACCACAGCCACGAAATGGACGCTCAATATAAACAAGGCAGTTTCATTTAAGTCAACAAGCTGCATTCGTATTTAACAGTAAAGTGAGTTTTAACAAGGAACTGGTAATCGTGCTTACTCTGAACATCGGTGATTTTATATCAAATCTAAAACTTCTTGACGATGGTGAAGAGTCAATTGAATAAAAATTTACTTGGATATTATCCATCGTCTAGTAAATATAAAACGTAAAACGACGTTTCGGAGATGGGACTCTATCTCCGTCTTCAGGTTCCTACACAGTTGGGCCCACTAGATAGAGCTAATCCCTATCTCCGGAGATAGGGATTAGCTCTATCTAGTCCCATCTCCGAAACGTCGTTTTACGTTTTATATTTACTAGACGATGGATAATATCCAAGTAAATTTTTATTCAATCGGTGATTCTAGTATGATGGAATCATATATGTCATGTGTTGGTGCTTGGAAGTTATTTCTATAGCTACTGAAATATGAAAATAAAATATTATAACGTAACTTCGCCTTCACGATATTAAACCCAGATCTGTATAGAATAAGTCTGTTGCTTATTTTGTATTTCTTATTACATCCAGCTTTTCTTCTCGTGCATTGCAGACAGCTTTAGAGATTTTAGGCAGAGAAGTTATTCTGATGATTCGCATTTTAAAATAAGACAAAAATATCTTTAATACAACACAAATTAATTTTATAAGAGGACATAGACTACTTCCTTTGATTATAAATGAAATTAAGGCTTTTGAAGAAAAATCTAGATCATGTCTCTTGAACACGAATTAACGTGCTATGAAAGTAATTCTTGGATTTACCATAGCAGTTGAACACAAGACAGACGTAAAATACCTGGGGAGAATAAGAATAAGACCAGGACATCCGCCGAAGAGAGTCTAGATTTCGATATCGAAACAGGAATAACTCAGTGCATCCCGATCTTTTGCAGGAAAATTTGGGCAGTTACGTAATCTGTATCAGGAGACAAGGAAGCTAACCACGCTCAGACTTCACTTTCTCAGTAATCATAATGGTTTCTGTTAGTCTACTTTGCGTCTCATTTTCGTAATTTGTTTTAGTGTTACTAATTGGGAGAGAGTTTAACACATCTCTGTGATCTTCGTAGGGGCTATGCAACTCACTTCTTGGACCGCGTAGTCTAATCGGTTCTAGGCTGCGGTTTACAGGTTAAAGACCGTTTTAAGTATACAATTAACTGACGAAGGGGACCTCCTGCAGCATACATCTGTTAAGTGCTTTGTAATTATCATGTAAACATGAACCTTTATCTAAAGCAGAATACTGTGCACCATACGGAACGTAGCCCATATCAGATATCAAAAAAGCCCCAATATTCATGTCTGTCTCAGCAAGTAGTTCCCCTAGCAAATATCTGATCATGCCTTAGGATGGGTTTTGGAGGTTCTGCCCCTGTTTCTAACACGGTGCTAAAAACAAGGACAGAAACTAGCGCATATGGAGTGTCATATTTTTCTAACATTCACCAACGGTTTGTCAGTGGTAGGTCGACTGGAGCATTTGTTCAGCCCTGCTTTCTCAGAAATCGTTGTTAGACTCGAACAGAAGAGTTAAAACAAATACATTTGAAGCAATAAATTCACTGACAGTGACATAAGAAGCTGCATAGCAGAGCGACGAGATGAGCGTATAGGACACAGCAAAATTAGCGGTAAAACAAATGATGCTTCATTATTAATCTTCCGTCGTATTTATGCTTACCCGTGCACGGAGTGTGAAACGGGGATTGCAGGCTAATGCAACCCAAAATTTTGAATATAATCCGATGGGATGAAGAAGCCATATTTCACGTAGTAAAAGTGAATCCTGGACAGCACGCACCATCTGGTGGGACGTTGAGTAACTACGGTCCCTTCTCGCTTACTGGCTGTCAGTGCAGTACACGTGTGTTTCACTTAGACTTCGTTTCGTTCGCTGGGCTCGATCAATATTATGCATGTGATTTATGACTAATTTTCATTCCTGTATTGAAATTGTAGCTGGTTCTAACAACATTCGTGTTGGACTCTTTATCAAGTGAACGTTCGACAGTGTTTTTTTGTATATCAATTCTAATTACCGCAACTGCTGTGACGTTTTGACGAGTTACATTGCAAGAAATACCGTTTTATAATACGATAGTGATACTGGATCGTCCATTATATGTGCTGATAGGGATTAATTAATGAATATGTGTCCCAACATCAGTAGAATATTCCGTGAATATGAAACGAAGCCATTTATTGATAGTTTTGAAACAGAAAACTTTTTAGCCGGCCAGAAAGAAAGAGCTTTGTTGGAAGATACATACTTCTTAATGCTAGATTACTAGGGTTTGAAAGACGACTAACTCGTTAACAATCTTTCAGGTCTGATAAATTTTTCGAAGTTAATTTAATGACACGTTTCAAATTGCGTAGTCTCCCAAGCGTTGAATATGAAGTTGCAATCCCAGTATTTGTCTGAAGATCTGAGAAAAGGATAAAACCGATTATCTTCCAAATAATATAAATAATTCTATTCCTGCTTCAAAGAAAACACGTATCTTTTCCATTACAAAGATCTATTGGTTTATGCCGTTGAGGAAAATAGTCACTGCTTATTCTTGGAATAATACAAGACCAATAAATTCAGTCTGTGGACAAAATACGGAGATGTAAATTGTTAAAGCAGACGGTATATATAGTAACCACTAGGCTCTAAAGAACTGAAAAGTGTTCAGGAAGAAGACTGATGGACATATGTCGACTCAGAGATAGGTCTTGAAAATACAGAATCAGAGTTTTAATAAACAGGAAGTTCTTTATCCTTTCTTTCCTGCTTATTTCTAAAGACTCTCCTCTTTTGCTCCTTCCTTTTATCGCCTTTCTGTCATTCTTTCTTACTTCTTGTTCTCAACTTCTTTTCCTGAACCACCTTGTCGTTCCATATCACATCACTCACCCTCCACTCAATTCCCATTGTCAAATCTTTTTTTCAAATTCTCCCCTACCCTCTCACAGGCATTCGCCCTAAAGATTGTAACTGTGATGTTTACCTAAAAGTTAGAATACCTTCCCGACAGCCCATGTTACAATATGTTTGTGGCATGAACCTGACTTCGTAGGGTTTAAGCTAAATTATGTATTGAGGTAATGTAAAACTAATGGGGTATGAATATTTTAACCGATCACTCGACGAAGGAAAGTAATGGACGGTTAATAATTCAATCTGTTAATGAGTTTCAGTCAGTGGCGTTGACATCGCCAATTATAATTATTAGTGAATTAAATGTGGGGTGTTAGCTGGCAACGCATGTAGCACGTAATAGGAAACAAGATGTCAGTATACAAAAGGTTGTTGTTAAGAGATTATCACTTCTGATTCATATTCTGAACATCTTCAATTCTAATCTCTATTGGGAGATCGTCTGTGCCAAATCGTAATTCATAATCGGCCTGTCATTTTTCATGGGACGCTGTAACTTAAGAAGTGTCTTCAAACAAAGTGAGAAACGCGACTTTACCCACGCAGTTTTTGAAGACGAATTCAAAACGCAGTTTTGAAATCTGAAGGCGCGCATCAAGACCCATTCGTGTGCTCGACACGTCCGAGACGCGCCTGTTTGTTTGTGTGACTGGCCGGCCATATGTCCGCCGTACTGAGTGTCCATCTTGGCCCGTCATCCGTTCCCATGCACTTACCTGTTCAGCGGACCGTCGTCAATCTCAGCGCTGTGTCGCATTGTAAGATGCATCCTCCCAGAGCGGTGTTTTGTTTCCTTCAGACGCAAGAGAAAAACATGACAGGAACCAGGTCCTTTGTTCCGCTCGACACCCTGAATGATGTGCACGTGAAACAACAGTTTGTATAACAGATTTGTTTATTCCATTATTCCACATCGACTATGACAAGTAATGACCGGCGAGTTAGTACGCGTAATTGTGTAAGAATTATCAACGTAATAGCGCAGGGTATTAATAAAAAAGTAGATCTTTACTCAACCAGTTAAGGGACACGAGTATTAATTTCGATGTTCACGAAACCCCGTCACGTATTTCTGTTCTGAGCAAGTTAAATCCAGCTCCCACAGTCTCATTACATTTCTCAAGGACTCATTTTAATATTACTATCCAATATACACTTGGGTTTGCTATGTGTCGTCTTGCCACAAGGTTTCCGAACCAAAAATTCTGCCTGTATATATTATTTCACCATGCAGCTACAAGGTACGAAGGTGGACGGAGAGATTTTTTTGTAGCATCCCTGCTAGAGTCTGTGTCGATCGAAGTGGAGTTCAGTCAAAATTTAGTGCCTTTCAAAATGATGGATTTATGACTTGTATACTTTCAGCCTACTTTTCAGATATGTTGGACAGAAAGATTGGTGAAACTGGCATTGTTGTGTAGTGGATGAAAGGAGAAGACGAAATGAAAGTGGAGAAGTTAAAGAATAGCATTGAAAGAGGAAATAATAATATATTAGCGAATTGGGAAGGGAGGAGAGGAGAAGCTCATTGTAGCCAGACGCGTTATTTCAAGTCTGTTGTATTTTATCTCTGAAATTTGAACAGCGTTGTAATGAAAACTTGGAAGAGCCCCCGTAATTATTAGTTCCTCCTCGTGGCAGTAGGAGAGGTGGTAGGGAAGCGAGGAGTTGTGTTTGTGTTGCCACCGCGAGCAGACGTGCTCCTTGTGCAGACTAGGGACTGCGCTTTGAGATAAGGGAGCGTTTCAACATGTGGAATCTATAAATGTTCTGTTTTATTTTACTGTTCTCGCTACTCCCTTATTGGTTGTAGATACACCACCAGCAGCTTCACCCATTTTCGACCATAGTTCAATGCGTCTGCTTCAGTTTCGCTTTACGTTGTCACATTCTATTACTGTACACTTACTCGCATTGAGGTTGCAGTTTTTAGCGTTTATTTCCAGAAATTTAAATACTAGTTCTTTGAAGTTTTGTAATCGAAGAGTTGAGTAATTATCAGTCCTTCTGGGAAAGCCCTGTGACATGGTTTTGTTGGTTGGTTCGTAGTAGTATTGAAAGTTATCAACATGATAGCAACTGGCTGGCTGATACTGACTGTAGTACACCACTGAGGCACGAAAGTAAGATTTTTTTATTGAATTTCTTCAAAGTGTTAGCCGTGCTAACACAGCTGACACGGTTACCCCCTGGTCAGCTACTGGACACGAACTAACGCCTCACTTTTCGATTAATGAAAGCGGGAAGACGGCGTTGCTGTGCCCGGTCGTTTGTTCCATTTGAGTACCTGATTACCACTACAGCCTGTTGGCCTTGATATTCCTCTAATCTCCAGAGCTTCGCACCGATCAATCCTCCCATGCATCTACATAGGTATAATTAGTGATGCCAGGAAAGGAAAAGTGTTTGGGGGGACATCCAGTCTATACGTGTTGGAGGATGAACTATGGGAAAGGTAGACCGGGAGGGGAAGGGAGGAATAAACGACGGACGAGCGGAGATGAGAGTACATTCATCCGAGACCCTGAACCCAGCAAGTTCACCTTAACTCTCTCTGGTACTGCTGTGTAGCCTGACGTGACCGTATCTCGTGCATTGCAGGATTATACGAATATTAGATCCGAGTTACCACTGCCGTCTTGCAGGACTGGGCTCACAAACGAAGAGTGGCATATCTCACATTCAGGAATATTATGGGAAGAAGAAATTAGATAATAAGTGGTTGCAGTTTTTACCTCAAGGTCTTACTCTTCTAAGATAAGGATACAATTTGGAGTTGAATTCTGTTAAGTTTCTCATATCTTTCTTCCCAAAGGACATTCAGAACTGGTCTGTATGTATTCCTTACACAGAGTGTTGTTTGAGCACTGTCTGTGTGTCCTGTATGCTTTATATCTTCAGCTACGTAACGAATTTCGATAGAATTTAGTTTTTTGAATCCACGCTTAAAGTTGTCCGTGAACTTGTGTTTCTTTACATGGAGACAAAATCGACTGTTTTCTCAAAATATATGGACCATATAACGCATTAGCGCGCATTTAGATGTTCAACTTTTGTTTGAAAATGTGTTTATTTTGCGGAGACTCCATTTAACAAATTGCAGTAACTTTATACTCTGTATTTCTGGTATGCTGTCTTTGCAAAAATACAGATCTAGCTGCTGGACAAGTACGCATTCGGAAAATTTGTGAGTCTATAGGTTTCAGAGTAGGCCTATTTATGCTGGATGATCGAAAAGTCATGCAATTCATTACTGACACATGTTCTAGTTATCATAAAATAAATTAAAATTATAAAACGAAATCAAATGTTATATTAAGCGCTGGAAACTTTCACCGCGTTCAGCGATGCATGCGTTCACTCTTTTCAGCATTTCCGATGTTTCTGTATTGACAGGATGCAGTTTACCAGACGAGATATTGCCGATTTGGTTGGCACAGGAGAATCGGGGATTACATCTCCAAAACCCATTCTTTCAATAACAATAAGAATGAGAAGCCAGGTGGTGTTCGACAATGAACATTATTTGCTCTTGTGAAACAGATCATTGCACTTCAACTGTTTGAACACTGAAGGAGGACGGGAATTGTCTTAAATTCCAACAATCAGTAAATATTTTAATACGGGCTGGGTGACTATTCGATCATTGTGTATTTCTTCATATTTCCAGCAGAATTTCAATTCGCATTTGTGTGGCAGAAATGTTGCGGTATGTCTGTCGCGTTTGGGGAGATATTTGATAATTGGTTTACTTAGGTTATATCAGAGGTTGATTAATTGTGTTCCCCAGACCATCGGCTATTCGCAAGCATCATTCGCGGAGTCAGTGGACCAACTAAAATTACAAAAAATTGCGAAACAAAAATAAAGATAGGCTACTTAAGCAAGTAGAATAGAACTGCCAGGACACTCATGGAATAATATGACTTGAGTAAAAACTCCTTTGTTCTCGTCTTTAGCATCTAGAGAACTGAGCATTGCACTTGTTAAACAACAGGCAGAGAAGTTATTTTGTTTCGCCAAGATCCTCTGAAATTTTTGGACAAATCAATTGTTTGGGAACCACAGGGGTAGATTATAAACAACACGTACATCCTACCTATTAGGCGTTAGACAATAAGTAAACTTATTTCGGTTTTGCGTTGAGTAGAAATGAATGTCTAACACAGTCGTTGCGTCTTCCTTATTTCAAGACATTGGGTTGTATCCGGGTTATAACTTCTGGTAAGTCCTTCTTTCGTCAATATCCTTATTACTTCGTGCTTTATCTGAATTCATTCCTTTAAGAAATGTACCACATTTCATCTGTTCTGTCCTCTTACACTGAACATGTCTACTGCGACTGACAGCGTTGTTTAATTATCCTGTTTTAACTGCCAAGGTTACTGACTCGATGGCATTGACGATGAATTAAAATTCTGGTCTGCCATGTCGACTGTTTGCGTTGCCACGATTGTTCAATACTCATATAGCTTACACCTGTCGATTTCTGTCTGCTGATAAAGTTCGTTGTTAATTACTGTAATGACCGCCTATTGTAATCAATATCTCTGCGTGCAATGGTGGCCATTACAAGAACGTCCCGGTCGAGGGCAGTCTCTAGCCCTTTCAGGCCATGCGAATATCCGTTCCGGTCCGCCGGGCAATCACCCGCTCCCTCTCTCTGCAACTAGCCACCTAGGATGGGGGTTTTACGTTATGGTTCCTGCTATGTTTACTCCAGGCATTCCATCGGTCATCTCTACTGCACGTGAACATGGTTGTGATGTAATCTTGGCCCAATAGGCCAGAACTCGGCTTATTCGAGGAATGATCTTCAGAAGAGTAGCTCATGAAGTGTCTCGGCTGAACCTAGCAAACCCGCGTGCTACAGCAATTGCCCGCCCTGCACTGGCAGATCAATGGGCAATAACCGAAGACCTGTTTTGCTGTCGTAATGAATGAAGCCGAATATTAACAAAAACAATAACACACTTATTGATGTGAAATACACGGAAGGCAGTAGATAACAAACCCTGCTGTTGTGACTGAGGGTTTTCGTAGATATATTCACTCCCTCCAAGCAAATACTGGAGTGTGCCATAAATTAGGCCACGGCCACTTCCATGTATATTATTTCATTTTCATTGTTCACTATCAGTTCGATGCTGCGGGCCTGTAGTATGAGCTACTGGTTGTGTCACTAAATACACTGTAAATAAAGTGGTACATAAAAATTAATTTTCTTTTTGAGAGACTAAGAACAAGAATGGAAACGTATGCAGCACATATGAGTTGGAAATTAGAAAATTACGATGAAAATTATAGAGGGAGTGTTGACGTGGTTCGGAAAGGAAGGATTCCACACTTCACTTCACTTCACTTCGCTTTGCTTTGCCAAGTCGGAGTTGCAGTAGACGAAAGGAAACAGCTGATGTTGCTTACGACTGTTTATTAGTGCTCTCGTTCGGTACGACAGAGCGCGTTATTCCCTTATTCCACTAACATATCGACATAGCCTTTCATTGTTTTTGCTTCAGAGTCGTCATCTGCAGTCATTTGGATCCCCAGTACCGGTAAATTGTATGTGCAGTGTATACTTAGTCCGGGTGGTTCTGTGTGACCTTTCAGGAGGTGCTTGACGTGATTTCTGAATTGTGCACGTCAAACTGATCAGAAGTGAGTGATTAAGTCTCATCTCTCACGACATCTCGCAACTCACTCGTCACACTTAACTTACTTTAAATTCTGGGCTTCGTTCCTTTGAGTAACAAGATCTGCACACGTGTGCTGACTTAATAAAGTGGGCTGTATTGTCAGAATTTCAGCATCATTTTTGTGTTTGTTTTGTGTTCTTGTATCAACCGTCGGGCAGTGTGTGTCAGAAGAAGGAGTATTTCGTTATGCCCCACTTATTTTCCACGTGCTGAATATTTAATGAAGTGTCAAGAAAAATATCTGACTCCGTGCACTGTGTATAGTTTTATTTTCAAAGTTTTTATATTTGTGCCACATTATGCACATAATTTGTGGATTATAATATTCTTGCTTGCGAAGCTGTGTAATCTTGTAGGTGTACATCAGCGTTTCTTTGACGCCTGAATACCCCCCCTCCCCCCAACGAAACGATTCCAACCGCTTAAAAGGCTACGCGCCGGCATAATCCAGAATACTATAATCGGCGTATTCACCGCTGTGAGAATCTGAAACCTCAGATTTTACATAATTTGCTTATTTGGTGTTATAAAATGTCAGAGAGACTGTTCCAGTTGGCTTTATTTTCAGATCAACAACATGGAGCAACAAGTCCGGTATATGTTTTATAACACCCATGAAAAATGTCTCATTGCTCTCACCAATCTTGGGAGTGCGAAATCTAGGAAGTGCTTTCAGTGTACAGCTGTATTTTTTTTTAATAAAGCGCTTATCATCTGTACACTTAATTAAAAACGCACTGTTAAAATGGGACTCTAAAAATACTTCTGTGATTGGCACCTGGTAATTCCTAATTTATGAGTAATGACTGGTCAGATGACTGACTGACTGACTGACTGCTCGCTCACTCGTCCGCCTTGACCTTCCAGCGTGATTACTAATGACCACAACCGGTAGCACCGCCCTCCTCCAGACGTGACCCTCTGCCGCGACTCACAGGGTTATCTCACGTCTCACTCCTTATACCGGGTGTCTCAATATCGCCTTACCTACAGCTATGTCAGCTTCACACGTATGTGCAGTTTATTTTAGGTTATATTCTGTGATAATTGAATGGTCATTTTGAAGTTTGGAAAGACAGAGGGGGAAATTCCGAAATGTACTGTCTAAAGTGATTCGAGCAATGGAAGTTGAAGCGTATGTGACAAAGCTATGGCGGCCACTTACGTGGTATGTAAATCGTACGCAGTGAAGCTCGATGCTGTGGATTTTTGCTAGTAACAAACGTCTATTTAAAATAAAATATTTTTCTTGTCAGATTTTGTGATTCACAAAAGCTCACAGCCGGAAACAAGGAAGAACTATAATACAGTATTTATTTGCGTATATTATGAAATATATATTATATTATTTGTATTTTTCAACGATCAGTTATCATATAAATCCCACATGTCTGTATTGTTGGTCACAGGTTAAAGGTTCTTACGGACATTCTGCGATTACCCTTAAACATTGGCATTTCAGAAACATGTTGGCATGATATCCCCTCTGAATAAAATAAAATAAAATAAAATCAGCATCTTGTTTTAAAGTTATTAGGATGACAATCTGACAGACGATTAGCTCAACAGAGCGCATGATCCACCTTGAAGATGAAGGAGTATTCTGGGCACAAATGCAGTGAGGGGTTTGTTGACTGTTCAGCGTAAATCGAAGACGAAAAGGCAGAACACAAATAAGGATAACGAGTCTGTCACAGAAGGTACAGGGAGATTGTATGTTGATTCTGGTATGAGACAGATGATGCTTGGGATGTGTCTGCAAGCACTTCAGTCAACACTGGGATGCCAGCCAGCATGTCAAACACGCGGCTTACAAACTGGAACACGTACAAAGGTGGAAATTTTAATAAATGTTGATGTGACCAAAATAGATTATCGACAGATATCATACAAATAAGACGACTCAAAATATTGCAATGAGTCCTGATTGCCAATTTAGCCTTCATTGAAGATTGTTTTATGACGTTCTGTTACCCAGTGCTCAGCAAACGCCCCGATTACTCAGATTTTCGAGAAGGTTCATTATACTGTGGTCCAAATGTGTGTATACACAGCAGAAACTTTGGTGGCCGCTTGTGAGTCAGTTGCTTACCGTTGTCGACTGTGCCACGAATCTGATTTTTAACACCTACACTGGATCCGCCAATTCACTAAGTGCCAGTGCTGACTTTCCTAACGGTTTGGTTTATTTAAAATGTACGTATTTAATTTATTGAATGTGTGTACACATCTTAAGGGACGTTCTGTATACTTGTAATGCGAAGTTGAGGCTATTGTAAAGGAATATCGAAAGTAGTTCTTGGTGGGATTTTTATAAAGCTCATCAAGAACGTCTCCGCTAAATAAATATCTGATTGATTCAGTAACTAATTAACTAATATGTCTACAACAAATTTAACAGTCTATTAAGAAACGAAACCAATCCAATATCGAACCAGTTAACAAACCGTTTATCCAATCAACTGACCAACCAGTTCCATGGTTCAGAGCATGCAACGAAAATTAAAAGATGTTTAGTTATTCCTACCGACCCCCAATGCCTCGCCCCATTGAACCCTTTCCTGAACGAGGTGTGTCAATTTATGTACCGGTAATAAAGAGGTGGTTCGCCACATGAAAAATCTACGCACTGCATAAAATATACCTCATATACGTTGTCGGTTTCGTGTTAAATTTGATTTTGTTAAACATTTCATGACAAGAAGACGAAAGTTGCTTTTGGTGTAACAAAGTGTAAGATTATATGCCAGCATAATGCATTCTTCTGTTTAGTCATGAGCGCGGAAGGTTTGCAGAGGGGCTGGAATGGAGAGACACCTCAACAGCTCCGCGCGGTAGGCTTCACCCTTGCCAGTGCTGGAAAGATAAAGCGTGCAAGTCTTCTACGCGTTCACATTATGAACTACAATAACGTTGTGGAAATGAAACGTGAACTTGAATAATTACATTCGTAGAGACGGAATTGCGCTGTTTACAAATGTAACTCCTTGGCGCTGAGTCATGGGATATAAAAGCTGGTTATACACGAGAGACACTCACCCATCGACACGCAGTCGCGTCTTGTTAACAGCTGCTATGATTCTGGAATGAAAGTGGTTTGTTGGTTCGTAGGTTATTTAAAGACACGCAGACGGAGATGAAATGGAATGATGATTAAGTAACAGTTCAAGGGGCAGAATGCAAACATTTGAAACAGAAGTTAACTTACTAGGAAGATGGGCCTCCCAATGAAATAAACCACACTTAGACAAATGCATTGAAATTAAAACGTGGTCTCAAATGACGCCCTTTTCCACTGTTAAATATAAAATAATTGATAGAGCGTGATTTTTAACTTTTAATCTGAAAACACTCGGTGCCTTGATGACACAGTGACCCCATCTGCTGTTTCAGTAACTCAAAGAAGTTTTCGCGTATGCTGAACAACTTTCCTCATAAGCCATCCATTGAGTGTAGCAGTGCTTTCTGTCCTTATGCTTGATAAATTATGTAGAAAGAGATGTAGATGTTGGTTTTAAATTTATTATTATGGAAAGCAAACAAGAAGGATAAACTGTTGTATGCATCGTAGCGTTCTACTTTATGTAGCGTTGGAACATGTTGAACGACGCTAACATTACCAAGTATGTAAAGTCGACTATGATAGCCAGTATAAAGTAAGAGTTGATGTATAGCAGTTGATATTATTCTTGGCATTGAACTGCGCAGACACGGTGAGTTTATAAAAAAACCTTTTGTGAAACGTATAGTGATTTGCAAATAGCCTATAATTTAATTCTGGAAATTATAGGACTACATTGCATGCAGTTGTGGAAAAGGATAACACGTACACTCCAGTGCAAATCTTGTCGTGTCCAGTGCCATGAAATGTCCGGTAATACTAATGTTCTGCATTTTACTTTGTGTTCAACACATTCCATTTTTGTAGCAATGTCTAAGAAATTTGAGACTGAATATGAAGTAGACGAGGATTAGTATGGTTGCCTTTTTAACGTTTTTAAACTGAGATAATATTAAGATGGATGTTAAAAAATAAAACAAAGGAATGTGACTCAGGGTAGTGACCAGGGGTGGGCTCTTGTTATAGCGGTAATGAACCATCTTGTTCCCGTAAAAGGCGAATTTCTTCACCACATGAGCGACTGTCAACTTTTCAAAAAGGACACTCTTCCGTTGAGTTACATAGAACTAACTTCATGAAACAGAATCTTTCTTTAGAAAATGACACTCTATGATAATATACCAGCACTGACCTAGAACCAAGTTGAAAGGACGAGTTTTTGTCTCAACGTTTTAATTCATGTCAGTCTGCCTAGTGCAGTTGAGAGAAATACGCCACAAACACTATTTTCTGAAAAAAACTAAATTTATCGAATTTAATCATAATCTATTCTTACCATGTCTCATGACAGGGACAAAATATATGTGATACGTATGCACCTGAAAAATATTTTTTTCCGTTGTGTTATTTTTCCGTATGACTAATATGCTAACATTTGTGTATAGTGATACTCAGCTTTGTACAAATAGATCTAAATGTTTCTGTATTCTGTAAATGTACTATTTATCGCAAATGTATTTAACATTTCCGTAATGTTGATGGCTATCTTCTGGGTAGTAGTAACGTGTGGTGTTGTAGAAGATTACATCGTTTCAGAGGTACTTACAGCCAACATTATCAAGGCACCCTAGTAATGGAGGGAGCAAGTACCTCTGAAACGTCGGTATACTTCTTCAAAACTACAAGGTGCAACAGCCCAGAAGACAGTAAACTTTATACTTGCTGCCGTGAGAACCTCAAACCCTACATGTTCGCAATGTCTTAATTTTATTGATTATTAATTTGTATGCCCATGTAATGTCCCTAGAAATATCATGTCACTTAGCTTCAGATACCACTGCTGTTTTGTCATTCTTTGTTCGAGTTTAAATTTTATGCGGTTTATTTGAAATCGCCGTGATCTTGTCAAATTTCAGCACAGGCCTATCATAATGTCCAAATAATCATAATATGTGTTATGAGAATTAAAGTGACTACATTCAGCATTATCTTCCTATAAGAGCTTTTACTTGTTATGTAAAGAACGGACACGAAAGTTCACGCCTGAATTCTCAAAAGCCCGTAATTGGACCCGTATCCTGCACTACTTATGTCCAGTCTCCAGTCTTACATTATATTTCACGAAAATACGTTTTCATTAATTCTATCTACGCCTACGCCCTGTTTTTTCAGTATTGTTTTCCCGAACGAATTCTGTCTAAACGAGAAAATTATTAATATTTCCTCACGGACGTACTTAGTTATGAGATCTGCTGTCGTCATTATGCATGTTGACTCGCGTTCCGCCTTAATGAACTCGCTTCATGTAGGCTGCGACCTGCACAGATCTTGGCTCCCTGCTGGCTGCTGAGAATCCAAAGCTAGCTACATCTCATCAAAATGCATCACGGTGTTACGGTTCTCGGCTCGCGCCAAGGTGTAGCTATCAGCTGTTGAATGGGATGTGTTCTCATGAAATATAATGTTTGGTCGCTTATACACACAAACATACTCTTTGGAAATGATTGCACAGGAATAACATCCTGATGTCAGCCAGAAATATCCCTTGTGATAACACACATCTTATACATATTTCTCGACTCTTAAAAGGCACTAAATTACTAAATTATAAAAATAGGTTTCAGCAGCTGACAAACACATTTTACTCTTTCCATGACATGAACCAGCAGAACGAGTTAAAGACATCCTCAGTTAGTTTTAACAAGGTGGAAGTATTAAGTCCGCACGAATACAACACTGAGATGAAATAATTCAGATGACGGAGGCAGTATGACCTCTGAAACGTTGGTTAACATCGACCAGACTACACAGCGCAACAACCCAGAAGACAGAAATCTTCATACTCACCGCCGTGAAAACCTCAAATCTTACAATTCAGAGTCGTTACCAAAACCTTGCTCTGGAATGTATCTAAGACAATTCAAAACATAACAGAGGTCAAGTCACTCGGGGATTAATAAACAGAAAATAGTGCACTGACCCGTCTGGTGACAAGTAGCACTCTGATACTATCAGTGTAGGTAGGTCTTCCGTGTTACTTTAAACAAACAAAATTTTAAGAATATTTTAACATGGATTTATAAGCATGTCAGAGGAAATGTAAAGAGTCCGACGTTCACTAGAGCCATAACTGGAGAAGGTCTTGTCCAAAAATGGGAGGTAGCCCATATTTATATCCTGACAACAACAGAACTGGAAACGTCAGAAGAGTGCCTACCGTATATTTATTGAAATGTAGGCAGCAGGCCCGTCAAGGTATGCAACCACTGAAGCGGGGTCCACACCTGACCGTTCTGCCGCAATAAAAAAGCACAACGCTACAAGAGATTTCAAGGCACGCACACGGGCGCTTTCGTTCAACCTGTTGTTCCCTGTTCCTGACGGGAAAGCGACATCTTCGCCAGCAACTAGTCTTCACCCACTCCATTGCAGAACTGCGTTACACAGAGTATAAGAAACTTATATACAGAGTCTTTGGTAGATGCCCACGTTTCGGAGAAAAGCATTTATCCATTTTCAGTGCTGAAGTGGTGATACGTTAAAGTGGAGGGATTTATATAGGATAGGTGAAGGAACGGCTGAGAGAGTGGGCCAATCAGAGACGAGGAATGAAGTGGAGGTTAGGTCGGAGCTAGGACTTGTTTTGCTTCAAATAACTTTAAATTAGGCCGTGCTTCCAAAGTCTGGCCATTAGGTTGCTACACCTGAAAAATGACCGATATTACTCAACGATTGCATGCGATTGGCTTTACGCAATTCATTGTTTAGAGGTGATTCTTGTCTCTCAAATAACGTTCTCTTAAATACCTGCTGGCCTCTGGGGAAAGGTATCAGTAATAATAAATTCTGAAAATCAGTAGATGGAAAGCGCCGAAATTTTGAACTGTGCGGCCCATCGCATTTTGTTGATTTCATTAATGATTTATCCAGAGGGATTCTTGAGACATGCTGTATATATTTCCAGGAGACATGGCGCCCGCATTTTTACACCGTCCTCCGAGTCCGGTACGTTATTCTTATCGTTTTCGTGGTGCACTAATCTTGTATTGATTCCGGATAGCTAGCGACATGGCGACTGTAAAAGTATACGTCCCTGCCCCTTACATGAAAGGTGATTTATTGCTCCATGGATTCAAGCCAGCAGCTTTGCGGCTGTGACTCTCCACTGAAACTTGACAGTATCGGATTTTTCTTCCCCAACCCTCCGACGATCCACCCCTCATTCCTTTCTGCTTCTGGTCCCCAAAACAGAAACGTTACGCTGCATCCACCCACTAATTTGTCAAATCTTTGTGTGTTCTGAACGTGGGTCTCATTTCTTTATGAGGCTCAATTTGTGTCACTCCGTAGTTCCTTATTATTCTGAGATTCGATCTGTACATTTTCCGTACACATTTTTCTTGAAATCTTCAGTCGAAATTTACTACCTTATGGATCTTCTTAAAACGCTTTTACAGGTGACATTACCAATGGGCTATTAATGCAGTTTTCACCAATACAAATTATTAACGGGGCCAGTAACTTTGTCGTAGTAACGGTAGCTCCATTATAATAATAACACCAACTGCAAGGAGCACAGTCCGTACTGATAATCTAAAAGCCGCTCAGCTGCTCAGGAAATGTACTGAATTTTAAGGAATCTGAATGTTTATTTCCATGTTCACAAGAGCTCCCTGCTGGACTCTGTATCTAATCGGCTCGACCAGAGTTCTCCATTCTCGCGAAGAGGTTTGTCGCATTCGTGGGTAACAATAATGTCTTGGTGGTCAGGCCTGCCGGCTCTGGGGCGTTTTCTGCCCAATTCGCTTTGAAGATGGTCAACCCCCCCCCCCCCCCCCCAAAAAAAAAAAAAAAACCCGTTGCCTTTGCCAGCTGTTGAAAATTATTTTATCACTTGCAATGAAACATTTCGGTATGGACTTTTTCTTTCGTGAAAAACTTCGAATTTTCATATTATTTGTCTTGATTTAGATATTGTCATTGTAGTTCTACGTACATTCCAAGTATTCGGGATTGGACTTTTTCCATCGTCTAGTATTAAATAGAACACAAACTTTTCGGAAATTGGATCTGTTTCCGCCCTCAGGTAAAAAGGGAAGGAGATCTGCTCATTTGGGTCGTTTAGAAAGAGCTAACCTTAGCCCAGTGACTAAACTTTTCACCTGAGAATGGAAACAGATCCAGTTTAAGAAACGTTATATTCTTTTGAATACTAGATGATGGAGAAGGTTCAAGAATATTGTTATACCGAGTGAAATACACCATCGTCAGAACCCTTTAAAATTGACATTCTAATTAGTTTTTATCTGGCAAGATTTGTTTACTGCATGTTCTTGGACGCGGAATGTATTTTTATGTCAATCCAAGCAGATGTAGAGATGGTATCTTGATATTGGCCATGATTACTTCCTACGTCATATTTTCCAGTTCATGTCTTCTCATAGACCCTGCAGCTGATTCACAGATAAACCTTTCGAGAATAGTTTCGTGCACACCCTTGAAACTCGTTGACTGATACAGCCAGTCGGTGTATATTGCATACTGATGACTAATACTGCAGAGAAGTTCTGTAGCTAATCCTTGATCGAAAGCCAGCATACAGTCGATATAACTGTTCCTTTTCATCACGTATTGTTTGCAGCAAGCGTGCTGGAGAGGTATAAGCACCGAGTTAAACAACATTGTGTGGACTTCCGGAATTATCAGGCAGATGTGAGGTAGGGAGATTAAAATATGAAGGCTGTGAGTAATGGAGAAGTTACGTCCTCGCCATTTTGATACCAAGTTTGTGTAATTTCAACATTCGCACTGCTGCCGGTGTTTTTCCTTACTCTACCACGTGATGAACGTATTTACCTGCAGTTAATTAAGGCCAACGTCTAGTTGGCATTGAGGATTTGTAGGCACATGATACGTTCCGTTCAACTGATTAAGTTAAAGGATTGGTTTGTTTTCTGTAATGTTTAGTACACACTCATAAGGTATAAACATGTGCTAATAATATAATTACAAGTATATTTAGCCTTAGCCACCAGCGTTATCGTCTAAAAATTGAATAGTGCTGGCCACTTGTTGTCTTCCTTAACAAGACTGCTAGGCGTCACGTGTCAGGAGACCAAAATCCAAAATCTTACATCAACTCTCAGATGAATGATATTTGCCATTTAAAGTCCTTAAGTACTCCACTCGTGTTATAAACTGTACATGAGCGTCTTAGTAGCCCCCCTGTTCATTTACTTGCCTTACATTCACACGAAAGCAAGTTTACGGAAGTCTGTTTGAGCGGATTTGTATTAAATTAGGTATTAGGAACGGAACACGGTTCTGAAACGGATTGAACATCACGGTTTTATGCCGCGTGTAATAGTACATATTCTTTTTAGGTAGATTTTTGCGAATTTTTGGTTAAATAAGGAGACGTTTTGTAAAAAAAACCAACCCTTTTAAAGAACAATTTAATGTAGCCTGCATATTATCGTATGATACATATTAGAGTGAATGATCACTAAATAACAAACGGACTGTCACGTTCAAATACATCAGCAATTATTATTCTAATGTTAATTAATAACGTATCATTAGCTTGCTTTACTTTGTCATTTATTTTTTTAATTTGTCGCTCGTAGGTTTCATTTTACCCACCAGTAATGTGGATTAGGTAATTCTGTACACTGATGAGCATTCAGCGAGAAGTAAGTAAAATTATGGCGACAGTAAGAAAAAATGGTGAGATTTCAGGCACCCACTTCGGCGAGTACAAAGATGGCTCTTCTGGACTGTTGCGCCGTCTAGTAAGATACAAGCTTACCGACGTTTCAGAGGTACTTCCTGCCTTCTTCATCAAGACGTTGATCGGTAAACTTACACCACACTACTCGGCGCAATAACTCAGAAGACAGCCATCTTCAGAAAGTAAAAATAGTTTAACATCTTCCTCCTGCGTGTTTGCTGTTTGCTTGATGACTGTTCATGCGAACTGAAGTTATGAAGTGACATTAATGGAATTACGTTCGACACATAATTTTAGATTAGTTACGAAATAATTTATTTTACTAGAATACAAACCATAAAAAGGCCACTGCTTGTTGGATAGAAACTTGTAATACCGGAGCCCGACTTTAAGTAAGAAAACTCCTTCTTTATGTCGCTTTCCACCCCAACATATGAAATGTATAAGAAACGCGTTTTCTTTTCCAAGAAAGAAAAAAAAAGCGTTTGATCTATTTTCTTATTTTTCTTTGCGACTGAGTTTTGTTTGCGCTTTTGCCATTTTCTGTCGTTTTGACGATCCGTGATACCATCGGAATCCAATCCTTCGCTTCGCTGGTCACTATATCCTTCAGTACTAGGGTTGGTACTTTGCCACACACACACACATATCTGGAGGACATGTAAACATGTCTATAAACATTCGCCGTGCTTCCTGCAAGTTTAGCAAGGGTCCCTCTCGGTCAGAGCCACGCAGATTTAGGTGGTATTACACTACAAACACAACCATTCCTTTCCGCAAAAGCTGTCATACCGAAAGCATCGTTATTCATGAACAGAGTTTGGAATTTCCTTTGTTAGTCACTCTTGTATTCAAATTAAGTCACTGGAATTTTTTTTATCTAAGTCGGTAGTCAGCAAGAGTCCTCTCAAAGTTTTAATCTTGACATACATGAGTCTACCGCCTTCATTATGTTCTGCAATTTAAGCACCGAAATACGGATTTGCCTTCCAAGAGAGTTACGGCACCACATCGGAAATGTTGACCCGCATAAGAGAAGAGTCTTTCCCTCTGGACAAATCTACGTATGTATATACATGGTATCCAAAACATGACTGAAGTAGTAGAACAAGAATTTCGCATAACTGAGGGCCAAGGCTTCCAGCCGAGGTCATGGCAGTCAGAACATGTTACTATAATTGCATTATGCAACACAGGAGCTAACATAATTTATAGACATTAGCCTCAAGTTATTAACATCCTGACCAGCTGGTGTCTTCTGTAAAAAAATTGCTACACCAAGATCACGTGATAATAGTTTTCTTTCATTGAGAATAATTAACAAGCCTATAAAATGTATTATCATCATCGGCGTCAATTACTACATTAGTCACTAGTTTACTTTTTTCTTCTATTTTTCAAAGTTCCTCATTCTGAAACCGTCTACTTTTAATCTCGTCATGGGACAGGTTCCATGCATTGCTTCAGCGTATCAAAACAAGTGCCGGGAGAATGCCAAAGTACAGGCCACGTTCACTGTTCCACAGTGTCGTCATTACTGTCATCAAGAAACATACTACAATATTTCAACCAGTGCTATATACAACCTGAGAAATAGACAAATGCCCTGAGAAACCAAGTTTCTGCAGTTAAAGGTAAATCCTACTTTGCATTTGCTTAATTTCAGTCCATTCAGTGTTGCATGTCTCACTTCAGATGTTGCTTGGTTTAGTATATTTATCTGGTTGTTGCATATGCACATGTAGACTATACTGCGATCACACTAATAAATGCGATGAAAATTAGAATTAAATTTTCGTGTAAAATAATATTTTCTTACATCAATTTGTCCATGATCTTGTAATGACAGAACATCTAATTTGATTGTAACCCACGTAAATAATAATACATAACAATTCAATTCAATTCAATTAATTTATTTACGTGTTAGCCAACAGCAAGAAGCCAATAACAGGCAAACACTGATAATACATACAATAATAATGAAATAATAATGGATAATAGTAAACAAACGGATTAACTAAACTTATTCATGTACAGTATTAAATATAACTGCCAAGTACAGGCAAACCCAAAATAGAAACAATATTAACACAGAGCAAAATAAATGAAGAAACATAAATAAAAACAAATAATCCACCTGGGGAACACTAATATAATTGTAAAACGTTAAATAAATATAAAAAAAACAGATAACGAAGCTAGATCATCTATCAAGACAACCTATCTAGATCATTTTCCTTATTGAGAACGTGCCCTCAAGGGAGACAATGTTTATGCTAAATACGTCCAAAGATTTACATAAGTCATTTGCAGCGATGACGCACCTGGCTGAAGGACTGTGTCTTAGTGCACTGCTAACATTAAAAGTAGAAAATTCTCTTATTTGCCTCGCCGGCACACGTAAACCAACAGCGTCCATAATGGAATGACAATTTATTTTGCCCTTAAAGACATTAACAAGAAATAGCGCATCGAGATGTCGTCGTCTGGAATAAAGTGTTCTAAAATTTAAAGTAGATAAAATCAATTTATATTTGCGGGGGATATTAAACTGGAAAAATCGGTAATTGCACAAACTGGCAAATTTTCTTTGAGATAAAACTACAAACTCCATTCTCCAAAAAGTGATAAGATTTAGCTCCTACATGCATAGATTTGATGTAAGTTCTTTATTCTTTGCTGAAACTATCTCGTAATTTTGGTAAATATCACTGCCGGAAGCCTTTATTTGGGAAGAGCTTTGTACACTAGTCTAGTTGCTTGTCACGGTAGACGGTTATCACTGCAGGTTGTAGTGTAATGCAATTCGGTATTTGCCATTAATTAAACTGATGTGGCCAGAGTCTCTATTACATGACTTTGAACCCACAGATAAGCACTGACATTACACACAACAAACAGCGATACTCAATTTACAGAACACTCGTGACGAATAGATAAAATGGTGCGGAAGCGATTAAAGTGGTATTGAATTTACCAGTACTTGACAAATGGAGTTAATGATAGCTACAGGAATGGGATCGCGCTGTACGGTCGTTCAAGCCGAGGCAGATCTAACAGTGTTATTATGATTAATCTCCTATCCCTCTGGTATCATTAGGTCGCCCGATTTCGCCTGACTTCAGCTCCATTGACAATGTAAATAGAAGACGGATTTTGTATTAATACATTGCGAAAATTCTGGAAAGTGACGTGTTTTATATGTTCAGAGAAAAAGCATAGAGTAGTTTCACAACGAGCACTTCTGATTTCTTTCGGCACTTTATCAGCTCTGCGATTGAAACAGCATCGTTAAATTACCGAAGAATCGATCGTGAAGCAGCATTGAGTAGGGTCATGATTGGTGTGGCAACTATCGAATTCACAGATGACTTCTCGAAAATAATAAATCAGTACACATGTTTTAGTGTCTGTGTAGTGCAAGTAATTCGGATTTATTCCTGGGAAAATAGGTCATTAATTTTATTTATATGTTGGAATTGTAATCCATTCACAAATTAAAATTACCTAAGTGATTTGTGATGTCGTTTTTCAGTGTTTTCTTCCCTTCTGTGTATTTTACTAGCGTTTTTTCAACCACTTTTCATCATCCATTCCACTCAGAGAATGCGTCTAATCTTCTAATGTATACATACTGATCACGAAAGCTTTCGTGAATAGTAACATAATGTACGGTTTCTTTGAAGACGAACAATCGATTTTTTTCATATTGAATTTAATTCTTTAAGGGGCCAGGAGTTCCTAGCTTCGGTAAAGGAATGTTTTCCACACAGTGACATTATACCACTGACCGGGTAGTTGTAGACTCCTTTTACTGTTTATTTTTATATTAATCCAAACTATAGCTCAGTCAGTATAGTGACTAGCTACGGGTTGGACGACCTCTAGCCTCTGCGTCCAGACTGGCTCTGGGGCCCACCCAGCCTCCTCTACAATGGGTACCGGGGTCCTTTCCCGGGGGTAAAGCCGGCCGGGGCGTGATGCTAACCACTCACCCCCATCTAGTGCCGAGGTCAAGGAAGAGAGGAGCTATATCTCCACTCACCCCAAACGCCTACATGGCGTATAGTGGGACAAACTTTACTTTACTTTTTACCGTGCTTCTGTCATTTATTACTAATTACCAATTACGAAGCCCTGCTGGTACTAATTCCGAGGTTTCGTTGTATATAGCTGTGCCAGATCCATCAAACAATATGTCGTGATTTCACTGTGTGTACAGACCTGCGTATTTTCAACGTTACGTTGTTCATAAGGACGCATTTGTGTCTTTGTTCCTTTACGTTGCTTATTGCCTGTTTAATACAATCGTTTGGGAGGATACATTAATATAATTTGTTTTAAGAACAAGGCGGTAATTGACATACAGAGTTCATATGTTTGTAGACTCCTGCTGTAATTCACATAGTCATGTACAGTTTGTATTAAGTTTGAAATGAGGGAAGGAAGAATTTCTGGCATTAGTTTTGTATTTATAGATGCCCAGTATCCAGTAATCTGAATTCTGGCATAGAAACTACATTTAGAACAGATACGTCAAGTCAGAAAAGAGTTCTCGTCCTGTCTACTTAACTGACATACTAACACATCATCGTAATGTGTTAGTGGTCAGATGTGAAGATCATAGATTTCTCATTTCATTTCACGAAGGGCTCAGAGTGTATAATGATCAACTATTGCGAACATTAGGGAGAGGTGGGTTAAGAATTGAAGCCTTTTAATTCTCGGTGCACGTAGAAGTGAACGGATGAGTTGATGTAACAATGTGGGGCTGACTGTCTCATCCCGCTGGCAAAACATCTCCGACCTCCAGGACTAATCTTTGTGCCATCTCTTTCGTGGACTAATTAAGTGCCTTCATTAACCGGTTTCCTGACTCTGCTCGGCACAAACAACAAACACATTTGACTCCAGGTCCGGACCGAAAACTAGCGCTTTGTTGTATCTTGTACTGAACTCATGTCTTCATTATACCGTGTAATTGGGTTGTAAGCATTCGTATACATTCCAAGATTAGAACTTCGAGTTCTATCTCTCTCCGCCCCCTCCACCCACTCACACAATATTCCGAGTGAGCAGAAGGGAGGCACATCTTAGATTTTCTTGCACCTGATGGCAATCTCGGTTCAGAGGAATTGCTGTCTGCTGTGGGAACGAGAGATGTGGTACTTAAAAGGAGACGATTTCTCTCTCTCGTAAAGCGATGTAAGTCCCTCCGTTCGTGTAAATTGAAGGGGAATGAAATACGAACAAGTTTCGTACGTACAGTTTTGGTTGAAAAGGAACGAATTTGATTAAGTGCCATATCTCAGCCACCACTGGTTTTAACAGAACGAGGCAACACAGAATTTGCAATTCTCCTATTTATTTTCTAACCCTTTAGCAACCTCATTAACTATATTTAGGTCCCAATATGTACTGCGCAGTTTCATTTTTGAGGTTTAAACATCACTTCAGTTTTATAATTTATTATTACGATATAATTTTATTTTGTTTGTAATTACCACATGCGTTGGTTCTCTGTAAATTAGCTTTTTTCACAGTGATCTAAAGAGTATTTAAAAGTTCTTAGCATAATTATAAAAATAATTCGTTTATGTAGTTTCGCAAATTTTCAAAGCAAGTGTTTGTTAAGGACCATGTATTTACTACAGACATTAGACATAGAAGCGTTAGATAGCCCGTTGTGGCTGAATATACTTTAAATCCTACTCCGGTACCACATCTCTGTGAATACTGTGAAATTGAGGCCCATGTTTAGTAAAGATATAATTTGTTACGCTTCACGTGTTTAGTGGTACGTAGTAAGTTAATTGGCTCTGTTCTGAGCGTTATTGGATTGATAATGGAGATACAAAGACCGCGAAAATATACTTTCAACGCTGTATAAACAGAAACGTAGAGTTTCACCTCCAGAAGGAAGATAGATTTTAATATTTGTTTAATACAGGCCTACAGAAATAAATGTAACTTCCAGTTCTATAAGCTAGCTGTGACAGCTTTTATTAATTTCGTAGTTTTTTTCCTCTATGATTTCTTTGATGAACTATTTTAATGTGAGAACTCTTAAAATGTTTCATGTCGTATGGTTAATTTCGTCATCCCAAATATGTCTACATCAGGATGACGTCTGGGAGTTCATGAATAATGCACTGGCGTCGTTAACCATTAGAAAATATTTGAATATTAATAATTATGATTTAGAATTTTGCATGCGGTATTTAGTACTTTATTATGAATCATAATGTCTGTTTGACGCGTGATGACAAAAGACTGCAGCAGTTAGAACAGTAAATGCAATTCAGTATTTTTAAATACACAACTGCATTACTAAAGGCTGGTGTTGCTGCCATGAAGCAATCGCCACGAGATGCTTAAAAGTTGAATTTATGTTTAAAACTTCATTTCCCTTCGGAAACTGGAAGCTTTTCCTTGCGACAGAACATTTCCGTTGCTTTCACCATTTATCAAGCTGCCAGTCCTCGTATAAATAAATGTAGCCGCGCGGCGCACGAATATTGTGCAATGCCATTTTATTATGAATGTCTGGACTTAAGAGCGCTATATCCTGGCAACGTCTCTGAAATCGAATACGCAGTATTTTACGTTGATAAATAAGATGCATGTCCATCCATAAACCAATAACCGTACGTTAAGGCGCTCGGATATCGTTGTAAATCTCATATAAAACTGCTCTTCAAGACATGTTAGCATGGAAAGATTGCCAGGTTAGCTGGAAATAATTCAGAAACGAGTCAAAATGGAATATTTAGGAGGATGGTTACCAAATGCCCCGCCCATTTTACAATTATCTCCAGACCACGCTCCTTTCGTAACAATATTATTGTTTTATATTTAAAAAATCCCGGGTTCAAATCTTTATCCGGAAGCTCGACGTCATGACTCAGGTATTTTGTGGTTGTCTTCAGTCCCTCCTGACTATACCCTTAAAGTACACAACCACCGAAAACTTCCACGAATTTTCAAAATCGTAATAATCATCCTACCATTACACTGTGTATAAACTTTTGCCTTACAGTTAAAGACGCATTTCTGTAAGCATTATATGGAGTTGGCAATGAAGTCCAGTCTTCCAAAAAAATTGAACTGAGCTTATAATACACCCAGATTGAATTATAATCGGCCCAGTGAACACAAGTATAGAAGTACAATTAACCTGTGTAAAAAATAAGCCTCAGTCTTTGCTTTGTGAAGTTTATTGCGTTATTTAGAGACTTCTTCTGACGTGTATATTTTATATGTAGTCAAATGGGAGGATCATTATATATTACGAATTGGAAAGGATGTGAAAATGATCGTACTTTTCCAGCATATCATCGGGGAGTCCGAAGGAAATAACGAAAAACCTGTGAAGATATTTTGTATCAGGATCAAGAATCGAACACGGGAGTTAATAAACATTAGGCGAAGCAGGTGTGATGGCCGAACTATTTAGCCGTAACATTTGGTCTTCACTTAATAATTAACTCTAAACATTATTAATCGCCAAAATGTAAAGAGTAATACGCTTTTATATTGTTAAATCTTTCGAAACGTCCTGTAGGTCTATATATAAAAAACTGAATACCATGTATGAACTTTACATAGAGCCATTAATGCCTGTCCCTTCCAGGGACATTAATGAACACATTACAGAGTGTAGGGGTATCATGCAGCAAATCTGTAACATGGTTTGCCTCCCTCCACCCGCCCCTATGTTCTGAATCAACGAGGAAAATGAGAAATGAAACAACGAACGGCTGCAATCAGCATGTCCCTAATTCATATCCGAGCGCTTACTAAACACACTTGGTCGCAGCGCTGGAAAACTGGAAAACACCTAATTAAATAGTCTGGAATTTTCATTCCCACTCCTGAAATATCTGAGTCTCTCCTTCGTTGACATGATTAATTATTATTTTATGGTTTATTTTTAGGTTATTTAATGAAGCTGGATCAGTGACGGGTTACAAACATCGAATGTGATGGGAATATAAATTTCCATATTTTCATGTATCTCCGGAGATAGGGATTAGCTCTATCTAGTGGGCCCAACTGTGTAGGAACCTGAAGACGGAGATAGAGTCACATCTCCGAAACGTCGTTTTACGTTTTATATTTACTAGACGATGGATAATATCCAAGAAAATTTTTATTCAATTGACTCTTCACCATCGTCAAGAAGTTTTAGATTTGATGAATGCATTTGTTTAAAAATCAAAGGAAATGTTTTCATTGCATTGTTATTATCACAGTGCTAGACACTGCGTGCATAGTCCCTGTAGCTTTATGAGGAGAACACGTCTCATTTCCAATAGACCTTTTGGGGGGTAGGAGAAGGGGTGACGAAAAAATTGCTCCAGTCTGCTGCTGCTCTGTCGTCATCCTCTATAGTTGCGTGGCGGCGTCGAGCCCTCGGGTTAAGCTGGCTTAACTTTGCCAGTTCTATGAAAGATCTTTTCTTGTTAATGTATCATGAAAAAAGGGCGGAAGAACATGTAAAGAGACCAGAAATCGTTTTCTGTAGTTCTTACTCCAAGACACAGAACCTCGCAGCTCCGCGTGAACGCGTTACTCCTTTTGGACTTGGATTTCGTGCTATTATTCACTGCTTTCCTGAAGGAAGAAAATAAAATATTCTGGGGAAACTCTACAGTGGAAAACGAAAGCTTTATATGGTATAATTAAATTCATTTATTTAATAATATAATAACATATTAAAAACAAAATGTATTTCGGAAATAGCTGATCAACTATGTACCTCAGGGGCAAGGTTTGTCTCAGGTACATAGGAGTAAGTACCCTGCAAAATGATGAATATATGGAATAATAATAATATTTCTGTTGTCACTTCAGAAAACTAATCTTCCTTAAGTCATGGACCATGCAGATAGTTTGCAATGACGAGCCGCAATTAATTTTTTTCCAAAATGCGTCATAGTTATAAATCTGACTTCGAATCAAATGACATTTTCGGAAGTCACTCATTTGAAAATGATGCACATTAATGTAATGGACAACTTTTTTTGAGTTACTTTTTCTTATGAGAGTCTCTCCGTTCGCTGAATGCAAAACAGTTACTTGGGACTATCAATAAAAATTCATTTTGTATTTATGGTGTCCGTATGTTCTCATTGTGTACAGGATCTATTTCTCGAAACAGTTGTAACCAGTTGTAATAGTGAAGTGTTATATTTTATTTAAGGTTCGAACTGACTTTTTAGATGCTATTAAATGAGCTTCAGCTTCGAACGATGAAGACTGTTTTAAAATCAGTGCACCAGAGCAGCCACTGAAGAGAGAAATGGCCTAAAGTGTGGATGGTATAGGGAACTCTTGTTACGCTCTAGGTAAACGGAGATTTGGTTTCTTATGGATGATTTTAATCTCAGGGCATGCATTATGCCACATAAATTCTATGGCGGGCCAGAGAAAGCTGCGTGGTGTGCGAACAGACGCCAGGAGTGGGCGGGAAATAGCTGAATATATTACAGAAGATGGTCCGTAGAGGAACTGTTCTTGTATTCAAATATTCCTCTGCTTCTCTGGGATTAGGGAAGCTTCTTTGCTGCCGAAGTTCTTTTTGTTTTTGTAGTTAAACGACGCACTCTATTGCTACACCTGAAGCTTTGATGGAGTGAATTGTTGAGGATTACGAAGGCTGTAGTCGTTAAAGTCTTGTATTTATGGTCCCAGAACTTGCTTACCTTTGCACTTACAGAGCTACTCAGTGAAAATTTGATGTTGACTAATCCCTTGTGGCATATGCTGCTAATGTTAATTTAATGTGTGACGATATAAATGCAATAAAGAGGAAGACAGAAGTCTTACTAGAGGCTAGTAGACACGTGGGGCTAGAAGTAAATTCAGAAAACAACTAAGTACGTGTTAGTATCTCGTCAGCAGAAGATAGGCGGTCAAAATTAACTTAGGGTAGGTAATACGTCCCTTGAAAGTGTGACAGAGTTCAAATATTTGGGAACAACAATAACAAATCAAAATTATATTCGTGAGAAATTTAGGAGGAGACTAAATTCCGGAAATGTTTGCTGCTTTTCAGTTCAATATATTTTGTCTTCCCGTTTCATTTCTAAGAACCTGAAGATTAAAACATACAAAACAATAATTTTGCCTGTTGTTTTGTATGGGTGCGAAACATGGTCTCTCACTGAGAGGGAGGAACACAGATTGCAGGTGTTTGAGAATAGGGTGTTGAGGAGGATATTTGAGCCTAGGAAAGAAGACGATGGGTTCTGGAGAAAACTACATAATGACGAACTTAAAAATTTATACTCCTCTCCCAGTGTTGTCAGGGTCATTAAGTTTAGAAGAATGAGATGGGCGGGGCATGTAGCGCGCATGGATGGGACAAGAGGTGTGCACCGGATATTGGTTAGGAAGCCTGATGGTAAGAGACCGTTGGGGAGACCTAGACGTAGATGGGAGGATAATGTCAGGCGGGATCTATGGGAGATAGGAGTTGAAGGAGATTGGATTTTGTTGGCCCAGTGAAGGGCTTTGGTTAATTCGGTGATGAACCTTCGGGTTCCGTAAGACATTTAGTTAGATAGTTAGCTTGTAATATGAACATTGCAATACACTTGATATATATTTTCACTTGTCACAATATGAATAAACTTTGTAATACCGTTAACGTTGGTGTCTAGTGCAAATATTTTAGAAGAATGTTTTTGATTATTCTGGAGTTTCTGTTTTATTACGGAATTGAAGAATGGTCAGCACTCAAGTAAATTCATTTTGTTATCATTAACTGCAGGTTTGGAGAAATATTAATTCTAATTTTTATATCTGTTCTCTTTTCCTTCTAGGTGTGGATGTCATACTTCTCATTCCATTGGTGAGTAAGGAATATTTTATTCATTTGTGTCGTCCATTTTTATTGTTTACTTTATGCAAATGTCCTCTTATGGGATAGACCTACAGAGTGGAGCGGTGAAATCTGTCCTCTTTACTCCCCATGTTATATATTATATATTTTATGTATCTGTAGGCATCTTGTGCGGCCATTGTTAGCTAAAAGCAGAACATTGTGTAGGATGCTTCTGGTTTTAGGATTTACATTTATGCAAGTACATTATTGCTTTTCTTTTTTACGTCTTCGTAACTTTGCAATATTGGGAAGTAGGAAGTGGTGCGTTAAATATATGACGTTGCGCAGAGTGTATAATAAAACAAAGTTCTGTTTTATGACATCGACATAAAAATAAATTTTGGTAATGATATATAAATTATCACATTCGAAATAAGGACAGGTCTAACAATTTCGTTATTACACGACAATGGCCTCTGAAGTTGTATGAATATTAAGATATGTGTCATATAAATCAAGCATAGTTTAATTGTTGGAAATAATGTCAGCACTAAAATATATTGTCCAGATTTCAAGGCCTACAAAACGTGAGCTGCTGACAATAAGCCGTCCTTTAAATGACAGGCCAAATCCGTACTTCGTCTGCTTCATGTCGTTATCTAAAATTTCGTTTTACACAACATTCATCGTTAGACGTCTATGTATTACTGTCTTTTTTATAATTGGAACGTAAAAGGGAATAGGTCCTCAGGGTGTGGATTGAGGGGTGACAAGTTCATGAAGATTCGTGAGATATTTTATTTTATATATTTAAACTACAGTATCATGCGACTTAATGAATTTTAACCTTTTTGTTCGAAGGATTTAGGTTTTCTTTGTATGCCTCTTTCAGTATCCTTTAAACTCATAATTTTAAGATTATGATGACATGACCGCGTTTGGGCCTGGGCTCTTTGTGTATCGATTGATAAGAGCCTGGAAGTTATTTATGGATGAGAAGCTTGGTCTCTTAGTCTAAGGAAAGAAGATAGTAGGTTCAGGATCTACGGGAATAAAAACGCCAAGGAAAATATTTGGATTTTAGAAACTTTGCGAAAGTTGCGTGATGAGGAAGTTAATAATTTTTATTTATCCTGATATTGTTAAAGTGGTTAAATAAGGGTAGGTAGGACATGAAGAATGCCAGTAGTAGTGAGGGTTGTGTTTTTTATGAAATGTGGCAACTTAGTCTTGTAGGTGGTTGCCAACGTTTCGGAGAAATGTATCACCTTTGTCTTCAGGGAAATTAATTAATCTTCCGGTTCAATAAAATTAGAAGGTTTCTTGACCATCTGAATGTCAGTTTTTCGAACATCCTGGATTGTCAGATATGATCTGTCATCCCTAGCTCGTAGCTTTACTCACAAAATATGTTTTCGTGATTGAGATTATTTAGACGCAAGATGTTACAAAATCCATTTATTCAGAACTGAACAGCTAATGCTTCTGCTACCTCTCAGTAGAATATGAAGAGCACCTCTAGTCACATTGATGCACTTACATTATGCAGTTTCGTATTTCAGAACCATTTCCCCCATCCACGGTAATAATTGTGTCTTCGTACGAACATATGAAATTACATAGTAACATTGATTGTGTTATTGTGTTAGATGGTGCTGCTGTAAATTGTTCAGACTTCCTGCTTTTACTTCTGTGACGCGTACAAAGGCCCCTGTAAACATATCCGTCTTTTACTGGATACGTTTTGTGTCAAAATCATTCCTCTGTTTATTAAAATGTTATGCACAAAGCGAGGGTAGTCAAAGACGTGCTGAAGGCTGGGTGTAGCCCGTCGAAGGGGATTCTGATTTTTCTGGAGAACATTTGAAACAACTTTTTTGCATGCAGAAGTGAATACAAAATTAGAATTTGTGTATTAATATGCAACCCACTGACGTCTAGATTATACTTTTTCTTCCCCTGTCTCATAGTCTGAGCGTAAATTCAGTTTTAGCGTGGTCGCCTTGTATCTAGGGTGTCTGTTTCATAGGGCCGATGTCGAATTTACAGAATGAATCGCTCATGGAACAAGCGTGTTTTTTTTACACTTTTCCCCTGTAAAATGTAGTAATACCGATAATGCACAACACCTGACACTTTAATAAATACTTGGATTAATTTTCACCTTAAAACACAGTTAATTAACTGCGCGAATGCGTACACAAACCACTGTGTTTGTCTGTCTCTAACTGCAGACATGCGCGTTAGTAAACATTTGCCAGAACTGCGCATTTCTCTGGCGCTTTTCAGAAAAATTGAAAGAATATTTTATAAGACAAGCCGATCACATAAAAATGGGTTAAAGCCTGTTTGATGTTCTAGTATCTGTCTGCCACGTACTCCGTGTTTGACAGAGAGATCGTAATAGAATTTTGCATTAAAGACGTGTCATCATTTTAATAATGTTTTTTTTTTATCATAACAGAAACATGAAATCCAGGTTTTGATTTCTGATTCATGATGCGCCTATAGGCTATTTATTGTAATACTTTGTCATTCTGTACGACGAAAAGAATATACCTGAATAATGTGATATATAATATAAGAGGGAGAAGTAAAACTAAACTGAATTATTGTCCACTTCCACACTTGTCGAAAAAATGGCTAGAGGGCATGACCCCAATCGCCATACCCGAAAAAATCTGCGTTAGGGAGGAAAAATCCGGTTCCTTATATTCTCCCTATGCACGCCCTTGAACTTGTATGCTGATAAGTGCTTTGGTGTACTTTTTCCCTCTAATATATTTCATGGATAAAAGATGAATGCAACATTTGTTCTGGGTTTCTTAGTTTTATTCATGATATGTACAGCTTCTCAGAATAAAGTAAATACGAGAGTATTAGATTTTCCTAGTGAATTCTAGTATGCTAAGTTTGGACGGACTTACACAGACATGTGTGACAGCTTTCTTATTGTTTCTTTTATAAAAGAAAACTTTTTTTTCCATGTTTTCTTAAAGAAATATTACGTACAGGGTTGTTTTTCGTTTCTGCTGTATGTTACAAACTTTTGCACTTAGAACCGATTTTCAAAAAGGTCGATGTAAATATTGTACGATTTGCATGTTAAATGGGGCCTCTGGACTTGGGCGCTTTCTGGCGATAAAATGCAGAACTTGGCCTTCAGTGATGGAGGGTAATCTGCTAACCTATTGAACAAACAGTCACAGGAAGTCGACAAGGGGTGATCCTCCATTTCTAGCATGTAACGGAAAATTATAACCAGTCTGAATATAATACCGCGGCGTCAAATCTCGTGGGTGAATGTACTATATGTTGTGTGGGCATACGTTTTTGGCAAACGTTGAGTAAGGAAGCCTAACTTATTTTGGACACCCCTTTTATGCGGTGGTAGGTCGAATCGTGGCTTGCCCCTGATCCTGTTTTCCGACCGGACGCAGTGACATGATAATTATCCTCATTAAATCGTATTTATTTCTTTCTGTGGACAAGTTTTGCTCGTACTTGGCAGAGGCAGTTTCTCATGGAAGATACAGTTTCATTTATATTCGAATTGTACAGAAAAGGGACGTATTTCTCTGCAGCTGCACACAACGGTTTAGAACAGGAACCGAAGCCCAATCAGATCAATTTCATCACCTTATTTTACGCAATTGTGTCTTAATTCGTAACATGTGATGTCTGAATAGGGTTAATACATTTCTCGATGGAATTTGGGATTATAATTTTTCATTTACCTCCAGGCGTACTAGAGTCTTTCCCATGTAAATTAAGCACCTTTAGAAAGAGGGTCAGAAAAGTAGTTACAAGCAAAGGGTTATTAAGTGGGGATTAGATGGTGATAAGTGAAGTGTCTTAGTCTCGAAGTGATTAAGTGACTTTAGTTCTTTGGGATACAAGTATCAAGTATCATGTACTGAGGTCTGACTTTATATTTTACTCTAAAGTATTGTGATTAATTAATGGATGTGTGTTTTTGTATTGTGTGTATGTGTGTCCGTGTAAGGTGTGGATGTTTTTGTAGGGGTGGATGTTATAGTTATGTGTGTAGGGTGATCTATGGAGTGTATTTGTTTTTACTGTATGTATTTTGTTGTAATTGTGTAGTGTAAAGACCTCTGCCACCGGGTGCAAACCCAATTGAAGTAAATAATAATAATAATAAAAATAATAAATATGCATCAACGGCATAGAAAACGTATTCATTGAAAACTTTTAGGTCATAGTTTTAAATTAGTGCAATGTAGCGTGTTTGCGAATTTGTCCCATAGCCAAGTGTCACACATGTTGGACTTCACTATTTTATCAGAAGGGGTTACAGGTTCTAAATTGCATATTTCCGAATTGGAGATGTAGATAATTACTGGTGATAAGCGCACGTGGGAGTTTATATCCATGTGGGAGATTAAACACGACGGGAGACCCTAAGCAACACTCTTTGGCCCCTGCGTTCAAATATTCAGTAGCACCAGGATAGAATTAATGATTTTTTTTCTGAGTATAACAGCAGGACTACAAAAACGTCGTGTGTTGTCATGGACATCGATTCGGCTTCATATTAATTGCAAAGTGTAGAGTTATCGGAGCACCCCCACATTACCATGGTGATGTCAGAGCCCATCTTGACAACACTTTTCACGACCAATGAATAGGGCACACCCCGCGAACGATCGCCAGATTTTCTATGATTACCTACAAGGCAATTTGTTACGGTGCTGTTTTTGTGTTTCCATTCACGATCCCTGAAGAGTGGGAGTATTGTCCTCCGACGTTTCGGAAAGAGATTTTGATAACATATGCCATCTCAGTCAGGGTTCTGTAACTATCAAAGCGGTCGGTCATGGTGTATCTTCCGAAGAGACAAGAGCAGTAGGCCTGGAATAACTGTATAATGTCTGAGGGCGTAGCCCTTTCCAATGCAATAACCGAGTCGCCCATTTGCCGTGACTCCAAGCAAAAATGGAGTACCATCGCATGTCTTTCCAGTGCAATTAACACTGTTCCTGTGGGGGTACGTTTTTACTTGTAGATAAAACTCATTTCCAATTCAAGATTCGTGTAGTAAAAACACGACAACAAAATTATAGTTCAAGTTGAATTGCTGTGTTCCAACGAGATGAGACTCCGACGACTGTATTAAGTGAAATGAAAGATGATTAGGTGTGTTCTTTCTTTGTCAAGTGTACGTTGTTCGTTTGTTTGTGTACTTTGAAGTTCCATGGTTTTTGTTAGGTTGTTAGGTTATCAGTCGGTTTGTGCAACACTTTTAATTGTAGTCAATTTTTGTTAAGATCCATTGCATGTTTCGACCTTAATTTGTCATCTTCAGGTAGTATTAAGTGGTCGAAACTAATAAATATGAATTCTAAATAGTATCGCATGAATCTTTACAGTTATTAGTAATAGGTATGTACCTAGAAGTGTAGGCAGTTTGACCTAGAGCAGAAACATTTTGTTTTCTCTATTTTAAAGACAGTATTATGATTGTGGATGGGTGAGTGGGTGAACGGACTGATGTAAAGATACGTATGTAGTAATAGGTTTAAATAAGGTCTATTATATTTGTTGCTCGCGATTGTCAGCATGCTGTGGAAGTTCACCGACTCCAAATTTAAAAAATATTGAAGTAAAACTAAGGAACATAGTGATATTTCCTCTGCTTAGTACTAGTAGATGAAATAATTATAATTTGGATACCAGTGTTCGTTAACTTAAGCGGAGTGCAAATGAGAGGCACTTTTGCACTTAACAGGATAACTGAAAATTACTAAAATTACTGCTTATATCGTCAAAAGGTTAAAGTAGTAATTTGCTTAATTTATGAATAGTTTTACTAGCCAGACAGAAACTAATATCCGCCTCAAAGACGTAAAGTGATGTAAAATAATTGACTAAAACTGTTTGAAATTGGGTTTGTTTTTTCTTGAAAACAGTACAGAAAGACTTTTTTGAACAGTGCATTTGCATATCCTTACTTCCATATCTCTTTATTAAATATGTGAATGCCTTTTTTTTTTGAAGGAGTTTTTTTTCGGGGCGTAACCATTCATGTTTCCATAAAACTTTACTTCCTGCAGGCAAGAAACTTTAAAGATGTGTTTTTTGAGAAAAGTGCAGGTTATGAAAACATCGCTGAAACAAAGATTGTCTGTGAAACGTAATATCTCAGCATTCAAATGTCAGAAAAATAAAATTTTGTAATAACCGAGATTTGAGGTTCACACAGTTATGAAGATATGGATTGTGGTATTCTGGGTTCTGTAATCTATGTAGACTTGTAGGTGGTTACCAACTTTTCGGAGCGAAACATGCCTGCCTGCCTGTCTGCCTGCTGAGGCTAGCTGAGTATAATGACAGATTGATGACTCAGCTGAAGTTCGTGTACGTCTGTTAGGCTGAAAATCAGAATGACCCCAAGGCTCACTCAGCCTCCATTTTAACGGAAACAAGAATTTAAATTCCACGGTGGCAGGAGTCTGACCACGTATTTCCTTCCACAATGATGTTTAGGAGCGCATGGAGGCACCTCTACGCCCCGTTGATTCTGTGTCATACGGCACAGCTGAACACAGGATGTAGATAAAGTGCCTAGGTAATTTTTGTTTTCTGAGGTTTAGTAAATCCTGGAAAATTAGATTTGTTGTTTGCACGGCGGTGAAAATTCTTATTGTGATTTTCTACGTTATGAAATTCAGACACTTCAAGTCGACTGTCTTTTTTTAATGCCTAAGGCCATATTTCAGACTTATATAAATTAACAAATAAAACTGTTTTAACCTTTTCGTTTTTAGATGGCATTCCATTTGTAGAGTAACGTTTATCTCTTATTTCTTAGCGACACATAAGCTTGCTCGAAGCTTACCTAAACTAAAATTAGTGTTATAGGAAAGTTAGAAATGTGCCCTTTGAAAGTAGAATGACGGTGACGTACACCCAGGAATAGAATCGTGTGTGGGGAATCCAAAATTCTAATTTGGAGGCGAGACTTAGGAACGTGAACTTGAAGGCGCTGCGGTCTGGTCACCCCGAGGCGATCAGAAGAGTAATGTAGCCCCTCCCCTTCTCTACGCTGCGTCCTTGACCATTTCCATCTACCTGTCGACCTGCTGCAGCCCTTCAAAAGTCTTCAGGGGATTGAGCATTGTTCAGATCGGTTCAGTGCGAGACGATGCGTTGCAATGATTTCGTTGCGGCCGAGGTTACTAAGGTAAAGCTACCCCCAGGCGCCGAATCACCACCCATCGAAACACTGGGAGAGGAGGCGAAACTCCGCGATTCTCAACTCCGAATCAAATGGAAGTAAATGGTCAGTTTAATGTTCCGGCCGCTTTGACTCCCGGTTATATCACCGCGCATGCGTTGGATGGGAATCTAAGAAGGTTACAAATGAGGTGGCGAGATAACAGCGAGAAACTATTGCAGTTATCGAATTTGAGACATCCGTGCCAATGATACACTCGCAAACTTGAAAGTTAAACATTACGAACTTGTGAACCTGCAAAGACAAACAAGTTCAAAATTTTAACTTGTGAAGGGGAATGTGTGTATAAACAGTCGACCATTCCGGATGCGTGTTCCTGTAATTTGGTTAGCCCCTCTTCTCCTGCAGTTCATGCGTGGAATAATGTAGGGCGAATGAAGTGGAGAATGATATTGATTTTGGCTCTCGTAGGAACATTTGCGGAGGGAACCGTGGGAAATTTACTGCCCCCGAAATTACTAGTGTTCAGATTCGTACACTGTGGGGTTTTCAGCTATGGACACCAACATTCGAGTGCTTGTTGGCTCCGTCCTGTTTACTTTGTCTGAACCTCTGGTTCTTTTTCACTTGGCTGCTAAATCATGGCAAGTCGCATCTCTAGAAAGAAATAACAACAAAGCTAAGTCAACCATAAGATCTTTCTGAATGTGGTTATAAAGAAAAGGGATTGTTTTACCCCTGTCGGGAATTGAACCCAGATCTTTCGACCGGGATACACATGCCTTATCTACCTCGTCAAAACTAAACTTTATCTTAATATAGAATTTGTTTCTTTGATTGCCTCAAATTTCTGATAGAGAAGGCTAATTCTGAATATTTAGAGCAGCTGAAAATTCGTATGTATTTCTTGTTTTGTGTAGGCCTCTTTATTTGTGTGTGGTTTATGTAACGAATCTGTCAGTAGCTCAGACGCTGTACCGTCGAATAGGCCTATTTATTTCTTGTCCCCCCCCCCCCCCCCAATGCATGTTACATGTTTTAAAGTAAAATAAATAAGCGTAATTTGGTCGGTCAACTTGGGTGAGGGGAAACTCGCAGTGCTGGGAAGCAAACATTCCATCCGTCCACCCGGAACGCATTAGATGTACAAAGCTTACGTGCACCACCTGTTTTCTTGACATTACAACCACTTGTTTCAGCTGACGAAACCGGCGTGACGTTTTCCGAGTTTCCTGCATGCGTAGGAGAAGCAGTGACATCCACTTTCCTTCTTTTACCTCGCCTATCTTTACCTTTTTTTTTTTGCTGTTATCTGTTTATTTCTTAATCTTCGCAGGCCTGGCTGTTCTGTATATGTTGTGGACAATTATTTAACTTTCGACGGATTAGACCCTGTTGATCTGTTCCGATTTCAGTGGGCCCATTCAGCTAGTTATTAAATCTGAAACAATTAATTGTTTATGCCTTCGACAAGACTTCTTAACGGCGACGTCGGCCTATCAAAAAACACAGGGGCCAAAGATTTTAGAAGAAATATAATTCCTCGTATTTTACTGCGCCTTCAGGTCAGAAGCGTGTTTTGATTTTTTTAAACGTGTCTTACTTTCATTTTTGTTTTTCATTGAACAACCACAAGAGGATAGACTGACCAAACAGTGTTTTGCTGCGAGAAATAAAGTAGATTGGAAAGGTGTACTCCAATGGAGAATGGACACTTTCTTCGCTATTTTGACATTGGCGATGATGTTCTGTTATTACAGAGAAACAGTACATTTACGTACCTCAAAACACAGAATGAGACATTGGATTTCCTGTATTTTGTTAAATATTCTGCATTTTCAAATAGATTTATGTTCAAGTTGCGGGTTTTAATGTCATCCGTATTTCAAACTCTTCCAGTTTCCAGCATAATAAACCGTTTTTGAGTTCGATTTGATCGCCATGTAAACTGGTGGTCAGAACCGAAGTTAAATTTACCTTACAGTGTTTAGCATAGAATAGACTATACTAATGTTAGATTTCATCGTCATTAGTTTACTTATTTCATTTGTGAATGAAGCGAGCAGATAGATTGTTTATATATTATGCATTTCGTATAGAGAATTTATGATAATGTAATGCATTAAAATTTCAAAAATGTTATGAACGGGTGTCTCACCACGATACCTAGAGTTAACTTTTCAAGTTGAGATCTGCTTGCATGTGGATTGCTATCAGGTTTTTAGAAATACGTCATTTCCTATTTAATTTCTTTGTTACTCGATTGTACTCAGAGAGGTATAATCGATACTTGGAGTACAGTGCTCTTAAACTACCGAACAGTCTATGTTGATGTAATTATAACAGTTTAACCCACTCCATCTATTAGAGGGCAATTTGTTAGTAAATTGGTAACATTTAAATCGATGTTCATAGATTTCAGGTGAGAGGTAGTGAGGTGTCTTAACGCTGAAGAAGGCTTCCTGAGCGGATACAGGTGTGGGCTAATTGTCATCACTCAGCGAGGATATCCTGCCATAGGACACGCTACCTTGAACCGTAGCATGATAGGAAGGATACACCTTCTGCCGCTTTGTCATTATAATTATATTATCAGGACGCTTGTCAACTTTTAGTTACGTAACCTGTTCGAATGTGATGGGAAACCAGGCGACAGTGTGCAAGTGAGAAGCGTAATGTTTGTGGAACAACTGCCAGTGAAATTGTGGCGCGTTGATATTTACTTGTAAATTTCACGGCAGATTAGGAACCTTTAAAGTTTATACCAACTGAGGAGGACAAGTGTTTTTGTAGACAGCATGTCAATGAATTTCCAGATTTGCTTTAATTCTTCAGAGAAGAAGCCGCCCTGAGAAGCCAATAGTCGCTCAGCTAGTCCAAGAAAAGACCGCCCTTTTATGCAACACATTCGTTCGTTACTGACTTCACAAAGAATCCGTCATTAGACCGTACTTGAACCACATCCTAAAATTCTGTTTCCTTAAAATCCATTTAACAACATCCTCTCATTTACGCTAGCATCTGTCCAATGATTTCTTCCCACCAGATGTTCCGATCGAATTATGTATTAATGCCCGAACCACATTACCTTTCCGATTTCTTCACTCTAATAGTGTGTGGTGACGAGTGTCTATTACAGAGCTCCTCATTATGCAGTTCTTCCTTCTGTTCAAATATTATCCTTTAATGCGTGTCCTTCCCTGATGGTAAGAGGTTACGTTAACACTTGCAAAAAGCAGCAACTATTATAAAATTAATTCTATTTTGGGTTGTCACGACTATAACAGTGAAACACAGGAGGTTATGATGGACTACTCTGCGGAGAAAGCATTATTGGAAAGGCGGTTGTAATTTAGTGTTTGGAAAATAAGCATATTTAGTGTTAGAGAGAGAGAGTATGAGCTATAAAAGTGTTAATTTGTAGGATTTAATTCAGGGTTGTAGTGACAAAAATGTAGGCCTCGTTACTGAGTTACCGTTTATTTTTCTATCCGAGAGAAATCCTCGTTTTTTCCTAGCTGTGATTCTTTGTTTGTTCTAACAGTTCGGTTACGTGATTTGCATAAGTGTTTTGCCTTCCTATAAAAGTATAAAGTGGCGAACATGGTTTTTCAAAGCGTAAGATATTTTAAATGTGTTACTAATGAGCAATGGCGGAAACACAGGTAACTGGACTAGTAGATATTTCAGGTCAACATAAAGTGTAACTGGAATTCAAACAACTGACAACACAATTTTGTTTCCCTCGGAAGTAGGACGATGCAGAAGATGTGACCAAACGTTTCGTATTATGTCGACGTGTGGACGTGTGGCCTTTCTCTTGAAATTGTGCAGTGATATAATTAAGGCTATGACATCCTCTGTGAATGTACGAGTATTTTAATTTCAATTTCACGAAGGGAAGAATAGACCATCGATTCCTGAAAAGCTGTAATTTAAAACGCAGCGATATTTATCGTGCTGAAACGGCTTCATAATTACAATTTTCATTTCAATTTCAGCGTAATTTGATTAGTGCGTAGAAAATTGAGCGGTATGTTGAGAGATGGAGTCGGACCACATGAAAACATTATAATGTAAATTATACATTGTTTCTTTTATCCCGATAACCAGTTGGGACTGAGCGATCCGCACATAACATATAACTAAGATTTTGATCGTGTTATTTTCGGTTGTGTTGCCGTCAGGCTTTTTAAGTGGTTACCAACGTTTTGGAGGAAAGAATCCCTGCCATTTTTATTTTACCCTGAAAATTAGGGTGATAACGTTCTTCCGAAACATTGGTAACCACCTAAAAGGCCTGACGGCAACGCAACCGATATATCTATAATCGACATCGCATGTGACGAATATAGTCATAAGAAAGACGTTTATATTTTTGATATTTCTTCTTTTGTTACATTTAAATTTTATTTTGTATGCGCTGGACAATAATCTTAAGCTTATCCACACACTCCTGTTGCATCTTGGTGGGAAATAAGCATTGAATGACATTTTATACCAGCCTGTCTCTGTTAGATTTAATCAGTTTCAAAGGACTGTTTAAGAAACTCAGGTCGATGATCATGTTATTTGAAGCCATTTGGATGTTCATATTTTTAAATTACAGTCTGGAACGAAAGTAAAATTGCGGTTCGTCTCTCAATTACGGTAGTAAATTTCTGCGAGTAACATGACATGTAATTATGTATTTCCATATAAACCTCTACTCAAATACATCAAGATAATTTTTATAAAGATATAGGCCATGCCTCGCCCCGACTATTGATTGATTGTTTGATTGATCTATTGTTTGTTCATGTAGTTAACCTGCATGAAGTGCGGAAGTTAGCGTCGGTGACATAAACCTATTCCAGCAGATCTTTGTTTATTGTAATCCAATCCCTCCACCACAAAAAATTATAAAGAAAAACTGTGCTAATGATTACGTGAAGAATGATGAAATATGCAAAATGATAGTGTAGGAAACATGAAGCCTTTACAGGAAATGGGCGAGAAAGCAGAAATATATTCCTGGAACGAAATCAATTACTGGAGTTTCTTGTAAGTCATTAAAATATCGAGACAATAGCAAAAGTTAGAGTCTGCGTTGAGTTGACATTATAATTTTTAATGGTAAAGAAACACTTTTTCTTGTGATTTAAGAACAGGAGTATAAATAGCTAACTGTTGCAGCAAAGCGTTCACATTTTTCATTTGAACATCCTTCCGAACGATATATTCTCCAGCTTGTATTAGGTAGCGTAGAAAACAAATAGTGAGTTTCAGCAGTTTCAGAATAGAAACAGTTTCAGTTTTTTAAGTCTGGAGGCTGCGAGACACATGGAAGGCTTCCAGAAATGCCCGGCTCCAAAGGTCTTGAATTTTATGGGGCAGGGAGGTTGTTGAAATTATTGTTGAAGGCGTTATTCTTTTGTATCCGTTCAGAATTCTAATAGGCCTACTGGATAAAGCGATAATATATGGCGCATTTTTATGTGGAATAGTGTATCATTCCTGCCGTATTTTACAGAAACTATATATCACAGGATAAAAAAGCCTTTATCGGTTTGTGATATTTCATTTTTATGTTGACAAAAACACTCTCCATATAGGGAAGAGAGATATGTTGTTATCGTGTGTTAGAACTACTGTGCCAACCGATGTGGTTTTCGCTGAAACTGACAAGTTAAATATTAATTCGAAGTATGCATAGCGCTTCTCGTGTTCGTATTTAGACATCTGAATAGTTCCTCTTTACTTTGTAAATATTTGGGTGACGAGGGAATTGTAAATATAAATTTATTCATTATCACCACAGCCATCACCACTTTATGTGATTGAGGCGAATATGTCAATGGTGGGCTTCCTTCGTTCAATATAGTCTGAAGCAATATTTCAGAGGCCAAGCGTTCTTTCAGGATATGTTATAATATTTTTATTGACATAATTTACACTGTGGCTCAGTGGATTCTTATAATGGTGGTGTGAAAGCGTGTTTCCTATTTGCTTGTTATAGAACCATTACCAGTACTACAACTGGCTTATTCTGGAGGAACCATTTCGAAATTTATTTATGGACAGGCCATCTTTACATTGACATATTTTCCCTCAACTTCCTTTTTTTTTATATAGTAAAGCAGTCTATCACTGCTTCATCCCATATCTTATGCAATTATTTATTCGCGACTGAAGACTAGATTATTTAAGCGTAATGGCTGTTAAGTTAATTTACGGCGTTAAAAGAGGTGTTGAGGTAACAGCTTTGCTTGGTACGTGTAATGACTCTGGAGTGGTGTGGTAGGAAGTGCCTGTGGCCTGTTTTAAGTAATTATTTCGACCTCAAGAAACTGAGTAGTACCTTCAGTGGCCATAGGTCTGTGACTGGGATTCGAATCTGTATTTCTCATGATAGAGTCTTGCCCTGCCGTTGTGCTAGTGGTATGTGGATATGATCGTCACAAAGGGTATGCAGGAGATAATTTGGCAAGAGGCACTGGAAGTTTCGATGAAAGAAGCAATGAAATAGCATTCAGGATACCCGTCTCTCTGTCACATTAAACCATCCCTAACTATAATTTGCAGATACTACATAACTTCTGCAATTAAATTAGCACCATAAATAAGTTACTTAATAAATGTCTTTCTTGCTGTAGACATGTGCTCCTTTACGATCACGTAATTCTGTAGTGGTTTTTCTAATTCATTTAATCTACTCGGCACTTAGAGGGTATTATTCATGGATGGCGGAATGACTTATATTCGCGGTCTGTACCTACACAAGTCAACAGAACACAGAAAAACGTTGTCATAAATTCCTGCGTCTTGCAAGCCCGTTCGTATCTTAAACCACGCTGCTATGGGATAGGGTGTCCAATGAATTGGATTGAGGGAAATTTATCTTTTTTTCCATAGGTCCCTGTGTTAGCTCCAAGACCGACTGTTCAGCCACGAAATAATTCTAATGGCAACAAGCAAGTGTTCGGTGACCCATCACTGTAGGGACATAACTCGCGTGGTTTTCGCTGCTCATTCGTTATCTTGCCTATCCAGGCAGGATGCATGGGATTAGCAAAGCAGTGGCTGTAAATCTGGCAGTAAGGGAGAACATGATTTTCATTTAGTTAAGTAGGGCTCCGGCCGTAACCCGGATCACGCCGCGTTTCTGCTCCTTGTAAAATAACACACGCATGCACGCACACAAACAAGAAATGATGGGGGTATTTTGTTGGCAGTTCTCGATACCCCCTTCATTGCTTTTACTTTCCATAGCGTCCTGGTTTTTACTGACGCAGTGCTGCCTTGAGTTTTTTTTTTAAAAATGTGGTGACGAAAATAACCTGACGTGAAAATATGCGTACAAGTTGTTATTTATAAAGCGGCGGCCATGATATTATATTCGTTAAACTTCATTCACGTGCGCTATAATTCTTATGTGCGTGACAACAGTATTTTTTTTCTTGTAAAATAAATTTGTTGCTTTTTTGTGTATGGTACAAGAGTTGTAAAAATAGTCGAATGTGGTTTCTGGAGGCTACCGCTATAAATCTGTGAACAAGGACACTCATTTTTTGACGATCATTTAATGAGTGACACAAACGTGTTGCCTTGCTGTTTGTGGTGAAAGACAAAAGCTCCGTTTTGGAGGAATATTTTGATTTAACCTGAAAGAAGATTTTATTATGTTAATTTCAGATATCACTTATCTTTTCGGTGTATTTCAGATGCACGTTTCGACACAGACAAGTGCATTTACAACTGCGTCTCTAATTTAGCTTTCAGATTTATTTTATTTGTTTATGAAATGTTACATTTATAGTTTTCAAACGTCACTGAATCATAATATTATTTTGGATTCTGACTGTCGTTATAGGTTTAATTGAAAATGATGGATTATAAACTGCGTTAATGTAAGTATGAAAAATTTGGTATGAGAGCTTGAGTAGAAAAATAGAAGAATATTTGATTCTGTGTGAGTGCACCCATTAAGAAGTAAAATATTTATAAATATAAAATAACGCGTCATTACCTTTAATTATCTCTGATGCTCAGTGTTATAAGAGACAGAAAAGTAAGGGAACTAGAATTTGTAATTAACGTTTTGAAAGTTACTTGCCTTATCAACACAATTTTAGATCGTCAAAAGCCCCCCCCCCCCAAAGTATACTAGATAACAAAAAAATCGTACACTAGTTTTACCAACGCTTTTATGAGAATGGAAACTGGTCAATGAAAGCAATAGATAAAGCCAGAATGGCAGTCACTGAAATGTCATTCATGATAAAAGAAACGAAGATATTAGTGGAACTAAAAAGAGAACCTACATGGGGGAAAATGTTGAAATAGGGTCTGTAACATGAATTGGATTCAACATGCTGGAAACGTTTCATAACTTAGACCTTGGGGCTTTATTATATAAAAATTCCCGCAATATTGTCTTCCAAGCCTTAAATCTGTGAAATGGTACCTCGGAAATTCTTGCCGTTGTCATTTAGACGCTTACTAATATGAAAGAAAACACATTTTTATTTGTTTGCACGTCTCGAGTGCCCATGTAGATGAAGGTGAAGCACCAGTGGTAGTCAACAGAACATATTGTATGTTGTACAGAATATAAATTATGAAACTTGATTAAAAAATTAATGTTCTAGAATCTGCGAGCCCTTATTATGGGCTCTTTTGAACCGTCTTGGCGTGCCGCGTAGAAACAAATAGTTGCCTGGATTGTCACTAAAATCCCTCCCTTTTTAAATCTTATTCATAAGAACCAGTCACTTGATTGATTTTCATTCAGTTCACACCATATTTTAAGATTCATTTTAATATTATCTTCCCATCTACACCTATGTTTTCCAAGATGTATTTTCCCATAGCATGTAATGACATAACACAGAAGCAATGGATCTTGCTATGTAAATGCAAATATGTTACAAAGGTATCACTTTCATATACCGAACTTAAAATAAAAGTCTTTCATACTTGAGTAATAGTTTAACTGTCGCACATCGTAACACTAATCCCGTACCAGAGAGCCCTATACAGTGCAGGAGACAGTATAAACACGTTCAGCCTCCTCGTTTATTTACATTTTGTGCAATGTTTACCTTTGAGTGTCCATTCAGTAAGCAGTTTCTTTCCCTGAATAACAAATTGCCTATTCTAAATTAAGAGATTCATGGACGAGAGGCAGTTAACATCCAAACCGTTTTATATTGTGCCATAAATTAGTGATACGATGGAACAGAAGCGTGTAGTCTACCTGCCTCAAAGATAGAGACAGTAAATCGGAGAGAACATCTGCTTGACAGTTAATGGATTTAATTTTAACTTGTGATACAGAAATTGACTGTACGCTTACCGACAACATCCAGTGATGTTCGGCATAATTTTCAATAAACTGACTTTCGTTTACCTTAAACGATTTTATAATCTAAGATTGATGTGAAGGAGAACTGTAAATTTTAAATGTTAATGTACACGTGTTGTGTAGAAACTTCGTTGTAGATATTCCCTCGTTTGTAGGCGTCCTGTATTGAATATCGTGGCCATTATGGCTCGTGATCATAAATTTGAACGAATAGGGTGGTGGGTAGTAGATTGGCCTACAGAGGGCTCTGTAGTAGTGTTGTGTAGTTTAGACTGTAATATTGTGTGGAGAATACATGGTTGAGTGTTTCTCGCTATGCTACAACGGAAGATTCATTGTGGGCTTTGGAAGCGTGCCACAACCACCAGCTTCCCGATATTCTGAGAGAGAAAAAGAAGGAGCAAGGTTAATTTAATTGGCCGACGTTTGGGAAGGGAATCCCTGTGCCGTCAACGCTGCGCTGGAAAACAGATGCCTCCCCCCCCCTCACACACACGTACTGGTATCTCATGCTACCCTTTTATTTTCTATGCAAGGAATCTTATGCTGCCTAGTCACAGTGTTTTCGTTTTTGTATTAAAATTTTAATTTTCCCAATAAATTATATCAGAATATATTGAAAAAGTGTGCGCAGTGTTCATTGAACTATAAAAGGTATAACTACCTCTGTTGTACTAAATTCCACGTCCGCACGAGGTACGGGGTCTGTGGATTCTCTTGGACTCTCTCGGACTCCGTTGGAATCTCTTGGATTGCGTGTGTCCCATTCCCTATATCCGGTCTGGCCTTGGAGGAGAAGAATTCCAACCGGGATTGAAGTCCGGTTATCCATTCTATAGCCAGTTTCTGTGGGGACTCAGCTTTCCCGGCTTATATGGTATTTAGTAGCTTTAATATCCATTTTAAATGTTATTTTGGCGCAGAAAGTTAGAGAAACTTCGCTCCTCAAGTTGTCGACAACACTCCACCGTCTTTTGGAGCCTAGTTCAATCTGAATCGCCTGTTACATCGTGTGGAACTTCACTGTGTGAGTCGAAGTTTATAGATGGATAGACTTTAATTCGTTCAGTGGATGAGCTTTTCAAACTGCTGGTTCAGAACGTAACTTAAACTGCGATCAGTAAGTGCTTGAGGAATACAAATTGAATATTGATATCTCGCCTACTTTTGAGAAACAAAAATGTTGAGATTATTTTTGGACGTAAGGAGGATGAAATAACAAGGAATATTAGAAGGCGGCATAACTAGGAAGTTTATAGTTTTTTTTTTTTGCCGTGTTTCATCAGGCTGTTTAAACCAAGGAGGCTGGGGTTGGTGGAATATGGTAAAGTACCATTACTGTCTGTGGATGAACAAGAGGGTTATATTTAAACGCGTCGTATTTCAGTTATTATTTTATACTCCGAACGTAAATTCGGTTAGATCGAAGAGGGTGAAATGGGCAGACATGCAGCACCCGTTGTGAAATGTGTACAGATTCTTCCGGGAAATGACGAGACAAAGTACGGGCCATGCATTTCTGCTCGCGGAAGTGATTTGAGGGATTCCTTGCCCGGAGAATTCCTATGTGGGGGATCCCCAAAAGGAAAATGTTAAAACCTGGCAACTCGCTACAGTTGTTGGGCTATACTAACGTTTCATAACTTGATTTTTGTGAAATTTGGTACAGTAAATGTAAAGGAGGCTACATATTATACGTAGCTATTCTCGTAAACATGAAATTAAGATTATCTACGTGGAAGGTCAGCACAAAATAACTTCTGCTTGATAGACATTATGAAGCATATTCTGATTAGAACGCAGTTTTGTATGGCTAGAAGAGTAATGTGTTACTTATGTGAGATTAGGCAGTAAAGGTTGCACCCTGCCAGTGTACTTACGCCTCTCTCGCGCCCATTACGTGCAGTGTGTCAGAGGGAACTCCACGCACGAGCCGGTAAAAATATGAGATCGTTCTGGCAAGCGCACTGCACTCACGTAATGCTATAGGTCTTTACTACAACGCACTGAGTTGATATATAGCGATTAATAGGCGTAATCGAAGTCACTCAGCAGTGTGTATTTTATGCGTTACGTAGTTTTATGGGAAAACATTAGGGGGGGTGAGGGCAGTGCGTCTCTTTTTTGGTGTAATTGGGCTATGGGCCAACAATTCTAATTCCCTTTGACCAATTTCTGTACCAATTAGTGAGACGGGTTTCTCATATTTTACTGTATTTTTCTGAGGTTCTATCTAAAAAAAAAGTTCTCTTAAATTGGTTTGGAAATTCTTTTGAGAAATGCCATGTCGGTTAACAGACTTCGGTGCAAGATTTGAATAAAATGTCATTTCACTTTAGTTTTCCTCATGCCGTTGTTTGTTTTAAGTCACGCCTTATTTTCGGCAAAATATATTAAATACCAGAATAAAAATGTATCGATGAATATGAACTCCGATTAAATTGGCCAATTAGAAGTTAAAGTTAAATTACGGATAGATAAACTAAAATCAACGAAGTAACAGATTTTAAGCTGATAAAATAGTTTATTGCTTGTAGGAATTTCCTTACTGAAAGTCACTTTTCATAAGTTTGGACAAATTTATTTCTGAGTAAAGAAACTTATCGAATGCTATAACCTTGCATATTTATGTTTCTTGTTTAATGCATGTTTCCTAAATTCTCATAGCAGATTTACAGTGAAAATGTAATATTACATTGACTTATTTCAGAATGTATATGAATTACGAAGAAATATGCCTAAATAACACGTAAACAATCATTTTCTAGCTAATTTTCATTATGAAGATCAATCTGTTCATACTCCTCACCGTGGGAACCTGAAATCTCGCCCGACACCCCCCCCCCCCCAAAAAAAAATACCCCTCTGGTTGCGAGGGAATTATTACTGCCTAAACTGTGTCATGAGTGGTAACCATAAATCCGGAATTTAGCCTCAGTGATGGTGGCAAAGGATGCTGTTTCCTGAGAGTACGAGTGTTTTCAGGATCTTTCCGATATAAAATATTTTTTTTATCATACCTAGACTTTTTTCAGATAAATCCTCGAAACGTTTGAACGCCTTCGTTATTTAAGGGTGTAAAGAAACTGCATAATTCAAATTAAGAGAACAGCAACAAGAAAGGTTCATGAGAGAGTACTGGTGATTAAAATAATTACAACAAATTACTGCCATTTACACTTGCACTTCAAGATTGCATGGGTCATTCATCAAATTTTAAATATGATTAACGCCTTCTGGTGATTAGTTTCAGACACGAGGAACTTAAGAATGCGCAGACCTTTAATTTTGAAACAAGGCTGTTGGAACTTTAAGGAAACAGTAGCACGTGTAAAGATGTGCTGTGTTTGTGCCCCCATGTAAATCCTTTAGTGGATTTGCAGGCTGTTGGTAGATTAAAATATTACTAGATTATAATGCTTGCAAACACACTGATAGAATTTTTTTTTTTTTTTTTTTTTTTTTTGTGAAACTTACAGACCCAAGATATGTGTACTGTTTACCCTATATATTCATAGAAAATTTGAACGTATCGGCAGTTTTCTCATTGCGTATTTTGGAACTGATAGAACACTCGTATCACCCAAAGCAAAGCCAAGACGATTTCGACATAAATAACACTTCAGCTGAGAAGAACGCAACTGAAATGTTTTCAAAAGCATAAGAAGGTAAACACACGGTGCGGCTAAAGCCCGAATGCCTAAGTGCCTAATTTATACATTAGGCTCTGGCTGCGAAAAGCCAATTATGTCATTACTTTAAAAATGTGTATGTTTAAGTAAATAAACTGTCAAAGTGTAGTCCCTCGTCCTTATGAACGTTATGTGTGTTTTTGTTTTATAATCCGCTCTCATTGTCTCTTATAGGAATTTTCGTCTTGACATTTTGTAACATCAGTTAAAAAAACGCCATATTGAATACAGATTGGGTTGTATTACTGAAAATCCCCTTTAGGCGCTCCCATAAATCCCCCATATGCATAGCTAACATAAAACAAAATGAGTAAGACTTCATAAGATGTTTCTCGCTGAAGCTGTCATAAAGTCACAAGTTAAAACTAGTTTGTAGGAACATTTTTCGTACATTTAATTATGTTTTGTATGACCTTCATGTATTACAGGACGGAACATTGGCCTCGAATGAATGCTTGTTGCTGTTGCAAAAATACTTTTTTTTTAATGTTGCAGACAGAATTATACATTCTTTGTAAGTTGCTCTATAGAAGCGACCACCCTAAATGTCTCGTAAATTTCAAAGAAATGATCAGAGTTTGAAGTATAGCTGTATAGCACTGTTTCGCCATCGGGAGCCATAAACCAGCGCAGAATGAGAGACGACAGTTAAAGATTTATTGCTAAAAGCAGTTGTGTCTTAATGGAAACTTTTTGTATAATATCGAGATATCTAAAAGGAAACCTAAATGTTAAAATGGAAAGTATTTCATTTCCACAGCGATTAGCTGACGTAATCAACAAGGTAATAGGGTTATATTTGTTAAAATCTCTTTTTACTCAAGGTGTCCTTGCGAAAAACCATTCTTAAGACCACTTGAGCTGTTAGATGTTTGGACGTGTGTGAGCGTAAGAATGAGTCTTGTATCGTACCAAGGCTGGACCGAAGCCATAAGCTGTTTGTTAACCAATGCACAGTCGTTTAGGGTACACGCAGCCCCCGAATTTATGTGTGTTCATGCGTGTTTGCTTTAGAGTGGCTTGTAGGTGGGTCGTGCCGTATTATGGCACAACATGTTTAAAGGCATTTTGCTGTTCTTTGGTTCTGCAGCTGTGACTAATTGATTCTGGCCTAATTTAAACTATGATGGCGTATACTAACCGCGCAAATGTGAGAGCAAATATGGATTATCCATTGTGGATGTCATTCATAATCCTTTTGTATACGTGAGGAATCGGTACTGATGAAGAATGTTGTGGGTGATAACGGATGAATAAAAAAGAGTTTTCTTTACGATTCCGACTTTTTGTCTTATTTAGAATGATAAGGTAGATGTTCACGGCGTACGGCAGGTGTAATTGCATTCTACATTTGAGGTCCCTTAAACTGAAGATCATATATAGAGCAGGGGGTCTCAACCTTTGCCACTTTTAATTTGACTTACCGATTCGCTGGGCGAAAGCTAAAAGCCCACGTGGGAGCAGTTTAATACTCCATGGCAATTTATTAAACGTCCTATTGAATTAAGCCTACTATTTCGAACAGATTCACATATAATTTGCATTGAAATCAGTCATTAATTAGATACTAATTTTTCATTGATTTTGCTTCAGTAATCTTTAAATGTACATACGAAGTTTAAACTTTGTTGACACACTATAGTGCTCAAGCCGTTTGATTACCGTTTATTTTCGTTCGATGTTGTACATTACCGACCAACGGATGTTTATTATCGAAGAGTACATTCGATCATCTTAGAAAAGAATACAAGATCATTCCAGGTGAAGTTTGACGTCAAAGTTGAACCGGACAAGCACACAATTTAAGTCAGGATCAGTTTTGAACGATTACTCTAAAAGCGGCAAGCCTTAGATAGCAAGGTCTGGAACTAATAATTCAGAATGTTCGATGACATTCACATTGAACACATTTCAATAAAAGTGGCTTGACATGCTTATTTTTTATGCCTTATGGTTTGGTGAATAAATCATTAAACTTGTTAGGTATATTTTGGACCACCTTTGTAAACTTAGTTTCCGTTGCGATTCGCGTGTATCGTCTCTAATAGACCTATGTATCAGTAAGATGCTTTCTAGTTCTTGATTTGTTGTTGTTCATTAATTAAGATCGTCAGTTTGTCACAAGTATATTTATTGGTAAACACTGACGACGTTGACCTGAGGTGCTTTTGTATTTCGGGCGATTATTCTTATCCTGTAGAGTGACACAATATTAACAAAAGATGTTGCCTATGTTTCATAAAACATGTGACTACAGCTGCTGCGAAACGCTTCTTAAAAAATGGAACATTCCGTGGCTGAGGAAAGTAATTTATTTGCAGCGATACATAAACCGAGAAAATGGTTCAGGCGATTAACATCGAATTCTCACACGGATACCAAAGACGCAAAGGGTTTCGTAATGGACATTCAAAACAATAGCGGATTTATTTTTGGGTGATTGGGCTTTCCCCTGCCAGTCATCGTTCCATCGCCACGTCATACTCGTCTATTATACCAGTGAAGCTGTTGTATACCATAAACCACACCAGCAGTACTTCAGAATTATCTCGGTCCTCAGCTGGGACTTGACTTCTGACGTGTCACGTGGGGATAGGAAAGTCTATTTTCGGTGTTACAGAGTCTTGTAAGTCAAAGGACTCTGCTCGTGTTGTGACATGATATTTTACTTCTGCCATACTGTACATCATTATTACAAGGCAGAAGGGCAACTAATTCTGTTTTCTGAATTTATAGCTGTCTGTATGTTGTTCGTGGACTGTATGAAACACACTTGTTGCAAATACAAGCCTCATTTATTACCGACAGACATATCGTGTATCAGTGTTCGGCTGGAACGTAATACTCCGATATCGTGATCACATATTGATTATGGCCGCCGTATGGATTTACTGCTTTAGACAACTTCATAGAACGTCCTAGATAATTTTGGATTTTTCGCGTTGGATCTAAGAAATATCCTGAATAGGATCAAATTACAGCAAATGCATCTCCCTTCTGTACTTAAAGAGTGCTATTGTACTGTAAAATAATTTATTTTGTAATATACAGTTAAAATCTAATTAATATACATCTTTGTTTGTCTTTATTAACTTGTTTAAAGTCAGATCGAATCATTTTACTAATTTCCTTAGGTTCACGTATGTTCCTTCGCACAAACTTTTAGAATTATACAAATAAGAAACCAAATGTCAAGGCCGAGTAGTAATCACTCTTTCGTAATTGGGAGGTCCCTGGTTCAAACCTTAACCTGAGAACAGACTGTCAAGAAATAGGACAGGAGGTCTTACTGATGGACAAGCGACATATGTACACTATCTATGTGAATATTCATAACTACTGAGTAATACGGAACAGATTAGTATTTGTCAACAGAAACTACCCTTTGTCATCATGCTTTCTTTCAAAATGGACACGCTCCGTTAATATAAGAAATGCGGCCAACCGTCAAACGCGTATCTCGTAGTTCCACATGTGTTACTAATCTTTCAGAACCGCACCCCAGAAGCCGGTGAAACAGAAAGCGATGTAAAATGAACGAATCAGAAGTAAAAGGAAAGAAGTAAAGAGTGAGGTAAAGGGAGTGTGGGTGAATGACTAGAGAGTGCATTATAAGCCAAGTTTTATAGGTCGTTTATCACAGCACGTCTGGGACGTACTTTAACGATCTCACTACGCTGGATTTTACAGCACAACTAAGAAGCCGGTCTGCTGTAATAATTATGATATGCTACAACAATTCCAGTGTACATTTATAGTAGTCATTAAAATCCAAATAGCAATACGTTGACAGACCGATTACGTCAGCTGCGGTTGACACTGCTTAGATGGTGCCGAATTGTTAATTAAGGCTAAAACCGAAACCAAAGGCAGACCTGTGTGACTGACACCAACTCTTATCGACCAGTTTGTTCCCTGGGGTGCTGGAAGTATCGTGTATCTTGCGGTAATTAAGCACCGGTTCGTAATATGTTTACCTAATATATCAGGAGTAAAACGGGTGTTGAGATTTCTGTTTAAAATTAAGTGAATGGGTTGTACACATTCGGTGAGGACGAAAAGTTATGATTATTATAAGAGATAAATATATTTACATTCTGTAAGAGAGAGGAAATATAGTATTTACGCAGAGAAATATGGAGGTATTATCCAAAATAGAATTCCAGAAAAGAGATTAAAACAGTTTTGTATTGAGTTACTGTCCACGAGCAGAAGAGTTATTTCTAGACAGCCTGTCCGTGATTGGGAGAAGAGTGGAAGAACACGAAAATAAAACACCGAGGACGGGTTAACCCGATAAAGCTCCTCATGAAATCTATCAAGTGATGGATTGCGAGGTACAAACAGTTTGAAAAAGAAACGTCGATTATGGTCTTGTGGAGTGTAAAACCATGTAATCCTGTGGGTCTGTGAAGACATCTGCCGTGAGAATATGAAGTCTCAGACGGAAACATAGCTTGTGGATATATATATTTTTTCTTTTTTGTCGAATTGGTAGACTGACTGATTGATGACGTGATATTATATAGGAATTACAGTTCATGGAAAGGTCGAATCTGTTGCAGAATTGAAGAACCGAGCTTAGAATTATCGTCAGCAGCAACACTTAAGTGTTTAGGTCGGCTTGTTCCTACCTCTTATCTTTTACGGGAGCGTTTTAAACGATGTTACGCTGGTGTGTAGGCTAAGCATGGATATGGATGGACCGTTACCAATAGGCTAAAGGGCATGTATGGGAACTTCCATTTTACAGCCTACAAAGAAGCTTAAGATAAAATAAATTTCGCCTGTATCAATGCGATGAATGAGAGATGCTGCAAGAGACGAGACTTGTGCAATCTCTGCTCAAACAAACAGGTCGCTGTATACGTCTCTTCGTAGTTCTTTGAAACTGACTTGTTCTTTCACATTCTATACGTCGAAAATAAAGGAGAGGCGATATGGCTTCTTTTATCTTCGTCCATGGCGGTAGAACGACCCGGGACTGCGGGGAAGTTGGGTCAGCTTCAGAACTCAATTGAGCAGCACGGACTGGGAGCAACTGTCTTCGGGCCAAATTACCGCGAGCACCAGTCGAAATCTCTTTGCCACCTTAACGGCTTTCAGCCTGTACAGCTTATGGTCCGATGTGTTCTGCGGAGGTTTGCCTGTCATAAATACTGCCGAGGCGTAAGATCTCACGTGACCGGCATCGATTATGATTGCAGTCTTAATTCTTTACAGAGAAGAAGAATGTCTGCTTGGATGGAGTAAATTTAATTAAAATAATTGAGTCAATTCAGTGACAAAATATTCCTGCATACATTTCTTGCAAAAAGGGCATAAGTTTAGAAATTGAAACACAAAAAAACAATTTGAACAGCCAGAGCTATCAAAAGTACCCACTGGTGTTGAAGTGGATCTGGGGCTCTCGGTTGCGGGTTCGAAACCCACTCGAGGCATGGATGTGTGCTCGCATTTTACTGTAATGGTTTGTCCTGTGTAGGTAGAGGGCATGGAGCCCTACGAACTGCCCAAACAGTTGTATATCGGCATTCTGAATAGGAACATAATAAATATTTTAGACGCAGTTTTATTAATGTGCCGTGAAGGCTGTTATACAGAAATAATGTTTTATACGTGCGTATATTTAATTGATATTGAAAAAATTGAACCTATAATAGCGTCTGGAACGGTATTCTGTGCTTATCGAAGAAAGTAAATAATATAAACTTTATAACAAACAAATTAAACTAGATTTCGTCCAGTAAGAATCCTTAATGTTTAAAAGTGGCAAGCCGCGTCTTAAATCAACACGGTCACAACCACGGAACTGAGACGAGAATCAGTGACCTGTGGCAGAAATGATAATGAATTATATTCTTGAAGCACAGAGCAATATGGCTACTTTCCGAAGGCACGAATTACTGTGTTAGGGAGAGGACGGTTGGATTTTTATAAATGCTGTTATAAACTTTATATTCGTTCATGAATACTGATTAGAGTACAAACATTGATTCTGACAATTTGAGAATAACCTTGCAAATAGTACGCGTTTTGTATGTAGGCAGTGAATCCAGTCCGTGTCACTCTTCCACTCATAGTGTGAAGCGTCACAGTGAATTGTTATTAATAATTAACATTCGTCCCACAACCTAGTACAGAAAATTAAACCCTATTTGGCGTCTATTTCTGTCGTTTTACCTCGCGTGATTTTGTTGCACCGTGTTAGTGAGCTAATGCACGCACAGCATTTTATCTACTTCATGCGATGTACAGGTTACAGATACGATCACAGATCGTAGATCGTTTGTTGCTCAACAGTTGATATTCGATAAGTTATATCTGACGTTGGTCAGTTCCATCAGACGTCTGGGATATGGAACGTGTTTAACGCCCATTTCACTACCTTCAAAGTCTACAAAAATTTTCTTCCATCACCACACGTTCACAGTTAATTTTTTTAAAATTATATTTATATATGATAACACAGCATTAAAAATGAATTCTGCATTATGTCGCATGTGAAAATATTCTATGCCTGTTACGAGCAAACTGTTGTTTGTCAGTCTCTAACCTTTAAAAATATGCGTGTTCTTTGTATTGGACGGGTAAAAATACGGTGTAAAAGATGATTGCAATCTGCATACTTCTGCTAGACTGCACGGCGCAACATCCCAGAACAATTGACGCCGTGGGAACCTGAAATCTCTTCCTCATATTCCTTTGGAGAGCAAGAGTATTTAAGACCCACGTAAAATAACGGGTGAAACAAAATGGATGACATTTAATCTTCAGATTTCCAAATATATTTTTTTAACGAATAGGCCTGCAAAAATTTACAACATTATGACGAGTTTAGAAATAAAATGCTTTATTTTTGTGTAGATTGTCATTGAAAAAGTGTTACAAAGACAAGGCTTTAAATGTCGAGATGTGAAAGAAGATTTGTTTTTTAACTTATGTTGTCACATGCCTACGATATTTAGGACGTATATCAAACTGTATGTGAAGCACGAACTGTGAAAACATAACGGTAATGTTTCAGTTCCAAGTGCCAGGTCAGAAGTGAAGCTAGAGGTAGATTTCGAGATGATGATAAAGTCTCGCCTTCGGCTAGGTCATAGATGAATGTTAAGTCGTGTTGTGGTGTTGATTGTCAGAGGAAAAGCGAATTAGACGTAAAAGAAAATAATTTTTTTTAAACCGTCTTATCCATCTATTAAGGGTTTCTAGAACTTATTCTTCTGACGGAGGTTTCTTGTTGTTGGTTTCTTCAGTTATCAGAGAAGAATGCAGGGATAGTGGGTTTTTTTAAATAAACCACGACAAATTCTTTCCATGTGTTTACCAGTTATATTATTGACAATAGTTTTCCACTCCACTCATCGCTAAATAAACTGAATCTATACACCACGGTCCGACCTGGAGGTCGATGGCAGTGACTGTCTCTGTTACACTCCGAAGAAACACAGTTTTATGGTTACGTCATAGGACCGGTTACTCTATGTAGTTCCATGAATGTAAGCATTCGACTGCGCCGAAAGTTCACCAAGGATTACCCTCGGGAAATTTGTGTTCTCCAGTAGAATTCATTCATTATTCAGGAATAATATAAGCCTATTTCGTGTGCTGTAGCGGCGGAGAGAGAGAGGAACACGAACAGTGCAAAGTGTTTTAATTATTGGTGTGCGTGCCATCGGGTTTCATTATCACTTACCCACTGCACAAAGTGTTAGATCCAGCACATTCGCACTAGACGAAATTAATCCGTCTTTCGGAGAGAAACATCGTGCGTTGCTTCCGACGTGGTGGTTTTCGAGGGTCTTGTACACTTGGAATGAACTTTATATATAAAAAAAGAGGGAACTCTCATTAACAAGATGATTTTATTTGATATTTAATCAAAATCCGTTGTTGCACGTTACATGTGTCTCGACTTTGTAATGGCTATTTTTATTTAACCATGAAATGCACTGAAGAGACATTAATGGTAGGTTTAGCTTTCTTAAGTTTTAGCATCTTTCGTCCCAGTGACAATACTGGATGGTTCCAGGTGCTCCATGAAGGAGCCATTCATGAGTATCGTGCCCGATCTGTAAATAAATGATTTGTCGTTATACTGCTGTATTTGTCTCAATTTATGCGATAATACTGATCGTGCAGGTGATTACCAACGTTTCGGAGGAACACGTCACTTCCATTTTTAGGGTAGCAGTATCATAACCCGCAAAATAAAAATCCAACTTTCGACGCTGATTATCTGTTGGAATTTATGTTTCCTATCACTCATATGTGTGTGAATCTGACAAAATAACATGGAATAAAATAAAATTTAACAAATAAAAGAAACTAAAATATTTACTATTACAAATTGCTGCACTTAATACAACTACCATAACTATCAATGTTCCTGTGAAATTATTTAAAATGTAGGGACGGAAGATGTATGCTAGCATTTTGCATTTAGAAATGTCTGTGTGGATTCTACACGCAAGTGTGCGGGCACCCACCGTTTAAAGTTAAGTTGATGCAACCCATTTATCTCGAAAGGAGGTGTTGTGTTTCTTCATGAATAGTAAATGAAGCAGTTGCTTGTTTTGAATTTCTGTTGGTAAGTATTTAGAAACGAAGGGCCTGTCTTCAAATTTATAAGCCCGGAGGTAAAACTGAAAGGGACACATCTCTCATGTCTGTCTCAAAATTATGAAACTGAGGAAATCGAGCAAGTTAATACGACAATTCTATAAGTAGAATATTATAGGAAAATAAATATATCGTTATTAATAGTTGTTTTTCGTACAGTTTTTGAGAATTACCATGACAGACTCATAGTCAATACTAACCAAGTAGCTAATGTATCATTAAACATACGTTGCGATATTTATTTCAGAAAAAAAAATTGTGGTCGTTGCATCGACTTCAGACACGTAGTAAGTTGTTCGTTCAGCGCCTGGTTATCGCTTGTTTTATTCTTTTCAGCTTTTGTAACCCGTTACAAACTGCACACTTAAGCACGCAGTATTCTGTGGACATTATGGTTAGTGATTTGGTACGTGAAGCTTCTTTAAATATACACGAGGTAATCGATTTAAGCGCCAGTAATAATATGGCAGATAAAGTGTATCTAGAAACCTTTTTCATACATTATGTGGTAACGTATAGTTTCTTCTGTCAAGTTCCGCGTCGTGGGGAAATTAAAAACGAATCAGATATCACTTTCTAAGACTGTCATACGATATTACAACGAATATTTGTAGCTCACATCTATTATCACACGATCCGCTAGCCCATTCGCTAGAACATATGGTGAAACAAAGATGATTGTCTTGTAGGTTGTAGCGCCCTGTAATCTGGTGGAAGTTTACCGACGTTTCAGAGTCCTGATGAGACGAGATCGCCCTGATGACGTTGGAGACAGCAAAGACCTTTGAAATACTGGCATCACACTGCATCGCCTCTATCTTCCAGAACAAAAAGAAATTATAACTACTGCTTATCTTCTGTAACAAAGAAGGAATTAATGTTTTAAATAAAAACGAAACAAATCATGTTGTTATGTTCTGTGGCAGAAAAACGTAATAATTTTTATAATTCAAGATAAATATAAATTTTGGCGCGAAAATAAAAAAGGGACAGTTGTAGGCCAATATGGTCTACGAATCATATGACCAGAGGTATAATACGCGCGTAGTTTCAATAACAGGGATATGAAGCATAATTAATGCCTACAATCTTCTATTTCATTTTTAACTGATTGTATAAAGAAATGTAACAGAATCCACGTATCGCCAAGCATTCTTCGTACACAATTCAATATAATTCTGTCTAAGTTTTATTGTACTCATGTAGAAACCAGATGTTAAAAGATGATGAGTATTAACGCTGACTTGTATTTGTAAATTAACTCAATTCAGATATCATAAAGACATGTCATTTTATTCCATTTAATTCCGTTATATTGTACTGAGTTATCATTATAAACTTTTTCTTTCAGCCTTTACGCTTTGCACGTGTAGCGTACTTGTATGTCTCCCATTTGCTTATCATGGATTCCAAAGTTGTTGCTACGATTTAATCTGTAGTTGAAAATACACGGTTTTATGAGACTAATAACAAAGCTCTTTTGGCGATGCTCCACCAACAACGTTGTTAATCTTTGTTGACATTATTTCCTTCCACACAGTACACACCAGGACTTAAAGTAGATGCTTTACTGTTATTTCCGCTGAATTTCGTAATGAGGGGCTATGGCGATCACGTAAGTGCAAACCCAACAAACGAATAAAACTTTTATGCGCATGAGAGTAATGAAGAGACTAAGTTAACCAATTACTGTAATAAATTAGAAATTTAAACATGGATATAGAATAAATTATGCCATTTTACAGTATTATTTGAAGTTCAAAAAAATCTTCGTGTTTGGGTCCTACAGAGTATAAGCTTTCGACAACATACTAAAATGTTTGTTATTAGATGTCGGCTCATGTGAACACGGGCATGAACTTTCGGGTTGTATGGAAGACGGAGAATATTTTGACTAACTGTGCGTCTGTTAGCTCCAAGATCAACGATCCTCCATGTAGTTAGTTAGGAGCTTTCACCTTACTACAAATTACATACAAATTTAACCATTAATTATAATACGAAGAAAATGTGGATATTTTGTTGCATTATTGACAGCGGTGTTTAATATATAATAGCAAAATTATTTCTAAGGAAACCAGTCAAAAGTGTTCTACGGTTTCTCAGTCAGCCTGTCATAACTTAACGATATTACAAGAGCTGTTTATACGGTATTATCTTCCATGAACAATAAATACATTCTAATGCAGCTATCTGGTTGAATATGGAGGAACGCATTCCTCCAATAATAAATGTTATCCGTGTTCCTCTTTGCAAATCAGGCACGCCAGGACCTGGTCGTCCTTATATACCTATAGTTTATGTAACCTATGGAACTTACGACACTCATGAGGAGGCTCGCAGTCCGACCTGCCTTTAGGTTATTTTAATTTCGCAGTGCCGTTCATTTTGCTCACGGATGATGGCAAAACGTTTACACGCGAATCACGTCCTATATGTTACGCAGCGCTTACCAATTACGTCAAGAGGAAATATTCCAGACGAGGTCATCTGAAGACAGCGGCGATTAAGGGGTGAATGTGACCATAAAATGTTTGAAACCTAAGGGGAGTGAGAGGCACCGGTCCTCTCCCAGAATTTCGCCAAATGTCGCCCGGTTGAGGCGTGTCTCTCTGTTCACCCCTTCATCAATATCTACTGCTGTCTTATAATATCACGGGCTGCACTGTAAAAATAAGTATAGTTTATGAAAAATCCTTCGAATTGTATTTAAATACTATAAATTTATTAAAATAGATGTACATGTTAGGCCTGCTAAACAATATTCTCTATCAAATCAATGAATTAAATATTTGACTTTGCTTATACTTGAGTAGTCTTCAAATATCAGTAAGACGCGTGTTCTTACTTTACGTTGACATTAAGCTGACCAGTTTCTCACAGCTAAAGTTATTGCTAAATACGACGACATTAACAAAGTGTGTTTACTGACATTAATTATCAATTAAAACTAAACAGGTTGACAAAATATTACATAAGTGCAGACCACACGAAATATACTGGCAGTTTGCGGGTTGAGAACCCCTCCTATAATAATCGTCTTATCCTTTAATCAGATGGAAGTTAATATTACTTACAGAACAAGAAGAAATGATGAAGACGGATAATAGAAATAAAATTATTAATGTTCTTCCACTTATCATGTTTGTATCAGTTTTGATTTTATCTAAGAAATTACAAACATGACATAATTTGAAAGGGAACAGAGTAGGAGAAAGATAATAGTACACTGTACTAGTGAAGAAGCTCCTTGCATTTCATGAAACCTGAAGGTTCGCATTAATTAGAACTTTCAGTATTATTAAGAGTTATGAGGTGCGTTCCAAAAATTTCAGTTTTTCTGTAGAAGTCTTTTTTACTGAAAACAGAGTGACAAATATGGTTCACTTTTATAAATTACCTCTTCATTTCTCTGTAAATATCTCCCGCCTGAATGTTAAATTTAGACACACAAACATTGTTTAGCAGAATAGTTCTCCGATTAGAAAACCATTTGGCATGATTCGTCACTTAATGACTTGACGATGTTCTTTTGGGTTGTGACGTGTTGTAGGTGGTTACCACTTCACCCCTGAAGATGGATACAGCGTGTTTCGCCTAAATGTTAGTATCGACTTACGTGTTTACATGTGGCATAACCCAAAAGAACTGCATCGTCAGTCTCACCGCCATGAGATCTTCAAATTTCGCATTAAGTAATTTGTGGTCGTGCCTCCGTGGCTGACGAGATCTTTGTAAGCTGCGTGAAGGTTGTCTTGAGATAGACAAACAAAGCTAGTAGAACACATAGCAACTAGAAATGGAGGCTAGAAAGCAAACCAAAGAAAAGAGAGAAAAAATAAGAAAAACTGTTGTGGAATTGAAGATTCACATTCTCAGAGCTCATCAGAGTATTTTAGCATCTTGGCAGACTTAAAAGACGTCCACAGTTATTTATTGTCAATGAAGTATTTTGTTGTCTAATTCCGCGAAAGTCATTTGGAAGGTATGAACATATCTGGGGCTCTCCGTTTATAAAAACGAGTTTTCTGCAGTAGAAGACATTGAGTTGTAAGCAAAGGAAAATACCACAGATATAAATGCATCCAGTTTTTCTCGAGGTGGTAGCCCACAAAGGACCCAGAACTGTTCTGAACCGGGTGATTAAAATTGTAAATCCAAGAAGAATTATGCAAAACATAATTCTTCCAAAGTCTCGATTTTACATGGAGCTGAATTGTAAATCTTGAGGGTTCATAATGATTTATCACTGTTTAACGAAGTATATACGTATTTATTGTGTGGGGATATTACTCAGACTACTCTGGATTCATCAGACTATAGTAGTTAAAGTTACTTAATCTATTTCACGATGCTGTGTCAACTACCATGGTTGCAGTAACTTCGAATCGGAAGATGGCGTGGTGATCATAGGCCGTGAGTTTGAAGCAAGGGGGAATGGTGGTGTGTTTTAAGACATTCGCCTGAAGGGACTTCAGAAAAAAACACATAACCCTTCAGCCAGCCACCGAACTTATACTTGAGTGCGTGAAGCAGTGTCCTAGTCATTACAATCGCGAACCGAGGAAGGTACTACCTTCACTTCCATGATGATTTTTTTTTAAAATGACTGTAGGGTACACACCAAAACTTTTCGTGATAAAGATGGTCGGAGCACTAATCTGTTCTTAATACTGGGGTGAAGCCGACAAGCTCCACGTGTACCTCAGTGATGCGTCGAGCGAACATGACTGTACTTTTGTGAATGTCGGTAGAAAGTGTAAGGATTGGGCAGAAGTTAGACGGTCTACTGCACTTTAATATTCCGTGTTTCAGATAAAGGTGGCATGAAGAATCATCGAGAAGGTATCGAGTATTTATTGACGTATCTCCCACGTGAACGTCGTTTTGTGAACCTATGTAAGCAAGCCAGTAATTCAAAATTTATTAAATTAGGTGAATAATTTACCTTTTGTAAACTGCTACTACTGTTTACCGTCAGTAGGCTGCAGATCTATACGTGGTCATGGATGATGAAGAAAATTTAGCGGAAGGCGTTCACTCAATCCAGTGTTTAGCGATAGGCCTCTCTCTCTCTCCCGAGTCTTGTGACATACAACATTGGAAGTGAATTTTCACACACCCGTTTGTAACCGTCCTGGGTCTTTTGCTCAAGCAACAGAGCTAGTGAAATAAAAGCAAGGCGAGTGATGAGGCAAGATAGGATTAATGCGGGTCACTGTGCGTGACCTCGGCATCACGATTGACTGGAGCGTGACTTCATTTCGGTCTGTTCACCAGCCCAGATCTTCTCCCTCTTACATACAATCTTAAGGTTGCCTGCAATGCTCCAGGAGCTGCTGGCTGTCTCGGGGACCATTTAAACTGGCGTCATTAAGCATAATTCTTTGCCGTTTACAGTTTCAGGAACTTTATACTTGTTTCCAGTTCTCGGTACACTGGAACTTGCTAATTATTTTATGTTGCGTTTTCGTTGTGTACGTATTTCAGGTTTCTTTTCGTTAAGACAATGAAAGCATGAAGCTGGGTTTATCAACTTTCATTTATAATGCTCAAGTAATGAATTCACAAGGCCAGTCACATTTGATCGTTAAAGGTTTTGTTAAACACAACATCGAGTTTGTGTAGTGAAAATGTTATCTTCGCTGAGTTTGATGGCCTACGTCCAGAACGACTATTTCTAAGTGAAAATGCATGGCGTTAGTATCTCTTATCGTGAGGACGCCTCTCTAAAGATAAAGGTAACCACAAAACCGCAAACTTCACATGGCAGACCAATGTTGAAATGTGTTTCTGTTCAGACGATAAAGGAATATGAGTACATTCAGCAATTTTTACGTAGATCAGGGGTAAGTAACCTGCTAGTTTTCACTTAGAATTTTCAAAATACATTGAATAAATTTTGTTATATACATTGAACGTATTAAGAAAAAGAAGTGATAAAATCATAGACCCATAAATATATTAAATAGATCGGGAAGTGTATTAATAATAAGGGATTACTTTCTGTCCTTCAGTAAATATAAATATAGCGTAATTTAACAACTTCCAAAACACACACACACAATTTTTTACAAAATGAAAATTACGACTGCAGGCCTGTTTACACACTACAGTCATACCAAATTCCACTTACATTTTACGATGCTTCTTAATTTTTCGTAACAAAATCTAGAAAGTCTGTATTTCTTGTGTTTTATTTCCCCATGACTGCAACAGACATTTAAGGGACTGGTACCACTGCCATCATTTCGTCCAAATATTCGCAAGGCCACCATTTTAGTGTCAATAAAGATGTTTTATGTTAAAGTTTTTTTTAAACTTTTTCTTGGTATTCATCCTCTAGTACATGATATCTCCCATGAATCCGATATTTTTCAAAATAAATGCTTGCGATTTCGAGATAAAGAAGAACTTACTTTTAACCGAAACCATCAGAAAACAGTATTATTTAATGAGTGACTGTCTTATGGTATGTTACGCCGTGTAGTCTGGTAGATATGTATACAGACGTTTCATCTCCCTGATGATGGTAGCAGTTTACTGCTCTGAAATGTGCCACATTCTACGAGACTACACGACCCAACGTCTCAAATGACAGTCATGTTTATTATACTCACCGCAATGAGAACGAGAAATCTCACAGTCCCTGCTTTGCTTACCTTCCAATTGAAGGCTTGGCAGGCAAGAGTCCTTTCGAGGGACAGGAAATACGTTTCTGTACTCCTGCTTAAGAAGGTAGTTAGCTGGCTTAGTGTTTAGTAATACTAGTATGGTCGTTAGCTAATGTTTATAAAAGTTGTTAGAGAGGAGCTGCTCAGAGGTGTTTCAGAAATCAGACTGAAAACTTTGACGTGTCGAAAACCACAACGGGCATGATAAATTGATTGATGTATGACGACTCACGTCCGTGGCATTAGAATGTCATCGGGTGAAAGTAGTTTAATCGAAAGTGTTCTGTACACAGTATTGAGACAGCGAAATGCTCTGCGTTGTGGCTGTGACTTCGAATGGGTTTTTGTATTACTTGAAGGACAAGTTTGGCAATGATTATTGTATAATTTTGAATCTAGTAGCGATGGTTGTTACACAACGTCTTTCCGCTTGGGTGGAGTGAAAGTGCGGGCGGGCAGTTGCTGTGGCACTAACACGGAGATGCTCCACATCTCGCTAGGATAACCAGGGGTGCCCAACACGGAAAGAATATAATCACATTTGAGGATTCGCTCTTTTGTAGAATAATGAATTCGGTGATGGGAATTCTTCCTAGAATTTTGCACAGAATTAGGCTTATACTTCTGGGTGATCAGACCTGACACTACTCAGACAATCGTAAATTTAAATAGTATCATGCTGTATATTATTGCTGACTCCAATTAGGATGCTGTGTAAGTAGTCACAAGATATTTAGCTGTTTTTGTTGTTGCGGTACTCGTAGGTATATTGCTATTACAATAAAAGGGTGAACGTTCTCTCCATCGTCTTACTACAATTAAACACGACGTTTCGGAGATTGGAATTTGCATCCTTTTTGGGTAAAACGTACTCTGTTGGGCCCAGTCGATTGACTTAGACCCTATTTCCAGAGCTAGGGAGTTGTTCGGATACAAATTTTAGTCTCCGAAACGTTGTATTTTAATTGAATTTGGACGATGGATAATGTCGAAGAAGTGTCTTCATTTAACAATGAACCATCGCCAGAAATATTCAGCCTTTATGAGGCGTATTATTATGGATTTCTTGTTACCCAGTTACTTAATTTCCGTCACAGTCAGCATTAATTGTTAATCAAATTCTCACTTTATTATTCTACTGCAATTATAGACGAGGGTTCTTTCAATATCAGTTAGATTGCTGTCTTTAGGATGTTGTGCTATCCCTGTGGTGATGGCGAAACGTCGATAAAATTGTGCCTCACTACACGTTGAAACATAAGAAGTCACCTTCATATTCACAGCCGTGAGAAGGTGAAATTTCATAAAATATAATTTATTTCTGAGATATCTCCCTCAGATTCCAAGTTGATGTCTTCATTGCGAACTACGACTTATTATGACTTCCATGATTTCCGTCGTTTGTTTTAATCAAATAACTGCACATTGTTTTTGTAATTCAAACGACGATGTGCTCGTCCCACGCACTTCCAAAGTCCTTGTTGGTGAACATGACCGTCACCCATTTCTCATTCGAACTCTGTGCAGCATCTGTTTGACACATCTCAGAGCAACCGAAAGATGACACACAACATGATCATTAAAGTGTATTTCTGTAACTGATCAATCGATGGCAATCACCAGGCGTTGGTCTAATATAAAATACGTATCTATAAGGACGTTAAATCAAATAGCAATTCATTTGCCATCTAGTGAAGGACCGTTGAACTGCATCCAGTGAAGTTTTCTTCAACAGAACTGAAGGAAACAGTTAAGTAAGCATCATGACCTCGTAGGCCTTGTTATAGAAGTTCGTGGATCGAGTCTGAAGGCAGTTTGTACACTTCATAAGCATTTCGTTACCTTTTATTAATTCAAGATGAGTGCAGGGATAGGATCCTGCCGCTCACTTACTGTTAGTTGATCTTTGGCCTCGTAGTCAGTTCAGAATTACTACCAGTTACAAAAATATCGCTCTTTGTGTTTGGTAGCTAGTAATAACCATCTATGCATTGCAGTGAAATTACTGTGGTTTTGTATTATTTGAGGTTGTTGCGTCGTGTAGTCTGGTAGAAGTTTACCGACTTTTCAGAGGTCATTGCTGTCTGCATAATCAGGGCGCCCTGATGTTGTAATATGAATTTCTTCAGTTCGTATGACTCCTTGATCTTATTATCATTAGCCAACTTTGTGACCTTGCTTTCTTTGGTCTTACCTTACGTCTTCTCTTGGCGTGTGTTCCTTTCATACTAGTTCCTGGTTCATACGATAATCACCAAAACTTCTGCATTGACGTTACAAGCTGTGGCAGCTAGAAGTAAGATCCGCGGACATTTATGTAGATTTTTCTTTGCAAAATAAATGCCAGCCTTGCATGTATTATGTGAATATTTCCTTCGTATTTGATGTATATTTATTCCTTAATGTCCGTGACACAGTTCCTGAGTTTAAAGTCATTCTGTGCCTTGACCGTTGTAAATGGATAACATATTTTGTGCTGAATTGTTCCTTCTCTCAGGCAATATACATTGAAATATATTAAATTAATAATCATGATCAAGCAAACACGAGTTCGTGATTCTGAGAGACGCTGACCCTCAGAACAGGAAGGAAAAGGGCAGTGAAATGAAATATGGTGTTGGAAAGACAAATAACTGCGTACGGGTTATAAATAGACGTAGCAATTTTATAATATTGGATTGTAAGCAGAATAAATGGGATGGATGTTAATGCCCCATTGGGGTGCGACCATAAGGCACTTTTGGTGTAAGATTAGCTGCAGATTGAAGGAACTGTAAGTTAGAAACAAAGGATGTAACGCGTTTGTCAAAAATTACCTCTCGGTTAAAGGACGTTGGTTTGAAGCTTATATTACCAGTTTTCTTCTTCCCGGGCAAGTAAAATGCTTAACCAGGTACTCCAAATGGACTCGTCTTTGCCCTACAGAACGAACCAAGCACACGCCTTGAAGTTTAGTGTCGGGGAAAGTCGAGAAAATTTCGCTTCATTCCATTGCATTAAAGTTACGTAGTTTCTCCACGATTAGGGTATTTCTTAATACGCTGATAATTGCTTAGCTGATCAGCACAGTTCCGTATTTTATGGAATTCGAAATTGTTTTACCATATTCAGAAAATATCTTTGTGTCCATCTTTTAAAATATTAACATTTATGTGGTATTCAAGGGTAGATTTTTAGCCACTTGTCCATGCTTCTGCCGTCTGGAATATAAAACAGACATTCGCTTATGATTGTTGTTGTGATCTAGGGGTGGATAGTGGAGGGTAATATAACTTTTCTGGTCCTAATTTCAGTAGATGATTTCCCTCGAGACATCTGAAATAATTCTGCCGGTTGCTAGCTTATCATAATATGAAACCAGACTATGATTTGAAGAGGGAAATTTGGTCCCATTCTGGTAAATAAAACGAATTTGTTACGGTTATGCGCTGTATTCTTCACGATGGAAATAAGTTAAAAACGGAAAATTTTTGAGATAAGCAAGTATAGGCCCGTTATTATATCGTAAAACTAATGTGACATCTATGGAGTGAATATTGTATATTTTAGGTTTCGTATAGATTTTTAACAATCTATATTGTGATTTCCATAAACGAACGCTAGGACATGATGAAACAATTTCTTTCTCTTTTTTATTCAGTACGAGTAATTGCACTTCGAGTTGGCGTTTGTCTATGTAAGAATGCAGTCAATGCAAGAAAGATTAATAATAAATATAAGCCCCTGTCGAATCTCCTCTCAGAACACTGCAGCCACTCTGATAGTTACATGAGCTATAATTTCTTTTGAAATTTTGTTTTCAAATATTGTGTAAGTTACATAAAATATGTATTGTACTGAATATAAACTAATACAAACGTCGTCTCAATATTAGTATTGAACATGTGTTACATAATTTTCACTTCTTATGATTGCTGAACATATCGTAATTTACTCTTGGAAAGACAGAGGAAATTGGATACGAGCAGAAACAACACTTTTAAATTGACCGTAAAATATTAATTCAAGATCATAAATGAGAGAACGAATGTTTTTACAACACACGTGATTGAATATGTGCTTTAAAATTTTAACTGAACTGTGCATGTAAAATGCCGGAGTAAAAGGGCTGGGAGATCATAAAACATTTCTATTTTGACTCTGACGTTAATGATGCAGCCGATGACGATTTAACTGCTCAAGCGTCCTGCCTCGAATAAAAGAATATTCTGAGATAAATGCACATATAAAACGTTTGATGTTAGAACAGAATATAAACTAACGTAACTAATGTAAAATTTCGATAAACAGGCAACCCTAATTGGACTAGTCCACAGCATTATTTTATAGTTGTCTTGTAGTAGTGTTTATTTTAAGAAAGTAACTGTGTGTCTTGAAGTTCCAATATTCAGCTCGTCTTTGATACAATCATTGTCCAGTAAACAATGACTTTCAATGATACAACGTCTTTCTCCTGGAATGCGCCTGGAAGAATATGACTGTAGTCTTCACTTCTACGTGCAGTTGAGACGGATTTGTTTTGCCTCAGGGGCGTAGTCCTCCAGCTGTGTCACATTAACATTGTTCATTTTGAAGTGAACATAATTATGAACTAAATTACTATAAAGTATTTTACTGGATATTGTGACATACCATCCAGTTTATAATGTTAATAAATTCTGTTTAATTTAACTAATGTGTTGAGTATAAAGTCGTCGTCACATTTGTAAATTGATTCATTAACATTTAACGTATTCGGTCAAAATAATAAAAAAAATTACTAAACTACTGTGCATCGGGTTGGGCCCATCATGACTCAGCAGTTAGTACAGTAGTTGGAAGGAGATGAGTGCTAATATGGCTCTCTGTTCAATGTGGCTTGCCACTAATTGAATTTACGATGACATTTTCGTTGTGTGCCAGCAAGCGAACGTTTAAACTGGCAGTGTTCGTTTTTAGAACCCTCTTATTTCTCGTCCATCCCCTCGTGTCGCTCTCTCTCTCTCTCGATCGCTCTCTCTCTCTCTTTTACTGTGCACCCCTAACTACAGGCCTACTTGTTTATAGTTGCTTTCGAAACTCATAGAATTAGATACCTCTCTAAGGGAGTCGTATATTGTAACACAACGACACCCAAGTCACTGGCTTCAGTGAAACCGAGCTGGCAATTTTGTCGTCTTTAGGGAGCTCTGCTGCTGTGTTAGGGGCCAATTAACAATTGCATATGGTCGGGGGGGGGGGATATGGTGAAGGGGTCACATTTTATAAAGCCGCAAATTTACCCAGATTATTTAGAAAACTGGCTGCTTTAGTCAATACGGTTTTCGTATAATATTTTAATAAAACTTTTCAGTAAACACATTAATTTCGCTGCAAGCAGTTTTTAAAATGTTGAAGAGGTAATAAATTACTCGATCCACCTGACAGTGTGTGAGTGAACACTGAATAAAACATAAGCTCACCAGCAGTTGCATAAAATATTACACAGACCGATGTGACAATTCAAGCCATGAGGATGTGAGCCCCAAGCGCACTCTGATCTTTCGTTAGAGAAGTCTGAACTTATGAGTTTCATCTAACCTATTAATTACTTTATTATAAAGAAACCGGGATGACACTTTTATTCTACTTACTACGCACTGTCTTGAGTATGTACTGTACGAAGGATTATAAGTCTTACACTGTATGAAAATAAATATTAATTATCAGTTAAATAAACTAATAGCATTTACTTTTAAAAGTTAAATGAACCTTTTAATGGCAGAATTTTATTACCGCCAGTTGGCAGAGTAGAATACATTTTAGTTCACAAGTTTTAGATAGAAATCAGGATCTGCTATTGAGGTGCTGGAAGATAAAAATTGTTCCATTGCATGCAAAAAATACAGCAGGGTTTATACGCGAACGCAGGCTTGTGCTAATGGGTCGACGCATTTGTTCGGTCAGTATTGATTTCAAAGTAATGTCTGCCTTTTATGTTACATATAAAATTGTATGCCGCAATGCACAAATGTGGATTCGTTCATAGAGAGGTCTCCTGGGGCAGTGCTTCAGTGCGCATCTGTTCAGACCCACCCGACATAAACTTGCATTTTAGTGAAACGAGTTGATTGTGAATTTATGAGCTGTTTACCCCAGTTGAGAGTACGGAAACATTCGAAAAATAAGGGACACGAGGTTTTCCAGTCTGTGGCGTAGGAGCAGGGCTTCGATTTTATTCGAAAGCATTGTACGCACATTTTTTACTTCTGGAACTTACCATTATGGATTTCTCAAGCATCTGCTACCCTGAATTCAAGCTACGTCACCTGTTTGCTGTTTTAATCACCATTTTTGTATAATTGTGAATAATGTGTCCTATACAATTCAGTGCGCGGAATTTTCAAAGACGCCCTACAGCGTTTTCAAAACCGTCCACTAACATGTTTGTGTTCTGTTGCACACGTTTGCCCAGAAAAAACTGTAAAATAAAAGTTCAGTTTTGTTCATGGATGGTTGAACAATAATTAACCTAGCATTTTAAAGCTTATTTTATGAAGTCACAATAACGTGTATATAAAGTCGGAAATAGTCCGCATAAATTAGAAAATGGAGCATTATCTAAAAAATCGACTTCGTGCCACGAAGGCCTGTACAAAATATATGCATTCTTTGTTGACAGATGTTAAATTTATATTTAATTTTGACTTTGTCATATCCGCAAAATTATGATTTTTAATATCTTTGAAATTAATTTTAATTTTATTTTATTATTTTTGTTATTCGGTGTTGAACAAATAATGTCGGCGTATGAATATAAAACAATCTCTCCCATTGCGCTGCGTAGTAGGCCTATATGTACGCCATTTTACTCTTTTCTAGAGACATATCTAAGAAACCCTTCTGCGTGTCTCTCTCAGATAAAACTAGATAACCTGTTTCCTAATGAATGTTATAATTTGAATTTTATACATTGCAATATTTAGGCTTTGGGACTTATATAAATTAAGTTTTTTTAAGAAAAACTTAATCTTCTTTGTCGTTGTTGTACTCAAATGATTGAATGTCTCCAAATGTTCAAATAACGTATCAGTAACTGATATATGTCTTTGTAATGCATTCAAATTTGCATAAAAAAAATTCAGCCACGTAACATGTTTATATTTCTTCCTGAACCAAAGTCTCGCTGAAACTTTTGAGAATATTTTTTGTGTGGTTTCTTTGTATTTGATGTGATCAATTAATCTTATCATCATACACGGCTATGGTTCTCTAAGACCGTTTTCTAAATGGAAACGAAACAAAAGAGAATCTCAGCTATTTCTCGAGACAAGAGAACCGGGCATTCTTACACCTGGTCGGACTGGTTTTGTATCACTGCTGTCTCATAAAACCCACCCTAACGTCTTTAGGGACTTAACGTCAGGTTGGCAGTTACGTTGGTACTCATGTTTACGTGCATTTTTTTCTGTGGTTACACGTGTAGAAGCGTTTCCTCGAGATGAACGGAATATAAAAGAGTGCTTGACCTGGCCGGATGTCTGAACAACTAAGGGTGATCTTTAATGGCTTTCTCTGGGTACAGAGCAGTATAAAATGTGTGATATATTTTTCTTACTACTCGGTCCGTCTCGCCACAAGTTGATGGTTCTAGCCACAAACACCACGCAGTTCCAAACTTCAAAAGCGATGGCAGTTTTCCAGCCTATAGCACAAGTTGTAGCCAGTGTTTTTATTTATAATTCAGCTCCTGAAATACCAAAATTTCTCTTGACACGTGGAGACGTGACTATAGCACCTAACAACAAATAACGTGGCATCGATTTTGTACCGACCATCTGCTTATGCATTTCATTTCCCAGTGAAACGTACTTTGATGAATGGCGTTGCTGCTGGTTATTATCGGAAACTAGGCGAAGCTCTCATCTTTTCCCTCCTTCGGAACCTTAGAAGCGAGCTTCATTGATCTTGTCAGCCTTCCCATAATTTAACTACAAACGTCAATTTTTCGACACTAATTGACCAATTTTTGAAAAATTCTATGTGAATATCATGTCACTAGATACTTCCCCACCATGGAACATTTGATTTTCTACGATAAACAGAACCAGTATGGTAGTCGTGCGAACTTATGAAGTGGCTAAACACTTGAATGCAGAATTTTGAAATGTAGATAAGGCGACATGTATTTTAAAAGTACGCAAGAATTTGTTATTTGGAAAGCATAAAGGGACATTATGGCGGTTGCGCTACCTATTTTGAGAATAGTAGTGATTTATTGTGATGGGACGTCAGAAAATTTGAATGGTGACTTGTTAATGAAACATCTTTTAGTATCACGATTGGTTCTATAACCTACACACTCTGATCCTTCGGAATTCTAAAATTGACTAAGCTGACGTCAAGTAGTTTTAGTAAGTATTTTGTTTTTTTGTTTATTTCTTAGCAACAGCATTAAACTTCTTGGTCTGTTCCCTGTTTCGTCGTCCTTCCTTTAATTACATTACGGATTGCAATAATATATATTACGCCAATTATTCCATTCACATTTCATGTAAAAGACTTTTCGGTATCGTCTCTGTTCCCATATTCAGGCGATTGGTTATCGTTATGCTGGTAGGTTTGTTTTTACTCATTTACTTTAAATATTAGTGGTGACAGTTGGGATCGAACCCATGACCCTTCGAATATTCGGCTGTTATTGGATGTAGCTCTTTCTCCGGAAACGTCTTGTAAGTTGGGGCCATGTCAAATACGCCTCATACAGTGGACAACTTTGAACGTAATATTATTCTAATGACATTGTCACAAATCTTTAGAAAATCAATAATATTTACGGATGTGGATGAAATTTATGCCGCATGGCGTGACACTGAAGGCCACTCAAATTTTACTTATTTCTAGCACCCGATGATCCATAATGGCTACATAATGACGACTTTTGCGAACTTACGAAATGAGAGCTTTGAAATAACACCACTCTATTTAAGGTATGTTTATAGGAAAGGAGAAATAGACACTGGTTTAAAATCCTCTTGCACGATGTCCACGCCGACATAGTCCATCGCTTAGATTAGCTGAATAGAGCCGAAGAAGGAAACCCGTTTCGATATCCGAACTGTTTAATTGTTTACGGATGTGCCCCTCGCCGATTCCTATTGATAAAAAAAATGCTAGTCTTGTGTAAAATAAGTCGTACATAATGATAACCCTGGTTAAGATTAAAATCTTCATGGTCTTATGTTTGCGTCTGCTTTCTGATATACGACCACTGGATTTGGACCTTAATATTGTAATTTAAGTATGAAGTTTTGCTACAAGATATAGTCCCCGGGTAGAATGGAACTGTAAATACATTTCACTAGTTAGCTACTCGTTGCATATTCCCAGAATCTCTGACCTCATTATGAGCGCCTTAAAATGGTTGTCATTGTGACTGCATTAAAGAACAAGTTCCATACATATCTTGGATATGTACACAAAGTTGCCTCACGGTAAGGTAATAACGATACGGTCATTTGCTTTACACCACATAAAATATTTCACGGTCCATAAAGTAGCATCTTGCTTCAAAGATCACAAGTGTGCAAGCTGTGTTTTAAGAATGGAACGGCTTGGCGTGGGAACATTTGGTCTTAACACGTCATACTGCAGTAATCATCACAGTTTATTCTGTGCATTGATGTCTAAATCTCACCGAGACACACTCAACACACGCAGAATCCACTGGACGGAATCCAGCTACATGAAGAAGGGACAGTCACTATGTCGTTAACATTGTCAATATACACGACTAGTTGATAGCTTATAAATATTGGGCAAAGCGCATTTTATGCAAACTGCAGTTTACGTCAACTATCAGTGATGTTAAAATGGTGATAGAATTGATAGGAAATTCTAAATTTCCAATAAATATTGCTCACTGGAAGTGTTCCTTGATTTGCTTGGATGGGATGTAATAAAACGACATGCAACACACGAATTGTACGGAGATCTTGTTGAAGCTTGGAAGCTTGCCTAACATTCAGGCGTGTGCAGAAATCTTGTGTGCAGTCTATTGGAAAGAAACGTGATGCAGTTGCTATTTGCTCTTCATTGTACGTAAAATATGGAAGACGAATAAATACCGACGTTGGTTCTAGACAATCCTCGAAGACCGAAACTATTCATAATTTGAGCTGTTATGATTTCATTTTATCATGTGCGTACATGTAACGTGAATTAGCCTATACCGAAATATCTAACGATTTATCTTTGAAAATTTGTGTAGTATTAACCACACAAGTTGTTAATCTTTTCTGTGCGAGATTTATAAACTGCATTGCTAATACAATAATACTGATTTCCGTACATCCCGCTCTACAGTGTGTGCTCTTCATCTGCCTCTCTGACATCGATCCTAATTGTCTTTCCATCACCTTTTGTATCTTCGGTAACAAATCTTTATCGAAAATATACCTGAGCCGGTGTAGATGGTGTACTTTGGAATGGCGGGCGGTAACTGGCTCGGACCCTTCGTTCACCCCCCCCCTCCCCTCCCCCGCCTAAGCTAATTTCCGACTACTTCCTTCTTTCCGCTATATTTAATGAAACACTTTGCGTACTTGGCGTTAGGAAATTAATGTCCCCTCGTTTCGTCCCGGAAGGTCCGTCATTTACTGTCTCAAGACTTTTACCTTGCAGCAGTGCCATAGTCATTATAGTCGAAGAGCCTTAGGCATTCATACTTTTGACTTGATTCATCGTTATGTGTTCTACAATGAACCCTAGGCCTAAATGTAAAAAAATCTGTGTATGTTCCTGTCTTCAGTGTCTTATAGACAGGGCTCGTCTCATCAGTGGACTTCAATGTACATCAGTTTAATGAATACATAAAACTTAATCTGATATGGCTGTAGCATCTGCATAATTTTCGTGTGATAAACCATTTTTGTAACTGTTATGAAATTCGATTTTAATATTGTTTCTTACAACGCAATAGTTGCGAACTAGCGCAGAGTCGAAGTAAGGAATTAAATGGTGTGAGGTCGTCCATTAACTATCCAATGAAATTTACGGGTCTCGAATGTTCTTCACTGTGCAAACTACTACATCATGCTGTTACCGCATGTCTTATTTTATGAGATAACACCTCGAGATTAATTTAATTAGTAAACAGTATACATTTATTACTCACTCAGACAAATATTATTTTACGGGTCATGACAGAAACCCGAGCCTTATTTTGTGGAAACATTAATCAGTCTGTCTTCCAATCAGTCAACACATAGTGAACATATCTTTCTGAATTTGAAATGCTTATGGAGGGTGTACACACACACAACACCATTAACTGCAGCATCAACACTCATCTCTTCATACGTGAGGGCGAGTTAAAAGATATCTGTGTTATCTCTAGCAAGTTGCGAGTGACATCATCTCTAGCTGCCTCCCTGCTGTATTATGTTTTCACAGAGAACTCATTAATTACTGTCAACGGCACCAAACAGCAGTGAACGGGCACAGAGAAAAGTAGAGAGGGGTCGAGGGAGTTGCTGTCAGTAGCTCCTGGGCCTCACTTCTCGCGATGCTATTTCCGCGCTTGATTTATGGGGCTTGGCATTTCAGTATGTGTAACAGAAGGCAGATTCTCTCAGCTCTGGAAAAACTAGGATTTTTAAAGCATGGTTTTTAAATGTCTGTTAAGAAAGTCATATTGGCGTGTTTCGCGTGTAAATTATCATAGGAGAGTTTTATTTTGTGATAATTGCATTTTTGCACAAGTCAATAACACAGATGCAATTGAGTCTTCTTGGGCTGTCAACCGTGTGAAAATTGAGTTGCGATCCGGCGTTTCAAGATATATCTCCGCCTCCCTGAGGATGGCGCCAGAATCAGTCTCCGAAAAGTTGGATCACAGTTCCATTCTCACACTTCAGCCGCCCGAGAAGACTTCATTGCATTCAGTCGCCGCGTAAGCTTAAATACATCAACAACACGTGTAATAAACAAATTTTTGTAGTGTAAAAACTCCAATATGATTTAATTACAGTATGTTTCAAAGTGTCGCTTTCTCGATACTGTTTAACAAGCTCCATAACACATGTTTCCCCCCAAATAGTTGACATCTTATCAATAAATTAAGTGACTCAAAATATTTGTAATCGTCATTACAAAAATATCTTTTCTGAACAAGTTTGATTTAGCACATTTTGGAACTATTTCTTTAACATCCGTTTGCGTTAGGTCTGTCATTCAAAAAATCGCCCGTGTTAGTAGTGCAGTATGAGTTGGACGGGCGGACACAGGGGAACATACAACCTGAAATTCTTCTCGAAACATTCATAAATGTCACCCGCTGTTCCTGATTGTGTATGGGGTCTATAGAGCATTGATAATTTTCAGATCGTATTTGTGTAATAGAAGTGAATAATATAGACGGCTGTGTTCTCCGGCCCTGCCGATGGTAAATGTGAGCGATCTCTCACAGAGCCAGCTTTATTGTACTCAGCACTGAGTTATCAACACAGTCATTAACTGAAGGCACGGAAACCGTATATTTTTAACGTGCTTTTTACTTCGAAGAGTTGGTGAATGGGCCCAGGACGTATCAGAGTCAAGGCCCAGTTGGTTTTTTACTTGCAAGGAGTTGAATATATCGCATTTAACACTAGCGAGCTCCGGGCGTTTAAATTAATGGTCCATTGAGATAACGTCATAGGCAACTGAGAAGGATCTTTAATCAAGACAAATAGAACATCACAAATGTATGCCAATTTCAGTGCAGATAAAATGACTGCAGAGTTGGGTAATAATTAATCATCTTTATAAATAAAAAATGCGATGTTTTATTTGTGTAGCCAGTTGGTGGTTGACTGCAGGGATCCGTTTTGTTTCTCGGCTAAATACACAGTAGTTTCAACCTTATCTTAAACCACTTTGCTCGTCTTATTCTGAGGCTTATACCTTTTACTGTTCTACCAGTTCTTGCGACAATTGGTATATAACATTTCAGGAATGCTGTCAACAGTGGTACAGAAAGCATTTGGCAGTGTAATTTACAATAAGTTAGCCCAGTGTTTGGAAAATTTATTCTTCTGAGTGTTATAATCACCATCATCACCACTGAAAATATAGGACTTTTCGTATAGAGTAATCCTGCACATGATTTAAGTCCCAAAGTACCTAGGCGGTCTTTCCTGCTTCTAGATTAAATATATTTCACAGTACATGCTCATGTATTCACGATTCAGTTACAGGTCGTGGTACAGTTCGCTGTCACAGAGAAGTACGCATCTGTGTTTCCCCTTCTTTCTTTGTCTTCCCTTGCTTCCGTCTCCTTTTGATGTTTTTTTTTTATAATTTCTACATTTCAGAAAATTATTATTCACATATTTTATCGACTGTCGTGCTTGTTAATTTATTCCGATTTGAGAGAGAAGTAGTCCTAATGGCCTATACTTTAGGCGAAATTGTACTCACAGAAAGCAGCAAGTATTAAGTGAGACAGTCTTTTATTAAATTCTTATATTTCTTCCTTCTTCCTTTTTCAAGATACGAAATATTCTATTGCCGTTATTGTTAAGGCACTTCTTCTCAATTTTTGTCCCTTTCAGTAGGCTAACGTCCTGTGTGCAAGTAAAATGTTAAGACAGCTTCTTACGTCGTCAAGGACTTGGGGCAGCAGTTCCTTAAAGCACCATCACCGTGTTACACATATGCACCGTGCTGTTGTACACTTGTTCTGAGGGGCCAGATATCCCGGAGGGAGACGCTTTGACTAATGACCATCGCGTTCATTAGCCAACGTCATTATACAAATGTGGGCCTGTCATCAATTTACTGCTCTAATTGGGATGAGAGATGGGGGAAGGGGTAATTTCTTGACGTCACAGAATGTAGGTGGAGACGCAATTTAACCAGACTGTCGGTTCTTGCTGTAGCCGTACATGCAGAGAGTGTATTCAAGCTAGTTGACCCAAATGTGTGGATTTCCTGATAGAATTTGGAGCGTCCACGTCACCTCAGTTTGTTAATTATCAGCAAGAAAATTATCGTTCACGTATCTATTCTGTATATGAATGGCTAATATCAATACAGTTCGGTGTTTCCAAAAACTCAATGGGTTGGCGCCAAATTGCCAAAGAGTTCTGGACTAGAAAATTTTTAATAAAAATTGTCTGCGTTAGTGATCTGTCTAGCCTGGAGAAAATTGCACAAGAGCGACTTCACAATCAGTTCTATTCTCCAGATGTTGTTAGGAGAATGGGATTGGCGGTGTACGTAGAACGCATGGCGTTGATGATGGCAAATCAGTATTAAAATGGATCCTGGGGAGGAAGAGTTAGATCACGTGAACTGGATCAATCTGGCTGAGAGTAGGGACAGAGTCGATGCTCTGAGTACTGTAATGAACACTGAGAATCCGTAAACTTACGGATTTTTTAATTACCAGGCATACTATTAGATTATAATTAACAGTTCTGCTGTAGGCCTATGTGGTGAATGAGTCAGCAATGAAGAAGTAACCGATTTAAGATTTTCCGCGATTTTTAGCCCTTGAAACCGCGTGTCTCACGTCTTGAAATAACATGCGCCCACGTCTTCCGCTAACCTTTCGCGTTTACGACAGTACGCATTATTTATCGTGTAAATAAGCGAAATATAAACCCTGTAGTCGCTAAATAACAGCTAAATAATAAATAAGATGATAAACCGTAAAGGCCTTAGCTTGTTCTCTGTTAATGTGTAGGCCATTTGTTTGATTACGGGGGAACTCGTAATAAGCTTATGTCTGTAAAAGAAGTTTTCTCGGAATTATGGTTGAATATTCGTAGCCAGGAAGAAAACTAGTAATAAACTTACTGCTGGTACCTGTCGTGAGATTTAAGTTTCTCGCTGCTTTGTGTAGTCTGGTAGTAATTTAACTGCGCTGTAAATCACATTCTCATTTAATTTTGATTACTTTTTGTATATTGATCGTTTTACTTGTCTGCGCTTTACTTTTGGTTCAGAATCGGAAGACGCTGGAATGATTATTCCACGCGACTTCCTCAAAACTCTATTTCCGTTTTCTGAGCGGTCCAACTATTAAGGTTTTTTAAAATACGCGCAGCTACGCTTCATTAACGTGAAGTAAGTCATTTGACGGAGGTGGTTTACATTTATGCTCCAAGCGGTGCATGGACTCAAGTTTTGGGGAAGACTAAAAAAAGAAAATCGCCGAGTGACGTTTGGCTGAAGCAAATAGTTGATAGGCCTGACGCCCGCGAACTTACTCCGGCCACCCATGATGAGGTGATGTTGGTTTATGTTTGGCTGAAGACAAATCTCGAAATACTATATATGAATATCAATGAGTTGATGACTAACCTGTTTGTACAAAAAGATATGAGCTGTTGAAATGTCGAATGGATGGATACTGCTTCAGTATTCAAGTATGAGACGAGACGTGGTTTAGTATAACAAGGCTTTGAATTAATAGCAGTTCTGTAGTCTATTTCTGACTATAGCCCTATGTTGTACACAAAGAAGTCGGAGCCTGTTTCATGTTTACTGTATAATGTTTTAAAAGTCTGAAATAATTATGCATAATTTGGAAGCAGCATTCTGAATACTGAAAACAAGTGGTAGAGAATTTTTTTTGCTGGGAATGATCTTTTAATGTACTTGATAATCGTAAATAATGAGGCAGTTACGAAATCACTGAGTTACTTTATGAACGATGCTATTTACTCGTAATTTGTGTCATATGAAAGTGAGAATTTTTAGATGTTGGAACCTCAATTACAATTTTCTCATAGAATAGTGGTGCTGGATTGTATTTATTAGTGAACTCGAATAGAGTTCCTGTCGAAATTTCGGAACTAATAATTCCAATACAAACTTGACAGGCCTGTACTTTTTTACGCCTTCCCGTCGCTATTTGAAGAGATGCCAGGTTAGGACCTCTGCCGGGTTGCTGACAATTTAGGTTAATGTTTGCTTTGTTTTCCCCGGTGACTTCTTAGTACTTGGATTCGGACCTGATCCCTTCCGAATCCTGTCGTACTCGCCATTCAGATTTAGTTAAATTAACTGAAAATCAATAAATCATGTTACCCTTAGTAATTATCACACGTGAATATAATAATGTTGTAATGTGTAATTGTTAACTCTGTTCATTAATGTCGGAGCTTGATTTGCGAAATAAAGGTTTCTGTTTTTCTGTTGCAATGGAAGTCAGATACAGTGATTTAAATGAGTTTCAAGTCATCACATTCACGACTCGGATAGAATTATCTTTGAAGTGACTTTTGACCCACCCTCGAGTGTAGCTTTGAAACAAATTAAAAGGTACGGGTAAATGTTTGAGACCTCGGAATTTTTTAATTAACGACAAGCAAGATGCAGCCGCATGGACATCCCTGTGCTTTTATGAGACTATACAAGCGTCAGTCACAATGTTCTATAGTCGAGTGGCTTCTGTGTTTGAATTATTTGTCGTGTCACCGTAGCAACTCAGTGCCATAGACGTCTAATTACGAGAACAATCTACGCATCTCGTTTCGCAAATGGCTTTTTGAAGAGCCGACTTCAAAATTACAACGCTACTCCACAGCGAGACTCTGCGTAGCGATCAGTGATATATTTTCAATGATCTTTTCTTGATTGATGAAGTTAATAATTGGCTCGGACTGACTTGAGTCTAATTGTTACGATAATATTAAATATTTCTGACAAGAGATCGCTTTTTGTAGAAATAAGCTTGTTTACATCCTGACTTCTCTGGATAAATTAATTTATTTTGTGATGACAAACGTTAGGCCGAGTAGTGCACAACATAGAACGTGTTAAATTTTAGAAAATAATAATATATCTGGCGTTGATATGGACTGCTGAAAGGTTGGTTGGGAATAAAAATAATGAATAAAAAAGGAATTAAAATAAAACTGGTTTTTTTTCTAATTACAGTTCACACACAGAACTTTGAAATTATTAAGATAAATAAGTAGCCTACCTGGAGGTGTTTTAGAAAATCAATTTGTCTCGTTTATTTGAAACTATTGCTTTCTAATATACGGAAAACTGAATTTAAGATGTGTGCCGTATATGGTAGTAACCTGGTAGCTAAATTACTTGTTCAAAAATGTATGAGCCGATTAGAACTAAAATACATAGGCCTGTAATCGTATTTAAAAATCCATTGGATACCTTATAAATGTCTGTGTTTAAGTTATTTGTCCCTTGTGGGTTAGAACAAACGGAGACCCAATTTGTCTTACGGTATAAACATTTATTTAACTAAATTATTTGTAGAACAAGCTAGACTGTGACGGTGTCACCGGTTTGTTTAGAAGGTTAAGATTATCATGTGAGGTTATTTAACATAGAACAGTAGGATTATATTTCAATATATTCATATCGGTGAGGCCGAGAAAACTTATTCAAAGAACAATAATAATCTCGGATACGAAGATAATTCCAGTAAAATGAAAAAGATATCATATTTAAAACAGACTTTAAAATAAATTAGTTATTTATAAAATCTGAATCCTCGTATTTTCTGCAACTGCATTACCATATACGTACAGATCTATAAAATCAACGTTAAATAAATAATTAGCGAACTTCACATGAAATTGTATATATTTATCGTGCATCGTAAAATACAAAGTACTAAGCTGTTAATAATATATTTTGACACCTTTGAATTTATAGCGCACATTAGTGTGATTCGTCTGTGGAGTGTGCTAAAATAGAGGAATTTGATTAGGTACTACGAACTCATGTGGAGCGTATGGAGTTAATATTTACATTTGGAAACATACCAGCCATTAGAGGTTTCTTAGTTAAATACGGATTGTGTTATGGGCTTTAATACAGGGTCTGCCGAAAGCCACGCAGCAGAAATTTTAATAGCCCACAATTTGTTAATGCGATCAGAAACTTCAATTTTCCGTTCCAAGTGGTAACACTGGCTTCCTGTCTCATTAATTAAAACATTATTGTTTAATAAAATATAATATAATAAACACGACATTAAACTTTGGGTTGCGTGATTATTTGGATAAATCGTATAAGCAACAACATTATTATTAAAAGTGATGAATCTTTCATAAGCGTGACAGAGCGTGTGTGAGCGGTGACTACGTTTGAGAAAATCATTGTCGTTTGATTTGTGTGTTGTTGTTGTGCACGTAACTTAGTAACAGTATTGGTAATTTGCACACAATAACAATGAAGGCGATAACGCGTGAGTTATAATGCAGAATTAGGTGTTACCATGCTAGCTAACTGATTGCTTCCTCCTATAATTTTGATGTAGTACATTTAGAAATCTTGATTCATCGGTGTTAAAGAAAACGATGAATAAATTTCCTGCTGTAGTTATTATTAAGCCAATATTTTATATTTACACCGACCAATCTTAGGCCTATTTATATTATATGTAGTTTTTACGTCCGAATTTACAATTTGTTCTCTGTAACTACTCGAAGATGCGTCATCTGTCATACATAAACCAACGGCAAACCTGTTACACATGCTACTTTGCATATTTATGAAATACTACAGCATAATAGAAGTACTTGTTAAAATCAGCATAGAAATGGACGTTGATTACACCATTGATAAGCTGAGATGCAGCAAATTATAAGAAATGAAAAGAATTTTCTCAGCTGTGCCATGTTACGAAAACCAATTTCTTGTTATACAGTGCACAAGGTTAATACAAGCCATTTGAATTTTGAAATATGGTGATGCATATACCGAAAATTGGTCTACGTGACACACCGTGTTAGGACCATAAAACTTATACGCTTGCTACTTTATAAAACTTGATGTATATTTCTCGCTTGAAATGAAGAAAGCAAAGTTATGGTTCGTGGGGATGTTGCTTCTATTATTATGCGGCGAACTCTGAACATTTAACCATGCTTATAAGCGAGAGAGAGAGAAAAAGGTAACATATAAGCCTTGTATCCTTGTGCCATGCCTGGGTTATGTTAGGTCCATATTATCTTTGAGTTTTCAAAGCATGTACATTTGCAGCGTTATATGTTTTAGCACGTATCACATAAGAGGATAGAAGCACTTTTATTTTCGTGTGTCGGTATAAATCAGCTGTTCATAGCACAGAATAAATACATTACTGTCAGTCATATGTACGCCTGTCAGATTTCGTAAGTATCTGCGTTATACTGAGGAATTTACCGGGCACGTTTGTAAAGCTGTATGCATTTGCGTCACCAAGTGTCTTTTTTTTTAATGAATTTCAGTATAAAGGTCATTAGTCGATTTCTAGAGATATACAATTCTATTGCTTTCCTGTTAATATATTATTATCCGAATGAAAAAAGGTTGAGTGTATCGGTAGTATCGGTAATCTTTGTTCTTCAAAACTCGTTAATACTATGAAATGGAATGTTTAAATTTTATGGAATGAAGGCTAATTTTGTGGATGTATTGGTAAATATTTCGCGTACTATAAATTGTTAAATAACTTTCATACAGTGCTTGGGGTTATTAGCACGCATTATTTATTAATATTGTGCGTTGGTTTTTATTACTTTAACACCCACTTTATTTAACTTTCAGTAACTTGGCATTTTGTGGGTTTCTTATGACTCTCAGAGTAAACAGCGGTTATTTTCTCAAGCAGCGTTAACTACCATCTTTGTACTACAGGCCCGTTTTGTTTTCTTTGAGGTATGGACATGTTACTTAACTAACATCTTTGTTAAATTTAAGTAACATTGCATCAGCTACAATATGTAACCCAAAAAATGTTAACATGTCAGGTTTACAAAAAGAACTCCGTGGTGTTTCTTACAGAATGATGAAACGATATTGCCTTCTCCAGATAGCCTATTTCCGTGTATTGCAGAATACAAAATTGAAGGGATCCCACGTCGACTTGCGACGTGGAGCGGGGTTAACAACTCAGACTTATCATGAACGGTGAAATTAAGCTGGAGTATAATTTTATTGAAATTTATTTTGCTAATCTTACTAATGATACTTGTTATATATTTTCCGTTGTATTCCAAAAAAGGCTTTAGGCCCCCACTACTTCTCTATGAACAGGATTGGTCGAAGATCTTTTTCCGGACTAAGAGTTTAATTGAACATTGATATTTACTATGTACTAAGGCCAATCCCACCACAACACGGCGTTGTCACTCAAGAATGGAAATAAGATTAGGCGTTAATATATACTTTGTGGTTCTGTGGGGTGTAACACAAGTCCCTTTTGCGTGGCAACATGATATGTCTCGTAGCAAGAACGTGTTTCAAAGCGAAATGATCGCTTTGTTTCTGGATAGAATTATTGTTTAATGTACTTTGATCTGTATTTAAAAAGTCCGGCACACGTTATTGAGCATAATGGAATATTAACCAAAGCATAAAGTAAAAGTCTTCAGCCTTGGAGCAATTCTGTGTACATTTTCAAAAGTTGACTCCTGAGGTGGAAACGCTTATGGAAGTGAACTCCCTGTACTGAGAAGTTCCTGGGTGACCCCTTCTCGTTTCTGCTTCCGCGTCTCATAATCTAAATCCATAAATCTGAACTTCGCTTCTCATCGTAAGCGACCGAACTACTCCCCTTCCTCGATATTCTCGTGTGCGGGAAGTGAGTTATTTCAGTAGAATGATCTGTGCCTAATCGTTCAATCTTGCCATCTCAGCGTGAAATTGGGGTTGGAATTTGACTTTATATGTACTGTAAAGTAGAAGGGGGTGAGGTGAAGTGGTATACATCAACGATTTAAGCCTGAGGTTATGTATCATCTTAGGGGGAGAGGAGGTGGCATGTGTTGTGCATATTAACTGTGCGATGCCTCAGGCTTGGGTAAGCCTGATGCGCGGGTCACTGTCACGGAATTGACCCCTACCAACCGCAGTCGATCCTAATCTCCGTAAATTTCTTCGTGTCAGTCTACGGCCTGAACTTCATTAGCGACTTTGCTTCCTTTATCGGTGGGAAAACGTCCGAGGCGTATTTGAACGAAGACTCGGAACAGTAGACCGTACTTGGTGAAGTGAGCTGAAGAAAACAGCTGAACCAGATAATCCGCTGAATCTTACATGCAAGAGCGGTTACTGATTTCGCTTTCACCTTCTCTTCGTATAACTGAGTTACGCACATTCTGAAGTTCGTCGTACTGTTATACAGGCTTACATTTGAGTGGTAACTGCCTTATCAAGTGTACGTTTTAACTTTTAACGTGCTATTTATACTAATCTAATAAAATGACATAAAACAAAAGCAAAAATTTAATAAAAATTGTGAGACGCTGTTACTTTCTTTAAAATATTTCACTACGTATATTATGAACATAGCAGGAATTATAAATTAATGATTATGCAATTTAGTATTGAAGTGATATTCGTAGTTTATACTAATAGACCTACAGATTCCGACAACCTTGAATTTTCTAATGCTGAGTTAATGTTGGTACTACAATTTAACTTTAACCCCATGGACAACCGAAACAGAACTCATTTGTTGTGGAAATGCTATTGACCTTGTTCTTAGAACATACAATAAACCCAAGATTTCATGATTTCGAATCGATTTCTTCCTCTTGTTGAGACTGGCGTTAAGTGAGCGGTTAAGTGCGAGGATTTATTCACGTACTTCAATAAAACTCTTTCTTCTAGAAATTAATGTAATAACTAGACGATGGCTTCTTAGTTCATGATTATGGCCATTCAGAAAATTTTGCTGTCTTCATCTGTTTCTTTCTTCTCAGTAAAACTGTTATTCTGTAATAATAGAGTTGTCGTAAAGTGTAAACAAGCGACATATTCTGACCGGGAGATGCTATCATGTCCACGTGTTCAGATGCTCAGAAGGGGCGCGAGACATTGTTCACTGTTTCTACGCCTATCCCCCAGAATAATCCGGCGGTGCGGTTAACTATTTCAAGGGCATATTGCCAGAAGGGCGTAATGTTGATGCTGCCCTGAACAGAGATGCAGTTACGTTTTGGCACCAAATAAGAGTAAGAATTTAGTCCCGTGTGTGTCAGCTAATTTGTTGATACGCCCTTCTGGCATGAATCACTCTATTTGTTTTCCATTTCCGCCAAGCTGAGCAACTTTCTCTTCATACACCAAACGTAACACTTCTGTTTGCATTCAACTGAACCGAGTTTCTTCGTCATTACCGCCAGAATGAATGTTGTGGTATCGTCTTAAGTCATCTGGCCGTCGCGAAACAAGCAACAGACGAGAAATACCCTATCGATGCTATTTATAGAAATATGCGAAGCAATTTCTCCATCTCTATAACACAAAAAACATATTTTTGTAACGCCATTATCAAATATGAAGTAGGAGTCATTATATGCCGGCCAGTAAAGCAACTGACCGGGGTTCGGTTATCTGCCGGGACATATTTTTGTCTTCGCTACCGCGTTCGAGACTGGTTCCACCCAGCGTTCTATCCAGTGTGTACTGAGGCGCTTTCTGCAAGAAAAAGGGCCCTCGAGTACTCGAACTTCAAATAGTACTGGGGATACTGGGAACGACCCGTTCTTCAAGTGCCTGAGCACTGCGGGTCCCAACTTTTTCGTTGGCTTGATCTATAGACATTCGGTAGGACTCCTTGGACGAGGGATCGGCCCGTCACAAGGCCTCTACCTATACACAGGACAGCACAACACAGACATTCATGGCTTGAGTGGGATTCGAACCCACGGTCCCAGCGACCAAGCGGCACAAGGTCCACGCCTCAGACCGCGCGGTCACTGCGGACCCCTCAATTAGTACAGAGGTTAATAATACGTGGAACTGGGCCCTTATGGCGCGGTAATTAGACACACGGCCACATTTACATGCCTGAAGTATAGCTATTTGTCTGTGACGTATGTGCGTATATGCGTAGGCCTATCAATGTAAGCAGAACCCCTGCTTTGGACTGTTTACAAAAACGGTAAGGTAGAATAGAAGGGAATATGAACTTAGAAACGATATAATCTATTACGCTGACGCTCATGTAAATCAAACAAGAATATAATTGGTTCTCTGTGACCTCAGAAGTGTATTTTATGATGTTAAATATTTGGACTTGAGAGAGACGCAGGCAACATGTTAGTTGGAAACTTGAAGCGGGGAGATCACTTGGGAGACCAAGGCATAGATGGGATTATAATGGAACTTATAGGAGTAGAATGGGGAGGTGGAACGAAATGATCTAGCTCACGACAGTAGCCCGTAGTGGACTGTTGTGAATATTGTAACGAATCTTTGGGTTCCATAAACAATCTGAATTTGTTAATTGGTGAGCGATTATTAGTTCTTAAAAAGGGACTGAATTATGTACACGTAAGTAGGCATTTTAGAATATTACAGAACGAAGGGCACTGAGTTGAAACTGATACTATTCAGCGGACATTTTCCTTCGTCTTTTTTGTTTAGAAACACAAAAAATTCAAGAAGCTGTCTCTGTTTCTTCCGTTGGATGAAACTAACCTCAGTCGCTGGACATCAGTGGTTTAGTCAAGGGTTGGCTTCTGAAACGTTGCAAGCTTTAAGACTTTCAACGGATGAAAATGTCCATCGATTCGCACCAGTTTAATGACGCCTTCGTCCGAAATCTTTAGAGTAGACATGGCGATTGCGTCATTTAGTATTGCCAGCCTTTTTTTATGTTGGAGAAACTTGTTTCAGAGAACACACGTTAAAGTCGAGAAGATGGGAATCATTAAAATTTATGACAATGAAATATGTTGTGGGGATTGGATATGGTTGAAACTAACTGAGGTTCCTTTCCATTACCAGTGTTGAACTTCCATATTCTGCTGCCGAATGGTAGGTTGAATAATTCAGAAAAGAGATGTGGCGCAACACAGATGAAATGAATTAGAAACGAAAAATGAATTGGACTTGGCTGGTTTTTCGCCTGCATTGCCAATTGTACAGTGAGGAGCGCTCCCTCGCCCGATGGGAAATGTTCCAATCCAGATGCTGAGGAGAATTCCAGTGTAGATAGCGTGCTTGCCAACAAGCCGCGTGCCATACGGGAAATAATGTGGCGGCAAGGAACTCAGTATTTTTAAAACCATTCCATTTTTCAAATTAGACGAATGTCCACGCATAAACCTGGAAGTGTGCTTGCTCTCGGCCTTGTTGTGCTGTTAGTTAGAGTGATATATAAACAACAATCAATTTCACTTACGTTCCGGGATTTCAACTAAACAACCTACTCAATTTTTCTTGAACCTCATTCTCAAAGCTAGGATGGGTGGTACGTGCCACACACTCTCAGGTTCAGATAAAACTTGGGGCATTGATTTCCCTCATTGCTTTTGGCATTTGTGGTGACAATGTAATCAAGCCTAGTCTCGTTTTCCTCCCGACTCATTAGCGTTATAACGTCCTAGTGCGTGCCAGATCCTTCTAGTTTAATTAATCAAATAAATAACTCTCTATAAAATATGCAAGGCATTGATTTCTTGATGTTCATTTGAAGGAGTTGGAAGTTTCACAACAGCTGCGCATCAGAAACTGTTTTGCACTAAATTCTGTAGAACTATATTTATTATATGATTTATTCAGCTATGCGTTTTAGGACATATGCATTTATTTATTTGTTTTATTTAAGGATGCTGTTAGTACCTCAGGCTATACAGCGCCGTATTGATTAATAAATTTTGAAAAGATATTGAAGGAAGCGGCCGTGGTCTAATTTAACGTAGAAAAATATACTGTCCTGGATTTTGTTTAGAGGGTCTGAGGAAAATCACAAAAATCTCGTCCAGGATAACCGGTAAGAGATTTTAACCCGGTATCTCTCCGCATAAAATAAGAGCTCAACCACTAAAATGTGACTTTTGTTATACGCTCCTTTAAAATAAAAATGTTAATGAGTGAAACTTAGAAATATCCTTCAGCCTTTTTTTCCCCACCCCTTTCTTCTGGGCCATATCCAGTTTACAGCTGTTAAAATATTTTCATTTGTACATTTACAAATTAATGTCTGCGTCAGAATTCCCCTTGATCAAGATATTTGTCACCGTCTGTATGGACCTCAGATCAGGACAAGTGAAGCATAAAACTGTTGGTGTTGTTTATCCTTTGCATTAGAATCGAGCAGATTTCCTGCGCTTGTCCGAACACAGCGCATTATTTGACGCGAAAGGATTTCCATTCTGAAGCACTCTCTTATCGTCGATGCATCAGTTCAGCGCGCATGCTCCTTTTAACTTCGTAAAAGCTTTAGATAAGCCGGAGAGGGGAATAGAAGCCGACACGGTATTGGGAACACGAGTTACCTAATACTGGGACAAAAAGTAGGAAGCAGTAACCGTGTAAGATGCGAGAAAGCTTCGATTCAGTCGCCTTGTGTGCTTCCCACTCTGGGATCATCCAGATTCTGAATCTGCAGTGACATGAGAAGAACTGAAGCGTTTGGAATTTTTAGTGTGACTTAAAGATATTGAGAGAGAAATGCATCTGTAAAAAAAATCAGCATCGTGATGTTTAAAAGTGAAGTGGGCAGTTCGCAAACGCATCGTCCATTTAATGAGCCATGCGTAAGAAAATAACAGAAGATGCGTTCGCTCAAGACGAACATTCATTTACAATATGATTATGGAAACTCACGATTTGGCACTCGCACTCGAACCGTGATTACTGCGACATTTACTGGGCGTGGAAGTGAATTTATAAGAATTTTAAAATATTACGTTTTATAGAGGTCGAGGAGTATTTACGAACCAGTTCTGGAAGAAGGGTCTGCCGATGATCTGGATAGCAAGCTGGGTGGGGTCCACATCCGTTTGCAAAATTTGGAACGCCGTTACACGGACTTGAACCCCGGCCATTACTATCAGCTAATTCCATTGAACATAATCGTTATTGAGAAACCGATAGTTACTCGGTTATTAGAAAAATTCCGCGCCTTTCATGGAATCAGAAGGTTCATTACTCTGCCTGCAAATACCGAGACAATGCCATAAATTAGTTATGACCGCGTCCTTCCTTATCCTTTCCAATTCATTACTCTGCCATCCTTTCATCCGATGCTATAAAATACAGACACTGGTAGGATAGTTAAATAAATTGCGAAACGACTGTAATACTTATCAATATCTCAGAATGCATGATTCATTGGGGAATGCACGTTACATTAAACGAACTTGATAAATGGACAAATTTTGTCCCATAGCTATGTTTGTTTACTGTTTATTAAAATATAATCAAGATCCCCCCCAAGCACCTACATGGTGTGTATTGAGACAGCTTTACTTTTTACCTTACATTGTTATGGGGTGCTCAGTTATCTCGTTTCATACATGGACGGTTACGGGTTAGGTTAGGTTAGACAATTAGTTCGAAATCCTGCTGTCTTCACTCGCGTTTTTCTCGGATTTTCTCTTAATAAATCCATAAATCTAGAAGGGGCCTTACGTAATTTCCTCATCCCCCGTCCCAATTAGTCGTTCAGAACTATTCTCACAAAACACAACAAATTTTATACAGCTCAGAAAAGTTGATAATTATGTAAAGAAAACTCATACAAACGTGCGGATTCACGACGGCCCTCAAATGATTTCGCTTTGTACCCGTCTTGAGAAACTAACGAAAATATTCCCTACACTCTATGAAACACAAAGGTTCATTATAAAGTCTACAAGGCCTCGCCACTGGTTCCTCTCCCGAGTCAGAATACAGTACACATCCTCACTCTGTTTATTTAAGATCAATTTTAATAATATTCTTTCTTCTACGCCTGGACTCTCCCATCATCTTTGCTTTGGTCACCCTACGTCCTCCTCGTGTGAAGAACGCATAGAATTGGCATTCCATATCCAAAACACTGTGTAAGGTAACGAGCAAGTGCTTGGATACCTTTCTTGTTTCAAAGGTAAAGCATGTCATTCGTAGAGCAAAATGGATCTGAAGACCTCGAGCTATTCTACTGTGCTATTAGCGGGTTGATTGTTATAGAGGGTAGCAATAATAGGGTTGGTAGTTTAGGAGACCCGCAGAGCACGTACTACTTAGCGGTGGAGTGGCACTGTGCTATTTGCAGTGCGAGGAGGACATATTGGGTAATACATTATGAGACCGAGAGCCCTTGACTCAGTATAGGTCGGAAATAGTAGTCTTGCCACATTGACCACACGAAGAACACACTTAAGAGCAACTATCATCCAGGATGTCCTGTAAACACAAAATCTCAGTTCAGCCAACCGCGTATTATTATTTGAAATCCTCTAAAAATCTTCATCTTGGAGGCTAACTCGAATTTAAGAAGTTTATCAGTATGACAAACGAGATTTATACTTTTCATGACAGTAAAATGCTTGAAGGAATGACATGTACTAAAGCTGTATGGGCCTACTGTAAGCGGATATTTTACGCTGTCCGATTATATTTCTAATACTGGCATTTCTCACCATTTAAATTTTGTTTCAAGTTGCTACATAGGTCAGATAGTCTAAGTTAACGATAATTTGAGTGGCGATTCTGAAAGTGTGTGAAGGAACTATTCGTGTCTTCACTTTTTGGAACTGAAGAAGATCACGAAATTAGGTGTCTTGATCTGAAGGCTGTAGGCCACCGTTCACGCAGCACTAATATCAATGTTTTATAAACCGCCATGAAGCACATAAGCATGTTAGGAGGTGATGAATGCAATTTATCACCATCACTTCGTTACCAAATATGTTCCCATGGGAATGAAAATGTAACATCGCCTGGAAACTGGAATCAGCTGCTTTAAAGACGCAGCATTAGGATAGTTTAATTCTCTCTTCGGAATCGTGCTTTGCTGTCAGTTTAAATTATAGAGGAAATTAAAAGATTTGTTTTCAAATCGCTTGTTCCCTAAATCCCTCTGACATAACACCGCGGCGTCTTGCCTCTCCCCTGTTTTATCCGTGTACATTTGCACATGGCTGAAGTCTAACGCAGCGACAGAGGGAGGTTTTAAATCCAAGAGGCTCAATTCTGTCCCTTTCTACTATTCGTGTACTTTTCAGATCGTTGACGATTTTAATTAAGAGACATATTGAAAAGGGACTAGGTTGGGAGAGAGAAGATAATATAGATTTCTGGACGTTAATTTGAAACGACTCTCACCATGGTTTGTGAGCTTTCCTATATTTTGCAATCCTCTAGGGACGACTCGAGTTCTTATTATGTCCCGTGAGTGATGCATGCTGGGAAAGTGCGTAAGCCCTGATGGCGGTAGTAAAATACTCATCATCGAAGTCGACCCGTCAGGAACTCGAGTAGGTATAGGGGCAGAGACGGCGTGGTTCGAGGCGAGGGGAAAGTTGCTGTATGGAACCGAAACACGTTCTCATAACGGTTCTGAAAATTAAAACTTGCGAATAGACGATAAAAAAATGTAATAAATTTTCACACTAGTCGCTGAGGGAGATGCAATAAGGAAACATTTGAGTTATTTAAATGAAGAGAAATACTTTTTTTTTCCCCCACATTTTCATTCGAATATTTTAATATCCCAGAATGCTGAATTGAAGGTTTAAAAGAAAGTTCGCCCGTACTTTAATCAACAACTTCAAACAAGCCATATTCCTGACCTCACTTGTGTTAACACGCTTTGTTTATCGTTTAGTTTGTGTTGTATTTGCTGACTGAATTTTTGTAGTGTATCTTACAATCACCACTTTCTGTTTATTTCTAGTACAACGATCATCGACCTACTTTCCTCACCCATTGCCTCACCTGCGAGTTAAATTTTTTACAGTTCGCCACTTAAATGTCTTATCGTGGTGTATCGTCTGCTATTACGTTTTATCCAGTGTACTGTCTGTAGTCTTTTTATCTGCTTATTACCTTCAGGTGGTGCCTCACCTGCTGATTGCTTTCATATACATGTAGTTCTTCCAATATCCTCTGTTCCTTCCTAACTATCACACCTAGAAATTGTTGCACTTTGAGTCAGTTGTACGTTATCCGAATAATATAAATAAAATGCTATAATTTTTTTCCGTGTGACTCGTTGAACTACGGCAGTAACCTCACTGCACATTTATAGTGCTGAGTTTGCTAGTAGATGCATGACAATATTTTTTCTCTCTTCTCGTTTCCAAGATTTTTACGCTGAATATTTTAATTGCTTGGGATGTATAATGACGATGCAAGATTTGCCTTTGCCAATCACCTTTGTTTTGTGCACGATTCCAGTGTCGACCAAAGGATAAATTATTCCGAGTATTTTCGAGATTTTGCCACATCTTCAAACCATTCAGCGAGGGAACTAGAAATGTTTAACGACTATCTTTCAGATAACGATCTGTAGTTTATAAATCAGTACGAAACAATTTTTTTTAAAAAAGCCTATAGTTTTATAAGTTGTCAATATTGAAATGCGACGTATTCCGAGAAATAGGCCATGATCTGTTTAGTGTACATTCGCCTCGGATAATAGAGGAAATACGTTAGAATTTTCCAATCACGATGCGACAGTGTTTCTCAACCAGAGTTCCGCGGACCCTTGTGCCTAAGTGTCTGCGAGTTCAGTACATTTTATTCTTTTATTTATTTGTTTGTGTTGCCGAAAGTTTTATGCTTCAGAATATTTTTCATTGCCGAACTTCAGTTAAAAAACACGACGAATAAACTCTACCTGATTTATACATTTCATTTATTACGTATTTTGTTTAATCAAAATGAATGAGGTAATTTTGGAGAAGGCGTCCTCAAACCAGAGGGGCTGAGAAACGCTGGTGTAAGGGGCACGATATATTTCACAAGGTCTTTCCTCCTTTGTCAGCTTGTGGTGCATTGTGTTATCACAAACGAGACTAGATTGCGTCTGCTGTTTATGAAAAGTGTCCGGATTCAGACAATTGGGTATTGGATTTTAGTAATGCATCTACTGTCCTGGAGACAGTAGCGAAATTCTGGCTGCATAACAAATTTTAATCGAGCACCGAAGAATTAAGCCTTTCATGAGCCTCGCGTGATATGACAAACACTTGTCAGTAAATTTATCTCATTAAATGCTAGTTTTTGTTTAAAGTAATTCTGATATTGAGTTTAGAAGTAAAGGGTCATGGCAGAACTTCACTGGAAATTCGACGAGAGGAAGTTGCTCTTTTTAAAGTTTATGCAACATATTATCGTATTTAGTTTTTATAAAAAAGATTTATGTTATTTTTTGTGAGCATTTCCTGTGATAGAAAGCAATGAATCCCTCGAGCGATATGTTGAGTAGATGCTTCGTTCTGGTGTTCTGGAGATGAATTATTTGGTTTCTGGCCCGAACACACGTATTCAGTGATGTCTGTTGGTTTCCTCAGCCCATCCTGGCGTCTAGGAGATTCTATATAAGCATTAGTACTCGTTCTGTTATCCGTTGACTCTATAAATCGCTAGAAGCACCTGCTCTGCACAAAACTAGTTATCAGTCAGTTGATGAAACATCTGATAAAGCACACACGTAGTACCCTTCTGCGCATGATTTTTTTCGTAACACTATAGCAGAAATCATGGCCGAGTGAAAAGTGAAGAGAAACGTTCATGATGTAAAAGAGATCAGAACATGAAAGGGATCGACTTTCTTGAACTCATTACTCAACAGCATTAGCTGATCCATGCCGATAGGCCGTTTATTTAGGGACTTCTAGATTTACTTGCAACTGTAATCAACAGAGATTAAGAAAAATAAAGAAAAAGATTGTCAAAGAGAAGTAAATGAATTGGATTACAGTTTTCTCAGTTTTACTTTTGTCTTCGCCCTCGAAATGTGATTTCCTTAATCATTTTTTTAATACGATACTCCGTCAGCAGAGCTGAATTCCCGGCTAAAAACCGAAATCTCATAGAACCTTCTAGTTCTATAACTTGTCAAAAGAAATGTCAGTATCTTATTTACGTTTACAAGTCTTCTTCTTTTCTTGTCTCTGAGCTTTATAATTCTGTTCTTGAGAGCATAGAACTATAAGACAAAGGTGGACCGTCATCGTTGACCACGATAGCCATTCTATCCGTTGTAAGTATCGAACAAAGAACTTTCATAAAAGTCACTACAGGTTTACGGTTCTATGAAATATGATTTTATAAAAAAAAAATTATTTGGGCATAAATGGAATAACATAAAGGCAGTATTGCTTTGTTTTATAAATAACAATGGTGTTCCAGAAATGGTGTGTGTCATATTTGGAATGCTATGAATTTTCACTGGGGTTCAGTGCAGTTTTATTTAATGAGAATTATTAACAACTTCAGAACCTACTGAGTGGCGGGTGTTCTGTTTTTCATTGAGAAATATTTATTGAATCAGCTTTCGATCATGTACCGATTGATGATCATAAGCATTCAAGATTGCCTAATCTCGAATGTCCTGGCAGTGTAACATATTTGCAACGTTTATATTCTCTTGACGACATAACAGTCATGTTCCTGAATACCGACGCTAAGTACGTGTTTTCATTTAAAGTTCCGGAAACAGTGGAAAGAAGATATTATGCGCTGTCAGTGAAGTCTTAATGATCTTAACGAAAGGCGGTCCTGTAGTGGACCGGTTCAGTGCAGGCATCGGACGTGGCACGCAAAGAGGGCTCGAGGAGAACCGTTGGTCGCAAATGAATCCTAACTTCCGTGTGCAAAATTTTGAGAAATTCAGACACCGAGGTCTTGAAGTCTGCAATAAGACGTACTTTGTGTTCCCACTTTCTCGCCTAAAAATAGTTACTTATCCTGGTCACTGTATTCGGGAAGTTCCGAAGTATGGAACTCCGCGGAGAACATGCAAAGATTTGGCGTGAACACTTAATCAAGCACTGTTCGACTGAAGCAGGACACAGCTTAATTTGCACAGAACTTTCGTAAGTGTATAATTCCAAACTTCGAACTCGATGAAGAGTCTAATTTTCATAATAGCACATTAATGAACTTGTAGTGCGACATAATATATTTTTTTTAGACTTAGGATCGACTGATTAAGGGATACACACGCCACGTTCCCCAACATTTATTTTATGGAGTTCAACAATGGCCGGAAAATAGAAATAAGTCTGATGAGGTAAAGTTACGTGACCACTTTCATTTAAACGATATTTGTTACATATACAGTTCCATTCCATTTATTAGACCGTATCATACGTTGAGCATGTGCTTATGAATTGATATAGTGGCACGCAAAATAGGGAGACAGAGATAGGCCATAAATATGGTTTTATAATATGTGATACACTGCGGTTATATTTCAATTCTGTAACAGTCCATTGTGGTTCACTGCCGGTAGAAGTGTACGACATTTAAACAACTTCAGTTCGCAGAGTGGAATTATCACCCAAGTACAACACGCGTATTGTTTATATGTGACTTCACAGAACATACAATTGTAATCTTTGAACTCTAATCGGTATTCATAAACAAAGATGAAGTTGATAATAGCCTTCACAATCATCAAAGCGGTTTTCTGTGTAACATACGAAATTTTGCCTTCGGAAAGCCGCCACGTTGCTTGGTGCTTGAAGAATATAATATATCAACATTTCCAACAGAAGTCGCCGATTCTAGTCGTAGTTCCGCCGTCTGATAATAACAGTATTCCAGAGTCAGTTCAAAATAAGAATTCGTATCTCGTGGACTCCATATTGCAATACCTGAACAGTGCAGAACTGCGCCCGCTTCATGTGTTCCGTCCAGACTTACCAGTGGACTTTTCGAACGAACTGCCCAACCTACATCACGGATATATTATTTTCATTTGGTCAAGTGAAGAGAATGATGTCATCCAGACAGTTGAAAACCATCTGGAAGAACTTAGGTACAGCCAGTCTTGGAATCCGCGGGCTAGATTCATGGTTGTGGTAACCGCGTATGACAGTCCACATTCACACTTGGTGGCCCTCAGTGTTTCTGAAGCATTGTGGTCTCTTAATGGTATTCTGAATGTAATAATCGTGATCGAAAATCGAGACACCACAGTAACTGCGAGCAGAGACGTTGACACAGAAGAGACCCTCGTGGTGAACATATACACATGGTTCCCATACAGAGGAGGACGATGTGCCGAGCCAGCAGAAGTAGTCCTCATTGCCCAGTGTCTGAGTGGAAGCAGCGGGCAACTCACCACCAACGAACCTCTCTTTCCAAACAAAATTCCCAAGAACCTCCTAGGATGTCCGATCAACGTAGCCGTTATAGATGTTTCTCCTTTTGTCATACCTACCGAGGACTATACGGACACATCAGGAAATGCAACCTATAAGTTTAGAGGACTGGAAATTGAGTATCTTCTCTTAGTAAGTAAGGCATTGAACTTGACTCTGGAGTTCCGTCTGATTACAGATTCCGTCTTAACGTTTCCAATAGGTTCTGCGGTTAACATGGTGTTAGATGGATTGGCTGATATTAGCATCGGAAGAATGTTTCATCTGGCGCAATATGTGGGAATTGCAGAGCCCACAATAGCATTTATGTTTGATACTATAAAGTGGTATGTCCCATGTCCGAAACCTACGCTTAGAACGGAAAAGATTATGGGCATATTCTCTCCTTCCGTCTGGTTCGCTATGACGGTGGTTATCGTATTAACGACGCTGGTATTTTGGCGTACATCTAATTGTTCCATTTCCGCAGTAACTGAGTCACACACGTACAGAACTGTAGCGTACTGCGCGTATAATGCGTGGTCTGCATTCATGGGCGTGTCAGTTCCAGAGATGCCAAGAACGCCCAAACTAAGGATAATATTCTTCATCTTTGTGTGGTACTGTTTTGCTATGAACGTAATATTCCAAGCATTTTTCACGTCTTTTCTCGTGGCGCCAGGATACGAGAAGGCGATTGAATCCATTGACGAACTCTCCCAGTCTAATTTAATGTATGGTAGAGATGAACATTATGAGGAGGCTTTGTTCTATATATCGGTTGATGATCATAAAAAAATAAAACTGAAGACGTTAACGTGCTCCAACTATAGTTCATGCTTGAAACGTTTGTTTACGAAGGGCGATATAAGCACAATGTCTACGAGGTATGATGCTGAATTTGGATATCCGTACAGAATTGAAGCCGTTGGCGGAAAGCAGTCATTGTGCACTACGAGAGAAGTTATGGTGACGCTCCATTCAGTTATGTTTGCAAGGTTTGGATTTCCTCTGCGGGACCGGTTCAATGCAATTATAAGACGTTGCATTGAAAGTGGGCTTGTAGAAAAGTATTGGTCCGAACTGAAATTTGAACATCAGTTTCAGGGTGACTTGAAATTCGAAGAAAACAACTGTGAGTTTTGTAGTAACATGTACTTTGTGTTCTCCCTTTCTCACTTGAAAGCAGCTTTCATTCTTCTGGGATTTGGGTACGTGCTGAGTAGTGTCGTGTTCCTTGTTGAATTGTTCCTCAGATGACTTTTGTTTACGCTGCATCGAACACCGTATACTTGCAATCTACCTTGGCGACTGGGCGAACTGGTTTGCTTGGATCCGATACGTAATTATTTGTAGCTATCACCTGATCACCATGGACAGTGAGTGCGATCACGAAGAGATTGGCGTAAGCCATGCACCAGTGTGTTGGTCTCTCAAGACGAGTTACACGATTTCTTTTTACCATTTCGCTTCTAATTTATAGGCCTATTGTGCTGTTACACGGTGTTTGAATTCTGTTGATGTTCATTGCCTGAACTGCAGTTAACTGAGTAATGGGCATTCTGATGCTCAAGTATTCTCCAGTAGAAGTCTAAGTTATAAAACAGTTGAATCGGTGATTACTTAAACCACATGAATCCGCTTTGTGAGAATTTTGTTATCGCTACCATGGTAATTACCAGAGTAAGTGCATCGTTTTCCTGAATAACCACATCATTCCAGAACCTTAGTGATCGTAAGCAGCCTTATGTACTGTCTGTTTTATGTATGTGTTACATGATACGTGGATGCATATTATGTTGTTACCAGGTATTTTTAGCTTTTCACTCTAGATATATGTAATTACATAAAAATAAATACATGCCAATTATATTTGGAGGCAAATCTGTTAACTGTGAAATTAATAATGTGTTTGCTACCACGTCTTTTAGAGTTTCCTGTAAGTGAGTTTTGTGGGATCATGTGTTTGGGTTTTTGAATTTGCTTTTGTCCTATGTAGAATATAAAATGTGGTGTCATATTTATGCATTTGTTCGTACAGTGACGTAAAGCACGAGTTTTGCTATTTGTAATATCACAACCACTTGATGAAGATAAATAAAAATATATCCATTGCTAGCCTTCTTTTTATTTGAAAATATCTCGGTTTTTATTCTGTTGAATTTTGACTTGTGATTTCTGTTGTCTGTAACGTTAAAATAGAAATACTGAGTTTCAACGACGGTAACATGTTTCTTTGACTCTGCACAAATCTTCGACTTTACTCCTAACAGGTTTACTTCGTTCTGAGTTTCCTCAAACTCGAATTTTAAATATGCCTCCAAGTGCCGAACATCATTTTTTGGGCTTAGTATGAATATGTGCGTGCATATGTGTGTGTCAGTGGGCCAACAATATGCATTACGTGATCACACAGGAGCTGTTTATAGCTTTATTTACGTTTTCCTATGTAAGCTTTGTTCAAATACTCTGCAAAATTTAATTTAACATATAGGTTATGGAACGTCCTTTAATGTTTGTTGAATATTAACTAAGATTTCTTCGGAGAAAGACTTCAATTTTTCTACTGCTATGAACAATGTCTCGAATTTCTTACATTTTAACTAGCATGTAACACAGTCAATAAGAAGCTTTGAGTTTAATGCAGACAGAAAGATGCACAGTGTTAGTGTCAGTTACATTGTCCTTAAAACAAAGACCATCATCCGGAAGCCTTCGAGAACTGCATTTACGGAATGCTGATAATATTTAAAATTTCTATCAATTTCTTTGCAAGGTTTCCCGATTTAAAATTAAGTATTTACATTTTTATTGAAATTTTCGTCATGAGTTCGTTTTAGGGAGGTTCCAGCTTGAAGTCTCCACCCTCCAGATGAGTTGATCAGTTATTCTGACGAAAGCTTTTCTTTGTTTTCCTCAGTTCTTTCATTTACATGACATGGTGTTATTACCTTAAACTCGGCTATTACAGCTTCCTTCCGTACAATTTCCAATCAGATATTCATAACACAACCTATAATTCGACGCTGTGTATAGTGATCTACTTATGTCGTCCTTAAATAAATTGGATACAACTGTAAAAATGTGTGTATCGTTCGGGGGCTATTTGCTGGTCGGCATTTGTTTCTTGTACGAGGGGCCACAGGTAGTTAAGAATATGACGGCTGTAGGAATATTCTAGTGGATGTGGACGACTGACTTCTCCATGCAGCTGTACTCAGGGAGTTTTTACCTGCTCTTATATGAATAATTCTAATAGAGGTTAATATGCGAAGACGGGAAAATAGATTTCATCTCATATCACAGCAGCAACCAGCCAAAATAATAGTAACATATATTTAAGTTTGGGGAACACTGAATGTTTTGAGTGGTTTTTCTTGAGGGGGCGGGGTGTGGTTTCATGCATTTTCCATTGTTTAGTAGACGAAATGAGAAGAGTAAGGGGTGAAGGGAAGGTGGAGTCCCTAGGGAATAATGCCCCTGCGTCCTATAGAATCACGGGAAGACGAATGGGAAGAGAGAGGACAAGGAGAGTAACTGAAGTATGTTTGTTATTCATAGAAAAATTGAGAAATAGTAGGTCTCTTGAGCAAAAGTCCAAATGGTGTTGTGGTCTTTAGTACAGTCTAGTATCCCATGCTATTTCAAGGAGAACTATCACCATTATTCATGTCTGTGTGTTAGGGCAATACAATAACGAGTGTTCTGTGTGGATTCATAGGAGATTGGGGGCAATACAGTCGTTGAAAATCACGACGAAGTGAATGACCGAACTGATCGATTAATTAATAAATTAGAACTCTTTAAGAGATGACAGATACCTTTGGCGATTAATCCATCAGATAACACTGTTTTTTGTTCAGCTACTCCCATATAGGGATTAAATAATAATTCATTTTACCATGTTGTGGGTTCCTATTTTCATGTGTTACTAAGAAATCCAGTCTGCATTATCTTATAAAGCGTCGTAAAATAGATGACGAATAAATCCACGTAATCGGTGATAGGAAGCTCAAAACGTTCCAGTGGTCGTCAGTAGCGCCGCGGGTTAGGTCACTGACATTTCTTACTTTGAAGGAACCAGATCCCGACAGGACTGCAAAGGAATGAATTCTCCGGCGACTGGTTTTGCAACACTGCAAGATCTGCCCTATCCGTTTGTGTTTGGGGACATCCAGACAAACAGGACAAACCTGAATGCAACTACAGCTAGATATTTAAGTTTTTAAAGAGCTGATGATGTTATCTTACGGATGTCTTCTCTTCTTCGTTTTTGTATTTATTTATGGTCGTATTTCTTTCCCTAAGAACTGTCTCGATCAGATACACGCAGTGGGTGTAAGCGGGTGTTACAGAATTCAGTTCTCTTCTCATCCTGCATTACGTCTGATGCTTATAACGTTATTATTGCACGTGTAAATGTTGTTAACTAAGAATTTAGACTTCAATTTTTTACCCTTATTTCCGTGCAACTGAAAGCTGTCATATGACGAAATAGGATGATTAAATCTGCTGATTCCTCATTTATTGTTTCTTGAACACGCTTTTGTGAACATGGTAACGAAAATTCTGTAACAAGAAGCAGGCATGAGATGTCGGTCTGCCGTGTTCATGTGCAGAGAACAGAAGTTTTCAGTCGACGTGGGAAAACTGTTTTGTACGCAGCAACATATACGAAACTAATATTTTGCCATCCAGTTGTGCAGTTATCAATTTCAGTGACGGAAACGTCTTATACATTTTCATATCAGAAAAATGACAAAATTGTCTTAAAATAGGCCACGACCGCGCTCTTTTACGTACTTTCTAATTTATCAAAAATCACTTTGATTTAATACTGAGTAATGTATATATGTCGTTGAGGTAGCGTACTTAAATGTACTCGTGAAAGGGGCCTGCAACCCTTCTTGCTTTTTATAAACCTTGTTGGACCAGTTCTGGTTTCTTCAGGTTTTATTTAATAGCTTCCAAAGTGTGTGTAAACCATCTATAAATCGTTCACATATCAACATGCTACATAAGGACGCCATCATGTTGCTCTATTGTGGAGACTCAGTTGCAGAGCTGCATTAAAAAACATCTGGCTTAACTGTTGTGCAAGGCTCTTGCAGAATCACGACGTTTCCTTAAAAACAAACTGCTATTCAGATAGATTTTTTTAAATTGAAGCTGTAAGCTGTAAGCTGTGTAAATAGTTCAGCTCTTGGCTTCGCCTGTCCTCAGTTTCTTACATCTAAGTAAAAAGTGCGGGCCCTCAGGGGCTCACATTAGTGGGTACGGTAAGTGGCGATCCCGAGGTACCCGAGCTACGCAGTATCTGGGCCACCCTGTCTTCGGGGGATATAAATTCGGAGACCTGGTCCTCCAGGTTGGGGGTTGGGCATGGGGTTTACAGCCCCATCCCGGAAAAAAACTAATTGTACAGAAACCTAATACGAGCAGAAGCTGGAGGGATGTGAAAAGGAAAAATTATGAAAAGTTTATGACGTGAAGGAAGACATCAGGAAAATGAGAGTTAGAGGATGGTGGAAAAAGGCAGAAGATAAATCTGAATGGAAGAAACTCGTTAAGGAGACCAAGGCCCTATAAAAGAGCTGTAGTGCCACGTAATAGTAGTAGTTAAAAGTATGGAATAAGTTGTTTGTAATTTTTAGAAAAAGTTTACTGTTAACGAACCTGTTCGTTGTATTTTAATTAGAAGTTATTTAGCTTACGAAGTTCACACAAATTTGGTAACATATTTATCGTTATTTTTGTTAAATTTCTACAGTTTTCAGATATGATACTGTCTAATTACCAGAACATATAACAAAACTCCCTTTATATTTACAAATTTGTATCTGTTTAAATGACTGATTTATGGTAGTCAGCCCATATAAATACAAATGTCGTGAAAACCATTTCGCCGAAATGTTTCCAAATGAGAAATGATTTTTAAAATAAAGAAAACTGAAACATTGTTCAATATTTTTGCTGTTAGTGCCGTCGGTCTGGTATTTTCCCTCGTCCTGGGGCCAAAGAAATTGTCTCTTCTGCCAACATCGTTGCTGAAATTACGCTGCAAGGATCTCATATTATGTGGCAGAATACAAACAGTAGCGCGCTGATACAGAATTTAATTTTCAAACAGTCTGTCGTATCAGCTCTGAGTCCCTGATTAGCGGTTGACACGTGTGGTTCGGATCGTCTTGTGAATCTGTTTACTCACGGCTCTAATTACTGAATTTCGTACCATATAAGGAGCAGGTTTATAGACAGCAAATACCTGGCGAGCCAATACTAACCGAAGTGAAATCGCTGCTTCACTCAGTTGAGAGCATCGATTAGAGAGGAGGTGTGAGGGTTGTAGAACGCACAGGCGTATGGGGAATCGACGTAAATTGAGGTCGGAAGGTATAAGAGCGGATAATGAGCACAGAAGCTACAATAAGCTGAAAGATATAGAAGAATACACATAGGATTAGTGTGTACGGTGCACAGAGATGGTCCAGGTTTGAGGAAAGGTTGGAGAGAGTTGAGGAAGAGAGATGTTACAGAATAAAGAGAAGGCATTAGGTGTTCATATAGGAGGCGATTACGAATAGCGGAGAAAGGATAAGTAGTCTGTATAAAGCTTTAATTTTCGTACAGTCGGGGACAGAGACAACTGGCAGCTGATAGTAGTTGTGTGCTGGGAATTGCCACTCCGAAACAAATCGTGCACCGAGCATGCCTTCATACAGGGCAAGCCAGCATGAGACATGGGGTTTTCACGGTGGCCCGCATTCGTTATAGATTCTTCTGTTTTTCGCAACATCTGGAAATGGTACTGGCGTCTTGGGAGTTGTTGCATCGAAGTAACTGATAATTTATTTATTTACTTATGGTTTATTTAACGATGCTATCAATAGCTCACATAGTATAGCGTCGAGTTATATGTCGTGTCATTTAATTTTCCACTCTTGAATTTTATGTCATGAAAATATGGATTCCGCTAGTAATACTTCAGTCGCGTTAACAAAATTATACTTCTCGTTGGTTTGATCCTTATCCACCAGACACATGCCAGTTACGATCCGACACTGAAATATTTCAAAGTGACGGACATAGGCGATTGAATCATTCTCTTCTTTGTGGAAACTACCAGCAGAATCCCTTATAGAATTGAAAATGGTGTTGGCGGTTGTGGAGAGGACCCAGCAAGGGCTTGCTGTGTTCCAGCCAGCGACCTGTGAGTGTTCCGTTGAGAATGTGAAACTGAGAAATGTCTTCATCTTCTTACGAACACACTTTTCACAGCTAGTCTTGGAATAAGAACATCAGTAAACGTGACTTACTTGAGAAGGATATTTAATTCCGTTAAGGTTGGTTGATCAGTTGACCAGTTGTTGTTTGTAATATGTATAACTATATGGATCGTTGAACCTGAAAGGTGACCGAGTTTCATAAGCACATAACGTTTTACATAATTATTAGCTTGTCCCGTTAATCTGAAATATTCTTATAGTAACAGGGATCGACACCGTTCATATATACTGCATTAATTGCATACAATCTGAGTATATAATTTGGTCGTTGAAATCTAAAAAAATATTCAATTCTGAACACTCTACTTAAATTAAATTTTCACGTGTGTCCTTGCTTTCAATAGGATACGATTTCGTATCGCTTGTAGGAGTGACATACATCATTTGTAACGTAACGTGCCGGTGAAATTCATGTTTAACACAAAAAGAATATTTTGGCTATGTACATCGAGGTGAATACGTAATGGGTTTGAAACTTGATTCTTATTGGATGTAAAAGAGCTGTTAAGGCCGTACAGAAATGAAACATGCTGTGATCGTTTATGTTATTCCTATCGTCATGAACGAGAATTTACAGCCATTCCGCCGAGTCTTGCCAGAGGTAACGTTTGCTGCATTGCCAAATATCTAAGCTTAAATGTGCGAAAGTTTTTTGCCTTCAAATACGATATCCACATTGGCAGATTTGACTTAGGCCTATGCAGAGAGCAGCAAGGGGTTGACAAACTTCATGTCACGGAATCAAATGCAACCCATACTAGTATTCAGACTTTTTATATTAGACGTGGTTGACTCTTTATTACAAGCAGCTGAGTTTTACCAGAGACTTTTTAACCCACAATCGGACCGCAAACTTCTGTGTGATTCTAATCCAAATTGTAAGGACCTGTACAGTTTTAATTATTTCTTTATTTGTGTTAGAAAGTCACGTGCTGATTAATATACGTGCGGCCATGGGAAATGTAACTGTAATTGCTAAGGAAATTTAATCATGAGGAGCTTTAGAAGATATTGTTATGGGTTATTTGATCAAGGAAGATGGAATGGTCGCTACAGGAAGCATGCATGGCTGAAATGAGAAAATCTTACAAAATGTCAATCGGAAACTCCTATAGAAAAGGCAGAAGAGTATATTTTTCAGACTTATACATAGATGAGACGATAATATTAAAACGGATCTTAGTAGTAATAAACTACGAAGATTCAAACTGGATATAACTGGCTTGTGTTAGTTTCCAATTGCTGGCTTTTGTGTGAAATTTATGGTTTTATAAAGAAAGTGGGCTATTCTTTGACAAGCCGAGTATACAATCGATTTGTCAAATTTCCTGCACTATAGAGTGAGTGTGAGTGAGTTTACCATTCAGTAATTCTTTATTTTACCCAGAGAGTGTATTTGTATTTATGGATTTCATATGATTCTCACAATAAACAGGGATTATTCCCTTAATAATTGATTTCCTTATTCATGAAGGTTTTTCATTATGTTACTAAACAAAGTCGGTTTAGAGGCGTCACAGAACCCTTTTAGTTGAGTTGACGGAAGCCTATAAATAGGCCTGCCTAAGATAATCTTTGTACATTCTTAGGCCTATAACATGGAAATGTGTAGTTTACGGAAAATAGTGCAAGTAACATTGACAGCGAATATACCTTAAAAACGTGGCTGTATCTGATGTTATGATGTCATGCAGAGTTTCACGTTTAAATTACTGGCTTGATGAGACCTATTTCGCCTGCCGACAGAAAGTCAATAATCTTATATTGCAGACACAATAACCCCCCCCCCCCTCCGCGCAACTTACGCAATAAAATGTAGCGGGGGGTTGGGAGAAAGGAGCAAGTTGGGTTGGGGTGGATTATTCAGTTAGGGTCTTCTGCCACACATAAGCACCAAATGAAGGCATCGAGATTATTAGCACCCGCCATTATCTTGAAGCCTAAGAAAGAGTGACATCTGCTTTCTATACAGCGATATAAAAATTCTTGCTACAGAGTAAATTTATTATTTTAAAAAATAAACTATCCTTACTTCATTTAATAGGATGAAATTGGCTTAGATAGTTTACCTGTGCATCATTTTAACTCACTTCGATGTTAAATGTCTTGTAACAGTGTTTTAAACATGAAATTATAAACTTGGATATACAATGCGGATAGTGAGAGAATAAATACAAAGAAAGATTTGTGGTAATTTGTGGGCACCCTTTTAGAAGAGTAAGGCATTGTTAGTTTCTTTAACAAACGTTTTAGATGTAGTTGTGTAGGTTGTGATGGTTGGAGAAGAATCTAACTGCCTCATAATTGTGTCAAGTGGGGACCTTTGGGAATGATCTTACCGAATCTTTAAGTTATGCGATCAGATAGTTGGTGCCGACGTCTGGCTTATCATCTCGCATCTTTCAGGCATTGGAAACCTGAAAAAAAATTATAAATAACACTTAAGTATACGTTAAAATCTGGACAACAGCGCTGAAAAATCCTCTCTTAACTATTATTTAGTTAAAATTTGGATCTTACAAATTACAGATTTTCACTTTCTCATACCGATTACCTGATTAATATGAAACATAAACTCTTTCATTTTAATCACAAAGAAGCAGGTTAAAAAAAACAAATTGCGTGCTTCAGAATAAGAAGACTCTAAGCATCTCTTTGTAGATATGTGTATGTGTTATGGAGGTGGCAAGCACATCTGAAATGTCAGTATAATTTTCCAGACTGTATGGCGCAACATCCTATAAAACAAGTCATCTCCTTGAAAACCTGAAATCTCAGATGTCATCGTGCCTACATGTTCTATAAATGCTTTTGTATAATTCTTTTTGAGTCCTTAATGATACTGGTCTCTAATGTCCAGCATTTATATATATTAAGCAGAACTACAATTCTGTGAGGGTAATGTATTAAAAAAATGCAAGCCCGTAGAGTAATAGGACATTTAAACTAGAACAGTCGGGAGACACATGGGAAAATTCAATTTTTTCGAATAAACTTTCACGTCATTTTACGTCAGAACGCGCAACTTCTTTCTGGCAGCTGCAAAGTTACGGCTGTGTCATAAATTTTAGGCAGGGTTGTATAAAGTTTATAAAGCGGGCTGGGACTTTGAATGAAGGGGGGAAAAATATTCTATGGATTCGGATATAAGCATAATAATGGTTCCGAAATAATTTTAAAGAATGATTTTCTGAGACAGTTTACATTAAACGTGTCGATTTATGGTAACGCGATAGAAGCTGTGAAAGCCCGTACGTTACTGTGGAACGGAATTTATATGCTATTAGTACCGACAATTAATATTTTTCTATGACCACTGTCATGAACAATATGGATGGATTCTGTTCAATTACCCGTATAGCCTTTCTAGTACATCAAACAATATACAATTTAAATATAATAAATACGAAATTTCAGCTACTGTGTGTCACATTGGTGCAATTTTAAGGCCTATACCGAAAATTTACACTTTTTTTGCCTAAAGTTCTTCAGGATACTAAATTAGGCATATTTTGTTAGAATCCGCTTTATAGTATCGTTTGGGGAAGGTAAAATGTGTCCTACCATACTTTCTTATGTCACTAGGTTTGAATCAATAATAATCTCTCATCAACGGAGTCTGAAAATGTACCTTGTGAGAACTGGAACTTCTAAATGTGGGTGCAACAAGTTGATACACGAATAAGAAATGTAAGAGCCGACAGTTTTGTTATGGATAGTATAAGAAGATTGGATTTGTTGGGTTTGGGGGGGGGGGCTTATTGAATACCCAATAACTAATATCCTTTAAGCGTACTCCCCCAAGCTTAAAAATACGGGTTTCCAAAGCTTTAGAAACACCAGTTGTATGGATTCGCCCCACTCCGATGTTGTCAGAACCGGGGAGGGAGGGGGGAAAGAAGAGATTAATTGAAAGGAGGGTCTTAATGTAATTTGATGTTTCTGTGCAAGTCCATCCTGCATAGCCGTGACGTGGGTATAATCCAGTTATGTAGCAAGCTTACACAACAGCACTCCTTGTACCGATTTATAAAACAAGGCTTCTGCTCCTACGGTCGTATTTACGTTTCTAATTGTACTCTTTCCCCTTTCATGTACAGCCTGTGATCTGATGTGTAACGTAGTAATAAAAATGGACAACTACTTGCATTAAAAGCAAAAGCTATGTTTTTTTCTTCGTTTTACTTCGACATCCATTTCTAGATGAAAACACTACACGAAACTTGACTAAACTCACTGTGGAAGCTCATTATGATTGCTTTCTTAGTCCATAGTTTAAAGCTTCGTTTTTGAGCCCTTAGGTTCTGTGGGTACGAAGATCATAATAATGATCATGGTAGTGTTCCTCACTCTACACTCGTAGTCTCTGTTTCAAATGGAAGGAATTATATTCCGCTTTGATTGTATGCAGTTGGACACAAATTTGTATTTACGTGAACTGGTCGATGGAAGGGTTCTTATGTTGAGAAATGAAAATTGTGTCAGGAAGTAAATCAATGTGTGCCTATGCCCTTTACCTCTTCAGAATTTGTGAAGAAATTTGGACACATTTTTGGAAATGAGTACTGATAAGCATTAGCTTTAATCATTTCGATTGCAAGTATAAAGTTACATAGTGAGCTAGAACGATGTTAGAATTCTTACGATCATAGAAAAACTATTAGAAGTTGATACGTTGGAATGCTTTAAACCTTCATACAATTGTTACATCAAACCTTGTAGCTGTAGATCGTAAATATAAATATGGATAAGGCGCTGATTTTTGTTGTTGTGCAAAAGTAAAACAATATTGAGAAACTGGTCGTATTAGATATGTTCACCCCATCTGCTTTCCAACATTTTACCTTCCTTCGTTGTCTTTCTTTCAATTAGAATTGGTTCTATCTGTGTGATATAACTTCGTCTCTTGTCCTGAAGACGACTGTGTTTGAGCAACGGCTGATAAGGACATTACAAGCTTATGCCACATTTTTACAATTTACGTTTAATTGTAATTTCTACTTCCAGACTTACATGCAGTAGTATCCTGTCGTACGAATAGCAACGACAAGAAAGCATTACCTCCTTATCTTTAAAAATATATTACCGTGTTGAAGTATTTGACTCGTCGCCGCCAGGAATTTTTATGTCATGTACCAAGGAAATGTACGTATTAACTGAAAATATTTTGACGTGTTGTTATTTCAATTTGTGATACGGATCACATCCTGTTACTCCGTCCATCTTATCGTCTGCACCGTCATCACGTGATACGCTGTGTTTACGACATTTCTCCCGTTCAGCAGAAGGAGATAAATGCACCTGCTGGTGCTGTGGAAACACTAGATGAAGAAAACAGTAATGATGAAAAATGCTTTATGGAACAATCTAAACCTGCTACTAATCATCCTTACTGTCAAGCTTCTCATATTTACGATCTAATGAATGTTTTTGTTTCCGACCCCAAAAGACGGGATAGTTTGCTCTAGTTTCCCAGGAATTTTCGTTTCATTCCCATCCCAAGAAACAGGTTTTCTGGAATACCAGCCCAGAGCCTCTCTTGGAACTTCCGGCGGAACATTGAAGTTGAGGCAACATTGGAGCCCAGTTTCTAAGAAACCTCTCAACTTCAGCATCCCTTTGAAGTTGGAACAAGTTACTCTTATTTCGGTCGATGATTCTGTCACCAGACAGATGTTTAATCTTTGTCACCAAGTTCATTTCAGTAAATGTTTAAAAGATAATTGTGAGCGTCAGAAAAGAACTTTCATGTGGCATTTACGGGACGTGCCAAATCATGAACACGAATCTTGTGTTTGCTTCTAGTGTGTTTCGTTTGAAAGTAATTGCGTTCAGAAGTAGCAACACCCGATCATTTAGTGAGCTCCTATATTGAAGTAAATTATGAACAGGAAACTCCCTTTCTTCAACAAAGTTTGTTAAAGTAGTGAAAATAACTGGTTTTATTGTGCCCGTAAATTCCGTAATTTGTTACCAGCAGTGACTTCGTGATTCTCTGATCAACGGTGAGACAGCGGATTTGGATCTGTGGTAGGTTACTCTGTCCTCCCGACACTACAGCTGGAATCTGCCTCTCTCAAATGGAGACTTTAAATGGCACAGATAAAGAAGGAAAATGACATGTTTCTGGGTTTTAGTGTCGTGTAGTCTGGTAGAACTTTACCAACGTTTCAGAGGCCCTTGCTACCTCCATCATCAGGGCTATGAGATAGATGAAGGGCACTTACTGACTTCATTGAAAAGCTCAGATAATCAAGAAATTCAGTATTTTTTATTGAATCCGACGATTCAGTACAATGTTCACAGCAGTTACTGGATATTTATCCTGAGTCAAATAGGATTCTTTCCACGCCCTCACACACAGTTTATTCCCCGCCTTTACGCCCAGGTTTCGAAATAAATATTCCGGATCAAAATGGTGTATTTTTCACCTCCCCATCCATGCTACAATTTATGCCCATCTCATCTTTCTTGATTTGAGTACACGAATAATATTTGATGTTGAAGAGCAGTAATTGTCTCCTCATTGTGTAATTACCTTTACCCTTCTGTTAATTAACCTCAGATACTTGTAGTAACTTATGTAACAAGTCATGGGTTGTCAATACAAATAGGCCTACTTAGCTGACATCGAAGCACGTACGTATTTTAATTAATACAACATAGATTATGGAATGGTCTCTGCACTTTTACAAACACACCCAACTGATGTTCTTTCTTCGGAGTGATAGACCAAGTTTCGCACCCATGTGACACAAGGGACATGGTAGCATTGTATAGGCCTATAAATATTTAGATATAGATGACGCACGAGCAGGTTATAGTTCTGAATGCAATTGTACCAAACCTTCCCTAATTTAATCTTCTCTTAATTTTGTGATTAATATAATTCTTATTTATTACTACCATGATGCCGTCATTAGGAATGTTGGTATCTCATCAGAGCAAATTAGGGAAGTCCCTCTTTCTCACAAGTTGTAACAATGTCTGCACCTTCCGGACTAGCCACATCCTCGCGTGTGTCGCCACATTGCATTGCGTATACAACAGTTTTCTTGCCAGTTCGGGATATCATTTCGTTACTAAACGTAATAAAATCTTTGTTATATAGTTAGTATTTTATTCGTTTAAATATGCATATTATATATGTGTATAATAAAGTTGTGACTTTGAAGCAGGTAGCTCTGGGAAATGATTCGTAGGTCACAGGTCATCCTCAGAATTGACGGAAATGCCGTTAAGCGGAATGTACTCGGCTATGAAACGAACCTTGTGGATTAGTTTTAGCATTCGGCAACTTACAGTATCGAATCTCATATCATGACCGCGAACCGTAACTGAGGTCTTTAGTGGTTTCCTTGAGACTCTTCGGGCAAAGTGTCTAAAATAGATCACGACCGCTTCCTTCCACATATTTTTAAATTAATCGTCACAGCCATCCTTTCATTCAGCATTTTGTAAGCAGTGTGTTTGTAAAAACGTGGATAAATAAACCAGAATCAATAGTTCCCATATTAATTTATATCTTAATTGCGTCATGTTTGTGTTTATTAATACAATAATTTATTTACCGTCTTTACACAAACTTAAAAATGTTGTTAAAATTACTTAAAATTATAACATTTTTTCATTAGATACTAGATCTTGTTACATTTTACATTTGACGACATGTTTCGATGTTATCTCATCATCATCAGGTCTATCAATTAAAATCTGTCGCACTTCTTGCTCTGCGTATATTGATTTGTTTTATTTGTTTGATTTTTTAAGTTCCTTCCATTAAATTTGAAGGCTGTGCCCGGATGCTTTAAATCGGGTTGTATGTGATGTGTTGTGTCCGATATTACGGGCCAGTAGTTGCAAGATCTAGTATCTAATGAAAAAATGTTATAATTTTAAGTAATTTTAACAACATTTTTAAGTTTGTGTAAAGACGGTAAATAAATTATTGTATTAGTTCCCATATTAGTTAACGAATTTATACGCCAATAATACAAACATGAACGAAGTGAATATGAGACCGCATGAATAATTACATTTGATGCACAGTAGCAATTCAATGGAAACAATAAGGACCCATAGTGACTTGAACTTGAGTGTACCGGGCGTTTCTGTATGATATACAGTTTATTCGACTTTCCAGAAAAAATAAGTTACAAGACTCTTGACTTTATATTTTTTGTGGGTATTGGTTTGTTGAACTTGTGCACAGCTGGAGCACACTTTTTGTTCGTACACCAATCCCCCTGTCCTGCAGCTGTGTTGGGATAGGGCAGGGCTGTCGTGCACATGCAGTTGAGGGTGTTCTGTTTACAGCGTTAAAATGTTGGATGAGATCATGGTATGCCCTGTCTAAACACAAGGTCTGGTGCATCTATACGACTCCTATAAGGGAGGTGCTGCCAAAATTATGACAGTCTTTCCTGTAGGAGGGTAAAGTCTTTGAAGCCTAAGATCTTCTTAATAATATTTACTAATTCAGTACGTACCTCAAAGAAAACACAACACTCCAGTCCTTTCAAAGATCGCAGATGACTGTGCTATCGGAGAGTGAAAGAAAAGTGTACAAGCCGCAAAGTTTTTTCTTGTTTAACATTCTCAGTTTGTTACTGACTTACTAATATTTGTTACATTTAAATATTCTTATCGCGAAGTTATCAAATGCCTTCGATTTGTTCTTTAAGAGATTTTTTTTCAGAAGCGAGATTTAATAAACATTTGGTGAACATTCTTATTCGAATTGATCTGACAATGATTACACTTATTCCGAGATGGCATAGTGGTAATCTTTAAGACTCGCATTTGTACCTAGTAACGCACTACTCCATAATATAAACGTCGGAGGATATTACGGAAAGCGACAAATGTCCCTCAATCAAGATATTTGGCCGTGTATAATCAGGAGCATAATTCCTGCGTTACTTTGTAAGTACACAGTGTGCGAATGGCGCATTAATATTGTAGTTGGTTAGGGATTGTGTATGGAATAACACTGCCTTCACGTCAACCTTAACTACACCTTTCAATCCCATTACCACAAACTAGGTTTTACAAACGGAGTCATGGCAGTGTATTTCACCTGTTATAGAGAAAACTACATTACCAAAAAATTTGGTCATGTTGTTTCTTGTTTGATATTTAGGAGACACATATAATCAATATAGATTAATATACTACTAACACATTGATCCAGGAGTTTAGTAATATTTGAAGCAGTATCTCGATAAAATATGGCAGCATCGATATCGTTGTACATTTCGTAATAATTTTTTTATGACAGCTAGAAATATTTATAATTTTTTTAAGTCGCATAGTAGATGAATATTTTTAACTATTTTGTAACGGAGCTTGAAGCGAGCTGTAAATTTAATCCAGTGTTTATGTGAACTAACCCACCAGCCCAACACAGGCTTGGTTACAACCAGACAACGGCAGTCTCTCTTCTTCTTCTTCTTCTTCTTCTCTTTCTTTTGTTTCCTTCCTCCGACTCGAGGTTGTTCATTTTTTGTGTTCCTTCTCGAACCCTATATCAAAAAATGGAAGTTTGGTGAAGGGATGCAGTAAACAAGCAAGGTTATGGCAGGAGAGGGCGAAACAAGAAGCTTTTCGAGTAATAAACGTGGGCTGGAGGGGAGAGGGTGGGGTGGAGACTTTCTTCTATATAAGGAAGAAATGCCTCACCCATGTGCAACTCATGTATAATAATGCTACACTGAATGTGACTTCGATAAGGTTGCGCGCATCCTCTCTGAAATGTTTTCATTTTTCGAGCATTTGCGTGCATAATGAGGAACGTCAGAATAGCAATACTTTGGCAGCTGGGAAGACTGAACAACTAAATTTATATTGATTGCGCATATTTACAGACCTGTTTCTGATTAAAATGTGATTATTATATGAGTGTTGAAGAAGATAATCTCTTGGATACTTTAGAACCCCATTCACGGTCCCTGTCCTCAACTAGATGAATCCAATCCAAACCATCTCACCCTATCATCCTAGGGTTAATTTTAATAACATCCTGCCGTCTACCCATAGATATTCCGAGCGATCTGTTTTCTTCAGAATTTTATACAAAAATGTTTACGCATTTCTCGTCTCTCATTCGCGCTATATAGCCAGCCCATTTATTCTGCTCGAGCTTATAATATCTAGGGAGCTACTAACATTAACTGCTTGATAAAGTGAGAAATTGTTCAATATAGAAGGAAACATTATAATGAGTTTTTCTTTTCATTGTTTTTATTATTGTTTGTTCATTAATTACTTTGAGTAACTGAATATATTATTATTTCTTGCAGATAATCGCTTCTGGTGTCATGGCCGAATTGATATGTAAGTACATTTCTGAAGCCTGATTCTCAACCTCTAAATCATTGTGTAACACTTGATTTTCATGGTAACACTTTTCTGGTAAGACCTAGTATGTTATAAATTTCAGACAAGGTTGCGTGTTGTACTGAGTCGTAGAACCGATTATCGTATGGTGACTGAACCCTTCCCCTGGAGGTTTTCACGTTGTATGTTGTAGTATATACGTTCCTTATCCCCATGAATTGTTCTCATATTTATATGTTCAGCCTTATCGTCCTCAGCGTAGTAGGAGACACTAGACTTTGCAAACATATCTGAAATTCGGTTGAATTACCAAGGAATAATGAAGCCATACACCTGAAAATACTTACTCCTTAACATTTTGTACTAAATTTAATAATTTAAATAAAAACTATTTAGAATCACGTATAACCAGTAGCGGAGTATGAATTATTCAAAAGTGTTGGCCAAATACGAAGGAATGTCACATTAGCCCTACAACTTCTAGGTACAGAAATGTAATACCGGATGGAAAGGTGACTGAATAGTGGATTCCAAATGCTGTTGAAAGAAGCGGAGGTGGATGTTTTATCCCTGATTGACCAAACGTGACTGAGAAAAACTACCAACGACCTGTCAATAAAACCATTATTCGTGTCTAAATTCCAACACGGGACTTCCCGAACACGGCTCAGGAGTGTTAATAACTGAATTGCAACGTTCGACGGCGTTGAACTAACACTTGAGCCAGCGAATTGCGCGATGCACAGGGGGCGTACAGGGAACGAAGAATGTATATTTATTTTGAAACAAAAATTCTCTTTGTATAGCCTGAAATAAACAACAGTAAAAGAAATGTGTCGATGTTTATGGTACAGCCGAAAACATAAACTATGTTCATGAGTATTAAACAAAAGATTTCTCCTTTTAATTTCCCGTAGAGTCGTTGTGTTTTGTCTTGGTTTGACAGGGACTGGAGATGCGTGGACCGGCTGTTACTGGATGGGCCTCCGCTCATATTCCAGACTTTCTTCATTTCCTCCAACTTCCCTCCTACTTCCTCTTCTCCTGATGAACCGTGCATTGGTTTCCGAACCCCTAACCTCAAGTGTATTGATTTCCGGACTCCGGACGTTACCTGTCCTTACGTCCTACACACCAGAACACCAGTATCCCTCCAACATGTCGTGTAAGAGTACAGTAGCACTGTAAAGATGAACGATACGTCATATAGGATCTGTATTATTTATTGAAACTCAGCATCTAGTAAGAACATTGAAGGTGACCGCTATCATGATTTTAAAATGCATGTTCATTCCTCACATTCAGCAAGCACTCTGACCATTGCAGCCCGTATTTATTATCCGTTTTATGGAATATTGTGTCTGGTTTGCTCTGGTATTTTATAGGAGCAAGTACCCCCTTCAAATCTCAGCCACGTTACCTACTGCCGAAAATAAATGACAAGTAGAGCCAATAACTGATAGAAATGCGTAATTTCATAGTGCTGAATCTGCTGAATCAGTTGATCCAGCACAACATTAGAAACATCAGTAGGCATCATCCAGTGGGTTGTCAGGATTATGATTAGTACGATGATGTTTGTTTTCTTCAGCTATCTATAACAGCTAGAACATCAAGCAAGTTTTGTTGTAAAGTCCGATTATCGTATGTTTGACATGATTCTGTGTTAAGATCGAAGTTATTGGGGTGCCATATTTAACAGACGTTTAATCAACTGGACTGTTATCAGGCGTCCGTCATTTCGGGTGGCATTTTGTACACTGAAGGCTGCCAGTTTTATCGAATGAGAATCGAAAATAGTTTGCGTGCGGGAAAACTAATAAGGTGATACTTAGTTCTCCCTCTGAAACTGCTGTCTCTGGTTCGTTACCTGTTTTAACAGAATTTTCAAACTGTTACTTTTTATATTTATCTGATTTTGAGTTGACTCCTCTCTCTATCAACGTAAAGAAAATGTGCTGAGATTGTGAAGCTCTCTGTGGCAATACACTGTGACACAACTCAGGAGACCACCAGCAACTTTCTCGCCACCGTAAATATCTCATCTCATGTTTTATCTGTATGGACATGAAATTGCCACAGACATTAAATCAGTAATCAGCAAGAATAGTAAAGTAAAATAGCGTGAACCACGGGACATAAGTAAACGTTGAACGCATTGCATGTTAATTTCAGAAGAAGAATAAACCATGAATAGCAGTTGTAACGACCCTGGTTCTTCGACACCCGCGGTGTGCTACGCAATGTTTAAGCAACAGAGGATAATAATGCAATCAGTGTATATTTATTCGTGGTTTATTTAACGACGCTGACAGTTCAGACTATATCGTGCTTTGTGAATGAGGCATTAATGACACGGTGTAATGAACTGGAATGAGCACGTCAGGACACATTCAGCAATGTGTGACCCCGTCCCATTCATTTATTAATCCATCGCAATGACAGGTGGCACATTAGAATTCCGTCCGTAAACCGGTTATCCTGACTGAGGTTTGTCGTGGTTTTTCCTTAGTGCATCCATCAAAATTCCGGTGTAGAACTTCCAAACAGGCAATAACAGCTTCCGTCCATAATTTAAGCACAGTAACTTGATTTATACAACGCTGGAAAACAGCCGAATAAGCATATAATGAACATAGAGGAAAGCAGGAGAAATCGGAGAAATTACGTCGTAAAGGCCTGTGGGAAATCGAATTACTGCTAGCCTTTAAGGGTACTGTAATGGTAGCAGAGAAAGAGCTCTTCGTCTTTAATATTCCTTATTATAAGAATCCTTCTCATCATCTCTCCATTTTATCGGAACTCGATATTTTTTTCCATCTTCTTCCTCCACTACCTCGCCTCTTTAATCTTCAGTTATACTGGGTCCTGTATCTTTTCTAAGTTCATCCTTTAATCATCTTCATACAAATATTACTCTATATTATTTCATCATTCCATTCATCTCCGTCGTCCGCTAAATCTTCTTGTTTCTATTTGTTGTACTGCACTTCGTTTCTCCTACTATTCAGATCAATAGATTCATAAGAACAGACGGTTCATACATAATTCACTAAGCGCGTGCTGTTGACCAAAGCACAGTGCTTATAGCTCCTGTTCTGAAGGCTTCTAAGTCGAATCCAGCACGGGCCTACGATTTATTCTTCCATTCGAATGGTTCTCTAATTTAATTCTTGCGATATCAACTACGCGTTTAATTAATGAGATGATTATATACGAATACACGTCAGGCTCTTTAATTAGCACTGAGACCATTTTCTTGAATGGTAAGGCGGTAGAATTCTAATACATTCGACTTATCCCTAGACTGTACGTGCTGGAACTTAATTTTACGGAATGTTTATAAGACACCCCGCGGTCGGGCTGACGTGGTGGCGAATCGATACGTTGAAATGCTGCCGTCAAGACCGAAGACCATCATGTTATGGACTGACCTGTAGCTGTAGTTGTAATAGAGCTCTTAATGGACATAGTTGTATTTTAGACGGCATAATTAAAGAGCGGATAGAACAAATTGTAGGCTTATTATAAGAAGCAGCATAATGCGTATTCATCTATCACAATTAGATGACTACTCAGGTATTTTATATTGGGCCGAAAATGTATCGTGAATGGATGAAGCGTTAGTTGAAAAACCGTGAAACGTGACCTCGCTGAAGAACAAGGCTTTGATTTTAAAATAATATTAAGACGAGTCTTAGAAAAATATGGTATGAATATGTGAACCTAAAGTATTGATCAGTATAGAACAGTGGTATTCAACCTTTTTTATTCGCGTACCCCCAGATATAATTTCACTTCAACTTTGTACCCCCAAAGTTGTTGGTGTATAATTCAAGTTATACATAGTATATAATCTACATCTTAAATAAATTAAATAAATTACATTACTGATTACTCAGTGTTTATCATCAAATAATATATATATATTTTTTTAAATTTCACGTACCCCCTAAGATGTCGCGCGTACCCCCAGGGGTACGCGTACTCCAGGTTGGAAACCACTGGTATAGAATGCAAAGGCAGGCTTCCTCTTATTATCTTTGTGGTCTGAGGGTTCGATCAGGACGACACATTTCTGAAATAGTTGAAAAACGATCACTTGCTCGGGGAATACCCTTGCCATTTTGTTTATATCTTTTTACCTTTTGTTCGGCTGGTAAGGACATAACGTTTGCAGTCGATGCAAAAGACGGTGATCTGTGTTAGCTTGCGAACAATCCAGGAGATGATAGAATTATAAAATGAAAATCTGTTGTCCCACTTTACTTTTCATTCACGACCTGTGCATGTCTCTTGTCATGAGAACGTCGCTTAAATATGTTGGTCTTTTCGGAATTTAAGTTTCTGCTGACTTACATGACATGCTGACTGTCTGGAACTCGGGGTTAGCTCTGCTTCTGATTAATCCGCCCTCTTTTCATTCCGTCTTTAGCTACATCTTCCGTCGTTCTCTAGACTTTAATTTGTGGTTTTCCGGACTTTGCCTAGAGGGACGAGACGGAGAATCGTGAAATGAAATTTGTCTTACGGTTGCTATGTGTTTCAGTGTTTTTTTCTTTCCTCCCCTCGTCGAAAGACTACGGTCTATTTGCATTTCTTGTTCTTCTTTGGTTCGATCGTTTATCAGCGCATTGGGATTTCGAATTGGGGTATTTTTCCTCAACGCTCTTTTCTTATATCTGTTAACTTTTTTCTTCCTTCTAGTACAAATAATTCTCTTCGATAAATCAGATAGGACACAATATTCACCTTCTTCTAAAGATCTGAATTACGTAAATAAATCAATTACTGTATAAGCGGACGCTTGCATCGGTTTAGTGCAGGGGTTGGAAGTAGTAGTCGATTTGAAATAACAATTTGTCACTCGTATGTCTTCCCGCGTAGTTGTACACTCCGGGATGAGTTAACTGTGAAAGTGTTAACTTGAAGTGTGTACGGGCGATTTCGAGACCAGTGATCTTTCCTAACAATACTTTTTATTTAATTATACCAATTTTCATAAGTTTAGTCTGCGGTTTGAAGATAACTATTCTTACAGCGACCATTTCTTATCACGTAAGCTAACACCATAATGTTGTTAGATGGTCATATATTTGTCCCAGGATGAAATGTGATGAATAACATTTAATTAAACGAAACATTATGTGCACACCTGGGAATTTTAAAGCAATAAATCAAATACAAATTCGCCCCAGCAGATATTTAATTTCCATGAAAAGCTTTAAGGCTTATGCAGACGATTCTACATAAGTCGTGATGGGAACGTGTGTGTCGTACTAGCACAGAACAGACCAGAGTGAAGTTCAAAGTCTTACAGGCCGACTGACATGGAGAATTACTTCCATTAATTACATCAGCTCCTTGGCGTGTGATCGATGTTTACAACTTATCAACTCCAAGCAATATTTGCATGTCAAAAGCTTTTACTAACGACGTAATGGTATTACGTGGTCGAATACACTGTCCGATAGATGCTTCAAGATTCTTAACGGTACTTTCAAAACAACTTTTCCAAAGAAACTGAGGTATGGAAGGCACAGTAAAACAGAAATCTGAAAGAACTTTTTTTGGGAGGGGGGAGTATTTGGGGAACACGCTTGCACCATCGGAATTGGTAGGATCTAACGTTTGGTAGTCCTTCGTCCCCTGTGGATAACGCCCCCGGATGGCGCCCGACGTGGCGTCTGGAGCTGTGAAGACAGAAGGAAGATGAACGGTTGCTCTGAAATCTAAATCGTATCCCAAAAGGTTCCTTGTCTATTTGTCTCTGTCAATACTCTAGTCGAAGTTAACTGGTTTCGGCGGCGAGTGTGAAGATGTTGTCTCTCTGGGTTGTAACGTCGTGTAGTCAGTCTGGTAGACGTTTGCCGATGTCTCAGAAGCGCTTGGTGCCTCCATCTTCAGGGCGGTACTACTCAGAAGACAGCCATCCGAATGTCAGAACGTTTACACGCTTTGGCTATGACTTAGTTTCAGACTGTCGTGACACGGAAGTATCATAATTATGGCAGTTTTACAACACATAGCCAGCTACTGCTTCCACCACGTGTCAGAATATACAGTGTTTGGAGATGTAGGTTTTCGTTGCCTGTACACTTTTATAGCATAATACCTGGGTCTCAAGTGCTGGATTCAGAATGCTTAAGGCTTTACGTCCGTGCGTTCTTTACGCTCGCTTGGCGTGGTGGTGACAATAGGAATACATCACGTGTAATGTTATTGTGGTCGAGACAGAAAAAAATTTCATCTGATTACTGTTTCCTGGATTAGTAACAATTTTTCGTCTGTTTGGAAATGTCATTGCGCATGTAAGACGCTGGATGACGGACACGTGATGTGCATCTCACATAATCTTGAACCTCGTCAATTAAACCTTGTGATATTTATGGAGACATTTTTATGTAAATGTCAACCTTGTTCTTTCCCCTTAGAAAGCTTTCTTATATCATTTCAAAAACTTTACAGTTATGCCACGGGGCGTTTCACTCAGCAGCATGTCTGCCTTGAAACTATACCAACATTTCAATGTCAGATCCAGTTACTTTTCCGTCTAAAGAAAGACGAACGCCACATATATTTCGTCAGAGTTGTAAATAATCTTGTTACTAATATGAAACTCTTAGGTACATGGTCCTTTCAGGTAGAAAATTGATAATATTTTTTATCCAGGATTTGAATTGGTGAGATTTTGAACAGGAACTTGTAGGTAAGTTTGTGTTAATTATTTTTATTTTTTAATTAAAATTAATTAATTATTGTAGGCCCATTTCTTTATGTATTAGTTCACTTGCGGCCGTTGTAGGTCATATGCAGGAGTTTGATCTTAGCTTTTTTTTCCCATCTCCAAATATGGATACAAAAGAATACCAATTGAAAAGGAAAGGCTTGATAAAAACAAAGTGTACCTAACCAAATTCATGCTGAAACTGAAGTTTTTGCGACGTCTGTAGCAAGAGGCTTCAGTGTGTTACACGACAGTTTTCATCCTGGTCATTTAATTTAATTTACTTTGTTTAATAATGTGTTATTTATAATTTACACAGCGTCGTTCAGTAATAAATACTTGAACAAATGAAGCATCATATATGTTAGCACGTACCAAGCGATTAATAACATTATTAATTTAAAATCGTATTTTGTATGTGTCCTTCAAAACCTGTGTAGACCTTGGCTACGGAAGTCCACAAATAACACACCTTTCAGAAGAGTGAGCTTTTGAAATCGTATGTTTTGAAAACAGTATAAGATAACAATGATCACATTGTTGGATTGCTTAGGGTTATGTGGCTGACTGCCCAGGACGTACATTGTTGTGAGCGTTATGGTGTTCTGTCGGTGTGCAAGGAACGAGTGACACATTGAGCTGTCTAGATCCGGCGTGTGTGGAAATGTAGTTCCTTGTCAGATCGATAGCGTAGCGTGAAGGGAAAAGTCCGATCACTCGGCCAGTATTGTCCTCCTAGTTTATCTTGCCTCATTATAGAAAGGCGGCCTAGAGAGAGGGTCGTATGGCACGCCCTGCGCAAACTCAACTTAATACTACCGTCCAAAATAACATTTAACTGTTTTCCACTCAAAATTTGAGCAGTGCGATTTCAACACTGGAACGAACCACGCCGAGCAGAATATTCAGTAGATTACAATTTAGAGCATGGAGGATATTGTTCTTAATTTATTCTGGGGAAACGTGATAAGACTGATATATTTGAACATGTTTATACCCGGACATGGGAACACGAACTTTTTATTGGTCTAGTGGTTTCAGATTCGGTTTTACAGGTTTGGAGCTTGAATTCCTACAAGAACGTATTTCTGTGACGTCACCTGCATACTGAGCGTCACGAATATTACCTTCGAATGGTTCACGGTTATTTATTTTCACTTCTTTCCAGTTCTTCTTCATCCATTATCTTACTCTATATTAAGTGTTATGCTAATCCGGCAAATGGTTTCAATAGTTGTGAGAGGCTGCACACAAATCCGTCCGCCATATTACGTCTTCCTTATCTTTTCAAGACGTATAGTGCCGAGTAAGGAGCACTGGACCCCTTAAGTAAAACTGCACTTGAGGCGAGAGTGGGTCTCTCTTTGTCCGTCACTCCTAAATGACATGGTGGGTTTGATCTTTATTAGCTTAAATTATGCATGTGGGCTCTAGCGTAGCCATTAGCAGACTCTAATTACTTTGCAAATGCCAGATTAACTCTAGCCTTGTGTCTGAGACAAATTCTGTGCTGCAAATTAAGCCACTCCCTCTGGAACACGAAATTATACAGGTTGTAAGGCACTGCTTTTTGCTACCTGTTCAGACACAACTTAAGTCGCCTTGCATATTTAGGGGGTCTGTCTTGGTACGAAATGTCCTCATTGGTGGTTTCGTGGTATAAGTCTCGAACCTGAGTTCATTATTCATTTGGAACAAATGCTAATTAAAGTGGAGAAACCTTCTCTCAACTGACGGATCCAACATGACGTTCAGATTTGAGGTCTTTACATAAAATGCACGAAGTGAAGATGTAATGAGAATTGTATTTTTCTATTATATATTCTATATAACACAGTCAATTGTTAAAAGCACAATGTTCTATTTATGGAAGAGGTTGTTCCTATCTTTAAAACTAGGGAACAGATTAGGTGAGAGCAATAACTTACACGTTATGTGAAGTAGCAAACGTAATATTTGAAACTTCACGCTGAATAAATCGGTTCTTCAGTTGCGCAAACACTTAGTGAGGAACACTGGACGTTGGTTTTGAGCGGCAGTAACGATTCATAACACTACAGTGTCTTTTTCACTGATCCATAAATCTGTCTCTTAAAAATAAATGGAAATACCCTGAAACTTAGAGTTGTTCTCTGATACTTAGAGGAACTTATAAACATTTAAGTATCTAATTAACTGTTAATCTGATTTAATCAACTGACCGATTCCGTGGTCAAGGGCGTCCGTTGTTTAGTTCTTCACAAATAATACTCAGATTTAACCACGGTGGTCCAGCGGTTAGAACGCTGGCCTTGTAATCCTGGGGTCTCGGGTTCGATTCCCGGCGGTGCCAGAATTTATAACTTGTGTTGGGCAATGCTGTGGTCTAGGCAACACGGAGTTTTCCTCCGTGGCATCCCAACAATTACTCCATTCACACACAAAAGAAGGCAATGGCAAACCACTTCTGGATCATCTGCCAAGAACGTATATGAACAGGTCCCAGTCCGAGAAGAGAAAAGGATGGAAGGATCCTGTTCATATGGACCTGACCTGTCGTCAGACAGAACACTAAATAATAATAAGATGAGGTGGTCTAGCGGTTAGAACGCTGGCCTTGTAATCCTGGGGTCTCGGGTTCGATTCCCGGCGGTGCCAGAATTTATAACTTGTGTTGGGCAATGCTGTGGTCTAGGCAACACGGAGTTTTCCTCCGTGGCATCCCAACAATTACTCCATTCACACACAAAAGAAGGCAATGGCAAACCACTTCTGGATCATCTGCCAAGAACGTATATGAACAGGTCCCAGTCCGAGAAGAGAAAAGGATGGAAGGATCCTGTTCATATGGACCTGACCTGTCGTCAGACAGAACACTAAATAATAATAAGATGAGGTGGTCTAGCGGTTAGAACGCTGGCCTTGTAATCCTGGGGTCTCGGGTTCGATTCCCGGCGGTGCCAGAATTTATAACTTGTGTTGGGCAAGGCCGTGGTCTAGGCAACACGGAGTTTTCCTCCGGGGGCTTCCCCGTTTTCTCCGTGGCATCCCGACAATTACTCCATTCACACACAGAAGAAGGCAATGGCAAACCACTTCTGGATCATGTGCCAAGAACGTATATGAACAGGTCCCAATCCGAGAAAAGGATGGAAGGATCCTGTTCATATGGACCTGTCGTCAGACAGAACACTAAATAATAAATAATATTCAGATCTTAGAATGCTTATGATCATCATCATCATAACAGGAAAACATTGAATACAGTTCTTTGTAAATTACTGTCACGTTCATATCCCCCCCCCCCAAAAAAAAAAATTATTTCTGTAACATCTGTTTCGATATTATTTTCTTAAATGTAACCTAAGTGCCTGCTCGAAATTATTTTAAAGATATTATACTTTAATCACTGTAATCGACTAACCACAGGATCGAAGTTGGAACGAGTCTACTGAAAACGCCTAGCTTAGTAGGCATTAAAAATGAGGTGTCAATGCACTGCGCTTTATGTTTCATTTTGTTATGGTTCCGTGCGGTCTCGACTTAAAGACGCCATCGCGGTGTCGAAGCGGTCATGGCGGGTCGCCATAAATTCGGCTTGGAACGAACAGACTCCAGACGCAGATTTTCCACGCAATTTGATGGTGCAAATTCCACGTATGCGACATGACACACCTTCTTCCTCTTCGTGGCTGCTTTTTCTGGTTTCACACTCGTTAAAGGCGTCGTGCTCTGTGCCGTTCACTTTCCTCCAGTCTAGAGGTTGTCCATAGTTTTCTAGTCGTCGTGAACATCCCACAGTCTGAGGCCCATGTCGCAGAAGACAGAAAGAAGACGAACGCGTTTTAACCTCGTTCCTAACTGACCAACTAACTACATACAGCACAGTTCTTGAGAAACTGATACTCGCTGAGATAGTACATTCCCCTGCATTTTAATATCGGGACTTGTGGTTCAGTACCGTGTTGACAAGAGCCCGCCACCAGCTTAGCATACCCAGAGCCAAATGAATCCAGTCCATACCCTTCCATCCCACTTCCTTTGGACCCATTTTAATATTATCCTCTTATATATAACTGCGTCTTACTAGTGGTCTCTTTTCTCAGGCTTCCTAAACCAAAATTTTGTACGTATTTATCATGTTATACGTCATCTGATCCTCCTAGATTTGGTCACCTAAGTATCTGGTGACGTCTATATCAGCCTGTTATATTTTTGAAAGAAGCCGTATGTACCATAAGAACCAAACGAAATCAATTCTTACAGTTGGTGCACAAATTCAGTTGCTGAACTGTGGGGCAATTGATACAAATGTTACCATTTTATTATTGGATTGAAAACTTCTTATGTCAATACAAGCATCTTGGTTGCTCGTGCAGAAGGTAACGTAAATTAGTGCCCTCATTTCGAATTTTGGTCACCCTTTTGTGGTGTCAAAGCTAAAGATGAGTGTTTTCCTGGCCCACAACTTATCTGTCCACGTGACAAAAGTCTCACTGTCTGTAGCGAATGAAGCAAAGGACGGCTGGTAAAAATATTGCAGGACCACACGTGGTACAATTGCATTACAGTACTTAAAAATAGCAGAAACTTTTAAAGCTTCTCGCTGTCTCACGAATCCTCACTTGACTCACTGTTATTGTCTGTTGCACACAGAATGGCCGTATCGTATCTGGGACTCCCATTTATTCCTTATCTCACTACATGTGATCAGTGGAGTCATTTTGATACGAGTTACAGTTTTCGCTGCAGCCGTAGGAAAGTAATTATTTTCGTAAATGTTCCTGAATTCATCAAGCACTTCTTCCGAATATCTGTTCAGCGTGAATGTACGGAGAGGAAAGAAAATAAGATTAAAACTGGATCAAAGAATGGGACAGTAAGACGAAGAAGAGGAGGGCTGTAAATGGGGAAGGTGGGTTGGCTGGCCTTAGGGGTAAGTTTGTAGACACCCGGTGGCAACCTCATATATTCCGTTTCACATGGCGTAGCATAAAGAGCCGAGAGATGAATATTGCTTTGTGCGTAAAGTGTAAATAAAGCTTATTATTCGGACGTCAGGGCCCACATTCAGAAGCAGTTGTTCATTAATTTTGTCCACATTCTTAGATAGGCAGTAATAACATTTCTGTTGTAATATTTAGTGAACAGGGTGCTATCATGGGTACACTTTTGCTGTGTCCAGAGGCACTAGGGAATTTCTCATTTCGGTCTTGCCATCTAAGAGTCTCGACTTCTTAATGTTACACCCCCACGACCGTTGAGAATGTATTTCGTAAATGTGGCCTCCTACTTAAACAGTGCGTTCCATCAACGCGGTAGAAAAACCTGTGCCTGGTCTTATTGCCATGAGGTGTGTGTTATTCGTATAATGTCGAGATGTCACAGTGTTAGGTAATGACGGTGGAATATGGGATATATCCTTGTATAGTAACAAACTCTTTGGTCCTTTAGTTATTTTAATATTTGGCTATTTAATTGTGCATTTTACTCCGAAATAATTGTTTGTTTGTGAAATTATTAATGTTAATATGGTTTCTTTAAATTTTTTTTAAAAATTTCAACATACCATAAATGTTTCCCTCATATTGAGCTAGAAATGTATTTGATTAGTGTATTACATTTTACAAAAACATAATTATGGCACCCAATTTAGTTTAAATATTTATGTTTGCGTGTGAAAACCAGCCAGACTGTTGCCACTCGTCATCCTGCCAGTCTTTCATGTAGGTTACCCGTCAGATGTGTGAGGTAGGTTCAGTCAGCGCGATACCATAAACTGAACCAGACGCATTTGGAGAATATATTAGTCAGTCATGCGAATTTCGTAATGTTTATTTCAGTGGGAGAAATTCGCGTTCTTGCATGTATCTTTGTAGGTAAAGTTACTTCAAATTATAACTTTGCAGAAATATCAGTAAGTCGATAAATTCTAGAGAAGCTTTCTCCGAATGCAATGAACTGAGCTGGACGCTAGAACACGTGTGTCCGAATCACAGAATCTAATCGGCTTAGAAGCGGGGAGTGGAAGATTACTCATGCTGTCCGTTCTAAGTATTTCAAAGTATACAATAGACACGCATTAGCATTCCGTATGCAGCATTACGAACAGTGTAAAGAATGCTCATCTCTGACCAAATGTTTGGTTTCTCATCTCAGTCATATTGAAATTAGATGATTCTTGCTTTTCTTCAGTGTCACAGCATCTTCTCATGAAATCTGAAGAAGGTACGGTATTTACTTCTTTTATTTTTATTTATCTTTCAGTGTCTCCTTTTATCAGTTTTGACATCCAGTTCTCTTGACAGTACGGCACAACATATGGACAAAACGTGTCCTGGAGTACTAGTTTGTTGATTCATCGTCTCTACCCTATTTTTCTAAATTGTTTTTGTGAGCTGCGGGAACTTTAGAGAGATTCTCCTCCGCGCACATTCATCATTATGAATGATGCCAAGAAACCTGGGCGTGGGAATCTAAATAGAAGCAGATGGACAGATAGCAAGAATGCCGACAGGTTTAAATGAAACGAATATCCAGTACGCCGGCCCTTAATTGTTCTGAATTTGATTATAATGGCTGTAGAATTTTATTTTCAAACAAATTCTGTGTCCATGCCTCTGAAACCGGTAATTTTCTTTTTTCCCACCTTCTCATGAGTTAACATATTTTTAAAATTTAATAATATGACTGAAATCAAAACTCTGTTAGGCCTGTTCTTATGTTTGAACCGGTTTTATTTCAGACGCAAGGAATTCCTTCATTCTTCATTTCATACAACCTCGTTCTTCGCTTAAATAAGGAACGTCTAGAGAGATTCTGTTACTGAAATATGTAAAGCAATTAACTCAGAAGCATATAAATGTAAGTTTAGAATGCTTATCCTGTCACAGATGTGCATGTTTTGTGTAAGTATGGTCGCTAAATGCAAATTTTTAAAACAGCATCTCTTAAGTCCCCCCCCCCCCAATTCCTTCAGTTTTATCTTTAACAATTCGGTTTATAAGAAGTATAGACTGAATAGATTACTTGCTGAATATTGCACCAAAAAGGTAGCCCGAAAAGTTCTAAAATTGGTTGAAACATGTATTCTATTCCTACAAATAAGTAATTTAAAAGTGTATTATGTGATTTGTTATCAACTATACAGTGCATTGTGTGAGGCTGATGCGTGTAAATTGATATAAATACCACATAAGAGGATTTTGAAACAAAGATTTTACTGTCAGTCAGGTTTGTTGTTCACAAGAACGCTAGAATAGGTATTAGCGTGTGTTAATAAATTAATTGTATTCCTTTATTAATTTTATTGTCTTGAAACAATTGCTGATATTTTGGTATCCTTGTTGTAACCAATTTTGCACATTTAATTTGGCATGAGCATTAAAAATATATCTCCTTGTGTTGGTTTCTTTGGATTAAACGAAACAGCTATTTTAGCCTGTTATATGGCCCAGCCTAGTACTTACGTTATCAGTATAATTTGTAATAGTGATCATAAAATGTCTGTGCGAGATATCGATTGAGATCTAGCATGTTGGCTTCATATAGTCTTATAGGTGGTTGCCAACTTTTCGATTGAACACATCGCCTTGATCTTTAGGGTAGATGTACAGTGTTCCCAATAGCATTCACGTTTCTCTATTTCATTTAGCACATGATTCTACGTAATCAGTCGACCATCTCAACCAAAAGGTTTCTTGGATTGTGAGTGTCATTTCTTCACGCAGATGATGACGTCGGTCTGGGATTCTGTGCTGACACCGCGTAGTCTTGTAGGTTGCTACCAAAGATCGAGTAGCCTGTAGTTTGCGTTACTTTCCTACGAGAATAAAATCGACACTTGCAGCCTTGAGAACCTCAAATCTTGGATAAGTTGTCATGCATTTTAATAAATTAGTTATTACATTCGTGACACAGAACGTGTTTTTAACCGATTTACTTATATATTCATAGTAAGTAGTTAAATATTTCAATATTAATGTTTGTCAGCCAATATTTACAGTACCTTTTAAAAATAAAACGTTTATTTTATTTATTTGTAACTCGGATACAATAGTCATTTCAATTGAAATTCAGGAGGGCCGTGATACGTGGTCTCACTGTGATAATGCTGAATGTCAGAGGCTGCATTGTTATCGTATATTAATGTTTTATTTATCCAACACACGGATAGTTGTCGAATGAATGTGAATGTGTATTACATTGTGTGGAGCCTAAAGTACAGTTACGCTGTACGTGTGTGTCCTCATTTGAAAGTGTGGAATGAATGTCACCTGTTTGGATGGCTGGAGACTTTCTTCACAATGTATTTCAGAGTTTTATGAAGTTTTTCCGGATGCCGGCTTGGTAAAATATCCGTATTGTATATTAACATTTAGGAACAAGTTTCATGTTGTTTTCTGGTGAATATAAACATTTAAAAATTTGGTCTAACTACATTCGAGTTCTTATTTTACGTGATAGCATCAAATGTAATGTCCATTAGGTCTAGTAGTCGTTGAGTTTTTTAAAAATGTGGCAATAAGAGATTTTATATGTGACGGTTATACACACAACCCCATGGGGTTTTGGCGGATGTTCAAACAGACTATAATACACGCGACTGCCACGGAATCCTTATGCGACCTCCTCACTTTAGCCTGAGTTGGTTTATTTGAAAGCTGGAACCCTGAGATCTGGCGGCACGGCGAACCAACAAGAAGACAGAACCGCTTGTTTATTTCTGTATCAGAAAAAAAGCCATATGGGAGTCACTGAGCATGTTTATATGTGTCTGAAATAGAGAAAATGAGAGATGGAAATGGTGTAGTACTGGAGTGTGGAGCAATGTATATCAAGAGACAGTGGAGGCAGGAGGAGGCTGACGATATTTTGGGCCATTCGTGTAAATTTCAACGTAAGCAATGTGAAATCTTATTTCACGAAGAAAAGACTTGGACCTCACGCCCACATACTGTGTTACACAAACATGAAAACAAAATATCTACACTTTTTCAAATGTACAGTATCTGAATCTTTCCTAAACAATATATTTGTTACTCTTACAACTGTTTTGCAGTTTTCTCTGAATGTATAAAATTGCAAGGAAAGTAATCCAGAGACGAACAACCTTGGATATCAGATCTTGAGTGGTGATGATAGTGGATTCGTGTCAGCGATGGATAGAAAAACGTTAGTAATTGATTCTCGTAGTATATGGTCTTCCGTGGAAAACAAATATTTTGGTGGTTTCAGGATAAAGGGATGTAAGTCTTAAAAGTTCAGGAATCGGAAAGGAAATTCTAAAATGTCTACAGAAGTCAGCTTTATCGATTTAAAAAAATTTATGAATGTAATATAATTTACGTGAACGTAAGGCTGAAGTTGTATTTTTTACCGAATTACGCTTTATGTAAAATTATAGGCCCTGAAGCAGAATGTTTCTGTCATAATCTAAGGATGTATATTCCTTTACCCTCTTCCTGTTGAACTACAATGTAATGATACAGTTATTACAACAAATCTGTATAACATCACGTACCGTTACTGGTAATACCTCGAATAGTCAGAATGATATGGATGTAGGCTATACCTTCAGTATGCAATGAGAGTATCAGAACTTTTATGGAGGCAATGAATGAAATTCGGAGTTGAATAAAATAAATTCAAATGGAACTTTGTGGTGTAGGCAAGTGCCTGCATGCATTTTAAATCACTGAGTTCCGGGCAAAATCAACAAGGAGACAATGAAGACAGTGACAAGTGAAATGTTTTCCGAAGCGTTAGTTCTCGGCGTTCGACGAGGCTCATTCCAGAAAGCCGAAGTTTTAAATTGAACACAAGCCGCGGAAACCCAAATATAAGAATGAGTGTGTACAGTCTGAAACGAAGAGTATTCCAAAAAATACCATATCCTGTTCCTTATCACAGAACATAGAACGTTGCTATCCTGTTGCTTGTGGCATTGTTACTGACACACGAAGTCCCTGCATCCGCTTCTGTATCGGATGCAGGTATCTTGAACACGCTCTGCTTACATCACAGAGCGTGGGAGAGCCTCGAGTGCCTCTTACTTAATTTCTTACCCTTCGTCATAACATTCTCTCCCTTTCCGTGTCGCAGTCACTGAAAGGAACTGTCTGGACAGCAAATTGTCGATAAACTCCACTGAACTCTGAGTACATGCGCCCCCAGGTCTTCTGATAATGAAGACCAACTCTTCTGACACAATGAAATTGCATGTTTCGTATGGTACTCTTATAAATAAATAAATATGACCTTTGACTAATGTTCTGTTATGAATATCCCGATCATTTAAGGAAAAGTTTGCCGAAAATTCCGTAAATTATATTGAATTAATAAAATTTTTTTTTTTTATTATAACAGTTCGTGTATATTTCCGTTGACCGGTGTTCTAATTAGTACAAATTGCTTGATAGTTTGAAAGGTTACCAGAGAATTCCTTACCGTATATTAATATTTGCCCAGCTTGCGGTATTAAAAAGCGTAAGTGATAGAATGTGTTTGTAGAATTTTAGGTTACAATAAAAAGTTTTAGGTTTTATCCACGGGCGTTCAGAGATCTAAGTTTTCAGCTCATAAATGGAACTGATTAATAAATATGAAACAAATCGAGAGCACATTTAGGTTTACGATCAAATTTTGATACAGTGAACTTTATCTTAGCACTTCAGATTATTTCTTAAAGAGAAACCAGAAATCAAATATTACGCTTGTGACATTCCGCTGTGTTTGCGTTTGGAAACACATGTTAGCCATATTTAAGAGGGCACACAAGTAAGTTTTTTTAATGACAGTAGGACACTGAACATTGGTTGGGAAGCCTGAGGGGAGGAGACCGCTGGGGAGACCTAGACGTAGACGGGAGGATAATCTCAGGCAGGATCTATGGGAGATAGGAGTTGAAGGAAACTGGATTTTGTTGGCCCAGGACAGGGTCCGGTGGAGGGCTTTGGTTAAGTCGGTGATGAACCTTCGGGTTCGGTAAGCCATCTAGTTAGTTAGTTAGGACACTGAACATTGAACCGAGTGGTTGGAACTCCTGCTTCTGGCACTACGTCCAGTTTTTAAACCTCGGCCTTGAGACCGGATATCCTGACCGAGGTTTGTCGTGGTTTTGCTCAGTCCCTCCAGGCAAGTGCCAGCACATGTCTTAGCTCATGAGCACTTTATTTCATATTCTGTCCAATCCGTTAATGCCCCCAATCTTTCGACGCTGTGTGGTCTGAGCTACTCACATCGTCTTTAAATGAACACCACAAGATGGCGTGACTTTGAGACTCTTTAAATACAGGTGTGATGCAAACAAAAATGATGAGATTTTTTGTTTTCCAAACAGAACTTTCGGATTGAACGTGGCTGTGTTAGAAATGGGTTTATATGCTGGCTTCGATGCGGTAGGATGAGCCTCTGCCTTCTAGTAAGTCGGTTCAGTGAGGCGGACTGGTCGATGCTATCTGATCTGTCAGGGCTGGAACGATTGATAATGGTGCGTAGAAGACAATGCTCAGTATGAGACCTGAAAATAATGAGACTCCAGGAACTGCGGTATCTTTTCTGGAAACGTGGTCTGATTTTATTTTTACCCTTAAGATTTAACTTCAGAATTCACAGAGTGGAACTGACGCTCACTAAGCAAAACATGAATGAAAGCTCTTTGGGTTAAATCAATACGAATATGAAAGAATATCAGAAGTGGTTTTAACATATCAGTGGATCCCTACGTGGCAGAAATCTCGTGACGTTTACAAAAATGTTTCTGAATCTTTCGTCTGTGAAACCGTTGCTGGTACACAAAGCATGAAGCATTTTATTTGTGTGCTAATTTAAATATAATATCATAACTTACTATTTTTAGAAAATATATTTCAGAATAACTAACGTTTCTTTCTTCACTATCGGTAATGAGATAACCAAATCATTTTATCAGAATGTAGGCTAATTGTCGCTTAGCTGGTTAAGAAACTCCACACATTTTAGGGAACATGGGGGTCTATTACCGTGTTCACAAGGCCTTGTTCCTGAACGATAAGTCCAGTCCACCCCTCACATTCAATTTATTTCAGATTTTTTCATGTTAATCTCACATTTACGCTTAAGTTTCCCGGGTAATCTGTTCAGTTTACCCACCAACATTTTATAGGCCTAAACCTGTCTTATCACTCCTATGCCTGCTTCTCGCCCTTACAATATTTTATGAATAGTACAACTAACAAGCTCTTCATTATGCAACTTTTTCATTACCCGTATTATTTCAACCCTCTTAGATCCAAATATTGCCCTCAACAATCTGATCTCAAACATCCTCAATCTGTGCCCTACGCTTTATATAAAATACCAAGTTCCTCACCCCGACAAACCAGCAGGGTGAAATTATAGTTTCATGCATTTTAAAATATAACTTCTCTAGTAAGCTTTGTGTGTGTGTGTGTAGGATCTTGTACTTAACTGCGAGTGTATTGTTGCTGAAAAAAAAGAAACATAATTCACGTCAATACAGGCAGCAGTGTGTGCCACACGTTGCATCCCATCTGTTTCAAATCAATATGGCGCCTGGTGGACCTGATACCCGCCACCCAGTTAACTTTGTTGTGGAGCAAATTCCAAGAACGCGGGTTCTTAAGAAGGCCTCTCAGGCTCCTAATTCGTTTTCCAGCAAGCAGAACTCATCTACAGAACTTGAGAAAGAATTTACTGTTCATTATTTTTCTTTATGTGCTATTCAGGGTATTGAACGTGTAACCCAGAGATCTGTAACTCTCTTCTACGAAACTCTAAGAATTATTTCATATCATTATTATGTATCGTTTGCACAGGGTACATAAAATAAACATATAGTGGGGAGGTTATGTTTCTCCGTCCGAGTGTTACGTCTCTGAAACTTACTCGGCGAATTTCGGCGAAATGTTTTGTAAATGTACACCAAAGTTTGTAGGAAGAATATAACCATTACTTTCCTTGACTAAGTGAACCATTTTTTCTACGACGCTTAAGGGTTAAGATGCAACTCTTCTATCTAAATGTCGACGTCACCTAGAAATACGATGTCCTCGTAGACGAGGCTCTGGGGACTGAGGAACGGTGGTGTCACGTTGATAATATTGGGAGAAATGTCTCTGCATAAGCCTATCTGGAAAGTTAAAGATCGTATCAGCTCTATAACCAGGCTGCTCATGAACAGGCAGGTAACGTCATGAATAACTTACATTTCTTTTAGGCGTAGAGGGAGAAAATAAATTAGACCGGAACGAACCAACAAGTGGCCTCTCTCCTTGGTTGCTAGATAATAATGATGTGTTGTGTAGCAAAATACATCCCTGAAGATGTAGCCGGCTTGTGTTCTCCGAAATCTATCTATCTATTTACAAGCCCACACGGCGTTACAAGCCAGAAGACCAACATCGACGTCTTCACCGCCGTGAGGACATCAAATCTCATAAACCATTAAAATAGTTACAAAATCAACTTTTATGCGGTTATGAATATTTTCTCTTCAATTCCATTCTAACTGATCATACTTCAACCGAAAGTAAAACGTAATTTAGTTGTTAATCTGCGATGAAAATGCCCGCACAGTGCAAATAGGAAAATCATGCAGACTGCTGCTGAGTCACTCGAACGTAAATAAAATTACGCGTGAATGGTAACTGTTATGGCATCCAAAGGAACAGCACAACAGCTATACAAAATGGCAGGAAAACATTCGCATTAAATATATACGTAGGCGTTTGAAACTACGTTCCCTTTAAAGAATTAAAACGAAAGAAATCCAGAAGGAGAATAGGCCATTATGCGAGTTCATTATTCAAAATGTCGATCCAAATCAAAGCGATACTGTTTGTGTGCGTGTACGTAATTGATATGTGGATGGATGTGTCTCTCTCTCACTTAGCGTTGGTCGAAGTAATTAAATGGAGGAGGTTAAAATATGTGCAATATACGGAAGCGAAACATGATCAATGGGAAAGCCAGAAAGAAGAAGGATAGAGCATTTGAAATGTAGAAGGATGTTGAAAATTAAGTGGACTGATAAAGTACGAAATTAGCTGGTCTTAGACAGGACAGTCGAAGGAAGAAGTCTGTGGAGAAATCTTACTAGAAAAAGAGTGGGACACATTCTGAGGCGCCCAGGATTGGTTAATTTCGTAATGGAAGGAACAGTTGAAGGGAAGAATTGTAGGGGGAGGCAGAGATTGGAAGATGTGACGCAGATTTTTGAGGATGTGGGCTGCAAAAAATATGTGGAAATGAAGAGATTGACGCAAGACAGGCGAAAATGGAGGACCACATCAAACCAGTAGAAAGACTGATGACAAACAAACAAACAGTCCCAGACTGAATGTCTCTGATAGGTAACTGGGAATCCAAGTTGAATAAAAATAGCAGTCCCGAAAGCTGTTCCCCGTACCGGTATTTGAACCTGAGATACTCCAAACACGTCATTCGCTATTTTTTATAATTATGTGACGGTGCGGTCAGTGTGATGTCATAAACAACAAATATATTCAGTCACACAGAAAAGTCTTAACAGAAGTTCTGGATTGAACCGTGCCATATTAATACAGAGTTTTTATTTCGTTTGTTTACACGAAAGAAACTTAGGAATGCCACGTTTACACGTGCAGAATAATCGCACGGTTCTTGGCAGGTTACATGAACCACGGAATGTCGCAAACTGATTCACACAAGCCAGATTGCACAAACAGCCCATTAGTGCACTATCGTGTCTGCTTTGAAGATATTAACACAGCTTCCTCCGTATGATGCGAATGGCTCTGTGGCACTTCTGACAGCCGTGATTCATGAACCTTCCAGCGCGTATATTAACCTATATTTGTCGCATGTTCACGCAGAGTTGACGCTGTCCGCCACGACGTAACTTCGTTCACTTCTACACTCAACTTTACCCCATCCTGTGGATCAGTTTCACGCGACTAAAAATTACAAATGCCACTAGTCTCCTATTTTTGTCTCTGTTACACAAGACATCAACGCGATTAATGGTGAGAGTTTATTTAGGTTTTGGGCGAGTGTTTCCTAGTTCTTTTCGCAATAATTCCTTTCCCTTATTTCCCCCGTACGAAGGGAACTGTAAACAATTGACAACCACATAATAGGCTGGGTCCGTTTTAGAATCATCACTGACACATCTTTGTTACGATGTTGTGAATCAGAAGTGCTCAAACCACTTTCAGCCTATGCTCCTAATTTTACAAGGAAATTGTGGTATGGTTTCGTGATGTTCGTTTGCGGGCCTTCCCGGGACAAATTTCGAAGAATGTAACAGATTTCATTGAAACATTGGTATGGACTTCATGTCTCAGTTATGTACGTTTCAAAACATTGTCATCAGTAATGTCAACTCGAAGGCCGTACAAACTTCTGGGGTGGGAGTGACAGTAGCGCCACTTAATGCAAAGTCCTGAATTATTCTTTCGGAATATTTTGTAAAATTGCTTTTATTTTATAAACGTATTTTTCAGTTTGTTAAAATATAAAGGCATGGCTCTTGTTAGAGACATTGAGGTTATATTTTGCAACCTTAAGTTCTAGTATGAAAATATGTGGTGGAAATTAGAGCATTAAATTAGGCACCAGTAACTAGATATTTTTACGCGTACCTCCTACGCCGAATTCGATGGATGTTGCTTTTAAAGAGCTAATTCATTCTTCAACTCTCTTTGTATAAGAAATGAAATATGCTTGAAACAGGAAATAAAACCTTACGTGCGTACTGTCTCATTTCACGTTGAACGAGGTGAATAGAATGTTGGGAGGCAAAAGTTGTTGCAGGAAAATTTTTCCGTAACTTGGCCTGTGAGAAGCCGGAAAGAACATCCCATTTCTTATAAATATTGGAGCAGGTTCCACAGACTGGTGCTCAGCAAAATTGAACAGGCATGACGTAGGATGATGCTGTGTGACGAGACATGTCTTCACAGTAGATATACCCCAGTTCTTACAGCGTTGCCATATTTATACGAATATAATCGATCGTCTGTAACCAAGAGCTAAATGAGACTACAAAAAGGCATATTTTGTTGGCAGGAACCAGGAAATATGGTATCTAGGATAAGGCGTTCTTGATTGCGCACTTCCGAAAATGGGACCATGGAAGGATGGATGGTACCTGAAACTCTTCTCAGTTTTCTTGTAGTTTTGATGTGTATTTAATAAGTATCTTACTTTTCTCACCTTTCGAGTATGAAAAAATGCAATTGTATTTTCTTTTTCTGTCCCCTTATTCGGTTTCAAAATGATTTATCTTTGTCTATGTCTTTCAATGTTCAAACCTTTGAAGCCACTTGAAGAGATTCAGTTCCCACCGCAAATAAGACACAATTCTCCATTATATTTTTGGGGAAATAATCACTATTAGCACTGAGTCCCACACGAAATACATTCGTGGGCAAAATGTACAATTGAAAAATTATCAGATTTGGTACTTATAGTTAACGCTGGGATTTAAAGGGTTGCAATTTATTTTGGTATGTGTTAGTTTAGGCGTTTGTTTATTAAGTTATGTCCATAAACGTATTTCAAGAACGTTATCTCAGAAACTTGAATTATATTTATCAATTACAGCCAACCCACATTTCACATCCATACAAGTCGACGTAAACAGTCACTGTTCTTGTAACAATTTATTTGTATATCTTTTGTGCAGTTGTACAGCCCAAGAGAGTTGTGACCGTACTGAACGCACGAGGGTCATTTTTCTTCAATGTTTTTGGTTTCGAAGACAGAGCGTGGCGAACAGAATTTCTTTCGGAGAGTAACGGGAGTTAAAACATCAAGGGCTCTGAATTATGAATCCAATTTTGTCTTCCATTCTTCCTTGTTATTCACCAAGACAGCAACACGTTTTGTAATTACAGGCTTACATGATCATTTGTGTTGGACCTAGTTATTTTATGCGGCAGAGTGAGGAAATCTTAAGTAGTAATACATTTTTAGCTTTATAAAAAACTAATATTAGAAATACAATAATAAATAAAGATCTGTATTCTAAAATATACTCGTTTTACACACCAAATATAAGGAATAAACTTCTCGTATAACTGAACACATTAATTACCATAGCTTTATTACTTATTAATTAAAATAGTTTCGATAAATATTACAGGTCTAATTATATTGGTTTTAAATTATTGTGTTGCTTCCATTCATTTTCGGGAATAATTGAAAAAATAAGTATTTTTCCACCCGCTGTTTCAGAAAGTTGTCCTTTGTTCTTTTACTTGTGTAAATAAGGTGATTCATTTTCATCTTGTGTTTCATCAGGTCGTATTTGTCTTTCTGTATCAGCAATAATTATTAATAATTAACGAAATTGCTGTGTGATGGCGAACTGGGGCAGGTTAGGGGCGATGCAGTAGGCTACGCGTTCCCCTACAAGAACCTCCGTAAAGCGGAGCAGACATGTAGAATCCGTGATTCATAATTCATGCAGATTAGTGGGTTTTTTTTCCATTCTTTTTATGAATATGGATGAAACGCGCTTGAAATCAAAGTATCACAGCAAGTGTTCATGAATAAGGAAAGACAAGGGTTCGGGACCCTCAATTAGTAAAGAGAAGAGAAATGGAGATGTGCCGTACAAAAGCGACATTTTGTACAGTGATTGATTACCCACTCATGCTCCCTGTTTCTCGTTTTTGTTCCTCGGTTGTTTGTTTTAAATTTAAAACATTCTGCTTTGGCTTTGAAGTCACACATAAGGCAAGACGTTCAGCGAAAATTTCTTCATCTAAACATGTGAGTAAGATAAGCAAATAGCACTTGAAAGAACAGCGCGCTTGCAGGCTCTGACTCCACGCGATGCAAAGCGAAGTACTTCAGCAGGCTACTTGTTTGCCGTAGAGTACTACTCGTTCTACCAAGTGGTTCCCTGCCCTCGTTAGTCGACTCCACTGGGTTTAAAGGTCACGATTACACAAGACAGTAGAGCTCTTCACCTTCTGAGCTCTTCCCCCTTTCGCCTTATTCCTACTGCCTCTTGACCTTTCTTGTTTCTTTTTAAACAAGGAAGTGAAGTTTTTAAATATGCCATCTGTAGTAGAGGAATCCGATTACGGGCTCGTCTGTTCTGCGAGCTGCAGTGGGACTCGTGTAGGAAGTGCACCAGTTTCTACGGAATAAAACATTTCGTGAAATGCAAATATCATATAACAAGTACAGTATTTAAACGTGTATTGCTAGTCAGCTTCTTAATTCTGAAAGGGGAGTCAGGAGTGCAGTACAAGTACAGCTCATGCTCTTTGACGGGTTCAGGTTTGTCCAGAAAACTTTATGTGTTAAAGTTCGCTGTTTTTGACGCACCGGTAGTAAGGGGATGTTATAGAAGCGGTATCTCCCAATAGTTCTTCCCGCATAATAATTGACGGCGTGTTTAAAATGGAATTACGTCATTGCTTGTGATTTAAATAAGCACGTTTCATTTGCGGTTGTCCAGTTCACATTCTCACAACTTTTTTGAGATCGCCTACGCTACTTTTTACTATAATTCCACCCCCACCCCCCCCTGTCGTAGGTGCCTATCCTCTCTTCAGGTTTTCCGACTGAATTATTGTATGCATTTCTCACCTGTGCCATCCGTTCTACAAGCCTCGTCGATCTCATTATTCTTAAAATGATCACTCCAGTCGCAGGCAGTGAAGAATATCTACAGATTATGAAGCTGCTCGTGAAATAAAATATGTTTATTAAAGTACTCTGCCGCAAGGGACTTGTGATTAATTTGTAATTCTTTATAAAAGACTTTCTCGTCAAATGATTATCATTATTTCTTCGTAGTGGAAGATCCCTGGTTCAAAACTTTGCCCTGATACCAGGTACAATAAGTGAGATTATCGTGGTTTTCCTTCGTTGTTCCAGGTAGACACTATGATTGTACCGTACTTTAATGGCTTTTCGTGTCCGAAAACGACGAGAAAAATGACCAGAGCCCATCAAAGATTGAATATTATTTTATCCAGCCATTTTTTATCTCTGAGATTATCACCCACGAAAATATTAAAGGCAATAAATGAACGCTCCAGCTTCAAGAAACTCAGTTTCATTTATTAAAAACAGCAAAGAGCCAATAACAAGCAAACACTAAGAAAATAAAATAGTGAAACGAAACATGACAAAACACATTTAACGTAGAACAAATAATCAGTCTGGACACTCTGATGTGCCGAATATGTCCCAAAATTTTCGTATGTAATTTGTATCACTGGCACATCGAGCTGAAGGACTGTGCTTTAGCGCACTGTTCATGCTAAAAGTAGAACGTTTTGTAGACACACGAATACGAACAGTGCTCATGTTGGAATGATAATTTATTTTTCATTGACATATCGTCGTCTGGAATAAAGTGTTCTGAAATTTAAAGTTTAGAACTTCCGTTATAACAGTCTGGTTTTTAGGAATGTTTTTAAATATAGCATTGTTCGTTCTGCAGAATGATGTTCATGCAAACCTGATTATGTTCTTTCTTCGACCAACCTACATTATTTTTGGAGTCGAACGGCTTCCATAAGCGACGTGGAAGTAGTTCTGTCTGTCTAGAAACCTTGTCAAAACCCAATCTTTGTCGAGAGAGAAGAGTGGGCCCAACGGATTCCGGATTGTTGGTCAGCGTGTTTATGTAAGTTGCTCGAATGTACGATGAAATATTTTTTTATGCAGCAACTTGCTGTCAATAGCAACGATTCTGTCTGCGTGGAAGAGAATCGATTAGATTGATAACTGATTGACTAACTCAATAACAGACTCATTCAGATACACTCAGATACTAATATTCTGGATGAAATTAGTGTTTTAGTGACTGACAACTGAATGGCACATTGCCAGTGGTCTTTCAGAGTTTAGTTATTATCAGTAAGAGAAAAGGATAACACCATCAAATAGGCCACCATTAATATTCGTCCCAGATATCTGCTCACCGGGCATTGCAATTTTTCCATCTTATTCGGCACAGCATCGTTAAATAATTCAACAATTAGTCTGCCATAATAAGTAATGGGATTGTTTTTCTGTGCTGTGAAATTGATAGTGCTAACTGTGCGGGACTTTGTTGGAGACGGGAAGAAACTTTGTCCTCCGTGATACTGTGGAGTTCGGAACGAAGAAGTGGTACTGATTACTCGCGAAAGTAATACGTCAGTAGAGGCCTGGAGGCCGCTGAACTCATGCAGATTTGGAATCGGAGGAGAGATGAAAGAAAGAAGAAAATACGAGCAACAAATCATTTATGACAATTTGGACGCTTTATTACTTTGAAAGCTTATTTGTATTATTTAATCGTGTTTTGTATTAAATATTTAAACACATAATTGAAGCGTGTATTACTCACAGCTCCTATGGTCAGTTTCTTTGGTCAATGTGATTAGCTGCCATTAATTAAACCACGTATGATTTTTCAGTTCCCATAATTTTTCTCATTTATCTATGCTGTGTAACTTCTGTATTGCTATATGAGAAACGATAGAATGCTGCTGATGAGCTAGGAGACGATCGTGACCAATTTTAAGGTGTTCTAAATTATATGAGGGAACTGAGGAGAAACATGAAAACTTAAACAAGGACAGCCAGTTCGAATTTCTGAATTCCACCCGAATACGAAGGCCTACGTAAGATATGTTCCCTAAACAGCAGCAATGGAATTTCAACAGTCTCTGATGATGGAAACGGTGTCCGAAACGATGGTTTTATTCAATACTCGTATTTATCGGCTGGTCGCCCAGAAATGGTTTACTGCTCGGTACCAGAATACCACCCACCATACATGCGACCATCTGCAGTTATCAACCAATAAGCAAGAGTGACGCACCGAAGCGTGTCTGTAGTGTGTTTTCTTTCTGGGCAACTGGAAGCCTTCCGCGTAGTACACGAGCAGAGGCCGAAGTCTCTCACAATAATGTCTGAGTACAACCAGCCCTACGCACGTGCCCAAATACAGATAGAGATGATCTACATTCTCTGTGACCCGCCCTTTCAAACGATTGTTTGTAAATTTGTGACAGACACGTAGGCCTTTCTGGTGGCTGGCTCTTGTAACGGAGGTGTGGAGGTCTTACCAAACTTCAGATACTTAAATTAGCTGGCTTTATTAATGTCATTCCAACAGAATATATAGAAGTTGAAGTTTTTCCCAACTCTTCCCTCCGTAGATTAAGGTCAAGTCAGTTCTGACTTCTTAGTATTCATTTATCCTCATTACGTCTTTGTTCCCTTTTAAATTTCTAATAAGAAGCAAATTTCCTGTGACGTGTTGCTGGATTATTCTGTCTTATAAGTTGGCGAACTGTGTATACCCAAAGAAGCCCAAGTTTGAATCAACCCTCATAACAGAGTACTTTGTTATTGGAAAGAAGAAGTACGAGAAACTGAGAAAGATTTTGTATTACTTTTACTTACGATTTAGCATTTGCATGTTTAAAAAAAGCGATCAGCCCCTGGATAACTTCTCAATCACGACTTTAGTATTTTCTGATACTAAAGTTAAACTGCGTGTATTTTAAAAAAATAAAACTTTTAACGAGAATTCATAAACAATGCGTATATCATTAACAAACTTCTTTTATGTTTAATTGACATGTAACTGATGAGTTGATGTCGTTTCTTAAACTGTTTATATATATAAACACCTTATTTCGCAGTATATAACCAACATCTTTTGTGACACTAAAGAAGTTGTGTAAGAGACGTTACTTTTCATAAGTTGAAAGTAAAGTTAAAATCATTACCAGTGATATAAAGAAAATATATCAGATTAAGTTACAGGGTTTGAACTTAGCTGTCTCTTTAACATAAAACGATCATGAACTGCTTGCTTAAAGACATCGATAGGACTTTTGCATACAGTAATTTGATTTACTGTTTCCATGCACAGTGCTTTAAAAGGGCCTGTATAATGCCGTGTCGATATTTTATTCGAGTTTTTCCTGTACTTGCACGAACCAGTTTCATTTCCTTGCATGCTTGAGCCCCAGCAGTTTGCATATTTTAGTAGCACACTTGAGAAACCAAGTTTGTTCCTCGGCGTTTAGGCGAACACTTGCGTCTTCTCAGATAACTGATTCACTGTGCTTCTTCAGTAATTTTCATACAGAAGTAAGACAAAACCGCTTGTGCATATTACCTACATTTTTAAAGTTTGAGGAGAAGAGTTTTAACTAATCCATATGCAACTAGGAATATGGACAACATAAGACTAACTGTAAAAAAACCTACATATTTTCCAAGCAGAAAATCATATAATTTCGTACATTTATTATAATGTAATTGTTATTAAAAGTCAACCCCACAGTTTTAAAATAACGTTTTACTGTCTTTCAAATGTACTCTACAGACGCGCACAGACCAGCAAACCATTGTGCAGTCTTAGTTGAAAAGTTTATAGTTGTTCAGTTGATCAAATGCCGTCCTTGTAAGGATGAATGTTCATTCTTTGTTTACAAGAACCTACACTCGACCCCACCTACCTAGTGTAATCCAGTCCGTATCTCCATAACCTATTTCTCTATGTCCACTTCAGTAGTATCCTTCCATTAAGCCGTCTACGTATGTAAAGGTTTTCCGAACAAAATATTCATTTGCATTTCTGATTTTTTTGTGCGTTTCGTATGTACCGCCTATATCATATTTTGTACTTAATTATCTAACTATTTATTTATTGAATCTCCTCAATATGTAATTCTTCGATATTCCTTGTCAATGTCAAACTGGACAAATACTTTCATCAGCAGTTATCATCTGACAGCGTAGATATATGTTGTTCTACTTAGAATAGAGATAACGTTTCTCAGTTGTTAAGAACGAAACTTTCTCATTGACATGTCTATACGAAATTACACTTTTCGAGCGTTGCAATAAATGTGTAAGTCACAGGATACCGACACACTTTGCAGTTTACTTTCAGATAACTAATTATCCTGTGCAATTGTGGGGTCACATTGTACCTGTGATTCTAACCGAAGTGAAAAACTTATTCGCCTCGCCTCCTAGAATTCGTAGTCTCCCCACCCAATTTTGCCCATGCAAGATGTTTCTGGACTGATGTCTTCCGTGCTTAATATTGTAGTATTAAAACCTGAGAGTCAATTACCATTAGACTCTTACCTAATAAAATATGAGTTGCTTAAATCCTGTAGTGAAGTCAGTAACATCCGTATAAATGATATTCTCTGTCGGAACGAAGTACAGATGTTTAATGGGGTAATGATTATGGCTGCCGTATTAGTAAGGTATGAGTCGCTGAGCCAAACGCACAGTTTCAGCCATTGTCTTCTGAAAGTGAGTCACCCACCGCCCGTCAATATCGAACAGCGGCTTATTTTAATTTTATTTTTAATTGCGTGTTTATTTCTTTTTATTTAATTTATTCGATACTCTTTTTTATATAAAAGTGCATTAGTGTGTGCGCCATGTATTATTACCTTCCTCTGTCGCTATCTGCTTATGCCTTATAGCGTCTTATCAGTAATTATTTCCGAACATAACGAAATACAGAATGGTGATGCTGTTGGAAGACATGCAGCACGCATAGGGAGAGGTAAGTCCGTTCGCAATTTTAGTCGAAAGACATAAAGATATGAGATCACCAGGGAAATTTATACAAAGTTGGAGTATGATATTGAAAAGACCTTCAGGAAGTAGGGCCTGAGGATATAGACCAGTTTCAACGGGGCTGTCTTAGAATAAAACCCAGCGGCGAACACGGAAATTAATTTTATAGAGTTCTCTAAAAAGTGGCTACTTTTTTAATTACATGAGCGACTTTTTGCATCTCAAGACCCCTTTCTCCATGCATCATTGTTGGTAGAAGTGCGCGCATAATACCGGATATAGGACATTTGATACAGAATGTAGAGTTTCATAGGATGGATGCCTCTTAGTTCAGAAGTTTCCTTCTTATGGGTTAAATTTTATCTAAAATGTCTTGTAACGTAATTATTCAGGCGAGTGAGGAAATGGGCGAGCAGTAACAACTGTTGTGGCTTCGTTTCAATTGTCATAATTAATAGTGCGGGTAAGAATTTTTTGTGACCTATGATTTCGTGATATTTGTAAGATTTAGTGATTTTCAGCATTCTGTTTGAACTGCTTGAGTTAAATCGGGTAGCCTGTAATTAGGTTTGATGCAATCAATGTTGGACGCGCTTTGTCCGTCAGGCAAAATCTTCTATGTAATTTTTTTTTTTACCAGAAAGATATGTGGGAACCACGACAGCTTCTCTATTACGCTGGCGCGGTTTCAGTTCAGTTTTGCTTGTTAGAATACTTAAGAGCTGATCTCCTTGCCTTGATATGCACACGAGAAGTATTATAATGCATATTCAGAGTTTTTTAATAATTTTCGAAAATTCTGCTTCTCCCACCACCAAAACACATCGCAATTCCATTACAAACATCGAGCGGTTTTAGGAAAATATTCCCTCTTTATTCCAAAGCAATGCACACTGTTGGTGAAATGCTTATCCATTGTATGTTAGTGCGTGTGCTACAAATATTTATTATGAGGTAAGTACGTAATTCCATAGAGCAGAGTCCTTATTGAGAACCTCGTGGATAATTTGCAAGTTTTAATCTTTATAACATAAAGCATATCTGAGGTAAGGTACTTAAATTACTTGAAAAGTTGGCGGAACCTCTGAACTTACTAATCGAAGCGTTGGATTAGGGTAATTATTATGCACTTGTGGAAGGGTAGGATTTTCTTGATTCGTCCTTCGTTTTGAAACAAACCGACATTTTAGTTTGCTCTATGAGCACAAGTAATTACCCAACTTTTGTTCCCTTCTAGAAATTACAGGAATTCCGCAGAATCTGCGAGTTGTGTGGGTCCAGTGTGCTGTAATGACAAACTGTGCAGTGCGAATGTTGAACCTGCTTTGCGGCGATTCTTTTATCGTGTGGGTAAATGACAGCGTTTCGCAGCAGATGATGCTGACTAGATTCCAGGAACGTTCGTTTAGGAAATGTGGTGACAGAGTGGCAGTGAAGCAAATAAAATTGCCAAATTAATCTCGTGCCCAATCTCCGGCTCATATGTCGTGCGCCTTGACGCCCTCGACTTGACTTGACTTGCCGGCATTTGTTCTCAACTCAGCTCTGATCCGGATTTTGAACTGACTCAGGGCAAGGAAGTTTAATTTTCATTATGTATTATTTGTCTTACACCTAATTGCATAATTAAGAGTTTCATTTACTATGCAAATAATGTATTTGTGCAGTATTAATAAGATTGTGTGATCGAGGAGGATAGTAATAAATACAGAGTGAGAAGCTTCCTGATTTCTAAGCTGCCATCCACTAGGCACTGTTATTACGGTGATCAAATAAAGTAGGAGAAGATGGACGGGACGTGCAGCACGCGTGGTGGAACATTACGACTATATATGAATATTAGGAACAAAACCTTATGTACTGAGACCTCTTCGGAGACGTATCGATGATAATATTGAAACGAATCTTAAATAAATAGGGTATGAGGTTGTAGACTGGATTCAGTTGTATCACGATAGGGCCCAGTGGAAGGCTCGTTTGATCCGGTATCGAATCTTCGGATTCCTTAACAGAGGGGAATATTTCTTGATCAGCTAAGCGAACGGAGGTACCATCAAGAAGGACTTGTTCCGTGGAGTTGTTCAGTCACTCGGCTTATTTACTGACATGAAAGTGGTCGCTGTGGACCGTAGACTTTTCTGTGATGAGAGAGACGAGAAATGTATGCAGAATGATGGAGGGAAAACCAAATTAAATTGGAAAATAATATTAAAATGGGGTTTTATGAAGTTAGGCTTTTGAGGATGGGAGTTATATGAATCGTGTTCTGTGGGGGTTTTTTGGAATCGGTATTGTTTTGTAATTTCACTCGTCTTCTGCAGAAAATACAGTGACATCTGTTCCATAACTTTCTTTTCTTAGTCGCACCCGCTGAAATCTTCGTGAGGTGTCCGACGTCTGTAACGCGCAAATGACGGGCGTTGGTATCAACGGTGCCGAATCTGTGGGTTTTTCATCGTGTCAGTTAAGATATAACAATCTGTCTGCCAGTTTCAGTGGTTTTGCAAAAGATTCAGGTGTAAATGCAAAGTTGCTATGATCAGAAATGGGCATAATGATAATTTTCAATGTCTGAAGAATTTTTTACACCAGTTCACACAGGTTCCAAGTTCTTGTCGATCAGAGAGGGAGCGTATTAACGGCAACTGTTTTATTCCATTCGCGTTCGTGTTGTCAAAAACTGGTGAAACAGTCGACAACTACGAGGAGTTACGTACAGAATCGTCAGAGCATAAGCCCCCAGATAACAAATGTACCCTGTAATTTGAACTGCACCTTGAAGTGTGTTCTAACTATCAACTGTTAATGAGACAGAAGCTGCGTGCCATTTTGAAGTGACTTTGATTTATGTTTTGTAACCTCTCCTCTGCAGCACAAAGTACTTAATTTTAACGCTCCATGCGACATGATTCCCTCTAAACAGAGAGGGTAGGGAACTCCTGACTAAAGTTCTGTATTCATATTCCTGAAAACTTTAAATGGAAACACCCTGACATTCGTTACTAATCTCATTATAAAGAATTATTTTTGTGATCATTTTAATATTATTCTGTCCACACGTATTCAGTTGTAATAATTCAGACTTGATGTAGCATCAAATAATTTACACCTTAAATTCATTCAGTTATCATCTAACTTGTTTTTTTCAGAACACTAGTAACGTACGTAAATAGACTATTTTGCCATTTCGCCTGTGTTTGTTGAATAAACTGAAATTCCAGTTGTTTGTAAAATGCGTAGGAAAATATTCGTGCCTGTAACTTGGTGCTGTAGTAGTTGGGAAATGAAGGCGAACACAATGGACTGTACTCAGAAGGGAGATAGAAAGTTACAACAGAATTAGAAAACATTTTGCTTCAATATTCGACAGAAGGCGAAAAAGCATTCATTACCGAAAAGTACGAAGTTCGACTTTAGTCCACATCAAGAAATAATCTTTTATTCATTCAGTGAAATTCGAGCTTGGGTGTCGTGAAATGTACGCAATGATTTCTTTCTTTGTAAATGCAGTTTCGTTGTTATGTGTTAATGCGGGTCAGTATATGTGCAATTTGTGAAACTGTATTACTAAATAAATCCTTGTTTACTTCGCGTGTTTTACGTATTAAAACAAGGTTTCTTACTTTTTCTGTCCCACGACATAAACCTGTCCTCTTTCTGAAGGTTTGTAACGACGGTGTGTTGTTAAAACAAATAAATTTTTAGACGTTATTCAAAGTCTTGATATTTTGTTAAAATCACGACGTTTTCGAGACTAAAGTCTGTCTGCGTTCTCAGGTAAAATCCTACACCTGAGGACGGAGACAGATAGATTTCAATCTCAAAAACGTCGTGGTTTTTAACAGAAAATCAAGACGATGCATAATGTCCAGAAAGTTACATGTTTTAACCATATTCTCATTACACTTCGGCTAAAATCGGCTGCAATCTTATAAGTTGATATAGAACCGTAATTTAAATGAATAACCAACCATTGGCAATAAATGTTTTGTAAATACCACAGGTTTTAGGTTGCGGTGTACAAGGTGTCTGAGAAAAGAATGTCGTGGATAGTTGTCACAAGTCACATGGAAATAACATTTCCTGTCCACATAAAAAAATTAAGATAAGAGTAACCATTTTGTATTTACAGGATTGTATGCTGTTATTACATCATCCGAACCATCTGAGAATTCATCATGTAATTTGATAATAATCTGTTGAATCGCGAGGCGTGGATTTAACTGTCATCAGCGGTTCCCCCTACTGTTATACAATTCTCCATTCAAATATAAACGAGCATCGCTGACAGTAATTGGGTCACTAGTCTGCTTAATGCGCCCCTCTCGGTTTACAAATATGTGTACCGGTTGTTTCAGTTTATTGGTGGTAGAGAACATCTCCAAAGTCATGTCATCTCAGTCACCGCTTTGCCACTGTTTCCGACCAGTTCTCTCAAACAGACACATTTGGACTAATCTAAATAATCACCAGTTTGAAGAAGTAACTGCCACTAATGAATAGCCATGAAGAGTGAAAGTTTATTCTTAATTTTTTTTTCGACGTTGAACTATAAATTGAAGGGTTTCGAAAGAAATATGACAATGATTATGAATGATGAAGAAGGAGGGAGGAATGTGAATCTTGGTCTATTTTGCTAACGTAACACTTGCCTAGGTGTTCATTTGCATCTTGAGTTGCATGACGCATTTAGCTACATAGGCTGTGTAGCGTCGGATGGTAGTGATCGAATTCGAAAGGGTCTGCAAGAAAGTGGTATTAGAATATTTTGAGGCTTTATTCCAGTATTTGCCTGGCTAACCACTATACAGTTTTTATAGTACTATTTAAATTAATTTGTTTCACAGACTCATCTGCCTAGTACTTGGATATATGTCAGTCCACAAGTATTATCTCATGTCGTAATCTGATAGGATCTAATAGGTAAATGTGTTCGTACAATTTAAGTGGTATATGGTTCAGTCTATATTATGGTATAATATCTTGTAGTTTCCTTGTGATTACTCCCACGTATTAATAGTTGGTACTACCTGAGCTCTGTCCTGGTTTTACATCTCATGAATCTCCTCAGTTAGTGTGATGTGTTTTGTTTAAATTTTTTCGTGCTGATTCTTTAGAAAGTTGTTATTATTATTGTTACACATTATTACTACTCTGTTTATATAGGATAAGGAAAGAAGGATGGTAAATTGGCTAAAGCAGAGAATTCACCCAACACAGGCTTATTGACCTCTCATGTTACACCAGTCAGTGACGCGACTGAAGACGAAGCTGATTTTATGTGGTCAGTCGGCCATTTCTGAGGCCACGCGTGAGTAGGCTCTTTGTCTAATTCCGTGTGTAAAGCAGATAATGGACAAAGACAGGTGAAACTTGGGCGCTAGGCCCGTCTTTCCACACCACCAGGGGCCTGAGACAGCCGGGACCTGCAGGAAATTGAAGTTCTGCTTCGATCCAATGGAACTGAAGCAAACTTGCGTCTTTCGAATCTGTGTGTAATGTAATGAATATTAAAGGGGAAACGTGGACTGGTGTGGAAGTCGCAGAAATATCAAAATTGCATCCAGTGGAAGAGAACGACTCTGGCAGAAACATCTTTCAAAGCGCAGTAATCGGATATGAAATCTGAGGGTTCTTTGGCCCCTGATTTCGGAACATTGCCCGTATCATTCCAGTTCGATTTTGCAAACAAGAATGACTTGATAGTCTTGTTAGGAATTTTTATTTCGAATTCGGTAAGATTCCTATAAATAAGTGTCCTGTTCTGTAACAGGGATACTTATGTCAATAATATAACTGTTGCTAGTTCTGTGTCGAAGACGTTTGCTGGGAGCATTATGGAGATAACCGATAAACTTAACATGATTACGGTGTTCTTTAACTGCGTTGTAGCAACTGCAGAGGTTGATTAGTCCTGTCTGTTGCCAGGCGTCCTTCTAACCCATTAAAGCATTAATTAATTTTGAAAGTAAACTTTGTTGCATAAATAGTTCGGCGTAAATTTACGTTGGCTGCTGTGAATTTAGAACAAATGTTGGGTACCATACACATCCCGCTGAATGAAAGCGGTTTTGTTGCAAAACACTCTACCAGCAGTCGGGAAACTAAATTCAAGGGTTGTTTCACATCGAAACCACTGCCATCAAAAGGATGACTTAGTTTGTTGGATAAAATATGAGACGTGCCCAAATATCTCCAGTTATTTTCATCTTCCTCAGGAAAGATAAAACAGATTGTCCGTAACAGAACGTATTTAGAGCCATATCATTTTTATTGATTCTTTGCCTGCATCATAATTAATATCACGTCGAGCTAAAGTCCTCCTGCCTGGCTACCTTTAAAATGTGCTTAATCCTGAGATCACTCCAACAACCTTCAATATTCTCCCAGAAGTACGTGTTGTTTACCATTAGACATGTACCACAGAAACCTCGAAATTTCGAGAACCGACCATGGGGCAGTATGTCATTTCCGATTGTAGGAAATTAAAGATTTACGATATTTAAGTGACGTCCGAAGAACATAACGTAAAAGCCAAATTTTATCAAAATCCGTCTAGTCGTTGCGAGTTGAAAGAGAGGGCAGAAACAATCAGCGCTCTCTCGTGTCATTTTATAAGTGGAGAAAAATTAGACTTATTTCTATAAAGATTTACATTAAAATCCCTTGTTCGTTCACGCCGCCCCGTTTACGCTGCTAATTAAAGAACATTAAATTTAGCATTTAAGGGAGCCACAAGTATAACGCATCAAAATTGTTACGATGTTTGTACGTGTGCCCTTTTGTTAACTTCCACTACGAACAATAGCGATTCAAAAATCGATTTGACTCTCTCTGCTGTGGCATTAATGTGTCCTGTAAGCTTCTGTCTGCAGTGGACTTCGTACATGAATTTAAACAGACAACCATGACAGGGCATTCGCCTATACTAAAGAGCAAACGTCCAAAATCAACACGAAATATTTATGCAAAAATAAACGTTAATTTTGACACCACAAAACACTTACCGGATATCTCATGTCATGTAATTTAATGGCTCAGTGCTGCCTTGTAGGTGACTTCGTACCAGAAAGAAAATGCTTACCACATTAGCATATTATGATTTCACATTTCCACGTGCTGGTCTGTCATAGGATTTATGAACAGCTCTTCAATACAAGGAATCATCATCCTCTTGAGAGCATCTGCTGTTTACATGAAGCAAAGTTATAGTGCCTGAGTAACCGAAATAATACACAGTACAAATAAAAAACTTGAAAATATAAAAGAGAATCAACCTAAGTTAATTGGGTTACAATTTCTAATGTTATTCTTAAAGTTTAACAAACGCAGAACATTAGAAAGTAACAATAAGAATTATAGAAAGACTATATCTCGTATTAGACGCTATGTGACAGGGCCTGCCTCTGAAACGTCTGAAACTGTATTTATTAAGATTGTGATTTGACCGCAAGAAATTCTCTCCGACGACTGTTAAAATCCCTGGTCTGTCGTAATTTACCGACAAAACAAATTTGTCCTAAACGACATAAATCGATTAATCGTGGAAGCCTTAGTATATTTAGTTGTTACTGTGGATGTTGATGTCGTGAAGAAGGCCCCTCTCAGTCGAATTATAGTCACTGTCTAGTTGAATACAGCACGTGCACAAAGCCGCAAGACATGGTTAAAATACGTCCTCTCATTTAAAAAGATACTATACTACACTACAAAACATTCATAACCAAGTTGTTTTTTCTCTGTTCATTTTGATTACACACACACTCAGCAGTGGGTCGTGTAGAGTTTCCTGCTATTCATACTGCTTAATCGTCAGAACTGAGTCACTACTGTTTACTTGGAGCCAATGCTTTTCTCTCTCTCTCTTTTTTTTATGTGTATCTTTAATCTCCACAATGCGGGCAGTTGAAGCAATCTAAAGTACAGGCAGGATGAATAAAATCATAGTTTCACTGTTGCAGGGAATTGTGAAGATACGTACTTTTCATTTCAGAATTTCTTACCAATAAAATATTGGTAGTATAAATTTATTGATGTATATTTTCGATATTTTTTGCAATTATTCAGTGAAGACACCCATCGATTGCGTTATATAAATGCGTGATCTTCTTCTGTCGTAGCTACGGACCCTAGGGTTCAGTAACAGCTGAAAATTGAGTAGATGGCTAGAAGCGTGAACACGAGTACCGATAAATATAAGATTTAAGGAAAGCCTATATTTTGTTTATGATAGGTATTAAATATCGATATTATAAAACTGAATTACACGCAAAGCCCAAGTGCGTGTTTGATGTTTTAATGTTAAACGTCGTGTTTTCATGAATACTGAAAGAACATGTGTGTAAGATCAAAAGATAGTATCTCATAATTATTTTATGGAGTAGGTTTACGTAATGTACAAAGATTTTATAAAAGAGTACTGAAATAGTTTTTGAGCATGATGTCTGTGAAACCTCAAACGGCATGAGGGACTTGTCACAGGAAGACAACACTCGTTGTATACACCCGGTGGACCCGGTTCATGACCCCTCGTTAATTCGAAACCTGGCCTAAAAAGCTTTCGTCAATAAATACTCTTGAGTGTGCACACATAATTTGGGAGGCACTGCATAGAAACCATTTGATATGATTTTGCTTTCAAGTCATAAAGTGAGGAGGGAATTTTTGCGTGGATCATTGAGTGGGACGACTGGCCGATCCCCGCAGCGTGGCTTGTCATTTACAGCTAAACCAGTGAGCGACAGCTGCGCCCCCTGTAACAGACACGTGTCGATCATGACTCGTATTCTGAATGACCTCTCGCTCCACTCCGAAGACTCACTGCGACCTTTTTGTACCACGAGGATTCGTGCAAAACCATGTTTGTGTTCGCAAGTGGCGGGTAATCTCAGAATTTGAAGAAAAAAAATTGTGCATTTTTCTGTTCTTGATGTTGGACGCTGAATACATGGGGAAATGTGAGTGAATTTCGAGGACTGGAAGGAATAAATTTAGATTTGTAGCCGAACCCATGATAATGCCGCCTCATTAAAATTTAAAATGTGCTCATATAATTATAAGTAGGAAGCATGTTACATAACGGGCTAACGCACCATTGAGAAAAAAAAATCATTTTGTTTACGAATGACGACTGCTGTGTAGGCATGCGCTATGCAATGTAAGTCGAAAAGGAATGCTTGTGTGGTCATAACTAACAGGTTAGACGTTAGACGGGGCACGCTTATTAGAATACATTAGTAGGCTAAATTACAATTGAATACAAAGTTGTGTAGGTGAATAGAACCAAATTCTGACAAAATTGGTAAGGTGGTATGGTTGCTATTATTTTCGGACGGACGTGGCTTATCTAACAGGTGCTGTTCGATATTTTAGAAAGACATTTTTTAAATACATACGTACTGTTGTTGTCTATGAAAGTCTTTTCAACACATTTATAGGAGTATTTATCTTTGTCAATGTTTATGTAACACCATCATAGTATCTTCTTAAACTGATTTCTTCAGTAACTGGATTAAACACTGTTTTTTCTTTCAAAAATTGAACCACTCCCTGAATCCAAACTCCTTTGTATATTTGTTGCAGAATACAGGCACAGAGTCTTCGAAGTGTGGTTGTTTAATACAAATAAAACTAATGTAGCACAGGATGGCTTGAATATTTTATCACACTCGAGTTTTCTTCACGATCACAAGATGCAACTTTGCTTGATGATTACATTTCTCTCTAATAATAACTATGCCACCGCCATCAGCATTTGTCTCTCGTTCCTTCGTTTGCAGGGCTACTCAATTTCTGCTACTCACAATATTTTATGTGGAATTTTTGAATGGGGGGTCAAGAGAACTGGAATGCAGTTCTCACTACATCTTTCTGTTATTTCAGTAATGGAGTGATTTTAATGCCTTCGTTACTTTAAAATGTATTTTGTTTGCATCTAAGCAGAGCAGTCCTCTCCATAAGCATATCTTACTGTAACGTGATCATCGGGATGCTGTTCTGAGTAGTGAGAGTTCCTATAGCAAGTGTCCTTCGATATATACGAGGCACACTCACTCACATTTTGCTAACTGGTCCCACGGAGCGGAATCATTTTTGAGAAGCTGATATTACTCTCCGAAAGTAAAGAAATTTATCGACTTCTTTGAAACCCGAGGGCTCATTATCATGTTCACACAAGCCCGATACCGGTCTCTTATCTTTCTTGAACTATTCTCCTAAGATCTATAATAATATTATCTGGTGAGCCGAAAGATGTCGGGAAGAAACACTTCATGAATACACCTATAGTTATATTTTGACGGTTGTTTCAATATTTAGCATCGTGTAGTCTAGACAAATGACAATTTTAGTATTTCTGACATGATTAACATAAAATAATAAAATGTGAAAATCAGTTGTTTTCTGAAAGAATAACTGACATTCGGTGTTTCTTCGTTTTGGAGGGTTTTGGCAAGAGCCATATATAATGTGTAAGAATTCGAGTATGTTTTCTTGCTTCAAAGACAGAACGAAGGTCGGGAACTCCAAAGGTCGAGAAACCCCTGACGTTAAGGTCTATTTAGGAGGACTGCGTTCTTCTACGACACGCGGTGTATTTCTGGTTGGTGTGCTGATGAGATTGTCCGTATCAGAAGAAGGATTTTTGGGGGGTGAAATAGAACTGGGTTTTAGGAGAAACGTTGGTGGATCACCTAACCACTTGGTGAAGATGCAGCGCGTCCTCTTGAAGGTCTGGCCCATGACAGTGACAGATGAGCATCGCTTGTCGACATGCCAGTAGCCGGCCACCCTACCCTCGCTCGCTGACGCACGTATCCTAGTACGACCAGTCTTTTTGTGAACCATTCCGCAGAGATTGAGTGCTGCTGGTCTTTTGATGTGGAGATGTAGATGACTACTCCCCTACAACATGACCGCCATCTTGAATTCATTTTTATTCGGATCTTGCCTTTAGCTCAAAGAAGATGAAATAAATGGAGTTCAAGATTCTTTGACGTTATGTACGTTGTTTCGATATTGTAGTGCAGCCACACTTAAACTTTCTGTTTTGTGTGTGGCTACATTTTATTTAACATAATTAAGTGTGGGTAATACAAATCGTTTTATTGAAGTGTCATAAAATTTAATCACTTCGAGCTGCAAACATTTCGATCGAAAATAACTTTCGGTCCATTGAACATTGAAGTTATTTTGTGTTCTTGGAAAAAGAAATTCTCCGTGTAACGGAATCCTCCGTGAGGAACTGATAATAAACTGAACTTATAAGTAATTTCCAGGTCTGTATGGAACACGATGTTTCACAGCCGTGTTGACAAGTCATGAGTCACATCAATCTAGTTCACATTCACACACTTTTTATCAACATTATTTTTAATATAACCCTCGCATCTACTGCTGTATTTCCAATATGGCCTTACCTTAAAATTTCATCTTAAATTTTGTATGTATTTGCCAGCTCTCCCGCGCATGCTACAAGTCCGCTCATTTCATTTTCCTTGATTTGATCAGCCGAATAATGTTTGGTAAAGAGTGCGTATTTATCCATGCCAAAACATTTTCACTCTTACACCTAGAAATATGTGTGTGATTAAGTCTATAGAACTTCATATGGACATTCATTTTTTTAAACGAGAAATAAAACCCAAATATTCTCCTGTCTCATTCGTGTTAGGTTTTTATTTATGAGTATAACTTACAACCAGCTTTATAGTTTTGTTAAATGTATTCGTTTAATAGCTCTGAAATAGACGAGAAGGATTATTGCGTGTTATGGAAGGTTGGAGTGGGAGGTTTTGTCGTGGCTTTTGCCTACACTTAACTAAGGAGCGTAGGGAAAATATCATTGCTCAAGTATGGATTTGAACAGATGTACTGAGGGCGTTGTAAACTGTATACCGCTATTAGGTTTCAGATAATTAAAAAAATATTTGAGAACTGGGCACGTGCACAGACAGATTGACACGTGATGCCCTACTTCTGTATTAGGACGTTAAGGTGCATCGTGTCCCTGTAAATGATATGTTTTAAAGCTGGAGTGCAGTATCGGTCATAGATATGCCACTGCCACTGCCACTGCGCGCGGGACAGAGTTGAATTATTTTGCATCATTTATGAACAAAAATGTCTGTTCACGTGGGACATGTTTTGAAGAATATCACTTGAAGTCTCCACAAAAGATATTAAATATCACTATGTACGGTATTAGAAATAATGTGCAGTATTCATTAAAGCTGACAGCTGTAGTGTGTATGAACATAGTGTAAACTTTGTTATTAATCTATAAGCGCCTCTTATAGGCCTCTTGAACCAGATATGCATGACGTTTTAGCAAACACAGTTTATGAGAGACACCTTCAGTTCCTGCTTTAGAATAGGAACCACAGAATTTATACATATCGCAAACAACATTTAGCAAACTAATTACGTAGTTCTCCCGAGTGTTTACAATAAACTCGCAGAGCGAAACAGTGTTATTCAAATGAGAAACTGGTGTGTGGGGGGGGGGGGCATTGTAGGAAGGATTGAGATGTGTCTGCTCCAATGGCAGTTGAATCACGATGCAGTGAATCGTGATCCTTCCGGTAACTGATTATGCTTGCACTCCTTTTGGACTCATGCAGGGGAGGGGAGCGGGGGTTCCTGGAAACCGAAATATGGGGAAAGACAGAAAGAACTAAAGTTGTTTTCCGCCTACCCTCATTCTTCTTCTCATTTCCTCCTTCACCTCTGTTATTCTTATTAGATTTATTCTCCTACTCTTTTAGCACATTCGTCTTCACTCTCTTCTCCAGCCTGTGGCGTTTTCTTTCCTGAAATGAGCACTCTCTGTCTTCCTAATGTCCGTATTAATATTACGCCTTATCGGTATTCGAACTGGACTTTTTAAAGAAATGTTCCCTCAAAAATTCTGTAGAATATGTATCCTTCGTCTCCGCCAACCTGGATTCATACTCAGCCCATTTAAGCAATCTGCACACATCAGTTGTTTATATACGATGTCGAGTTTTGTGGGGGACATGATATAAAACCTTTAAAGCGACCACACACGTATTCTTTCCATTATATTCTGTTTTCCGACATTTCTCTTTTCTTTTATTCATTAATCCCCTCCCCCGCCCCATTTTCCCGCCCAAGGGGACCGCCTAGTGGTTAATCCGACAGTGCCCGAATGAACCCAACATAATCCTAATACAACCCAACTTACAGTATCCGGTACAAGTACCAGAAGAAAGTAGAAAACCCCGAATAAACCCAATTCGGGCAATGTCCGGTCAGTTATTTTGAATGTACGCTCAGTTAAATGCGTTCCAGTGCTGCGTGGAAGGAAGGAAGAGCCTTTTGAGTCTTTGAACACGGCGGCAGAGTCCATCTCCGTCTTTGTCTACCTCTCGGCTACCTTAATTCCGTATAACACGTGTTGTTGAGTCATCTAAGTTATTCACTAACTAAATTCAAAGTTGGACCTGCCTGCTCTCGCCTGCTCACTCAATTTGCATTCGATTAAATTCTGCTAACTCACCCTTCTACTCTTTCGCTTTCGTCGTCCCTCCGTTTCACTCTATCATATGCTGCTTCATCTCAGTACATCTCCTTTAAAGAAAGGATGAGATATTTGATCGTCGTAAAGGGCCTGCTATGATATGAATAACAAATAACGGAGAGTTAAATCCCTTTGCAGAGCTGAAGCTTCCCTAACTGTTGACAATAATTAGTTCCCAAGTTCTCAGATGAGTAATTAGTATAATTGGTAAATTATCTGAGTAAAGTGACTAATCAAGTGATTAATTAAGAAATCACTTGAACTGGTTTCCGTATTATCACGTCATGCAACATGAATTACGAACGCATTAGTATAATTCGCTCCTCGGGAATTGTGTTCCGAGCTATTACGGCCTTAAAATTTTTTTAATCTTAAATACGAATATTATAAGGATACCACAGCAGTCACTTATCACTGTTCAAGTTGCAGGGTCACAATAAATTTATAGAACTGGGTGTTTCTTCTTCAAGTTTCTTCCTTCCACCCTTTCTTTGCCTCTCGAGTGTTGTAGTTAGAGTTTCTTTTCATTTCTTGTGACAGTATCTTCCATCCACTTCTGCCAATCCTTCCAGTTTAATAATTGAGTGCCTACAGAATGTTGAGTAACCAGTGCAGTGAATTCCGTTACGTCGACCGTCTAAGAAAGCGGAAACTTCACAAGATACGTTCCCTCGTAGTAAAAGTATCATCTACGAGGAATAGTTACTACACTTGAAACAGCGGCGGAATTAGATTCTGCTTTTAAGAACCTTACAAAGAACGCCCTCACGTAGTTTCGAAATTTGTTTGTTTGTTTTTTTGTTTGTTTGTTTGTTCCTATGAAGCTGGCTTTCTCACAGTCTACAAGGTTAATCTTACACATGAGGTCAGCAGATTGATTTCTTGGGTTCCACGTGTTCTTAGGAGTTGAGTTTAGTGAATAGCTAGATTACCTTTTAAGATTTTACGTTCTCGCGGTACGAGTGTGAAGATGGCTGTCATGCTGAATGTTGATCCGTGTAATCTTGTAGATATTAACCGACGTTTTAGAGATGTTTACTGCTGCCACCATCAGGGCGATGAGGTCTCAGGGCCAACATCGCACGTTGCAGTTTGTACATACAGTTACCACATGGTATTAAATACTTGACTTATTCTCAGAAGCCTGTTGTAGGATCTTACATTATATTTTTCTAAGATTCATTTTAATATTATCCTCTATATGCGCCAACGTCTCCCAAATGTTTCTTCTCTTCAGATTTTGCGATTAAAATGTTGTTTGCATTTCTCGTTTCCAGCATGTCGCTGTATTCATGTTTGTTGAAAAATGCAAATGAAACTCATTTTGTAGTTTTCTCCATTTTCTCACACTTAAGTCCAAATATTTTCCTCATCACCCTGTTCTGAAGCATCCATTAATAAGAATACGTATATCATTGGTCTAGCCCAGTGGTATTCAACCTGGGGTACGCGAAGACATCATAGGGGGTTCGTGAAATTTAGAAAAATGTTTTATGATAAACACTGAATAATCAGTAATGTAATTTATTTAATTTATTTTAGATGTAGATTATATACTATGTATAACTTAAATTATACACCAACAACTTTGAGGGTATAGAGTTGAAGAGAAATTATATCTGGAGGTACACGAACAAGAAATGTTGAATACCACTGGTCTAGGGGTACATGCTTGCGTTGGTGGGATTCAGTCCTGTGGACAAAAATCAAATATGAGTTTTATTCGAGCCATTCACTAATTGGCTGACACTTTCACTTCTGACTGGCGTTGGGCAAAATTTCATTTTAGGTGTATTCCTCCCACGACGACAAGAAGCTAAATGTGTAGGTGCCGTTCCGGACGTCCTAGTAATTTCCAGACGAATATCAATCACGAAGGAGAAATATTTACTCTGGTGTAGTAAGCAGCAATTTTGCCATGTTTGATCGAACCGCAGGAAGCTGCTTGTTATTTATCATTATTAAAACGTGTATGTGAAGAGCCTGAGTAAATGAGACGCGGTGGCAATGGATCGCTGTCAGACGCAGTCATATTTTACCCCACTCAGTGGCAACTTTCTCTTCAGGAAAGGAAGCAGAGTTGAGGTGACTGACTGACTACTGGGGAGACATGTAAAGCCATACTTGTGGACTACAAATCCCTGAGAGTTTGAGTACACAGTAGTTATGTGTTGTATTAGACTGTTGCTCGTCTTAACCGCTCGCAGTTTAAGGGGATATAACATTCTGAGAAGAAATTATTATGCAAATCTGATAGAGATTCGTACTGAATTAGTAATTTCGTACCAAAAATTTAAAAACTAATGCTATGTTTTAAAAAAATATAATAATGCTTGGTACGATTTAATTCTCAATCTGCCCATCTCCCATCTATAAACCTATTCATTAAAATGTGCAGAACTATAACTGGCCCGACGCCGATATAGTATTTCGAATAAAGTAACGGAACCTAACCCCAAATTAGCCACCCTAACCCTACCAAAACACGGCCTTACGCAACCTTCCCCACCCTAGTTTAACTATGTATCTAAGTTACTAACTCTCTGATAGCAGAAACCTCAGGTCCAACACCGACAACACCAAAGCCCGCCACCGGGCACGATCCTGAGCCAACTCCATTCATTTACCATCCTCACAGGCCACCTCCCTAAGATCCATCTTAGGTGGGTCCTTGTCACCACGGCATGGCGTGTCCTCAGGTTTTGGTTGCAGAAACAGCCTCCAGTTATGGAGTTGTCTTTCCTTGTAAAGGATTTCATACGTGCAGTAACAATGAAAACGTTTCTAAATGTCACTTGTTTTATATGTTATGGCAGGTCCTGTCTCTCCTCCGTAAGAATAATGACTTAATTCGAGCAAGACCGCGTATCTGTGAATCTGGTGGGCGCTTAATGTAAGCGATACTGTGTTGCACGCCTGTCCGTCTAGTCATAAGGCCAATTCATAAGTGGATATTACATGGGCATGCATCCTACTGCATGTATGTGTGTAAGATGAAAAATTACAAGAACTATCTGCGCAATAAAACGACGACAAGAACGGCTACCGCGTTTGTAAGGCGATGTTACACAACGAGGTAATGCTCTATCGCACTGCGATTAACACTCCACATTAGCAACATGTCTCACCGAAGCACCTATACCCAGAATGCAGTGCGTCAAACTTTCGTACATTTAAATGCTCTATAATAACATTTTGTAATTTATATACAGTTTATTTATCCAAACGTTGAATCACTTATCCGAATGTATCTTTATATTTTTTTAATGCAAACCATTTCACGAGTGAAAACATTTATCATTGTTTCTGTTGCATGAAATTGAAGTTGTACTTGTTTAGCCAGTTTCTTGATGTTTGCATATAAATAATTTATGTCAGTGCTGGCCCTTGTTTTGAGTTGAGGTCACTATACTCAAACCTCTGGATAACATTCAGTAATCCCTGCTACCTCTTGTGTCTGCAGACTTATCTTGCATCTTGCTAATATTTCCATACGCTCAGTACTGTTCTTGAATTCGGTATGCACTTTGTGGACGTCTTTCAACTTACGAAGCAGACATCGGTTGCGAAAGCGAACGCTCTCTTATCGAGTTAAGGGTACGGAATTTCTACTTCTGTCGAACGTAAGCAGGTAGGAGTAAATCAAGGGCAGATCTCGACAAATTTGGTTCAGAACTTGGTGATGTCTAACAACTATTGGCCACAGGATTGTTACCGTAGTTCTAGGCGTTATGGTGACATGGTTTACTATATCCTCGAACCTAGGACATTTATGTCTGGAATTAACTTGTTACGGCTTACAATATCCTTCGTTTTAATAGCATGTGTTTGTGATGACAGCGTTTGACGTGTCTGTTTTATATCAACAGGATATTTTATCATCAGCCACTGAAAGAAGTTTAGTTATACGGGACAGTAGTTATATAAAATGGTATTTCAGGAACAATAATAACCCTGTTACGAAACTAGGTATTAGACAGGAAACCCACCAAGAATATCCCAACTTTTATATTTAGCGTACGAAAGTATTTTGTTGTATGGTTCATTCTGGATGCACCTCATCTTTATGAACCAACTCCACTGAGTAGATTATTACTTGAGAAGCTAATCTAAGTAGTCAATAAATTCTCCTACTTTATGAATCCTAAAGGTAAATTATCGTATCTTAAGCATCCCGACACTGGTTTTTACTCTGGTCCAGATGAATCAAATCAACACCCTTACACCAAATTTTTTACATTCGGTGTAATATTATTCTTCCATCTACACCTACATCTCGTAAGTGGTGTATTCCGTTCAGGTATTTCGACCAAAGATGTACTGCATTTTTCATCATCTTTGACTTGTCATACAGTACAGCCCGTATCACACTCCGTGGCTTTTGAACAACACAGGTTATACATCATCATAGGAAATAAGAAAGCTTATTTGAAATTTAATAACTGTTTTTATATTTGGTGTTTTGTACAAACTATGAAGCCTTTACTTTTACATACGTCGAATTATGTGAGATTTGAGGTTTACAATGCGGTGAGAATGGTGATGTTCTTCTGGGTTCTGGCTGTGCAACATTCTCTACATTTACGAACGTCGCCAATTTCAGCTTTTCATTTTAAATACCGTAAATTGCAAGCCCATGACCGCACTTCGGTATTTCGGTCTTGAATGAACCGGGTAAGGCTATTAAAAAAACGGGGAGAAGAAAGAAGTTCGGTGAGACGGAACGGCGACTAACAAATTTGATGTGTGAAATCGTTTATCCAACAATTGTTTGCAGCCACTTCGTGTAAACGCGACTTCGAGACCCGTGACGGCAGATGATGTATGGTTTTCAAGTTTGCGTTTTACTTGTTGGGAGGGGTGAAGGAGGGGTAAAGAGATTACTTGATGGTTAGGAACATGGCGCGCACTAAAAGGTAGGATAGCAGCCACCACTTCACGACGAGCACTTCATTAATCATGGAGACTGAGTGTGAATCGCTTTAAGACGCACGCTTAAGTTACCAACACAATCGATTCTCAGGAAACGGTACATGGTAGGAGGAGGTGTACTGCCCCAGGATATTTTAAGCTGTTCGACCGGCAACGCGATAGCGGGGTCGAAACTAAACTCAGCTCGGTAGCTCAGACCCTGGTGTCGTCTATTCAGATTGTCCACCCTTGGTTTCTTGAGGTAACCTGTTAATTTATGCTACGTCGTCCAATTATGTCTGACGTTCTTTTTGAAGAGGGACTTGCCCCAGGAAGTGTCTTCCGATTGAGGACTACAGAAACTGGACTGTGTTCAACTGCGTAATGCTTAGCGTGACGAACACCTGATGGATAGCTTACACTGTGTGGCTGTTTTCACCAAATCATCACCGGATTTTGTTGAAATGTGTTTTCGTTGAAGGCACTTTTATCATTGTAGGACCTGTGACTGCCATTTTCCTTGACGTGGGATGTACAAAGGCAGAATTTTTGAGACCGCCATTTGTAATTCAGTAATAGAGTAAAATTGTATGAAGCTCGTGTCTTGGAGCCTAACGTGCCATGTCGACTGCTCTGAATGAGATTTCCTTGGTTCATTTTTTTGATTCCTGGAGGAAAAATTACAGTGGAAATATACAAGATCGATTAACGTAAACATCTTAAGAGTGTACAACGTATTTTGATTTTTTGTCTCTGAAATACTTTGGCTCGTTTAAGTAAGATTTAGTACAGCAAAGCCTTATTGAAACTTAATGAATATTTACATTCCAGAAGAGAATCATTTTCTTAAACATTTAGTTTACGGAATTGGCCTGTTTTAATTACGACTGAGTTGTCGCTATAAGATTATATGAAAATTCCGTTGTAAAATCCCGACCTAAACTATTAATGTTGATTCGTAGTCTTAGTATATAGCACGTTAAACGAAAAGAATACCCAATAATCGTTGCTGGGCACTGCAGTAGAGAGTTCGCAATTCCTGTTTTGTTTGTAAAATTGTTTTATTGGTTTGATATCTATTATGCAACCTGTGGCTCGTGTTTTGTTACAAGTGACTGTCAAGATTATCGACATAACCAATGTGAAAGAAGAATATGTGACAGAAAACCCGAAGAGTGAGGCAAACATCCTGGAGAGAATTTGTTCCAACATCGAACACCTTGCGTGTAATTGAGTCAGAAATTCAGAAATTTCCTTTTTGTTCTTCCAGTATTTAGCCTTCTTTTATTAATTAATTGATGTATTTATCACCCTGTTCACTAAAGCCCGTCACTTGCCCCTTTCCTGAGCTAGATGAATACAGTCCATATCCCGTTATCCTTCCTTCTACGCCTAGGTTTTCCAAGTGGGCTATTCCCTTCCGTTGATCCGAAAGTAGGATCTACTTTATATGTCCGGGGTGTACCTGTTCACGGGAATATTAACTCCATTACTGTGCTGCAATCTGTTGTGACCTTCATGACGAACATGGTAAGAAAGATCTTAGTCGCTTGAAGACTGTGTTAACGAGTCGGTGCCCCCTGGTAAATTTGACATGCACCATCTCAGGAAGTGAATCTTGCCGTCGCGTCGGGTTGGTAACGCTGATTTATTGGTGTACATTTTAACGGTGCCATTACCTTTTGCTCGCTATTGCAGCGAGATTCGTGATTCATGCATTTGTCCTCCGGTTATTTTAAAATGGAAAGCCTAGTTGATAATGTATTCTGAAATTGTAGGAAAAAAGTACCAGGAAGGGAATTTCCGGTTTAGATAACGCGAATCGTTTAAAAGGAAGTCGTTTTAAATGTATCTAGAGTCTTGAATGTAGATGTACATGTAGAGAAGAAGGCAGTATAAAGAAGTTAAAGTTGAGGAAAGGGGACGACGCTTACTTGTTCCTTTCTTCGTTTCTCAAACAAACTTTGTGCTTGTGGTGTTGCCTTCTTTATCCAATGTTACACGTTGGTGTGCGGTTTTGCGTACAGGGGTTTCAAAAGTTTCGATACGACATTTTGTTTATTGCTACAGACTGACAAATGATTTTCTGACGCTTTTACTAGAATACGCTATTAGCATAACGGTACGTCAGGCACGTGTTACTGCATATTCAATGCGCCTAGGACACGCGCAACACGCTCTGTCCTATTACGACTATTATAAAAAAGGCGAATAGCAGCGTGGATACACTACAAATATTCGGCGTTTCAAAATATGCCTTTATTTTCGTAATCAGGGACGCATGTGACACATATTGGTTGACACATCGGTCCCCGGCCATCAAGAAAAGTCACTGTTACCTTCGTGGACAAGAATACTCGGCTAATTCTCAGAAATTCTCCTCTTTTGTGGAACCCGGTGGTTCAGCATCGTGTTCACATGATCCCACCACTGGATACTAAGCTAATTAAGATTAATCCAATCCACTTCTTACGATAAACCTCGATATTATCCTCTCATTTACACTTGAATCTTTCATTTTGTCTTCGAAAACGTATTGACTATCCACGAATGCTTAAGAGTTTTTAAATATCTCTCTTATTTTACAGTGAAATTTGTGTTTAAGAAGATGGCTATCCTCTGGGTTATTGCGTCGTGTAGTCTGGTAAATTTACCGACTTTTCAGAGGTTCTTGCTGCCTCCATAATCAGGGCGATGAGTTTCAGCAAGGATGCAGGCAGCAAGGACCTCTGAAGCGTCGGTGAATTTCTACCAGACTACACGGCGTAACAGCCCAGAAGACAGCCATCTTCTGACTCACCGTCGTGAAAACCTCAGATCCTGCGTGCGTTTAAGAAAGTCTGTTAGAGGATTTAATTGGAAGTGTTGTGTTCATTCTTTTCCACGTGGCATTGATTTGCTTCTGGGAATTGACTAGCCTAGAATCATTCGTTCGTGATCATGCGCAATCTTGAACTTCCTGCTCACTGATTGTCATTATTACACACCAATGAAACGATTTCCGAGAAATATAATCATTGTGTAATTTAATAGTACCAAATTCGAAGATTGCTTGAAATGAGTGTGATTTTCATTGGAACCTTTTTTTCAGTTGCAGTGGAAGATAACATAATTTCGTAACAGATTATTGGAAAAGCCATTTTTAAAAATTTAATTCATGTATAAGCGAAGGGTGAGAAACCTATTTACATAATGAAGTTATTACGAAGAAATTTTATTATTTGAGTGCTTAAAGTTGGCACGATTGCTTCAGAGACTCATCGTATAATCCTGCTAGCGGAACTATTTTCTTAAATTAAAATCACCTTTTGATGTATTTAATAATTTTGTGTAGGTTGTATATATATATATATTGCGAAAGCGCAGTAATTTTTGTACTTTTTGTCAGTTTTACAACTTCCAACGAGGAAATATAAAGACGACTTTGAAACCCACGTTCCATCGGCCATGCACGCTGTCCTTCTGAGGGCACAGAGCACCCAACTCTGACGGCGCCTCGTCGGCGTGCTTATACAGCATTCTTCCTTCCTTCGTTTCCTATGAGATCGTAATTTATTTTATTTCCCCTCCCACTGAGCGAAAAGAGGGCACAACCTCTGTGCTCTAGTGTTCGAGAGTAAGGCGCGGGGCGGGGGATGCAATCTGTAATCATTTGTTTTCCCCACGGCTGCTGTACTGCATATGCACACCCGTAGTCATATTCTTTAGCAGGGGAAACGGCGATGTTACAGGAACTGCTGTGCGCTCTTTTGAACCTCCTTAACAGAGCGAGGACATTTTAAAAACAAGCACAAATGAAGTAGTTAGAAATATAATTAATGGGTTTCTCAAGGCATGTTCCATCACATCCACCGCACGACGTTCTAGAAATTGACTGACTGGCCAGCGATCGCTGAAATACAACGTTCGCCCAAGGTTTTTCGCAGAAAAACATTACGTTAAGTGATTAATTAGGATAATACATACAAGTGCCATCAAGAGTTCTGAGAATGTGTGGAAGCTGTGCTACACATTTCAGCGATCCGCCTTGGTATCTTCGGGCATATTACACTGATTATGGTTATTTACGTCTGATTGTCTGGAACAAAGCGTTCTAATTTGAAAATTGTGATAAATTACTTCGCTCTTGGACGAATATCGATCAGATTCATGTTTTTTATTACTCATTCATTCCCTCTTAATGCTTCTAATTTGTTTGAATTCACAATGTGCGTTGTTATGCATATAAAGTTCTTTTGGACGCTGTCCATCGTCTAAATTATACGAATAAAATGTTTCGAAAGTTGGGTTATGCTTTCTTTATCTGGTAAAATAAGGCTGAAGAGGTCAGAAAACGGTCTGATGGGATCCCCGGTTGAGTAGCCTCACATCCGAGGCATCAGAAGCATCAGCCCTGAGGCTAGTTCAACCACGAGGCCCAAATATAGATTTTATGTCCCTTCTTTTACCTGATGACGAAAGCAGAATCCAGCTTTTGAAAACCTAGTAATGTTGTAGTTTGAACAAAGTCTGAAAAAGTACCGATAACATTCTGTCTTCCTGTTCTTCCTTCATTTGTTATTTTTTATCGTCTCTCACTCCTTTCCGATTTCTTAGTGCATTTGTTGCATCATAAATTTGTTATTTTTTGTAGTTTCGCTTTTTGCTTTTTTTAAAAAAAATCTTGTTGTTATGGATTTGTGCCTTATTTCATTGTTATGAAACAACCGTAGTGGTCATGTAATGTCGGATGCGCTGAAAAGGATCAAAGAGTGCGCGATCGAGATGAGTTGCAATTCTTTACAAATTTCTGAAATTTGTGTCGGAAATTAACGGGACACGAGAATCACTCCAAGTTTTCTCAGGTCGATATTTGACTCTCTGTCTCCCAAATACATGTGTAATTTGTATCACATGTCCAAGCTGCGTACCTGATGTCTTACATAGAAGCAGTGGTCCTTCCGTCACCATTTTATTTGGTTGAGAAGTTAGGTGAAAGATGTCCCGCCATCTCTTAACAGTTAAAGCTAACTATTTGCGGCTTTTCAAGAGTATAAACAAAAATTTCCATGGAAATGCACTGAAAGAGTAAGGTTTCTTTAAATAAAACCCAGTATGAAGAATGTTAAATTTATTGCGTGTTCATCTGTTTTTCGTTTTGTATATATCATAATAATCTGAAGTTTACCTGGAAACATAACATATTCTCTGTCTCACTAAAGATGTGTTAAATAAACAAAGTCTTGTTTAGAGATACGTAATAAATTAAACGCTTTCAAAGACGAAAATAGTACAAAATACAAACAGAAAGTTACAGTAACATTTGAAATCAGTTGACAGGAATGATGAAGAGTTAGTTATTGATAGGATATTTTTACTCCTATCTTACGTTTTTTTTTTTTCGAATAATAAAAGTCACGTAAATCAAGAGACTGAAACATCTATAGACTCTGCGTACCATATGTTTCTGCTGTATAAGACTACAACCATCAAAGGAAGTAAATTTAATTGTGGCCCATGTTACTGAGATTTACATTTTGGCTTTGTCTTTATTGAACTGCAAATTTTCAACAGCGCTCTAGAAAGGAAGCCAAGAACAGAGATCTGATCAGCTCTGCGCAAGCGCTTAAATGTAAGCCGATTGGAAACATGAATTCCGGTTTGGAGCACATATTTTCTGGTTCTGACATATGTTAATTTATTGCAGGTAGGCCATAAACGAATATATTATTCCATATATCAATCAGCATTTGCTGCCCAAATGTTATGAGTTGTTTTTATCAGTTTTCGTAATGCAAATGGCTCTCTTGATTGAGGGATTACCATCGTTATACTAAGTTCTTTCAATAAAACTCCAGATTCATATCTGTCTTAAATTAGGCCGTTACAGTTTTTGTAACAAATACATTCTGTTATTTTCAGTCGAGAAGTTGGTACTCCTGCTTTGTATTCAAGAGGTTTCCAATCTAGATCCGTAGATGATGTAGCCTGACTCAGGTATCTCATGCTTCTTCTCGGTTCCTGCAGACGTGCTGACGCACTTAAATAGGTTACACCTTTTCCATTTCGTAACTTAAATTTTCATATATTTCGACTATGTTTAGTCTTTGTAATTAAGAAAACCTCGTCAAATTTCCACTAACGAAAAACTTCATTATTATCCACTGTGTGCTTCTCAGTTGTAACGCCGTGTGGTCTTGTAGGTGGTTACCGACGTTTCGGAGCTACGTATTTTGGCTCAGATATTCTTGAAGAGAGATTTCATATTACTTGTGACTGTACTGTATTTGTAGTTTGCGACTGCATAGAGCGGATACATCGCGTGTATCATCCTGGTCTACTTTGGCCCCATATAAAGGCGGTGAATTATAGCAGAGTGTAAATTTCACTGATAAGCGTCATATCTGCAGATCGGCGCCACCTTATTTTCGAATAAAAATAATAAATGAACTTGCTTGGAACATTGGAAGGGAGGCCTATTCAAGACGTTTTGTCTGCCATGACCAACTATAAGCCATTAACTAGGCGCATATGGAAAGCAGTTTTACATAACTCTGTTTGAGTTGTATATTTATGACTCGTGAGACCATTACGTGTTTCCATTCGCAACTTATAAAATGTACTAAAGTCAGATTAACTACTTTCCTAAAGACTTAATCTGATATGTAGATTACTGTCATCATAAAACAGTGTTTCCTGTAGTTAGAATTAGGCATACATTCGTTTATTCATAGTTCGCATTATATTTATCGGATTTAATTGCTAAAGTTTAGATTGCACAAGCTCGTAATGCTGGTTTATGTTTAATTAATCGACACAGTTTATGGCATCATCAAATGCTTTATTATAGACGCAATAAATCTATGGCAAGGCACTGTGTCATTAATAAAAAGACGACCTGCGAAGATTTGAAGAATATAGCTTTAAAAATGAACAATATCTGTAGGGTAATTATTGTTTATACCGGTAATATTATGCCTTCATTATAGGTCGGTGTAAGAATCTGAAATTATGTTTTAATTACTAATTTATGGAATGCAGTTTTGTTTTAATAATTTTTGAAATGTATATTCACACTTAGAATTAATGTATAAGTATATTTTGAGTGCGCATAATGTTTACAGAAATCACTTTTTCACTGAGCAAAGGAATTTTTATAACACATACGGAAAGATGGGCTCTTACTTGAGACATATATTGATGCTCTTATAAACGTCTTAATATCTCGTAATGCCATCATTTTGAAAAGTGTGTAATTATATAAAACGTTTACGCAATTGATTCTAAAACGTTACACTATTGGGCGTGCATTTAGTGGAATGAACAATAAAGTTTATTTCGGCATTGAAGTGAAAGTTCTAATTGGCAGATATAATCCGCATTCATATTTTTCAGAAATATTACAAACGACAGCCGAACTGGTAATTCAAGCTCAAAAGTAATGGGGCAAACAGACGGACAGATAAGTATTTTTATTTGCTCTGTAATCACTTTACAAAAGTCTATATTCACTTAAAACCAAGTTCTTACTCTTTACAGCTTAAAGGACTGTATGTTCATTTCCCTTTGCACTGCACAATTACTATACAGAACAATTTTATCCATCTATAAATCTCTTCTCTCATATCTCGGCCAACAGTTGGGTTTACGTGTTATTATTAATATTTTTTACTTTATAGAATTCTTAAAATTAGCTTCATTAGTACATTAGATGCTAAATTCGAATTTATGCGAAGTGTTGTCATACGAGCAAATATAAGTCGAGATTCTTCTGTTGTTTCGCGCAGCCGTCATGTTGTTTCACATTATACAAAAACTTACCACAACGAAAGTTTTGTTTGTTTTTTTCGAGTATGTGTTTCCATACATCATCTCAGAACCCTGCACAAATATTACGTGACACTAGTGACTCTATCATCTCACAAGTCCTGGTTTGTGTCACGTTTGTGGACTACTTTCGATTTTGGGAAATAAGAAGTACGAGTTTCGGGTAGTATCCAGTACAGTATTATTTCAATGTTCAAAAGCAATTCGGCGGATGTTTGGTTCAAATTCTCAACACGAATTTTAATCGAATTTCTTTCAGAAGCTTCGGAAATGAAACATACTGACGGACAGTCTCGATCTCCGCATTGTGCTTTCATTTGACACAATTTAAATTAACAGAGTGTCGCTTTGAAAGCTGCCAAAGTCAGCTGGCCTGCTTAAGGTGTAAAGTTAGCATGGACAATGAGATGAAAATAAAATGCCATGCAGGGTTTAGTAGATTTATGTAATAATGAGTGTATATTTTGACCCCCCCCCCCCCCCCCAAATATAACCCCGTTTTCATCACGTATAAAGGAGAACCCTGCGTACAGAATAAGGTTCTATACAGACATAGATAGCCTTCGTGTGCCACATTGATGTGAGCTGATGCAGGTTTGTGTTATAATATGAACTATATGGCAGAGGGTGGTGCATTGCGCAGAGCGGGGTGGGGCGGCGGGGGGGGGGGGAAGCGACTGTTCCTATCAGCTGCAGCTGTTTCGTTCCAAACCTTCACCGAATATTACTCAGCACTTTGATCTCGCTTTGCTAGGGTGTTGGTGGGGAGAGCCTTATTGCATCTCTAATGCGAGGGTGTGGGGTCGTGATGTGAGAGGCTCATTTCGTATTTTATTGGGGTGATGAGATCTCCTGGCTACACAGAATCAGCACGTTGCATCAAAAGCGGGCAATATGATACAGTGTGTGTCGGCCGTTACTGTAGATCAAACTTTGCGGTGTACAGGGAATTCGCTTGATTACGGGGATCTAGCGTGTTATGTTTTCTTATGTTTATAGCGCATTGAGATTTTGTACTTAAAAAATAAATAACTACATTCTCCAGATGGTGATCTTTGGGCACTTTATCTATTTAGTTGACTAAGAAACACTGAATGTATTCATTACTGGTCAGTCCATTTTTTTTTCCTGAGATTTTCCTAATCATGAATCTAATAGTCCACCTACATAGAGCTTCGCTTCGACTCCTCCTTGGCTTGGCGCTGAAACATGGGGCAGCTCTTTATTTACTGTTATTAGAATCAGTTTAATATGTTAATGGATTTACTGTTCCATCCAAGTTTTTGGTCTTTCTTAGAGCCAGTCGATAATTCATCCCAGACTCGGAAACCAAGTAATGACTTGCTATTTCACATATTAGACAAGGCGGGACGCTCAGCTAGGGATTGTCTCCATTCTCTGGATAAAGCAGTGTGTTGTTTTGTAAGGGGAAATTGCCACTCAATGTAATGATTTTCCTAGCCAAATAATGCATCGAACTGTCACCAAAACACGCCAGACAAGAGTATTATAAAAATTTCCCCAGGGAGGGTTACGGCCTCTCAGTCTTTAGTTTGGATACTGATTCATTACATTTGGCGTACGGGATAATATACATGACGATGCAATTATGTTGTGAGCAACATCACAATCAGTTGGTGTCGAAACAGCAGACTGTACTGCCATAAGACTATACAGCAGCTCGAATGTTGGATAATGTAAGGCGATTCAAACTAACTACTTGGCGCATGTAATGACGTGATTTGGAGGTTTTTGGTCCTCGCACCTGTGACGACATCGGCTGTGATCTTATGGAGGGGAATTTATCGCCTCTCTCTTCTGAGATAGAGGTGATATGTTATTTCGAAAAGTCCGTAAGCACCTGCAAGACTACACACGGCTTCACAATCCATGAGAATCCGCAAGTAATGAAGGGCTTTATTGTAGTATTCTCGGAATATAGTGAGATGTGCACGTTCTTGGATGACAGAAAGATGAACACAATTTGTTAAGGAATGTCGCAGAAAGCAGCAACTTGTTAAACCGAGAAATGGTTGGTGGATATTGAAATACGTGTTAAAGAAACGTGTTCTGGAAATTTGTATTGAATTTACGAGATCAGTGTTTGTGCAGCCATACTGAACCTTCGACTTCTTCTAAACCAGACAATAATTCTAGTTTAATTTCAAACAATGATCAAGGTAATGATGCGAACCTTTAATGTTATGTCTGCAAACGAAACAATTCTACTTGTTACATAGTGCAATGATCAGAAAATTGTAGGTTAGCAGGATGGAACTCCGTCGACTTCTTTACATACGATCTTAACCTCAATATATAATCGAGAAACTTCACGCTCAAGGTGAAGCTAATTTGTTAGGTACACCCTTGAATAGCAGCGTGACTGATAGACGATGACGTCGCCGTGAAGCCCCCAGCACCTGCTGTGGTTTCCCGATTCACGGAGATTTCACTCTTAGACCGGAAACTGTCAGCGTGAAGATACGAGCATCTTCACGCCTCACTTCTCTGGCACACTCGTACGAAGGGCAAAATCTACCAACACTTTTATCCTTCACGAATTCGGATGTTTTTTAACACCTGTGCTTAACATCCTTGTATTCTGAGCCCCCCAGTGCCTCCCTGAAAGCATATATATTCAACATCAAGAGATGGTTCGGTGATTAAGGACTGAACGTTATCAACAACAACAATTCCTACATGGGAAAAGAATATTTTAACGAAATTCTCGCTAAAATTAATAAAAGAATAAATTAGAAAATGTCTTTCTATTCGCTGTTCAGAACACATATGTTGTACTCTCAACACCTCCCCCCCACCCTCTGTTTGGTATACTTGTGAATCATGCTTTTTACCGTAAGAGAAGAATATTAAATGTGCTTGCATTCTCAAGTAAACATTATGACGTGGCCCATTCCTTCGGAACCCATTTTAAGCTCGTGAAAATTGTCTCCCTCCTTAATAACAGAACCGTAAAAAAAGCATTTATTTAATGCATGTTATTCCTTGAGATCTGTGTTCTCAATACTAGCTCTAGCGTATCTCTATCGTCATGTGTTCTTTGCTTTTTGTGCATTAAATTTCATTTCCCATTTACAAACGTGTTCACAAACTACTGTCAGAATGAACCGCTTTGTATTTGTGCAAGGGCACAGTGAAAACGAAACATTGAAGACAACAAATGACTTCCTTCAGATATAAGATTTTACTGTCTTTTGCAGTCGGGGGCCGATGTACTGCCTGGTGACAGAGCTGGCCAGTGATGGTGACTTGTCCACGTACATCAAGTACCATAAATGAGAAAGCGGCTCGACGTTTCGGATGACAACTTATCTTGCGCAAACATGGAGTCGTCGACCGGTGAGTACATCCGTTTGATAGTGGGTTAAAGCCTGTATGTAAATTCAAAATCAGTAGTCTATAATACAGAAAAGGATTCTTGTATAATCATTTCGCTTTCAGATTGATATCATCAGCACATAGTCAACATTCAGTCAGCAAATGCACATATGTGCGAAATATATTTAAATAAATTTGTTGTAATAAAGTTAAATTTTCTTTAATGGGGAGCGTAATATTTGCAGTTGATGTGACCGGCTTGTGAAATACGTGTATGATCTTTGTGCGAGTATTATCAATACAGAGTGGTTTATAATCGAGTGGAAACATTTGTGGCTTAAAAACAAGTCAAAAACGGTTTCTTATATGTTTGAGCGTCGATGTTACACAAATACTAAAGTGGAAAGAAGCACTATTTGACTTAATTTGCCTCAATTCTCTTGATAATAACTTATTTCAGATATATATATATATATATATATATATATATATATATATGCATTCTTGCAAACCGTTAGAAGTATCATCACACCCGCTTACTTACACGTGTCATCTCCAAAATTACCTCTCAGATTTTAATGAAATTTGATATTGGGCGAAGTTAATTTTGGCCTAGACTATCTCTTTCATTTATAACTACTATTTGAATCGCAAGTTCAACTTCATAAAATTTCTGACAAATGCTTTTCTCGTTATAGTAAACCTACGCAACGTTTGAATAAATATTTTTCAGCGTGATAAATAAGTTACAAAATACAATAGATACGGAAATTATTCTCCCCTTTGCCATTGTTTTGACTAACACATCTGTTCTCGTGAAATCTCATTTTTATACCAGCTTTTAAAGCCATGTAACAATGCGAAAACAAATACGTCTCTACTAAGTGACATGTATTTAGGAAGAGAAGTGAAAATCTTGTTTTTAATATTGCAGTAATTTAAATGTGAGAGTAAGTAGCTTATTTTAAAACATCCTTTACAAATCTTAACAACAAACTACTAAATTAACTTTTCTGACAATTCAGAGTATTATATGCATCTGTTAAAGGGCAGAAGAGGGCGCAGAACGCATTGTTCTTTAGAGTAATTAGAAGAGATCAACGTGTCGTAAGAAATAAAACGCTGAAAATATGAGAGGTGGGGAAAAAATGAACTACAACATGGAGCGAAATTAGGCAACGGGAAAATTAAGATAAAACGTATAGGCCATATAGGTTTAATACGTAATCGTACAGACGTACAAAATTGCGCCCTGTAACGTGGTTTTTGTGATAGCGACTTTGCCGTTTACCACTTAAACCAGTGTGTACCGAATAATGTTCAATTAAAATTCTATTCTCTTAGTGTATCGTACCATTTCAGATCCCCTGTAAAGGAAATGGTCCTCGTCGATTTGTTTTACACTCCTGTATTATAGTCAATCCTATAATTTTTATTGGAAAATATGGGTAATTCTGTAGCACGCTTTAAAGAAAAATGACCACGAAGATACTTCTTATCTGTATCAATTCTGAAGAAGTGCTTATCTGGACGCTTTTAGGGTTGCGTTTAAATTTTTACTGGTAGGATATCCTTCTGTTCTTCGCAAATATTTTGTGCCTGGTGGAAGGATGATAACGCGCTTAAGTCGTTTCAGATAATTTATGAGGTGGATTTAGCTTATGCAAGTAGTCTCGGTGATACGACCATGTGTGTGTTTAGTGATAGCAGGATCAGATTCATTCGTTAACAGAATTGGCTAGCGCCGGTCTACTAATTCGATCAATATGTTACATGTACTAATTGCAGATATTTCTCAGTAAATGTTTAAACATTATTCATACCATAAACTCGGTGCATATACCAGATATACTATACCAAGTACAGCAATTTGCTGATTCGTTGAAAATGTTAAATTCGTGGAAGAGCAGTTCTAGTTAGATAAAATAAACTATAAAACACTGCTATTTATGTAACACTGTATTTATGAAACATTAAATACACATGTACAGAACAATTCACTTTTGTGTAGTTCTGTTATCAGCCCCAGAGTCGATCTCGATGTTATGGCAAAGACAGAAATTATGTCCTGCCGGGAATTGAACTCTGGTCCCTTATCGAGTGGCCTAGGTACCGGTGTTATTGTACTCTATTTTTTTTGGCGGGAAAGGGTTTAAAACTTTAAGGTACCTGCCCGCATGTAGTCCCAAGGTTAAGAATTTTGATCTAGTAAACTACCTTAAAACAAATTACAGTTGCATGCTCTCAAGTGCTTTGTAGGAAGCGTGTAACTTCTATTAATATATATTTCTGGGGAAAATACCAAATTATTAGTTTTGTGCAACTAAGTATTGTATATAACGACTTCACCGAGAGCGTACCACGAGGATAGCATCAATTCATATCAAGAAATTAAATTGTTTTCTGGTTTAAATTGATTAATTTTAGAGTACGTAAATTCGACCATGTATCCGGGCATCAAGCCATGGAAATGTAAAGGACTGTGCTGGTATAGCTCGAGACATTCTAAACCTCTACATCATATCACACTTATTCGTCAGCTTTACGTTTCCCGCGGCATTACCTCCGGTACACAGTGAGTATGAGACTGGGTGAGACTTTTGAGTCGGTCAGACCGTGGCGACGAGGTGACAAATTCTGAACCTGCCGGGAACCGAACTCCGACAGACCAGCCCCCACTACCTCAGTCTATTCTATTACACTAGTAAACCCTGAAAGTCAGTGAAGTTGTGAGATTTCTGAGGAACACGCAAGAATAATGTTTGAGTAAATGTCCAGTATTGAACAGTCTTAAATGAAGCCAGTTAACTTGATTATTCTCAGTTACATGAACGACAGCGAGGAACCAGTTGTGACAAGTATGATAATGTTCCTGAGGCAAACACTTGTGAGGGGAAATCGGGAAACTTGCACTGGGGGCTTCAGGCTCTGCAGTAAGGGCTGTCGGAGCTTCCAGGAAGATAGTCGTAATCCTTCAAAGAGGATTTTCTGACTCGGTCGACCGTGGCATGTTTTCAAGTTTTTCCACTACATAATCGCTCTTTGCCACTACATTATTAAATAAATACAACTTTCCCCTCCCAGTGAAATAATTCCGTGACTTAGTCGCCCTTTCTGAGGGAAGAACAGAAACTGAGGGGACATGAAGTAAAGAGGGGGTTTGTATTGTTTATATCCTCGATCTATTTCTGTGCTGCCAACATCGCTTTTTAAGCAAACAAAATTTGTCTTCCGTCTTGCACTAAAGTATAATCTTATAGACCAGACGCAGTTTGTGATAGGCAATGGTTAATATCTCACAGATGATGACTTTAATCGGTAAGTGTAGAACTGCGCGAGTCCTGCAGTAGAAATTCGAGTCGAAATTCTGGAAGTCGGTCGATCGATCGAGTGTTTGGTACAGGGCTCTAGTTCGGAAGTAATTGATGCAGGAAAGATAACTTGGAGATAAGCGCTTTCGATCTGTAGCAAGCAGATTGTCACCATGGTGATACGACGACGTCACCAGACATGTGCATTATACCCTGGAAGAATTAAGCCTTGAACGAGCGTCTTTACAAATCAGTTTAGACGACTTTCTAAAATTGTATATGTATTGTTTTGAGAAGTGTGTAATTCATATTTTGTTATACTGCATTCGTAGAGCATACATGCTCCTGTAATTGGAGATCTTATGTCTGTTAGCGATAAATATATAAATAAAATGAACAGAAAGGCTGTGTGCGTCGTCACCGATTCTCATCTCAGGACTCGTTGTTGGTTTGTGGGTCTTACCTGCCTCTCCATATGTTGCATCTCCGAAGCTACCACGTTTTGATTTACATTTTGGATGGGGGATTAGACTGAAATTCACCCATATACTTTGACTCTGATTCGGATAGAAAGCCTTCTGTTCACGAAGCTGAAATCTATCTTACCGATTTCCCTTGAAATGATTCATTGCACTGTCCATGGGCAACGAAAGACCATTCATTCGACCATAGCACGGTTTATAAACTTAGTCATAAGTCTACATAGTATTAAATACACACATCACGAGATTTATTCGAAACTTTTTTAAATATAGAATATTTGATGAAATATTGATTTGTAACACTTATTTGAAACTTTTACGTTGCTGTGCATATTTAATAGTGTACAAGGAATAATTTCTGGCTATGTAAATCAAATACGTAGGTAAATAGTGTTATTAGCTTTGAGCCAAGCTATTTTTATCCTCATTAAATATAATAGCAAGGTATGAAAAAGAGCACAGAGCCCGTTTGGAAAACCGGATCACACTTTCCCTCTGCCGCGCTGGTTGTTACGCAATGATCGGTTATTCCGAGGTAAGGCACTTCGCCTCTTCCGTTCGTTTTCTAAGGAAAACACCAGTGAACATTTATTCTCGAAAGAAAAGCCACGCTTAAATTCTGCACCAGTGAACAACAGTCACTCGCTGAAACTGAGTCCCCTAGTGCCCCTTGCATGCCTGCGTGTACTTCCTGCTGTCAAGTTAGTCGACGCGTGTATGCACATTTTCTGACGACGTGTTTCTCACATGATCCCAGAGGTCTGTGGGCATTCTAATGTTGAAACAGGAAATTCTAAGGCGAACTGACTAGCTCTAGCTAGGCCCTAACGAACTTAAATGCAGTGAACCATCTCTGTGTATAATTTTCGCCAGTACGGACTCTGTTTTGCGGGATACGTTCATATCAGAGTTTCGTATCGTTGTCTTGTTAGTTCGTATCATATGAAACGTGTTCCATATGGAATTTGTAACTACGCTTGTAGTCTACGTTCATACGATTTTAACACGTCTGTGTGCGATATGTCATTATTTATCGCCGTCAGACCAACAGCTAAATATTTATTTCTCGTATTTCTCTGTGTTTTACATTCTACGGAAAATTGCATTAAAAGTTTCGTATACTCTTATAAGATCTTATATCGACAAAATCCCATGATAGAGTTACCTGTGACACATCATAGGCAGCCAAATTACTATCCTTTTCTGTCAAATACAACTTGTTACAGCATAATCATCAATATTGACGATTACGTGTCGCGGTTATCTACTACATGACATCGTCAGACCTTCTTGTAAACATAACACACATGTATTAGGATGTGCACCTCTTACGTAACTTAACATATGGTAATTACATAAAATGTAATAAAAGACTAAACTTGTGTTGAGATTTCATGTTATATAAATCTATCGCAGGGCCTCTGCGAACACAGTACTGGACATTAAAGACGCGAACAAACGTCCTGTAATGGGTTTCGAACCCTCATAGTATTCGAGTGACCAAGACGTACGCCGGGGATGTCGAATTAATTTGCGAGATAGGTAAAGCCCCAAGAGTTTTAGGAAATATAACTCGTCTATGGGGTGGAAATTCCTTCAAATAAAGCCTGTTCCCACAGACTGGGGGTTTTGGGAATATTACACAAGCTCTGAGCACTGGACCGGCTGTCATGGCTATCATATTCCGGTATAACTATGATCATACTGTCATTAATTGAAGTTGCATCGCGTAATCGCCATTTTGTTAGCTGATATTTATGCGAACATATCACGAATAAATATATGTTGTAAGAAGAGTCTTGCAAGTTTTGACGGCCCTAGTCTGCGTAGTGTCCACCTTAACAGTTTATTAGCCTTGCTTTTAATCATTTAAAATAGTTGTTTAACACTTTACGAGTTACGATGTGGATACCTTACTCAGAAGCACCCGTTCTCCTTGCTTAGAGGTCTGTAATGTTTGACAGTACCAGAGCTGCTTCGTGTTCTATTAAAGTAGCTGTACTATGGAAATAATTACACAAAGGATTAGGTGGAATTGCAAGTTCAAATAGAACCTTGTGGTCTGTGTGGCATATTGTATTTTCTATCGGAAATTGACATGAGAACTGTAAAATAGGAAACGGCTTATAAAGTCATCATAGACGTAAACAGTGCTGACCGAATGGAAGTGCGTGAAGCTTAGAGTGAAATGTTATCCTTCATATGTTAATTTAAATTGACGTTTCTGGTACCGCAGCGGAAGATTATAAAAGGAGTGCTGAATCGTGAAGAGGCATACACGACTCCTCACTTTAAATGGAGGCCTGTTTTTTTTTATTTCGTTCGTAACAACCTCTTTAGTCGCTGTACTCAATTTAATTACATGTAGGCTTATTCATACGAAATGTTGCGTTAATTGTTAATGGGCTGTGTTTTATTTGTGGCTTCTTAGACGTTCTTAATATGTAATGTTTCATTTTAATTTTCGTACCATGAGACGTCTTTGCAAGTCAGTTATCCTGCAGGATGTACAACAGCTTTTAAAACAGTTTTTAAATTGATTGACCTGATGATGGTGTAATACACCGAAACATGTCGTCAAATGTGAAATGTATCAAGATCTAACTCTAAAAAATGTTGTAATTTTATGTAATTTTAAGTAAATTTTAACAACATTTTAAGTTTGTGTATGGACGGTGAATGAATTATTATATTGATTAAACACAAACATGACGCAGTTAAGATATAAATCCCATAAGAAGTATGTCCTTACAACTATTTTTATTTGGCTCAAATTCACGTAGCGAAACGAAGTGGAACAAAATTACAGAAAATTCATAAGATGTATTGTGGCATAGTCTGTCAGCAGGCTGAGGTCGCCTCGTAAGCGCTGTACGACCGGACAGTTGTCAAGCTTAGTTCTTACGCAAGCCAATTTAGATGAGTATTGGACGGCATTAATGTTTCGATTTTAGACGAGTCTGTTAATATGCTCCTGTTAGTTGGTGCCGTACACGTCGATTCTCGAAAGCATTGTCAGAGTGCTGACAGACTAATTCAGGCACGGTATTACGTATCTCAGCAGTTTTGTATTCTGATATTTGTCTGTACAAAATGCAAATTATACTATGAGAGACAGTCGTGTACCACGTCCAACCCAGAGCACAATGTTAATAAACTTCTAGGCGTCGTTTATATATATTCGTTTATCCATTCCTCACCTGTATCTTATTGAATAGTGTTCCTCAGGGGCACAGTCTGAGTCGAGTCACTGGCTATTATGGCATGAAGCCTGTCATTGTTTCCTACATTCGAGGAACGGAATTGTACCTCGAGACAATCGCGACAGATTTCTCCTCAATATTTCCTCTTATCTCATTCAAAGTAAATTAAATTTACTGTTATGCAGAGCGATTCAACAAAAGAAATGTTGTAACCTACATTATGCCTTTGTTTAAACATCTTACCAACTCTGCTGCAGTAGTTTAAACTATGAAGTTCCTCTTTATATAGTTTATTTCTGCCTTCTTCCAAGCTGTAATTAATAAAACTTTCTACTTTAAATTTGTACTTGTTTCAGTCGCGTGTAGCGCTGATGACACATCTGGGAGTAATTGAAATTACACAGCTGAGGGAACACTTTACGTTTACTCCCTGTAGAGTTAACAGTATTTGCGACAGGACTGCCTCGTGTTAACTCGAAATATCCTTTCGCGGCATTTAATGCGTCACCAGTATGAATACCTTCTTTTTTTCTATAGGTCAGTGGACTTTATTTGCCCTGTAGATTAAGATTCTCGATCCATGAATACTGTTGAACCAACTGTTGTAATGTTGAACCAAATTAGAGAACACTAAGTATTTTTAACTACCGTCTGTGTTACAGTGGGAGACGTAACTTAAAGGGAGCATTGATGTACAATGTAAATGGCACTGAGGTATGTTACAGTGAATGCGACCACCTCTGGAGATAATAGGCTAAGCACACAGTCACACTTTGCAGTTCCATTACTGTGATGCTTGTTGAACATGCATACCGCCTTTCTGGGAATTTCTCTTACCGACAAAGTTAATTTATTTCCTTGAGATTTTATTACCGCTCCTTTTTTATATAATTACTTACATGCCCCATTTCCTCCGTTGAGGAAATTACATTTTAAAACAAGCAGTTTTCACGGTCATGCAGTGGCGGATTTAAGGTTGCAAATTGTTGTTGGAAAACAGAGCTGGTTCTCCTAATCACAGAATAGAACATATAATATAATTTTAATTTGTCTCGTGGCGAACAGGGAATAAGCACATATTTACACAGCGCGTAAGCTAATAGGAATTTTTGTTGTATCGTTTTCTGTGATTTATTCCGCCTTTTAATTTAAATTTGACTTTTCACTTTGCTGTTTCCTACTTTGTAACATACCTCTTTGTTAATATTACCAACACGACAGTGCGAACTTGTGATGTGACAGCGGCATTAGAAACATTTGGTGCAACAACTGAAACGCGGCTTACTCATCGCCCTGATGATGGATGCAGCAAGTACCTCTGAAACGTCGGTAAACTTCTAATAGACTGCACAGCGCAACAATCCATAAGACAGCCATGTTCATACTCGCCGTCATGCGAACCCGACATCTCACGCTGTAAAAGTGGCTTGGTAATTAGTCTCGGCCGTTTTCTCCCAAATCATTCCCAGCTGTTCGGCGGTATGACTGCACTAACGCCACTAAGTACTCTTGTGGCGAATCTCTCTATCTGCTCCCTTATCTACCAGAAATCGAGTCAACTCCACAACAGAGTTGCAATTTGAATTAAAGAAACAATGTAGGAGCTGTAGTGTTACCATAAGCTGTCTCTGTAAGAGTGGGATACAAGGGGGCACCGTAATAAATTGCAAGTCATTATGTACATCTGGCACGTGGATCGAAACACGTGACCGAGTTTAGTTGCACAGTCCACAGAGCCACTCAGTCGAATGGGGCGCTGCACGGATTATTGATGACAAATGTACAGTGTGTATGGATCGTTTTAAAGGGGATGTGTTCAAGCACGTCATCCCATGTTGTTGGAATTTCAGTACAGTATCAGCGTTCCCCGAAGTGGAAGCATTGATTTATAGGGATCCATGAAGCCTATTTTGAGAGGTTAATCACCTAATTATAATACATATAAATTAACAAACAAAATGCAATCGTAGTTTTAAACGTAAAATTGAATAATAAAAGTTCTTCGTAAACCTTTTAGGGCTCATTACTAATGATGTTTCGACGTTGCTAAATTACGTTTTGTCATTTTCAAGGGTTAGAGGCCTCAAACGGTTTATTGGCATTGAGGGAGTCTTAGATTAAGGAGTTTTGGAATCACGGTTCCATACCATCAACTCTCAGAGCAGGAGACATTGATTCGCGCGTTATTAAATAGCATAGGATCGAAGAAAGATTGCCGACTAGTTACACGATCTCTTAAACAGAACATGTTCGTATAACGAGTCCTTCCTAACAAAGATCTCGGTTAAACCTTCGCCGTCCAAACAAAGTGGCAGCCTTGAAAATTGGATCCCGTTCAACTTCCAAAGGAAATAATTTTGTTTTCTGTTTAATCTGCTGCAGTTGGCACAATTGCCGTTCGCGGGGTTTGAACCGAAGAACTTCGGAACGTGAGTCATGCGTTGTGCTGTCGTATAGTTGACCCGCTGTGTGTGTATTTCGGTCCTGTGCGTGCGTGCAGCGACTGGCGAAACAGATTAGCTGATAACCGAGGATTGTGAAACGCTGTGATGAAGGAGGGCACATTCTACCTGTTGCATTAATTTTCCTGCCTGTGTATTTGCGTCATACTTCTGGGAAATTATAACATGTAATCAAGATGCTAACAGTGATGGATTTGCTCGCAGTCACGTGCGTTCGACATTATATTCACTGAAATGAAAATTTGCAGGCACTTTAGTTATTATTCGTCCGAATATTTGTTTCTTTAGCCTTGCATTTCTATTACCACAGGACGACAAAATGTTTTAAAATTATTATGAGTCGTCTGAAAGGTAGAATAGGAGAAGCCGGGGACGATTTATGACCAAAACCTTCCTATGTAACCTCTGTTTAAACGTTTAAGGCCGCAGTAAACTCCTCTAAGACTGACCAAATTGGACTTAATTGGTTTCACAGTAACTGGAATCAGAAGAGAAGCCTCAGGGTAAGGATAATTTCTCCCTTGCCTAAGCTGGATATTAGTACAAATTAGACACTAAAAGCAGTTAAAATGTTGTGCATTCATTTAACAATTCAACACATTGATGCCATTAATTTTGTGACTTTTGAGTACTTTTCTTAACGTTTTAGATACATAACACGCGGTTTAGTAAATGTTTAAATACATACTGTAGAAGATCTTGTTTAAACTCCTGGTCAAACAAGAAATCTCAGTAGATCTTGTAGATGCAATCTTTATCAGTAAGTTTTATCAGGCTGTTGTGAGAATTATAAAAATTGCCCACACAAGCGTCTTTTTATGCACTTTCTCATTAATTCCCATCTACGAGGTGCGATCGGAAGGTTTCAAGACTGCGCGTATAAAAACCCGTACACTTATCTCAGGTATTAAATTCATCCATCACCCTCGAAGTAGTTCCCCTGGGAGTGAACACAACGATCCCAGCGCCGCTGCCAAGCCTGGAAGCATCCCTGGAAATCTTTCTTTGTCAGCCTTCCAGGCTTGGCAGCGGCGCTGGGATCGTTGTGTTCACTCCCAGGGGAACTACTTCGAGGGTGATGGATGAATTTAATACCTGAGATAAGTGTACGGGTTTTTATACGCGCAGTCTTGAAACTTTCCGATCGCACCTCGTATATGCCATCAGCATACAGAAATCCATTTAGTTAAACAACGCCTATTGAAATAATTTGACGATTTCTTCTATCGTCGAAGGCGAGGCATGCAGAATAAGTTAATTCGTGTTATAGTCAGAATTTAACGGGAGAACACGCCGACTTATATCAAACTCTTTAATGCCGCAGGTGAGTCCTTTTGTAGTCATTCTTAATGCGACTGGAGGAACTAAGTTAGCGGAGTCCATCCGTTGTCTAACGATTACCATTTCCGGCAATTTGAGAAGATAGCTTAATTACTTTAACTCCTCCTTCACTAATTTAATTCCAAATGGATAAACGTTCAATGTTATATTAATATGACTACCGTAGAAGCTCAGCCACTATAGTGACTAACTACGGGCTGAAAGACTGGAGTTCGACCTCCGACGGGGGCAGAGGATTTTTCCTCTAGCCTCTGCGTCCAGACCGGATCTGGGGTCCACCCAGCCTCCTCTACAATGGGTACCGGGGGTAAAGCCGGCCGGGGCGTGATGCTGACCACTGACCCCCATCTAGAATGCGTAGGAGCTTACCTCACCCCCCAAACGACCTACATGACGTGTACCGGAACTGCTTTACTTTTACCGTAGAACACGTTGGATTGAGCACTGCAGTCCGGAAGTGTTGCACGACGTTGCTTTCTGGTATTCGAGTAACAATTCCATCGCATTCGACACTGCTACTTCTCCCAGCTGTCAAATGTCACTGACTTTAAAACATACTACTGTCTTTAATTCGTCTTAACACGAATTAGAGCAGTCAAAATATGGAAGGGCAGCGCTTCTGACAGTAACATCGTTAGTTGAACTGGACGCGTATGGCCGAGGCCGACAGACGCAGGTGTACCATCATAGAAAGGTATCGCCTCTCACGGCTTCAGTATCCCGTAGTCAGTCTCATAACTATGAAATACTGTAATGTTTAGCGGCTTGCCTTAACACAACGTCAGCGTGCCATTACTGCACGATACTGCTCCGAATACCTTGTATCAGGTTAATCTGACCTGCAGTGACCTCATAGTACACAGTGGGAACCTGGTGATGCCTTCTCTAAATCTGCCCCAGTCTACACGCAAACAGTGATTTGATTCACGCTGTGGTAAAATGTAATTCCTTTCGCCTTCGCCCGAAGAAGTGAAACGAACTGATATATGATGATTATGAGGAGGTGTGGTCTTCTCAAATAATTGAATTGGCAACCAAATAACGGTCTTCTACCCTTGTCTCCCTACGTGGATGGATTGTAACCTTCTAACACACTGCAAAAATAGACGGTGGAAGGAAGAGATGGGTGGACATTTGAGCCTCGAACAAAAATGCAAGAGAAGAAGCGGGAACACTGACTTGTTGGCTGACAGTATCTTTCTCCTGACAGTGTCAGCAGCCGCAAATCTTCATCCTCTACCGATTTCCCACCCCTTGGTGCTGTTTGGTTCCAGAAACTAATTGGGTTTGATGTGAGGGCTCTGCTTCGCTCTCTTTCTGACAGGGGTTCAGGGTTCGTGTCGGAGGAAATTGGATTTGGAAGTGAATTCGAGGAACCCCATTCGCCAGGCGTGAGGTTGCAGTGCGACCCTCTGAGTGACACGAAATGATCAACTCCTACGACGTTTGGCCCATCGCCCGATTGGCGCTTAAAGAACTTCATTGATGAGAATAAGAGAGCAAGTAAGTGTCATGTTTGCGTTCTAAATGTGGATTTAGTCTTCATCCTGCCCGAGGTAACCGTGTGATTAATGAATGGCAATATATTTTTCCTTACCATGCATTGGAAGGTGGGAAATCGATAAATCATGCCTACGGCAAAGATCTGTTCCCGTGACAGGTGTTTTATGGGACTCAATCCATAATCTTTTAAAGTTTTGCAAAGAGACACCGGGAGCCGGGAGCAGTGTTTTACTGGCATAGCGTTCTCCCTAACCTTTCAAAATTGTCGACGGAGTTCTGAAGGCCCTTGAGCTGAGCTTCAAAGAGAGGCTATACCATTAACTTTAAAAAGGCTTTAAGCGCGGCAGTTTTTTCTTTTTCTTTAAGATATTAGCAGAGCGTGTGATATGTGAAAAGCTTTTGTACGACTAACTGATAAGGACACCATCAGGCTTCTGAAGAAGTTCTGAAATATGTTTTCATTCAGACGTGTAACTTAATAGACTGTGCACACGTTGAGGTCTGGAGATCAAAGCAAGCAGTAATGAATGGGTGACATAATAGTCCCTTTCTTGTTATTACTGCACGATATTTATATATGTGAAGTAAATGTGATACTAAATATTATATTATTATTCAGATAAAACTTAGTCGTTGTTGTTATTATGCTACCAAGGATATTGATGAATGCTGTGTGAATTAACGGATTCATTTGAAGTTTGTTTTAGGGTACCTGTTACCGGTGTCAATAAAATTTATTCTAGTTTAAAGACTCTGCCAAGCTTAATGAGGCGCATGAGGCGAAATTCTCCTTCGGAGTGGTCGCTGATTAGTTGATTAAGAAATTCCTCACATTTTACGAAACGTGAAGGTTCATCGCCATGCTCACAGTAGCCCCTATCCAGATGAACCCACTTCACACTTCTTCAATGTCCATTTTAATAGTCTCCTCCCATCCACCCGTAGATCCCCCCTGTTGACTGTCCTTTCAGGTTTAACCAGTCAAATTTCGTGCCCTCCTCTTTCCTTCCATCACTTGAATGTCTAAACTGTATTCATTTTTCCGGTTGTCGTAAACTTTAATGTATCCCTCTGTCCGTATCGCTTTCCTCCATATTATTTTTCCGAATTTCCCCAATTCCACCATCAGTAATATTAGTAAAATTCGGTTCTAATGAGTTAATTTATATCAGTTAGCTGAAATTTATACGTACTCTGTATCTAATACCCTATATTTGTAGGTGCAAATAAAAAGTTGTAGTTAATGAAGTAGAAACCCTAGTACAGACACACAAGAGAGGCACTTGGAACAATGGAAGTGGGTTTTAGTGGGTGCCGGACTCACAAGAAGTTCACTTCAATTTCACGAAATGCATTCTTAACATTTGCAGAGGAGAACGGAAAATAATTTATAATCATTCTGGCACGGTAAAGCCAAAACATTGGAGCGGTGATCCTAACCATTAATTTTCGAATCAAAAGTAATGAAAACGCCCTTCTGCAGCTGGCATGGAGTACGGTCACCATCCCTCTGTAATAAAATCACTGCTTCCGTCCTAGTCCATACGTGAGTTGAATTGGGTGGGGATGTCATGGACCCGGAACCGTGCCTGTAGGGTGCAGGAAAGTTTTCTTCCGTACAGAGAGAATTCTGTCTTCCGTTCAAGATTTTTTAAAGTTTTATCGAGATAGAATCGAAAACTGGAATTATGTTTTACGCTAAATGACGTTTCCATGGAACAATGCCGAGCAACTCTAAGACAAAGTGAATCTTTAGTCAAAATTTTATCATTAACTTCTCTTATTGTAGAAACACTTGATTGAAGACTTCAGTGAATAAATACGAATATTACAGTATTATTTTCGTCTGGATTTTTTTGTTTACTTCAAAAATATTTCATTTGTTAAAACAGTTTTTGTCAAATGAAATTTTCACTTGTGAAATCTCTTCCACATACAAAGAATTTTGACGAATTTATGGCCGGAACACGGCTGGTAGGGACCTTGTGTGTGTGTGAGGGGGGAGGGGATACGCACACCTAATAATAATACGTGGATATTATGTTGTTGCAGTAATTTAATGAAATTTGGTCTGAAGTGTTTTGTTTTATGGAGAGGAAGGATAAAAGAAAAATATTAGAAACGTTACTGGTAGCGTGGTCGACTATCATAAAAATTACTAATGTTATCATAACGATAATAATGACAGTTCAGTTATTTATTTTAGTTATAATAAACGTAATCAAATAACAATAATAAAATTGTAACTAAAGTTACATAATTGTGCTAGAAAGCACTCAATTCACTTTGCTGGTTCCGTTCTTCATACAAATGTTTTTATTTGAGATACAATGAAATGTCTATTACGGCTACCTATGGGCATAAGTTATGAAGAAACTTTATGTCGTGAGTGTAATGTGTATCAATAGAAAATCATTCTTCCTTAAGTGTCTCTAGACCTACAAGTCCAGAGTAAGATTTGTGTTCATTCCGAGAAGGAAGGTGTTCGCTATACCTGTGTGTCTGCATGTCTCCTCCCCCAAAACTAGGGTTCTCACTATTAATCAAGTTATCCGTCTGATTAAAAGATTAACTCGGTTCTTTAATAGCAGAATAATCTGTTATGAAGTATTACCTTGAGTCATTAATTTTCTGTCAGAGTAGAACATTTAGATAAAAACTCTTTCATAAATGTTGATTGTACAGTGCTTTGTTAGTATAACATGTGCAACAAAGATTGATTAGAGTAAGCATTGCTTACCTGATTGATTAAAAGCGTTTTGTAAATAAGAAATTTTGTTCCGTGAAGAAAGTGTGTGTCGAGTATTAAAACATTTGTTTCGTGTGAGGTGCCTTAGGCTTCGGAGATTTTGAGGCATAATTTTAGAAGCGAAGCGAAGATCATGTGGCGTATGTTAACAAGTCGAGAGGGGGGTGAAGGATAACAGGATGGAAAGGGAAATAAATATAACAGAAAGATACGAGCAGTTAAGTTCCAGTATGTGGCCATATGTTCGTCTACATAAATATATGATTAATTGCCTGTCGTAGCCATCAGTGATGTCATTATGCTACGTGTGTCATCGTTCTACTTGAGAAGGAGCCATCAGAAGTCGCGTATAAAGCCAAGGTTTATTCATTGTTTAACCTTAATAGTTATTATTACTTGTTCCTTTTTAGACAAAGAATTTATTGTGCTAATATCATCGGATCCCCGCGTATTGGTATCAGAATGTTCTACGCCGCTCCCGACGTACTTGTAATTTATCATCCACAGTCGTATTCATTCGGCAGTAATTGATGCACTTTAGAAACAGGGGTCAATTGAACCAAAAACAAAGAATCTGAGATGATAATGTTGCGTCATATTGTGATGATTATAATTGTTTAATTTTAACCGTCTAATCACAATAAAATATTTTATTAAGTATTAAAATATTATTACTACAATTAACATTTAATATTTAAAATATTTAAAATATATTAAAATATATTAAAATGATGCTCTTTCTATCGAAATGTTCGATTTACAATTAGAGCATCATCTTTTTCACGACATGTTTTTCAGCAAAATACAAAACGTAGAAATTAATAACCGATAGTAATGAAACGTTCCAAGTTCAACGCTATTAGTGCGTTCCAAACCGAGCAGTTCATTCCCACGATGAATAATTCAGGGTTGTTGACACTGAACATTGCTTCCCCACTACGTCTTAGGATTCCGACATTTTGTGAGGCGTTTCGTAGGAAATAAGTGCATAGTGCATTTGTATGCAACGCTCGTCAGATGTTCCGGTGCTGAAACAAGAGCATGCGATTTCCGAACAGTAGGCGGATGTCTGCTGTTGTATCGCTGACGTTGCTTCCGGTAGAGATAGTGCAATTCGCGAGTCAAATGTTTCTCGCGTTACCATTAAAAACACTGAAGCTCTTAAGTGACATGTCATCAAATGTAAATGTGACTTGAATGCTTTATGTGTGCGACTTGGTTTTTCTTCTTCATTTTTTACGTTCTCCTGTGAAGGGAAACTGACTTTTTACAGCTGTCATGAGCAGTGTACGGTATTGATTATCGGACTTCTTCCAGTGAAGACAGGAGACAGAGTTTCTTGATGGAGCATATCTACGGCATAAAAGTTGCTCTTCTAAGAGGTAACACAGAAGGTTTTGCATTTCTGTGTTTATTAGAATACTGAAAGTGCTGAACGTAGATATTGCTTCCAGAATTTAGCTGAGTTTCAACTTGAAGCTTCTCAAAGTGACATGATACCTTTGCATGACTGCTTAGACGCACGAATGACTTCAAAATTTCTGTCAAATGGCAAGAATATTGTCCTCAGCTCGAACACCATATTTTGTTCGTCTTTAATATGAGGTTTAGAATTTAAAGAAATTCTATTCTTAACTATTTATAATATATAGTATTGGTTAAGACACGTTTTTACGTGAAGATTTCTGTCTTCTGGGTTGTTGCGCTGTGTAGTCTGGTCGATGTTTACCAACGTTTCAGAGGTCACACTGCCTCCGTCATCAGGGCGATGAAACGTTGGTAAACCTCGACCAGACTACACAGCGCAACAACCCAGAAGACAGAAATCTTCATACTCACCGCTGTGAAAACCTCATCGCCCTGATGACGGAGGCAGTATGACCTCTGAAACGTTGGTTAGCATCGACCAGACTACACAGCGCAACAACCCAGAAGACAGAAATCTTCATACTCACCGCTGTGAAAACCTCAAATCTTACGTTTTTACTTCTAAGTGTACTCTATCTCGTTGGCGAGTTTCAAAACAAGTAATAATAAATATTGTGTTTGTTTGTTTCATAACTTAATTCTGTCATACCCAATCTTATTTTACACCTAACAAAAATTAAATTTTGGGTCTTGTGTTAAGGTAAATCAGAAACCTGTTTTATTTTCAGAAATTCTATGAAATGCTATTCTGATACACTGCTTTTCTATATGAACTATGACGATTCATCAATGAATCCAGTCGACACCCTCATATCTTATTTCTTTCTCAAAGCAGGGCAAAGGGTATAAAATGTTCAAATTAGCTCTGATATTAACAAAGGCATTTTCAACCCATGTCTCTATGTAGCCAAGTGATAAATGAGTTTTAAATACAGAACGTTGCAGTTATTACGAATCCAATCCTCTTCAATGTCACATTCGTTCAACAGAAAGTCATTACTGACACTCTTACTGTAACACGTGATGAACTAATGGAGATTGATTGGATCGTCTGAGAGGAGCGTAGTAAACTATTCACTTTCTCACCCTCCCTCTTCCCCATCTTCTGCTTTCTCCTCGCCCTCTTCTTACCTCCCGTTTTGTTCATTTAGTGCCCTGAATTTAGTAATGCATTACAAATAAAGCATTTTTGTGGAGTCGGTGTATTACGACAGCCAGCTACTGATGGCTTTGCTCGACGAATTTATTAACTTTGAATTCTCTTATCGATTTAGCAGTACAGGGTCATTTTCCTTCTCAGGCTCTGAGGTCTACCCACCCTTCAAACTAATGTGTTTACAGGGGCTGTTTCCCTGGAGATAACGCAGACCAAGCGTGAAGCTAAATACTCACCTCCGAGTCCAAAATACGTTTTATGGCTTGTATACTTAAGTACAAGGATTGCATTTGACGTTTAGCCTGCATACACTACAGGATCAAATATGTTTTTGTGTGTTCTCGACTCTCTAGCGTGAGCTGAATTTTTAAATATTATTTACGTGAACTTGAGTTTTAACCCCTTACGGCTGAAGCCAATAAACACTGAATTCATTTAAGATACATTGCCCTGATTATAAGCAGTGGGGCGAGTCTTAATAGACATGAAACAGGCACTTGTTAGCAGCCGTTTCCGGTGCTGACAAGCAGAGCACGACCCCGATAGAATTTTAAAGGCATCCTAATAGTAGTTGCAAGAATCATTTCTACTAAGTATCCGGCTATAAAGATCCTCTACGACTTTTATTACCTGTTCGAAATCGTGACACGATTCCGTAATATTATGCAAGTGGACAGACTTACACAGAATTTTGAAATGAATGTTTATATTATGTTTACGTTAATTAAGGTTAGACTTTAAATATTATTTATTGAACATTAGAATTTAATGTAGTAGGGTGATGTGTACAGTCCACGACTGTAATCTTGAGACTTGCAAGGAATGCAGGAAGTCCGTAGCGTCCTCCTTCACCCCACTTCCACGCCCCGCAAGTCTCAAGATTACAGTCGTAGACTGTACAATATCCATATGACTCGTTGGGCTCTTGTGAATTCAGTAATGACGCCTCGGATCCGTTAAAAGTCGGGGAAATTTCTTTAATTAGCTTCTAAAGGACTGGTCTCCGTAGAATTAGTTTGAAGCGCTTACATTGCTGACATCTGGTGGGCGCACATAGTAAGAACAATTTCAATTTGTGTGTGTTCATACAATCGTTATACTCTTGTAATAGGCTCACCTACATTTTATCCTTGAAATATTTTCGGAAGTGCTATTGTTAGACTTACATATATATTCATCCAGTTGTTTATAGTTAATTAACTGCATACAAGTCCTGGAGTTGCCGAGGAAAGCCATGCAAGGTTTTTTATCAACATTTATTGAAGCATAAAACAGCCCCTGTATAAAATTCCTTTCCTTGTTTTAAACTTTATTTACAAAATGTATTAATATAATGATACACTATAAGCTGTTCGAATATACAAATCTGTTAGTGTGATGAAATCAGGAAGGATGAGATGGCAGGAGTGTGCGGAATGCATGAGAGAATATGAAAAATACACAAAAATGTTTCTTTGAAAATCTGAATGGAAGTGTCCAGTTGAGATACCCGGGTGCAGGTGGGAGAATAATATTAAAGTGGATATGAATAAAATATGGTATGAGGTTGTGGAATAGATTCTGTCTATGGGCGGTTTCCTGTGAACCCGGAAATAAATCTTAATTTTCTATAAAAGGAAGGGAATTTTTTTTTAGCCCGGTGAGAGACTATCAGTTCCTCAAGAAAGACTTTGCTTCATGCAGGTAGTTCTTGTTACTAAGAATGCTCCCTTTCATTAATTTTTTTAAATGCCCCTGGAGTGACATGAGATGGATGGTATGGATGTAAGAGCCCCAAAATAAACCTCAGACGGATGAAGACGGCGGATTGATAAAGAAAGCTGAAAATGGAGCGTCTTAACCAGCATGTTTCTTTTGATGGTTGTGTAATCATGTCTTCTTCAGCTATTCACCTCACAGTACCAGTTAGTTCTGTGTCGGTCACACTTAACATGGAGGACTGAAGCTATGGAACCCATTCCGAGAAAAAACTGAAAAAACTAACAAAACTCGAGGCAGCGTTTTGTGTTCTTTTCATCTCCTTCGGATCTTTTTTCTTTTCAACATATACGTCTTGTCCTTTCTTTTTGTACGAGTATACTGTATCAAGCTACTCATAACAACAGAATGGAGGAATTGTTCAGGTGGACTGAAAATAGAATACAAAGTGGTCATTTACTCTCGTGTCTGGAAAAAAAGCTGAGAAGGATGTGATGCTCCCCGATCTGGTGCTACGGCAGCATACAAAATGAGAGGCCCGCAGCGGACGCCTCGGTGGCGTAGAAAGGTTGCAAGTTAAAGGTTTTCAGCTTACAGTTTTCGTCAAAAGCACTGAAGATACTCTGTTGCTATCTGATAGTCGAAGAAGGGCTTATTTTGCATTGCCTCAGTTATAATTGAATAAAACTGACCGACACTTAAAGCTTGTAATTTATAATTTATAATTTATTTTTGTAAATTATACCTTTTCTTAAAAGTAAGAGGCCATGTTGCATGCCCATACAAATTGACTGACAAAAATATTGTTTTGGTCATCCTTATATTATTCGCTTCGAGAAGTATAAAATGGACGGAATAAGCTTATTCTTTAAGTTGCTTTCTGTTTCTTACACGTGAGGAAAACTGCATTGTTTATTAGATTTTTAATAATAGTGTTTCATTAAAAATTTGTTTTCGAATTTAATTGTTCAGCTCACAGACATGGAAATGGGATTTTTTGTATTTCATTCTGTTACTGCAGCATTTTACTTCGTATTTCCATTCGCTTACATCTTATTCTCTTAATACAGGAATAGAAATGTGAGGAAAACGAGAAAGGAGACTAAAAATCCATACTTTCGCCACGTCTATATTATAGTCTGATTGAACGGTTATTGGCTAATTTGCGTGACGTGAAAATAAATCAATCACCCTTGCAGCCTCTGTGGTAAAAATGTCGTTAGAACCCAGATTCAAAGCGCCGCCAAGTGGAGGAATATCGAGTTCTTGAAAGCAAGGCTTTCGTGTTGTAAAAGAATATGGGCCCATGTTTTGTTACTTTGTCATGTACAGTCTAAGGCTGGAAGCACAGGTGATAGGCTCCTCTCATTTTCTTCATAGAATAGACTATTTTCGAATAATGGAAGGATATTCTAGCATCGCCTTCTTGCATTCCCTTTTAGGGAAATATCACAAAGCATACCGGGTAGTCGAGATGTATGGAAGCATGAAGTCAACGAAACTGTTGGACAATAAATATCTTTCCCTGTGACACATGGCAGTCCTTGAGATGCTTGTAATTATTCAGCTTATCGGTAAATTATCATTTAAGGAAGCTCAAGATTCATCATCATCTTCACAAAAGCCCGCCATTCGGCTTTCACCTGAGCCAGTTGAATGCATTTGCTGTCTTCGCTGAGTTCAGTGCATCATTATTATTTGCACCTAGACATGCATTTATGTGTGAATTCCTTGTTTCTTTATTCTGTACTCTATGGAATACCCATCCCAAACCTCCTGTTTAACACCCCCTATTATTCCAAAGTAAAAGTAACAGTATGTTGATATGAGTTACGTGCACATTTATACACGTTGAAAATGTCTTTGTGTTCATTTATTGAAGGGTGGCAGGATGATTGGGACTTGTAGCACGCATAGAATGGGCTAATTGTACACACATAATCTGGCCAGATTACTCCAGGGACGGAGACAACTTGGGAAACAGTCGTGAATGGAAGAACAATATTAAAATGAATCTGACTGATTGATGATGTGAAGATGTATATTGGATTAAAATGGCTCAGGATATCGCCCAGTGGTTGGCTGTTGTAAATATGGCAGTATGCCGTCAGGTTTCGTGAAAGTTGGAACTTCTCGGTATTTGCCAGTATATCACTATGTAGTCATCTAACATTTTTGTTCGCTGAACATTTTGTAAAACCGAAATATTATATTAAAACTGTCGCTAGCCACACAGCACTCTCAATATTAAGACCACAGATATAAATAAGTTGCACCAAAACCCTGTTATAAATATTTTAGAAGACACAGTCGTATACACATTTTTAACACTGCGAGCTCCAAACTTCGTACAAGAACTACGATTGGCTCCTAAGTTATAAGAACATTTAATGTTGTCTGTGAATATCGAATCCACAAATTACGGGTATGGGGAGGCATTGGTTAAGTCGAACATCCCGATATATTTACCCTTCTCTGAGTGTTTTCTCAGAGAAAGTAGGATGTGAACAAAACCAACTCGATAATTCAGAATGTTTCTTGGCACACAGTTTGAACTCGAAGGAGAAAGCGATATTTTTGTAATGAGAATATTTTTCGCTTTCTTCAAAAGTAAAATAAATTGGTGAGTGTGGCATTTTTTCTTCCTGTCTGAGCGGAGAATTGGCTGGACTTTCAAACAGAAGTACACATCTACTCAGGCACACAGCCGTTCTAGTACTCGGTATAGAAACATTGGCTGACACTCAAGTAGTTTTCTGTCTAGAGTTTAGTCTTCTTGTATTTTCAGAATTTCATAGTTTATATAGAATTCGTATAATTAGTCGGGTTGCAAGTAACACACTCATATTATCAAATATCACGCACATTTCTCCAGTATTGGGAACATGTTTTAGTAACTGGTGATGTGTTCAGGACAGCATTCAATATGACGTCACGGTTGCAAGGTTCAATGAATTCTCCGCTCAGACAGACAGTAGTTCTATCAATGTTCACTGTATGTCCTTCCACGTCGACATGTCAAATTCAGACTGGTTCATACCTTCAATAAGTCGAAATAAAATAACGTTCTGAGCGAAAGTCTGTTTGCATGAGTGGTAGCAAGGAAATGAAATGGGCTTTGGTATACAATTCCACGTTCACGTCACTTCAATGAAGTATCGATAGGCCCAGTTATCGATCCGCACTCAGGGAAACAGACACGTGTCTGGGGCGTTTTATACGCGGTTCTTTAAAAATCTACTGGATCGTGTACATGATTGTGACATGTAATTTGAAAATGGTGTGATGTTTTGTTACCGTAACAAGTTTAAGGTGTAGCGCTTATATGAAAACGAGTTTCAGGGAACACTATAGCCTATACGTCTTTTATATTTACCTTCTTTATTCATATATTTATTGTGTGTTCATTCTTATTGGTTAAAAATAGCTTGGGATTCATTAGGCCATGTGTGTTCATATTGTACCGAAACAGAATCCGTAAATTTCCCAATGTTTAGTGCCAATTTATTATATGAAAAGCTCGAAACTAAATCGTATGTAGCGTGACTGAATGTGGCTTCACAATCCCTGTCACCTTGACATGACTTTCGCCTATCAGAGACCTACGGTTCGGCAAGAAATCGCATGTAAATTTTATGACATATTCTAACGCGGAACTACTGAAATCTTTTTTTGGTGTTCTTGAAAAAGAAATTGCTGAATACGGGGTGTCCATCTTTCCTTCGGAATGTCGCTATGCAATTGTTACTCTGTAAATTTTCACGTTTATGTTTAAATCATAGTTAAGTTAATTAATTTCGGCTCTTCTGACACGTTACACGGCGCAAAGCATCACAGATTAATACGGGCATACATCGGTGTCTCGAGCGGAATTAGAACCGGTGATCGCAGTGTTTTAAGACCATTTAAGACATTAAGCTGCGCATATCGCTAGGATAATGCGACTGGCACATTAGACTAATAAACTTATAAAAATGTGATAAAATCATTGACTTGGGCGCATTATTCTGTTTCTTTGTTAATGTCGTCTAAATTTAATACCTAGGTTTCGCACAACAACCCTCATTTGTCTTGTTTTCCGAGAGGAGAGTTTCGCAGAAGAAGGAAGTAAATCACTTTTCATCATTTGTCATCAACAACAACAAGAACAAAGTTTGGACGTACACAATACATCACCAAGTACAGTAGGTTCCAAAATGTTCGAAACGACGCTGCCTGTGCTAGTTTTGATTCCCTGCCCCCCATCCAACTGGCTTCATGACACACAGATTGACTGTGGGAAAATGGGTGGCAGATTATGGGTGTGTGAAATGTTATGCTGCTATTGGACTCGGGATGTCACATTCTGGGTTTTTTTTCCCTTTTCAGAAGATGGCCAACAAATTTCGCGTTTTCATTGAACCCTAATTTGCATTTCTATGTTCTCAAGAGCTTCGACATTGACCCTATCTGCAGCCAGTTGAATCCAGTCCGCACTTTTACATCCTGCTTGTTTACAAACCATTATCATTGTATCCCACCTTATTCAAGATCTCCCAGGTAATATTTCCTTTTTTAGTTCTGCAGATATGCATTTCTCGCTTCTCGCGTGCGACATGTACATCCATTTCATTTGCTTGATTTGTTCACCCTACTAGACAGGGGCTTAGAATTTCTCTTCTACCCTCTACATCCAGACCGGTTCTCTGCCCGACTCAGCTCCCTGTCCAATAAGTATCGGAGGCCCTTTCCCCCGGGGTAAAGCACGGCCCTTCTAGGGCAGAGATCATGAATGAGCAGGAGCTAATACCGCTTTTCTCCCCAGTCGCCGCAATGGCGTGTAGCGAGACAAATTATCCGGAATTGCAAAAACTTCGTTTACGTTTTTAATAATACTTAAATGTAAGTGAAAACTTTGTAGGCGTATTTTCTCATTGTGTAGTTTTGCATCCTTGTGTTTCTTCAGCTCGTTTGAAATTCGATCTCTGTTCTTCCCATAGAATGAGAGACCACATTTCTCTCCCATGCAAAGCAACATAATTTTATAATACTGTATATTTTAATAATAATGACCTTAGATAAGAAACCGGGTGCACCGGGTATTGGTTGGGAAGCCTGAGGGGAAGAGACCGCTGGGGAGACGTAGACGTAGATGGGAGGATAATGTCAGGCGGGATCTATGGGAGATAGGAGTTGAAGGAGACTGGATTTTGTTGGCCCAGGACAGGGTCCGGTGGATGGCTTTGGATAATTCGGTGATGAACCTCGGGTTCGGTAAGCCATCTAGTTAGTTAGTTAGATAAGAAACGGGGGCATACAAGATTCTGAGCGTTTGAGGATTGGAGGAGTATAAAATCTATGAGGAATCAAGGCTGTGGGAAATGCAGAAGCCTGTACATAAGGTCTCTGTTATTTAAAATCATAATGCAACTTGAGTTGCTTCGGTTTTGCACAGAGCCATAATGTGTTTAGTTATTTTTGTCCTGTCTGTAGTTGCGTTGAAATGCTAGCGATCAGGATAGGGCGGAGTGAAAGTCGTCATTCCATTATACGACTTCCCAATTTGTCTGTCTAATGCAATGAAATCTCGGGTAGATCGATTCTTCTCTGCTTGGGACTGTAGGTTAAATCGAACGAGGCGAAGTCCTCTCACCCTCATCTACCTCCACACTGCGCTGCGCCAGTCATTTAAAATTGTCCAAGGCCTATCGCGGAACCTAACCTACCGATTTTTACAATGAGGTTTCCATTCGCACTCGACTTGCTTTCCTACGCAACCGTACACTGGGCGCCACAAGATCCTGCCATTTTGCTTTAGTGGATGAAGCAGAGGACAGGACCCTGATAATCCTAGAAAAGCCTTGGGATCCGTCCTCCATCTCGCTCTCTTTCGTCTTTCCCCCCGCCCAAAATCCTCTACACTTTTCGGAGAAGAGACGTCAGACACGAGAGACCTCATTATTGATAGCTCAGATTATATAGACCACCTTATTTTTGACAAAATACTCAGTCCCCTTGGAAACTAAGGGGAAAATTGCCCTCGTGATGTGAACGTTACCCTTGCACGTACCACTAAACACATTAAACTTTTTTCAACTAAAGGTCTGGATGGGGATGAAACTGCTACTGATCTCTCGTTCCTATTAAATTATGAGATAATGAGATATGAGATTAAATACCGAAGTTGCGCTTAGCATTTCTGGGCCTGCTAAGTCACTGATTACTAGTCTTCGGTTTATCCTCGAGCTTCGTATCTCCGCCTGGACCTCGGTTTTCTGTCATATTTGTCTTCGTTCGTGCCCTGTACAATAAGGGAAGAAAGGCATGTGGAAACACTGCTAGAGTTTTAAATTAAGTTCATAGATAAGTGAACAGTTTTATGCTTAACTTGTAAGTGAACAATTTGTTGCTCACTTTTTGTGATAAGTCGCTTGTTTGTTTCCTCTTAACAGAGCAGTTTATGACTTACTTCTTCATACCGGTAAGTGGACGGCGTTCGCCTCCCTTCCTACGTAATCACTGTACCGCTTAAATCCTGTTACGTGTGCAGTATTCTGGTCACTTATTGTCGGGAGAGGAAATTTCAGTTCATTTAGGAGCGGTTTGATTTGCTTTCATCATGAAACGAGGGCAGTTTCCTGCTTGTTTCTTGGAACATAATTGTAAGATTATGACTTGATTTAACCATGAGAAAATTTCGTCCACTTTTAAAACAAATTAAAGGTTAGATATGAGAAGAATATGGTATTAGTGGCTATGGAAAAGAATTGTACCACACGTAACCCAATTTGAGCTATACCTCATCTACTCGTGAAATGTAAACCACTCTGATGCCTGTGCATATGAGTGTTTATAGCAGTAACATATTTTGAAATTAAGAAATTTATTTGGATAAGATTTGTGCTGCTCTGTCAGCATTTACGATCTCAGTTGGTCTGAGTCCTGTAGCTGGGTGGAGGGTCGAACCTGTCTCGTTCGATATTACCGACGCCTCTCAAATTACACGTTTTTCGCGAGCTTCAAGGTCTCGCAGCAGTCAAAGGCCTCTCTTTATTTATTTATCTGTATTCAGGTCACGATAATTACATTTTCTGACTTCCTTCCCTTATCAAAAGGACGGTCGACCTCTCTGCATTAAGGTTTCCCTGTTCGTTTATTTTCCTCCAGTTGTTTGCTAACTCTTGCATCTTCCCCAGTTCGTAACCAGTGGGTTTGACTTTTGTTATCGATTAATCAGCCTGTAATAATGACCTTGTGACATTTATAAACCAGTTTAAACCTTTATTAATTATTCGCTCTGCTGCGATGTTTGAGGTACGTCTTCAGAATACGGTTACCTGTTACAAATATTCGTTTGATCACACGCTTTTTTGAAATGCTCACAACGTTTATCAAAAACGCTCGTGGTTATATTATAAATGTTTGACAAATATTTTAATTCTGAACATATGTTTACATTTCTTCAGTAAACCCTAATTCGATTGTACGTTTCTTATTTGTCTTGTATGTTGCATGTAATAAGCATGAATGAAGTACGAATTATCGTATCTGGGCATGCGTGCTTAAGTTCATGGGCACAGCACTGTAAATATGTTACGTGCATGATAAGACATTTATTTCAACTATTTCCGTCTCTAGTCCTTTTCAGTAACCTGAGGTTTCGTTATTGGTTGAGTTACGGTTGAACACTGAATGTGAAAACTGGGGCAGTACTTCAGAACAGATAACGATTTCTTGCTGCAAGACTGTCGTCTCATGACGATTATCATAGACTTCCCAAACTGCTTACGAAAACGAGGTGATCTTGGTTTATAAAGGTCTTTTATAAGGAAACGAAAGAATGTTTCTCATTATCAGCTCGTTCGTATCGATGTTTTCTCTCACTACTGAATTTCGATACTCCACTTATTACTAATGCATCCGAACAGAAAATTATGTAGCATGTTTGGCCTTTAGAATTGTGAGTACTGGTATTTTATGCGAGGGATGAAATGGTTTTAAAAATCTCACTATTGTAGACGAGACCCATCTGAACTGTTAAATTTGTTAAAAATAAATCAGTAAATTGTTTAATGGTTTACATGTACCGTCTTATTAATCACATAATGGTTCTTAAAATGGCCGTAATTCTGGAACCAACTTCTCCAATACGTACATACAAAATGTATTAGGAAGCAGAATTGAATGTAGGAAAGGCGGAAAATATAGTGAGCTGACAGTATGCAGTCGACACGATTACAGACCCTTTGCTGGATGTAAAAGTCTGACACGAGGCGTGAAATCTTGAGGCAATGCAGTTGGGGTTTATGACACCCCTGCCCTTACACGAACCTCGTGCCGCCTGAAGAAAGAGACTAATGATGCTAAGAATAAAAGCCAGACTAACCAAAATGCTGGTTCTTTTTTGTGCCGCCATGCCTGCAAACCAACCTTGACCGTACGCCTCAAGCTGAGGGCGAGATTTATCCATAACGCCAAGTGCAGACCGACTGATCCATCCGCACCAACTGCCAGCAGAGTTCCCTTTTGTTTCATTTCCCAGCGTTCCACCTCTTTGGAGCGAATGTTGCTGAAGAAATATTGACCTGTTTTTTTCTTTCCTCCATTTCTCGGTTTTTCTTTGTTTTGCTGCTTTCTGTCTCTCTCTCACTCTTACGTACTCATTATATAAAGTTCTCTAGCTTATTTTCCCACTTTCTTTCCCGTTCTTTTCAATTTCTCGTGTGTTATTTTCGCTCTTCCGTTCGCCTTATTAACACACATGCATATGTGATTTAGAACACTTCAGTGAATAAAGTACCTATGTATGATCTGAGGTTTTCACAGCGGAGTGTATGAAGATTTCTGTCTTCTGGGTTGTTGCGCCGTTGAACATGTTCATCGCCCTGATGACGGAGGCAGTATGACCTCTGAAACGTTGGTAAACATCAACCAGACTACACAGCGCAACAACCCAGAAGACAGAAATCTTCATACTCATCGCCCTGATGACGGAGGCAGTATGACCTCTGAAACGTTGGTAATCATCGACCAGACTACACAGCGCAACAACCCAGAAGACAGAAATCTTCATACTCATCGCCCTGATGATGGACGCAGTGTGACTTCTGAAAACGTCGGTAAACTTCTACCAGACTACACGGCGTAACAACCCAGAAGACAGAAATTTTTATACTCGCCTAGTTAAAGACTGGGCGACCGGTGTTCGATTCTCTTTAGAGGAATGGGCTTTACCTCATGGTACCGCGTCCAGATGGCTCTGAGAATTATCCTTTATCATGTATTGGTATAATTTTTACCGATGGTAAAGCGGCCGAAACATTTTAAACTGGCCACTCACTTTTATCTGATCCCAAAGTCTAGAATACCTGGAGATTTTCTTTCGTGTCCCCCATACGCCTTCATGGCGCCATGTTTGGGCCCAGGAGGTACTGCGCTTTTACCGGTCTCCTGCAGTTCTCTTGATATTATTCTTTGGTGCAGGGGTAGATAACACTTTATATTTATGTTTCTCATGGTTTGTCTTGATTTATGCAGAAATATAGCATAAAGAGTTGCTGGAACTGCTTACAGGAATTGCTCTTAAATGCATTTTCTTCGTACTGATCTTGTGTTGTTCATTCTTCGTATCAGTTTGTTTGTTTCTTCATTTCCTTCCCAGTTTCTTCATTTACTAACGTCTCTAAATTGAATTAAAGATTTGTTGAGGATTGAAAGGACATATTTCATCAGGAATGTTGTTTCATTTCGGCGATTACAACGATCAGTTTGTGTTGAATGCTCCGACAGCTAATTCAAGGGTAAAATAAAAAAGTGTAAATCTTGAATCACTTTGAACGACTGTTACTGCAGCCAAAACATTGAAGGAATCCTGGATGAAGATGAAGTTCCAGTAGGCAAGTCACATTCTTCTCAGCCTCACTCAGACATCGACAGCGTTTTAAATGCTAATTGGGGACTTGAGTGGTCCCCGTTTGCAAATCTCTGGCGTAGTTACAATGAATCTTGTTCGTGCTGTACAGATCCCGTAGTTAGAAACCCCACACTTCTTTGTTTTGGGAACTACGGCTCCAGCGAGCGTAGCAAATTACAGTATTCTCATAATAGTAGGCTTGTCTTATCCTTTTGAAACATACGGGTCAATAAAGCTTTTTCGCCTGAAGCGGTTTTAATTTAAACATCTGATTTAGCTCCAGCGTTTTACACTTCATTTTAAAGTTTCGCTTCTGCTTACATTTATCGTCTTTTCGTGTTCTGCTTTATGCAGAACCCCAGTTCACTTTGCATATTTATGTACTTGTGTGTGTTGGACCTAGTGAAAGTTTATACTGTTTTCCATTTTCTTCAAAAGTCTGCGTTTAATACTTTTACTGGTCCACCACATCCTTAGAACAGTCTCGTACAATTTACTGTTTTATAAATCCAATTCTGCTTCCCTTAAAGAACACTTTAATAAACTCATCGTGTAAAGGACATGCGATCTCAAACCAATGAGGATTCCAATCATGTGCAGGTACCCAATTTGAATTTGTGTTCTAGAGTTTATTCTCACCATCCAGTAAACCATCGGATTGAAACTTATAGACAGGCCAAGATTTATTTCTCAAAGGACGTCCCTAATTAAAGTATTTTAATCGACTTGTCATGTTCCCTCCTTACGGCCCACATTGGGCGTAAAAGAAAATGAGAAATCAACCAAATTACAGCCCATAATGACATTCGACACCTCATATTATGCAGTTGATGTCGCTTAATTTAATAACGTGTTTTGTTTCTATAAGACATATTATCGAACGGTTCTATCCGCTGTTTGTTAGGACGTCTCTTTATTGACGCATGAAGGCCGAATATTTCTAAGGCCCCGTTGCAGGTCTTCTTAGCACACTTCTCTGCATGAACAGAAGTTCATAAATGTGACTTTGTGTTTCCTCACATCTACAGACTTTTCAAACCTCCATATTAGAATACTTATCAGTGTTTCAAATTTTCTGCTCTCTCCTCCTATTTCATTTTGTAGATTTATTCCTCCTTTTAAGATCTTTTATTAATCGATATTTAAATAATGCATAAGCTTCAGTCAAAAGTAATCACGTATAATAGTAGTAAATTGAACTTCTCCGGGAGAATAAGGTAGATACATTTTAAGCGTTGTCGGTTGTTAATGAAGGAAATCAGTTCTTATTTGTTTCTAAAACATGGCATATTATATTTTTGATTTGAAGTACAACCTAAATCTTTTATAAAAGTTGGTTTTTGAACTTTCTCAGTGCGAAGAGTGTCCTTACCTCTTTTTTAAACAACTGTATCTTACTTTCTATAACATAGCCTGGATATTTAAAAAAAATATTGTCGGGACAAAGTTATTGGTATGATATAAAACACTGTGCGTTTCATGCAATGTCTAATTTCGTTGTAATGTACTAATTAACAAATCTTGCTGTCATAATACGAGAGGGTCACGGCTGAATATTGTTTTTTTTTTCGGGCGTTTCTGTGACCTAAACAAAAACAGTGATTTAAAAATCAGAAGACGAATATTTTAACGTTAGAAAGTAATACTTTGGTTTTAAAAGTTGCTACAATAACATCCAAGTAGCTATTATTACCTCAGTACACTGTGCTCCTCTCATGTTGTGTTTAACGGTATTAGTATTAATGGCTCCATCCATACAAGCATCGCGTCCCAAGTACCGAGTACATGCAGGTTATTAAACCCCTTTCTCATCGTCGCCTGTAGCTTATATTGTGCAGTTCCGACAAGTCTCGCTAACGCACCACTAATTCTGAGCGGGTGTAATTTTGTCCCAAATGTTACGAGCTAAATTCCATAGCACTGTAGACGTTGCAATTTCATTTCACCAAATTGTATTCCCTCTACAGAGCAGTCTAGGCTAGAACAAGAGAGAAACCTGTGGATTCTAGACCACACAACTTGGCTAGCTTATAAGGAACAGTAAATACTTTACTACTAAAGGGGGATGGAGGATGCAGCTCCTTTGATCTCTCTCTCTTAGCTTACGGCTTACTGGTAAACGTTATTGACTATAGCTGAAACATAATAGTCCACGTTATACACTGTCCAGATTAAAATGAAACTCCGTGGAACTTTAGATAATGAAAATGTTGGTGGAGAATGCTGTGCTTACAATAAAGCCCAAAGTTTCGTGCGGTTCGTTAATTTAACGATACTTCGTTGGTAACTTGTGTTTGTAAGCTGCACAAAAGAAGGAGCTTGAAAGTATGCAAATGCGAATCAGACTGTGGTCCAGCAGAGGAATTCTGTTTTTGAACATGTGGGGCTCATCTCTTTGGATCCGCGTTGGACGAACTTAATATTATATGGGACTAATGGTGCCACGCGAACGCGGCACTGGAAACTCTTATCTTCCCCTACTTTTCCTAAAATGTTGGACATCAAAATACACAGACGATTTGCCACATGTTTTGTATGGATGTTAACCGTCTCTTAGTTTCAAGAGAGAACCTTAGTTTTAAGAATTCTGAGCAGGAAAACATTTGTAACCAACCTGGTTCACATCAGGCTACAGCCGTTGGTTATACACGAAACAAGCGCTCACCTGTAAACCAAATGCCATAAACATTAACGTAATTTTTCTTGAACTTGAATCACCATTTTGTTAAGAATTTGTTCTCTTATATTTTGTTCCGTATGTACATTAAAGTGGTCTTAAACCATATTACTTGAACTGAACTGATCCACTACAAATTATATTTGTGCACATTGTAATAACACGTTGAAGACTCAAACTCGAATCAAATGAACAAATTATACCTCTCCTCCTCTGACTATTGTAACTAGAATAATAAGATATTCCAGTCAAATGCCATGAACGTACGCACAATATTAGTGGTAGGAAATAAGTACATGTTAATTTTTGTTTCTTGCTTTAGTACTCATATATTTCAGTATTTCCAATGAATAGGAATTGTGTTAAGGATGTCATCGTCTCAAGAGGATAGGAAGGAGTTCCAAAGCCTTTACGGATCAAAAATAATATATTTACATCAGTCGGAAGTGTAACGTGATTTTAGGATAAAACGCGAAATAAAATGTGCGTATCTTGTTTGCAAACAAACGCAAGTTTCAACGACTGTTATATTTTTAATCATATTGAAAGTTGTGACAAAGCAAATAGAATGAAAGAGTGAGATGAATGTTACGGAATAGCCTATAACAGTAGACACATGTGAGACTCTCCATACTTGACAGTGTCAGGCAGTCATGTGATTGGTAAAAGACTTCATAACTACTGTCATCTTTGTCAAAAATATTAATGGAATGCGCCCATTTAATTTTGAGTTATTAACTGACGTTCTTTCAACTACATAGGTTATTCAGAGTAGAACGATGGGATGATTTGAAATGATGAACTGAAATTTGATGCAGAATTGGTCGGGGACGTATTTTAAAAATTTTCAAGGTCCATTACCAATATTTTTCAGAGAGTTCTGAGGAAAGCCATGAAACACGTCAGTCAAGATGGTTGGTCTCCGGACAGTTATTGACCCCGGAGCTTCCCAAACATGAATCATGAGTGCTAACCGCACTCCGGCTGCGTTTGATTGTGAAGTTGGTAGTCTGCGGAGATTCCCCGGTAAAACCTTCACAGGTAGCTGTGCGTATACTGCGGTCCAGCGTTCTTGGCCGCTGAACGTTGTGAATTGGAACCTCGATGCGAGTCACTTACCAGAACTTTCAAACACTTCGGTCCTCTTCTTTCAATTATTCCACTCCTCAAAGAACTGAGCTTTTTAACATATTACTCGATTCATCACTACCCCTGCTGCTGTCCACTCCATTATCTACAATCATATATATTAGTGACAAAGCATGACTAGGCGTGACCTCCTTTGAAAGCGTGACGAGAGGACACCTTAGGTGTTAAAACATAACCAAGATTTTAAAAGCGTGACAAAGCGTTACTACGCGTGACGTACTGTAACGGCGTGACGACATGTGGACATAAGTGCCGAAACGTAACGAATATTTTCAAATCATTACCTAATCTAACAAACTAACCTAACTAAACCTAAGCTAAACTAACATAACTTAACTTTACATACCTTAACCTAACAAAACTCAACTAACCTAACCAACCAATCCTAACCCAACCTGTCGTAACTTCATCTAACGTATTGCAAATAAGCAAAAATTAACCGAGCTGCCCAAGCGTGACAAGGAGTGTCCAAGCTTGACCTGCTTTCACCTCGTGACAAGGGATCACCATATGTGTCGAAACGTGACGAAGATTTGCAATTCATGACGAAACGTGACAAAGCGTGACCAGACGTGACGTACTGTAACGGGGTGACGATACGTGGCCTTAAATGTCGGAATATGACGAAAATTTACAAAGCGTGACCAAGCGTGACAAAGCGTGACTATACGTGACGTACTGTAACAGCGTGACTATATGTGGCCAGAAGTGTCGGAACGTGACGAATATTTACAAAGCGTGACCATGCGTGACTAGGCGTGACATGCTGTAACGGCGTTACGAATTGTGGCCATTAGTGTCAAAAGTCACAAAAATTCTCAAAACGTTACCTAACTTAACAAAATCCACTAAACAAACTTAACCTAACCTAACATAACCCAACCTAACCTAACCTAACATAATCCAACCTATCCTAACGTAACCTAACTTGTCGTAAGATGTAACGTATTCCAAAATTGCCAAAACTAACCGAGACTTACGTAACATAACGTAAGCGTGCTGAAACGTGACTTAGTGACCACGCGTGACTAGCCGTGACTTGATTTGAGCTCGTGACAAGGGAATTTGCAATTCGTGACGAAACGTTACAAAGCGTGACTATGCGTGACAAAGCGTGACTATGCGTGACGTACTGTAACGGCGTAACGATACGTGGCCAGAAATGTCGGAATATGACGAAAATTTACAAAGCGTAACCACGCGTGACAAAGCGTGACTATGCGTGACGTACTGTAACGGCGTGACTATATGTGGCCAGAATTGTCGGAACGTGACGAATATTTACAAAGCGTGACCATGCGTGACAAAGCGTGATTAGGCGTGACATGCTGTAACGGCGTTACGAATTGTGGCCATTAGTGTCAATACGTCACAAAAATTCTCAAAACGTTACCTAACGTAACAAAATCCACTAAACAAATTTAAGCTAACCTAACCTAACCCAACCTAACCTAACCCAACCTAACCTAACCTAACATATCCCAACCTATTCTAACGTAACCTAACATGTCGTGAGATCTAACGCATTCCAAAGTTGAAAAAACTAACCGAGCCTTACGTAACATAACTTAAGCGTGCCGAAGCGTGACTTTGTGACCACGCGTGACCAAGCGTGACTAGGCGTGATGTATTGTAACTGCGTGACGAGATGTGACGACAAGTGTCGAAACGTGAACAATATTTACAAAGCGTGACTATGCGTGACTATGCGTGACGTACTGTAACGGCGTGACGAATTTTGGCCATTAGTGTCAAAACGTCACAAAAATTCTCAAAACGTTACCTAACGTAACAAAACCCACTAAACAAACTTAACCTAACCTAAACTAACTTAACCTAACCTAACCCAACCCAACCCAACCTATCCTATCCTAACCTAAGCGAACATTACTAACCTAACCCAACATGTGATAAGTCATTTTCTGTTTCCATCAACTCTGTACTTCTGTTCGTATGTCAGCATTGGTAGCTCTGTCTACTACCCTCTGAGTGTGTTCTAAAGCTCTCTGAACCAATTTTTTTTCGAAAATATTCTTTTTTCGTCCAAGAATGCAATAAGAACTTTTCAGCCCTTGATTTTGTAAATGGTGTCCTGTTAATGTATCCATTATTTGATTAATAATAAAAATACGTAATCAGTTAAATATCTGTCTATTTCTAGCTATTATTAAAACTATTGTTTAAAGCGTCGTGGGCACAGAATTATTTGTAGCGTTCAAGATCAAGAAACAAATTGCAAAATCTACCAGGCGAATGTGTTGGGTTTTTTTAAAAATAAAATGTAGTACTGAGTGTGACGGAAGGCAGCGTTTGTTTGCTCGTTCTTCGCATGTAAGTGGAGTGTTGCACTTTCCAAGAATCGTATGTTTTTCACTTTCTGGAGATTTTTATCTTTTTAAGGAGCCTTGTAGAGTCATTGCCTTAATGTTCGTACACGCACAGTCCAAGTGGACCAGAACGATCCGTGACAACTGCGTCATGGGAAAGCCCGAAGTGAGTCGCACTGCACATTTCCTGTAAGACTCTGACATCGGCCATGGCTGACTGATTTGATGGGTTACTTGGCCAGTCAGTTGTTTGACAGACTCCCTGATTCCTCTCGGTGCAGCTGTAGGGAACGATTACAAATTATTTAAGGATTATGATTTTTCGTCTATGTTATGAATCTTGTAAAGTGATGGGGCGATGATTATGAATGGTGAAACATACTTTAAGGTAATATCGGGGCGTTCGCCTGGAGAAACTGAGTAAAATCGTAAAATACCTCTGTTAACCAGAATTTGTGTGTAGACGTGTCTGGTAATCAGCATAGTGATTGAATTTTCCAGAAACACGTAACGCAGATTCTCAAAATTTAGACGATAAAATGTTATTTTAGCTGTGTTTCTTTTAAAAAGCAAAACACATCCGAATAGGAGCTAATATACAGTGAATGGAAAGAAAACACCTTTTGGCAGCTGCAGAATGTTTACAACACACATATATATATATATATATATATATATATACTTAAGCTCCGACGCCAATTATGAAGTCGGCACAGAGTAGAAGAAATCTTTTCCCGCATGGACACATGATTAAAACTCGAGCTGTGTCCTCCAACACCTTAAAGAAGATGTTAGTTTATCCAATTGAATCGCCAGGAACTGGTGAGATTCACTGTCAGTATATGGTCTCCTGTCCGCACCCATCGAAACGTAAAAAATATGTACAGAGAAGGAAGAAAATTCTGTCCACTTACAAAACCTTAAGTAAAAGAAAACTGTAAATTATTCGAAGGTGCAGGAAGTTTAAACGTAGTGCAGCCTTAATTGAAGAATGTGAGAAAGTTTTCCGAGTCGCTCTACAGGGAACACAAGAAAGACAATTAGTCTGGCAAAGGAGTGGCTTCAGAACCTACAGCGGAGAGGCAGAAACAGTAAAACTTGTGCATAAAGTAACCCCGAGGGACTTGAATAGTTACCCGTTCTAGACATGTTTCCTTTTAATCCATGTACTCATAGTGAGACAGTAATCCTGTTCATTACAGTATAACAAAGCAATGTATAATTGTATAATTTCTGTGTGTGTTTAATTTCGTTAGGTTTTCATATTATTCCTTCCTTCTCGTCCACTTTTGACAGTCGTGCTACTAACCTAACCTAACCTAACCTAACTTAACCTAACCCAAAACTAAACTAAACTAATTGACTTTATATTTGTAAGGTTCCACTTCAACTCCTGAACATCTTGCCCTCGTGCTAATTCGGTATGTTTCGCCTAAGACGGGTTTTATTTAGTAATTGAGATCTGCTAAGCAGCCCATAACGTAAATGAGTCTGTAGTGATGGCAGAATTACGCTACTTCACCCACGTTTTCAAGACTTTCTTTACTTAATCTTCGATTTTCGTTGACGTACATTTTGGCAATTAAGCGTATAATATGAGCACATGTTGGTTCCACTTCTTGAGCACGTTATCCTTATTAAAAAAAGGGACACATGTTAACATATGATTCTGTTAAAAGGTTACAAAAACATCTACTTCTGCTCTTCTATTTGCTTCTGATTACAGTACATTTGTTACGGTTACCAATCTTTTATAATGTTAATGTCATAACCATTAGCACAAATTTAACATGTTTTGCTATAAAATTAGTTAATAATTTATTAGGCTACAAATAGATCAGGTCAGTTCAAGTAAAGTAAAGTAAAGTTTGTCCCACTATACGCCATGTAGTCGCTTGGGGTGAGTGGAGGTATAGCTCCTCTCTTCCTTGACCTCGGCACTAGATGGGGGTGAGTGGTCAGCATCACGCCCCGGCCGGCTTTACCCCCGGGAAAGGACCCCGGTACCCATTGTAGAGGAGGCTGGGTGGGCCCCAGAGCCGGTCTGGACGCAGAGGCTAGAGGAAAAATCCTCTGCCCCCGTCGGGGATCGAACCCCGGTCATCCAGCCCGTAGCTAGTCACTATACTGATTGAGCTATCCCGGCTCATGGGTCAGTTCAAGTATCATTACAAAATACGTACTATAAAGCAGTGGTATTCAACCTTTTTCGTTCGCGTGGTCTAGCGGTTAGAACGCTAGCCTTATAATCCTGGGGTCTCGGGTTCGATTCCCGGCGGTGCCCGAATTTATAACTTGTGTTGGGCAAGGCAGTGGTCTAGGCAACACGGAGTTTTCCTCCGTGGCATCCCAACAATTACTCCATTCACACACAGAAGAAGGCAATGGCAAACCACTTCTGGATCATCTGCCAAAAACGTATATGAACAGGTCCAAGTCCGAGAAAAGGATGGAAGGATTCTGTTCATATGGACCTGTCGTCAGACAGAACACTAAAAATAAATAAACCCCCAGATAGAATTTCTCTTCACCTTTGTACCCCCAAAGTTGTTGGTGTATAATTCAAGTTATACATAGTATATAATCTACATCTAAAATAAATTAAATAAATTATATTACTGATTATTCAGTGTTTATCATAAAATAATTTTTTTTAAAAATTTCACGTACCCCCAAGATGTCTTCGCGTGCCCCTGGGGGTACGCGTACCCCAGGTTGAATCACCAATGCTATAAAGTGATTCCAGGCAATAGCAGGGACTCTTATCATCGTCACTGTATCCAGACTGTGACCTGTGGCATAACCAGCATTCTAAAGAATTGAAACCGGAAACTCTTACCCGGGGTTAAAGCGGCTGAAGCGTGAGGTTGACCGATCACCTCGGTCTAGTGCCGAGGGTGGGAATTGTAACAACTGTACCGCATCTCCCCCATACGCCTTGTATGCGTTGTGCTTACAAATAAACAGGAATTATTTTGCTTTGTAATAAGCTGATGAAAATATAGGTCTGCTTCACCGTTCATAATGCCTTCCACAATGATGGTTTCCTGCACGTCACTCGATACCATTTTATTTATGCAGTTCGCAAAACCGTGTAGTTCCACGAGTATTTTTTTTTTGTGGATAAAAAACCGCTGTCTAAAAAGTCTGCATGTCTACTGACAGCTCAGTTAGTACCTTCCTTGTCTAAGTAGGACCATTGACACTCCTGCAAACATGCCCCCAACTAAAGGCCGTGCTGGGACACGATAATTACTTCATTACCTCTAACGTGCACTGTGTATTGCGCTGCGTGAAGCTGTGAACAAAGTGGAACTCTGGGATGGCATCACTTACCGTGGTATTTCCTTTGCGTTACAAGTCGAAGCGTTGACTGACCTGAAAATCCGATGTGCCGCCGGGGCCGACTTAAAGATGCGACAGGAGACAGACAGACAGATCCACTAGTGAATCACCGTACAGACACTTCCGCAGCCATTCTGCCTCTTAATAATTTTGCGGGGGGCGATTGCCTGGATGGAAAATGTGCACCCCAAACTTTTTGGTTAGAACGAAAGAGTAGCTGGGTAGAAGGAAGACGACGGACGGGTGCTAAGAAAGAGAAACTGAATAGAAATGGGACTAAGATATATAGTAAGTTTGTTCTTTACTCTCGTATTTCTTCTTTCCAAGACCAAGGAGAAAAATAATGTCTGTGAAGAAGATAAGGGGAAAAGTACACAATAGGTCTATGCAAAGGCTGTGTGCTGCAACCTACAACCATTTAGGACATCTGGCTTCGTCGTTCGTCGTGCATCCAATCTGCGTTGGGAAGTGATGTTGCCAACTTCCAATACAGAACCCAGATTTGGGGTCCGTGGAGGGGGGTGGGGGTTCTTCTACTCAACATTTATATAATCTACCATGCAGCCCAGTCCACGGGTTCTGTTCAAGAGCGGTGGAGCTTAGGATTCAACGTTAATGAAGACTTTATTGCTGCTACTGTAACTGAAGATGAATGGATTTTGTGTAATACCTTTCAGAGGTCACCGGGCCCTCCACACAGCTATTAATTAAACTTTCGGCAGGAGTAAAATGTGAGATTTTACAGTATTCACTAGGCAGGAAATAATGCAGCGAAGTTTCGGTGAAAAAATTGGTGGAGTTCATTAAGATTTAAAGGATGAAAAAAGAAATGAGAAGGAAATAGAGGAAAAAGAAAGGGGGAAAGAAGGCTGGAAGGGATAAGGCATACACCATCACACTCGAAATTCGTAAAATCAGTTTTACTGACGTTCTAGTCCTGAAAGGACGTGTTATATTTAGCACGCCATCGTAGCATTGCAAACAAAATAGGCCTAAATTTAGTTCTAGAAACTCAATAGGAAGAAGTTCAGGATTACTCTTCGACGTTCGTCATCTTTATCCTCAGGGAGAGGTTACTGAGTTTAGTAGGAGGTCCTTGAACCCGTTGGCAATAACTATCTAGAGGAAGATGGTGATTATGAAGATGGCCGTGGCGCTGCTGCTGTTGCTATTCGTTTTGGTGTTGTCTTGCAAGCCTCGTAGCAAAAATCATCGAAGTTTATTCAAACTATGAATTTCCTGCCCCATATTCTTGAGGTACCCAGTTCGAGACTCGTCTGATTCACCGACTATATTGACTGGAATGTTTATGGTTTTACTCAGTTCAGTACCTTTAAATACGTTCCATCATTTCCTGTAGTAATTTAAGGTTGTCGTGTAAAACCATCTCACCTTATTCTGCGGTAAGAACACACAAACCAGCCGTAGAAAAATTTTACGCACTAAAAGTTGTAGAAAGAAGAGCCCAGACGACCGGTCCTCAAGTGCAACCAGCTGTTTTCTTATGGGCGGACAAATTTGAGTAGCATTTTAAACTCTCAACGTGTTTTTGCCGTAGTACATGCTCTGTTCATATATCTAGTGGCTGAAGTGAACGAATTACCATGTAATACAATTCCACAGATTAATTCCAAACTCTTTAACTGTAATTCCTAAGTAAGAATTCAGATTAAACTCGTTACGTGTTTTAGAACGTCCACATAAAAATGCTATTTAAAAGTGATCGGACATAATCAGCGTTTTCCTTTCGCGGAAAAGACAGCCAGTTTAATGTCTGTCTTGATTTTAACTTTTCGGGTCTGTTAAGTTGATCACCCTGACGACATTAAGAACCATTTGTTGTAGTCTTCACGGCCAATCTTGCAATGTCGCAGAGGATCAGCCCAGCTATATCCTACTTGGCAGCCAGCACCCTTTGTATTGACGCAGCAAGAGATTCCCTAAGCAGAATAACAACCCCACCGCGACTTCGGCCCTCACCGCTGCAGGGGTGTACAGTGACTGTGTCAGGTCGTACGAATAACTTTCCTCCAGACCACCATGACTGAATGTTATCGGGATTTCCCCCCCTACTTACTTGCTCCATGGATCCGAGAACTTCCTGTGAAGCCATCAGTCGCTCAGCCACATAAGATTTTCTCAATATTTTATGGTACCCGAAGGTTCATCACCGCGTTCACAAGAGCCCGCCACTGGTCTCTATCCTGAGGCAAATGAATCCAGTCCATACCACCCCGTCCTATTTTTCTAAGATGCATCTCACCTACGTGTAGACCTTCCTAGTGGTCTCTTTCATTCTGTTATGCCCACCAGAACTCTGTATGCATTCGTCATCTTTCCCATGCGGGCTACATGTCCTGCCCATCTCATCTTCCTTGACCTGATCTGTCTAATTATATTTGAAGATGAGTACAGATTTCTGCCAGTCGGATTTAATTCTCTTCACCCTTAAAGTGAATGGCTGGGCTTCGGTTCCCGACAAAGAAAGAAGTGTCTTCTGTTCACCTCCATGTCCACACCGACTCTAGATGTAGCCTATCCTCTTCCATTCGGAGTTCTCTTTCCGGTGAGAAAGTGGACTGAGATCGAAGCTGACAACTAACCTCCATCGAGTGTCGCGTTTAAGAATTCGTTGAGACATTATCTACTTTATATGTTCATGTCAGTAACAAACTAATGCTCCTAAGTAAGTGAAACTTTGTATTTAACACGCTTATGTACGAATTTTATGCGAAGTATATTTTGAGAACATTATAGTGACAGCATTAGTCCTTAATAAAATTGTTTATCATCTTCCATCTGAATTGAAAGGAATTTTGTGCATAAGCTATAAAATTTTTAATTTGGAATTCCTGCCTGAATATGTAGAAGCATTTAAAAATAAATTAGGGCCCCAAGTTATTTGAAGAATTTCTTGATAAGTAGTACGCCATTTTTTCACTTGCCTGTTTTATGTCGTGTACACTATGAGCCTTTCGACAAATAACTATCTGAGTCCTTTCCTCTTATCACAATTCTGATGTAAGTGCAGGGTACACTAATGCACTAATGAAATTAAATTTACTTCAAGTCAGATTTGAGGAAATAAAAAGTTATTAAAAGGGTTTAGAATGTTGAGACCACTTATTTCAGAGCGTCAATAGAGCCATTAACTTCCAAAATTAAGATCTGGTTTTGTTTAGTTTCCTTTCTTGAACAGAATATACGTGTGGGTGATATTATCTACAGAAAGTCGATTGCATTAATTTAATTGGTATTCTTTTGTGCTAGTTAGACGTTTGGAGACTTCAATTCTGAATTCCGCATGTTATAGACGAGAGTGAAATTGTAAAATTATAATCTGGGGCAAACTCCCCCAACTATTAATTTACTTATTCCTATAGGTGGATTTGCTTCAATGCTTATATTATTATCTGTCTCTCCGTCCGCTTTGTAACGATCGCCAAGGAAGGACTAATTGAATAAAGTCGAATTAATTCTGGAGAAGACATTAGTCTTGATTAACAATTTTGACTTTCTTCTCCGACGTCGTGAATTTTAATTCTAACGTAGGAATTCATTACAATTAATGGCACAGACAGACGAGAGTATGAGAAATGAACTGGTCCTGTACTCTGTTGGACAATAGTAGAACTACTTGTTCCTGCCGCGCCGACCTAACGACGATAGCGAACTTGAATTAGGAGTTGAGAGAATTTCCCATGCGTGTGCCGCTAGTAATTAGTTCAGCATTAAAAATAAAACGCCTCTTTTAAAAATCTTGCGTGTGTTGTATTTGTCGCATTTCAAAGAGACACAGTATTATTATTTTACACGAATTCACCTTTTATAACGTAAAGGTGCTCGGAAATGATCATACTTTTTAATTTTAAAAAAATTCTTCAGTAATTAAGCGTGCTGTTTTAACAAAAAAGGCGCTGAATATTATATTCGCGGTTTCCGACTTAATACTCGCAATAACCAATCGTCTTATATCCATGAATGTATCAGGAAAATCCGTCACTGTTACCGACCCTGAAAATTAGGTCAACACCCGTTGACTTTTAACTACGAACATATCAGTGGCACTCACACGTAGCATGAAAAGTCTGTTATCACGTTCTTAACACACACATTTTGAAGTTTTAATTTAGGAAATTAATTAAAGATGAATCGTTAGGTTTATTCTCCGGCCGTTCGGCCCCCATGGAATAATCTGGTTGCGAATTGAACCCTGAGCTCTCAACCCATAACCAATTACGTTACTTTTCTTAAAGTTCTGAAGTAAATTCGTTTCAGCCATATCGGTCTTTAAGTGTTAACGGAAGACATCAGTTTGATGTATCGGTGTTGTTAACATACAAAACGGATAATTACGATCACCTGTTTCTAAGTTCATGGATCAGATTTCTACTTTAGAAGATAATAGTTGCTTAGCGGTTTAAGAAATTGTTTGCCGTTTGTGGAGCTCGTAGGTTCATTACCTTGTTCGCAAGACCTCTCTTTTGGTTCGTATCGTAAATCAGATGAATACATTCCACCTCCTCATATCCTGTTTCTTTTTTCGTCGCATCCGTTCCCGTATCTCACAGATTTTCTTCTTTTAAGTTCTGAGAGTGAATTTCTCTTTCATCTTTGAAGTCGTTCTGATACTGATGAAGTTCGGTAAAGGCTAGTTAATCTATTCGTTGGCTACAAGAAATGTCTCATGAAAATTGAGTGGGAAGCACACAAGTGCATCTTGTAACTGATGCCGGAAAACACAGACGACCTTGTTGCTGTGAACAGAGACGCTGCTTGTGATTCTAATCCTGTTTATTGTTTATTATGACGAGAGCTGTGTGAGAGGGGCAGAAGCCTAATTTCTGTTCACCCCTCTCTCAGTAGCATATAATAGACATATCGCCATTTAATAATATTGGTAGCGAAAATAACATAGTTAAATAATCACGTGCACTGCGCAGGACATGTCCTGACTTAAGGCGGGGAATATTCAGCTGCAGATGTGAATTCGTATGTACCAAGATGATACGACTTCGCTCTCGGTGCTATTTAATCAATGTGCCTTGTAGAGAGGGTTGCAACATGAGAGGAAAAATAAATGGAATATGAAAGAAGGAAGAAGTTAGTCTTAACGTACCACTCGTTTCGAAATGTTTGCCAAACCGTCTGCGTTCGCTTTAAAATTTAAAGCGTCCTTTGGTTCAACGAAAATTATACTTAGACTTTAGTACATTGTAGTACAAAGGAACACTCAATATGACTTATTTAACCAGAGCTTTATACTCAAGTGCAAACTTTATGTTGCATCACACCGAGTATACAGACAATTTATAGAATGGAACCGTTTGTTTCAAGTCCCTTTAAATAATAGAAGGATCACTCAACACTTCCCGTGGACCACATTGTCTTGTAAACTCTAATACCCTGTCGTATTCTCTGTTGTAAGCTAGAAAGACGTCACGTGACTGCATGGATATGCCTGGAATTATCAAGAGCAAGACAATATTGCGTTTAAGTAAAGAAATTGAAAATTTTACAGCAATAAAAACTTTGAAAATAGATTTTCGCTACAGAAATGTTTACGCAGACATCTAATTGTGACGTCAGATTTCAGTTTTTAACCAAGCGACCGATGAGCTGCATGCTGGTCTATGTTCAGGGCTTCAAGTATTTGCTTGAAGCAAGTGTCCCGTAAGTGTATGAAAGTTGTTGAAGGTCGCCATAAAATATTTATTTTACTTCTAAGTCATTGCCCGAACATGGAGGGATTAGATATATTCATATATCACAGCTGATAAAATGGGCCTGTGTTTCACGAATCACTTTGTACTAATATCACGATAAAACTCGTGGTTGACAAGGAAAATCATATCACGCAACCGATACTAAATTACCGGATTTCGATATAACGGGCAATTAATATAATTAATATAAATTTTAGTCTACGTTGATTCAAAAAGGCCATTATTTTCAAGAAATTCGAATCGAACTTATGTTATATTTTTCAGACAAATCCTTTGAAGGGGAATATGATAAATAAAATGATATTCGTCACTTCTACTCTTTACCTAATATGTTTAGTTTAATTAAAGGATGTGTTGGGCAGGGCACGTAGCACGTGAAAGAGGCGTGTGAAATGCATGTAAAATTTAGGTCGGCAAAGGCTTGAGAGAAAAGGCAAAGTGACGTAGATGGATGCTATAAAATGGATGTAAGAGAAATAAGGTTTAGAGGTGGATATTGGATTTAACTGGCTCATAATAGAATCCAACAACATTTATGCTCTGTAATTCCGTGGCCAGGTCAGTAATTATCGATGTTTCATGGAAGTTCTGCCCCGCGTAATTCGTTCAGAAGTTTGTTAGAATTTTGACCTGCGTAACGAAACCGTCTCGCGTGCCAAGAGAAGGCGGAGAGGAACTATTAAATAAATTCAGCAGTTTTCCTCGCCGCGTATAAACGCCTTGAAATTCGTAGTCCATTTTGTTAACGCCTTTGCACGTTATCAATTAACATGGATGCAATAGTTTGTTTGTACAAGATTTAAGAGCCAAGTCGTGTCATTTCCGTTTCAGCAGGGCGTGGCTGCCTGTTCTGATTCCTGTCGTAAATGCAAAGCTGTTTTTAGTTCGAGATTATCAAGCGACTGCAAAACGTGGCACAGACCGCACCTAGGCTTCTGATATGATGGAAATGGGTCATCTATAACTTTGTAGACTTATTCCATAAGTTTTATTGGCTCTTACTGTCAGTGTCACAAAGGAGATCGCTGTTATACTAAGTTGTGCGAATATAAAGGAGAAATCAGTCTTATTGCCTCATATTGTTCTTACATATGTTTATATTTTATTTAGTGTTCTGTCTGACGACAGGTCCATATGAACAGGATCCTTCCATCCTTTTCTCGGACTGGGACCTGTTCATATACGTTCTTGGCAGATGATCCAGAAGTGGTTTGCCATTGCCTTCTTCTGTGTGTGAATGGAGTAATTGTCGGGATGCCACGGAGAAAACGGGGAAGCCCCCGGAGGAAAACTCCGTGTTGCCTAGACCACAGCATTGCCCAACACAAGTTATAAATTCGGGCACCGCCGGGAATCGATCCCGTACGTAGTAAAGCCGATCACAGTGTTTCGTGTTCAACATTTTACTTAGTGTGCGAAATACAATCCCTAGAAGCAAGGCAATTTCGGAAACTTTGTTTACAATCTTCTTGTCGAACTTCTTCTGCTTTAAGTACCCGTAGTGTTCTATTTATTGTACGTTAGCTCGCATCAAACCTGCATTATGTTTGAATAAGTACACGGACGCCATTGTTTGCTGTAAGAATTAATGTAGTAGGGTAATTCTTCAGGCTGAATTTTTATAACGACCCCCTATCCTGACTGAGGTGAATGGAAAAATCTAGATTTACCTTAAAATTTCTCGCAAAAAGATTTTCCTTATCCAATCTACACTTTTATTTTCATGCTTGCATTTCTCTTCCGAAGATACGTAAAAGCAACACGTAACAAATGTTGTGATAGGAGAGGGAGAAGTAGTAATGGTATTGAAAACTCTAAATCTGATTTTTGGCAAAACAGTTTTAGGGAACATTTCTCTTTCATTTTGATTATAAAGGTGCTTGTAGCATCACAGACCTTTTCCTAAGAAGCTCTGTCCTTAAACAAAGACGAAACTCTGAATATTTTGAGCTGAGTGAGACATATCAGTGTGGAGATATTTTCGGCTGTATAAAATTGATTAAAATTTTTTTAAAATCTAATATGCAATTTGTCTTTAATAATTTGAGTACCAGAAGAATTAGAATGCGTACCCATTACAGAACCGGACGTAAAATAAATCCGGTATCCTTTGAATTAGAGTACAATAAAATTGTAATTGTTTATTCGTGCAGTCTTAAAATCCATCGGGAATAAAGTGTGGGATTGTTAATGGAGGATTATTGCGTCTATTTACAACTGTTTTTTTTTTGTACGTAATTTTAACTTTCACGGACGTTGAATATAGAAGTGCTTTTCAATATTTAATCCGCACATGCGTGCTGCTGGAGGAAGTCGAAAGCCAGTATAAAGCTTGCCGAATAATTTATATGCCAACTGTGGCCAGTAAATAAAAAATACGCAGTGGTATAAGTAATTCACAGGTTGCAAGATTAATAAGTGAACAACGATTTAAGGGAGCGGGGAAAGGTTGAGGGGAGGGGATTTTCTTTGACCTTCTAACATGCTGTGGTGTGTTTAATTTATAAAATGTGCACAAATCTAACGAAGCTATTTCTGTGAAATTAGAATTTAACGTCTTTTCGTCTGGTTGAACACATCCACTAAATTAAGCAGTTTAACAATATCAGTATGTTGATATCTTTGTTGTCCAACAAGCATTGTTCAGAGATTGTGCATGGATATATTGGTACTGAATGTTTCCCTAGAAGTATAAAGTAACACAAAAGCAATTTTCTGAAATTCCATAATATATTTTAGTGATTGTTTTTCGCGATTGATATTGGACTTTGGGCGCTAACACTTAGCTAACTCCATTTAGCAGAGGCCTTCTTGAGACGCTATCAATTGTTTAGATAATCAAGATAGATTCTGCCTTTTATGACATCCGAAGTTCCACTGCCCTACTCACAAGAGTCAACACTTCAGCCAGATGAATCCAATTCATATCGTCACAGACAACCATTGTAATATGCACACTTTATAAAATCGAACGTAATTTTACAGTACCGAATTTGTAATCTGTTACTGGATGAAGCGACTATAGCACTGACCTTGAACTCTTTTCGAGGTCTGAGACCTGAAAATTTTTGTGATACGACAGATATGGATTATGATAACTTGTATACTGACTATTAAGTAACTGAAACTTTGTGCTGAGTCACTGTTGTAGTACTACAAGGAAACTGTGGTGGTTTTTATCCCCAAATCCACCGCTTAGAGCCACTTTTCTTCTAAGAGCCATGGTAAATGGAGTCATGACCATGAGAAACATAAATTGCCCCGGGTTGCAGACGGTCGCTGTGTTTTCACGTATAATGGGATGTAGACTCGCCCAGTTGCAGACCCTTTTGAGAGAAGTGGTAGTTTGGGATAAGTTTCTAGCTCAGTTTTCTTGTTCCGTAAGGAGATGTAGTCTTATGACACCTTTGGCTTTATAATAAGTCTTCATTAAGTTATTTAAGGGCGTTTCATCAACCATCGTAACTAGGTGAAAAACCTGGTATTGTTTTTAAATTACTTGAAGAAAGGTGAGATGAACCGAACATGCAGCATGCAGACCTACAGGGAAATAATATTGCACAGACATTTGGTTTGGAAATTTTATATAAAGAGATTACTTTGGAGAATAATTAAAAGTAATGGTGGAGAAATATTGTTTTAAGACGTAAGTAAATTTTCCTGGCTAAGGATGGGATCAAACTTAGAATTTGTGTTGCCTACATAACAGGGGATTTTCAACGCTGTATAGTCTAAGGTACTGAGAAAGCGTCGTTAAATAAACTATATAATATAACAGGAGATTTATCAGCTGAAGAAGTTATGTACCTTGGAGTTGGTTCGCTTCGCTTAACTTTGTTTCAATTTTGTCTCTCTCATTGTAATTACCATGAAATGAATCTTAAGACGATCATTAATCGATAGGAACTTGTGAGGAAACGGTCGTTTCCTAACGGAGTATATTATCCTGCACCTACCTGAGGAAATGTAACTCATTTTATAGCCTTCCAGTTAATTTCTGAACGCAGGGGCGGAAAATGAGTTCGAATGTTGTGCTTGGATGCTGTCCACGTTTGTTAACTTCCTCTCCAACATGCTGATGACGTTAGCTCTGCAGAGAGAGAGAGAGAGAGAGAATCGTCGTTGTCAAGGATATCGCAATGTGGTAAGGAGGTACAGATGTGGAAAAATGTCGTTGCTGTTACAGTGATTTCGTTGAAAATGAAAACAATTCAAAAGCCGCGAGAAATGCACTTTTTTCTTTTCACCGCTCCATAGATTGTGGTCTTCTGGGCAGTGACATAGTGTTCTTGTGCTGTTAGAAGACTACATGGCATCACAACCTAGAACACGATGTCTTTTGGGTTGTTCCGCCATGTAGTCTGGTAGTTTACCAACATTTCAGAGGCATTTGCTGAATCGATCATCAGAATAAACCCCCCAGAAAGTGCCAGAATAGTGTCTTAAAAGACAATTCCAATTTGCAGTCATTCTTCCATTGACGATATGCAGTTGAAAAGTGCGTTTAAATAAATTTATAAACTATAATTTATTTTCTATCTTAGTTAAATTAATGAAATTTTCACTTCAGTAATTACAAATATGATGGTACGCGAACTAAGTAGGAAAATCAAAAGTTAATTTTAACATAACTAACAATTGTCGCAGAACGCATTTGGTTAGTGGTACATTTAATGTGTTGAATTAGAATTAGTAGTACGCCAGCGAAAAAGGTTAGAACCCCTGGTCTAGAATTTTATTTTGAGACACCCGATTAGATCCTTGGTCGAGTTACCGACAGTTCTGAATGAAGACTTTCACGATATCCCAGAATCTGCCCAAGCGAATACCAGGATGACACCTTGAAATCGGCGACGATTGACTCTTCACAAATCCTTACCTCTCTACCGTTCATTCAATGTTCGTGATACAACCTCTGCAGCTGAAACATAATCACTAAATCACCTGAAACACAGTCGGTCTGATAGTGGAAATATTATACTAGAAGATGGCGGTAAGAATTGAGCTGTACCCGTGCTTGTGTAAGGGCGACGATATGAAGGCGTATCCCTGCTGGACATCGAACCTCGTTCGACCGTGCAGTAGTCACTAGCAGTATTGGTTGATGCAAGTTAATATGCTGTGTAAAGGTGCTTGTGTTTTATATTTGGATAGAAGATTAAATTTTTATCTTCTCACTGACAGCCCACACTGAGAATCTCGTTGTCAGTATTAAATTACCAATAAAATTGGACTGAAAGTTCACCAAGGTCCCGTTTCATGAAACTTCCAAAATGTTAAATTTGTATCCAAAAATAATGAATTTAACAATAGGATAATTAAGGAAAGAGAGCTGTGTAGTACACAATGTAATATCACTTTATAGCGTCACTGAACTGCATCTCCGGTTGTAATTAATTTATATCCATGTAATAATATGAACAATGGACTATACTACTTACTGAACTCCATGTTGTTTTGGTGTTTCATGCCTTTTAATTCTTCTACAGGAATGCCTTTTTATTAATTAGATTTTTGCATCATTAAAACGCCAAGAAGAAGCTGAAATACTATAATAACTTTAAAATGCAATTCTTAAGATAATTACTAACTCTTATTTTATTTTATCGCTAAAACAGTATGAGTGCCAAGTTTACTCCACATGTAGGCAATTTACTTGTGGGTGATTTTCACTAGGCTTCTTATATGGACTGATAAATTTATTAAACTGTGCAGATACAATTTAGGTAAGTGTGCCGAAACGGGAGATCTATTATATGTATATTTATTTGTTTATTTTAAGGCTACAGACTGATTAATCAGTAGTGTATACATCTGAAATATTCCGTAAATAAATTAGTTCATAGAGAACTGGGAATTATTTGTGTTATTTTTCTTATTCGCCCCTCAAATTATTAAGGATTCACAGATGCTTCCTTATGAAGAGTTTCGGTGAGAAACTTTCGGATGTTAAAAATCCAAATATGTCTATGCAGACTGTCCTATAGGATGTAGCATGTAGAGTTTAGCGGGCAGGTAGACTGTACCTTCTAATAAGCCATGAGGAACTCCTGATTGTCTTTTGGAGGGTTATATTTTATAATCTGTTTAGTTACGGAAAGGATGGTCATAATTGTTCCCCTTTAGGGCGTATGACGTCTATCTCTTCAGCACTGCGTCCTTAGCAATGACTTTGAGGGCAACTGAACCTCCTGCTGGTTGCCTATCGATAATTTCTGTATGGGGTAAGACAGCCAAAAGCGTGAAGTTGACTACTCGCACGCATTATATAAGGAGTTGGTGAATATTAAAGATGCCAGGAAAAATAATTTCGTGATATATTTTATGTCTGTGTTGCAAATGTGTTACGTTTTACAGGAAAATAGTATTGTTGTTTTATGCAACATTACATTTGTATTTGCAATAAATGGACTTCACCACCAGAGGAGGGCCCTTGTAATTACTGGGTTGGCGTACATTCTTCCACGCTTCAAATGTAATCCTTGGAAAAGATTCAGGAAAGCTGACGGTTGCTGTTGATGCGAGATAGGCTACAGACATGACGTTCGATCCATAGCCTCGTTAATTGTTCCACCTGTTACGCCGTGGGTAATGAGTAACCGGCCACAATGAGATCACAGTCAGTGCTCTGAATGTGGGCATATTCTTCTTGTCTTGAATACCTGCAGGTAGAATAATCGCATATTTGATCGCTGAGAATACGGTCTGAGGCCCGGTGATCTCTCCAGCCAATCACACAACGAATCTGGACGTTGCAAACATCGACATTTCATGTTGAACGTCTAGTCACATGGCAACATCAGACAGTGTACTGTCAGTGCATGGATATTTATAACATCATTTTTCACATTAGTTTTAGAAGTGTGTGAAGCAGGATAAGCAATATGAAGCCTTACTATCTTGGAGAATATCTCATTCAATTTTCACAAACGAGGGTTTGACGACCGATACGTTGTGGTATAAGCATTATATCTGCTGAGGAAAATAAAGGCTGCCACTGCAATGTTTAACTTCTGAATCTCAGATCCACTCCGAGGTCTCGCATTTAAGTCTCTCGAGTATTCTGTTCCCTTCAGACTTCCCACTAAAAACCTGTCTGAAGTTTGTGAAATAAAGCTTGAAGCTACTATCGCAGCATGTTCTACCAATAACGAAGGAAAACCATGATCACTTCGGTCAGGCAACCAGTAATCATGTCGAGATCTGAACCTGGTATTTCTCGTGTATAAAGCAGCAAGTGTTCCAACCGCTTCACTGTGACATTCGAGAAATTTTTTGATAATTTTATAACCGACAGTTAAGGAAAAAGTAAATTGAAGTGTTATCATTTACTCGTTAAAATCAGACGCCACAAACCATCCGACAATGGCTAAGTATTTCACTTTTGGGAAATTCATTGTAGAATAAAAGAATCCAACTGTATTTTATCTTTGTTAGACAGGCTGTGGCCTTATGCTACAAGTCAAACTCACTTGTATATTTGACGTCTCTTGTAATTCCACTCATTCTATGACAGTCTTAACAGTATTGCAGTTCAATAATAGATAATGAAAGGGCAGTCCGAGCAAATCCGCACGATGGCAACTGGCAGTTTCCAGTTTAATGTGGCGCAGGTAACCCTCTGAATTGGCCTGTGCGTAATCTTGTTTCCTTGTGTGTAAATCTTGTTCTTTATGGGATACTTTTGTGTCTCCTGTTCCTGACGGCAAGTAACTATTTCAGGAACACAGGTGTTTCAGCGTATCCGTCTGTCTGTTCGACCTTTATGGACCGACGTTAAAGAAAGCGCGTAACATGGACCAGCTGAATCAAATCTTCGTCAGTGGCATAGTCAAAATATACAGCGACCCCACGAAACATGGATTCAGTTGTACCAATATAAATAACAGTAAAGTGTACTTTGAACATTAATAAAGTTTTCTGTCAACAGCCTTGAAAATGAGGACGGAGGTGGTCCTCGAAACGTCGGCATTTGATCACCAATTAACACGGCTGATAGTCCGAGAAGACTTTATTAATGAAAGCCACCGTGAAAGTTTCACATCATATACTTTGAACATGTTTCATATTATTAAATTGTATTTTTTCTCGTCATTTTGTGGTGACTTTACGATACAGAATATTTGATGAAATGTAGAGAAATGGGAAATTATGCTTTGTTGAGCGTGTAACATCTTCGCAGCTTTGTGTGGACTATCGGTATTCTCTTCAGAATGGATCGAAAACCTACACTTTGCTAGGGGGCGGAGATAAAAAGGCTGACATGGAAACAAATGAAAGAATACGGAATGTAATCGTGGAGCTGATCTCGGCAATTGAAGCCCAGATGCCAACTAAATCCTGACCAGTGTTCGGGAGTGCGATATGAAGGCACAGTCGTCACGAAACGCCCTTGACAAGTAGCAGCGAGGTCTCTCCACACTCGGGCAATTTGCAGTCTGAATCTAAATGCTTTTCAGCATACCAAGGCATCCTGAGAATGGAAACTCCAGTGGAAATATCGCAGTAAAATTTATTTTTTTCTAACATTCCACACACTTTTTCTGTTAGTAGTACGAACTTGATGTTTGGGTTAAAGTACCGATTATCTACTGGGTATTTTTTCTGAAGCTCCATCTGGTGACGAAATGAAGAATGTGAGGTTTTTAGGTTTAGGGGCAGATTTTAAAATTACCAGAGGTGATGAAGCGTTTGAGCATAATTTTCTCTCAGCCATTTTCGGAAACTGAAGAAATTCAGTGTTAGTTAGTTTGACAGTCAGGCAGTAGGTTATGCAGTCGCGTAGTTAACTAGTTAGTTTTCTGGATTTTTTCGTTAGCGACTTAATTAATTAACTTTCAAGTTCGTCAGCTAGAAAGTAATAGTTTATATAAAGTTTAATAATATTGCTGAACCGAACTGAACTTTTATTGTAATCCTTTCATACAGACGCGGGTAACGGATGAAACACTCATGTTCTCTTCCTTGTAATTGGCCACGTCTTCGTGTAAGTGTTAGTGTTTTTGACACTACGCACTGAGAAAACATAAAGGCCTTAAAATCTCTTAATAGATCGGTACTTTTCGCAGGTCGCGTAATCTTTTAAATGTTTGGATTATAAAAATTCTCGTGATTGCATTCCAAGAATGTTGAACTTCTGATTTTTCAAGTTTATATTTTCTTCGCTTATTACGTGGAATGTTAGAATATAGCTTGCGGTTAATTGCGCTGAAGTGCACATACCTGGATAAAGTAAACAAATGTACAGACTAATAAACCAAGCTATCTAATGCCAAGATTGCTTGGAATTAACAGTCTTATTTTGCTCTTGTATTCATCCCAGCTTCTCATTTACTGAAGGTACTAATTTACTGTCTGAGCGTATCCTATGATTTTCGTGGGTTCAAAATGCGGTAGGCGGATATTAGCAGGCATAAAGGCTCTGACATGTGCATTTCAGAAACATGGACAGACAGACAGACAGATGAATATTCCTTTATACTCGTATAATGCACTTACACACAAATCTGGAATCCAGAACCGGACAGAGTGGCTGTTTACAAAGTCAGTTCTTTTGTTGAGTGAAACGGTCTGAATTATTTCGAGACCCGACCGCCATCATTAAGAGATTTCTTGCACACAAAAGCACTCCAAGTGATTTCTCGATTCTGTTCCACTTTTCCTTCGTTTAAATTGTCATTGTCATTATTTATTTTATTTGATTTTTTGTAATATCACTGACAATGCTAATTTAACAGTTCACGTCGTCGAATATCGTAAGGACCAACCAGTTATCTTGCCGTCTTTTGGCCGAGGCCGTGCGAAATCCACGAAAATCCACGTCAGTAACCGATTTAACTAGTACTCGTCTCAGCATCTGCTTCTTTCAGCAGGTTTCCTGCAACGCCCTTCGATTTAACTTTCTGACATTCTGGTGATGAGAATGCCTGTACGTTTCACATCTATAACATTTTTTAACCAATTTGTTTATTTCCATTAACATTTAGTCTTGACATTGGGGAACATTTCCCCTGTCGTATTTTTAAATCTCCTGTAACCAGTGATACCAACATAGCAGCTCTTCAGAATTGTGAGATTTGAACAACGTAATGTTGGGTATTTTATATTTATTTTCTTCGTTGTGGGAGTTCTTCAAGGAAAATAGTTTTCGTTATGATAATATTTGTAGTGATCATGGGGAAGCTAAGACAAATATACCAAAATATTGGTTGGAAACATAATGAAGGGCCTTTGTAGGCTGTGGAGATAATTATACTGGAACTTTGGAATGTATTAATGGGACTCGTCTGTTTCAGAATAGGGTATTCTACTGTATGCCCCCTTTGCGAGCTTGCTTTGTTTTTGAGAAACCCAAATTCTTTAATTATTTGTTAACAGCTTTGTATTCATATTCGGAACGTTTATGATTTGTTTCTCGGTATGGAAGCTGACCGGATCGAGGTTTCTCGTTCTCTGCGGTTCCTGTAGACGAACTGTAGGATAGTACCCTGAAGTACCATTCGTAATTTAAACAATTATGCCTTTAAAAATGCATTCCTGAAACCAGGAGACAATGCAATCCTGTTATTTTCAGAGGATGTTTTATCTGCAAGGGAGAGGATAGTCTAGTCCAAAGCAGAACCCCAGAACTGAGATTTTATGGTGACTGGGAACAAGATAGTATACATATGCATGTAATGCATTTCGCTCGGCCAATTAGCTCCTAAAACCTCGCGGTCACTGGGTCATTCAATTACGTGTTTGTTGTTTGTGGCAGCGGAGAAATTATGGACCGGCGTGGAACTGAATTCTGATGCGTCCAGTGAAACCCGTTCTGAGCCAAGGTGTGGAGCGGACATTACTCAAGGTCGGACGGTGTGGGAAGCTGGTAGAGTCTGTCGCATGATGCCCAATGAGCCGTGCTCCGAGCCACTGACCCACTGCCCTTGAAGTGCGGTTGGAGCACTGACATCTCCCACTCTTTTGTGGAGAATCGCCCGCGGTCCCGGGCGTTCCAGCGTCCTTTCTCAGCCCGCCCGCTAGTTCGGAACTCGTGGTGACCATGTTTTCTCACACGGATACTAAGATATTTTCGCCTCTGGCAAATAATGCAGCGTCAATGATTACACTCAGTCTTGGAACCAGACTAGCTTAAATCCTCCTCTCATCTCTCATTACTTCTGTCGAAGAGGAAGGTGTTGGCTGCTTGGCAATCCATGTTCATTTGCTGTTAAATGATTTTGTGCTAATGGGATAATATTATAACCGTTGCCTTGGAGATGCTTTTGCATGATTTTGGGCCTTGTAAGACTTTCCTGTAATTCTTGACAGCAAGTCATCAGATATATGACACAGAAAATCTTCATTCGCCGAGCGTCGCGGTTAGTGCTGAGTATTACTGAGGTCCCTGGCTCGAATGTCTGCTGCGTCATCAGTGGCCTTTGCCGAGGGTTAGACCGACTTCCAAATTCCCTCCACCTGCTTCAAGACTGTGACCACATACTTCTTTATAACTTGTGTTGGGCAAGGCCGTGGTCTAGGCAACACGGAGTTTTCCTCCGGGGGCTTCCCCGGTTTCTCCGTGGCATCCCGACAATTACTCCATTCACACACAGAAGAAGGCAATGGCAAACCACTTCTGGATCATCTGCCAAGAACGCATATGAACAGGTCCCAGTCCGAGAAAAGGATGGATGGATCCCGTTCATATGGACCTGTCGTCAGACAGAACACTAAATAAAATAATATACATAATAATCTTGTTTCAATCGACAATAGGCTGTGCAAATCTGACACGTGGTGACTGGGGCCGTGAAGTGACTGTTGGCTAGATGACAAAGGTTCAAATCTCGATAGGAGCTTTCGGATTTTTCTCTGTGCCGCCACTTTCAGTCTGGATCTGTAGTCCACCTAACCCTATTTCCCCTGTATATTGTTCCATTGGAACTTTCTCTTGAGGTGTCTTATTTTCGACGTCCAGAAAGTGTGGAAGTCTGTCTCCATATTCCCTTCATGCCTGGTGTTCAGGCTTGGGGTCGCCTTTGCCTTGATTCACCTTATAAATCAGTAATATACGTATTTAGTTCCATCTCGATGTAATCACGGTAGCCTAGCTACACCTTGCTAATTAATGAAGCATTTAAAGCCGGGTAACACCTGTTATACATAAATCGCTATGCTCAGCGCCTGTTTCATGCCAACAAGTTCCTCAGTAATTATCTGTCCAGGATTTCTCACGGCATCCAAAGAAAAAAGTCTTGCACAAATCGAGCTGATTTGTGGCTTAAGCGTTAAAAAGCAATGGTTTATCGTTAAGTACCATCTACAGTTACCATGACAATAATTATAAATCAGTAATCTTGTCCTACCAATAGACTGATTAATGCACTTCGTTTCTGCTGTTGATGCAGACCTTGGCAAAACAAGATTCTAGTTGCAAATACACAAGAACATGTGATTCAAGGTGTCCCTGACTGCAGTCCTTGACCGTCACAGGTCTTTAATTACAAGATCCGCTCCTGGCGACGATGACCGGTGACTAGTCTCGCCCTCACAGGTCATAATGTAAGCACATTTCTGTGAAATACACAATCCGACTTTTATGCAGGCGTCTGTAGTATTAAATGTACTTTCATAAGTCATGTAGGCCTAAATATATGGCATGACTGTGTAGTTGCCGACTTCCTGTCTAACGTTGTGTTCTTTGTATGGTAATTTCAGATTCCACACAAATGTTTTAAGTGGAAGACAGAAAACGCAAGCTTCCTTCGCTCTATCCTCTGATGTTTGTCGCTTTTTCTAAGACGATGCATGGAGCACGGAGTTCAAAAGTTCTGACTTTGGGCCTCGCGACCCATAGACGGAAATCTCCGTTTATCACAAAATATCGCCTCTCAAAAAGGGAGTATAGAAGTGTCCTGTAAGAATATGGGTATATGGAAACAAAACATAACACACGTTGAATAAAACTGTCGATGATGAACCAGTACGTGTGTGTGTGTGTGTGTGTGTCACGAATTATAATTACGAAAGATAAGATATTGCTTTTCTCTAGCTGTAACGTGCGAACTTACAATTTCTTGTACAAATTTGTGGCACACCTGAAGCCTCGTGACGGCACACAGGTTGCCAAACTCTACAATAAATAATACATGCACATGCCGAGAATTAATTACGTAATTAATATTGAAACATTCTGAGACGTTACAGCACTTTTAAGGAGTAGAACGTAATACTTAAATATCCCTTGTGCCTGACGACCAAAACATAAAAATACATATTGGGGCACTGGGGAATAGCGCGACGGATGGAGGCGAATGGCTAACTGCACGTTCCGACCCCTTTAACCCCAAAGGAAGCATGCCCGTTATCCACTGAATGAGGGACTGGGCGAACCCCAGATTCGGTGTGGAGGTGCTTACGAAGAAACTTATGCTCCTGGAGGAACGCAATCCCGATTACCCAGTCTTATTTAGTGACTGAGCTATATTCCGTCTCGTATTCCTCTTAAGAAGTTATACTAAGAAAATATTTATCATTCGAAGTTATAAAATTGCTGTTCAAAACTACGATGTGAATGCCTTCTTCCAGCGAGAATTCATTCGTACATTGTCCTGAAGGAAATTTATCCCACTGTCCTTCGTAGCCACAGGGTTCACAGCGATGGTCGATACCATTCACAGCGATGCCGTCACGTTGGGAAGACAAGAAACATCAAGGTCCACTCTGATACTGAAGGTTAGGCAATCAGTCAGCATTCCACGTGTAACCATGAAATCGCTGAGCAGGCTCACTTAGCGTGACAATCGAAAAGATTATTCATGACCTTTGCCCGGGGCGAAAGGAGGGCGAGGGGACGGCATCAGCTTAAATTTCTCACCCTTTCACTGTCACAACTACGTCTCTGAATTCACAGTCTCTTACATTTCCCCCTGATCTTCGGCGAGAAATTGATAAGAAGTCAGCGCATCTGTCTCATTTGGCACTAGGCCATTACTAATGCGAGGCATTCAAATAACACGCTCATAATTCCACAGAGTCGCTCAGTTTGTCAAGAAATTCTCTGCCTTTTGTAGAACATGACGATCCATTAAAGTGTTTCCAATATCCGTCGCAGGTCCATGTAGTATGTAGTATTATCTTCAGACCAGAGGCCATGATATCTCAGTCATTATACTGAGTTGGATACAGACTGAAGGATTGGGGTTCGATTTCAGGAATGGCAATATTTTTTTCTTTGCCACGTCGTTCGGGACGACTCTGGGCCTCACCCCAATTCAATCGGAAATGGGTTTCTTGCCTCGGATAATAAACGTCCGGAGCCTAAGTATTCAACTCCGTCTAATGCTGAGGTTTAAAAACCATGGCTCTGCACTCCACGCCCCCATACGTTTACATGGCGTGGTGCTTAGGTAAACACCAGGGACACCTTTACCTTAACATTATATTCCAATCTACGCGTACGACTTCCAGAGTTTTTAAGTCCCTTCAGGCCCTCCGACGGTAATATTTTACGCCTTTTTAATCTCTCGTACGCCCCGCCCATTTCAATCAAGTCCATAAATGTGGCACAAAATTACATTAGACCGAAAATTGTATTACATGAAGGTTAATGTCAAATTGATCATATCCACTGATTTAAAATCTAAAAACTGAAGACGGCATGCATCCAAATGAAGTTCAAATTTCTTAAACACCTTCACGTGAAATTCTGTTTGACTATTAGGGAAAGAAATTACAGCGGATTTCATGGTTAAAACCGATAAAATCTGTTGAAGACTTCAGTATTTCAAGAACTAACCTTAGTTTTCTTTGAGTCTACCATCGTTATAATACGAAATACAGTCACACTTGTATAAGAAATACGTAAAAGAAGAAATAAAAGATAAAACAAAGAAAAGACTAAAATGTGCAGTAGGAAACAAAGGGGGGGGGGGGAAATAGAAGACGTGCTTAAAATGTGTAATGTATTAAGTAATTCATTTATTCACTTTATCCTTCCGGACTGAAACCTTTTAATTGCATATATTATTTATGTATCTGCTAAGTGGACTAACCTTGAACAGGCTGGGGTTAATTTTGTTGAACATATAATGTTAAAGTAAAAACATGCGTGCGCACGCTATGCAATCAAGTTTTGCGTGTTGATAGTCACAGTTACAGGCGAGATCAAGGACTTATAGATGAGAACGCATACATTTACATAGTCTGTGTTAAATAATAAGTTTTTGTATGAAATATGAATTTAATGATTTTAAATCTAACAAGGTTGAGGGAGAGAATCGAGTGTCAAAAGATGCCGCAGACCTCGAAATGATTCCCGGCATCTCTGGTTGAAGGCCGGCCATGTAACAACAAAGACCTGCCAGCGGATATTTACTCCTTTACTTATGTAGTCTGTATACGATTTGGGGAGTCTTGAGAAAGACTGAGAATAGTATTATTTACGTATATTCCTCCGTTTTCCTCACACACAGCAGCTGGTTCGTTGGTGGAAACTTTTAAGTTCCTTCTTCTGTAATTCCCTTCATTCTTCTGTTACTTAATCTCTCTCAGCTCTACGTTCCTCCCTCAGGCTGGCAGATCACGACAAAAATATATTTTTTGAGACAATGGGTAAATGTTTAAATGTATCCATAGACAGAATGTTAAAGACGGAGAATCCCTAGACAAACAACCCCCAAGGCTGTGTCGCCCACGACCGATCCAACACTGACAGATCAGGTCACGAACCGGGTTCGTTTGCTGAGAGGTCTATTCCTTAGATAGAAGACCGAGGTCGTCAGGCTCGGCCACCAATGCGTTTTCCTGTCTGGAAGAAACGCCCAAACATAAAAAACAAAACAAAAGACACTCGTCTTTAATTAATCACTGTTACTCCAATACCGATTTCTAAACCTCTGCTTGTCATGACAGTAAAGTCAGATGCTATTAGTGGAGCAGTGTCTAGTACTAATGGAAACCATATGACAGCTGGGATCAGATATAAATTTATGCTGCGTTGTAGACAAGTTTATGAACATACAAAGGTCTCTCTTTCCATCCCTGAATTCATTTAATGTTATAATAAACGACTACGTGATACAAACTGTAACTGTTTCATGTGAATTGTGTGACTATGATTATTTATCACTCGACTGGTAAGTCCAGTGCGTGAAGTAACTCATTCAATAATTTACAGTTTACCCATCAAAATTATTCTTACTTCCAACACTTTTGTTATTGTATAAAGGGACAACACACTTATATGTCTTAAAATCTAGAAAAGGTTAGGTAAAGATATCCCAGGTTCCTAAGTATTTACCACCACAAAGACGTATATAAAATAAAAATAAACATTTCTTGAATCGCGTAGTCTTGTCAAGAAGAAAAATTGAATAACTGTAGTCCGATATCTGTCTTCAGGATATGGAAAACTGAAAGTTGTGTCCCGATGTAAATAGTAGGTTTCCGTAATTCCTCTAGCTGAGTTTCGAATAAAGTACTTCTGAAACACAAGTCTAGTGAGTTGCCGCAACATCACGCTAAGTGATTTTCTCTACAAATTAAATCATGTGTGCCGTCATGTGCCTGTGACAAATTAGGGTTTGCCGCGAGTGAAAAATGTTTGCTGAACACGGATTTAAAGCGTAAACGATAAAGAAACACACGCGCGGTGAATGTGGACCAGCACATTTATATCGAAGCGGGAGAATCAGAAAATAAGTCCTGATATGAAATTATACGATATTAAAAAATGTGAGTCGAGCAGACAATTCATGCTGTTCACAGGTGAAACTCCAAGAAAGAGAAAAAAATATATTAAATTATGGATTTAAATATTCAGAAAAGCAGTTAAGTAGGTGATTTTAGTGAAAGGTAAAATAAAAATTCTCCCATTGCCTAAGCACTACACCGTGAAGTTCTATGGGCGTGGGCGTCGTGGAGGTGAACATGTGTTTATTTTTAACCTCGACATTATTTCTCGTCTTAACCAATTTCCTTAACAGAATCATGTACATTCACTGTTCTCTTGCCCACTGTGTAGGCCTGACAGTATGTTTTCTGTGTCTTCCCCATGCTTCTGACAGTTCTAACCACATTATACAATTATTTATTTTATTAACCTTCCCTCCGACCATCTGAGTGATTATATTATTTAGGCATTTCATATAACAGTCCCTAACAAAGGCTTCGTTAAGTTATGAAAAGGCTGAACAATTATTACATAAAATCACAGCAATTGATGACGTAAATGTTTCAAGTTTTAAATATTTTTTATAATTTTTGTGTTTTTGATGTGATGGTCAAAATATAATTGAGTGGATTTGATAAGAAATGCGCCTGATCTGTTGTTAGCTTTTCTGGACGTAATTCAGCCGAACTGAAGTTTCTGCGTCTTTCCTTACAAAATACTGCGATATTTATTAACACGCAGGGGGGATATGAAAAATACTTATAGAATATGAGTAGGCCACGCTGAAATGAAGATAGCACTTTAGTAACTTACGCGTATATATGGTGATAATATTAAAAGGGTCTTGGACAAGTGGAGTGTGAACTCGATTCGGTTGTCCCAGGAGAGTGTTCGTCGGTGGTCGTCCTGAACAACGCATTTGTTAATTATCGGGCACCATAAAAGCCAGGGATTGATTAACTAACCAAGTATCAGCTTCTCCAGAAAGACCTTGAACTTGAAGTAAAGTGTATGCAATTAGAAATTACATGTTACCGTGTTGCATGAAAGTGATGTTAGGATTTTTGGTTATATCTGATTTATGCATAACGTACTGGTAAATGTTGATCTTACTTGCAAATAAGTTTCTATGTTTGCTGTATACATGTGGCGTTTCTTTGTGCGCATGGCAGATGTGTGGTGTTGCCTGTCGTATTTGTGTATCTCGCAGACAAGAGATTGCATGTAGTTATGCATATTAAGACGTTCTAAATATATTAATTGCAGCGAAAAAGATTGAATCGGTGTGCCCCCTCTTGACGTCATCTGTGGGCCCCAGAGCGTGAACAGTTCACCTTCTGTAACGTGTAGAGTGCACTGGTCTGTTGAACTTGGCTTGTCTGTCTTCCCGACAGACTGGATACCACTCTTTCTTCATTTTCTTACTATTAATACTACAACTCCTTCTATTACTACTACTACGACTACTAATTCTACTTTTTGGTGTGTTTGTCGTCATGGCGGTTGTGCGTACAGCACCTTCCCACAATAAAAGGCGAATACATTTCTCCCCTATAACCAGATCCGTTCCACCGCGTGTCCTGCCTGTGTTTGGCTGCTGAAGCAGTTGAGAAAAATTTGCAAACAGGAAATCCTAAATTCAATCTTCTGTCCATCTCTCTCCAGGATACTTCTGGCTACAAACTTGAGAATTCATCAGGAACCACTTCGGAAACCCTGAATTAACAAAGCTCCAAGAAATTCCCCAATAGACTCGTAAAACTAAACTTTTATTGATTTCATAATGACCTTCATTCGAGTTCTTAGTGACTGAGAAAGTCGCTCGCTTCATTTAACAGCTCTTCAGCCGTACAAAGTCATCATTCAGTTCAATTAGATTACTTGTTATTTGCGCTGGTGCATTGGACGTCAAGAAACCCTGTCGAGGAGTAGCACAGATAACTTCATTCCGCCTCTGTCACGTTTAAATTAGTCATGTTACACACAAGCAGCGTCTTTCTTTCTGCAAAGAATCCAATACTAAGTCGTGATACGGTCGGGGTGAGGAGGCGATACTTTTTAAATTCTCGTGTAAAAATAAAAATTTTGAGCTGTGCTGTGTCTTCATTGTCGATGACATATTTGCTATTCTGTCTTCGTATTTTTTTGCAGAAAAGTTGTATGCGTATCCCCCCAAAAGAGCCCTTAATTAACATATTCACATCGTCTTTTGTAGAATTAGTAGTTTATAAGCTGTCGTTAACGAAGCGAGCTCAACGTGTAATTAAATTTAAAGGTTTCAACTGTGATAAGAAATACATCGATCTCGATATTTTAGCACACGAGTCTTTCACCCTTTAAAACAGAGTATGTTGATTGGTTTTGTATGTTTCTCGGTGTAAACGGAGATCATTTCTTAAACAGCATTGACCAGCTGATATTCGTAATGGTTGTGGGTTGTACTTTTCTTCGAGGTAAGGCCTGAATATTTAAATATTATTAATATGGTCTTCGGCTCCAGAAGGAAAAATATTGCATTTAAAAATTGCTATTCTTATATTTCAGTGCCTTTGATAATATATTGATATATTTAAATAACATACACCAGCACATTTATGACGTTTTGAAATAAAACTGCGAAACAGACAATTGAACAAGAAGAAGTACATAAATGTTGATCCTGAAGCGGATTATATACTTGGATATAAACCTACAGAACCATGAATCAGGCGATTGTAAATTCCACAGTAATTTATACGTCCGATAATTTTAAATTCAACTCAATTCTTTATAATTTTAATAACTTATGTGAAACTATTATACGTAGTTTGGATCAGTGTGCGGTGTTCTAATTTCCACATTCGTGTTCGGTAGTTAGTGTCTAAATCAAATATATGCTCGTGTTAATGAAAATAACAGTAGACCTAAATGTCTATGTACTGTAATGTTGTCTGAAACTACACAATTTTATGAATATTTCGCGATGTAATAATAAAGCTTGCCTAGTACTGATATTATATGGCAGCTCTAATTTGTCAGTATTGTTAACGTAATAATTTTGTGTCATACTTTTAACAATAACTGTATTTTAGTGCTATTTATTTCGTAATGGAAATATGCTTGCGTCACTGTTTTCCCGTTGTTTGTGCATATTCCCACTGGATGTCACTAGCTACCGGTAACTCGTATCTACTTTATATTGCACCGTACATCCGTACTTCTGTTAGCTATTCCTGTTTTTCTCTGTTGGAGCTTTGTAGTAAATAAACTAAAATAATTACGAATATCGTTCCTTCTTTCATAAATATTCAGTTGGAATTTATATATTATAATAAAAATTAGTTAAATTCCTTCTAGGAAATTTACGTACAAAACGAGACAATAATATGCATGACCAATGGTATTAAAACGTGCCAGAATTTATTTATTTGATCTGTATAAAAAATAGTACTACACACTTCAAAGACGTATTCAGATTTTCCTCACGTATATCATGGTTTTATCCAGTTGTATCTGTGTAACTGTATCTTCAGACATCTTATTAGCATTTATCTATTCAGTAGTTAATACAATAAGTACTGTATCATTCAAGTTAATAACCACTGTGTGGGAGTATTCGGCTTAATTATCGTACAAAACAACAGAGCGCCCTCAATTTACACTGCTACAGATAACATCTGTTCATCTTTTCTTATTTCATTCTCCATTACTAGGCTGTAATAGGTTATTACTCAATTGGTAGTACAGAGATAAGCTTTAGTGTCAGCGAGGTGGTCGGTGTGTGGCTTTGTGAAGTACAATGAATGAATTTCTTACAGTGTTGACTCCGTGCATAAGATCCACTTTACACGAGTTTAGAAATTTATAAAAGCAAGGCGCGACTTACGACCACAGCCTCACAAACAATATCGAAATTACTGGTTCTGTATTGCTGTGTTATTCTTAGCCGCCAAGGTAAGCATACAAACACGCACACATAATACACAACTATACATACACGTAGTACTTAGAATGTCTGTGTTAATTATAGCCCATCTGAATTTAACTTAATTATTTAGGGCACAAATTATGGACAATTAATTTTGTCGGAGTGCAAAAATAATGTTTGAATTTAGTGAAAATGTATATGGCTACGGTTACTGTCAAATATCTGCTAATAAGTGCTTCAAACGAGTCGAGTGTGAATGATGGGCTCCTTTCAGACAGAGCAGTATTAATAAGACCATGTAGTCAACCAAGTAATTTGAAATAGGCACATTTATGAAAATATTTGGTCTAATTTCAGCACGTCAGGCGGTAGAGTTTATTTAAATGATTACCTAAAATTCTGTTCATACCTCCAAGGAATCACACAGCATCCACTTCACAGAAGAATTTTTAGAAAAAATAATTGCTTTTTGTACTGACAGTCAAATGAACCCACAGATACATTACCTGGGCGAATCGAACATAGCACCCATATGCTCAGAAATCTGCTCTAGGTTTGAGTCCCGCTGAAGATGTTTTGTTTAGGAATCTTTTTCTTTTTGAAATGATATTTAAAAGTACATATCGGGCAATAAGAACTAATATGAAATGTATGCATTTGTCAGACTTCCTTGCAGCAAAACAGCTGACATTCTGATAGTTTGTGCATAAAATTTGTATTCTTCAGTTCTTACGATGGCGACAAAGAATTAGAGGACTTCAATATACTTCGTCGCCGTGAAAGCTTCAGATCATACAGAATGAGAAGATCTTTTAGAAACTGACCTCCATTCTTGCATAACATTTGCTGGTTACCATGGGTACAGCGCATTCAGAATCGACCTTTAGCGCTCGTGTTTTAGATGTAGATTTCATCTTCGTATAATGAGTACAACTGCAGAAACGATGGATTTCATTGGCACTGCTAAACCTTGTCAGTCTCTCTTATTTGCGTAATGAATAATGACTTATTAGCCCATTGCATGTAATTACAAGGTGATAGTTGAAATTTATGACACCCATCTACCTGGCAAAATATCCTATTACGCTTTTACTTAAACCCATAAAAATAAGAAAGAAACTTTTTACTGCTCTGTGGGATGTGCAGCGAAGTTATTAATTTTAATTTGCTGTTGTCTTTGACGTAATTAAGGCAGTACTCGGAGGGAGCCGCTTTCCTTGTGCCCTTGTTTTTGTATTGTTATTATTTTTATGTCGGGCTAAAACAACGTTTCAGTGCCTTGTAGATCCCATCACAAACCAAACACTTTGTGCTTTGTTTCTCTTTTAAGTTTACAAAAGAATCCTGTCCTTTCTTCTGATGCAATTGTGGATGATTGTGCCCTGACCCAGTTACGGCTATCAGCATAATTCAATTACAAGCACTACTTAACCGATTTACATGCCGATTGTGTTCTAGGTTTTGAAGTATTTTATTCTTGTACGTGGTTACGAACGTGTCATGGAAACATGCTGCCTTTATCTTTAGGGTAGTGACGTTGGTATCTGCATACAGCGTACTGGCCAGAAGGGCGACCATGACAAGCCTACTTGTTTAATTTTTAATTTCTATATCATATTTCCAGGCGTAGAGTGAGTTCACAAAGACCGTTTCTAAGTGTTTTGCTGCTTCTTGTATTCAATTTTATAAAATGATCTTGGAAGAGTTGGTACGGCTTTGCAAGTCCCGTCTGTGTTCCATATGAAGTACCTAATTTATCTGTGTTCAGCATTGTATAAGGTGGCTTGGATCGTAAACGAAATTAAATCCATAAAACAAGAGGAACAAAATTGGTTTTTGAAGAAGTAGGATAGGCGGAGTTTGCTCGTGGCCCGGCTTTACATGGCCATTTGCCCAATGGTTTTATGGTTAGCTTTAAAAGATAGTTAAAGTCAATACGCGGATGGCCTCGGATTCTAATTATTATTATTACAATACATAAAAGGAAGATATAAAATCTTCTAGTTTGACCTTACTAATAACATAATTTTATTTCTTTTTTCCTTGTAACTTATTAAATTTTGAGAGACTTTTATACGTTAGACAGGGACGGAGGAGAGGAAGTTGTCACGATGAAACCATCCGCCCTGATCTATCGTTTGGCTGTGAAGTTTACACGTGTTATTTCAAGTTTCTTGTTGTGTGTTGCTGTGTTTAAAAACATCTGTTTTACCGATGAAACAGTGACAACTATGCAGCATGATAGGTGCAGACTCTCGGAAGTATTTTTGAATAATCTTAGATCAAGTGAATTAAACACACGTGCATTACGGATTCAAGTGAAACAACGAGAAATTCTCAGGAACGTTAGTGGACGACCTGATGAAAGGCAGGAAGAGACGATTCCGACTTGTTCTGTGTAATAACTTCGTACGTCGGGATCTACTGAGTGATACCTCTGGTGTTACAAATGATAATGTACCACAAAGAGTTAAGTAACGTAATATATTGCTTTTTTTTCCACGTACTGAAAGATTTTTTTACATTCCATGATGAATAAATGGCAGATCTCTCTAACTTCAGTTTAGTGCTGTTCAAGGGAACAAGGGATGTCGTCCCGTGTAGTCTGGCAAAAGTTTACTGACGTTTCAGAGGTGCCTCAATCATCAAGACACTGATGATGAAAGCATTAGCACCTCTGAAACGTCGGTAAACTTCTACCAGACTACACGGCCCAACATCCATTAGAACGTGAAATATAAATTAGTAACAAATACTTACGTCTCACAATCTTAAAACTTTGCATAACATGTAGTGTATTGAAATATAAAAATAAGCATACAAACTTTTAACACTAACACTAAAGTTAAGTTACAATAATTATCGTGTTATGGTCATGAAGAAATTAGTGTCTACCGCTACTGTCTGAGAATGTGTGACGTTTAGCGCGGGAAGTTTGAACTAGGTCGTAGTTAAAAAATTTTGCCGGTCTACTATGTTGCATTACGTGACGGAAAATAGACTTTATAGGTCTCGAAATCCCCTGCTTAAGTACGTGATTTTAATGCTGTAACACAATATGGACTCTACAGACTGAGTTATAAAGGGGACACAAGATTGAAAAATTGATAAGAGAACTAAATTTATATGCACCCGGTCGGCCCCGTGGCTGCGTGAGCACGATTTGAGTACATACAGCTAAACCCTAGCATAGGAAGTTTAGGTATCAAGGGCACATACATTCTTGTTCTGGACGGAAGGACATTTCCACTGCAGTATTATGGTGCCTGTAATCGAGTGTGCTGATGATAGTGATTGTGACGCGCGTGCAGTTTGTGACTCTGCGGGCGTGTAGCACGATTTCTGTAGGGCTGGTCACGATGATGTCCATCCGTTCACTTATCTCTTACATATTTTGTCCTGAATAAGTTTATCATTTGTTCTGCCAAAACAAAATATCGCAGACCACGAAGGTATACGATGACTAAATCGATTAAACCACGTCAGGAAGATTCTAGAATCATCAACAAGAATCATGCTGTAAGACAGCTCTTGGGGAGCATACGTGTAGATGGGAGGATAATATTAAAATTAGGGCTTAATCCTGTGGGCTGGATGTAACAGACTCAAGGTAAAGTCCAATATAAACTCTTTAATTAATTATCGTTTTCCATAAAAAAACAGAAAAGGTTTTACCGGCTGATGTTAACTTCTCAAGCAACACTCTCTGCTATGACTTAAAGTCACAGTTATGTTGTTAAACAAAGCTGTCACTGCAGCCATAACTTAGGTACAATGTTTCATTATCTTTGTTAAAATATGTTTCATCTTGGTGAATATTTAATGACAGAAACATAGCATGTGTCGGACCTAAATGGCCATGAACGAACGATCTTGTTTCAATACATTGTAAAATTTTGTGAATGTTGATAATATCTGGATATTAATATGTGAAGTTGCTGTTTGTCATGGAATGTGATTTAGTTCAGTAAAATCGTCTCTAAAAACTTTTTAATCCGAAACTATGATAATCCAAATGAATAGTTGATATGTACGTAGTGCGACGTAGAGCTTAAAATTCCTTGTACTTTCATTTAATGTTTATCGCACAGAGACGGGTTTGAAATTAAAAAAAGTTGTTGCGATGAACCGCTTTTAAGAAAAGAATTCTGAAATTTGATTTGAACTGCATATAAAGTTGGGAGCGTAGCGGACGGATGTGAATCGATATTAAATTCGCTTAACTTTTTGTGTATCCCCCCCCCCCCCAACAATACCAAGTACGGTCTAAATCTGTCGAGTAGTTTTCGAGATGGAACAGAAACGACGTACGACAGAAATATTTGAAAACTCGACTCCGGATCATTTTAGATTCGGTGATGTTTTGATATACGTGCATGACACCTCGCACTGGACATCCTCCCCCCCTCTCCCCCCCCCCCCACAATTTCCGACACCAGAAGCTATCGTATACTGAGTAATAAATAAAAGGTTTAGCCGGAGCGGTGTATCCGCCTTCCATCCATTACCTATCCGTGGCGACGGTTCGACAGATGTGGTGAGAATACGGTATCCATCCGCACCACAACAAATTGCATTGGTGCGGCTATAAATTACGTATCGCCCAGCCTGCTCTAATTTACGATCGGAAATAACCTCCCTTAAAATTGCAATCTCTTTTCCAGCATCTGACATAGGAGGTCGAAGGTGAAGGTCTGTAGATAGAGCAAGTTCTCACTTGGGCACTTCTTGTGTGCGTACATTACCTACAATACAGTATTTCCTCGATTTTAAGACACTATCAAATGCAAGACACACGCCGATTTCATTAATTTTAAAATGTGAAGAAGGAAAAAACTTCTTAAAATCGACATCCATCATGCCATCCGCAAGAAATGCTTGTTGTGGGATAAGATCTAATTAAGAACGATATTATTACATGCAGGTGTATTGCTAAAACTAAACTCATTCTGGTTCATTAATTTTCTATATTTTTTTTCCTTTGGGTTTTTTATGTCTTTCCGTTTTCGACTACTATCATAATCATCATCGTCAGCCAATGAACCCGAAGAATTATTGTTTCAAACTTGGGATGAACAATTTAAGCTGCAATCATAGACACTAATTGCTGAAAGCGCATAGGCCGCGGAAAACTGGTGATTGGACATACCAGTACACCCTACTTTAATAAATACTTTAATAAATACTTAAATACGATTGAATCACCCCCTGTTAGAATTGTAATCGAACTTCTATCTTCCGTTAACTATAACTACATACATTCTCTCTGAATAATACCTTGGTCCAGATACTCTATGTCCTGACAGGTTCTCGAGAATTTTTCCGCACCCTAGAGGCAAATTCCAGAGTAGTACCTTGTGCCTCCTTTCACATAATTTCAAATTAATCATTCACAAATTATCACATTATTCGACGCTGTATAATCTGATCTACAAATATCGTCGATGAATAAACCGACCTAATATATACTCTGCCATAATTTATTTTCGATTGGCGACGTTTTATACAGTGGAACTTAGATATAACGTGCCCAGTTATAGAGCGGCTTTTATCATGACCCCTAATAAGATATTCACGATAAGTGTCAATTACGCTTACAACGCGGGTACTGAAGCCGGCCCTGACATCTACGACATGGTACAGTGCTCTGCGCTCGTCCCGTTTAAAGATTTCTTCTAGTCGTCAAAAGGGGACAGTGTTGTCAGCATAGTATGTTACCGCCATCTGGCGGCCGATTCACCTAGTTATTGAGACGTTCACGGTTGCTCTGTCGAGAACAATGTGTCTGTCGTCCGCCGCTCAAATGAGCTGCAGTGCTCCGTGCTATAAATAAGACGCACGTAATCATTAACTTTTCTTCCTCGTTGTCGACAGAGAGTGCAAAATTGATTTGTTAAGAGCTGAATACGAGTGACTATCGCAGAAAAGCTGATTAGAATTCTGAACAACAGATTAATTTGGCGTAATGTTTCCATTTAAATTCGGAGCAAATTCCATATTGATAGAACTTTTTTTTACTAATGATGTAAAGTGTGATTGGTAACAAATTACATCGTAAGATACAGTTTAGAAGAATATGTTGTCTGTGGACGACTGTGTGTAAGTCAGCTGCACAATTTTGCTATTTGCTCATCGAAATTCCATTAGAAGCTGTCAGAACAGGAGATAACATCTGACCTGTCTACTAGACAGCTGTTTGAATAATTCTTGGCCATTTCTGTAACGACCATTGCGATTCAAGCGTTTATGACACCCACTGAAAAAAATGAGAATATCCTTTTTTACAGGTTCTGTCATTAACTCATATCTCCTCTCCCATTTGAGGGGACAATTCCCGTCTGTTAACCCACAAGTTTATAAGAGTGGAGTGCGTTTTAATGTCCGTTTCCGGTTTAACTGGTCCTGTTGTAATTATTTTGTAGCAGATGTCACTGAGAGATCTCGTAGTGTGAGACTCAGTCGTGGTAGCAAGCTCTGCGAACTCAGTATTTTTAACGTTTGAACCATTCGAGACAATATTGGCGGGGAACCTCTTGGAATATGATCATTTGGAAAACTAAAAAGGAGATGTAGGACATGAAGGATTTTAGTAAAATATGTTGCGAGGATGGAAAAATGGATTAATCTGGATCTGGATCTGGATCTGGATTCTGTCCACTGATGGCTTTGATGTTAGCGGCATTAATACCATGATATTTCATACAGGTGATTGATTGGTTAGCTATTTAGCTACTGTAGATGACTCCAGCTGTCGACTTCTCGTAGTGACTCGACACACAAAAGCTGATAAGAGACTAGCTATTCCAGCAACTACATATCATGTTGCTACGTGTTCAACTTGACATATTTGCACAATGATGTTATCAAAATATTATAGATTTATGGCATGTATAGCTGATAAGGCCACCTAGATAAGACTTGGTTGATAGAATGGGTTTCCGTGGTTCATCGTGAGAATGCTCTGTGTAGAAGTATTAACCTCTTGCGTTTCATTCACGCAATAACATTTCTGCGGGTTCGCACGAATTTTGAGTACGGTATTCAGGTAAAACGTTATGCCTGTTTATTGAATTGTGTGCTGTGTACCTGGAGTTTTTGTTCAGGTCACTTTTCTAACTTTCCAGTAAAAATCGCCCTGATGATGGAGGCAGCAAGGATATCTGAAATGTCGGTAAACTTTTACCAGACTACACGGCGCAACAACCCAGAATACGGCCATCTTCAAACTCACCGCCGTGAAAACCTCAAATCCTACAATCGTTGCATTAAGTACGAAATGCATCGGTCTTGTTATTATTTTCCGATTTTAAAGAAATTTGAAGTTTTCGTGGCGGTGTGCTCATGATGTGATCTTTGGGTTGTGAAACAGAGTAATCTTCTGACACTTGCCGACGTTTAGGACGAACATTGTAACATTTATGTTTGGAGAAATATACGTGCAATATGGTCGATGCCCTGATTTTAAGAAATAGTGATTAAAATTGTTGCCTAGAGTCTGAATATGTTTCTACCCTGATCGTAGCTAACGTTCTAAATACTTACTTCCTTCTTTTGTTTGTAGGTTCCACAAGAATACGAAGCAATGCACCAGCGTTTGTTAACATTTATAGTGCTCCAAATGGCCACCTTGATCAGAAACGAACTCTTAACATCTGAACAACGATACATTGCTCTGTGCTTGAGGTCTGTCATACGTCGAAACTTCACACCAGGACAATCTCTGATCATGTCATTTCCGAAAAGCGGGTGTCATGGAACTCAAACATCGCCAAAGTGTGACTCTTCACAATTAGTTAATTTCGTGTTGGAAACCACACATCAGGACGTACTTTGGCCACTCCAAGTGTTTCAGACAGAATTTTTAAATCTCGAAATGTCAGATGAGCAACTTCGCATACACCACAATTACGTGATTTTCACGTGTTCAGAAGAAGTTGACGTAATTGGTACTTTAGTCACACAGCTGGAGAAACTTCAGTCTGCCGTGTCTTGGAACCCGCGAGCGAAGTTCTTTATCGTTGTAACTGAAAATTATATCAGTCCCGCTAACATATTGGCTCTCAATATTTGTGAAACAATGTGGAACATTAACAGAATTGTCAATGTTGTTGTAATGGTTCCAGATCCTGATTACCTGAGGCTGCGCGCAAGAATCTATATTTTGAATTTATATACGTGGTTCCCGTACGAAGCAAAAAGTTGTGCGAAGCTAACGAACGTTGTTCTAATGGACCAGTGTTTGCCTGATGGCGACGGACAATTGTCCAACAACGCACTTCTGTTCCCTAACAAAATTCCTAATAATCTTCAAGGTTGTCCAATCAGGGTATCTACTTCAGAGTTGATACCTTACGTGATTTCAACAAACACTTACGTGGATTCAGACGGAAGCACTGTTTACAACTACAGGGGTTTGGAAATAGAGTATCTTCTCCTTTTAACCGAAGCAGCAAACCTGACGGTTGTGTATCTCCCGCTTGCAGAAGGCGATGTGAAGGACACCCATCTACAGCAGTTAGTGGAGGTATCCATGGGAATATCTGACGTTGCTATTGGTCACTTCCCTTTGAACTCAATTCTCATTCCATTCGCAGACCCTACAATAACAATTGTGTTTGATGACCTGAGATGGTATGTCCCATGTCCCAAACCTGTCCCGAGAGTGGAGAAAGTTATGGGATTGTACACTTTACCTGTTTGGTTCTGTATCGCCTTAGTATTCATTCTGACTGCTCTTACTTTCTGGCTGTCAGCTAATGCCCCCAACATCACTTTGGTGACCGAATCATCAACTTACAGAGATATGTTGCAGTGCATCTGCGTCGTTTGGTGTGTTTCATTGGGTACGCCTGTGCCAAAGATGCCAAGAAGCCCCAAACTTAGGGCCCTTTTTACCCTCCTTCTGTGCTATTGCTTTGTAATGGGCATTGTGGCCCAAGCCTTTTTCGTTTCCTTCCTTATAAATCCAGGCTACCACAATGATATAAATAACTTTGACGAACTCGTGGAGTCAGGGTTGGTATATGGCAAAGAGGATAGTCTGGAGTTCTTCCTTCGTCTCGCAGATTATCATGAACAAGAGATGTTCAGATCTCATGTAGACTGTTCTGATCGACATAAATGTCTGGAGCGTTTGTTTGTAGAGGGAGATATCACAATGTTGTCCCCGATAATTGATGTGGTCTACGTTCTATCGCATATGGGCATGGCTAAAATTAAAAAAGTACTGTGCACGTTGAATGATAACGTATTTCCTTTAGACATTTCCATATATCTAACTAAGGGTCATCCTCTTTTGGATTTATTCAACGTGGCCATCAGACGTTGTACAGAATCAGGGCTTGTTGTAAAATATTGGTCCGACCTGATATTTTATACTAATTTACAAAATGTGGACAGATTTAAAGAACGAGGATGTGAAGTCTGCAGTGACATGTACTTCGTGTTTACACTTTCCCATCTAAAAGTTTCTTTCTTTGTTCTTGTATTCGGGCTTGTAGTGGGTTTCATTGTGTTTGTGGCCGAATTAGTTTACAGGTGTCGTTCTGAATCACACAGACTGTCCACGAGCAAATACGGGCACTGACTCGGTCGGGTCAATAACTACTGCAGTTTCTCTCCGAAAAATGTTTGATCATGATTGAAAACTGCATGGAAGTTTCTGAATACGTTGCACCTCACGTGTGTGTTGATGTTAACAACGACCTATGGTCAGTAGTTTATAAACTGCAGGATATCCATACCTGACAGTCTTCAAAATTGATTTGTTGTGTCTAAGACCTGCTCTACGTTAGGGGTAGACTATATAGCTCATACTACAACACACAGACAGCCAACTTGCAGTGGCAAGAAATCTCGAAGAATTACAAAGATTCCGAGGATCAACGTAGATTTTCTTAGTTTTTAGTGTAAAAGATGATCTGTTTATTGTTCAGTGGTTCAGGAATTCGATAGTTTTGAGTGATTTTGTCAGATGCGTAAATAAAATATGTGTTCTGCATTGACAATGAGTTATTTCTTGTCTCTAATTTAATTTAAAACATGTGTAATTTTGGTCCGATTTGTGACACGTCAGACCATTGCTTTAGATAAAGTCTGTTACCCCCTTGGTTTGAGGGATGTGTGTGCTAGGCACGTGGAAACCGTTGTAAGATTTCTTCGTTTCTGTTCTTAATCCGACGTATTTGTATTAGTTGCTATCGTTTAGGTCGGGGTGATAGACTTCACTTATATTGGAACAGAGATATCGCTTCTGAGAGCTTAATGATACGAGTTTTAGAACTATCAATTTTACTGGCGTCGGCGTCTTACAAATCCTGTCGACAAAATCTCCACAGTAATTGAACGTCACTAAGTCACCATGAGTTTACTAAGCCTGGTAGCCTTTGTTCGATTGTGAATAGTAGACAGTTGAACGACGCTGTATTAGCTGCAGAGTTTATTTAGTACTGAATGATACGAGAGTATGATCACGTGAGAACTGAAAAGTACTGGGGAAGAAACAATGATGCTGAACTTGTGTTAGGCGTTCTTGGAAGGCATGAAATAGGCGACGAGTTAAATATGACGGCGGTAACTATAGTGATTACCGAACGTTGGATAACTTTAAATTTTCGAAGCGGCTCAACTCCGAAGGTCGAAATTTTACATTTTAACTCCAGCCGCGAAATTCCAAGGTCAATAATTTTCATGATAAATGCTGTTTTCGTCACACCGGTCTCAAGGGCAAAAGGTCACCGTTTTAGACCGAGTTCAATGTGAATCGTTTTACCTTTACCTTTCTGTCATGTTGAACAAAGTCAAGTATCCGTGAACGTGAAATATAATTCAATGATAAAAAATTAAAATGATCAACAGAAAGATTTTCTTTGATTGAATGAATAAATGCTAGTTGCACGGTTGGAAGTTACACCGATGCAAATTAAGGAGGGAGATTATAGTAAAGTGTTGCGGGAACCAAAAAAAAAGAAGCACAATGAGTCATCATGGAGCAGTGTCAGATACCATGTTCTTGTATTGCGCAAGATACGTGTTGTTTGCGTCACTCAGACGACAGTGCAGACAGGATTCGACGTAGCAAGAAGGAACAGGTGTCGAGCGATAACACACCAAAGAAATGAGATTATTGACCGTGAAAATGTTACCAAGTATTTTATGTGGCATGCTTTATAAATTGTCTTAACTTAATACTGTGCTTCTTAGCTGTTTGGTAGCCATTATCACTGCAAAGTGGCTTAAGATTAGATAAAAGTCTCTCAGTGCCATTGGATACCTCCCGCTGATAAGTTTACTGGGTAGTCGAGCAGTTTTGTCCTTTTTATGTGTTCTTTGCACACACATAATAAGAATGCAGAGTGGGGGGGGGGCATGTCCGTCTGCATGTTTTATATCCAAAACGACCAAGGAACATTACGTCTGTACGATCCCGAAAGTGCTCTCATCTCAGGGCGGTATCGCACTAAGATGCCAACGGGAGGCCATGGCGCAGCTGCCAGCATCTCGGCCAAACTCAATGCATTAATTTAGTAGTCATATATCGCACCTGGCATCCGTCTGGCAGCGCTTCCAACTTGGCATCGCAACCAAGATGCCAAGTTCAAATGCTACTGGCATCGCTGCCACGGCCAAGGCCAAATCAACATCACATGACAGTCTGGCCAGTTCATTGACGTCCGTGCGTGGATGTGCTTGTGTGTATTTCTGTTTCTTCCAGCATGGATAATTTCGACACCGAAAGATTGATAATTGGAATTCAGTCCCGACCATCACTATGGGATTCATCTGCTATTGAATACGCAAACCGGGACTTGAAAAAAAGAAACTGGGAAGAACTTGTGGAAATATTTGGAGGAGGAGATTTATTTACAGTAGAAAAGAAAGCATTAGCTAAGAAGTGTTTCTATGGCTTTATTTGTGGGGCCGCTTTCCAATATGGCAACTTGATTTATAAGTTTTTTTGTTTAGCAATCTATATATCTATCTATATATCACAAATAACGTGAACTAAGAAGAAACCTGCTTTTATAATGTTTTATTAAATAAAGTTTGTTCATATAATATTACATGTGATTTGCAAGAACTGAAATATTTCAAATTCAATAATGGTATGGACGTGCAAAGTGTGTGTATATGGAGAATTATTTTTACTTATTTCTTTGTTACAGAATTGAAATTCACTCCAGGTATGTAGTTTTGATAAAGGTAAATCTCATTTTCTCAAAAGTGATAAAAGTGGACATTTCTCCTAGCCCTTCATTTCGTGATCTCATAATGTTGATCCATCTGTTCGCTTGACTGGCGTCGAAAGCTGGCAGCTTGTCTGGCGTCTTTTTCTGGCAGCTGGACGCCATGGCATCGCTGTTGGTGTCGCTGCCATGGCATCCTAGTGCGATATCGCCCTTAAGTTTGAAAGTATTTGAATGAGCGGAAAACGATAGTCAATTTGTTTGTGTTAACAACGTGTCAATTGAAATGTAAGAAACGTTTCTTCTATGTCAAGATCACGAAAGTCCGAAGACTAAAAAGCACCCGTACAAATTTTAGTGGGTTTTAAAGTAACGAGTTTATCTCTAACATTCAAGTAAATCACCAAGGTAAGGTAAAAAGTTGACATGAAGTATTTGTGTTTCTATTAAAACACGAGTTTGTCAGAAAAATCACCGCTCACCTGTTTCGAGTGCAGTCGCAAATAATGTGTGGAGCTTTACCTTCACTCCCCCTATACACACAACTTCATTTATAGCGTCGTATTTAGGCAATGGAGAAAATATACTTTTTATCTTCCTATATAAACTGATATCGTGCAATAATTACAGGAGCTATTCCCTTGTCAGGGATCCGGGATAGCTCAGTCAGTATAGTGATCAGCTACGGGCTGGACGACCGGGGTTCGATCTCCGACGGGGGCAGAGGATTTTTCCTCTAGCCTCTGCGTCCAGACCGGCTCTGGGGCCCTCCCAGCCTCCTCTACAATGGGTACCGGGGTCCTTTCCCGGAGGTAAAGCCGGCCGGGGCGTGATGCTGACCACTCACCTCCATCTAGTGCCGAGGTCAAGAATGAGTAGGAGCTATACCTCCAAGCGTATGTATAGGCGTGTAGCGGGACAGCTTTACTTTTATTCCCTTTTCAGTTTTAACCAATCGAAAGATCAGACCATAAAAACTGTGGAAATTTTGCATAGCGCACGTGTTCACTTCAATTCAGCTCTGAGTGTACACGAAGGCAGCGCAAACTGCTCGCGCATTTTAGTGCGTCACGTGACCTCACGTGATGGCGAAGTCTGTTGGGATTCCCCTCTGTCTCTTAGTCCCTTCGAGTACATAAAGTTGCGCGAATGTTATAAGACCGCGTTATTTGGAAGGTGTCTATGAGTGTTGTATGAATAGTGGTTCAAGCTTGTGGTAAGTACTCCAGTTGTTAGACGGTTATAATCTTGAGGCCAAAACAGATATTTATTGGCACAAGTTCCCAGACCAGAAGTAGAAGCTGGAGAAGTGGGGAATGTGGAGTCCACTTTAATGGTTGTTATCGCTTAGCCCACGCTTAAATACACCTTACCAGACTGTAGACTCGTAGACTTTTTATCGATTGTTATGCAGACTTTACGTCTCATAAAAACTAAAATTAATAGTCGGGGGGGGGGGGGGGGGAAATGTTGACATTTGTAGTACTGTTGTATATTTTTATCTTTGTCTGATGATGCTGAAATCGTAAAGCTGCTGATCGCAGCCATATTGAAACTACAACCCTCTATCTCTCGTTTGTTTTTGGCACAAGGTACATATTTCTGTGTATATATTCCGTCACTTGAAAATACTATAACGAACGGATTTCATTGGAATTCTCGTGTGGAGGCCCAGTAGTAAGAGTGAGATATTACCCAACAAAAGCACAACATATCTTAATTAAAAATGCCACAATCTGTAATATTCCCGGCGACAAGGAGGGTAATAACTTGTTGAACTGGTTTTAGGCTAGCGATATCTGGTTGTGCTGTTAGTAACGCAAAGGCCTACTGCTGGTGGTCTCTGCTAACTCTGAGCCTCGCAATACGAGAATTCTATCAGAATTTTAGGTATGAGGATGCCGGCTTTCCTAAACATGTCGTGTACTTTGGAAATTTCCCACAAATGCCCACTACGCTCAAGATTCAAAACTTTCAAGTACTTATTACTGTGAGAATATTCAATGAAGTACAAATATATTTCTGATTATATTAGCAACACTGGTTTTGTATCCACAATAAACGGTATTAATACAAATGAAATACAAGAAATAACCAGGAACACATCTGGAAAATATGTAAATTGATTGGAGTACAATTTTCCATATATGATTCCAGAATGTAGTGAGTATAAAATTTACATAGGTTCTAGGTATATCTAATCACGACTTCGCTTATTTCCGGGAAGATATATAACAGAGAGGGAAGCAGAATTTATAACGTATTCTGTAAAAAAAAAAACGAACAGTCTTACAGAAACTGGAAAATGTTTAAGGGATTTCATTATTGTAATTAAATGTTCGTAAACATTCGTATATCAAGCTCTAAACGAAGATATGTAAAAGGTGTAATTTTGTGTGTTGCTTTCAGGTAGGCAAATATGAGTTCAGTTCCGTCCACCGTGAACCGACTAGATGAGCATCTCCAGAAACTCCTCAGGCAGGGCGTGACATTAAAAGGAGATGAAGTAAAAGAAGCCAACTGCAGTCTACAAAATGTAATTATTAATAAATGGAAAGCGATAATGGAAAATTGATGAAGTGGGAGCAAAATTTTTGGAATTCATTTTATTACTGTTGCTGTAATAATTTTAGGTGGGATAACATTTGTCTCACCATGAATATTGTCTGAAGTAGTGCCGTGTTTGCTCCGAGACTTTGCACTATAGAAATCGGGACTTGTCTTGGGACATGGCATGTCCGTGAACCAACAGTACTTGTTGAGTAAATTAGATAACTGTGAACTTTGAAGCTGTGACAGATTTAACACACTGTCAGATTAAAATGTTTTTATCTGTCGGATCAGTAATATGTGATACGAAGAAAACTGTAATAAAATGTAAACCTTGCTTTTTAAATCGTATAATTTTTTTTGTTTTGCATAGCGTATTCAAACTCATGATGGAATTATTAGTCTGTTCTGATCGCTTCCTGGCCTTTGTTTGTAGGTGTTACTAAATATTATGCAGCCTAAAATGAAAAGCATCGATGAAACATTTAGGGAACTGTACAAGCAGCCACATTATGTTGGCAGCTTTTATGAGAACCTTAGAGTTGGCCGACCAGACGAATATGATATTAATCTGGAACTTCAATTGCCAATGGATGAATCTGAAGTAAAGGTGCGTTTTAACACTTTCTCAGTTCAAAATATTTTGTCTTCCCGTCTGATTTCTAAGAACACGAAGATTAAAGTGTACAAAACAATAATTTTGCCTGTTGTTTTGTATGGGTGGGAAACATGGTCTCTCACTCTGAGGGAGGAACGCAGATTGCAGGTGTTTGAGAATAGGGTGTTGAGGAGGATATTTGAGCCTAGGAGAGAAGACGATGGGGCGTGGAGAAAACTGCATAATGACGAGCTTAAAAATCTGTACTGCTCCCCCAATATTGTCAGGGTGATTAAGCCGAGAAGAATGAGATGGGCTGGATATGTAGCGCGCATGGATGGGACAAGAGGTGTGCGCCGGGTATTGGTCGGGAAGCCTGAGGGGAGGAGACCCCTGCCTAGTTTTTATTTATTATTTTATAAAAATTTGAATTTGTTAATGAAAATGTCGAGGCAATAGCATAGTGAGCATGCCCAAATTGCTATACTATTATTTTTATAACTTGCTTTACATTTTGTTTGTAGATTGTAACTACAGGGACAACACCGGGATTCGCCAAGATTAAGGTGGGCAAAGATTTCCACAGTCGCACTCCCGAAGCTGTAAAAAGGTGAATTTTCTAGTTTTTTTTTGTGTTAATTGACTGATAAAATATGTCCAAGTCCTCATTATGAATTCAGGCTTATATGTTGGCTAATGTTTTGGTACCTGCACCTTGTCGCGATGGTGGGTCCTGAGTGCCTCAGTGACTCCAAGAGCTATGCTGGTGGTAGCATAGCTACTGGTAGGGCCTCCCTAGCCAGATTGGTCAAGGGGAAGAGGTCAGACTAAGACCGGTACCCTGGTCCTCCAGGTTGGGGGTTGGTCGCAAGGCTAACAACCTTGCACTATAAAAAGGAAGATGTTTTGAAACCTCTATCAAAGCCTCAGACAGACGGACCTAACAGAAGGATCGAATGGAAGAGGAGAATTGAGGAGGCCACGGACCGAATATGGACCGGAGAGCCATAGAAGAAGAATGTTTTCCATATGTATGGGCCACAGATTTATTTTGTTTTACGTTACATTTTCCATTTACATTAAAAATGGTTTGTGTGATGTCTATAGCTTCAGATCGCTCTTTTATCAAGGCTTTACATATGATACTGTATTTCATCACAAAATTCACACATTAAACTATATTCTTGTCGCATGAATACAAACAATATGCCGCAATATTTATTGCAATTAAAGGATATTCATTGGTGTAATGTTGGGCTCATGTAATCTTAGACGCAAGGTCAATATAGTACCTAAATCCTCATTGCCGCACTTTGTATTTTTTTTTTTGGATTTATTGTGAGATCACAGCCTTAACTAGCAGCCAGGAAACTGGATTTTATGTGAATTTTCATAGATAGTTATTTAAGGTTACCTTTTGCAATAGTGTTATTAAATTTGAATGAAGAGAATGTGTTTACTGAACATAGAATAAAAATGTTTTTAGTCATTCTTTTTTTACGTGAATCTTGGATCCCAATTTTTTACAGATGGTGCTTAGTTCTATAAAGGATTTGTTGATGCCTATGTAATACGGCCATTATATGGTTCATTCTATTACATGTCCTCTTTCTGGAGCTAATTTTACACATTATTCGCCATACTTCTGTTGCAGGAAGATTGAGTCTTGGTGTGTTGATAATTACCTCTGCAGAGACAAAGTAATTCAGTGGCTGATAGGGATTGTAGACAAGGTGTTACAAACTGTAAAGTGGCCTCGGAATATGTCGGTAAGATTTTTCTTTCTTTCCTTCCTTCCTTTCCTTCACCAGGTTTTATGGCAGTGAAGATATTCGTTCCCTGGGCTGTGACATCATGTGGTCCTGTCTCAGAAATTTTTTGGCTACTTCGTTATTTTTCAGGGAGATGATATAAGAAATATGTTACGATGATCTTCGGTGACCTTCCTGGCTGCTGCTTACCTAATAAGGGTATAGAATCTGTTTTTGAAGTGGGAGCACTTGTCTTACAGTACCCCTACTCCCAGGGATAGGGTGATAATGAGAATGATTTAAGATATTTTATGCATTAGTTCATGAGCAAGACAGGCTTTAATTTGTTTATCTTGTATATTAAATCTGAGGAAGATGGAGAAAGGTGCACGGAGGCATTAAGTTGATTTAAAAATATTTTCTCTGACGCCGATGGTAAAATCTTACTGTTCAAGGTCAAACCATGTACCAGTGGACCAGCAGTTACTCTAAAAATTTCTGAGAATAATAAGGAGTTATCGGTAGATCTCGTGCCTGTATTCACATTTGGAGCAGACAAGTGGCCGGCGCCACCCCTGCGTCAAATTAAAAATCTTCCCGGGAAAATTGATACATCACTGGTAAGTTAGAGCAACTTTTCCATCTGTAATGTGGAGCAAGTATATTTTGTTTGTGAACTTTGGTTTAAAAAATTTCCATCTGTTTCCCAGGGAAGTCGAGAACAGAATTGAATTTTATCTTTCTTATTTTTAATATGTGTTGCCTGCAGCCAGAGACTAAAGTAAAGCAAAGGAAAGACTAAAATAAATTACGAAAGTTTAGTTTTTTGGATTGTGATACTTTGTAGCCTTGTAGATGAGGAATGAATTGGCTGAAAGTGGAGTTCCTTCAAAACTGTGGTAACCACTTACAGTCCACACTTTTACTGCCATGAAAACTTCATATTCTGTAGCGAAGTAGGTGTAATAACTTTAAAAACTGTTTCAATTGCCAGTTTTTATCCAATTATTTATAAAAACTTGAACTTGTAATTGGACCTGTATATTATATTAGGAAGTCTGATGATGCTGTTCACTCATTAGCACATTCTTTTTAGGTGTGTGTACAGACAGACTGACAAAACTGATCAGTTTATTCATATTGTTAGGATACGTATTTTGCAGAAAGGAAGCGTGTCAAAATTAAGCATTTTTAAAAGCAAACTGTTGGCATCTTCTTTTTTGATTTGTGTTACAATTGTGCGCGTGGCATGTAATGAACACGTGCACTATTGGGATTTGTGGTGTTGACTACAGAATTTTCAAGAATAGGGATTTAATATCTCTGAAATATATTAGAAGTTAATTAGCTTATTTGCATTGTACATTGTATTTACTGCAGATTTTGACAGTTATAAATCTAAACAATTTTTAGTTTTCTTGAAGTTAAAGTTAGTTATGTCTTCATTGTAATGTATCAAAATTTAATTCTTCACAATGCACGGTTGGTTATTGCTTTATTGAAATAATTTTTTTTTGGATTACGTGAGAATTCAGAGTTGTGTGTGATTTTATTTAATTTAACAATTTAATTAATTTAGTCTAATCAGTAATTTGCCAGTGTTGTGTTTAAAGCTGACACTTCGCTGACTTTCAGTGTTGATGGTTTATTTGCGTCCAGGGTTCATGAAGTGATTATTAAAAAATCTGAATGTTATAAGACTGTGCAACTTAATCTTGTTTTTGTAGAAGTGGTGCGTTGTTCCAAAGCCTCCGAGGGAGGATATAAGTTCCAAACAGCAATGGAGAATGTCGTTTTATATGTATGAGAAATGCCTAATGAATGGTCTATCCAACATGAAACCGGTTGTAAAACTAATGAAGGTATGTAGGATTTGAGGTTATGACAGTGGTGAGTCCAAAGAAGGCTGTCTTCTGGGTTGTTTCACTGTGTAGTCTGGTAGAAGTTTACCAACGTTTCAGAGATCCATGCTGCCTCCATCATTGGGCCGTACAGGTTGCAATGAAACAACCCAGAAGACAGCCATCTTAGTGAAGGTATGCATGAGCCCAAGTGCATTTCACTGTGTGAAATTTTTTATTCAGTCTTGTCCATTGTTTAATTGTTGAGAAAAGGTGATTTTTTATTCAGTCTTGTCCATTGTTTAATTATTGAAAAAAGGTGATTTTTTTATTCAGTCTTGTCCATTGTTGAGAAAAGGTGATTTTTTATTCAGTCTTGTCCATTGTTTTATCTCTTTGGAACTGTCTGTGCAGCGCATTGTCATGTCTAGCTTCGTGTTTGTTGACCTGCACCTCATTAGTGCTTGCTTACATTCAAGAGGTCTGTATTTCAGATCTTGGTGAAACTCGTCAGGATTTTCAGTGTTCTTTCGTAAATGAAGATAGAACGCAAGCAGTCTTGCCATGCCTTTTATATTCTTGGTAAATTAATTTTTATTAAGTTTGAAGTATTGAAATGTTTATCAAAATATATACCTACAATGATGATACGTTTGTAGCTTCTTCGAGACAAGCAAAATTGGGTTTCCCTCTCGAGCTATTACATCAAGACTCTCTTCTTGTTGGAGCAGGAGAAACAGAGACTTGATGATAAATTCTGGAATAAAGGTCTCGGCTATCTCTTCATGCATGTAAGTACCACTTACATTAAATAATGTGCTGTAAAGATAACTAATACCATAAATCCTTTGAAAATGTAAAGATCAAATATTTGTATGTATAGAGGAGCAGAATTTTAACGTAAAGGTGTTTCAGAACTAATGAATGAACAGAACAAGTGAGTCGCTAAAGAGAAATTTGGAGAGAGATGAGGGAGCTGTTCCATAATGAGGAGATTAATAATTTGCTACATTCATTAAAACTTTATTGATGTTGGGGGGGCGGGGGGGTTGAAATAGTGCACACAGTATCTTTGTTGGAAAAAACGTGGAACATTTTTTTATAAAAACAAACTTTTGTTTATTGAGTTAGATCGATTTACATTTTTATTATTGTCGGAACAAACTGCTGCCAGTTTATAATGACAGTTTCTGTTATCTCGACAAATTGAAAATTCTTTTATTGCTACTAGTATTATGAAAGCAATACTGTGCATTTTGGTTAATAATAACAACTTGCTAGACGTGTTTCGAAGTGCACAGTTCAGGTTTTGTATATAAAATCATGCATACAAACAAAACCTGTTTTCACTTTGAAAAGACACTTAGTGCCAAACGCGTTTCTACCTCGAGGCACGGTATGTAAGGTTTTAAGTTCAGATTTCAGGTATTAGTACTGACTGCAGTCTTTCATGGTTTTTATCAGGATCTCCAGGTGAGTGCCAGGATGATAATACCTTGTCTCTTTTCAAATTCTTATCTGCTCATCATCCATTATCATCTTATTTATTTGATGATGCTGTCAGCTTCACAGATTATAAAGCAACCAAACATCAGATGACATATGAATTAAAAAGGATGTGGAAGGAAGTGATTTTGGCCTAATTTTAAGTGGAGGAATTGAGGAAAACCATGAAAAGCCTTAAAGTCAGGATTGCTGACGTATGGACCAAGAATTAAACCTCATACTTTCCGAATAAAAACAAGCGTTATTGTAGCTATCATAAAATTGCGTGCTTCGAGGTCTTGGCAAAATTATACAATATCGCAATATGAAAAACAGAGCCCAGGTGAGGAAGACAGCTCAGAAGCAGCACTGTAGCGAAGCTAATGACACTGTACTAGTGATTTAGAGTCACGCAGTAAGTATGGTGGTCCTGTGGCCTTGAAGCGTGCAATTTTCTGATGACCACTGTCACAAATGTGTGGGTAAAACAGTTTGGTCAATAATCTGATAATTATTCCGTCTGAAGGAAATGAATGTGAAAGCATTTATTTCAGATGCTGGGCCAACTGGAAAATTATTTCCAACGTGAGGAAATCCCGTTCTTCTGGGATGAACGCAGTAATCTCATTAAGCATTTGAAAAAAGACGAAATAAAAAACATGCGTGGTCGAGTGACACATCTAAGAAAGATGGTGGAACGGGCCCTATCGTCACCTGGTCAGGACCTTTCGTCTGTTGTGAATGAACTTTTTGTAATGTAAGTCTTTCCTGCTTTATATTTTGATTTGCTGCATTGAGTGTTTTCATCATCCCACTCTAAAGGACTTTGGTGTTAATTCAAGATTCCCTTTTTGAATATAACAGACCGTTTGCTTTCCCTCACCTGGTTTAAAAGAGTTAGAGATATCAGTTTTATTGCATGAAGTTGAGTCACTAAACATTTGTAGTACAATGTGTTGTAGCGCACCAAGACGAGAGGAGACAAACAATCAGGCAATAGATCCACAGCAGGCTGAAGGTACGGACTGGAATGCATTAGTGGAGAACGTGTCTTTAGGTGTGGCTTTCGTTTCAGTCGGTGTAATGATTGCGCGAAGGCTGTACCAGAACTAAAACAATGATTAGTAAGTGCATAGCTTAAAACTGTTACTTGCACTTAAGTAGTTTGGTTACTTTTCCCACCAGTGAAAGTATTTCCATTTGCCAAGAATCTAACCGTATAGCTGATTAAAAATCGTGATGGTGAGGTCCTGGGTTTGATCTGTAGCGTGTGGGATATAGTTTTCGCTCAAAAATATGAGTATGAATAAGTTGCAGTAGTTCACAAATTTAAGTTTTCATAGAAAATTTCTTGAAGTTCTTACAAACTCCCTGGTAGCAGAACCCGCAGGCGCAACACCGACGACACCAAAGCCCACAACTCGACCAGAATCTGAGCCAACTCCATTTGCCATCCTCGCAGCCCACCTCCCTAAGAGCAAACTTGATATCCTCCCATCTCCTTTTTGGTCTGCCCAGTAGTCGTTTTCAAGAAGGATTCCCCACAAAACTGTATGCACCCCCTTTCGTGCTACATGTCTAGCCCATTGAAACCACCTGAATTTCAGTATCATTATGCTAGGTGACCTGTACAATTCATGCAGCTTGTCGTTATCGAAGATTCTACATTCCTGAGGATGTGCCATATCCTGGTGACACGGACCCATCTAAGATGGTGAACTTTTTCACAGAATATGTATATCTGTGAGCTGGTACACATGGTATGAGTGAAATGATTAACTGTGACCTTGTAACTCAATGTATCCGGTGGTAACAAGTAGTATACTGAGTCTGAAAGAAAAATGGAATATCTTGAATTTACCATCTATATTCACCTATAATAAATAGTTTTTGAGTTCAGTAGTGTTAAACATTTTTCAATTATATGTACGAACTTTGTATCATGAATAAAAATGAAATACTTAGGATTAGAGGTAAATATAAATAATATGCATATGTTCTAATGAAATTCCTGCTTTTCATGGAGCCCAAAGTTGCATTACCATGTTAACAAGAATCTGCCTCATGTCTCTATTTGACCCAGATCGTTTCAGTCAGCAACTCAACACCTCTTTCTTTAAGATCCATTTTAGTATCATCCTCACATCAGTGCTTGGGTGTGACAGGTGGTCTCTTCGCTTCAGATCTTCAGACTAGTAGTTTTTATGCGCTTCTCACCTCGTCATTAACTAGGGAAGAACAAGAAGTTTGATTCCAGACTAAGCACCAATGACAACTCAAATACCACATTTTATAAAAATTTGTGCAGCCATTCTCGAACTGTTACGTGCGTACAGACTGATATGTCATTACTTTGATAAGGTTGATGTCTTCAAGTGTGCGCAGGGTATCATAGTTAATGGTGCCCATAGCCTCGCAACTTCATGTATCCGTCAAGTTGGTACTTTAGATTATAGGAAAGGGAACAGTGCTAATTGATTCTGGGCTACAGCAATGTAATCTTCATACTGAATTTCATGAAAATATGTTTCCGACTTAATGTATGCCTGAAACGGTAATGTGCAAGTCCGCCGATACATGACAGCATGATGTCATGGGCTGAAATGTGATAGACAGGTATGGTCACGCCTGTAAGACATTCTTTGCTCACGCTGAAGCGTAAAGAAAATACTACGCTGTTATAGCATTGCTGACAGCTTCTGTTAAAAAATATGCATATTTAACATCTTCATTTTGTTAGCATCAGACTGATCGAAGGGAGAATTTTAATGAACTACTCTAGCGTCATAGGAACGTTGCTGAAATGGAAGAACGTTATACAAAATAGAAACAAATTTGTGATTTGTGTGCTTATTTAGTGAGATTTAATGTTCTCATGGCAGCGAGTATGAAGATGGCCATCGTCTGGGTTGTCGCGCCTTGATAGTGAAGGCAGTGAGATGATCTGAACCTCTAGATAATTTCACGAGGAATAACTGTAACTAGGCTTGTACAATTGGTGTTGTCGATGGAAATGTGGAGTTCTTGAGGTGGTGGACTGAGTAGGCAGCGGCACAGGTCCACGTGCATGAACTTGTATGTATCGGAATTGACTTATCGCCTTATGTTGCCATAGTTTGCCCTATAAAATGCACTTTTACTTGAGACCGACGACAATGAAGAGGAACTGAGAAAGTTTTCGATAAAGACTAGTGGAGAATAAATGACAGTTTTAAATGCTTCCACAAAATGGTGTTACTGACTGTAGATTGTGTACTGCTCAGTAACTTATCACTATTCAGAAATGTCATTTATGCAGTTATTACCCACGTTAGGATTTACAGCTGGAAAACGGAAGACTTTCCACAGTCTCTACAGGCATATGTTGGTTTGGAACCTTAAGTTAGGCCACGACCACTTCTTCCACATCCATTCCACTTCATTATTCACCATCGCCCTCTCATTTGACGCTTTATAGTCTGAATTACTGAAAAATCGTCGTTAAATAAACTTTAAAAATGTGGATGTATAACATGGGCTGCCATGACTATTGGAAATGGAAAAAGGAGTGAGGTCTTGGCCCTTGAAATATGGTTAGGAATAGCATGGGTATAATATTTATATATTCTTGCACTGAATTACATGAGTTAGGTGGCTTACAAAATTGGTATTTTATTCATATGTCTGTTTTACATAACAAGGCAGTATTTTTATATACTGTAATTTTTTGTGTCATTGCATGTTTGTTAATGATTATAACATTTTGAGTTAATGATTCGGAATTTCGTCTTTAAATATTACGTTTTTTAGTGTATTGAGTGTGTTTATACTGGTAATCACTTCTTGGTTGTTGCTATGGAAACTCAAGCCTTTAAAATCAACAAGCATCATTGACGTGTGAATGAAATGGTGAAGAAAGTAATCAGGAAGGATACAATGAAAGACTGAGTGAATAATTTAAGGTAATAATGCATAGTTATTGAAAGAGCATGAAATAACAATAAAATCACAGATACAAAGAACATGAAATGATCACATAACCATATATCCTGCCTCTCATTGTATACTTTGTTTGATCTTCCTATTATTTTACTTTATGTATGTTAGTGACAGCTAAGGTTCTCTAATCTGTCTTCTCTCCTCGTCAGTTTCTTCCCATGTACTTCTCTTCTTTTTCTCTTTGAGAGCTCTCCTAACCATTTATTCTACTTTTGATCTTATTCTCCCTTTGGATGTTTTCTTCTTTACTTTCATGTTAAGAACATTCTTTTGAACGCCTTCATTTATTTTAAAATTAAGTCCATATTATGTTACTTGTAATTTTTTCTTTCTAGATGTTTATCCTTAAATTCTTTCTAATGTCTTATCTCTGCCTTGTGGGTTCTCTTTCTGTGTGCCTTACGAACCTCATCTCTGCTGCATTGGCCCTTGCTTCCTGCATTAACATGTACAATTAGTAACTCATTCCATAATATTTTATATATCCTATATAAAGCATTTTGTAACAGTAGTTGTGTGAATTTGGAGTTGGAGATATACTCCCGTATTTTAAAAGTTAAAAGAATTTTCAATTGATATGTTTACTTAAGATCATTATAAATGGAAAATATAATTAACGGTCCATGTAAAAAACACTACCACACAACCCACAAAAAAATATGATGGGAAAATCTCGTACAGATAAGAGATTTTTTCAAATAGAAATATATACAAATGTCGTCAAATATTCATAAGGTTAAAATTTGTTCAGATGTTTTCAGTAATTTATAAACTAACACTTCATGCATCAATAGAAATTATTTGAGCAGTTACGTTTGATGCATTCTAAAACCATTTTACCAATTCTTTGAAAACAAACTTGCTGAATCTGAGATATTGCTCTTAACCAGGAACTTTTTGGTGCCGTCATGTGTAGCTCTAGAATGGTCAGCTGTTAACATGTTATACTTTTCACTTAGAGATATTCTACTGTTTATCTGAGGGAAGGATTATATAAAGATAAACAAAATGGCAAAGAAGAGCAAAAAAGGTGGAATTAAAGCAGGGAAGAAGAAAGCAGAGCCACAGGAAATGGATGTGGTGACAGAAGTGGAAAAGGAGCTGTTCCAAATCCAGATAAGTGATCTATTACAGAAGGTTGAAAGGCAAGTATAAGTTAGGTTCACTGTCTTCACAACAATTTTTGATTGTAATTTAATTGTTTATTAAGATCCACTGCATATTTCAACTGAAATTGTTCGTCAACAGGTGTTTCTCTTTAAGTATTCAAAACTAATGATCCTGAACACAGTTACTCTCCCCTGAGCCATCAGTGTGTTGCTGAGTAATTATACTTTTTTATATTAAATATAAAACTGAATTCTTCATAGCCAGATGTTTTATGCATGTGAAAAAAAGAATTTGATACACTTAATTATAAGACTCTTCTTCTGTATCGTTTATTGTCTTGCAGCATCTTAGAATCTTTGTGCTATGATCAAAATTTCAGGTCAAATTTGAACCACCTGTGTACATACTATTTTTCAGGGACATTTCTCTCTCACACGCACATGCGCACACACCTCTTCCTGGTTTAAGTCCAAATTTGTGTACTTGAGACTTGATGTTATGTTGTAACTTCACAACAGTATAAAAAGCACGTCTCAAGACATGTCTCTTGTAGAATGAAGACTCGATGCTTGGAACTTGATATGAGCAATGAAGAATACCAGAAAAAGTATGAGCAACTGGATGAAGACAGGGCAGACATTATCGCATACCTCAAAAGGATGCTGCAAGAGAAGGAAGATGAAATCATGGAGATGAAGGAACGGTTAGAAGGACTGGTGAAGGTAGATGATAAAATCAAATCTTCCATATTGTTTATTTTATATGATTTGTGTATTCATTAGGAGAAAAATTGTACTGAGGTGGAAATTAAAAGAAAGATTCCAAAATAGAGTAAATACAATTTTTCAGATATTTTAGAATCTTGTTAGACACAGTGAGCATAGTAGAGGAAGAAGAAGTGTGAGACTGGTGCACAGTAAAATTACATTTCTAAAGACTGAGAATGTTTAGTGTTCCAGGCTATGAAGAACAGGCTACTGATAAATGAGTGAACTAACAATTTATGGTACAAAATACAATTTTCTTGGTTCCCAACAAAACACTACAAAAGGGTATCCCTTCTGTCTGGTATTATAACTTTTTTTTTGTAAAGTAGATTTCAGGAGTATCCAAACGCTTACACATCCTATTTTCTGTGCAGACTCTGGACGAAGAAAGATCGACGCACATGGAGAAGACTGGAAATTTGGAACACGAATTCAAAGTCATGCACGAGCAACTGACATCTGAAATCAAACTGCTCAGTAAGTAAACTCTTGTAATTTGTACTGTTTCTGTACGCACGTAATAACCGAATGAAGTAACGGGTGATTTGGGGGTATTTTATAAAAAGCATTTTAGGTGAGAAACAGAATTGGTATGTTAAGAACTGCATTTAATTTAATTTTACATTATATAATTCCAACTTTTGAATTAGAGCTATGTTATTTGATTAAATATTGCATTTTTTTAAAAATCATCCTGCTACATAACGTGAACCTTGATTGTCATATTTGGCACGCACCGGTTTCTAATTCACAGCTGGCAAACTTAATTCGCTGGAGGAATTTCGTCTTCAGCGCGATGACCTCTTAAAGAAGTTTAAGGTACAAGAACAAGACATGGCAGAACAAGAACTAAGACATAAACAAACACTCTATGAAGTGGAGAGAAAGTTCATTATTGGAAAAGACAAGTATGTATATAAGTTGAGAAATTAACATGGATTCAGTCCTGTATCGTTCATTGTGAAGTTTTGAAGTATTTTAATTTTTTATCTTTAACAGCAATTTAATTTAATGTGTAGTTCATCTTAGTCGAAGAATTATTTGCGGTCAACCAGAGGATCAGCGTTTGTTTCAGGGTGCATGAACAAGTGTCAGTATGGATTGTTGTGATGCTGTTTCTTATCTTACAGACTTAAAAAGGAAATGGAAGCAAAACTCCTTCAGTTGTCCATCGACTTCCAAGATGCTACACGTGTTCGAATTGCTGCAACCACACACCGCACAGTAAGGGAGAACATTGCTGTAAACAATGAGGTAATTGTTGCATCATGCCTCAGAGTAGCTACAAAATATAATTTTATAAGTCAAACAGAAGCTACAGTAGGGGACTCCCCCCTCTCCCGTTTAATGTTTCTCAACTTATGTTATCATTTAAGTTTTGAATTTGAATTTGCGTGGTCCAAGTTCCATTTTCTTTTATATTAGATTTTGTCCACTTAAGGTTCTTTCTGTCAATTTTTATACCCAGCACTGCCAGAGAAACCTTAAATGGTGATTTAATTTTAGTCAGAAACTATCTGTAGTACGCTTCTTCAAATAGAGTTACTAAAAGTTGATCTATCTTATTGTCACTTTCCTGAAAATGAAGAATGAGAAGATGGGACAAAACTCCAGCAACCCTGCTCATAGCAGGTATAATGATTGTTCTTGTTTCTTTGTGTTAAGACTATTATATTCACTGTTTCTGTGATTCAGCATCAGAAATGCTACATATTTTATATGAATAATATCTTTACCCCTATAATCCTCCATACATGGGAGTTGTCTTCAACAGTGAATGACAACACAAGGATGTACATAACCTAAAAGTACTGGAAGATTTTGATCTGCATCACCTGCTGCTTACTTAAGCACCACGGACCACTTTAACTTTGATACAGATATTAGAATTATTACTTAAATAGTATCATATGTTTTTAGTTACAGAAGATGTTGGAAACACAGAGGAATCTAAGAAAGGAAAATAAAATAATGAAAGAGAGAGACAGGAAATTAAGTCTTGAAGTAAAGTTGTGTGAAGAGGGAAGGGATATTGTACTTGCTAAGAACATGGCACAACATAAGGTAAATATTACATAACTTTGGTTTAATTTGGTACCAGGTAATATTATATCACTAACCTAAGATTGCCTTTGTCACCGTGAACATAGCCATAGAAATGTGGAACATAGACAGGAATTTAGATAAAATAATTTTGTGATTCTGTGTTAAAGCCATTTCTTATATGGAGATTGTAATGTGGAAACAGATTTTGTTGTGTGGGAATGTCTGTTGAAGCAAGGTATTATCTAACCTTCCCAAAAATTAAATTTGTTCTTGAGGTTGGCTGTCTTCTGGGTTGTGCTTTGTAGTCTGGTAGAAGTTTACTGACATTTCAGAGAGCCTTGCTGCCTCCATCTGCAGGGGAATGAGTAAGGTCTTAAACTTCTACCAGAGTACATGGCGTAACAACCCAGAAGACAGCCATCTTCAGACTCACTGCTGTGAAAACCTCAAATCCTACAAATTGATTCATTGTCTGTATACTTCTTTGAAGTCTTATGGGCTTGAAAATTCTCACTGCATTAAATCCTTTAAGAATACTGTATGGTAATTCCAAAATTTTAAGTGCCTTTCTAGAATATTGCTGTGATCGTACTCGAGCAGGCGCTGAAGTATTCACTCTCTCATTCAGCTGATTAACCGCTTGACTATGGAATACGATGATATGGCAAGAAATATCGGGGAACTACAGAATTCTGCACAACATGCCGTAGAACTGGAGCGACAGACGCGAGACATGACGCGGCTTCTTGACGAAGCAATGAAGCAAATTACCTTGCTGGAAGAGAACCTGCAAGCAACAGAGCAAGAAAAGAATGAGACTGTTTCTAAGTTACTGCAATCTAACATGGAAACCTTCAGGCTACAAAACATTCTTCATGCCGCTGTTAAGTCTGTCAAGGAAGCTTTAAAGGTAAAATACTGGTTACTAATTTTTAATAGCTCTGATGTAATGAAGTCCACAAATTTGTATGTCTTGAGTTTCTGTGTAGGGAGACTGCTTTCATAATATGTGCTGCATTTAGCCTTGTAAATTCTGTCTTTGTTATTGAACACCAGTACACAATATTTAACATATGTAATTAATGATGTCACAACTGGTTTACTAGGGTAGGCTTATAGAGAAGAGTTCGGTTCAGTAGTTCACTGACATGAGGTGTATATTAGGTTAGGTTAGGAATGAAAGGGACATATCTATTAACAATTTTGAGTGCAATGGTATAGCCTACATTAAACCTTTAAATCTCATTGATAACTGCGTGTACCACCTGCTTTAATAATCACTCATTTTTCATTTTGCCCATAGAGTGTATTTATGGGTTTTACATGATTCTCATAATAAACAAACTGTGATTATTTTCTCAAACAGCATTAACCATTTGATGATCTTTGTAACAGTGATGTGTTGTGTTTTCTTTGAGGTATGGAATGAATAATATTATTTAACTGAGCAATGGCTTCGAAGGTTAATAGTCAGTTGGCATTTTCACTTGAAATGAATTTACAGATTTTCTTTGGTTCCTACAGTTTTGCAGTCAGATCAGTGATGGTAGTGTAGAAGCTGTATGTATACTTGGATGCAGAAACTCAATTTTTAAATATTATGCTGAAGGAATTTGTGCTATGCAGACTTGAAGCAAGCTGTACTGAATCATAGACTGACAGTTGTATGACGAGACAGTAACTGAATTATTTTATTTGTTCCAACAAATAGATTAATTTTAGAATTTAGAAAACTTACATGAAAAGGGTAAAGTAACGTAAGAGTATTTATATAAAAGAAGGAAAGGTATGTGAATAAACAGAAATTAGTAAAATGTTAATTGTATTATGTATGAATAGACAGGTTTGTGAAATTGAAGCTAATTAGACTTAGATATATGGAGAAACAAAGTCAGTAAAATGTTAAGTAGATTATGTTATTTATGAATTGCCAGATTTGTGAACTTAAACATGATTAAACATTTCACTTTGCTTATAGGTTCAGACACAGCCCAGTTCTGATGAAGCTCTGAATCTAAGTCACAGAGAGAATCTCCTTGGCAACTTATTACAGTTGCTCAACACATCTGACCTCTCAGAACACGAGAAACAAGAGAAAAAGTATGATTTTTTATTATTATATTATTCAGTTTGTATATTTTACTTCTTGAAGATGGTTTGTAAGCATGTCTTAAGTATACATTGAGTCTAAGGAGTCTTTTTGAAATATATTTCTCTGTCTGTCTACACTCCTTTAACATCTAATCTGAATAGTCAAGTACATTTTGTTTATATTTGGTTTTCATAAGTGTTTGCACCCTTTCATTATGTGTGTGGAAGAAAAATAAAATCATAGCTTAGCTTTGGAGAAGGGGAATTGAAAATTTGCCTTTGTATGGGTAGCTGTCCTAGTATCTGTAGTCTAGTCTTACTTCTAGTCAGGCTATTTAATGGTGGAAAGAGTTAAGTTAATGAAAACAGGCTTTATCAGATGATATTTATTGTTCAGGTCAAAGTCATTAATGAAGATATCAGCAACATATGTGATTGGAGATTTTGGTCTTGCACCCAGGAGTTCATCAAATTTATGTTCTGAATCTCATTACCCAGTTGGATCCAGTGTATCAGACAAGTCTGTAAAGGCAAGCGTGAAGGGCTTTCGTCATTCAGGCGAATTGTATGTTGAGTCAGTAAAATCTGATGCATCACAAGAAAGATCTGAGTGTTCAACTACATCTGAAGAACCAGAGACAAGTGTTAGGAGAGAGGAAGATTTCAACATTTCTATAAAGCCTGTTACAGAAAAAGGTTCCCAGGAAGAGGCTGAAATAGAAACTTCAGTCACAGAATCACAGGAAGAAGGTTTAACTTCTGAGCCACGGGATGGAGATGATGATTGTGATTCTTTCACAGAAACTATTGAATGAAACATTTTTCAGCTTTTAAATATTTTTATTCTAGAAAAAAATAAAATATTTATAAATAATTCTAATACTTTTATCCTGACCGTGTGTTCCTTTATTGTACATCAGCAGCAAGAAAATATATTTAACAGTAGTAAGTAAATATTTCCATTTCTGAAGATTTCTGTCTTCTGGGTTGTTGCGCTGTGTAGTCTGGTCGATGTTTACCAACGTTTCATCGCCCTGATGACGGAGGCAGTATGACCTCTGAAACGTTGGTAAACATCGACCAGACTACACAGCGCAACAACCCAGAAGACAGAAATCTTCATAATCATCGCCCTGATGACGGAGGCAGTATGACCTCTGAAACGTTGGTTAACATCGACCAGACTCCACAGCGCAACAACCCAAAAGACAGAAATCTTCATACTCATAGCCCTGATGATGGAGGCAGCAGGGAACACTGAAACGTTGGTAAACTTCTACCAGACTACACAGCGCAACAACCCAGAAGACAGAAATCGTCATCACACTGAATTCATTACAGAAATGTGATTGTCTTCACTTGTGGGTGGTATGCGACTGCTGATAGCAAATTCCTTGCTGCAACGAGACAGATGCAGCATGTTAAGTGGGGCTGAATGGTGATAAACAAGTAAGTGAAATTTGACACACCTGTACTTTGTAGGCATTACACTGTAGTCAGTTTTCTAAATCAATGATGTAACAGCTAACCGTGATGTAATTAATAGGTACTCTGACATAAAACATCAGATTTTATAAAAAATATTACTGTTATACTAGTTCCAATTTAATTTTATGCTTACAGTATGATGGCCAGCACATTCTGAAGGCTGTGTACTTAAATCCCACCCCAGAGACTGGCTCCATTGGTGTGCCATGCTCTTTCTCAGCCTGTCCAGGCCACTACTGTTTCCTGCTTCTTCATCTATCATCCTAATATTATTTTACACTGTATAACATATTCAATTGATACAGTGTTGTTTAAGCATGTTACTTGATTACTTTTAATTGTACTTTCCAAACTTACTATATTTCAGGGCAGAATTTCAACAAGTAACACTCTTGCGCTTCGCAGATATCGCGTTTTTTACGAATTGAAGGTTTGTGGCAACCCTGCGTCGAGCAAGTCTGTCGGCGCCTTTTTCCAACAGCATGCGCTCACTTCGTGTGTCTGCGTCACATTGTGGTAATTCTCACAATTTTTATTTTTAGACATAATGCTATTGCACACTTAACAGACTACAGTATAGTGTAAACGTAACTTTTGGGAAACCAAAAAATTTGTGCGACTCGCTTTATTGCGGTGGTCTGGAACCGAACCCGCAATATCTCCGGGGTATGCCTGTATCCTCAAAGCTACTGAATTTCCAGCTGTCTTTAAAATGAAGGGAAAGATGTGCAGGAAGGTTTTGTTTTAACCATTATCTGTTAGACTTTTCTTTTACATGTGGCTGTGATTTTCTTGCTAATAAGGAAGTCGTATAGGAAAATATGTATGACCAGATCAGCCAGTGACTTAAACAGCAGTCTGTACAAAGCTCTCGGCAACTGCTTCTATTCCTTCACATGACAAATTACAAGGAAGATTATTAAGGTAAAAATAACGTACACGATATTTCATCCATAACATTTATTACAAATTCACAAAATGTTAGGTCATTAATAACCTTTTGTTTCCCATCCCATTTTATGGCTCTTCCTTTCATATCGCTTAACTTTCGCTCTCCTTGTTCTGAAACAGAATAAATATGTTGTCAAAATCAAATGATGAGAACATACATATATATATATATTCATATTGTGCACAAATGAAAAATGCAATCATCTTTATGGTACAAGAGTATAAAAGGATTTTTCCATTTACTGTGCGAGCCGTTCGTTATTTTTGGAGATATTTCGAAAACAGATTTCACAGACTTAAAAGTACTTCTAGGGTACACACCCAGTCATGAATCCATATTTAGTTATTTTACTACCTCAGTTATCATATGATTCATACAACAGATATATAAAATGTTAAAAAGTAAATGAGATACTGAAATTTACCTCTGCTTGATGGTAGGTTCGATGATATTTCTCCTCTGGAAACTCTTGTACCTGTCCTCAAGGATATTCCCTTCCGGCTTGACACTCCGTAAATTTCCCTTCAAATCTTCTCCTAAATTAAATTCCAGATCTAGGGGTTCAAATTTTCTTTTGCTTAACTGCTTTGGTTCCTTTTCTTTAATAGCTTTTACTCTCTCTCTTTTTTCTCTGAGTTTTGCAAGCTTCTTATCCTTGGCCTCTAATTCCTGGTTCAGTAATTTCAATCTTGAAGACAAAAAAAAAACAGAAAACTGAAGAAAATCTGGACAAATACCATGTAAACCGGACTTCGAAGATATGGGTGTCTTGGCATAAATAATGTGACATTTTCCTCATTCTTCAAGTATTTTATCTAATTTTTTAATAAATGTTCACATACACATGTAGGCTGTAAGCACACGAACTAATGGGTACATAAAACATGTGACCATGAGTTACATCTCACATGCAGCAGCTGGCCTTCTCTCATGAAGTCATACGTGCATTTCTAAAGACATCTCTCTAGTGTAGGTGACTAAATATTTATAAGTCTTGAAAGATTTCCTAAGATTACAGATGGTGAAGAGAAGGTCCTGATGAAATGTGAGTGCATCAGTTCACGACGTATGTAATTCATTACTGTTACTGTCTTATATCTAGTTGGTTTTAATTTTTAAGTTATCTACTTTAGGTTATCTGTTGTGTTCAAATACTTGTGCCTTATGGTTTCGTAATTTTATGAGTTATTTTATTTTGTGTAATGTGTATTGTTTTGTTGTCTCTTATGTTTTGTTGTGTCTTATTGTTTTGTTCTGTCTCATTGTTTTGTTGTGTCTTATTGTAGCACCACTGCCACCAAGTATAAACCCATTTGCAGTTAATAATAAATAATAATAATAAAATAAAAAGTAGACGTGGAAAACAAGTTTACATTAACAAGCAAAACCCTACCTGTATATATCAGAATTTTTTTTCTTCTCTGAACGGCTTTCTTTGTGCTGAATTTGTTCTTTCTTGGCTTCCTTCATATTCCTTCTCTTCTTTAATGTCTTCTTTATATTTTTAGCTGGAGGATTTATAGCTCTGTAGTCACTATCAGTTTCACTTCCCTCATCTAAATTCTGTTTTAATTTGTCTTCACCTGCTTCAGGAAGACCTTCCGACATTTCCTTCATCCTCATACTCTGTCCAAGGAAAAAGATACGCGTTAATAATTAAAATTTCTTCTTTATACCAACTTAACTGAAAGTACTGTGGCATTTGCTAACATTATATTTGTCAGAATTTTTAAGGACAGTTTAGAACTCTATATAATGAATGACTTGTGTTCAGTATCAAATAGAAAAAGTTATGGAAAATCACTAAATAAACTTGCTTGTATTTACTACCACAAAGAACTGCATGGACTGAAACACAGTTCCACTTCTGAGAAATCTGTGCACCAGTCACATGATCAGCTGTTTGAACTATCAAAGTTTTGTTACATGATTATTTTCTTGAAATTAATGTAATGCTAGGATATTTGAGAATGCTACACATAAGAAAACCCCTAATATTATAATCTCTCTCTCTGTCTTTCAATATTTTCATTCGCTATGATCCATTCAGGTGCACTGATAGAAGGAAGAAAATATAAACCAATATCACACTTTTTATGGGAAATTTGACACATCTGGATACCTCTTTTTCATCTTCTGTAACACGTGAAAACATTTTGGAAGTTACACGCTTCAGATGTTTTTCTTCTTTGATGAGTATCAACTCCTTATTGGCCACTTCTTGTAACAGGTTCTGATGATCTCCATAAGATGGATTGTAAGACATACCTAAAAGAAAAACAAAATAGTATTCATCATGAATTACTCTAAAAGTGAAAGCTTTAAATATTTGGTTATATGAGTTCAGTGGCATTGGTGTGGAGTATGCCTTGCCTTTTACTTTACTTTCATTTTCATTTTTATTTTGTCGTGAAGACAATACTCGACCGTCACTGGCAAATAATTTGCTTCTGTATCTATAATTTTTCATATTCACATTAAGTGCTTGATTTAGTGCTCTTTGACATATGGTAATGGTTCACTTCCTTTTAGGAAGAAAGTATTCATTACTCTTTATAGGAGAAAGGTAAAGTTTTGGTCCCTCTACAAAATTTGCCAATAGGAACCCACCAGGATGGGGTGATTCCACTGCAGGGATTTCGTATGGCTTTGTCAAGAATTTGTCAGGCATTTTCTTTTTCAGTTTTCCAGTATGCTTTAACATGTGATATTTTGTTGTTGGAGTCAACCATTCAACATCAAGATCCACAGTATTTCCATTATCAGTATCTGGAACACACAAATTACATTCATATTATTTACTAGTTTAAAGAGGATTCAGAAGCTGGTATTGGTGTTTCATCCATAAGAGGGAATATTTATATATTAAATTTTTTTGTTAAGAGCAAAGGAAATATTATTTTTATAAGAGGTATAGAATGTGCAGTTTTCGGTAATGCAGAAAAACTTCATACACTCCTCACTTGGTTTTGAGAATCTTTGTGATTATTGAGTATATACTGGCAACAGTATTTGAACCAACAATGACATAATGGTAATACATTTCATCCACATGACTTTACAGAACAAACAGTGACTGATTCTGTTACTTTTAGTAAAATTGCAGATTATGGTATTGGTTCCTCTATACAACTACAAATAATAGGACAATGATTTATTAGAGTTTTATCAGTGTACTTTGCAGTCTTAATTATTTAATTTTCCTGTTAAAATTCAAGCCACAAGACCCAAAACTTTCAACTAAGAATTTTATCAGGTCTGCAGCATTATATTCCAATCAATATAATATCAATAATTTGTAAAAGTGTAATTTAAAACAACCATAGAACAGAAAAAAGTTTGAATACCTTCCCATAAATCAGCATTGAATTCTCCCTTCTTTGGTTTGTTGTTTTTCTTTGCCTTCGCTAGAGCTCGGTTTCTGAGAGCAATAACTTCCTTCTTCTTGAGAATACCCTGCTCTTTCCTGTCAGCTTTAATTTTCTTAGCTAATGGGTGCTTTCTCTCCTCTGGTGTTCGTACTCGGTTTCTGTTTACATTCAAGGAACAACATTGAAATGGGCACTGTAATAATAAAAACTAGTCCAACTTTACTAAGCAAAATGTTACCTCTTCTTTATTGGGTCCGGTACTGCAGAACGTTCTTCAAGAATAGCAAAACATTTTATTGGTTTCTGTGGTTTCTTTAGACGTACAATCAAATCGGCCTTCTGACCTTCATCCGCTTCTTTGTCGATCTGGAATAATTCATGATCTTGTCGGTCGGCAAACGGAGTTCTGAAATTAAGACACGTGATAAAATAAGGTTATGTAAGTACTTCTACGCTAATATTATTTTAGTAATATTAATCAAGTAACATACCCAAGACGTTCTTCAAGTCTTTTCTCATCCAGGAAGGAATCAACATCTTTAATATCTGTATATTTTCTCCACGACTTTTTATTTTTCTTAGAAACACGTTTCTTAATCCTTCCAACACCAATACTTTCTTGTCGTGAAACCATGATACACAAGGGACGAACGAATTGAACCGGAAGTTGCTTGGGAACGGAAACTTACAAAAGCGATGTTATACGGTAATATAATGAAACTGAAGCTGAGCACTAAATTTGATTTCATAATAAAACTTTTCCTTTAAGGTATCTCTGTGGGTTAATAATTTGCTGTCTTCCTTTTTTCGCTAGTGAAATGGTATTTAACTGTTTGCATATATACATATTTTTTCATTCCATGGATCTATAAGTTAACCAGATGACAATATGATATGGCAGAAGTTTACCGACATTCCAGAGATCCTTACTGCCTCCATCATCAGGGCGATGAGCGACTTATCTTTATACTTACCTCTGTGAGAACCTTAAATCTCACAAATGTTGCTTTGTTTTTACAAAGAACTAGCCTGTGGGAATGGGAAGTAATTATTACATCATGTAAGAATGCTCTGGTATCCACTGGTATGTTTGCTGTTTAATAAATGATTCTGGTCTCATCAAAACCCAGAAATACATCATCATCTTCACCAACACAAGAACTTTTGTTACATTTGTATAGCTCCTTATATTGAAGATATTAGAATTTACATTTCAGTTTTATTTTGCCATAATTGATACTAAAAAGTGTGAAATACCATTGTAATAAAGAATTCTTGAGGATTTTCCCATCGTCCTCATTTCCTGTTACTGTTCTTCATGATAAAAATATCAACCATTCTTATTGGATATCACATCTATCAAATTATGTATAAACTAGCATCTCAATTAGACATTGTGGTCAGAGCAAAGAAATGTACCTGGGTTTCAGACCTGAATTCATGTATAGGGCAGATAAATATGCACTTTTGTGCATAGAAGTTAATTTCAAAACACTCCACACTTATGGGAAAGGTTTAAATGTTTCTTCTTCATTAATTAAAAGAATAAAAACTGAAAAATTAAAGAACATAAGTCTTTTAATGTTGTCAAAGTTAGTCAGTAAACAAGCACACTTACAAAAATGTAATATTCAAATGTAAAATATCTGTTACAGTTACTGTAAAACCTAACCATCAGAAGTGTTGTCAGTGACTGACCTGAAATAACTCAGCAAGATATTTAGATACATCCAGGACCATCACTTATGACACCACTTCAGTTGGTTATGTTATGTCTTCATCACACAGATCAATTCAAATTATGTTGGTATAGGTTTAAACTTATCTTCAGCATTAATAGCTTTGAATGTTATTAGTATAACTTAAAGCTTTTATAATTAACATTTGCATACTCACTGACTAAACAAATAATTCCATGAAGCAGGGATCTTCACAAGAAGCTGACAATCACTCAGCTTGTCTGGAAATCACCACTTCTTATTGGAACCCGAAGATTCATAACCATATTCACAAGAGTGCACCACCACTGAGACACTTGAATTGTGTCCATAACCTTACAATCTTATTTATTTATGTTTTGTTTTAATATTATTCTTTCATCACCTATGTATTCCTGATATTGTCCATTTATATTTTCAAAGTAAAATTCTGAATGCATTTCAAATCATATCTGTTTGTGTTACATGTCCTGCCAAGCTCTTCCATTTTGATTTGTTCACACTAGTAAGGTGATGATCCTTCTCATTATGCAAGTTTCCAAATTCTCTTGTTACATTCTGTCTCTTTGGTCCAAATAATGATTTCAAGCACTCTGAGTGTATGTTATGTTCTCCTCTTACGGTATGAGACCAACTCTCATGCCCATATAAAACAATATGTAACATTATAGATTTTTATATTGTAATGTTAGGTTAGGTTAGGTTATGTTATGTTAGGTTAGGTTTTTGTATTGGGGGTAGGAAGACAACTTTTTGAACTGAATTGTAGCAAGCACTCCCAGAATGTAATATCCTTTTAACTTTGTCATGAATGTAAGTTTGATTTGTTATTGTTCTTCTCAAATACTTGAATTTATTTATTGTAATTTTTGTGTATGCAGTGCTTAAGCACAAGGATACTTTCAACAAGCAGGAATAATATATAAATTATATATAAAATAACTTATACTACTACTACTATTCAAAAGATGCTGTACTGATTCCTTTGATAACAAATGGCATATTGGTACTGGAAATTCCAGAAATAAAAGTGGTTTAAATGTGAATTTTTATGTTAAATGTAGCAATTTTAATTGGTTTTAGTATTTTTATATGAGTTCATATCATGAACACAGATTATACTGGAAGCAAATGGCAGGAAAGAAATATACTGTTTTAGTTTTACAGAAATAATAAAATTATTGCCTAAGATAAAATGTTATCATTAACAGGTTTAACTATACAATTAAATTATTAAATTGTTTGATGATCCCCAGTAGACTAATCCATTCCTGGTAACTTATATATACCTTTAAGTAAATAAAATAATTATAAATCTAATTTTTTAAAGCCCATAGTTCGATCTAACCGTGTCCTGTGAAGTCTGTTTTCTCAGTTGGAAAACGTACTGGCTTTTTATTCTAACGTCACTTTCTCTCATGGATTCTTAGCCACATTCCGCTGGCTGGTGAAGTGATCCAAGTTCGAGTGTTGAGTTCTGGACAGGCCTTAGTCTTATGGCATGCGCTGAATTCATAGTGAAGCAACAGTGCGGCTAGGCCCACCTTAACCTGTAGCATGCCATATCTGAACCCTGGAAGAGGTAAAATTAAGACATTTAATTAAATTATTTGGATGAAAAACTTGTATTCTGAGGTTCTGACAAACTTTATAAGAGGTCTGGGATTTTTTGAACACCTGAGTGGTCTTTAGCTTCTCATGAAGGGCTTCACTCCATGGAGTTATTTGGCCAGTTGGGGTTTGTCTTAATGTTTGTTTACTGTAGACATAAATCTAATGTTGCAAAACTAATTGCACTATAAATGCCGCACTCTATTTCTTCGCGTTTCATTAAGTTTACACAGAAAAATGTTTCAAATAAAGTTTTAGATTAAAATCACGTAGATTTATATATTTTATTTAACATACTCTTTTACAATGTGAAATTTTTCAGAAACATGTGATTCAGTTTGAAATATACTGAGCTTCATTAGTACTAGAATAAAAGAAAGTCTGGCTCAGGTGGAGTACGGGTAACATATCCGAAGGTAACTAAAGGCTTGAGCAGGCATACTTGAAATGGAGCATAGGAGTGTTCAATAAACAGGCACATAATAGTCACATGAAGAAACATTATTCCAGATGCACTCTGTTTAACCGAGGGTTAGTTTTCTGGACTGGTGTTTGGGAGGTACTGGGTTGGAATCTGGGTAGGTATGTGGTATTGTGGGACTTTTGTCATTCTTTATGTTTCTGCTGGAAAATCCTGGTATAATATTTTCAGATTCGTAACGACCTCCTTATTCCATATCCTTACCAATCCACGTTCACGATCATTCGACGTTAGCACTTATAGCTGTGACTTTGTTATTGAAAAGCATTTACTCTGCCATCTGTTGGCGAAAGTAGAGAGTTGTTTGCATGGTAAGCAGTAAACAAATGTCTTCATTCAATGACGTAATGTCATAATTCAGTGCACTGAATAGAAGTATCTCTGTATTGGTGGTACGTGCATCGTAAATTAGCTGATTTGTCACTTACCTATGCATACGCGGGGTCCCTCGCCGAATGGGAGGTAAGTGAACTGCTGCCTAGAGCTCTTATTAATGTCTGTGAATCTATCAGGGTCGAATCTTTCTGGTTCTGGATAATACTTCGGATCATGGTGTAGTGCGTATACCGGAATCAGAACCCTGGTACCTTTGTCTAGTTGAACTGACGTACCAGGGATGTTGTATGGTTTCTTGCAGACTCGAAATATACTGGCTTCCAGAGGATATTTCCGCAATGTTTCTGAAATGACATATTTAGAGTAACGCAATAGCTTGTCGACGCCGTAAGTTTGGAAGTTAAAGTTATGTTTGGCTTTCATTAGGCATCAAAGAATGTGTTTATGTCCATTAGAATTATATATATTATATACAATTTTGAGACGTTTTATCCACAGTGTGGTATACCTGATTACAATATAGCATAATAGAGGTAGTGCAGTGTGTATTTGGTTTCTAGTAGTGTAATGTAGTGTAGATCTTGTAACGAAGTAAAACATAGTGTAATAATTTGTAGTGGGTAAGACTGTGATCCAGTCACACGTGTCTCTTTTATTTACGCGACGTGTTGCCGAAATTGTCTATCCACGTCAGTAGTTTTACAGGTCTTGAATCTAACAACCCTGACATTCGTCGATGGGGGCAGAACTGCAACCCGAGGTCGCAGTGTTTGATCGGTCCAAAACTGTAATGCAGGAATTCAAACTCTCGGCTCACATGCGACTCTCTTCGATACTTTATTCGAACCTAAACAGTTTTTGAACCATACACGATGCACAGCCCCAAGTTTCCAAATTTTAATAGGTTTTAAATTCAAATGGAATAAAATCAAATGCACATCAAATAATGTACCACTGTTTCAGATTTGGATTGAATAAGGAGGAAATGTGTTTTAATTAAATTAACATTCGTGTGTGTCAATAGGAAAGTAGAAGAATGAAAATTGTATCTTAAGCTTAAACTTTGAATTAAACTCATGTTTTGGTTCCTGGTCTTTTTAAGCGGCACTTGGTAGACATTGAATCTGGCATAACTGCTATAAGGAAACAAATGTTCAATTCACAAATGAATAGGGATTATAGACTAATTAATATCTTCCACTACTTATTCAGTCTCATACTCCGATGTCCGTCCAAAACAAACATTGATTTTATTGTGATATGACATTGGGTCTGTGTACGCTTTGACCTTGCATTTACTTGGCAGCAGATTCTTAAGGCATTTTCCGTTGAAATGTGTATGTTTCTGACACGGCACAGCGGATTTTGTGGGGGCTCAGACGTGGAATAAATCTGTCAGGATCGAATAGCTTTTATTTACATCATATCGTTTGAGATCTGAAGCCAAGAAATGTATTTTTAGTTAGGAAAGAAAAAGTTGAGACTTCTTTGCCCACATTTCTGCATGTGGATGTTCTTATGAAACATGCTTACATCGCAGCTGGCGGGTAATGCATCTGTTTCGTATCAAAATGCCAGAAATACAATTTCGGGATCGGACGATTGGATGATTTCTTTCCGCTATCACCTCTACCAAATTTTTCAATTTTGAGTTATTTGCTACTACCGAGAGACTGTAGAAAATAGTGCAACTTCACAAAATGCTCGGTTTAGTGTAAAATAACAGCGGAAATAATTTTACAAGTCTATATAACTAAAATATTTCACCATGTTTTATTAATGTATATATATATATATATATATATATATATATATATATATTTGGTACCCAAACTGGACATGGGGTCCACCCATCCTATCATACAGCAGGTGCCGGGGTTGTGAGCCTTTCTTTGGGGATAAGGCGACTGAAGAGTGAAGCTGCCCAGTCACTCCTAACTATTGCCGAGGACAAGAATACGTGTTTTACGACAATCATGATTTACTTATAATTTTGATGGGATATTTATTTATAGCCTATGTCATTAGTTATTAATTCTGTAACTGATAAATTTCGTTTATCTCACAAGTATTTGTCACTTTAAAAAATCTTTTTAAAGAATCTCATGATACAGCTTCGTAATCAGATGGTTAAGGGTTCAGTCACAGGGACGAGTACTACATAGCAATTTTAGTCCCGCGAGACGAATAGTTACCGCACTCCGCTCTCATTCGTAATTATCCCAGTAAAGTGAATCATTTGACGAGTGTGTGGTGTATTGAGATACGCAAGTCTGCTTTTCGTGTGTTGCATTCGTATTTATTGTAACAATGCCAAAAGAAAAAGTCATTTGAAGAACTTAAGGCTTTCGTGACTAAGGCTACTCGTAGTTTTCCAAGTACATTTATGGTAATGCCTTGATACCTTGAAATGGTCACGACCGTTTATTCTAAAGTTCCATTTCTTGTTCAGCGTTCGTAATCATCATTGTAACTGAATCGACGATAATTTATTGATTTCTACAAACGAGGAGCTCGGTTAGGCATAGCTCGTCTGACATTTATTTCTTAAGTACGCGACTCGAGTCTCGGTTATGGATTTGCTGTTTTGACTTTTCCCTGATTCTCCTCAGTTCTTCCAGACGAATTCTGGAATATTACCTTTGGTTAGACATTTCCAGTTCATTGTAAATCTCCCATGTCATTAAACACTTAATAACATAACGATACATCGTCGTTAAATAATCGTATCGCGAGTACGCACCTGATACAACCCTGTCCAGCAGCTTCAATCCAAGTACTGTTTCGTACGTCAGTTTACCACTGTGCTCTTCCTTCGCTGCCTCAATCTCGGCTCGAAGTTCGGACTGCAGCGCCGGCTGTAGGGCCAGTTCGTTCAGACAAAAGCTCATGGCTGTGGACGCTTTCTCACTGCCCGCTCGGAGGAACATGGCAGCTTGAGCTGTCAACACTGCTTCATTGAAACCTGCGACATGTATCTGACAATAATTGCGTGAGTGAACATATCCTGCACACCCAGTTACCCTTTGTAGGCACGTATAGGCGAAAACTCGATACAATTTTGAACGACAATGAGTTAGGAAGATTTAACAACCCGAAAAATGACGTATTCGGATCCTGAAGCAGTTTTTTCGTACGTCTCTGACTGTTGCAAAATATTAAGTGGAAAGGCGCGCGTATTTTAATTTTGAATATGATTGTTTCCCGGGTTTTAGCGATTTGGGATCATGTAGATTATTACCAGCGTTTCGAAGGAACATTTCACTTCCATCTTCGTGGTGAAGGAGGCCATCAGTCTTGAACAAGGATGTGAAATGTTCCTCTAAAATGTTGATAACCTACAAGCCGACAGTGCGTCTAACTCGGCTACGATTGTCAATGTATGTATGAAAACTTTTTCCGTTGAAACTACGATGAAATTTAGCATCTTATGAGTGAAACGCAGAAAATTTTGAAATCATAATTTTATCTACTGCTTTAATCTGTCACCCTGTGGAACAAAGAAAGATTTAAGAACACGAAAATGAAGTGGTCTCGAGGAAGATGATCTATTATGTAATTCCTGACGATGGTCTAAATACCTTGCAGGTTATTCTTTACTAGGAATGACAGAATGGTATAATCAGGGGTTACGATGGACAGGGAATGTAGCATTACTGGAGGACACACGATACGCTTACACAGTTTGGTTTGGAATCCTCATGGAAAGAGGCCACTCATGAGAGGCCGAGACATTGATGAAGTATAATATTGAAAATGATGTCAGGGGAAGGGGATGTTAAGACATGAGCTGGTTTTAACTTTCTTCAATGGAGGGCGTTTTTTATTATGGTCGGAAACATTACGTTTTTATAAAAACCTGGGAACGTCTTGAAAATTTTTAATATTTGTCGACTCTGTATCAATGAGTTATTTATTTATAAAATATATTGATTTTGTTCTTACCTTCATCTCTGATGTTTGATGACTTTTCGTTGCCCGTTTGTTGACACTCTTGAGTATCTTCATTGTTGCTGTCGTCAGCTGTCTTGTTTCTGGCGAGCATTAACAGATGCATTACGTCTTTCTTCATTATGTGATTCTGTTCTCGATATTCCATGATTTTCTTAATAACCATTTGGAAGAAAGTTGTGACGTCACGAGGGAAAGTTGATATTCGGAAAAATCTTGGCAGAATCGGGAAAATAGATTCCAGAATGTCAATGTATGTACTGCCATTAGCATGTATGATACGATGACCCATTTTCTTGAAAGCCGAATCTTCGTCGTCCATTGCATTTGCCTCCACCCCGAAAGCGCAGGAACCAGTTGCATCCATTGTGAAATTCACCAATATATTATACATATCAATTATATCTTTATTCTTTGCGTGTTCTTCCAAGTGTTGAATAAGCTTTTCAGAATAATGATCAATATGTTGATACACGATTTTCAGTTTACCTGGTGTAAATGCTGGCGTCAGTTTTGTCCTGATATATTTCCACTTTTCTCCCTCAAGATTGAATAAGTTGTATGAAAGTGGGTCCTTTTTTAAGTCCGGATGATTTCCTTTACCAGGAAAATATGCAAAATCCTTTAAAAGTATGTGCTTCATAAGTTCGGGATCACGAATTAAAAGCACTGGATTTCGAGCCAGGTGGATACCTCCATACCTTTCCCCATCAAACTTATTGTACAAATCCTGAAATACCTCAGATGGTGAAAGTTTACATAAAACGAAATGTTTTATGTTCCCGAAGAGTGGTGATGGTTTCAACGACTTCACTCCTTTATTCTTCCAGTAATGAAACGTCGAAGTTGAAAACCAATAGAGAATGAACACTGTGGCCGCCATGAACCCAAGTAGAGCAGAGACAGCTGTTTCGAAGAACTTCATTGTAATCACACGGTACTTATTCCGTAGCCTTCAGATGACAATCATACAGCTTGGCTGATGGCCAGTAACTGAATGATACAGCATCCATCTTTGCTGCCTCTTTATATGTCCGCTACGAGCAGGCAAGTCACATCGGTCATCCAACCTACTTTGCTTCGTCATTTATTTATACCGCGTGTAAGAAAGAGTGAGAAACGAGAATGATCAGTTTCGTGCATTAGTGTCACATGTTTCCGAAAAAGGCCTTCCTGTTTACACACGAGATGATGGAGCACTTTTCCATACTATGTGTATTATTTCTGCCTGCTCTGTTTACACTCCTATGTGGTTTACATTGATTGAATAATAATCTGCTGTACTTTCTGTGAGATTTGAGGACACAACAATATTATGAACACATTAATCATCACAGTTCTTTCTCGTTACCGATAATATTAACTGTGTATCCCCTTCGTGGTCTTCTAAATTCATTTTTATACCCGGTTTCACCCGCAAGATATTGAACCTGGATTTTAGAGTTTCCGCCATGCGTGAAGCACGTTCTGTTTAAGTTCGGTACAGTGACTGATTATATAGGTGATGATTTTCTTCGATTCATAAACGTTAGTCTCTTTTGAGTCTAATATTTTGATTTTGAAATCTTGCAACATGAATTTCTCTCAAACGTAGCGCTGTTATAACCTCTTGGCTATCATTAAGTTTAAAATAGTTCGTTTTCTAATCTTTAATCTAAAAACATAAACGAACAGCTTTAATTTTACATATTGTTTTATGTGAGTCCAAGATTTTGCTTCTGATTCTGAGGAAAATATCTGAACCTAAGAGGGAGGATGTAATAGGAGAACGGAGAAATCAAGGAGGGGCGCATGGAACGCATGGGAGACATAAGAGATGAACATAGAAATTTTGTCGAAAGTCTGAAGGAAATTTATCGGCAGGCAGACCCAGGCATAGATTTTCGGATTTTTTTAAATTGGATTCCAAGTAAATAGGATTTGTACTAAATCCGACTTGGAATACTATCTAGAAGTAGGCTTTTGTGAACACGGTAATGGACCTTGGAGTTGTGTAGAATGATGGAAGCTTCTTGACTAACTGAACGACCGGAAGCTTTTCAAGAAGAATTCTACTCCATGGAATTAATGATACAATTTTGGTGTTGTGTATAATTTTGGCGTAGATTAACCCTGGATTTTGTTGTAAAATCATTATCTGTCTACCAATATCCCAATATTTTCTTACATTATAAGGGTACAGGATTTAAGAAAAGTTCATATTTAAGGAGTTGTGGTTACTGTAACAACTAGAAGCACTGGAGTGGCAAGCAGTGTTCAGAAATAGTGTATTTATTGATCATCTGCTGGTACAAGGAATGTAAATCCTAGCATTGACTTTGTGTCAGTTATAATCTTGAAATGAGTAGAAAAGTTATTCTTTTTATTCAGGACCCACAACTTTTAACGATGACGTGCTGAATTTTCTTGAAAGCCGATGTCCAAATTTTAGACATTATTCAGACGAGCTTCTCCCTTCAAAGGGTTATTTAATACGCTGGTGTAACACAGGGCTAGATGCCAATATTTTGGATAGGGCCTTGGCTCTCCGGAGATTGAAACTTGGTTGCTGTCTCTGTCTCTGGAACGTGGGATGTCCACCTCAAGTTGGTTGCTAATTTCCCAAGGTACCTGCGTGAGCTGAAGAGACGCGGTGGGTATTTTGCAGAACCTAGTATAATTCTCTTGGTGTTGGGAATAACCTTCGCTTGGGAGTATGGTGCCCTATGCTACTATATATATTTTTTTGTACGAAAGACATTCTAATTTCATTTTATCACGTATTATGTGAATTAGGTGTACAACTTTGTGAAGTAAATAATTTGTCCTTATTCTTTTGCGTTGCCGGGGAAATTTGAATTTAATGAACTTAGAATGCACACACTCACACTGAAAATTTTCTTCAGCAGTAATAAAATTACTCGAAACCTTACAAAATACTCTTCATTTCGAAGACAGAAGGATACGCAAGATATCAGAAGAGAACTGCCTTTCGTCCATCTTTCACGCCTTGACACCACTAGGGTTCTAACTACAAGCTTATCCATGTATTCTGTGTGTTCAGTCACGTTGTGGTTTAAAACAATATGCAATCTTGGGTATCGAAGCCATGCACGTGTTGTGTAATTGCTGTATGTCTAGGGCGCAGAAGGGCGCAGTAACATCGCGGAGTGGGTGAATGTGAGCAGTACAATGGGATCGTGTTATTAACCTTAGTCTGCAGTAATCCAACTGCTTCCTTTATCCAGCGGCCCCATTAATGTGAATGGAGGGTAGGGGGTGAGAATCAAGCAAAGGGTACGAATGCGATCAATATGGAGTAGAATATTATCTCCACTTCCTGTTTTTAACATCTTGCCAGCTTCTTTCTCTCTGTCGGTCTTATTTTATTTGTACTTATGTTTCTTTGTTATGTATTTACTTCTTAAGAGTTTGTTGTTATCGATAAAAAGTATCTATTACGGTTTGCTATACAGAAGCAGAACTAGCAAAATATTTCCATAAGTGTGGAGATTATATTTTAATGTCAGTAAAGCACATTCTGTGTATTACCTAGGAGCTCAGTTTTCTGCTGAAACATCGGTTTGTGTTTTGAAATCGAAATTGTTCTTCGAGGAATAATAATAATCAACTTATTTGAAATCGTAGTGGTCAGTTATTATTTTAGTTATTTCAAGTATCGTCCCATATTGAAATCAGATGTTTTTAGATCTTCCTGTTTGTATACACAAGTGACAGAACTTATCATAACCATTCCCACGACAGTGTTTATTAAGAAAACCTTCTTCTTCTGCTTTTCGCCCACAGTAAGATATAATTTATTGTTAACAGGCCACGAATGGCTGGCTGTAACTGGTGAGGAGCGTCTGATAATTCCATGATCTTCCCAAACTTTTTAAAAAAAAAATATGTGGAGACCGCACGCGAGGTCCATTGCTTCCAAGTGAAATATTTCTTAAACAGCATGGAAAGAGTTCAAAGTAGGCCACTATCGATTCTCCCTTCTTTTTGCAATTGCCTCAAGTTTCCCGCCACTTAATCCATTTTACGACGAAGTACTGTTCTTAGCATCCTTTTGTTAAGTATCCTCAAACTATATATTCTTCGCAAATTAGCAGAGTTTAACACCTACACAAATAGCATGCAAAATTATAGTTTTGAATAAGCTGTGAATGCATAAAAGAGAAACTAGGAATGGTATTGAGTTCGGAGTAAGAATCTTTCGATAATATAATTGTTTATACTGGCAAATAATAAATATGGCTCGTTATATTCATCTGTGAGTTTAGTATCAAAATGAAATATAGCTGTATACTGGCTGCTTCATTGCAGGAGGATGTTAATGCTGAATTCTGCTCGTAACAGGGTGGTTTAATGAAGCTGGGGAGTAAGAGTTATTCGCAATGTCGTCATAATTTATGGTAGGCCTGTGTCATTTACTTACACTGACTTAGTAATAATTAATTCATCATAATGAAATTAATATCTGATACATATTAGCTGCGAGTGGGCCAAGCTTTATAGCATAGCTATAAAAGCTCAGTGTCTACCATGACACCAGATGCTATTTAACGACACTGTTTCATGTGAAGTAGATACGTAGCTACCGAACATAATGACTTAATGAATGGTGAGTGAGTCATGAGGAATGTTTACGGAATCAGTAATGGTGTTCTTGAAATATATTCAGGAATGTTCAGTCGGTTCCTGTCTTAACGCAAGTTCATATCGGATTTATTTAGCAGCTCTACATCAGTTATACTGTGCTGACGAAAACAGAATGATTATAAATGGCGAATGAAGACAGATGTGGAAGAAAGTTGTTGTGAGCTGTCAGAATGTTCCTCTAACATATGAGAAACATCACGAAGAGCCTCACTAAGGATTCTGGGGCGATATCAAAACCATTTACTTTTCTACGGAAGGTCTGTTATTTCTTAATTTAGTTAACAAAGCTTTATCATCTGTGAAGGCCATATAATCCCGATTATTAGTATGATTACGGATCAGGAAGGAAGGTGGCGGTTTAGTGTAAAATAGTATTTCAGCATCTGACTGGACAGTCTGAGGAGCACCAAGAATACAGTCGGGATTTTCGGCCTCTGGGTAAGTAAACTTGATACGTTATTGCTCAGCTCACCTCTTGTCATTACCGTCACCATGTTGAAGATACAGGACTAGACGCTCAATTTCGGAACCATCTTAAAGCCGAGGGTAAATATAATTACCACTGTAACTTAAAGGGTTAAGAGACCTCAGGTATCATCATATTTCTGAAGAATATGCCATCTCTCGTTTAGCGCTGGAACTATTATTTCCGGCCTTCATGGCCACGTTGGTTAGAAACTCTGTAGTATTTATATAGCGGTTAGAACTGAAGGCTTTTATAAAAAGTGAGGGTAGATCCAAGACTAAGGATGGTTTTACGCGCCTTTTCCATGTTTCTGCTCCGAAAATATTCTGTGGACTCCGATGGGAGTTCACTGTAAAAGTCGTCGATTGAATTTAATTTTGGTACATACTTTAAACGAAGTTCAAAAGGAGTTTTAAAGATAAAAACTCATCGCACAAAAAGATTGAAGGTTCTACATGGCATAGAATATGGATATAGTTGAGCTCTTTAAGCTGTTTTAAAACAAATTTCTATTTCGTTGACATTTAAGAAAATTTTAAACAAAATAATTTGATAAATATGTTTAATACATATGAAGATTCGAATTCCATTACTAATTATCGTCATTCATAGCCTCTTCGATATTTTAAATGATTTATTTCCGCGGTGAACATGGAAGAGATTTCGCGTAGATAAAAATGAAAATTTATTTGTAGTAATAGTTAAGTCATTTTGACATCATAACAAATGATGTGTCCAAAGTCTGAAGGAAAATACAATGTAAATATGCACTTCGATGTCTTTAGTCTGTATTAGCTTTGCACCAGTTAATTTATATCTGTAATAAATGAACATACGGACGAATACATTATGCGCTGTAGCAAAGAACACGTTTGGGTGTTCACCGGGATTGTGTTTATCCATTCGTGTTATTAAAACGTTTAGCTCTCAAACTGAAAGTGAGTTTGTTGGAATGAAGCAGGAACGAGGAACGTTCACGGAGAAGTTTAATATATTATGTATTTTTGGAAGAGCAGTTTAGTGGAAGTTGTGTGAAGTCTTGTCTGAAGTGACGTGAGGTTAAGTAGCTAAGTGACAACTAGAGATGAGGTTAGTAGACAGGTGGAGTGGCAGGTAGGGGCTGGCTACCCCTGCGTTTCTACAATCGAGATATTAACTTGTTATCAAACTGGCATTTATCAGCTCTTATTACAAAATTTTTAGGGTTTACGATAGACTTGGGGAAATATAGTCTGTATGATAACTTTGATAATGAGTTTTAGCTATTATTAATTATGTTTTACTTAAGCTGGAGGTAGCTGAAGTTTTTAAAATTTATTATCTGCACAACATAACAACGAATTGATCGCCATGATAAAATATGGAATAACTCCCCACGCAGGTAAAATTCATCAGGGAGATAACAAAATTTGAAACCTACAAGCCGAGAGAAGTTGTAGAAGCTGACAATGTAGAAGCTGAAAGTTCTAATCCGGAAAGTGCGTGAATATTTTTATAATGGCGATTTAACAGTTAAATACTTTTTTACCTAACCGACTATGACATCAGGTTTCTTCCTACAGTTAAATGTTCTCCGATTTTATCATTCTATTCGTAATTGGATGAATATACAGTTTTCCTGGCCAATAATTCACTGAATAAATAATAAAAATGTTTTACAGTCTTTTATACAAGCTCTCATAGTAGTTATGAGAAAAAATTGCAGTTCCAGACTTGATGATTAAACTTATAATTGACAACCAGCGTTTCTAGGGTTTTCAACGCTCCGGTCTGAAGTATAGTATTTCCGAATTTTATGTGAATTAACGTTTTTTGATCGAGTATGCAATAAAAACATTTTAATATTTATTACCTTATATTGCAATGAATATTTGCTGTTGTTTTATTAAAGACAATTTTAGAATCATAATGTGCTAGTGTGTACAGGAGGCTGGTGAACTTGTCCATCACAATTAAACGTAATTTCTCAGAGCTGATTCTGTGTATTTTTACCATTCTTTTTCCTTTAACTTTTGAATTAATAATTCCATGACCAGACTCTTTCCTGTAAGGAATACGAAGAGTGATTTTATAAAACCATGTATTAAACATTTAAAATACAGAAACAAGAACAAGTGATCGTTTAATAATCTACTGATAAATAAATAATACTGTCAGGAAGTGACATGGATTTTGTTACTAGTCTTTGAAATGCAGTACATGATTTAAATTGAAACAATACATTCCGGTGTATCATGTAAGACACTAAGGTTAGATTGTTCAAATCTGCTGCTGCCTGTTGGTCAGCTGCCGCCGGAATATCTCGCATTGCCTTGCGTGATGTTACAAAGCGGACTGTGGCTCTTATTCGAGTCAGAATAGTTAACTGTAACGCGATTATCAAGACATAATTTGCTGTGCGGCTGGCTGTCGTAACAAACATTAGTTTCCGTCGAGTTAGCATATTGTTGTATATCCACAGGGACGTAGATGTTAAATTGCGAAGCTTTCCAGGTTTAGAAATTTGTAGACATCACAGAATGGCAAATCATGTACAAAACTTTCTTTGCAAAACAATGTTATTACTTTACGTTGAGTACCTTCAGTTGTATAACCCTACTGACTTCTAATAAAGTCTGTGCAGATGGCAGACCATTAGGTGTTCTTAGGAGCAGCTGAAGAGTTTATGTTTTGAAATAAGTGGCGTGTATAATGTTACAAATGTAGACACTTTACTACGATAAGTTTACTTTAAATTAAACATGCTCAAATGAAATTTAAATCAGCTGTTTTCAAGCAAAAATTTGTCGTGAGTTCATTGATTAAAACGAAGTTGCTGGTGTCCATATTTTCATTTTAATTAAGTCCTCACTAGAAAAAGGCTATCTCGCTCAGAATCTACCGATAATTCAGTTCTGAAAATCTTTGTTTTCTGATATCAGTGAAAGTAAATACTCCTGCCATTGGTCAGCTCCGACGATATATTTAAAATGTGACAAAGCGACTAGTGAGTTGTTTGTTTGGTTGGGAGGATAATGATGTTCTGTACCTCAGAAGGGTATGGACTTGTGAATATCATTTCTGCTCATCCATTATAGTATTAACTATTTTAACAGCGAGTTGAATTACAGTTGAAACTATGTCATAAGACTAACACGCTGGAACATGAACGATATCATGACACAGTCTCGTAAGATTATATTCCAACAGATAACTTTACTATCTCCAGAATAATACGAGGAAGTGCCATGGAAATTATTCGGTTTTAAGAGAACTAGACATGGAATGCCAGTTAAGATTATAGAAACGTCGTTTACAAAACGATGGAATTTTATTTAACACGAATGGATTGTAGCCTGAGAATTCCTCGACGCATTGCATCATTGTAAAAGTTGTGACTATTATTAAATTTATAAATAAATTAGTAAGACTTCTCTTTTAAACTAATTCACTCTACCCCGTTAAAAGCGAATGAAGTTGTGTTGTAAAATAAAAAAAATCTCTTGACGCTTTGCTGACCCTGAAGAAAGCAAACAGAATTTAATTGTGTCCATTTCCATAACAATAATTTGTACTAAGTAATGAACTATAGCTGTCCCCTTTAGAATTGCCTCACTCACTTTCTAGTTCTGACGGATTTCAACGTAAGCCCGGCCGCCCTGTGAGTGGCTTTATATATATGATCTGCAGATTGTCCATTTAGAATTTACGGTCTCAATTAGTAAAATTAGTAAGTTAATGCTAGTTTCATACAGCATCGTATTTTCAGGACGTATTCGCAACTGTTGTTCTGATATATGAAATTATCACCAGCATAAAATCACAATCTCATTAATGGAGTAAGCCTATTGCGCTCTTCATTAAACTTCAAAATTTGAGTTCTATTATCACAGGGTAATTGGGATGTTTTGAAGTAGTGAGATCAATATAATACAATATATTATTATTTTATTAGGATATGTATAAATTGATAATTGACCTGAGGATATTGTATTGTATTATTTAGCGTCCGTGATGACGAAGAAATTTGTGAGATTTAGAAGTCCAATCCCCAAAAATGTTATTAATGTTATAAATGTTGTCTCACTCTTCAAGTGGCTACATAGTGGCCAACATAACGCAATTATCATTATCACAGTATTAATAATTACAATTTTCTTGATCTGGTTATTTTGGACTAATGAAACAACGACCGCACAATCATTGTCTGTGATGTGAGCGGGAGTGTGATGAAGGGTATTTTTAGACAATTAACGCTACTATGTAAGTAACAAGTCGCCCTCGGTGGACTAGTGGTTAACGTGCTCGTCACCGAGGTCGATGGATTTTTAAGGGTGATAAAAATCCGTAGCAAAACTTCCTTCGGAGGGGAAGTAAAGTCGGTGGTCCCATGTCGTAGATTTACGGCATGTAAAAGAACCTTACGAGCATGAACGAGATGTTTTATAAGCAAAATTCAGCGGCCATATCTCACTCGTTTCATGATTCCCTGCTAGATGGCTTTGGCAGTCACGTCAGGAATGAGTATAAATTGTGTGCAGAGGCAGTGGGCTGGTCACTCACTACTCACAAATGCACGCTTCAAAAGACCAAGAATCCTCCTAAGTGGGGAGGTCATGGCCCGAAAAAGGGCCTAAGCACCATAGATGATGATGAAATAATAAAGAACATGCTATCAATTGTTGTTTATTAGAGTTTCTTCAGAAATTATGAAAAATTTATAAAACGAAAAGCTTGAAATTCGTTATAAGTTAAACGAAATTTGACATGTGCTTTGGACATTATAACTTCATAACATACGTGCTTCATATTGACGTACTTTAAATTCTCTTCCTCCGTTCAAATAGAAGTCGCCAATAGCTGGAATTTTCCGTCATCTTCGTTTCAATTTCTTACAAAGTTGCCAGTTGTTTTGTCATCTGTAGGTGGATAAAATATAAACACAATTTAATATATCTAAGCACTTTTATCACAAGATTTTTATCTACCGATTGCGTTACGTAATGCCTTAACAAATGAGGATACTGGTACATTATCGTTTACCTTGAAATTAGAGACATATATGTACTATACTAGGATACTACTGTCCTCATTACCCATTTGCTGAACGTTTTCTGTTGCTTCTAGGGATACAAATAATTTGAATTGTCACAAAATGAATCAAGAGAATATTTGGGTGAAAGAGACTGTGTATTGAGAGACATATGTAATAGTAAATTATAAGTTAATAGCTGTTGATTGGAGGAATGAAAGGGAGTACAAAGCACTAGAAGGTGAAGCAAAGAGCTTAAAATATTAACGAAGACTGTGTCGTGTCACGTACAAACTTTTGTTTCGTGAGGGATTGATGACAAAACGAATAAATGAGTTTCGAGCTTCGCGAAAAGGTGGTTAATGTTTGTTGAGTAAAACTATAAATGGAACAGCATTCCGATAACAAATTCCAACAGTTACAGCGTTATTTACGGAATATAGATTGCCCACATTTATTATTACGAGCGCCTACATTTTACTCTTTCATGTAAGTAATTTCATTGGCTCGTATTGGTATTTTTACAATAAGGAGTGACTTTCTATAAAATTATATTTTCAGATATTATACCTCTTCTAATATTTTCTATGTCACGTTAATTTTAACGTTATAAGATGTAACAAATTATTTTATGGATCCCTATGTCTTTTATTTAGGAAATTTTTCTTTTAGGCGTATGCTTTGGTGAAGTGTGCCAAGAAATGTATTTAGGAACTTATGTGCTGTGGAGTTTGGAATTAATTAACACGAATGAAATTTACAAACGTTATTGTTCGTGTAACGTGTCTCGTATGTTGAGGTTCATAAGAATCTGCCATAAGACATAAAATATAGGCTTTAAAAAAATCGTCTTTAAAATTAAATGAACGGAAACACGTAACAAAATATATTTATAGCCTAATATAAGTGTAGTAATTGACATTTTATCAGAATCTGCCGACAATCTATAAATATGTTTGTTACTCATGTAGCAAATACACAAAATTGTCGTTCCTAATAGAAAATTGAATGTGTCTACCATGCCAATATTAATTCACGACGAAAGTAATATATATTTTCTCATTTTGCCCCTTGAACCACACCTAAAAATAAGATTAGGCCACAAGTTTGCCCCTTAATCTTTGACACACATTGTCTCTGCACTTACCATTTCCTCGTCATTGTCCATAAACTTTAACATCGAACCAGAAACTCCTGTTGAACTTTGACCTTATTTTCACTTTCACATAAGTGTGGGTAACCCCGCCTTCTATGATTTGGGCAAAGCCACCGGTACCATCGTTCCATCGGTCAATGATTTCCACACAGTTAATTCTATTTTCTCTCCCCACATCAATTATTATTTCGTCAGATACGTAGCTTAGAAACTTAAATGATCTGGCAGAAGACTCTTGAGCTAGAAGCCGATCACCTGCCTGTGACCTGCAGTCGATGAGATTGTGCCTCTGTGCGACGGACACCGCTACCATCAGCAATGCTGCTGTTAGTAATGTCAAAGTAGTCATGTCGTAATAGGCTACTGGCTGTGCAGAGACTGTTTGGTGATGCGAACTACAGTGTGTCTTTATGCGTGTGTATAATGCGCATGTGACTATAACATCCAAGTTATTTCGGCGCAAAGTTCATCTGTGTTATCAATTGGTCTAAAGATTTCAAGTTTTTTTTTCTAAACAAAGGACTCCCCCGTCTCCCCCCACTTCCAAGGAGTCACAGTTCGTATGGGTAACTTCTTGGTTGCCTTGGAGAAAAAAATCTGCAGAAAGGCCAGAGTTCAGAGTGGGCTGTAGCTCACAAACTATCAAAGTAGGCCTATATTTTGTCATATTTTAGTGCGCTTTTCTTGTTTTATCACCACATTATTCATTCAACGAATTCAAAATACCTGGCCCACTTGTGTCAGATGCTTTCGGCCTTTCTCCTCGATGCAATTTATTATTGCATCTGGATTCGAGCAAAACAGGTCAGAAGACGTTTAACGCATGGTAATTACTGCGTGAATGCTTCATATCGAATCAGTTATGTTAGGGATTGTCCATTCTCCGAGAAAGAGATTTATTTGCTGGAAATTTTAGAAGTGGTTCATTCTCCTTCCTGCATAGTAACTAATTTTTGTAACTCAGATATGTCTCTGTGTTTAGGCATTAACTAATTTAATTGCAGACTGTTTCGCTAAATGTTGGCGCCACCAGAAAATTTCTGAAATTAATGTTGTAGGTATGAATGAAGAATGTATTACAAGTCATATACAGACTTTTGTTTCGCGAGTGATTGATGACAAAACGGATAGAATTAACAATTCTGTTGGAGAATTGATAGACCTAGTCTCCCTCCCAAAATAGGCGGCATATGTAGAATAATTAATAATATTAGTTGATTGTTATGAGCTGACCGCTGTCGTACTAAAACACTGTGTAGTCCTAGCACTTGTTTTAGTGACATCACACTCCTACTAAATAATGAACTTATTGCTCAGCATAACCAACTTCATTGAAACCACAAAATGCCGAATTGCCATGAAGAAGTGCAGTGGGCCGTAACCGGCCCGCGAGTACCCCGTGGTCTTTTGACCCTAATGATTGTAAGCTGACTGTCTGAACCTTTGTTTTCCTTGTATGGGTCATCCCACACGCTGGTTGTTCATATTATTTATTTGCACACTTCTTACATTTTGATGTCAAGTCCTTTCAACCTTATCGTAATGAGTTACGACAGTAAATAAACATCTTGAAGAAGAGTGTGTTTTCTTAATATTATTATAGCCATAAATAAAATGACATCAGTTTTCTGTAATGGGGAGAGATAATGAAAATCTCTAGTGTTTTACTTAATGAGATGTGTAAAACTAAGGAATTTTCCTTAAAATTTGTGCTATGTTTAGTGAGTTTTTTTTAAAAATTTAATTTCACATAGTTCAGAGGAAATACGATACTACTATTTTTAATGTCTTTGTAGCTCGTATTTATGAAAAAGAATGAGGTATAACACAGGACAAAAGTAGAAAATTATGCGTGTTTGAGTTGACTTATTTGTGGTTAATCCCACGTTCGAAGTTAATGTAGGAAAATAAGTTATTTAATAAAAATAAGGGTTTGAAAAATTATGAAATTTCGTTCACGCCCACACATAAATTTATTCGCCACCATAAAAACCATTAGAAAATGTAACTGTGTTCACTCTCGTGATGCGTCAACGGTGTTGCCAGGTGTTCAGAAAAACCTACTTCCAATGGCCGCTCGCAAAGATACGTGATCCTTGTTTTCCAAATCATTTTATGGGAAACAAGAACTTATGATTATTACTGCGGGTCGTGTACTTCCAGAAATCACGTAAGCGGTAGGCAACCCGCTCTTCCGTACCACCAACCGACAATCTGCATTATTTTCCGAAATTATTTCCTAAGAAATCTTGAAGACCCGTCCTGTAGGTCGTATGTTACTTTCTTTTGTGAATTTCGAATCTACATTTTTACTTTTAATCGTTCTAAATACTACAACTTATTCGCAGAGTTGTCAATGCTCTAAGAACAAGATTAATAGAGTTTAATTCTTCCACATAAGCCTATCAGGTAGATTCTGTTTGACATGGACCACTTCATTGTCTGAGGTTTGTATTTGAATTTTCTCTTCCATTTAAACATGACGTCAGTGGAAGTTTCGACCATCGTTAGAACTGTAAGGACGCCCACACAGTGCTACATCCTCCTTAGCATCTCCCGATCCAAAGTCGTTTGCCCTCGTGTTTCCACTGATGACCCTATTACATTACAGCTAATAAAATCATGCAATAATATTACAGACCAGTCCGTTTTATAACTACTCTCAGAGACGGTTCGTTATCCTTACAGATAGCTTAAAATATGGTTTATTTTGCAATTTCCCTAATTACCGAAGCCTTTCTCTGACAGGGAGTACCCTTAAATGAAGATTGAAGGAAGAACAGATTGTGCACACGCTGTGGGGATGGATGGGTGTGGGTAAATTATTCGAGCGACTGGTTTCATGAGCAACGCCGAGCGTGGGGTCGGCAAACCTCTTTCCTTTCTGCTGGAGATAAAGAAGGCGCACTAAGAGAAGTGATGAAAACGGGCCGTCAGATAAAAACAGAATCACATCGTCGCTTGGATCCTCACTGCGATGGCCGCGGAAACGGGAAGTAGGAAGGAAGGGCCCTGCTTTAAATTTTCCCTTTATCTCTTCCCGCGGACTATGAACGCCCTTTAATCTCCAGGCACTGTTTTCTCTCTCTCTTCCTGATGCTGCGTGTTGTCTCCCTTTCTTTGTGGAGAATTTTGCATGGAATCATTCAGGGGTAGGAATTTCTACTTGAACGTTTGGTAAAGGCGACAGAAATGTCAAGTAGTGGCGAGAATAAATTTATTATTGATTTCATGCTCATTTAAAGCGGAAGCTCATTATAATAATATATAAAAATTCAGGTCTCGCCTAACCCCCCCCCCCCCTCAAAGGCAATGCCTTTGCATTGCAAAGATTAGTTAGTTAATGCTGTGTAAGGAAATAATCCCTGTTTAACTTACAATCATACGAATCCCATAAATGCAGTATGTAAACAATTTTCAAAATTTAATATTAAAACAGGTGGTAACGCACTACAGTTAACCCTGGGGTTTATAATGCTAAGTTTCGTAAGAATATTATGTTGGGCATTGTCCATTGTTTGAGGTGTGTTTGATATACAGTGCACTACGTTTCGGCAGTGTTCTCTACTTCCATCTTCAGATGACATTATTATATTGCCTGTAACTGCTTAAACCTACATAAAATGTCACTGAAAGATATTCTTATACTTCAAACCTGTCATTAACTAAACTGGACACCCCTACACAATTTACACCTCTCTGACTGAAACTTTAGGTGGTCTGTGAGTCCATCTACCATGATTTTACTCCATCCCCCGCCGAAGGAAACGTACTGCCAGCCTCAATAAATATATCCTATCCGGAGTTAAAAAGCTATAATCGTAAATTTTTACAGGGTACGATTTTCATAAAACCAGTAGAAAATGGCAGACCTGCTAGATGATCATGAATCTCAATAAATTAAATAAATTGGATTTCACAACTTAAATTCGAGCTCGGTTGTTTCAATTCGACTGTGTTCATTGTTCCTGTTTCTGAGTTTGCGCATTAGAACAGACCTGTTTTCCTCAAGAGACTTGTTATTTGCGTTCTGTCAGCATAGCCTTACGACGTTGCCTGCCTCCGTCTCACGGCTGACAAACGAGTAAGTCTATATAAATAGCGTTGTAGTCCATTTACCAGTTACGTAATTAGACTTCCATGCAAACAAGCGGGTGCAGAATGCATCGATTGGTAAGTCGGTGGTTGGAGAGAATAAATATTTTGAATTTTATATTCTGTGCAAACTAATTGCACAGGCACTCATTAAAGACTGTTACACGATGTAAAAATTCTTTCGTCAATACAGAGATTTACGAATTTCTGGTTGTTCTTCGTCTCCTATTCAAGTTCAGAAATTAGTAATTCGTTTTGACATTTGATACGACCCTTGGATGGGGGATCCCAGTGTTTAAGCGGTCAAGATTTATCGTAATTTTAAGGCATGATTACAAACGACAGTGTAGAACAACTAGTGCTTTCTGTTTGGCTCCTAACCCGTTCTGTATCTATCTATCTGTCTGTAAGTACAAAACGATTCAATTCTGTCTGAATAGATTTTTATCAGTATTCAGATTACTAAACTTCATCTATCAAAAAATCTTCTTCACATTGGACAGAACAGGCTACCGTTTTTCATCAAATAATCTTCACGCTTTGAAATACTTTATAGACTTCCCTTAATAACTAACTAACTAGATGGCTTACCGAACCCGAAGGTTCATCACCGAATTAACCAAAGCCCTCTACCGGACCCTGTCCTGGGCCAACAAAATCCAGTCTCCTTCAACTCCTATCTCCCACAGATCCCGCCTGAGATTAACCTCCCATCTACGTCTAGGTCTCCTCAGCGGTCTCTTCCCTTCAGGCTTCCCAACCAATACCCGGTGCACACCTCTTGTCCCATCCATGCACATTCTTCAGGGGATGAGTAATATTAGGTACTTACTAGGTAAGAGGGTGGGTAATCCCCACAGTCTATTTGGACGCTGTAACTAAGAGAAAAATCTATCGTCTGTGTCGTAAATCGAACCCCGGCCTTTCAGTCTGTAGCCGACTCACAGCACTGACTGAGTTCATGATAGATGCTTAGTTCTTTATACAAATATTCCTAAGAAATTACGAAATAAATTAATAAATTCAGGATATGATTACGAACGGCAAGGTAGATAGAAATAAAGAAAGAAAGAAGGGAAATAATTAAGCAAAGAAAGGAATAAATTGGAAGGAGGAAAGGACGAAGAGATTGAAAGAAAGTAAGAATTTAATCCAATTTAAAGACTTGGCGTGCGATCCTGTTGTGAGCATATAAATGGCTATTTTGTTACGCCATGAGTTTCGTATCAAGGACTTGTGCTCCATTTGTTCTTGATCCATGCAGCGTGTTTGAAATAAAGTCGAGGTGGGACACAGTTTCTCTTATTATCTAGTTTCTTCCACGTTGTCTCTTTTGATACGTCTCTCAGCCCACCTAAACTTCGGAGCTGATACCGTGTAAGGACCATCATGCGCGTGTTGTAGCTGGATGCCAGTATTAGCGTCTGGGTTTCTCGGGGATTATAATGGCGATACCGATGTCTTTGTTCTCCATTTTAATGAATAAGCGGGAATGGCGATGTTATGAATAGACAGTTGATGAGGAAGATTTTCGTCCTTGTTCAATTGTCTTTTTCTTGCAATTTTTGAAATCTCATCAGACATAATAGATGGGGTTGGAAACTCAACCATTCTGTGGTGATGAATTACGTCTTATACAGCCTGTAATCAATAGACGCAACTTTTCCTTAACAAGCATTCCTCTCTTAGTAACGGGTTACCATTTCTCACCTCATTAGCGACCATTCAGGTTTGGTGGGCCATGGCATCGCTTCCGAATAGAGACTTGAGAAAGTGCTGACATAGCCTATCAGATCATAAATGGTCGTGACTTCGAGTACCAGTATGTTTTGCAACAAAACAATTGTAGTGTTGTAATGGTAGCTTATAACTTTTCTGATTTCAAAGAGATCTGACATTTTATTCTGTTGTGCATTACAGCTACTTTTCTGTTATAACTAACAAATTTGAATTTTCGAGGTGTGTCTATAGTATATTTTATTTAATATTAAACAAGTGAAATTTTAACGTCTTAGATTCTCGTAGAGATGTTTCAGAAATCAAACATTTTAAGTAAGTATTTGGTTATTTTTTGTCATCTAAGTCTAACAAGTGGGCCTATAACCAAAGACCAAATCAAGCCTGTAATGCAAGAAGATTTTTATAAATATTGTTTAATATTTCCTTTCCTAGCTCAATGAAATAACAACGATACTATTTACATAATTTCTGTTTACTCTGAGAATCATATAAAACCCATAAATATAATGTGTAGGCAGAACAGAGATTTATTGAATACCACAATGTCATGTCACTGCAGTGAACTGCAGAATGTAGAAAAAGAACGGGCCGCAGAGGGGAGACGAAGATAATATCGTTCAATAAATTATTTGTACACAAGTAAAACATTCACAATTTCATGTAAAATTTATATAATGTGGGGTTTTTCTTTACTACAAAACTACATTTTTATGGTAGATACAGAGTTCTATAATTCCTACTGTGTTGTGTTCATGTCTCGATATATTTCTTGGGGGTACTGAGATCCCTGAATTTTTGTTCTCTTGATTTAGTTATTTTCACAAACAAATGAAGAAAATCCAATTTCTTGAGTGTTGCGTCGGAAGTGTTAGCAGTATAAACCATAGCAATGCCATTTTTCATCGGTTTACTGTGCTTTATTCACTAATGGTGAGAAAAGATCTTACGAGCTTCCCTGTTTCAAACTTACCCGGTTGGTCCATTAACGTGTCAGTTGTGATCTTCTGGATTGTGACGTTATGTTTTCTTGTATGTAGGTACCAACATTTCGTTGGAATGGAACTAAAGTAGTTCAAGGCGTCACAGCCTAGAAGATTACAACTGATGAATTCACCACAGCGAGAAATTAAAATATCTGCAGAGATTACTGTTTTCAAGTACCGAATAATTTTCATTAAGCGAAGTCATAATGAAATCATCTAAAGAAGCCGGAATACTATAAGGCGACATAACACATTTTATTATTCCTTAAAATTAGGCTTATGTAACTATTGTCAAAATGTCTGGGAACTACTTTTTATGCACGTCCCATAACTGCAGTGAAGACCCTGTGTGAATGCATTACATGCATAACAATCTGGGAAAGTATTACGGTGGAACAAATCTACTCGAAACTGAAATGCAAGTACACAGTCGAATTTAAGAATCTGACTGCAATGAAGCTTTCATTATGCGTCCAGGGGAATGCGGATTATTCAAATGAGAAAGCCACATTAAACAGTTGAAATCGAGGTTCGTTGCTTACTGCATAATATTCGATTTGGATTTAAATTTATAATGTGCAGGGACAGACTGTTCAAACTGTGTAGCGCTACATTTTAAACAAAAATAAAAGAATATGGTTCTCTTTGAATGGCGTTTGTTTGCTTTCGTCTCGAAGTTTTTCTCTACGAAACAGCAGAGAAAGTAAAACAGCCATTGTAAAATCGTTATTCTTCTTTGGGAAGAAGGGATGGATTGATCTGTATCATTCACTAATTCTATGCAGCAGTCTCTTTGAGTAGCTCGTAGTCGTTTCGCCAGCTAAGAAATTTCCCCTCGTTTATTAGAGCCCGAAAGTGTGCCCACTGGTCCCTGTACTAAACCAGAATAATCCAATCCACACTCAAAAATCCAATTTCTCGTTTATTCTAATATTCTCACATCTATGCCAAGGTATCCCAAGTAGTGTTTTGGTTTCAGGTTTTCAGACTAAACTTTTGTAACCATTTCTCATTTATTTTATGTGTTCTAAATCTCGCCCCCATCCTAGCCTTTATTTGATGAGATTAACTTTTGCTTTGTATGAGATAGTGTGTATATTACGTTTTGTAAAATTAATTTTGTCAACATATATTAGTCGTTGAATAATTCTCGTAAAGTTGCTTAAGTAACTGTATTCTGTTTTGTGGTACTTTCTCATTAATATGCAATGAAGTAAACAAAAAACTTTACCTTATTCCTTAAAAGAAGGGCAATTATTATGTGAACCAGTTCAGTGTCGATAGTGTATCGTGGATGTACATGTGTCAATTGGAACTATAACATTGCGCCTTTGCCATAAACTTTTCAAGTCTTAGAGTTTGTATATGCTCCTTCTTTTCGTTCATCGTTTGAAAAACTCTGGGCAGGGCGTGTTTCATACTATCGGCCTAAAGGCTGTTTCATAGGCCCATATGGTTAACACGCGGACAGATTTTGAAGAAGTAAAGGCGATGAAGAAAAGATATATTTAAACAAACTGTGTTTTTCGCAACAGGAAACAACTCGTGGCTAAAGCCTCAAGAAAATGTGTTCTTTATACACACTTCATCAAATACCAACAATAGGAAATTGAATTCATGCAGAATACGAATCGGATTTGCGTGGTAAAATACGACGTTGGTAAAAGCAGCTCGACACGTGGCGCAACGTATCGGATATATTGTGTACTGCAGCTGAATAGAGAGAAGAGAAAACTGACGCTGTTAAGAGTTTCTTTGGTCGCATAAGAGGCTTTCTGAAGATGTCACTGCCTTCCTACTCGAAAATGTCGTGCACAGATTGTGCTTCTGGGGATAAACAGATGTCTGAGCACACAACTTGGGTTAATTCGTTTATGAATACCGTAATACTGACAGGAATTCACTGTCGATATTCTTTTGGTGTAGCGGAATGACTGGGCGTCCAAAATCGGATCTTTGCCCGAGCAATTCGAAATTTATTTAATCTTAAATCGTGAGGCAGTAGTTCAAGATATAATGAAATAGAAGTTATTGTTATTTCGGAAATTACACTTCGGAATTCATAACGGACTCCATGGAGCAGAACTTTACTTCAGAAGCTAGTAGTCTCTTAGCTAGTCAAGAAATATTTCTTCTTCGTGGAATTCGTAGGTTCATTTTAGCAACAGCCCACCACTTGTCCTTATCTTGAGGTTGATGAAAGCAGTTCTCATTGTAACTGAGATACCATTTAATATTACCTTCCTATCTGTGTCTACCTCTCCCAAGAAATCGTTTTATAAAATGCGGGATTTGTATAATCGAGTATCTAACTGATTACGAGCTGTTATCAAGTGCGGAGTTGTTAGTGTTTTAATTTTATTAATTTTTATGTTAATCCTCCGCTCTAGCACTTGTAGGTTTTCTTAGTTAATCCTGAAGCAGATGGATACACAAAATAGTAACAGCACTGTACTCTGTGCAATAGGCGTACACATCTCTTTTACACTGTTGTACACCGGAAGCTGAATGGGTGTTACGTATGAGGGCTGTAAAAAGCGAATACAGTGCAATCGATATCACTTAGGGTCTTATATCACATACGATGTACTTTTATTGTTTATCCTACATGTGAAAAGGGCCACAGGCGAACTAAATCTACATTCAACACGACTTTCCACTAGAACCGAGGTTCAGAAACGTGTGCAGATAAACCGTCCCCTGCAGGTCAGGGATGGCGTACCCGTGTCTTTGCAGGACGTAAATTTCCGCGTATTACCTGAAACTGGAGTATTCGGGGTAACCAAAATATTTTGTTACGAAGTTAACTGGAAAGGATATGCAACACTTGTGACTGGATGGTCAAATTACCATATGTACTGAAGCACGAGTCATCGTCGTAAGGTGTGTAATAATTCACAAATAAGTAAGTAAGAAAAACTGAACTAAACAACTAAATACAGGTAAAATGAATAAATGAAAGTCAACCAAGCTAACGTAACGTATGATATAGTAATAATATAATTAATATTAGTATACACAGTTTATCTTAATATGTTGTTCTTTTTCACATTTCGGTGTAATGTAGACGATCTTCACGTTGCACGTAAGGTTCTCGTTGAACTATGCGTGGCTTATGATCTGTCGATAAGCAGTTGGTGTTCTGTGGATTTTGACTGTAGGGACTGTCTCTTGATGTTCATAGCCTCTTCACGCGTAACTTGATGAAGGAATCTATGTTGTGTTCATGGGAACTTCCGATTGACTATAGTAAATTTTCATTTTCTTCACAATGGTACAGTGAGAAGGACATATATGGTGATCGTCGGAACTTGGATGTAATAATCGAACCAAGGTCGGAGGTCTTGTATTCCTTACGTACATCCGTACACAAACTCCTTACATTACCTCCTAACATAACGTTGATAAACTAACTTAACGCTTACTAACCGAATACAGCGAATCCTTTCATAGTCCAATTAAAATACAGGACATTAATGTCATGTTACATAACGCGGATACAGCACACCTTATGTTTGGAATACGGTCTAGAAAATTCTAAAGAGACGTGCAGTATTAGTTTTCTGAATTTAAGAACGTAATTGTACACAGACCATTAACTGAGCTTTTGACTGTTGTACTTCGACCATAGGTAGGGTCTACAAAACTCATACCATCTGCTATAAGCTGCTTTTCTGTTGCCTTAACAGCAGTAGTTTATTGTTAACTGCTGATGCACCGTTGTTAAAATGAGATTTTGATAACAAATGCTAGCGCTTAAAGTCAGATGTATCTACATATATGATTACTGAGTGTAATAATATTTTAAGCCGTAAATCAGGAAAGCACAGAACTCGTCTGTGACGAAAAGCGGATGAGAGAATTTTGTGAGGTAAATTTCGAGGTTATACGTTACATGTGAATCCCAGATAAATCGAGAGATCCTGGTGACTGGTTTAAGCTCTAACGGGATATGATGTATGCATCAGCCGGCCGTGTTTAAACACCCGGACTTCAGTGATTGATGCGAACTACGATGTCATACTTTTTATTTCGTTGTGGTTGACTTAAAAATCAAGCCTGGTGGATGCATCACGGACTGAATTGACTGAATGACTAGGACGTAGGATTTTTCAATGTTTAGTATTGGAAATGGAAGTGATTTATGAGATTTATGTAGAGCAAGAGGCAATGATGGCGATTCTGTGATTGATGGAGTCCTTGCGGGGTTTTAGTCAGTTCGAGTTTCTCCCTCTTTTTTGTCAATTTGGTTAGGGCTTTCTGGTTGTTTCTGTGTGATCGAGTATGGACGGAAAGCGAATAGGGAATTTATCAGTATTATACTTTCATATATCCATGCGCCCACAGTTGTAATTACATTTCTAGATTAAATACTGAATTGAAATAAAATGACAGAATGGTCTCAGTTGAAGGCGGACTTCATCATAATTCATCTTCATTAAGAAACATGACTCTTTTTTGCCAATTACCTGAAATAGTCTATTGGATTCCTATAATATCACACTTCATATTCCTTTTTCGTGGAATATGTTAATGGTAGTGTTACTGCTGGCTGGTTGGACTCAATATTTCTTTCCGGTTTCTTTTGTAAGAATTTCTACAATCCAACAATTAGAATTCACCCTAATTCCTTAAAAGTACAGTTTTTTTGTAACTTATGCAAAGTGTTTAGGTTACGAATTGGCAAATAAGATGTGACAGGATGAATTCAATGGAGATTTGTAAAGGATATGTTTTGTAGTATTCTTAGTTTTTATATTCTGATGTAATGGCATTTGAATTGAATGGCTAAGCTCCGCAGTGACGCTCTCCGGTAATGCTCGAAACCAGGATCTCCCGAATACGAACCAGGGTGCCGCTCACTGGAATGCGACTATCGATACTAAGGTCATTTGCCTCAGCATTAGGGAATATTAATCAATTAAATCCGAAGCTCGCCTGAACAACCTTACATATGAATTTAAATTGTGGGTTTATGTGTTTGTTCGCTTATAGCCCGGGAAAGGAAATACTGATTTTCACCAAACTTGGCATGAATTTTTTTTGAGACCAGAAAGAGAACACAGGAGGGCAAAACTCCGGAATACTGTGTCCTGAGTTCGATTCGCGATGAGGGTGTTTTGTTTAGCTCGAAAAATAAGCAAGACAGATAAATGACGTCTAAACCAATGTTATTTGTTTCGAAAAGGAAATTACATAAAGACCAGAAACCTAAAAATTGTCCCGGGTTTGATTCCAACTGAAGTTGGTTTCTGTAGTTCGGATACAAAGCACGGCAGAAGATCGGCGTCGAAACAAAAGTTGTTTATTTCTAATGCAATACACGACATTGGGAAACCGCAGGCTGAGTTCACGACGATGAATCAAGATACCGTATAAAGTGTACATGAGCCGAGGGAAACCACAAGATAAGACGCTGTCAAAACGACACCGAGCGTCGCAACGCATGTCGAAGCGAAGCCGACTCAAGATTCATGACACTACGAAAACCACAGGGCACGACGCTAGAAAATCGACGTCGGCTGAAGATGCCATCGGAAGCGAATTTGAGATTGGGAAACGACGAGACACGACGCTAGCAAATCAACACTGAGCATCGCGACGCGTATCGACGCGACCTTCAAGGTTTCAGTTTTGTGAATATGAGCTCAGGGAAGCAACAAGACATGACTCTGTAAAACCGACGCCGAGCGTCAAGACTCCAGTCGTTGCGACGTTGACTCAGGATACCAACAATCTTACCGAATCTTGCCTCACCTAACCTAACCTGACCACCTAACCTAACCAAATCTAACTTTAGCGCAACTAGATAAACACACCTATCTCGCTCTAGTCTCATTAATCGCCCAGGTCGCCACGGTGGCTCCTTACGGTAACACTGTTTGCACTCTGCTATTATGTAATAATTTAGTCCGTATCTCAAAGAAAACAGTCCACCATTGCGAAGTTTAGTTTGTTAACGCGATTAAAACAAATACTGGTTGTTTACCCTGAGAATCAAGCGAAATTAAAAAACAAAACAAAAGAAAGAATACTCGATATTCGATTTAGATCAGAACATGGACTCACGGTTATAGCAAATAGATAATCATGGATTCTGTTCGATAGAATCTACTCTACCAGAACAATGTCCATTCTGCAGACATATTTAATAGCGTGGAAGCAGCTGGTGGTAAGGACGGAACTTAGCGTGAAGGTTGCCGGGAACCCCGAATATGTTGTAACTTATAGTTTTTATGACTGGATTTACTGTCGTGTTAACCAATGTGGTAGGCAGCCATGAATATTCAAATCTGATTTCAATAAATCAGTGGTCAGAACGACAATTCTACAGCCTCCAGGTTCGTTTGCACTTCCTCCAAATGGGAATTATTTGACCAAAACCTTATCTCATTGATTAGTTTGACCCACCATCTCTTGTTCACTTCCTGTATCAAACATCGAATCATCTGCCTGTTATGCGATTCTTGATTTGAAATTCGACAGATTTTAATGTATATTCCGAGTACCAAATTTAATCTAACTACTTTAATTATTTTAGAAGTTATAACTCACCTAAATTGTGCATTATAATTGGAGAAATAATGCAGCGTTCTTGTGCTTGAAATATTGTGACGTCTTGAGCCTGTTGGGCCACGTTTGAAAGCATTCAGTTGTTGATTTGAAGCTTCCGCGGCGCCCAGACTCAACAAAATCTCGTGCAATCAACGGCATCAATTGGTTACGCGAAGAAACCAACGTTTCGGGGACCATCTCCACAACCATCTTCAGGGTTCTGATCAGAACGATTGTCCTCTTCGTTTAACCAATTGACGCGGTTGATTGCGCGTTAAAGATTCAAGTTCTCAGATTTATAAATATATATAGTTGAAAGTATGCCATGTTTGTTGTTAATTAACTCCGTCTTGTCTCAGTTATGGTTACATCCCCTGTTCTACAGGGTCGCAAAAGACTGCGTTGTTGCGAGCGATGATGTACGCTAACCAACTCGCTGACGACAATACTAATTTCGTGACAAACAGACTAATTGAGAGAACGTTTGGTAGACAGAAATCCCTCTCACGTTTGTGCGTAACAGCTCCGTTCACAAATCAAGTCGACAGAGCACCGTCTGTACGCTAACTTGTTGAATAATTACGTTCGCTATTGTACTGTTTTTTTATTTGGTGGGTTCTGAAACTGGAGGGAAAACAAATAGAAATTAGCGACTAATTGAATTTACAGGAATCGCTGGTGACTGAATTGTTAGTGTAGTTTGTCTCACAAGTTTTGACTACTTTTCCATTGTGAAATTTGTTTAATGAGAGACTATAAAGTTTTCCTAACATAAGACCCCAAGAGGACTTGGGGTATTTAACACAACTGAAATATAAGGAAAAACAAACTTTTAAATTGTTCATAAGTACCGTACGGCCGCCATATTTAGAATAAAAGTTGGTTCACAGTTACCCTGAAGGAAAAGCGTTTTTTTCGTAACACCTAGAAGACAACATTTCTGTCCTGAAGATTGAGTCTACTTACTCACCTTCTGCCTTGAAAATGGAGACTATACGTTTCTCCAAAACGTTGACAGCCATCTACAAGTCCACAAAGCGTCACAACCCAGAGGACCGTAATCGACATTTTCACTACTCCGTAAATCTCAGATCTCATCAGCTAAAACTGCTTGATGATGACATATACATACCCAGAATGTGAACGGTATTTAGTCCCAAAAGTTGGTTATAGTTTGCTGTGAAAACATTACCTGCATTCTGTCGCTAGAGTCAGAAGTTTTCGCTGACATAAACTTCAGAATTACGAAGTCTGTTATGTAATACGCATAGACCTAACAATTCAAATTACTGGCTCCCATGTTCAGCGTATATTACATAATTTCAGTGTTTAGTCATCATGGCCCGGTAATTGAATATGAAGGCATAACTTACACGATATTAGTCCCGTGGGAAAGTAAAATAACCATTAGAAGCTCTATTGTTCTTTCTGAATTGTCTTTACACGATGGCTTTAATATGTGACATTTTTGTTACTCAAATCATATTTCGCTCTACATATGTACATATAATATGGGAACTGTCTGTGAAATTTTAATTAGTTTCTGTTATTTAAGTGTTTACATTAATGCATTCATCACGAACCAATGATTATATATAAATAAACTGTCTAATTTTATACCATCGCTCATTACCGAATTAAATAAGAACAAAGCTAATTTTATTATGTGAGGAGTTTAATAATTTGTGTTGTCGGCCAAATATTGTAATGGTAATTAAGTGAGGAATGACAACATGAATAGAGCGAATAGAAAAAAGCGGGGAGATAATAAATGCACACGAAACTTAATTTGGAAATGTGAAGGAAAATGAGGGTTTGGAAGACCTGGGCATATATGGGATTATAATATTAACACGAGTGTCAAAGTATTGGATAAGGAAGTGTGGACTGAATTCATTTGTCACAAGATAAGGTTCGGCGGCGAACTTTTGCGAATACGGTAATGAACCTTCGGGTTTGTTAAAATGCAGGGAAGTTCTGAAATTGCTGAGCGACTGTCAGATTGTTAAGAAAGAGTGTTCCATTGAGTTCGATACTCTGAACTCTGTTGGTTAAAAATGGGACTTCATTCAGGAAGTGATAAATTTTCCAGCAGTGAAAATGCTCTGCTTTCCACGCGGCTTGCGAATTGCAATGCAAATCCTTATTATTCGCATTAAGTATGCCGATTCTAGTTCAGAAGCCAGGCAGCAGAAAGCACTGCAGTCGTTCTCTGTGTTTTGGGGATTGAGTGGGGGTTTTCAGGAAGAGGACAATCCACTTTAATCCGGGATTACAAGTCCATTAAAATAAACATGGCACGTCACACTTCGGCATAAATAATTTGTGACGTATTACGGTGTATCCATGTATCTAATCAAAATCCTCCACTATTTTACTTATCACTGTTTCACATGCTGATAGAAAACATTTGTACAGGCAAAAAAAAAAAAAAAAAAAAAAAAAAGAGTTTTAATATCTGTCCTACTTAAAGCCATACAAATATATGTACGTATAATAAGCAATGCTAATTGCTTAGTTCCTGATCATATTTTGTTGTTAAGGGATCTGTGCCCTTGTGGCCCTATGTGATACTATTAAAGAATGTGTGTTTTTATTACCGTTGCCATGGTACGGTGATCATTTGCTATTAAGGGGTTTAGGGTTTTATGGGATTATATAACCCTTGCTGTGGAAATGCTGTTAAGGGACGTCTACCATGCGCTTATACTACAATGCAACGCAGTGATTACAACCTCAATATAAGATCATATTTGAGATTACATTACATGAAACCATATTATATTCTTCAATTAAGCAAAGATAACTAATGGTATTAATTTTTTGCACTGTACTACTTAATTTTCGTATTCTTATTTGTGGAAATATTTCACTGAAACACAAGACTGTTCGCATGTCCATGGTCTGCTATGTATGTGTACTTCACACAAAACACGTTTGCGTGTTAACTCTTCGAAGCTCACGCAATTAAGCAAAGATAACTAATGATTTTAATCATTTTATCAAGAAGACTCAGCTCCATGGAGGTAATTCGGTTTCTTTCTGAAATACGAATATTTAAATATTAGTCACATTGACGTGTTCTAATGTTTTATGGCGATTCAGAACTAAAGTGATTACATGTTTACGAATTCTGGTGTCAGTGTCCGACTGTTTATAACTTCACCACAAAATACCGCTATTAGATCGTATACCGAACAATTACAGCTCAGAATTCTTCACTTCTTACTTTGGATTCGACTAGTTTGATACTAATACGTAAGGGCTATAAATTCTGCTGTATTCTATTTCATCATCCGGTGGGAATAATATTACATTGTTCATTGAAGCTATGAACTGCCTGGTACTGTAGACTCATAAGTTCTCTTAATATTTGTTATGCCATCTTGATGATGTGCGGGAACTGAAGTAGACATTCAGATTACTGAATGTTAAGTTGCTGGTTTATCTACCCTTGGTTGCGCGGTTGCTAAGGGATTGCTAGAGGCAGGGATGGAGAGCACTCCCTCAAATAGTCGAATATATTCACGTTGTTATACATCGTGAAACAACGCACGGGTCTAGGGGTACTGTCTATCGTAAACCCACATACATAATCCCTTTCGGTGTCCCAATTTCAGCAGCCAACTGAAGACCTTCGCGAAGCCAACTAGTGTACGGGAAGGTATTCGTAGATATCAGCTAATTTTGGGAGCGAAATTTGGTGTGTCAGTCTTCTGTCTATAATTCAGCGGCATATCAGGTATCACCATCTGCGTTCATATGTCATGTTGTACAAGTATTGTAGTATTTGAAAATAAGCCACGATATTTTCCACACTCATTTTAATTTGTAATTCGTAGTTGTTCTACTATTAGACACTGTGTAATCTATACAGTTAATAAAAGTAATTGAATAAACCAATTATGAGTCAATGAATCGTATTATGAAGAACAGTTTAATATTTTTTTCGAAATTTTCTTGGATTTTATATTTTCGTATATTAACGTTTTATAATAATATGTCCACATAAAGTTGAAATAAAATGACCATTCCTTTCAAACAAGTAGTTTACACTTAGAAAACTGTTAGGGATATGGATTGTGTAAGACAAATAGATCTATATTTTATTAGAAGTGACTATGTCTATGTACTAAATAATAAATAAATTAGTGAATAAGTGTTTGATGGCAATTTATTATAATAAAGTATACATTTAAATAGCACTGCGTGAATATATTCAATTAAAATCGAAAGAGGAATACATTGATTGGTATAGCGAAATTTGAATTTTGGTTAACTTTATTAAATTGTTATTTCATATATTTATAGTACAGGGGACTACTCAGTGGTCCTTATTCGTGCGTGGTATTTTTATAAGTACATGCAGTCTGCATGTACAGACTTTGAATATGAATGAAACATATCTGAGACGTGACGTACCGACAGACAAAAACCTTACCCTCCTCTGTGCATTCGTGTTTCCTAAACAAGGCACATGCACTTTGTTACATGTTCTTGTAGAATAATTCGGCACATAACGGTACAAATGTACCTTAAAAGAAGATATACGGATTTCGTCCTTCGCTTTCAATAACACTTGACGTCACAGTAAGGAAGCTTTCTGAATAGAAATGAACATTAACGCGATTAGGCAAGTCGTCCTCGCGTTATATAAACGGACCATAATTTTTAGACGTTTGGAGGAGACACACGAGCAGAATAACAATGAAAGGATAGGGTAGACTGATTTATCCTTAAAAGTTGGAAGAGGCAGAATCTAGAATATTAAATAAGTTGATTTAAACGCTGAATTAAATGAAGCATTACGCGTAACGGAAATCGGATTCGTGAAGATGTCTTTCTGTCTCCCTCACATATTCTTTTCTGTATAGATTTCAGTGCATTCTGTTTTTACCAGGATTTTGATCAGCTTATTTTAATGTAGGTTGTTGGTAGTTCCATAGTACAATGACTTATCACTCTACTTACTGATACAACATCGTGTGTGACGTATTTTAAAATGCGTTACAAAATGACTGACCGTTTCCACTAAATGTTAAAATCTTGTCTTTGTATGTGGACTTGGAAAATATCTTGTTGATTCTTGCTAGAGACTATCCTACAAGCTGTAATTATATGTAAATTTTTAATGTTCTTCCGAACTTGTACCATAATATGGTGGTTGAAACAATTTCTTTGTACTTGTTAGTGATGACGTAACTGCCGTTTCGAAACAAAAATTCTGCATTTTAATATTATCTTACCATCTGCTCTTAAATGAAATATGAAATTCGTAGTATAAGCATCAACGCCATAAGTACAACAGGCACAACTAGCATCGTCACTTTCCCTTGACACTAGACACATCCACTTACGGAGACTTTGTCCTACATCAACAACCAATCTCACTGCTGTTTCTGACATTTCAGTGCTTTAAATCATAAGTTTCTCGACGAAGATATTGCATTGTAGATGGAAATGATGTGGGGAAGTGCACAGGTGCTAATTAATTAGTTCTTATTTCATTTAACGACCCTCTTTCAACATCAATATCTATGTAGCGTTGAATAAAGAATAAAGGTTAGTATTTTTAGTGAATATGCAAGGATTTTAAAGGAGCGGACAGTGTAATATTTCAAGATATAGTGAGTATATGTGACGGCTGTGCTGGTGACATAACGCATCCTTTCCGCTATGCGCGATCGCTACATCAGTTTTCGAATTTCCTAGTTACAATGGCACAGCCGCCAAATAATATCACTGGACTATCTAAATCCGCTAAGAGACTGAAAGAAAAATAATGACAGGATACAGGGACCGTGAATGATTTAGAAGAGACCATTAGTACATACGAATTAATAATCCAGAGGCAATAACAGAGAGAACGGTTCAGAATTATTAATGTATGCATATATTTTTTAATTTTTATTTTCCATTTTCGTCTCTGCCCGAGCACACTACATCGGTTGGGATGCTTAGATGTTACTGAAGCCAGTCCATTTTTATCATGTCAGCCGCTTTCTCACCTATCATTATAGATGTCGCATAAGTCGGTGTCGCCACAATGATGGGCATTATGGATGCATCAGCTACTCTGATTCGTTTTACACCATGAACTCTTAGTCTGGGATCAACAACACTTTCTGGGTCTGAACTGGGTCCCATCTTGCATGTGCCCACAGCGTGAAAAGCTGATGTTGCAATATTTCTGAGCATGCATTCCCAATATGAGCTAGTGTCAAAATCAAAGTCCTCACACGAATTCACAGCCAGCCTTCTGCTTCTGGCTTCACGGCTCTTCATTACGCCAGTCTGCATTATTCTAGCAGTTGCTTCGATGCCTTCCAGCAATGCGTCCAGGTCCTCTCTGTCCGTTAAATAACCTGCATATATTTTTGGATTATCTGAAGGATTTGATGAACTGAGGAGTATCTTACCTTTACTTCTTGGTTGTCCAAGAAGAGGGGCCAACATAACAACATCCCCTTCTTTTGACATTTCCTGTAACGAGATAATTGTCTCGTCTGCTAGACCAAAACTGGTACCAACCGTGGCTGCTGCATTTGTATCATTTGCTGAAATAGCGAAACAAAATATTTCAATGTCTGGTCTTTCATTGGAAGAGAATTTGGTCCTGATGAAACCCGTCACAGTATTTCCATAATGAGTAGCGAGTGGGCCACTCCTTCGTGTTAGATATTCATAAGACGCATCAAGGAAAGACAATGAGCTTGATTGAGACTTGCCAGATTTCCTTATGTTGTATACAGATCCAAGAAAGATTAAGTGATCTTGAAGGTTCTCGCCAACTTTTAGGTCTTTAATGACGTCGATACCGAATTCCTTCAGATGTTCTTCTGGACCAATACCAGACAACATGAGCACTTGTGGAGAATTAATAGTACCAGCTGATACGATTACTTCCTTCTTAATATTAACCTGATAAAGCTTGCCGTCAATTGAACTGAATTCAACTTTATTAGCTACTTTTGTACCCGGGTCTATTATGATCCTGGTTACTTTCGAGTGTTTTAAAACGTGAAGATTTTTCCGGTTTTTAGCGGGACTAAGGAAAGCTTTCGCAGTATTGCACCGTGTACCGTTTATGAGTGTACCGTGCAAATGTGCAAATCCTAACTGGCTTGGGCCATTGATGTCGTTCAACTGTTTATATCCTGCCTCTTTCACTGCATCCATAACTGACCATGCGAGATCCATACTTTCGAATCTTTGCACACTTACGGGTCCTCCTGTACCGTGATAAAATGGTTCGTAATTATCTTCATTTGCACTTGGTTTAAAATCTTCTGATTTCTTGAAGTATTCTAGAACTTCTTCGTAACTCCATCCTTCATTCCCAGCTGCAGCCCAGTCGTCAAAATCGCCCTTCATTCCTCGGATATAAAGCATACCGTTTATTGTACTACTTCCGCCCAAAACTTTACCTCTGGGCCAGGCACATCGTCCATCTTTTATTCCCTGGCAACTTTCTTCTTCGGGCTCCGTCCTGTATTTCCAGTCGATGTCAGTTTTCTGAAGGGAGAAGAATATTGCAGGAATGTCGGACGTCTTAGGGGGATCACCGCCTGCTTCTATGAGAAGGACATTCCAGTCCGGTACCTCGCTGAGTCTTCCTGCAACAACGGACCCTGCAGTGCCTCCTCCGACCACGACGAAGTCATACTCGTTCAGCAGGCGGGAGCCGGCGTCCTCCGGGTAGTCTTCTGGGTTTCCCAAACCACGTTCCGATTCGAGGAGCGCTGTAATAAGGCCGGTAAAGAACACTGCGCTGGCACCGGGTATACTAGGACCCGGACAATTGACCGAAAATGTCCAGTGATTAGACGTATAACACGCTTCGTCCATTCAATCCAGGTATTCTCTAAAATTCATAAAAGCATAAATTAGTTCAAACTGTTCTTTTGGCGTCTTTTGACAGTTATAACATTTTCCTTTTGGAGACGATTATTTTTAATGCGCAAATCTTTCTATTCTTTGCTGGATCTGTGACACAAATAGTTATAGGCCTGCTTTTTATCATATTTAATTAGGGCGATCGAATAAAGGAGAATTATGTGAGCGGGAATCACAGCACAGATAGAACGTAAGATAATTTCGTACAACGATCGATTTGCGGGACCATGACGTAGACTGGAAGCGGTTATTAAAATTATTTCTAAATAAATATTATGTGTGAGTATGCAGTGGATACATCTGGCACAGGTTAGGAGCCAGTGACACTTACGAACAAGGTGAGAGACTTTCGGTTTCAAAAATAAAATTCTCGAAGAACAACTATTATCAGCTTCACGGTGTCAGTTCTAACACTAAAAATGCTGGATTTCACAAACCAGTTTCCACGTAACTTACTGTGAAGGAGCCTCCTATGACATATATGGCTTATTGAACTTCTTTCTTTAAATTACAAACATAAAGAGAACCTAATTAAATATTTACAGATTTTATTATATTATGTCAAGTACAAAGTTGTAAACATGCATTGATATTATATTCATGCATCCTGTTCAAATTAAAAATATTTAAATTTCTAGCTATAAAACTTAATTTTATATTTTCACTTACTTTTTCACTCATAATTTTCATAAGCATTAATATGTTTGCAAACATTTTTTCATGTGCGACATAAAATAACCTGCTTCAGATCACATATACTTCGAGCCTGAATATGATACAGTGCGACAACAAAGATTCAAATTAAATTTGCATTGTTTGTTGTGTGAAACGGTGATGAAATTTATTACAAGTATCCGTCTTGTAATTACGCATATTATCAGGTATTTCACGCAGTTAGAATACATTATCAGTACTTACAGCCTTTTGCTTGCTGGAACAGAAGAGACTCGAGACACAACAGACCGACTTGAAATGGCGTTTTTTATGTTCATGCATCTTAACAGATCCAGGATGATGACCTTTAACACGAGAGTAGATTATTTTCAAGCAAACAACTTGCAATGCGATTCATTATATGTGAGATAAAGTACTGACTGTGCCCTTCGGAGTTAAGTAATTAGTTAAAAGCGTTTTAAAAATTTATCTCTTGTAGCACAATTTCTCTTAGATTAAGGGAAGAACACAGATTGAAATCATTCAAGAACAGACTGCTGTGGGTAATTGTATGACTTAAGAAAGAGAAGGTTACATAAGAATGGAGAAAATTACTTAATGAAGATTTTCGTCTAATGTTAATTAGGGTGATAAAATTAAGAAGAATGAGGTGGAAAGACACACAATACTCATTGTTACGGGTAAATGAGAATGTATTCAAAATTTTAATCAGAAAATCCCAAGAGAAAAGAGCATCAGTGAAACCAAGGCGTAGATGGAACGATAAAATTAAAATTGATTGGGGAGTGACGTGCGTGTGTGTGAAATGGCATAACACCCGATGCCGAGCTTTTGTAAACTCAGTAACGCAATTCCGAGTCCGATGCAAGCTTGGAATTTTCTGACCAGCTGAGCAAATATAAACTTCTCAAGAAATTCTTAGGCCAGAAACAAATTATGGTTAATAAGCCGAATTAATAAATTCGTCTGTGAATCGATTAACTCTTCCTGATACTATATAATGTGCGTAGCTGAGAAAACGTCATTTAATAAATCAGTAAACGAACACATGTATCAGTTAACTGTGCCTCGATACTACCTATGTGACACGTGTAGCTGAGAAAGCGTCTTTCAATAAACAAACAAATCTACAGTTCATTTAACTCAATCTGGAACGTTGATGTGTGACCGAAGCAGGCGTGAGAGCGTCGTTAAACAAGAACTACACCTATTGATCAATTAACTCTACGTGGATATTCGCTCTATGACCTATGCATCTGACAGAACATCGTTAGATAAACCAATAGACACGCTTTGCTGTGATCGGTCGACCCGAGGCGGAACACAGCTTCGGCGTGTGTAGCCATGGATGTTCGTTCCTCCATGGAACGCGGTGGGCCTGTGTCTTGTGACTGATACACTGATAGCCACTCAGCACAATGCCATAATAGCATTATCAGGCGACCGCAGACAGAACTTGTCTTTTCCCGACAGAATTATCACAGAATCCAATTAACACAGGAAAACAGCTTCATGTCACATTAGTCCATCGATAAAAAGTAAAGGATTTTTCTGTTGTTTTTCACACGTGGTGCTACAAGATGATCAGATTTTGTACAAAATTGTGAACAGTTCATAGGCAAAGTATTGTTCTTCAATTAGTTTATTAAACGAAGTTCAACAGTAACTTGTTATTAGTTTCAATGCATGAGGCTAGTGTGTGGATTTGTTAACCAACTATTGAACAGCCTCTCCCGCCGAGATTGAATTTTGTATACGCTTCTGAATATCAGGGTGATTGTAATTAGTGTCTATTAAGATGGGAGGCCTTTGGGGAGGGGAGGAAGTAAATAGCTAGAATTTAGAATTTTACTTTATGGGACTTAAATGCATTAACAAAATCAGGATATTATGCCTCGACTGGGATTTCAACAAAATACATTGTGGGCATCATACAGTGTAATATCTCAGCGTTGTTTAGAAAATGGAAAAAAAGCAATGCGCATAATTTGTTTTATTTATTCCGATATTTATGATCTTTGTTCATAATAAAACAAAAGTACTTTAGAACTTATGTGCTCATCCTACAAGCAAAATGACAGATCACTTATTAATAAGAGTCAGCAGAATATAAGACAGTTGCTGTTATAATTTCATTTTATTAATATCTAAAATTTGAGATTAATTCCTTTACCGCTGTACATAAATTCAGTCTTGTACCGAAAATTAGAAATGTGTGTTCATTCTAGTCCGATGATGGGACACACAAAATAATTAAACATTTTCTAGGCGTGGTGCCTTACAGAATGTCACAGATTGTTCATAAAATATTTGGTTGTTACAAACACTTAAATGACATTCATATTTGTATTTTCTTTTGAAAGAGTAGATCCACAAAACTGTTATGTAACTGACTTCATAATCACACGAAGGTTTCATAACTTGTAAAATTTGAGGTTTTCACAGCGGTGAGTTTGAAGACTTCTGTCTTCTGAGTTACTGCGCTGTGTAGTCTGGTCGATGTTTACCAAAGTTTCAGAGGTCATACTGCCTCCATCATCAGGACGATGAATGTGATGACGGAGGCAGTATGACCTGTGAAACGTTGGTAAACATCGACCGGACTACACAGTGCAACAACCCAGAAGACAGAAATCTTCATACTAAGAATCGCCCTGATGACGGAGGCAGTATGACCTCTGAAACGTTGGTTGACATCGACCAGACTACACAGCGCAACAACCAGACGACAGAAATCTTCATACTCATCGCCCTGATGATGGAGGCAGCAGGGAACACTGAAATGTTGGTAAACTTCTACCAGACTACACAGCGCAACAACCCAGAAGACAGAAATCTTCATACTCATCGCCCTGATGACGGAGGCAGTATGACCTCTGAAACGTTGGTTAGCATCGACCAGACTACACAGCGCAACAACCCAGAAGACAGAAATCTTCATACTCATCGCCCTGATGACGGAGGCAGTATGACCTCTGAAACGTTGGTTGACATCGACCAGACTACACAGCGCAACAACCAGACGACAGAAATCTTCATACTCATCGCCCTGATGATGGAGGCAGCAGGGAACACTGAAATGTTGGTAAACTTCTACCAGACTACACAGCGCAACAACCCAGAAGACAGAAATCTTCATACTCATCGCCCTGATGACGGAGGCAGTATGACCTCTGAAACGTTGGTTAACATCGACCATACTACACAGCGCAACAACCCAGAAGACAGAAATCTTCATACTCATCGCCCTGATGACGGAGGCAGTATGACCTCTGAAACGTTGGTTGACATCGACCAGACTACACAGCGCAACAACCAGACGACAGAAATCTTCATACTCATCGCCCTGATGATGGAGGCAGCAGGGAACACTGAAATGTTGGTAAACTTCTACCAGACTACACAGCGCAACAACCCAGAAGACAGAAATCTTCATACTCATCGCCCTGATGACGGAGGCAGTATGACCTCTGAAACGTTGGTTAGCATCGACCAGACTACACAGCGCAACAACCCAGAAAACAGAAATCTTCGTTTCATAACTTATTTTCTGTGATAGAAAACTGCAGCGACTGGCAATGGGATGAACGATGGGAATCGATTGTCCTCAGAATCACGTTAAGATTTGCTATGGAATCCGTCTAGCCTCCAATCCAATTGATACCAGGGTCACTTTCTCTGGACGTAAAATGGTCGCAGCGTGAAGCTAACCATCCACATTTATCTAAGGCCAAAGTAAAGAATGCGTGTTACATGTACGTTCACCTCCACGTACGTCTTCATGTCATGGGGCTTTTGCTTTACCCCTTGTATGAGTTAAAGGAGGCGTACAATATTTTGAATTCTTTTTTCTAGAAACCTTGACACGTGCCTGCATTCAGAGTAAGTGGAGCGAAAGTGGTTGATCAGACGTGAAGTTCGGGCAAATCTGCGTGTAGCAGCCCTGCTTTCTGTACCGTAATAGCACACGCCTCGAGCCAGTGGATTTCCATCCCTCTGTTGGAGAGGCGTAGCGATTTTTACTGTTTTAACACTGCACTGAAGTGAACAGTGCATCATGACGTCAGTAATACGAGTGGTAAGAGTTCACAAGGCCTCCGAAAGGGTCAGCTTTGGTCACTCTCACTTAGCAAGTTGGTGCAGCTGGAAATATTTATAGCTCTGCGATTATTCGGGAGATACCTAGTTTGAAACTCGGTCTGATTACCGGGTAACGTGACAATTTCTCGTGAGTTTCTTCAGTCTCTTCAGACAATTTATGGAAAAGAACTTGAAATATGACCATCCGTTTCCAAATTCGTACCTTCTCGCCATTCCTGATCTTCTTACCATCTGGTTTGCTTTTTGATTACTAACTCAGTGAAGCCTAGTCCTGTTTGAGAAGTTAGCAGTCGCTCAGTTTCTCACTAAATTGCCATCTTTTATGAAACCAAAATGTTCATTACTGTGTTCAAAACATTCTGCAACTAGGCTTTATCTTCAGTCTGCTGAATGTAGTTTACAGTTTCAGTACTCAGTGCTAATGTCTCCCAAATATAAACCCCCCCCCCCTCTTCTGGTTCCCGTCTAGAACTTTGTGTGAGTTTATCATCTCTACTGTCCGTGTTACATGCCCTGCCAATCTCATTTTCTTGATTTGATCACCCTAACATTATTTGGTAAAGAGTACAAATTTTAAAGCTCCTCATTATGCCGTCTCCACCAGTCTTGTCTTAATTTATCTTGGCTCCAGACATTTTCCTCGGCACATCGCTTTCAAGAACCACATTAATTAGGTACATTATAGATCGAAATGGAGCTTCTGTTTTTCCTGTACGCATCTCTGAAAAGATGGACAGACTGGTATTATAAGCGTAGGTTTGCATGTTTATTTAATACACTATTTTAATTTATCTCACACAGATTATTTTTTCCCCAGATTACAAATAGGTTTTGATAAGACGAAGGAGGATGTAGTTTTTGACCACACTGTAGCTAAAAGTCTGTATTCTCAAGCAAACCTTCTGAATAGGCTATATTTTCTGAAGATGAATCTTGCGAGTATATAGCCGTTTACAAACACAAATGTAAGTTTTGTGTAAACCGAAAGGACTGGGTGGTTGTGTCTCTGCTGCCCTGGTTGTCACGCGCCCCTAATCCTCTTAATGGCAAGGGGTTGGTGTACTTTATGACTGGTGGAAATCGGAAGCCATAACAGATCGGTTTACTTACTAATTCCACAATAACCACGTAAAGATGAAACAACATGTAATGTAGCCACACGCCTACAGAAGGCGGTATCAGTCGAATGAATGCGTTGACTTAGTATCACGACATTCAATAGTGGAAACCAGGATTATTTGAGCTGCACAAAGTACCGATTTTAATCTAGTGCGTAATTTGCGGCTTGAATGCAATATCTAAATTTTACTTTTTAATTATGTTTTCTGTGTTTGCTCATCTGCAGAAGCATTTTGCAATACCAAAAACTGGCGCCGGTATACCTTGTTCCACAAAGTGTGGGAGGCAAATATTTGCGGACTTCAAATTACATTTTTATTGTCATCATTCAATATTTGATACAGGTTGATAGTTTGTGGTTACAATTTCGGCAAGGAAATTTTTCCTCTAGAATCATGTCAAAAACAGTTCGTGATGCCCACAGGGCGTGCTTTCCAATATGCATATTTTGAAGATTACGCCATGTCCCTCGCATTTCATTTGTGCTGTAATGAAAGTGTGTCTCTTAGTCCATTCTTGCCGTTGTAACGTAGGAATTCTGGCTATGGCATTGGGCAAATGTTTCTCTTCTCAAGTCACAACAAAGTTTGTAGTGCGGGGGCAGTTACGCTCTGTCCGACAGTTGGACGACAATTCGGCGACTGCGCTAATCGTAGAACAAGCTTATGACACAAATATTTACATAAGTTAATAGTGCTCCGAAGGAATGTGTTTGACAAGTAGATCTGCCTCTGTACAGTTAAGGTCTGTTATATCGTGTAGGAAAAGAGAGTTCTTTATCATATGTTGTTTTCATTTATCAAATATATTTTGTTTCTTGTATCTCACCGAAGAACGACTCTTAAGGTCTATTTTTTATATTAATATTGCGAATTTTTGCTCACCATGTTAAAGAACATTTGAGGAGGAAGTTGGGAGGCACACTGCCGTCTCAAGATCACACCTGATTAACGTAGTCTGGTATTCATGGTGCTGAACGTTCGCGTTTAACTGCCACAGAGTTTGTTACCTAGAGACTGAAATCCGAACCAGGTAACAGATAAGTCTTGACTCATGACAGGCTTTGTAGAGAATTAATGTTACGTATTTTGGAATCAGACTGGATGGAATATTTTGGTACTGATTCTGTGGAACTGTCAATAATCTGTAACAGAAATCCTTCAACTGCACTGAGAATTTACTCCTCAACTCGTACCGAAATTCGCTCGAGTTTCTATAGAATCTCCCTTTCAAATGTTAATTAGCTGCGATACTTCCCCCTGGTTGCTGCACCCTTCATCCCCCATGTCCTGCTGCTGATTTATAACGTCAGCATAATGAAAACAAGGAAACGCCAAGTTCACATCCACACGACTCTACCTATTTCGAAAAGTTGAAATTTCGTGATTCTTAAAATAGGACATCTACATCTGTGCCGTTCTATCGTATTGCCAGTCGAGCAATGTGTGACAACACTTAGAGGACACGCATTTTTCAAATGCGTTCTGCACTATTTTAATTATCTAATTGGCATTAATACTTATTTATTGAAAATAAAAGTACGTGTTAGTAAGTGACGCACACTACAGACAAGAGTATCATATTGTACAGGATCAGAAATTTTTATTTCTTGCATTTTGATAAATATTTATCACATGTAAACTATTAATATATAAACGCTATATATTATTATGTTTATTTGAAATTTGAATGGCTTACAGATTAAATCATGCTGACAAAGAAATATGAGCTCGCAACGTCGCTTTATTATGCGAGAAACCAAGTGCTAATAGGTTTAGAAGACGAAAAACCGTGAGAGATAATTTGGGGCACCTAGGCGTATGTGGCAGGATTATATTAAGATTCATTTTAAATGAACAGATTGTGATGTGGATCTGATTCATCTAGCTCAGAATTACATTTCGTGTTCAGTTCTTGTGAAGATGTTGGAATTTATTGACTAGCTGAGCGACTACTAGCTTCAGCAGGATTCTGTTCCATAGCCCTTCAGGACGCTCTAATGTGAATCTAAATTTAGTCGCCAAGTTACAGCAGCTCGTGTCTAATCGCAGTGCCTGCTGGGTAATGACTAGGAGGCTGTATATTAAAGTTTCACCCCTGTGTGCGTCTGTTTCATTATAGACCACCCCCACCTATCCTCTCTAGCAATGCTAAATTTGAGACAAAGACTTATTATAAGACGGATAATGACACGAGAGTAGGAATGTTAGCGGTTTCCACACTTTAATATGGCCTACATCCGTGTTTGTTTTCCCATCTCACCGCAGCGTCACGCGAACTTCCATATTCAGCTACATCCACTGTCTTATAAACTCAGCTGTTTTCTGCTTAACGCGTTTCTGAAGACGGAAACGTTTTTACGGAAGTGAAGGCAAATTAAGTCGATGATTTAGTGGTATGAAGTGATGTAGTACGAATTCGCCACTTATTTCTGTCTGCTATGCTCTCATATAAAAATCGCATTTTTCGTATTTTCCATTCAATACAAAAGCCTGTCGATTTTTATCATTTTTTGGTTATTATAATATTTCTCTGAGATCCTGTCCAGTAATTTTCAATCTAAAATCAATTAACTCTGCAACAAAATTCTGACGTCATAATATAAGTCCTGGAATATGAAGTTCTGAAAAAAAAATAAATATAAATTTCAAAAAATAGTTTTAGGATATCATATGGGATTGCGTTATATCTGTTCGTGATAATATCCGAGAAATTTTCCCCGCTTTCAGTTTTCTGCTATCCTTATTCAGACATCGAAAGTGGCAGTGTAGTGGTTAGTACTTCTGCTTCGTATTTAGGAGGCCTAGAGTTCGGATCTAGACCAGCACACGGACTCTCCTAACTGTTATTCCTTAGTCGCGTACGTTAGAGGAGGGCATGGTCTCTTCTTTCAAGTCATTTTCAACTCATGTTTCATAATTATCCTACCTTTCTAAACCATACAAACCGATATACGTGCGGTATTTGGAAAGGCGTTGTTGTATAGACAAAGAATCACTACTTCACGTATTAGGACGGATGTTTATCCCACAGTATTCCTTGTAGGTCAGGTTAGGCTAGTTCTTTGCGTACTGATAACACATTTCATTCTCGCAAGCTAACATTTAGCCTGGCTGTCCTATCCTTCTTCAGCTAAAATCATTTGTGTTATAATGTATAATGTGCACTGTTAACCAAACGTAAATGCGATTAAATCAACAAGAATAAGATGGACGAGGCATTTAGCACGCACGGGAGAAATTATAGCTATAAAATCTGAAGGGAAAAGACAGCTGTTTGCTTTTCTGAACAAAGTGTTAAAGTCTGCAGTGTCAACAGTCAGCTGCTGTACGAAAGCTTTGAATCAAGTATTTGCTTGCATAATCAATTACGTTTATAATCTAGCAATTAGTCTTCCGATATTATAATTACGTATCGTGAGTTCCTGCTCAGAGCAAACTAAATTATCGATTTGCGTGAATTTCTTGTACTAATGCGTAGATACTAGTGTAGGCCCATCATATTATTCGACGCTAGCCTCGACTCTAATGTAATTACGGTTTTAACTCCAGTCGACCTTCCTGTAGCCTCATCGTATAGGATTTAGGCGTCATTGGATCCGTAACGTCCACTTTCCAAAATGCGAAACATATTATGCCAATGGCGGCGAGTGTAAGGAACTTTCTGAAATAGGTGACGACTTCCTAAGTTGAAATGGCTTCGTTAAGTATGCTGGGTATAAAGAAATCACAGAGCGACGTTTGTCATACACATATTTCTGGTTAGTTTAAAAATGCATGGAGATTGATTTGAACTTCGCCAGACGATGTTACGGTTCTTAAGTACGAGGCGCGTCCCAAAAGTAAGTTTCCCACTCGTCCTACAGCTAGCAAACCTTATATTGAGCGAAGCGACTGTGCGTACGTGATAGAGCAATGACGTAGCATGGCGCATGCACTAACGGCACTTCCCGCGTTCTCACAGTAGCATCGTTGCAGCTGTTGAAGATGGAGGTTCTTATGCCAGCTCCCGCCGACTGTGAAGTGCGGTCAGTGATAACGCTATTCCGCACACGGCTCGACGGACAGCAAGTCTCCTGCAGGAGTTCAGCTGGGAGGTGTTTAATCATCCACCCTACAGCCCGGACCTCGCTCCCAGTGATTTCCATCTTTTCCTACACCTCAAGAAATTCCTGTCCGGTCAGCGTCAGCGTTTTGAGAATGACAGAGAGGCGGAGATGGTTGTCACACAGTGGTTCCAATCCCAGGCGGCAGACTTCTATGACACAGGTATTCAAAAGTTGGTCCCACGGTATGATAAATGTCTCAATTCCGGTGGCGAATATGTTGAAAAATAGCTGGACACTTGCTGTATCTGTTGCAATAAATATTTCCATGAAATTGTGTTTTGTTTCTGTAAACGGCCCCAGGGAAACTTACTTTTGGGACGCGCCTCGTAGATGTAATATTATAATATGACTTGTGGAGAAATGTCTTTGTTTAGTTTTAGTAGTTGTTGGAAGTTAATAAAATTCTTGTTTCAACAATAAAGACAATCTCTTTGGCAAACAGTTCAGACCAGTAACGTGTTGGTAAGTATAAGGGATTGTACTAGTTCAGTATAACGAGAAACTTTGGATTGTTGTCGCCCATAGTACTAATAGTACAGGAGAGGTCTAGTGAATTGGTCACCGAGGACCGCAAGTGGCTGACCGCGTAATAATCGGCGTGAATGCCAACCAGTTGCGAGCCAATGCATGTAATATGCAAATGAGATTACACGGGTCATACATAACGTTACGGAAACTTGTTTCAGACATGAATTGTTCCCGTGTTTGAACGCATAGAATAAGTCATATTTAGCAAATCCAGTCCTAATATTTCCTTCAGTACTCGGCTAGTGAGTATATTAATTTTGCGAATTTGAGAAGGGCAAGTTTATATTTTGCGTACTTCAATATTTGGGCTTTTTCACACACGAGACGGTACGATACACGATTAGAAACTAAATTGTACCAAGAAATTACAGAATTTAAGCTTCTCTCTAAGTTTTTATATAATATATTTTGTATAGTAAACATATCCTATAGAAATGGCTTTGGCGCAATCTTTTGACTCTGGGTGTCCAAAGAAATTGTAATCAGTGCTTTCTACATTAGACCGCGCCGAATTTATTTATTTCTACTTTCGGAGTTTAAAATTATGTGGATTTCGCCATTATGCTGTTCAGATAGCGCAATACCAGCGACGTTCCATGACGGTGCTAGTCTGTATAACGAGTGCTTGCCTCTTACGACACGAAGACAGTTTCTGGCACTATATTAAAGCACACTGCCATTCGGCTCTGTGAATTTAGTCAGATAAGACTTCTTATTCATATAATACGTAGCGTTTAATAACGTACATTTATCCTGCAATAATATACTAGGTGCACTCATAAAGTATGTTCTGTTCTCTTGATTTTACAGAAGGTTTCAAGCAAGAAGTTGGTAACTTTGCCTAGAAGTATGGGTTATTTCAAATCTTTTCCTACATAAAAAGCTAGAAGGCCAGTGGCTATCACGGGAAAAGCAGTTTTGTTTTATGTCATTAGTGCAGTTAATACAGCTGCAAAGAGATAACACAGGTTGCAGGGTACGTAGGCAATTACTGGTCCGCTAGATTGTAAAAACGTATTCTTTTAACTGGATTTCGTATGAGTGTTTCTTCTGTACGGAATGTTTTGAATATATCTGAACTGAGCGTTTTGTTCCAGAAATATCCACTACCCTTTTTCAAGAAGTCGTCTTATTAGGCTTACCATGTACAACATTTCATTTTAATCGATTATGTGTACTGTATTCATTACAGACATTTTACTTTGTAAATGTTCCGAGTATTCCTAAATTGTCCATAAGCTAAAATATATTCGCGTCCCCATATCTGCATTCCTTACGGCCACGTTAATAGAATCAATTTAGTTTAATGGTAGTTATTATCATTTTATTGCAAAGCGGAGGGTCATAACAATATTCGATGTATCGAGAACTGGTATTTTTTAGCCTGTATTTATCCTGTACGTGCCGCGTTTCATAAAAAAACACCGACAATGTACGGAGTTCGTTCAACCATTGTCTTTTATTGAAATTGTCCTCCTCGTGATACACTGGTAGTAACAACACGATGATAATGACCACTTCATATAAGGGTAAGAAATCCATTCAAATAAATGACACCGGTTTAGTACTGCTGTAAAAATACTCTTATAATACATTTTGTGCGTATGCTGTGCAGTATGCAGTAATGCTACGAGTATTCTATAATTTTATTACGGTGAACCGCTTCAGAAGGAAGAGATACGGACAATGGAACTGAAGAAGGAATTTAAAAAAAATGCTTTACTCCATGTTAAAAATGAAATATCTTGATATAAAATTATGACCGAATAGAAATCACGAAGAGAGTCTATTTTTTTCTAATGTTTCAGTTAGTATGTTAGGGTTACAGGTACTATAAATTAACAGTCACAGAATTTTGTGATTTATTTCTACGTTTACACACTAATGCATATTTTCAGGAAATATAAACTACTGATTTCACTATTTAGTGGTCAATTTTTACACTTTCCATTAATTTACATTCCTAGGATCTATACATTAATAATTACAGGATTTAGTGATATATTTTTAGATAAACTTCCACTAATACACATTCGAACTCAGTTAAAAGCGTCAGATATAACCTGAATGAATGTCATTTTTGAAATATATTTAATTAATACATTCAGGATTTAATTCAGCCCTGATGATAAAGACAGTCTATCACTCTGGGACTTCACCAACAAACCCACATCCGCATGGTGCAAGCATCCGAAAGCAGGATAAAAATTAAAAATTCATAATGCTTTTGTTAGCTAAGTAAATACAAACTTTCATGTAGCTAATTCTGAAGGTGCATTTGTTAACACCAAAACACCGAAAGTCAAAATCAGATTCACTGTGTTGTTGTTTCACATTCAACAAGAAACTAATTACGATGTATGACAGCAAAACTTGTTTTCATACCCAAACGCAAGAATAAATTGCTGAGGAAAAAACATCTACACTGAAGAGAGAGGTGACAGGAGCTCCGTAATATTTACTGTGCACGAAATAATTTATTATTAGGATGATAAAATCACAAATTGCGGGAATCAAAAAATGCATAAAATTTTTTTTGTCCGAAACCTGAATGTGAGGGATCACTTGTAAAAAACTGGCGCAGATGGAAGTATAATTCTAGAAAGTATTTTAAAGAAAGTTGTTTTGAGGATGCGCACTGAACTTCGGGGACTAATAGTGGCCTGTATTGAACGTAGTAAAGCGTATTCGGCTTCCATAAACGGAACTGAATAACTTGACGAAAAGAGCAGCTGTCAGCTTCTGTAGGACTCTGCATCATGGAGTTACATCTTATCTAAGATTTATTATCACAAATATTTCAAAACATTACATTAAATGTCGTCAATATTGCTCTCAGCTCAGAAATTCAGACGACCCCCATGTTTTATTGATGCTAGGGCAAAGGTGAGATGGGGTCAGGTAGATCGGTCTTAAGTCCAAGACCATTTTCACTTTCCCGGTTGAAAAAGTGAAAGTATTACAGTGCGTGCAACTGAACTCATGTTGTATTCTATACCTTTGGCGGGCGGGTGGGCGGGAGTGTAGTGGATAAGGGAAGAGCCGTGGCGAAGTGAAAGACGGTGTGTGTGTGTGTACCAGAGGAGGAAAATGTGTTTTATACCGAGAGTCCTCTTTCTCCAACATAAGTGCAGGCTCATTTCTGTGTATTTACAATTCAAATCTAAAACCCCCCAGTGACGTGAGGGGTTGGAGGTGGGGTGGATTGGTGTGTTGAAGGAGCTCTGAGCCCTTTAGGAATGGGAGGATCAAATGTTGCTACAGTGTTGAGTATCCATAGCGAGCGTCACCACAGGAGGATATGAGGAGCCTTAGCAAAATCATTGATACGGCAAGAAACTCGAATCTCATGATCCTTGTTCAGAGGATTAAGGTATGGCAACAGACATTTTATAAAAAAATATATTTCATTATAAAAACTTCAAGATTTTTCTTAACGGATATTATTAACATTTTATCTGTTTTCTACAGAGCGATTGGTTATGAATCCTAAACAGTGCTACTGCGTGTCTTTTCTGTAACAATTTGAATCTTTATGGGTTTAAAAAATATTTATGTGGATTAGGAACCAGTACTTAGTAGCTTATTTTACAACATTCTAAATGGCGTTACCGAAAATATAACACTAATTTAAATTGATCCTTCTTAATCATAAAACTGCGTCCGATTTTTAGAATATGTATATTTAATAATATTGGTTGGTTGTGATCATTTGTTGTTATTGAGGGATTTTGGGCCATATGTGGTATTTCTTATATACATAAGAAATACCACATATGGCCCAAAATCCCTTGTTACATAACATTATTTAATCTTAATTTGTTCGTATGTGTTGCTTAGTGGAAACAATGCATTAAAACAAAGGACTGTATACTCATCCATGACAGTAAAACATGTTTACGTGCTAATACTTAGCAGCTTTCGTAATTAAGCGGAGATAAGTAACGATCTGATAATATTTTAAGCTGCATTAGGGAAACCTAAATGATCATAGTTGGTATACATTATTTCTTAACAATGCCCACGGAATAAGGCAGTTCAAGATAGACTTAAGGATCGCATTAGTCCATCAATGTCTTATTTGATGCGACATGAAGAACATCTTTAGAATGACAGTGTACTATAAAAAGTATGCCCTTCCAATATTGTTGTTGTCAATTTTACTTTTGCAAAGTATAAACAATACAATCATTGGATGTGTGTGTCTCCTGTTTGCTGGGAAACAGAGTGACGTGTTCAGCTGGCTAGCTCAGCCCACGTAGGAACCGATGGAGCGTGACTGACTGTGTTGGTGCATTTGACATTGTGTATGCCTTTGCCCATTTTCCACGATAATGCACGTGATGTGGGTAAATAATATGATCTGCGATTTAACTGGCTTCGTCAACCACACGAAATTTAGTAAGCTACGTGTACACACCGCACTCATAAAAATAAACAGGCTGCACAAAGATGATTATTACGGAATAATAATGACACCCTCCCACCTTCCCCGTTTTTAAATAAGATCTTAAAAAATATATTTAAAAAATAGTACGTTTTAAGGTTTTCGTGGCGGTGAGTAAGAAGATGTCTTTATTCTGGGTCGTAGGGTCGTGTAGTCTGGTACAAGTTTGTCATAGTTTCAGAGGTCCTTGCCGCTTCCATAATCAGGGCGATGAGCTATTGCCCTAATGACAGCTATCTTCATATTCAAAAACAGTTGTTCATTAATTGTTTTATATTCTGGCAGAGTTATATATCCAGTCCATAGTGAACTCTTAAATTTAATTAACTTCAGAAGTTATAGTGCAATAGAACGTATGCAAAATCGATAAGGATTGTGGCAGGGATGAAAATTATAATTTCAAGGTTTTTGCGACAGGTTATAGGACTCTGCGAGCTTTAGCGGGTAAAAATTAGAAACTGAAGGTCAACTAATCTATTTTGCTTATTTAAGGGCATGTTTTGCTGAGGTTTAAAATAAACTATTTATTTTAAAATTTATTATTTAAAAAAATCGTTGAACAATGTATCAACAGTATTTTCATGGAAATTCAGAGCCCCCTTCAACTGTTGTTATAATTGGTCACAGTAGATAGCTGTAATTTACATTGTACATTTCATATTAACGGTATTAAATAAAGATAATTACGCACGAACCATTTAAGTAAAACAGTTAACGACGTTGTTAACAATATATAAAATGATCTTACGAAATTAAATACGCTCAACGCGATATTGGAATTGTGTAACTTGTCAAAATAAACACAATGCTCATCTACGGCGTCTTACGCAGTTCCGTAATTGTGAATGGCGTATCATATAACTTATCTTTGATATACCTTGCTCTCTGTAGAATGTAGCACCTCGTAATTAATAAGATATCTTGCGTTGCGTCTGATTGAAATCAATACTGTTGAAACAGCATCTCGTTATTTATAATTACTGACTTGTATACGCGGCCATGTCTCTCCTTAACATTGTTAACCGTTTCGTAATGGGAACAATAAGTTGAAATTTCCTTTGAAGACATACTAATTATAACCGTCTTACGAAAATATTCAAAGACTGTGTTGTGTTCATCAACATTATTTTATATGAAACCCTTTAGACATACACATCCTAAGGAGAATCTGAGGCAACATGATATCTAAAACAAGGTATTCTGTTCGATTCTGGACACCAGCTACTCTAAATAACACGTATCGTAGTTTATATCAGTATCATTAAGCTAATGCTGCGAGCGTCATTAAATACCCTTAGATCGAACCACCTTTCTTGGTTTTATGTCTCACAGAATTATGATATTATGAAGTAAAGCGATCGATTGAAATCAGAAGAAGAGGTTTTCTGTTGAATATGTTTACTATTTGTCAGATGGGACATTATGCAGATGAGAGGAGAACAAGTGTACAGGCTGTAAGTAAATATTGGAGAGTGAAAATTATTATACGTGGCCAGAAACTGAAATGTAGTTAGTAGCTGGAGGCCAGAAGTGAAGTAGTGGGAAGGAATTTATATAATCATTTAAGAAGGGGCTAGAATAATAGGCAGATAGGTATTACGAGGCCGGGAATCTGTAAAAATGGGGGGAAACGCCAAGAAGAAGGAGAAACATCAAATAGCAAAATCTGTACTTGAAACCAATTAAAATTGCCGAAAATAAATAATCTACTGTGAAATATTTATACTGTATCATTAGAATAATTACTATTATGAATAATGGACTTTTATTAATGAGGTACGCGTTTTAAAAATTTGTTCTCGTAAAGAGGGAGAAACCAGAAACCAACGGATGAGGGAAGGGAGAATTAAACAAAAGGAGAGAAAATGCAAATATATTAATAATTATCAGTTTTTGGTACATTCGCTGGTAGAAAAATAAAATAATTATTTTCTTTCTGTATTGAAATAAAACTGTCTGATGCAACAGGGGACAAAATTCACAAACTGTGCAAAATATAATTAGTTTATATGTAATTCATTGACGCTTAAACTCGGTTTGAAGTACACATACTTCAGTTTAACGTTTGATAAATATTTTGATGTTCCAAATCGGATGTTATATTTGCTTAAACCTCTATGTTGTAATTTTCACATACTCGACCCTTTTAAATTCGTGTGTTGCACGTAAATTGGGCTTTTAATCTTTCAAACCGGAGCCCAGATGGGAGGCGCTGTTAACTTCAAAGGCTCTATCACATGCCACAGGCTATCCATACTAGTTACCTCTCTGAATACCCATGATGATATACCATATTCTTAACTTCAAAGTTCCCGCTGTGCTATTGATAATAAAATCCTACTGCTAATTAAAACATTCGAAATGTTATCATTAAGTGTGTGTCTTTCAATTTACTGCCCTAGGTTTACGGTGACGTAGTCTCTGGATGCGTGTACCTCAGATTATTTTAGAACGAAGAGTAATATTTCTTTACAAAAATTTGTATAGACATCAAACTATTTGTTTCATCAAGTGGTTTCTTGTTGACGTAATATTATGACTTGTATTCAGAAGGTACACGTTTTGAATCTTGGTTGGGTTACTGGCAACGTTTTTCGTGACATTATTAAGTCTCTCCTATGGAATGTTCTGTATCTGATGTCTAATCGTGGATATTTTATTAATACAGAATAATTTATGCTAAATCCCTGCGATAGTGAACGATTCAATTACAGCAGGCATTCATGCGTCAGAATAATCAGTCAATTACTACTGAAGTCACATTGACTGTTGAATATTACAGTGCAAATAATTGTCATTTACATAGAATTTTATAAAGTTTCTTAATTATTAAACGTACAGGTCTACAGATTAAATGTTTCGTGTGAGAGAAATGCAATTCAGTGTTTCGCGCCATATTCTGTATATACTCTTTTGGATGATAGGTTATTTAACAAAATACAGTCAACTACACGGTTATACGCCGTCTTGTAAGGTAAAAAGACGATAACAAATGGTCATTATACAAGAATATGGAAGAAGGCGGTCGTGGTCCATTTCGTTACCAGATTAGTACTTAAAATTAAGTCATGACCGCTTCACCCCATATCCTTTCCATTCAATAATCATCCAATTGATCGACGATGCATATTTTGAGTTATACTGCGTTCCAGCGTTTTTGGCCGCTGAACTTTGTGAACTGGAACCTCGGAGCGAGTCACCAGAACTTTGCTGGAAGGGGTGGCAGCAGGCCGCGTACAGTACCCTCCAAATAAAATATCACCGGTATGTAACACAGGAAAGTCGATTTCACTACACTACATATCACTAGAAAATTAACACCGCAGAGAGTATTAGATAACTTTATCTTCTTCACAAATATTCGGTCTTCTTTCAATTATTCCACTCCTCACAGACCTTCGCTTTCTGACATATTACTCCATTCATCACTACCGCTGCTGCTGTCCACTCCATTAAATTCAATTATACATATATTATATATATTAGTGACAAGGCAAGACCTCCTTTGAAAGCGTCACGAGAGGACAACTTACGTGTTAAAATATCGACAAAATTTTAAAAGCGTGACTACGCGTGCCGTACTGTAACGGCGTGTCAAAATGTGACCATACGTGCTGAAACGTGACGAAAATTTACAAAGCGTGACCAAGCGTGACTAGGCGTGAAGTATTGTAACTGCGTGACGAGATGTGGCGAGAAGTGTCGAAACGTGACTAATATTTGCAAAGCGTCACCAAGCATGACCAAGCGTGACTAAGCGTGACAATGCGTAATGCACTGATACTGCGTGACGAGATGTGGAAGGAAGATTTTAGACATGACGAATCTTTACAAAGCGTGGCCAAAGTGACACGCGTGACCAAGCGTAACCAAGCGTGACCAAGAGTGACCAAGCGTGACAAAGCGAAACCAGGCGTGAACTGCTTTGACCTCGTGACAAGGGACCACCATACGTGTCGAAACGTGACAAAGATATACAAAGCGTGACGAAACGTGACCAAGCGTGATAAAGCGTAACTACGCGTGACTGCGTTACGTACTGTAACGGCGTGACGAAATGTTGCCAGAATTACTGAAACGTGGCGACTATTTTGAAAGCGTGACCAAGCGTGATAAAGTATGACAAAGCGTGACTAGGCGTGAAGTACTGTATCGGCGTGACGAATTGTTCCTATAAGTGTCAAAACGTCACAAGCATCAAGACGGTACCTAACCTAAGACAATCCACTAAACAGACAACCTAACATAACCTAACCTAACCTAACCTAACACAACACAACCTATTCTTCCTTAACCTAACCTGCCGTAAGATATAACGTATTTGAAAGTTGCCAAAACTAACCGAGTCTTACGTAACAACGTGAGCGTTCGGAAGCGTGATTTTATGATCACGCGTGCCCAAGTGTGACAAAGCGTGACAAGACGTGATCTGCTTTTACTTCGTGTAAAGGGATCACCATATGTGTCGAAAAGTCACGAAGATATACAAAGCGTGACGAAACGTGATCAAGCGTGATAAAGCGTGACTACGCGTGCCTATGCGTGACGCACTGTAACGTCGTGACGATATATGGCCAAAATTACCTAAAAGTGACGAATATTTTGAAAGCGTGAAAAAGCGTGACAAAGCGTGACTAGGCGTGATGAACTCTATCGGCGTGACGAATTGTGCCTATAAGTGTCATAACGTCACAAAAATCATCAAAACGGTACCTAACGTAAGACAATCCACTAAACAGACAACCTAACATAACCTAACCCAACCTAACCTAACATAACCTAACATAACACAACGTATTATTTCGTAACCAAACCTGCCGTAAGATGTAACGTATTCCAAAGATGCCAAAAATAACCGAGTCTTACGTAACGGAACGTAAGCGTTCGGTAGTGTGATTTTATGATCACGCGTGCCCAAGTGTGACAAAGCGTGACAAGACGTGATCTGCTTTTACTTCGTGTAAAGGGATCACCATATGTGTCGAAAAGTCACGAAGATATACAAAGCGTGACGAAACGTGATAAAGCGTGATAAAGCGTGACTACGCGTGACTATGCCTGACGTACTGTAACGGCGTGACCATATATGGCCAGAATAACCTAAAAGTAACGAAAATTTTGAAAGCGTAACAAAGCGGGACAAAGCGTGACAAAGCGTGACTAGTCGTGATGTACTCTATCGGCGTGACGAATTGTGCCCACAAGTGTCATAACGTAACAACAATCATCAAAACGGTACCTAACGTAAGACAATCCACTAAACCGACAACCTAACCTAACCTAACCCAACCTAACCAAACCTAACCTAACCTCACCCAACGTAACCAAACCTAACCTAACCTAACCTAACACAACCTATTCTTTCGTAACCTAACCTGCCGTAAGATATAACGTATTCCAAATTTGCCAAAACTAACCGAGACTTACGTAACATAAAGTCATCGTTCGGAAACGTGATTTTTTGATCACGCGTGACCAAGCGTGACAAAGCGTGACAAGACGTGATCTGCTTTGACTTCTTGTAAAGGGATCACCATATGTGTTGAAATGTCAAGAAGATATACAAAGCGTGACGAAACGTGATCAACCGTGATAAAGCGTGACTACGCGTGACTATGCGTGACGTACTGTAACGGCGTGACGATATATGGCCAGAATTACCTAAAAGTGATAAATATTTTGAAAGGGTAACAAAGCGTGACGAAGCGTGACTAGGCGTGATGTACTCTATCGGCGTGAACAATTGTGCCTATAAGTGTCATAACGTCACAAAAATCATTAAAACGGTACCTAACGTAAGACAATCCACTAAACAGACAACCTAACCTAACAAAACCTAACTTAACCTAACACTAACCTAACCTAACCTAACCTAATCTAATGTAACTAACCTGACCTAACTTAACCTAACCTAACCTAACACTAAGCTAACCTAACCTAACCTAACCAAACTAACCTAACCTAACCTAACCTGAATTCAAAATGTTTGTCGAAAATTTCGAAAATTCTTAGTTATCTTCGCGTTTCACGCCATTTGCAGCCATTCTTAATTTTTTTGAAATTTCGACAATTTTGAAAATTTGAGAAATTTCAATTTTTTCGAAAATTTTCGAAAAGTAGAAAAACGTGGGAAATCGTCCAAAAAGCGCACAAAACTAAGAATTTTTGAAAATTTTCATCTTTTAATTTTCTTTCGAATTTTCGGAAAATTTTTGGTTTTGTTCGCATTTCAGAGCGTTTGCAGCGTTTTTTGATTTTTCTAAAAATGTGAATTTTTTTCTTGTAAATTTGACCTGGCTCATCCTTATCAGGACTAGACTCCGCCGGGCTGTCTATTTCACACAGTATGAGACGTACTCACTATGTGAGTCAACCGGTATCTGCTGTATACGGTGTGTGATTCACCAGGTCTGTGCATGACTCCGCCTCTGGCTAACAAGGTCTATGCGTTTTCACGACGTCATCACAAGACCCAGGAATGTGACTCGATCGGTTTGGATAACTTTGGTTGCAATATTAGCAAACCGACGCCTGGCGTCGCGACGCCCAACATTGCGACTCTCTGTCATGGCGCCTGTGTTATCGCACGTGAATTTAAATATCACTGCTGACGAAATTAGAAAACCGACGCCTGGCGTCGCGACGCCGAACATTGCGACGCTCTATCATGGCGCCAGTGTTATCGCACCTGAATTTAAATATCACTGCTGAAGAAATTAGTAAAGCGACGCCTGGCGTCGCGACGCCATCCGCCGTCACGCCAGATGAAGCATACCACCCTTGGTATAACGTTTGGCACGATGATAGAAAATGGACGCCTTGCGTAACAAGGTTCTTGAAGGACGAAATTTTACCGAAGATGACAAAATAACCTAACCTAACCTAACCCAACCTAACCTAACCTAACCTAACCTAACCTAACCTAACCTAACCTAACCTAACCTAACCTAACCTAACCTAACCTAACCTAACCTAACCTAACCTAAACTAACCTAACCTAACCTAACCTAACCTAACCTACCCTACCATAACTTAACCTAACCTAACCTAACCTAACCTAACCTAACCTAACCTAACCTAACCTAAACTAACCTAACCTAACCTAACCTAACCTAACCTAACCTAACCTAACCTAACCTAACCTAACCTAACCTAACCTAACCTAACCTAACCTAACCTAACCTAACCTAACCTAACCTAACCTAACCTAACCTAACCTAACCTAACCTAACCTAACAACCGGAATTCAAAATTTTTGTCGAAAATTTCGAAAAATCTTAGTTTTCTTCGCGTTTCACGCCATTTGCAGCCATTCTTAATTTTTTTGAAATTTCGACAATTTTGAAAATTTGAGAAATTTCAATTTTTTCGAAAATTTTCGAAAAGTAGAAAAACGTGGGAAATCGTCCAAAAAGCGCACAAAACTAAGAATTTTTGAAAATTTTCATCTTTTAATTTTCTTTCGAATTTTCGGAAAATTTTTGGTTTTGTTCGCATTTCAGAGCGTTTGCAGCGTTTTTTGATTTTTCTAAAAATGTGAATTTTTTTCTTGTAAATTTGACCTGGCTCATCCTTATCAGGACTAGACTCCGCCGGGCTGTCTATTTCACACAGTCTGAGACGTACTCACTCTGTGAGTCAACCGGTATCTGCTGTACACGGTGTGTGATTCACCAGGTCTGTGCATGACTCCGTCTCTGGCTAACAAGGTCTATGCGTCTTCACGACGTCATCACAAGACCCAGGAATGTGACTCGATCGATTTGGATAACTTTGGTTGCAAGATTAGCAAACCGACGCCTGGCGTCGCGACGCCGAACATTGCGACTCTCTATCATGGCGCCTGTGTTATCGCACGTGAATTTAAATATCACTGCTGACGAAATTAGAGAACCGACGCCTGGCGTCGCGACGCCGAACATTGCGACGCTCTATCATGGCGCCAGTGTTATCGCACCTGAATTTAAATATCACTGCTGAAGAAATTAGAAAACCGACGCCTGGTGTCGCGACGCCGAACATTGCGACGCTCTATCATGGCGCCTGTGTTATCGCACGTGAATTTAAATGTCACTGCTGACGAAATTAGAAAACCGACGCATGGCGTCGCGACGCCGAACATTGCGACGCTCTATCATGGCGCCAATGTTATCGCACATAAATTTAAATATCATTGCTGACGAAATTCGAAAACCGACGCCTGGCGTCGCGACGCCATCCGCCGTCCCGCCAGATGAAGCATACCACCCTTGGTATAACGTTTGGCACGATGATAGAAAATAGACGCCTTGCGTAACAAGGTTCTTGAAGGACGTAATTTTACCGAAGATGACAACATAACCTAACCTAACCTAACCCAACCTAACCTAACCTAACCTAACCTAACCTAACCTAACCTAACCTAACCTAAACTAACCTAACCTAACCTAACGTAACCTACCCTAACTTAACCTAACCTAACCTAACCTAACCTAACCTAACCTAACCTAACGTAACCTTACCTAACCTAACCTTACCTAACCTAACCTAACCTACCCTACCCTACCCTAACCTAACTTAACCTAACATAACCGGAATTCAAAATTTTTGTCGAAAATTTCGAAAATTCTTAGTTTTCTTCGCGTTTCACGCCATTTGCAGCCATTTTTATTTTTTTTTAAAATTTCGACAATTTTGAAAATTTGAGAAATTTCAATTTTTTCGAAAATTTTCGAAAAGTCAAAAAACGAGGGAAATCGTCCAAAAAGCGCACAAAACTAAGAATTTTTGAAAATTTTCATCTTTTAATTTTCTTTCGAATTTTCGGAAAATTTTTGGTTTTGTTCGCATTTCAGAGCGTTTGCAGCGTTTTTTGATTTTTCTAAAAATTTGAAATTTTTTCTTCTAAATTTGACCTGGCTCATCCTTATCAGGACTAGACTCCGCCAGGCTGTCTATTTCACACAGTCTGAGCCGTACTCACTATGTGAGTCAACCGATATCTGGTGTACACGGTGTGTGATTCACCAGGTCTGTGCATGACTCCGTCTCTGGCTAACAAGGTCTATGCGTCTTCACGACGTCATCACAAGACCCAGGAATGTGACTCGATCGATTTGGATAACTTTGGTTGCAAGATTAGCAAACTGACGCCTGGCGTCGCGACGCCGAACATTGCGACGCTCTATCATGACGCCAGTGTTATCGCACCTGAATTTAAATATCACTGCTGACGAAATTAGAAAACCGACGCCTGGCGTCGCGACGCCATCCGCCGTCACGCCAGATGAAGCATACCACCCTTGGTATAACGTTTGGCACGATGATAGAAAATAGACGCCTTGCGTAACAAGGTTCTTGAAGGACGAAATTTTACCGAAGATGACAACATAACCTAACCTAACCTAACCCAACCTAACCTAACCTAACCTAACCTAACCTAACTTAACCTAACTTAACCTAACCTAACCTAACCTAACCTAACCTAAACTAACCTAACCTAACCTAACCTACCCTAACTTAACCTAACTTAACCTAACCTAACCTAACCTAACCTAACTTAACCTAACCTAACCTAACCTAACCTAACCGAACCTAAACTTACCAAACCTAACCTAACTTACCCTACCCTACCCTAACCTAACCTAACCTAACCTAACCTAACCTAACCGGAATTCAAAATTTTTTTCGAAAATTTCGAAAATTTTTAGTTTTCTTCGCGTTTCACGCCATTTGCAGCCATTTTTAATTTTTTTAAAATTTCGGCAATTTTGAAAATTTGAGAAATTTCAATTTTTTCGAAATTTTTCGAAAAGTCGAAAAACGTGGGAAATCGTCCAAAAAGCGCACAAAACTAAGAATTTTTGAAAATTTTCATCTTTTAATTTTCTTTCGAATTTTCGGAAAATTTTTGGTTTTGTTCGCATTTCAGAGCGTTTGCAGCGTTTTTTTATTTTTCTAAAAATTTGAAATTCTTTCTTCTAAATTTGACCTGCCTCATCCTTATCAGGACTAGACTCCGCCGGGCTGTCTATTTCACACAGTCTGAGCCGTACTCACTATGTGAGTCAACCGGTATCTGCTGTACACGGTGTGATTCACCAGGTCTGTGCATGACTCCGTCTCTGGCTAACAAGGTCTATGCGTCTTCACGACGTCATCACAAAACCCAGGAATGTGACTCGATCGATTTGGATAACTTTGGTTGCAAGATTAGCAAACCGACGCATGGCGTCGCGACGCCGAACATTGCGACTCTCTATCATGGCGCCTGTGTTATCGCACGTGAATTTAAATGTCACTGCTGACGAAATTAGAAAACCGACGCCTGGCGTCGCGACGCCGAACATTGCGACGCTCTATCATGGCGCCAATGTTATCGCACATAAATTTAAATATCATTGCTGACGAAATTAGGAAAACGACGCCTGGCGTCGCGACGCCATCCGCCGTCACGCCAGATGAAGCATACCACCCTTGGTATAACGTTTGGCACGATGATAGAAAATGGACGCCTTGCGTAACAAGGTTCTTGAAGGACGAAATTTTACCGAAGATGACAACATAACCTAACCTAACCCAACCTAACCTAACCTAACCTAACCTAACCTAACCTAACCTAACCTAACCTAACCTAACCTAAACTAACCTAACCTAACCTAACCTAACCTAACCTACCCTACCATAACTTAACCTAACCTAACCTAACCTAACCTAACCTAACCTAACCTAACCTAACCTAACCTAACCTAACCTAACCTAACCTAACCTAACCTAACCTAACCTAACCTAACCTAAACTAACCTAACCTAACCTAACCTAACCTAACCTACCCTAACCTAACCTAACAACCGGAATTCAAAATTTTTGTCGAAAATTTCGAAAAATCTTAGTTTTCTTCGCGTTTCACGCCATTTGCAGCCATTCTTAATTTTTTTGAAATTTCGACAATTTTGAAAATTTGAGAAATTTCAATTTTTTCGAAAATTTTCGAAAAGTAGAAAAACGTGGGAAATCGTCCAAAAAGCGCACAAAACTAAGAATTTTTGAAAATTTTCATCTTTTAATTTTCTTTCGAATTTTCGGAAAATTTTTGGTTTTGTTCGCATTTCAGAGCGTTTGCAGCGTTTTTTGATTTTTCTAAAAATGTGAATTTTTTTCTTGTAAATTTGACCTGGCTCATCCTTATCAGGACTAGACTCCGCCGGGCTGTCTATTTCACACAGTATGAGACGTACTCACTATGTGAGTCAACCGGTATCTGCTGTATACGGTGTGTGATTCACCAGGTCTGTGCATGACTCCGCCTCTGGCTAACAAGGTCTATGCGTTTTCACGACGTCATCACAAGACCCAGGAATGTGACTCGATCGGTTTGGATAACTTTGGTTGCAATATTAGCAAACCGACGCCTGGCGTCGCGACGCCCAACATTGCGACTCTCTGTCATGGCGCCTGTGTTATCGCACGTGAATTTAAATATCACTGCTGACGAAATTAGAAAACCGACGCCTGGCGTCGCGACGCCGAACATTGCGACGCTCTATCATGGCGCCAGTGTTATCGCACCTGAATTTAAATATCACTGCTGAAGAAATTAGTAAAGCGACGCCTGGCGTCGCGACGCCATCCGCCGTCACGCCAGATGAAGCATACCACCCTTGGTATAACGTTTGGCACGATGATAGAAAATGGACGCCTTGCGTAACAAGGTTCTTGAAGGACGAAATTTTACCGAAGATGACAAAATAACCTAACCTAACCTAACCCAACCTAACCTAACCTAACCTAACCTAACCTAACCTAACCTAACCTAACCTAACCTAACCTAACCTAACCTAACCTAACCTAACCTAAACTAACCTAACCTAACCTAACCTAACCTACCCTACCCTAACTTAACTTAACCTAACCTAACCTAACCTAACCTAATCTAACCTAACCTTACATAACCTAACCTAACCTACCCTACCCTACCCTAACCTAACCTAACCTAACATAACCGGAATTCAAAATTTTTGTCGAAAATTTCGAAAATTCTTAGTTTTCTTCGCGTTTCACGCCATTTGCAGCCATTTTTAATTTTTTTGAAATTTCGACAATTTTGAAAATTTTCAAAGAGAAATTTCAATTTTTTCGAAAATTTTCGAAAAGTCGAAAAACGTGGGAAATCGTCCAAAAAGCGCACAAAACTAAGAATTTTTGAAAATTTTCATCTTTTAATTTTCTTTCGAATTTTCGGAAAATTTTTGGTTTTGTTCGCATTTCAGAGCGTTTGCAGCGTTTTTTGATTTTTCTAAAAATTTGAAATTTTTTCTTCTAAATTTGACCTGGCTCATCCTTATCAGGACTAGACTCCGCCGGGCTTTCTATTTCACACAGTCTGAGCCGTACTCACTCTGTGAGTCAACCGGTATCTGCTGTACACGGTGTGTGATTCACCAGGTCTCTGCATGACTCCGTCTCTGGCTAACAAGGTCTATGCGTCTTCACGACGTCATCACAAGACCCAGGAATGTGACTCGATCGATTTGGATAACTTTGGCTGCAAGATTAGCAAACCGACGCCTGGCGTCCCGACGCCGAACATTGCGACGCTGTATCATGGCGCCAGTGTTATCGCACATGAATTTAAATATCACTGCTGACGAAATTAGAAAACCGACGCCTGGCGTCGCGACGCCGAACATTGCGACTCTCTATCATGGCGCCTGTGTTATCGCACGTGAATTTAAATATCACTGCTGACGAAATTAGAAAACCGACGCCTGGCGTCGCGACGCCGAACATTGCAAAGCTCTATCATGGCGCCAGTATTATCGCAAATGAATTTAAATATCATTGCTGACGAAATTAGAAAACCGACGCCTGGCGTCGCGACGCCATCCGCCGTCACGCCAGAAGAAGCATACCATACTTGGTATAACGTTTGGCACGATGATAGAAAATGGACGCCTTGCGTAACAAGGTTCTTGAAGTACGAAATTTTACCAAAGTTGCCAACATAACCTAACCTAACCTAACCTAACCCAACCTAACCTAACCTAACCTAAACTAACCTAATCTAATAAAACCTAACCTACTCTAACCTATCCTAAGTTAACCTCACCTAACCTACCCTAACCTAACCTAACCTAACCTAACCTAACCTAACCTAACCTATCCTAACCTAACCTAACCTAACCTCACCTAACCTAACCTAACCTAAACTAACCTAACCTAACCTAACCTAACACAACCTATTCTTTCGTAACCTAACCTGCCGTAAGATATAACGTATTTGAAAGTTGGCAAAACTAACCGAGTCTTACGTAACAACGTGAGCGTTCGGAAGCGTGATTTTATGATCACGCGTGCCCAAGTGTGACAAAGCGTGACAAGACGTGATCTGCTTTTACTTCGTGTAAAGGGATCACCATATGTGTCGAAAAGTCACGAAGATATACAGAGCGTGACGAAACGTGATCAAGCGTGATAAAGCGTGACTACGCGTGCCTATGCGTGACGAACTGTAACGTCGTGACGATATATGGCCAAAATTACCTAAAAGTGACGAATATTTTGAAAGCGTGACAAAGCGTGACTTGGCGTGATGTACTCTATCGACGTGACGAATTGTGCCCATAAGTGTCATAACGTCACAACAATCATCAAACGGTACCTAACGTAAGACAATCCACTAAACAGACAACCTAACCTAACCTAACCCAACCTAACCCAAGCTAACCTAACCTAACCTAACCTAACATAACTTAACACAACACAACCTATTCTTTCGTAACCTAACCTCCCGTAAGATATAACGTATTCGAATGTTCCTAAAATTAACCGAGTCTTACGTAACATCGTGAGCGTTCGGAAGCGTGATTTTATGTTCACGCGTGCCCAAGCGTGACAAAGCGTGACAAAGCGTGACAAGACGTGAACTGCTTTGACTTCTTGTAATGGGATCACCATATGTGTCGAAAAGTCACGAAGATATACAAAGCATGACGAAACGTGATCAAGCGTGATAAAGCGTGACTACTCGTGCCTATGCGTGACGTACTGTAATGGCGTGACGATATATGGCCAGAATTACCTAATAGTGACGAATATTTTGAAAGCGTGACAAAGCGTTACAAAGCGTTACTAAACGTGACTAGGCGTGATGTACTCTATCGGCGTGACGAATTGTGCCCATAAGTGTCATAACGTCACAACAATCATCAAAACGGTACCTTACGTAAGACAATCCACTAAACAGACAACCTAACCTAACCCAACCCAACCTAACCTAACATAACCTAACCTAACACAAACTATTCTTTCGTAACCTAACCAGCCGTAAGATATAACGTATTCCAAAGTTGCCAAAACTAACCGAGTCGTACGTAACATAACGTGAGCGTTCGGAAGCGTGATTTTCTGACCACGCGTGCCCAAGCGTGACAAAGCGTGACAAGACGTGATATGCTTTGACTTCGTGTAAAGGGATCACCATATGTGTCGAAAAGTCACGAAGATATATAAAGCGTGACTAAACGTGATCAAGCGTGATAAAGCGTGACTATGCGTGACGTTCTGTAACGGCGTGACGAATTGTGCCTATAAGTGTCATAACGTCACCCCAATCATCAAAACGGTACCTACCGTAAGACAATCCACTAAACAGACAACCTAACCTAATTTAACCCAACCTAACCTAACCTAACCTAACCTAACCTAACCTAACCTAACACAACCTATTCTTTCGTAACCTAACCTGCCGTAAGATCTAACGTATTCCAAAGATGCCAAAACTAACCGAGTCTTACGTAACATAACGTTAGCGTTCGAAAGCGTGATTTTATGATCACGCGTGACCAAGCGTGACAAAGCGTGACAAGACGTGATATGCTTTTACTTCGTGTAAAGGGATCACCATATGTGTCGAAACGTCACGAAGATATACAAAGCGTGACGAAACGTGATCAAGCGTGATAAAGCGTGACTACGCGTGACTATGCGTGACGTACTGTAACGGCGTGACGATATATGGCCAGAATTACCTAAAAGTGACCAATATTTTGAAAGCGTGACAAAGCGTGACTAGGCGTTATGTACTCTATCGGCGTGACGAATTGTGCCCATAAGTGTCATAACGTCACAAAAATCATCAACACGGTACCTAACGTAAGAGAATCCACTAAACAGACAACCTAACCTAACCTAACCCAACCTAACCTTTCCTAACCTAACCTAACCTAACCTAACACAACCTATTCTTTCGTAACCTAACCTGCCGTAATATGTAACGTATTCTAAAGTTGCCAAAACTAACTGAGTCTTAAGTAACATAACGTGAGCGTTCGGAAGCGTTATTTTATGATCACGCGTGACCAAGCGTGACAAAGCGTGACTAGGCGTGATCTGCTTTGACCTCGTGAGAAGGGATCACCATATGTGTCGAAACGTCACGAAGATATACAAAACGTGACGAAACATGACCAATCGTGACTACGCGTGACTATGCGTGACGTACTGTAAAGACGTGACAAAATGTAGCCAGAATTACCGAAACGTGACGAAAATTTTGAAAGCGTGACAAAGCGTAACAAAGCTTTACAAAGCGTGACAAAGCGTGACTAGGTGTGACTTTCTGTATCGGCGTTACGAATTGTGCCCATAAGTGTCAAATCGTCACAACAATCATCAAAACGGTACCTTACCTAAGAAAATCCACTAAACAAACAACCTAACCTAACCTAACCCAACCTAACTTAACACAACACAACCTATCCTTTCGTAACCTACCCTGCCGTAAGATGTAACGTATTCCAAAGTTGCCAAAATTTACCGAGCGTTACGTAACATAACTTGAGCGTTCCGAAGCGTGATTTTGTGATCACGCGTGCCCAAGCGTGACAAAGCGTGGCCAGGCGTGATCTGCTTTGACCTCGTTACAAGGGACACCATATGTGTGGAAAGGTGACGAATATATACAAATCGTCACCAAACGTGACCAAGCGTGTCTAAGCGTGACTAGGTGTGACGTTCCATAACGGCGTAACGAGATGTGGCAATAAATGTCGATACGTGGCTAAGATTTTCAAAACATTTCCTAACTTAACAAACTAATCTAATTTAACTTAACCTAATCAAAACTTATCTAACTTAACCTAACGTACTATAATAACCTTACCTATCCTATCCTAACGTAACCTATCTTAACCTAACCTATCCGAACATTTCCAACCTAACCTACCTTGTCATAACTTCATCTAACGTATTGTAAATTAACAAAAATTAACCGAGCTCCCGCAATATAACTTAAACGTGCCAAAGCTTGACTTGGACTTAGTTTGTCTGTCTGAGTGTTGTGATAAGATGCGTTATCAATTATCAGAAATGAGATTGCAACGAACATGTGGCATGTTGTTAATACAGCACAGTCGCAGTCACAAAGACAACAGTTATCAGGATTTTACAGTGCTGCACTGACACAGACTGTACTGATCGACGGAAACTCCTTCCTTCATTGAGATTTCCGCATACTGGGCACTCCCTACAGGGTCAGTGGTCATAATCGGTGGATCCAATTCTACTGACAGTCTTAAATAACCCACAAATAAATAATAAAGCTATGAGAAACCTCAATTAGGACAGGTTAGGACACCAGCCTAGTTTTGATCCACGTACCTATGGAGTACAAGTATACAGCTCCATTCCTACACCTGTGTGCTGCGTTTTACTTTTGTTTGTTTTGTAACTGTAATTAATTCGGTCAAGACGGAAACATGGTGTGTGCAATTTAACGGAACATATTTATAGATTAATATAAACTTCTCTTAAACTACGGCTAAGCAATCAGAGTGGATAAATGAAATGTCAGTACCGAAATTAGTCCCTCGTTAAATGGTGTGAAGGATACAGTTTTCAATCACCATATAGAAAGTTTCCGTGTGAGCTGTACCCTGATGACCCGTGGTCGGTGTTTCTTTGTCCCTCCCCCACCCTTCTCCACCCCACCATACCCATATCACGGCTGACCATGCTCCATCATGAGTTTCTTACCCAAAGGGAACCTGGTATAACATTTATGAGGGTCTGCACTCTTTGGTACGTCCCTCACTAATTACAATTACTAAGGTTATGTGCACTGGTCAACAAAACAAATTTTGTGTGGAATTATTAACGGTGTCTTACGTTCATCTGTAGCAGGTGGCTACGTGTTCGTTTGTCTGGAAGATTAATTGTGCAATAACGATAAACAATAAAATACACATTAATTTAGAAAAAAGATAAATATGCAATGATTTTATATGTAGATGGATGACTTCTGGGTTGTGGCGTCGTGTAGTCTGGCAGACGTTTACCAACGTTTCAGAGGTCAGGATAACCGGCAGCGAGGTTCTCTAAAACGTTGGTAAACGTCTGCCAGACTACACGACGCCACAACCCAGAAGTCATCCATCTTCCGACTCACCGTCGTGAAGACCCCAAATCCTTTTTCATTCTATACGTAATTCAAAATTCTGAAATGTTTCCTTGCAGTTAGATAACATGGCGCCCTTTAAATTTGTTTCCAATTCGTCAATCAGGAATAGGCTTCAGTGTCATCATCATTGTTTAACCTAACAATCATGTTGGCCCATTAAAGATTCAGTATCAAATTCCTCGTCCAACCAACCAGGTATTGCCCCCAATAAACCCAAAACCGAAGGATTGCCACTTGTCTGCGCAATATTTCAATCAAATTTTTTGTGTAAGATTTGAGGTTTTCACAGCGGTGATTATGAAGATTTCTGTCTTCTGGGTTGTTGCGCCGTGTAGTCTGATCGATGCTAACCAACGTTTCAGAGGTCATACTGCCTCCGTCGTCAGGGCGATGAATATGACGGAGGCAGTATGACCTCTGAAACGTTGGTTAGCATCGACCAGACTACACAGCGCAACAACCCAGAAGACAGAAATCGTCAAATGTTTTATATTGTTCTTATGATTTCGCCGCGTAGAATAGGCCTGTTATGATTAAATTGTTAAATATCTACACGTAAGCATACACTTTCGCCACATTGTAGTTCTAACCAATTTTTAAGAAATTGTTAAAATAATTAATCAAAATTTGTTTTGATCGGTTGGTGTAGGCTTATTTCAGTACAATTTTATATTATGTTATTCTATTTATTTATTCGAATTCTCTATAATATTTCAACTGTTGACGTTAAACTATGATTTAAAACTTATGAAAGATATGACCTATTTTAAAGTATCTTCTTTGGGGCTGGAGATGAGTTGGGTCGCTACAGTGACAAACAAAAGTGAATACCGTCTTTTTTTTTGTCGTTGTTTTGTAAGAAAATATGAAGTAGATGGGATGGTTGCCAGTCTTCGTAGACCACTGCGAAACTAACTCACAAGTGCCATTCTTTTTTACGTCATCTTTTTTATTAGCTTGTAGAGGCTGAGTGAAACAAAATCGATCAGGTTAGCTGGTCTAGGCAGGAAGCAGAACCAATCACTTCCCGAATGTGACAATCACTTCATTACGTGCTTGTTTGACGAACATTTTAAACAACAGGAATTCCATTTCTTTGAATATTACAAGTATTACGAATGAGGAATTTGTAAGGACTTGAAAGAATATTGTTCTGGCCTATTGTATGGCGCAAGTCCGACTTTTTTGGGCTAAAAATTCTCGGTCTGGTTAATTGAAATATGGGCTGAGATGTGAACCCTGGTCCTCTCAAATATGTAACAGTATTGTTATTGAGTACTACATGCAGCGATGTCCAGTATAGATTTACTACGGCCTTTCAAATAATAATGATGTAAAATGTTAATGCAAAGACCATTTTGCTTGAGGGTATGTACTTCACAGATTTCATCATACTATACATACAGTTTTTTTAAAGATACGTACTGAGGTCCAGATTTGACGGGAATGCTAATGTGTGATTAGAATTCCTAAATTCTTCAAAAAATATCTAATTCTTTTTCATTTACGTTGAGACTTGGACCAAAATGAGATCAAGTAGCTGTGAAATTGAAGACGCAATGGCAGACTGGCAGGTCATCCAGATAACACGCCATCGGACTACACGCAGGACAATGCACAAAGCAGTTAGGCATCCCACTCTTTCTGAAAGTATGTAAAACAGAGCTGGAATTGGGCTGGAAGATATTCCCGAGGAGATTAAATTGTTATCTACTCGTAGGCTCTCCGCTAAGAGAACAGAAAATCCTGTCGTGGAAGAGACGTCCAATAGGCGAGCACGAAATTTGCAGTTTGCAGCCAGCATTGTGTGCCGTGGTTTCAGAGTTTCCAAATTCGAAAGTTGTAACGTAGTAAGTGAAGCACATGCTTGCAAAAGGTGTTTTGTAAGTGTTGTACGAGAGGGCGAAAATCGGTTTCCCTATTGTTTGTTAGTTAGTTAGTTTACTTGCCTCGCTTTTCCAAATACAGAGGCTACATTCCTACGAATGGCAGGGTGATAGTGAAATCAGAACGTGGAAGGAAGAGGTTGGGGAATGTTAAGGATACTTTCCCAGTTTCATTTTTTATGGCCTGATGAATATCACAAAAACTTGTCAGGATATCCGGCCTCGGGACGAGAATCGAATTCCGAACCCCTCAAATATAAGTCAGAAATTCTGAGCATTCAACAGCGATATTCTCTTTGTTTCTAATTTTCAGTGTTCATTTCTGTTATCACTTTGGACTGTATTTTGATTTTCTTTATATTGAAGTCTCATTTAATAATAATATCCAGTGTAGGCCCACACAACTTTTAAAATATTTGTTCCTAAAGTATAATTTTGAATTTCGTATTGTTAATGTCATAAAATTACATGAAAAGAATACGAGGATGGAGTGATCTATAATGCTGTAATTCGGTCTCTTGGTTCATAGAAACTCAGTGGCCATGCACATAAATAGACACGCACAAACACTTTCTACATTTCAAGGATCCGTCATAACTAGTCTTATATGACATTTTCTATTACATCTGACCGACCCGAAGTAGTGGTAACGCTTTGCGTTTGTGTCAGGGAGGTAGGTGGTTAGAATCTTACCCGGGTTACGGATATTGCGTGGTGTTCCAAAGTCTCTCTCACCGAGTTTCTGCTACCTTTATATAGGCTACGACTGCCTTCTTCCAAATCCTTACCTCTTCACCTATATGATCATCAGTCTTATTCACCATTTCATGAGCGGTGCGACAGGACAGCTGAGTAGCTAATGAACCAATTCAAAGTTTTTTTGTTGCGAAAAGGTTAATTTGTTTGACTCGTTTTGTGGTACAGCCCATATATTTACCTGAAAGTGCAAATACAATCATTGAACAAGTCCATCCGTCACAAGGGGATTTAAAAGCCGAATCGTGTATTTACGAGAAGAACTTTTACGGGAAACTCGACGCTTTGTGTAGTCGACTGTGAAGGGTAACATAGAAATACAAAGAAGCAACATTACAGATGTAATTCTTGTCTCTGGTCAACAGCCACCATTGTTCCTCCGCTTCACAGTTTTGCATGTTACGTTATTTTATTTACATTTTGCGATGCAGCGTTTTTCACAGTTGCGACACGTCCTTTTCGAGGTTAGAACCGAGGTTATCCGCAGGTTCCTTCTCAACGAAGAAGATAGAACACTAACGGTTGTGTAGAGATTTGCATCAGTCCGGAGAACAGGCACGGTATAAAATCAGTTGCACTGAAAGTCTTAGCCACGTGGTTAGTTCTCCTGTTCCGTTTTCAGGACGTGCGTGGTTCAAATATCAACCCGGAGACTGGCTTTTCTGGCTGAGGATTTTCGTAGTTTTCCTCAGTTATTCCAGGAATGTGTCGGGATATGACGTTAAATTAAACCACGACCGCTTTCCTCCGCATTCATTTTGATGTTACCATTCACGTGTCATAACAGACGACGATGTAATATTCTGAGCTGCTACTGACATTGCAATTAAATAAACCAAGAATAAATAAATAAATAAATACATGTATTGATAAATTAATTTCGTTCTTCCTTCTTGATTCTGTTCGTTTATGTCTTTTGGTCCCACATCACAATAAAATTACTGCCGTCTATTAGAAAATTCTCCTTATGAGTTTTTGACTAAGGAACACTTCCCTGTCTCTTCTCGCCATTCCCTCTGCTGCACACAAGTTATGTGATTTCACGGCCCCTGCTACAACAGCCTTGCATGGGCCACATGATTGATGTTCTTTACAGGGGACCTCATATTAAAAAGAGCATCTGTTGAGACACATAAAGCGTGGCAAGTACAAGAGGGCGTCTGATCTCAGCACGGTCATACACCTACCGACGTTTCAAAGGTGTTTTCTGCTTCCATCATCAGAATGAAGTAAGATATACGTGGTTTCAACAATTTCATTTTCAGCAGCAATCATTCCAAATAATTTCATAGAAGTTATAAGGAAACGAAATGTTTTGTGGGGTCAACTTGCTAAATTTACAGTGACGAGCTCCTTGAACACAGAGAAGAACATTCAGGTTACGTAATAGGCCGGAGATATCTAAGCGACAAGCAGCTTCTCAAGAATGTCTGATTCGTGAAATTAGTTAATTTATTATCATCCTATTTTTAGCGGAGTGGGTTGTAATCAGCATTCGAACAACGATTTCGCTGGGATTAGTAGTTCCAATCTAACATTTACAACTGGAGTTACTAATGATAACTTGCGTCACTGTTGTGCGTACCAAAGCCTGCGTCTTGATTTTTTTTTCGGAACGTTTCTCCTTATTTCGACATACGGTTCGCTTTTGAGAGAAAGGAATAAAAATTTTGCACTGACCGTGTATTTTTTTGAAGCTTTATAGGAAATATCAAAGAAGATAAAAAACAAAGATATTCTGAGAGATGAAAACAAGAAAGCTTTTCTTTTCCTATGCATCACAAAGAGTATTACATAATGAAGTTGTTGTGTTCCTTCATGTTTCTGCATCCAGTCAGATATGATTGCAGGAAGAATGTATAGCATACATCTAAACATGTTACATTCTCTCTCTGATATATGCTGTCTCTTCATTGGTCCTTACTCACCATTTTCTCTTTTCGTGAAGAAAAGGTTTGTGTCTTTTTTCTCCTCTCTCTCGTGTTTCCTTAGCTTTGTTCCTTACATATTCTATCATGTGGTGAGCCTTTTTTATATAAATTTACTTGCCGTAGTTGCATATGTAGACAGATATGTATAGTTCGTTTCTGACGTATTTCAGACTTCAAAAGAAACAGAAACCAAAAACATCCAATCATTAACATCAGGATACGGAGCGTCGTAAAACAACAAGACAAGTTGTGTTACTAGAGTGGTAAACTATATGTGACATCTCTTGTTTCTGGCACGGAAAAGCATTCTGAAATGTCGCTTAAGTAGCTTTTGTCCTTACCTGCCTCTTGTTTTCAGCACGTGTTGTAAATGCCTCTTAATCAAAATTTTCTCGCGTTATTCCATTCTGTGTCACTTCAACACAAACTGGACCTAAGCCTCACTCTATAATAGTGGGTGGACCAGTCAAAAAGATGCTTGTATGAATGACTAACACATTGTATACGGAGAAATGTAGTGGATGTGTTTATGAAATCATCATGTAATTAGCAAAAAACCGTATAGTAGTCACTTGTAAATCAGGATGCTACTAATGTGTTAACGTCTCTCTGTGAGGTTCCACGTATCAGCATACTCGCTTCATGATTCCTGGGATTTATCCGTCCCGTCTATGGTGGAAGAGGACTTCTTCGAATAAAGCCATTATAATTCATGTATTTTTCCCACCAAGAAAAGACACTACAAAAATTATTATTTCTTACTGCATTAGTATAAATGTCATCAGACATTCGGGAAAAATATAAAATTAATAAATGTATTTATTGTGACGTTATTTTTAAGCCTTGCTATCCTAAAGCCTTGAGTAAAATTTGAAATTTAATTTCATCTACTTGTCTCTGGTCCCGAAAATTCGAGTCTGGGTCAGATGTTTCAACTCTGGGACACTGCACAGTTTCGTTCTCTATTGATGCGTCTGTGTGTACGAGGAGGAAGGCGCCCACGTGTTGTATGCAGTGTGGGATATTTCGTTGACTGTACAGCGGTGGCAGCATCAGTGGGGCAGAACATTCCCCTGCTCCCTCACGCTAACTGAATCTCTCTAATTGAATTACGGGTTAGAGCAGCGAGTCTACAGGCAGGTGAACTGGTGAACTGCACACATCACAAATGGTGGCGATTCACAGACCTACAGTCTGATAATATCGAACATTAACATCAACCAATATTTTGCTCAGCAAAGCAAACAGAAACTAGTTACTTTCTTATGTGTTTGCACCTTTCAGATAGATAAGTTCGTGAGTATTTGTCAGAATAACATCCACGTGTCTGCAAATATCATGCATCAAACCACAATTATCACGTCATACGTGTCACGAAAGCATAATACGTAGTTTCAATATTTCATTCTTCCTTTAACATTCTAAAGCACGGTGGTAACTGCTTGCCTCCTGTTGAAGCAGGAATTTTGACCACAAATTGTATTGGTGTATTTTATATAATTCTCAAAATAAATAGAAACTGCTTCCTTAAATAGCATTGACCAATTGGTCATTGCAGTGGAGACGTCTTATGGTTTCTTGGGAAAAAAAACTCAAATTTTAAATAATATTTAGACGAGCTTCGATCTTTAAATGCCTAAATGTTGTTCGCTTTCTAACCCATATATATATATATTACTTATTATTTGTACGATTATATCTTATCAATTTAATTGAAGTCGAAGGTTCGAGTCTACCGCTGGACCCTTTCTTGAACCAGTTCAGTCTAGATCTTTAAAATACAGTTCAATATCTTCTTCAGGCTATATCTAAAAAAAATTACATTTACCATCTTCCTCACGAATGCCAAATCTTCTGATACATATTTTTCATTATTTACTTTAATCTCTCAACCCAAATAATGCGAGAGTAACTTCAAATAAATTACATCTACACACTTTCCAATTTATTTTTAACAATCAGCTCATCATTCGACTATATGTAATTTGTGTAACTGAGGCAGCGTCGTTAAGTAAACAAATAATGAAACCCAGAAGTTCGTAAAACTAAGCATTTTAATTGCCTTGCAGTTCCGAAAACCGAAAAGTTGATATGATTATAGTTCTCACTGTATACACATCTCACTCAGTATATAGCAAATATGTTAATTTAATAGAACATTTATGCTTTTCTAAGTTATTAAACTATAACGAAAGTCTGATTCCATTTTTTCCAACATAAATGACAAATTGTGGTTGGTTTTTGGCGATTAATATTGCTTTTGTCGATATATTTTATACTGCCGCAAGAGGAAATCAACGTTTCTGAAAATAATTATTATCAGAAATTTCTCACAATAAAACTCAGATTGTTTAAATATAGAAAAAATGTTAAAATACGCTATTTAATTTGCTTCAAAAACGACAGTATATTTTTCCGTAGTGGCCATGTCCAATGTGGAAAAGCCATTTTCTACTCCCTGTACTAAAAGTAGTCTTAACGGGCAAAAAGAATAAACAAAAAACTCCTGGGTACTTTAGATGTTAATTCGGTTTAAAACTGCGTTACACAGTCGGTAATACCGTTTTCGGACTCCATCAACTGTGAGTCTGAATTGCTGAGTGGTTAAGTGCGGTTCGAAGGCAGATCTCGTCCATTTTATTGGAAAATGGAGTAGATTTTATCTCTGTCAATAAAGGGATTCAGAGATATCAGTCATATTAACTTATGGGATATTGCAGTCAACATGTAACTCCTAGCATTTACCCTGCAACTCATTCTGTTCTTTAGAAATTCCCTTTCATGCACAGTCATATTTGGATTGACTGAGTGCCCCCAGTACCTGTTAATTCTGATAGCCTGATGTTCAAACGGGAGTTATAAACTTTGTTTAGTTGTTTGTTTGTTGATTCTAAACCTCACAGACGGACGCATGTTCAAATGTTATGGATATCGTTCTACGTTATTTTATGGCGCTGTGTTAGTTGATGAACTCACGTAGAGTCGAATAAGGTAAATTGAAAGGTTAACGTCAGAAGACGGTCAACTGTCCTCTTCTATCATATGGCTCCAGTACTCTTTTCCAATAAATTTATTAATATATTCAGCTTATTAGTCGGCATTGAGGCCTAGAATTGAACTCAAGACCTCCGAATACGAGGCAGGATTGTTAACCAGAAGCCCTCAACGATCGGTTTCAATTTTGTGAAACAGTGTATGAGGGCTTCTTTGTGTGCGCATGAACAGGCAAGTTGTTCGTCTGGAAGGAGAGAAATGTTAAGTTTTACAGCAGCAAGGAAACATACGATGCGATATACCTTTCAAAGAATTGGGGGGGGGGGTTGTTCTTGCAGTGATGGACGCCAGGCGCCATTTCTTTACAAGCTCACAGTTTGTTTCTGTGCCTTGTCGTCAGAAGTGGTTTGGATGACTGTACCACAATAGAAATAATAGTGCCGTGAGTGCTCAGACTAATCTGGTACATAGCTCTACCTTTTAATCTCCAGTATATCTCTGGACCTCTTTAACTGTGAAGGAAGGAAGACAACTTGGGAGATAAAGAACTGGATTTGTTTCGCCTGGGAACGGGAAGAAGGCGAGATCAATGGAGCAACAGAGCACAGCGGGAAGGGTAGCCTAGCAGTGAGTGGCCCGTTTCAAATTTTCCAATTTCTTTACTTCTAAAAGGTACAAGTCTCCATTATAATACTTCACGCCTGCACCCAAGTGAAATAGGCCAAGCCGTTAGATTTGAATTAGGTTAAACTTATGGATGAATGTGAAAGAAAATAATAAATAAAGTTTATCATGGCCCTACTCAGGTTTTTGGAAGCTCGCTGTCAAAAATACAGCCCCGACGTTCCTTATCTTTAGGTCTTGTTAGGTTTCGCGACAACTATCCTAGATCAAGCGTGTAAAACGATGTAACGTCACTATTCCTCATTCATCCATCATCATTTAACAACGAATCACATTCATCTTCGTATCTAATTCCGGTCTAGTTACTACTGAACTTCTTCAACTGCTGAATGACCTTTTCTTCCCTTTCTGGACTCTTCACAGATGTGTTGTCGTATAAAACATTATTTTGATAACACTGTAAAATAAAAATTAGGCTGTGCTTTTCTTTGGATGCCCGAAGACTGTCTTGATTGAGGTTTTCAACATTTTACTCAGTTGCTCTAATGAAAAACTGACACATTAACATAAAGTAATCCACGACCACTTCTTCACTACATCGCCATTCAACATTCACAGTCACCTTCCATTCACGTTATATCTTTGGTGATCAATAAGAAGGACTGAAGTCACATTAGTTGTATTCATGGAAGCTTTTCTTACTCAGTACAAAAAGATATGATCTATTTAAAAGAAAGATAGCTATTTAATAACTTACGAATAAATAAACCGGGATATGTCTGCATTTTGATCAGAGAACTGAGGTTTTATACAGCTTGTAGTGCCGAAATGTGAGTTTTTATTGAAGGCAGTGAAGAAAGTGTTTCTCCTTGCCACCTGCACGTAGACTTCTTCCTGTAAGATGTAGAGCACTCAGGCAGGTGAAAGGCCCTTTAGCAGGTCATCAGAATGTAGCGTTGGATATTGCGTGACGTTCTTCTGTTATTTTGAACGATACTACTTTAGAAGAGGATGAAGGCGGAACTGTTGGAGAAGAGGAAAACACAGAAGCAAGGAGTGGAAAAACTGCAAAGTCGTAGTCAGTCTGCCACCAGGAATCACAGTACACACGGTCGTTCTGTAAGAGGGATATTAGAATGGCCGGAACTGCTTGTTTATATGCAAACTGGAGAGTTTCCACGGGGAAGTGGGGCGGAATAATTAAGTTATTTTCAGCGTGGACACATTACTGCCGTGATTTTCAGAAAGAACGGGGTCTCTGGACGAAGAAATATGTCGTTGTTCTACTTCGCTTCGGAGTCAACTTAAATGGAGTGTCTACTATGTCGCTCTGCGGTGGAAAAGTTGCACATTTTAAACAAACAGGAAACTCCATCTGAAGTCAGCTCAAACCTAATGGCCGGGGTTAGGTGTGAAATGAATATCACTGCTGTTTCACATTCGGGAAGTTTCTGGTTCAGATCTTGGTCAAAGTTATTTTCTTCTTTTTAACATGTTTGCAATTCTTTCAATTCTTGCAGGAAAATACCAAGATATTACGTTAAGATGAACCACGACCAAATATTCTAACCTAGTTTCTGAGTCATTGTACCTTCTCGTTCTTTAAGCCTGCTATGCATTTGATGCAGAGCCGTTAAAATTCCCAGAAATAAACAAATGAATTCGATTCCATCGGCTGCATTCTGTATGAATCGATCGAATTTCGGAACCGATTACTGTAATGCGTTTTGACGCACGCTAATAAACAACTGTTAGCATCTCATGGAATATTCATCCGTATATCCGCACGAAATAATTTATTTTCAACTGATTTTGATTAAATTTTGCACAGGGTATTCACACTAAACAGCCACGAACAAGTTTTATTTTGGGGTATTCCGGATTCTTAGTGCAGCGATAATTAGGCTAATTTAACTTTCACCTTCTGAACTACTTGACTGTGATGACATCCTTTGTAGTTAATGACAGACTTGTTTGGTCTTTGATTATTAAACGACTTAGTTTCCATTGACTACGAATATTATAGAGCGAAGAAAGAAATGGAAGTTTTCTTGTAGGTACTGTGGGTATCCACCTGTAGGGAGTGTTTGACACTACGAAAAATAGTTGAGGGTTCGATACCTTGACAGGGGACAACTGCGTTATTCTTACGTACAGGTCTAGTGAATAACCGCTGCACTAACTAACCTGCTTTATTCGTGGTTATTGATTAGGAAGACAGAGAAACCATTATATAAATATTGAGTTAGTCTGTACCTTTGCCGAAGTTCGAACCGGGTACTTCTGAGTATAAATCCAATAGGCCTAACTACTTGTTTAATAGCAATGCGTGCTTAAGTAAACCAAAGAATAAAACTCAGTTTCGTAATGAAAATATCAATCACATTTGGCGAACGGTCAGTATAACGTTCTGGAGACAAATAAATAAATGACGAATGTGATAGTGCATTTCCACATTGTCCGCGTTTTTGGGTCAAGTGCCTCTCTGTAAACGCTCTAGTAAGTACAGACTGCTTAATGGCTTCTATTCACATACAGTCGCGCTGGTTCGCATTCTCTGTTGGCGACACCGGAAGTCGCATTGTCGTAGAGGTCGGGTTCAATCTTCCGTACTCGACTGCAGCAATGTCACCAGGAAATCTTAGACGTTATAGTTGCAATTTATATATCTTTTGTTCTCAGAATGTTTTAGCTATTGAAGTATAAACAATGTAGAATTTTGGAACAGTTTTGACATCATCAGTAAAAATATCATGCATTCATTGTACATTCCTATGCATACTGCAACATAGAAATATCATATACCACGTGTTCCAAGTGTACTTCGGTTTAGGTTTTTACATGAAAGAAAGTAAGCTTTGCAATCTTTCACTCGACTTTATATAATCTGAGCTAAAACGTAGTCGTTAAATGAACAGTATATAACTCGTACTTCCTAGTTGAAACGTCTTCTGAACTCATACATAGATACCAACGTTTTGGAGAAACATACTGTGTCTATCTTCCGCGTTACAACTCAGAATATCGACATGGACATCTTCATCGCCGTTAGAATCTCAGATCTAAAATAGGTAACTAGTTTTCTACAGGAAACTCTCATAGTCAAGTGTCTCAGAGCTACATTGAAACTACTTTCAAGATGAACCCCTATCCGTCCTTGCGATACGACATTCTTCTCCCATTATCGTCATACTTCAGAACCATTATTCATATCATATGCCAACTATGGTCGGACAGTACACCCTTCACTGCCTGACAGCTTATATAACCCATTACTTAGGGCTTAATACACCTGCTCCGAGGATGCGTATGGGAAATCCTGTAATTCATATGATGCGCACTTTACTGTAATCATATGGCACCTGAAATGAGATGTGAAGATTATTTTAAATCATGTGCAAATAAGGATTTTAGAGGATGCGCTCGTGGATTTTGACTACAATGTCTCGCAATTCTCGTGAAGAGAGGGTTTGAGGAGAATCGGTGCCGATTTCTTAGCCGAGATTTTCACCCGGAAATATTACTTAATAGTAAAAACAAACTTATTATTCTCTAGAGGTTTATTACGGTACTTCTTGGGATATCGAGAAAAAAAATTCAAAATGCGTACACGATTTAGATTTACAGCTTTCTTCTTACTTCAGCTAGTTAAGTTCCAAATATTGTTGTGATTAATATTTTTATAATAACATGTAATGAATTTTCTTACCTCCCGTTATGTCATTACGCGTATGTTGCTGCAAACGACTTCCTGATGATCCTGTAGTAAAATAATTGTTATAGATTACGCATTGTATATCTCTACGACATTGCCCAAAAAGTCTTAAAAGTTAATCGATTATCAATTTATGGATTAAACTTCTAGGAAAACGGCAAGCTGCTGATTCTTGAGAGATCATTTATTATTATCACTGTAACAGAGAGACCGATGCTGATACAGAGCACGAGGAACATGTACTGAGTGAGATAGTGAACAGGTTATGGTTATGGTAATTCATATTGCCACTGTCAAGACTTAACTCCTTAAAGCTCAGCTACATATAACACATACTTCTACATTAAATAACTCTCCATTTTGCACCTAATATATTTAAGAATATCCAGCGATTCTCAGAATAAACAGATTATTTTCCTAACAGTATTACCCAATTAATCTTTGTAAGGGGGACGCTGTGTTTTCTTTGATGTAGGGGGCTGGGTATTATTTGGATGAGTTTCATGCCTCGAAGGGTTAAAGTAGCTTATCCGTAAATGAATCCCTGTCAGACTCGTGGCATGGATGTGTGTCCGCGTTCTTAAAAACGGTGTATCTTACATTCCTTATAAACTTAAGTAAAGTTTTTAGATTGGCTACGGGCTAGACGATCGGGGTTAGATTCCTGGTAGGAGCAGAGTTTTTTCGACACCGTTTTCTGATCGTCTTTAGACCCTACCCAGTACTCTATCTAGTCGCCGCCGGGGGCTCTTTCCCCAGGGGTGAAGCGTCTGAGGCATGAAATAACCATTCACCTCCGTCTAATGCCGAACTTAAAAATGCGTGGAGCCATACTTCCACTCCTCCGTACATCTTGATGGCACTGCATCTAAAGAAGAACCAGAAACAAACGTACCTTAGCTGTTTGCTCATTGACCAGGCTTTGTTGTTATTTACATCTAGGACCTCAGAGTTTTGGAAAATATGCTCATATTATTAGGGTCACGTGTTATGAAAATTTAATAATGAACATTATTCACGTGGATTAAACTTAGCAAATGATTTACGAATGTGATCGGCTGGAAAGTGTGGCCCACACTAAAAGCTTCCAGCATCAGAAGTCGATAATTTGTAAGTGACTGAAACAACTTGCATCCTCTCGCGGGGTGTACTCCAAAGTGCTGCAACGCCATTACTCGGAACACCGAACAAACAAAGTGCTTACAACATCCGAGTTTCTTTTAATTACAAAATTTACGCTTCAAGTAAAATCAAATTCTTCCTCACTCTTTCGTACCCATTTTCTCTCTTCTGTATTTTTATGAAGAAGTCATTAATTTCTTTCTTCCGCTACTTTCAGATATTTGCTGCGCCTGAGTGTGCCCTGAAGAGTGTGCCACGGAGCTCATTTTTCTTAATTACGAAACGAGGTAAGAAAAGAGGAGAAGGAAGTAGAAGGTGAGGTGTTTGGGGCCCATGAGGTAGCGGAGGGGAAGGGCATGCCCCTAGATTTAGCTGGTCATGAGATGGAAGAAAGAAACTTGTTCCATGATAATTAAAGTAGACGTTTTAATGTTTGTACTTACAGATAAATAGATACATGGACGTACAAGAAATTCGAAGACAAAATACTGGCAGTCTTTGTCTGCCCCACGCCCTGCATTAATGAAAAACGGAATATTTTTGGAAAGTCGTTGCCATTCCTGTAGATTATATTGTTCGGAACTTCTGAAGTCCACAATTCGGGTATCTCATATTAGGCTCTAGTCGTGACTGTTCTTTGCAGCCTTTATTTCAATGAAGTTGCATGGAAGTTCGTACATTACACTTCTTACAAATTCACCTTAGAATTATAAAAATTAAACATCTAAGACTTTAAACTACATCAATATGTAGAGTAATCAGGTAACATTGTTAAATATTCATTGTTCCATTAAACCTCTTGGAACAAAACTGTTTGCCATGTATTTGAAGACTTTCTGTGATTATTTGCTAATCGAATACTTCATATATCTATAGCACTATGGTTAATTTCGAAGTTGAACAGTTATTGCTTTTACTGATTATTTAGCAACTGGTGACACTATCTCCGCAAAAGTTCCCGAACTTGTTAAAAGAGACAGGAGTGATTGGATTTAGAATCAAATAATCTGAAGGCCATTATATACACAGAACTGCACAGAAAATAGCTGAAAAATCCATATTATCTAATCACATAGTCAACTTTGCAAGCGGATACTTGAAATAATGTAAGAAATTTTAGGCAGACTCAGGACTTAAAGTGAGTGTCTTGCTTTTGTGTTTCGAAAAATTCCCATATCAAGTTATTAACCGGCTAGCTCAGTCAGTAACATGACTGGCTCGACGAACGGACCTCCAATTGCTGCTGAAAACCGTATCTAGACCAATACTGAGGACCAAACAAGGGACTCTTTCCTCGAGATAAACACGACCAGAGCGCGAAGCTAACCACCCACCCGAGATCTGTAGAGTGTGGAGCATTATATTCACTCCTCCATGTACCCGTTCATAGTTTGGTGATTAGGCACAGGAAAACGTTTAATTTTACCTGTGTTTTACAATTTATTTTTGCAGAAAATAAGTCAAATTTAGCTACTTCGTGTCCCATCTTTGCCTGATCTGCTACGGGATGTAAAGGAATTCTGTAAATGACTTTTCAGTATCAATCAAATTGGTTTCTGAAAGAGTTTGTGTTTAATTAAGAGTCACCAAGTCACTGCTCAAATTCTAATCACTGTATCTGCCAGGTGTGTCTGAACGTTGATGCTGCAGTTTCCATTTACAGCCCCTAAGGTTAATTGGCTCTACGCTATGGCGGAAGGTTAATTAGCTTAAAATGATTTTAGTGAGCCTATACTTGTCCGTTCTCTCTCCACCATGCATATTTAATGTGATTTAAGAGAGACAGAGAGAGAGCGGAACAAAGCTGGGTGCGTTCTCCTACTGGAAGTTACGTGCCATTGCAAGTAACTGGCTTTTATTTAAGAGTAAAATTATGTGTATGTGACTTAAGAAATTTCCGTCAAAGAAGATTAAGCCTAAAAGTTAGCTAGACGGGCTTTCTTGTTACAAGTTTCTAGACGCATAATATAATGGCCCTGAATATGCTTAGGATATATAGGAGATTGAGGATGATTGCAACAAGTAATGTTGTCCCTGGTGCTTAATTAAGCACCACGCAATGCAGAAGTATCGGTGAGTTGAGGCGAGCTGCTTACCCCTGGGGAAAGTGTTTCCGGTGTCCACTGGATCCAGAGCCGGTCTTTACGCCAATTGTTACAATTGAAACTGTCATTGATGATCTTATAAATACTAAAATAAAATACCTAAAGCGCACTTTATTCTTTTAAAATAATTATGCATGGAAAACAAGAAATTTGCTAAACACACATGACTGTAGTAGAAAACGGTTCACATTCCAAGTACAGATGTTAAAATGCTTCAACGTTATATTAAATTTATTCCTTTTAAGGGATAATTAAACGAAATAATGATCAAAGAGCTGTGCCAATTCTGATGTTAAAATGGCTGCAATAAAATTCTTTATTGCGTGTAATTACGAACAATTATTGTCTCCCTCCAGCGCAGTAAGTATTCTGTAGTTCTCAGGCCTTACGATTGGAAAAAGGGGGAAGAAACATGTTGAGACTGATTTGTCTGTTGCCACATTATTTCAGGTAAGAAAGTGATGCTCTTCAAGGTATTAACTGCACCGCTGAAACGTATATTGTCATCTTGTGTATAAACGTAACCATATAAACCAAACGTCACTGTCTGGTACCCAGCGAACCACGTGCTTGTAAAGTATCTGTTAAGATAGGCAATAATATGACATATAACTTCGATTATGACTTTTCAGATGCATTTACTGAGCCCGTATTTTGTTTATATTAACTCAGTTATCCCTGAGCATGTGCAGAATGTAAGAAATCCGGATAGTTTCTTAAGAAGATATTCTGTGTGCTGTCTGTACCACTCAACTCTTCTCAGACAAACTTCGTTTCAAGCTTCGCCAAACTTTGTGAGAAATTAACTCTGTCGTAGTATGAAAGTGTCTAATACGGTTCAGATATTTCTAACAGCTATTGCTGTATTCGAACACATCTATTTTAGTTTCCCAACTTCCGTTGTTGAATTTCTTCTGGCAACTTTCGAATTCTTAAAAAAAAAAAAAAAAAATGTTCTCATTAACTGAATCGTTAGTGCTTAGTGTCAGGATCTCAACTAACTAAAACAAAAATAAAACACCGTCTTTACGTCTTTGTTTATGAGAGAAGACCGAAGTGTCTGATTTACCAACAACAACAATACCGAATATATTTGTGCAGTAGTGGTTAATACCAACTTAGGCTTTGCTGAACTTTGTAATTCATCTGCCACACCGACAGGCAGACTTTTTATACTTTTAAAGTGACCGTCTTCTGGGTTGATATGCCATGTAGTCTGGTAAAAGTTCAGTGGCGCTTCAAAGGTGCTTGCTGCCTCCATCATCAGGGCCTTCTCGTTTCATTTAGGCAAATGTCGATGTACGCATAATATTTTAAAACAGAACACCACGATTTCTTTCTCATAAATAGTTTTCACTTAACGTTGAAAAAAAATCTAGTTGTTACTTGTTCGATGCAATATCATGACGACAACAAAACAAACAGATTAGCACAGAAAATTATTCTAAACCGTGATATCGTGAGATCGTCATATAATATGCAGCGCTCTTCTGACTGTGTTTTATTGCAACTTCCGCACCTTTACATTCTGTGACATTTTGGCACATTAACGTATTTTATATAAAAAGATAAAAAAAATTGGGAATTGACATGGGACACAAATTAATACCTTGTAACGTAATATCACAATAAAGCGGGGTATTCTGTTGATACGATCGCATTTAACAGTACCTGTGAGACCACACGCTATGCAACAAATCGAATTGGATTAATAATAACAAGTATAATTAATTGCGGATTGTCGGAATGCATAAAATTACAGCCTCGCCATTTGGATAGCTCCTGATCATATTGCATCACCAATTTAATGGCCATTAGTGGAGTATGGAATTACTAGGTAAATTATATCATATATATGTAAACTAACACAGGAAGCGATATATGTAATGGTCATTATTAACTAACCAAAACGTGAAATACAAAACTGAAACGAATACATGCTTTATGAGAGTGACACAATACAAAAACAAAGATAGTCAAAGTAGACTGTCGGTTTTAATGAAATGTCAAACGTCATTGTTTATATCAAGTATAATTGCTAATTGTTTGACGATTTATCAAGTGAATGGAAAGTTCGTAGTTCTGTTCGGGGCACCGTATAAACTTAGAAGGTTTTTGAAACTTGTGCCTGAAGATTACGGAATAGACGTCTCAACTCACAAGCATCCCTTTAACAAATGAAAACTTGTAAAGTAAAAGCACTTTGCTTTGTTTGGTACTCTAAATTGTAATTATAACCAGCCACTGAAGACCACACACCGAAATATCGGTTAAAATAGTGTACATAACCTAACATCATTGCAGTAAACTTTTAAAGTGTTACACTTTGTGTTTTAAATGTTACAGATAGTCTGTAGTCTTTAAATTGCAAATTATTGTTCAAGAGCAGAAAAAGTGAAGATTTATAATAAGTTCGAAAATATACCATATTCTTCTTATAGTGGGGACGATTTTGATTACTGATAACAGTTAATGAATACTTTTATATTGAATGTATGAAAATAACGCTTGAAAAAACTGCACAGAAACAGTGTCGTGTTATGACAGTAATAAATTTCATCCAACGTTAAATCTTATATCATGAATAATTTAAGGGCTTCGCAAAAAGATTTTTCTAGAATTTACACTGCATAAAGTAATGAAAAATGAATAAATAGTTATATGTGCTTTAAAATAAAATGGGTGTCCAATTCGAATAGGCATTTTATATTGTTTAACGACGTAAATATTATCAAAAGATAAAGGTAACCTCAAAGAACAAATGGAATGTGAACGATTATGAATTTAGAATTATTTTAATTTTTGTATGTGGAAGATATTCTATTATTTAATTGCGAACTGTGAACGCACCGGTGTGACAGTCTGTAGCAAATGTGTGGAGTACTTTGCCACGCACATCCAGGGTGGCCTGCTGTCCTCTGTCGGAGCTCTCAACAACAGTTCTCTGTTTACAGAGTGGCACATAATAAAGTCATCGAAACCATGTACCACGACATTCTTACTGTGACCACAACTTCACGAGAAATTAGTTTCGGAAGAAAATAACCTCTCCATTTTCAGTCCAAAAGAGGAATTTATTAAAAGGCTCTGAATTTGTTGACCAGATGAGTGACTATCAGCTACTGAGAATAACCTGTGCTTCATGGATTTAATTTGTTATGGTATGTATATCTTCCCCTAATAACTTAATATGTTCACCATAGATCAACCGCTGATGTGTACGATACTGATCGATACTCAGACAAAATATTGGAAAATTCTATTTATTTCATGATTTACTTTTGACCTCTGAATAATGTAAGATGTCATCTTACGTCTGTTTCGCTGTATATATTTATAGTTTGCAAGATTTTTCTGTTTGAGCGAAGATCACTCCTGAAGCGATAGTAGCAAGCTTCTTGCAACAGTCTGTACTTCCAGCTCTTCCTTGCATTATGCTTCATTGCCTCATGGCATATGACAGCTTTCTTTACTTTTCGTAGGAGACACAGGATAGTATTTCTTTTGCTCTGGTTCTTCCCTTCACCTATATTTCTATTCTGCCTTTCTTGGAGATCTGATGAATAGCGCATTTTCTTTTTATATCGCGTTCTTCAAGCCTTCTTACTGTCTTTCCTCCCTTTTATGTATTGTAATTTTTTTCACAAAAGTCTTCCCTGGAGTTCCTGCTTTCAGCTTCAGTTTCTTTTTATTTCATATTCACTCGAAATGGTCAAGTATAAATAGAGTTGAGCCCCAAGACTAGCGGAGTTCGAACCTGTGCTTCAAAGCACCTCTGTAAAGTTTCTGAAAAATCAAATCAGATTTTTATTCAAACCATAGAACATCGGTGTAGCGTATGTTAAGATATCAAATTTAAAGGATATAAAATAATGCTAATTTTAGCAAACTTCGCGTTTACTTTTCATAACATTTTATTAAAACTAGCGCAAAGCGCTCATTTCGGAGCTCTTTTCGTCTGTCAATTTCTGTTGATATTTAATACTTCGTTTTTCAGTGTTTTTCCTTTGCTCTTTTGTTAAATAGTTCTGATGTTTTAGTTCTTTACGTCGCTATTCAGAGGCCAACTGTTATTGATCAGTCAACTTTCTACGTCCAGCCCCACCCCAGTTTTCGTAATCGTAATATATCGAATGAGTATTATAATATGAAGCCGAAAACGAGGATACGCGAGAAGAACACTAAAAGGACCAGTTACTAGAATGATGAAGCGGAAAGAGAAATCGCAGCGGTATATACGAGCTTAGGAATCCGCAGGTGAATATAACGTTAGAGGAGAAATTATTGGCATGCATAACGTGTGAGTACAACGCACAGTGTATCAAGAGATGCAGGGGAGAGATATTCCACTGCAGTGAACACAGGCACAATGCCTGGGCGAATGCTCTCGAGGGGATGTACCCGCTCTGACTTCGTGACAGAGTGTCATATTATGACCCATTGATCTAAGAGCTATAGTGGCATAAGAGACAATAAGCACTACTTAACAATAATCATTGTCTGTAAATTTTGTTATATTCCTTGTAATTGTCTTCAAGAAAAATATTTGGTACACTAATTACGAATCCATTCGTGATGGTCTCTCAGGCGGCTTTTACATACACAACAGAAAATATTAGGCATTTTTCAGATTTCCAGTTTCGTAATTTTGTATAATTCTAAATTTTATAGTAGGTTTTATTTTATTTTTTGTGATAAATGCATTTGTATTGAAATATGTCATCGCAAATGGAAAAGTGATAAAGGCATAAAGAACTCTTATTCATGATTATAAAACGTCTACCGCTGTTAGGATAACTCGAATAAAATTATTTATAGATAATATGATTTTGATGAATTCTATGCTATTCAGTTTCATAAATGTCTATTTAGTATGCTAAGAAATGAAACGTAATAAAAAGTCAAATTAACACAAAAATATTAAGCCTAAATTGTTAAGAAGTTTATTTCAGCCATCATAAAGAATGTATAATGGTAAATGTTAAAAAGTTCTTTGATTCATAAACATAATATAACATCAAAAGCTCAATTTCGAACAATGAAAATTATCTGCGACTCCGATTTTATGCCAAGCTCGATATATTGTTGTAACCCTGCCGTGTTGCGTACGTGCATAATTTACAGACATGTTTAAATAACTTGTGCCCGTGTTTGTAAAGTACTGAAAAGAATATTTAATAGGCTATAATATTCTTCCTGCTCTAAAAGTGCTCTCTGTGAAATATTATTTCTTTGGACCCTGTATGCGTATTATTATAACTAATTTGGTGGAGTAGTGTTGTTCTTGAAAATCCGACAGTCAGTAATTCAAAAAATATCCCACTTTTTATGGAACCCGAATTTTCATCGTGAATATCCGCAAGCTTGTCTGTGAACTGTGCCAGAAACAGAGAACTGTTGTAGTCTGTAAATCAAGCACGGGAATACTTTTTTGACAGATAAGGTATAGAATATTATTTTTTTGGGGCAGATAGACCACAGTTCCTACTAGAACTACGGTACAGGATAATTAGTGAGCAGCTGATAACTAACAGATAAAGGCATTCCCTGCTTTAAAAATCCAGTCCGCCATACGGTGTTGAAAACTAACAAATTATGAAGCTACTGACTACGTAGTTTTCTCTATTCTGTCACTATTTTTCTAGTGTGTCCGAATTGACTCCTCAGCGCCCTGTTCTCAAACACACTAAATTTTCTCATACGGCAGTAGACGATGGTTTAGATTAATACAAATCTTTAATCTTAAACTCTCAAACTTTTATATACTAGGTTGTGAGGAAAAAACATTTTTAATTCTAAATGATAGCAGGGATTCCCCGAATTTAAATAGGATTTTAACTTCTTCACGAATAAAATTTCTGTACGTATTAGGCGTGGATATTAAAAACACGATCCCAGAACGTTTCTGGAGGGACTGAGGAAATTGACGGGGATTAGAAGTGCTAACCACTTTAGTGTGAAGTTCTGTCAGCTAGTTTCTGAAAAATATATTTGCTCCGCAGGTCATTTCATAACTACAAGGCGCTGACTTGTGGAATGGTCTTTGGCTTCACTCTTCAAGTTCCGTAATCCGTCATCCCCTTTAAATTAATTCGAATTTTCGAGGTCATCCTATAGTTATTTTCACGTTTTAGCAAGTGCATTTGTTTCTCGTATGAATGAAACGATATTATGGCGTGCTGTATGATGTGTAGTGATGTTTTCCGCTTTTGTATGAGGTTTATTCGAATATTTTAACATTTGACGTGAAAGGCCATTGGATGTTGTTGTTGTTTCCATAACTTTGCTTCGATGTTCAACATGGCGAACATTTGTATTACAACTCTCAGAGCGTACGTATGTACCTCGCTTCAGGAGAAAAACATTCTATGTTCATTTCAGATTATCCGACGTGAATCAAATACAGCTGATGATGCATAAATGTCTTAATTAACCGATTTACGTGTTTAATAATTTTAGATCATTACGTTTTATAAGAATAAATGTTAATATACCACACTGGGTAAGATTTGAGGTTTTCACAGCGGTGAGTATAAATATTTCTGGGTTGTTGCGCTGTGTAGTCTGGTCGATGTTAACCAACGTTTCAGAGGTCATACTGCCTCCGTCATCAGAGTATAAAGATTTCTGTCTTCTGGGTTGTTGCGCTGTGTAGTCTGGTCGATGTTTACCAACGTTTCAGAGGTCATACTGCCTCCGTCATCAGGGCGATGAGTATGAAGATTTCTGTCTTCTGGGTTGTTGCGCTGTGTAGTATGGTCGATGTTAACCAACGTTTCAGAGGTCATACTGCCTCCGTCATCAGGGCGATGAGTATGAAGATTTCTGTCTTCTGGGTTGTTGCGCTGTGTAGTATGGTCGATGTTAACCAACGTTTCAGAGGTCATACTGCCTCCGTCATCAGGGCGATGAGTATGATGATTTCTGTCTTCTGGGTTGTTGCGCTGTGTAGTATGGTCGATGTTAACCAACGTTTCAGAAGTCATACTGCCTCCGTCATCAGGGCGATGAAACGTTTGTAAACATCGACCAGACTACACAGCGCAACAACCCAGAAGACAGAAATCTTCATACCATACTGTGATAGAAACTCTTGCTTTTCTTGCGTGTAGAACTTCTTCGCCCTAAGAGAAGAACTTAGATTGAGAGAACATTGCATTTTAGGTGTTCTTTTACTATAGAAAAAAGTATTGTTTAAATTACCCAGTTAATCCTGAATAAGTAAAAGTTATGGTATGTATATTAATATTATGTACTAATAAATTTAAGTGGTATTCAGGGCAATGAAAGTACTTATGTATAATGTCATCCTGCTTTTTGTTATAAATTGTAATTCTGTCATTGGAGCACTGCAGTGTTACTGTTTGGGGGGAATCAGTTGCAGTTGCTACCGGTGGGACTCGGAACATAAAATAAAATGAACTGAAATATTATTGGCCGAAATAGCTATGGACAAAGAAGAGTGGGCATTAAATAAACAGGATCTGAAACAGACTAATTGAAGCTTTGGCTGGGCGGACTAATAAGTTCACGAAATTTTCATGGACTTAACCTCTAAGAACCGTAGCGTGATCAAACACTTATCGGATATGTAAACATCAAATGAGATCAAAAATATTTTGTGTCATTGATATAACATCCTTTACATATACTTGCTGCTAAATTAGTTATAGCATTTAATTTAAAAGCGATTTACGAATAATTAGCTATTATTAAAAACCGCTGTAGAATGTAGTGGTTTAACTCAATATCTTGAGAATGTTTTGAAAGTGGTTTGAAATAGGCTACGACCACTTCATCCCATATTCTTAAGAATTAATCTACCTAATAGAGACTTGATGTTCTCACGACAGCATTGCGGTCGTCTGGTTTTCTGACACCCTGTGGTCTAGTAAGTGTTTACCAGCGTTTCGGATGCATGTACCGAGTCCATCTTCAAGGTTGGCGTGTTTCTTATAGAAAGAGGACGTGCCTTGGAAATGAAATACTTGACCATTGAAGATGAAGGAAATATGTTCTTATGAAGGGCTGTAACCACCTGCAAAGCTTCATGGCGTCACAAACCTGAAGACCACCATCCACAGTAGATATTTTAAGTAATATTAGAGTATCATTTCACGATGCGGTATTATACTCAGAGACTGTACACAGTCCCGGATTTGCCTTGTATTCTATAACTTTCTGTTGTTGTTTTTTTGTGAATTTCACTGTACTACACATGGATTGAGATGACAGCAGAACCGGCGGATGGGTTGAACCTTCGCATGAACACGTGGTGTTGGAAAGGGCTAAACGTGTGGATTGTTTTGCAGTGTTTTTACAATGTGGCTTTTGTTATGTACTTTTACGAGGGTCTTCATGAATTATGATGACACAGATGCTACAATTTTACTTCAATTTAGCAAAACATTTATGATTAATAGTTCTTACTGTGTAACTAACAATTAATTATGTTTTACGCAGTTCTACCAGTTTGGTTGCAGTAGGTCCTGCACTTTAGATCTTTGTAGCACGAAATGAATACTATTCACTATATTTTATGCGAATGGTTGTAACAGTACAACAGCTGACAATAGCACTGCAATGATTTGTAACATGTGATGAAGACCAGGAAATCACTGTGTCACAGAATAATTCCATTAGGATAACACGATCAAATTGTAATGGTACCTCCCATGTCATTAATTATAATCAAACTGGACCTCTGAATGCGGATCTGAGTTTGGAACTCGACGCTTATGATGTAATTATTACATAGATACAAACATATTGGGATGTTCCAGGATATGGTACGATACGGGTTCAGCTATTTACGATTAGCTTCACATCCAGATGGACCTACTGTCTTCCCGATAGATTTAAACCTTGCATCTAACAAAGGGGTTAACACTTTATGGAACGTATGTTTTAAAACAGTATTGCCGTATTACTTTATGGAGGTCTCTGGACGAGGAGGGGAGGATGGTGTCATGGAGGTGTTGGGAAAAGTAACGGTAGCAAAAGGAAAGACCGGTCGTGACAGCATAATTATATATCGTTTGGAATACATAGACTGTTAATTCCCATATATATTTATGTATTACATTTTTGTTGTTACTAGTACACGCTACTAGACCTGCGACTGCTTACACTACATGACATATTTTGGTCGTTCACAGTTTTATTTTAAGGCAACCAATGCTTTTACGCTTCGCAATTGACTTCACTTTTCAGAAACCCGATCAATACCGTGAGACGAAAAATTTCGACCAAGTTTTCACCCCAGAAGAAACTCAGAAATGTCCATAACTTAATAGTAATAAAACAAGTATAATTATATACTTGCAGTACCAGTTATTAGATGTGGCTGATGTAAGTTGAGCAGCACATTGGGTTTAGCCAAGTCCTCTGACAGAGAATAGGATTTAGAAGTGTGTGTGAAGCAGAGGGGTAAACAGAAGAGGGTTTTAATTTTATTAGGTCATCCCTTTCCTTATCAGAGCTTTCTTCAGCTGGAGTTAACAGAGCTTCCACTTCTAAGCCTCAACATTCTTGTCATACTTCGCCTGGCCCGCATCAAAGCGGACAGAACTAAGAGAACTCAACAACAAGCAACCCTCCTTTACCCTCTCACTTTATATTTTCTTCTTTAGATTTTACTGATGACGCAATGTGGCCTGTTGCATTCAGAAACATTCTTTTTATTGTAACTCTTGAGGCGTTTGGCACAAGCCGAATACAGAAACACCCACGCGCAATGCCTCTACCTACACAGGGCAAGACATCTCAGAGAGCGTCTAATGTGATAGGCGTCCTTGGTATTTTCTCGCAGCCACCACCGTCTTCATTTTGTGTTCTTTCCTGAAAATTAAAGGGCAGAATTTCAACCTGTACAAAACAAATGACTTGTATCTCCCTTGTCGCAATGCAGTGGCGTCCTTAGATTGAGGAAATGGTCTTCAGGTAGCAGTCGCAGAGAGGTGACAGGGGCATTCCACCAACTTAGGTCCAAAGGGGTATACACCATAAAAGGTCAGCATGTCATTAAAGATTAAAGTTCTGTTCAGGTTAGGTTAGGAAAGTTTTATAATCTAGCTCGATGTTAGGAAGCGTTGCGGAGACCTGTGCAATGTAACCAAGCAGCGTTGTGTTGTGACTGCCAGTAAAATTTAATCTGAGAAACCCTACGATCACGTTCAATGACATTGTTCTGTTGTTGGTGGAGACAAATGCTCCGAATCATATCTGGTTCATAGAAACATTACTCAGCCTCTGGGTTCGATCTTAGCGCCTCTAGCATGCGCACGCGATGTTGTGATTACAGTAATTAGACGTTCCCATCACTGTTCCCCTAGCGGTGCTGAGGAACTCGGTAGCTCCGGATGTGAAGCCGTTGCTGGCAATTGCAAAGAACAAGTCCCCATTTCGCTCCAGGCTCTTAGCTGTAATTGCTAGCTTCCTTTATTCAAGGCGCCTGCATTATTCTTCATGTCATGAAGGAAACAAGGGTGGAAATGAAGTACACATATTTAACAAATTCGCTCTTTGCTGTTCTCCATGCCTCGTTGGTTTTAATGTTCATTTATTGCAGACGGGAATCGATTGTCACAAATAATCGCTGTACGGCCGCCTCACATTAAAAACAAAATGTTATAGGCAAAATACGTAGGTGTTAATTATATCTAAATACTTCTATTATAAACTAGTACGTATATACCATTAGCCGATAATGAGGAAACTGAATAATTTATATATGGACTTATGTAAAGTAAAGGTTATGATTTACCGGTAAGCATCCACATTAAATCCGTCTGAAAAGTTTTAATTCAAATCGCCCGCATCATATCAAAGTTAATCCATAGGCTTCAAACATAATACATGCGAATAGACGAAGACACGAAACTACACGATGCTATATGCCAGGATACAGCAATATTAATTTTCATGGTCCAGTCTAATATGCAATTATGATTGCATTTCTGAAAACTGACCACATCAAGACCGAATTAATAGATAATAAACAGCATAAATTTCAGTATTTGTACAATGGAAATACAACATTAAGAAAAAAAACTAAAAGAGAAAAGTGGTTGAAAGTTTACAAAGTTGTGTCAGTTCCTTAGTGAAACTAGGCCCTTAAGGAATTGAATTGCTGCTACCGATGTTTGCACTAACCCTCTGCGACCATGAATATAGCAACATGATTCGTAATGAAAGGAACATTTTTGATTTGGAAGAAAGAATATGAGAATGCAAAAGTGGCATAAATATCCGCTATGAATGGAACCAAATATGGAGCCCAAATAATTTTTGAATACAAATCGGAAACGGAAGATGACCTACTAACCTTGTAGATGGCAATGATGACGATTAAGAAATAATAAGTACAATATCTACTTGGACCAAAGAGATTAAATGGAGCAATGGAGAATATTTTCACTTAATAGTGATGAGCTTTTTATGTAGCTCAGATAGGGTACATAAGAAGCGTGTTGAGACATTTCGGAATAAGGCTACTTAGAATATGGAATTTGAAATGGGAAATAATTTTTAAATAGATAAGTCGGTGTTAAGTGTGGGGGGTGGGTGGAACTGTCTCTTGTTTGATGGCGTTCTATGGTATTGTCGTAGTTTAAATTTCGAGTTAGACTATCAGAAACATGAGTACTGACAGCTTATAAAATCTATAGAAAGGTTTTATTTCAGATTTGAAGTTCTCACGGCGGTGAAGGTGTGGATGTTGGTCTTCTGGGTTGTAACGCCGTGTAGACTTATAGGCAGGCATAAAAATTTCAGGAGAAAGTACCGTCTCTATCTTCAGGGCTCCCAAACGTTCACAACTATCTACGAGTCCACACAGCGTTACAACCAAGAAGATTAAATGTGTAATTGTTTATAAATCTTTGTTTTGTTGATTGTACTCAATGCATAAAGACTAATTTAGGCTCTAATTAATTTCAAGGCCATAAGCGACATTTATTGAATACTGGTTAGCATGCCTGTACCCCACTTGTGCCGTTTTGGATCTCACAGCCCCCTCTCTGTGACTACTCATGAGTTAAACTTCATATAGGCGCACGGAACAAAACAAAGAAACACAAAGCTGTTTAAAACACTTTGCAGAAAGCCATGTTTCTGTTTAACCATGCGCAGAGTAATTATCTGTGTGATTATCTAATCCAAATTTAAACGAAACTCTTTAAAGGTTTAGTCTTTTCTATATAATTTAGTGATATGGGACACACCGGATCTGTTTCAATAATTGTTAAATGTAACTCAGGCAGATTCATTGCAATTACAAAGTGTAATGCCAAATGTGCATATTCCGTTCATGTTTTTAACTGTGTTGTAGTACGGTGTCAATTATGAAGCAAAGTGCATGTGAAAAATTTGTATTGGTTTATTTAATGACGCTCGGTTCGAATAATGGTTGCTCTCTTTTCGTCATTTTCATTTTTCCCTCAGAGTAATTTCCGGGATAGTAATTAATTTTCTTCTATGTTTCTCCCCAGTTTACTGTTCATAATGATCATCCCGTATCTCATGTGACATTATATTTTTGGTTTAGTGTCCCCAAATAAACGTAAAAACACAAAAAATTATTTAGTCCAGCGCCTGAAGTTCCTAGCAGTTTGATGTGCCTAGTTTTCACAAGCACGACATAGTGACTAGTGTTTTAATTCCAAAATAAATTATAACAAATTAAGAAACAATAATCAGTGTAGCCTATTATATAATATACATCGTTTTGTGTATGTGTTCAGAAAAATGTTCCTTTCATAAATTATTCAGAGAAATACTAAATCAATAAAACGATCCTCTCAAGTGGTGGTACTGGCTTCGAATTCCATTTGGTGCATGGGTGCATGTTACATGTCTCATGTACAAGGTATCATTCCAAATAACTGTATAAATGTATTTGTTGTTTCAGTATTAATTCTGAACTGGAATACGCCAGGAGGTCTAATCCATTACTGCCGAAACGTGACGTTTTTATAAAATTTCCTGCATGCTTTCTTAGTTCCAGACCTTTCTGTATACCGCCATTTGTAATTCTTTCCTCGGCTTTTAAGATTAGGCTGTCTGACCTATTGCAATTCAAAATTAATTATGACAAATATGAATCCATATACGTAATAGCAATTGACAATGTTGGTCTTCTGGGTTGTCACGCCATGTGGACATGTAGGTAGCTACAAACGTTTTAAAGAAACATGCAGTATGTTTTTTTTCTTCTTCGAAATTGCCGAACTTCGTATCTGCCTATATGCGCACCGGCTTTACAACTCAGAAGACCTAGATCGATACCTTGATCGACGTGGAAAACTCACATATTTGACAGGAACTTTTTGTAAGTGATTGGCTCACGTGTAATTACTAATTACTTCGCAGTTTTCTGTTATGTTCTGTTCAAATAAAAATTATGTTTAAGAGAAGCATTCTTCACATGTTCTTCCCAGAACGTATACCATACGGTTTATATTAAAGGAAGGAGATAAATTTATTTTCACTCTGCCACGTAATTACTAGGGGACACATTTCCACATAGCAGTGCAGTTCTTATATGAAGGTCTCAAGGCTCACATAAGCACAGACATTTATTAACGATTAAAGCTAGTAGGAGTCCTAGGGTTAGCAGCAGGGAACGCAATAATAAATAAACTGGCCATGTATCATATTTAGCGACCTGCGACTAAGTCATGTTTTATTATATCTGTTCTGCGCTTGCTAGTGAGAGTCAGGGAGTTACAGTTTGCATGCTCGGCTCTGGATCGGTGGCACTCAAACTCCTGTATTGAAACTTACTACTAGATCTTAAGAGTCGAGCTGGCTTATGTCCAGCATCCATTACTTTAAGACATCACGTGTGTTTTCATTCATTCTAATATTCAAATATCTCACGCAAACACAGTGGATAGCATGACATAAGTAACATGTGCTTGTTTTTATAACCCTGAGGATGGAGGTAGCAAGCACGGCTGAAACGACTTTAAAATTGTATCAGACTACGCGGTTCAACAACCTAGAAGACAGTCACTTTTACGTGTTTCTCTGCTGAACAATTTTAGAGAAACGTAAAATTTGGTTTTGTTTTCCAGCACTTCTGGATGCAGGGTGCTAGAAAAGTCCACCGCCTTCTTTTTTCTGCGACATGCAAAATACACATGACTTTAATATTGCTGATCGTTAGAGAGGGTATGAATGTTGTTCTAACCCCGGGGTCTGTGCCAGGATTTGTAGATGGGAACGAACAATCTGCAAGGCAGAGAGGGTTTTCCTGGCACGACGCATCGGAATTAGTGACTAATCTCCTTCACCGCTGTATGTGTAAAGAACCTTTATCATGTGGTCCAGAGGACTTAGGACCCCTACCAGCAAATGCTGCACCAACCGCGGTTATTGGACTGTTATTCTGCTCACTGTGATGACAGTCAGCTAGAAAGGTAAGTTCAAGTAACTTTACAATGTCTGACTCCAAACGAGTGTCAGAATAATCGCGCAGTGGTAACATGACAGAAAGTTCAGATCTGATATGTTTAAATATTACAATTTAAACATAACATGACCTCGAAATGTAGTAATTTTTAATTCGAAGCTTGTTTTTTTACGTAAAGCGAGGTAAATAATTTTGATGGCACGTTAGAATTCAAACCAGTGACATTTTCCTGGGGGTTTTCATTGTACACTCACGACAGCGTAGTATATAAAATCTATATAGGTCTATGTTTTATGGCATTTGTTCAGAAATATTCAACAGTCAAATTCCGAAATTTCATCAGTTGTTACTAACCAACTGACCAATTGATTCTGCAAGCAGTATGTCAGACTTCTCCCTTACGTTCACCTCTGTACATCTAAATGTCTTCCTGAGCACTTTGTTTTCAAATATTTGAAATATATGCTGTTCCATAAAAGCGAAAAGAGTAACGATTAATTAATGAATCTAAATGTCTGTAGATCTGTTGAAACAGATACCGAATAACCAGTATGTATGTTGTATATTTTTTATGGAGAGTAATGTGCACGAGATATGGTGCATTCCATGATTTTGATATCTGTAAATATGATTTGTGTTACTGGTAGGAATTTCAGTCTTGTTACTAGACTACAGTTAACGTTTTGAAATTTAGTTTAAAGACCGAATTCATTTCATTTGTAAAAATTGTCAAGATTAGGTCCAAACAATGTTTTCTAAAAGGACTGTAAACCAATATTTCTAACGTATTTCCATAATGTTGATTAATGTGATACATTTAATTTATTCATAACTAAGAATATTTCTGTTCATTAGTGATATTACAGCCTTATGATGGAGGCAGTAAGTTCCTCTGAAACATCGAACTATCTACCAGATTACATTACTCAGATAAATCTGGAAATTACAACATCGTAATAATTTTAAGAGGTTGCATTATGAAATGAACATAGTCAAGCTAATTTATATATTTGTCATTTGCTATAGTTATTTAAATTGTCATTGTCAGTAATTCTATGAACGCTTTGGAACTCCATGAACTTCCACTGCTACAGCTACTATGATTAATCAGTTACTTAAGTCATATGAGGTTACGATGTGTTTATTTTTCCAAAAAGTTTCACAAATCTGTTAATATAACGTGATGCTCGTTAAGGTTTAACCACTAGGTATTCAACTAAAGAATGCATTATCAGTGCATTTCTCGTATTAGCATTCTCTAGAACGAGAGTTTCGTAATCCATCGTTAATGCGCCCCTCCCCTGCCTTGTCAGTTGAAGGGTTGCATGAAATTATATGTGCCGGGAGGTAAGCCGGATTAGACCGCGACGTGTTGGGGTAGACGGATTCTGTGTGTGCGAGAAGGCGGCAACTTCTTAACAATAAACATTTTGTTGCCGGACTTCAGAAAACTTTTGTCTCTACACTGGTGAAGTGTTCTTTGCTGTAAACACATGTTCATACATGGCGTGTATCTGCTTGCATCTGCTGTCCGTCCGGTCGCCGTCTCTGCCAGTCACAACATGAGTTCCATCGAACGTAAGTAAATACCTGAACAGTGACTTAAAATAGGCCATGACCACTTCCTTTCATAGCCTTTCCAATTCATTCTTCATTAATCATCCTAGCATTCGACGCAATATTGTCTGGGCTATCGAATCGACTTATAGAGGCGTCAGTTGGAATATTCTCCGTAGACTAAGCCAACCCTGAATTATATTCACAGGTCACAGTGTGACATATCACTGGTAGTACATACGTTGGAACCGGGCATGTGACGACTGTCTTAGACGCTGATTTTCATGTTGAAAATAATTATATGCATTAATCAAACATAAAGGTAATTAACGTGAACTTACCTGTTGAGGTGCGCCATTTCATTTATATTTCGTATCTAATTTCGTATGATTCGCAAACACGCATATCAAATGCCGTTCACTGTAACCTACATAAAAGGATTTCATACGCCAAACTAATTAAATTTCTGTCATTTGCACCGTAGCGAGAGATGTGATATTTTCTCATACTGCATAGAGATGTTAAATATACCTGGGAAGAATATATACTGTATTATGAATTAATCCTGCTTGTAGGTCCTATGTGGAACAATATCAGAACATAACTACATAACTATACGTCGTTGTAGAGGTTCCTTACTTTGTACATCTTAAAACAACATTTCTAATATGAATGATTAGAAACAACAGACAAAGGAAACAGCTCTCAAGTCGATAGTTGTAACTATGGTATAACATAACATAAATATGTTAAGAGAAAGCTCTGTCTGTCCGTCCGTCCGTCTCTGTCGTGTTTCATGTCCTAAATTACTCAATGGGATTATTTGAAAATTGGTATTGGCGATCTGCAGTGCAGGTTGTAAAGGGGTTTGTATCAGCCTATCGATTCTGTACTTAAACTGAAGATCAAATTGATTTTTAAGACCCTTGCAAAACGTCGGTATGTCCTATAAAAAGCAGACTCCACTGAATTCTGCAGTTTATTTAAATTATTTTCAAATGTATTTAACAGTTAACGACCCTCTTTAAATAACAAGTTACTGTGTTTTTATAATGTAAAATAATAATTCTTAAGAAAATTCAAATGCTCTCTTATTGAACGTAAGAAATTTATCATGTAGAAACTTATATCCTTTCTTAGCTCATCATGATTCCGATTGACGAAACAATATCGGATTGTGTCAAAGCACGAACCTCAATAACATCGTCTATTCTTTAAAATCACGACGTTTCGGAGGCTGGTTCTTTCTCCGTCTTCAGGTGAGAGGTACCTACTCTGTTGGGTCCAGTGACAGAGACTAGCTCTATCTAAGGGACCCAACAGAGTAGGTACTTCTCACTTGAAGACGGAGACAGAAGCAGCCTCCGAAACGTCGTGGTTTTAAAGAACAGACGATGGAAAAAGTTCTGACAATGAATAATTTTAAGTGTAAACTACCGTCGTCAAAACCCTTTAGATTTGATTTAACGAACACACTGCACTTGATGCGAATAACATGTTAGCATGATTGCAGTCATCATATATCTTTTCGTGAGACTAAAGTTAACTGCACTGCGAAATGTAAATCAGATATCTTCTTTTGTTGCAGTGTTATCCGCAAGGAAATACCTTGTGAGCAGGTTTTGCGTTTCTGTAAAGAAGATGAAGGAAAGCAACAGCGGCTATAAAAACCCGAGACTGGAATTCATCACGTGGGATTAAGTTGCAGAAGTTGGCAGATGGGGTAACTCTTCCGGGAAAAGAAGGTGCAGGGAAAATTGTGGAGGATTATGGACCAAATTGGCCAGTGTCTAAGAAAGAGGAAATTCATCCGTATTGTCAGACTCCTCGGATCCAACATCGGATAACGTTATAGCTGGCCCTACTTGTTGATAAACTATCAAGATCTGTAAGACAATGGTAAACTGTGGACGCATTCTCTGATGGATAAAATAATCTCGTAAGGGATGAGTTACAGCTTATGCAATACAAACAGTTGATATCTGCTCTGTGCAACTATTCAAAAGAATGATCAGTTTGAACATGCAATTTTCCTGTTAAGATGTAAAACAGAAAGTGAAAAATCCTTGTGATTAATAAGTCAGATTTTCTTCTTACGCCGTCCTTTATCTGAGATCTAAAGGTCTCACCGAGGTAAAGAACACCACAAGCGACACCTCGTTTATACTCACCGAAGATGCGCTGTTCGTTCATTGGAAACAAGCCTGGACATGCGTAATCCGTACCTTTGTCCTCGAAGTTGTTTGCAAATCCTACATTCTGAATGTTCCTAGCTGACGTAAAAAATACCACTTTATATTCGTACATTGACTTATAGAGGCAAGCATTACCGTCAGTATCGTTCACATGACCGTAAAAAAAACACTGAAGACTATGTAGAAACATAAACGTATCTCTTCGAAATAAAATGTATTAATCGAATCTTATCTAATTATCTTACTATCAAAAAAAGAAACAGACTAATTTCAAAATAATGCGCAAACATTTCGCAATTGTCATAAATATACATAGACATAGTTTTAAACGTTATGTTATTTGTTATTCTGCTCTGTTAATCAGACACTGACCGTCGAAGACAGTGTAGGTTAAGAGGGCCTTGATTTTTTTTTTACTTTGATGTGGTCAGTAAGTGCAATGTTTAGCCTGTATGTTGAAATTCTCCTAATCTATACACCTTAAATGAAACGTATATCTTAAAAGATGGTGTCAGTTATCTTACGTAGATAACGCCCATTTCTAACATTACGTGTGTTCTTAATGTATATTAAACTCTGTATATAAGTACCAATATAACGGAATACAAATTTTCCCTATGGTAAAGTATTTGACTCGTACCCATGTGGTCATGGGACTGAATTCTAGTCAAGAAAAAGTTTTGTTTCATGCAGATGCCAGTTATATTCCAGAATTAAGTTTATCTTTGTACCGTTGTTAGGATTAAAATTGTCTTCAAAGAAGTCAGTAAATTTCCTTTCGGTCTAACACCGAAAGCTGCAAAATGGATTGTTTAAAAATGTTTTTAAGCATCTTTTCAAATTGACTTTCACTTCTATATGCATATCACTAGAATCAACTTAAAAAGAATATAACATCATAACGTAAATTGCATCTTGGATACGCGGATTAAAGAAGACAATTCCACGAACAGTGGACAAAAACACCGCGTGTACGAAAAGAACTCGATGCATTTCAACACGCAACAACACTCACCTTCTGACTGCAATAAATAATACGGAAACGAATGTGTACCGACTACGGAAATACCAACTTTGAAACTCGATAAATGCTTCACCCCTGCTACATATGAACTGTGAATAAAGTTTTTGTTTTAAACTACATTTCGCATATTTCCAACCTCGCTCGTTCACTCTGTACCCGATATGTTTATAAAATCGAATGAAATAAACAAAGCAAAAGGGTTTTTAGTTCAGTGACAAAGTAAATATTAGCTAGCATCCAACAGACAAATGACTATTCTACTGGTTTTAAAACGCGAAGCGTATATTCCATTCCCAGTTTACAGACAAATGAGAATATGGGATGTGTTCCACATATGCGGGACAACTGGGTGGGTTGTAAAGAAAAGCAAGGGTGAATCATACATATTCATAGTGACCACAAAACAGAACCATATTTTGTGATTAACTATATGCAGAAACCCCCTCCGTCACAAATTGCATTTGACAACAGATGGGAATTATCCTTATAAAGAACGATGCTGTGCTAGACTTGCTACTCCGGCACGTACGAGGGGATTTGTAACACCACGTTGTACTCGTAGGTTCCGTTTTTATTTGTCTCCTACGCGGCTAGTGACTTTACAGGTGTAAATATCGGAAGCGTCTAGACATGCTATTAGAAGAAGCAGAAATGGAGAATAATACGAAATAGTTAAAATGCAAACATACATTCCGCTGATATTTCTGTGATTAAATTAGCTGAAGTGTTCCGAAAAGAAACTAAATATAAATGAAATGTCCTCCTATGTCAGACATTCGTCTGGAATGATCGATAGCAGACGAAAAGACGCAATCCGTTCTTCATATTGCTGTTTGTTAATTGACGATTATTTTCACAGACCTCAACTACTGGTATAACACTATTTCCTAAAGCTAACAATAAGGTTTTTTGGATGAATTACAAGGTAGGAAAGCTCATTGCCTTGAATTTTAGGTGTTCTACAAGATGTGGCATGAGCGGAAAAGAACTGCCGGACTCTTCGTCAATGCACGTACCGTTCTCTCTATGATACGTTCTCTGCCAGGCAGGCTGTGCAATGACGTGTTACGACAGGGACCGTGTGAGGCACAGACCGAGTCCAGCAGAGACAGTGTGATTCAGAGACCGGGTGAAGCACTGTTCCACTCAAGCAGAGGCAGAGAGCGAGACAAGCAGTGGCGGTGTGAAGAACTGTCCGAGTGAAGCATAGATCCTGTGAGGCACAGAACGGGTCAAGCAGGCAACTGGTGAAGCTGAGTGTCAAGCAGAGGCGCGTGTGGTACAGATCGATATCGTCAACGGGTTAAGAGAGCATTTGTTGCAGAGACCGTGTCTGATGGGGAATAGATATGATAGGTATCGGGTGGCAAAAATTTTCAAAGAAATTTAGGAATTTTTCGAAATTTTCGAAAAATGAAAAAGTGCTGCAAACGTCTGAACGACGCACAAAAAAAAAAAACAAATTTTCGAGAAATTTCGAAAAAATTTTGGAATCGGAATTTTTCAAATTTTCTTGCTTTTATACGCGTTTTGGACATTTTCCTGCATTTTTCTATTTTGCGAAAAGTTTGAAAATTTTTCAAAATTTCAAAAATTTTAAAAAATTTAAAAATGACTATAAATGTCATGAAACGCGAAAATAACTGAAAATTTTTCAAATTTTCGGAGAAAATTTTCAAACGGGAATTTTTCTCCCTACGCCAATACTGCAAGATCCGGTGTTTGCATGGCCCTGTCTCTTTTGCACCTAGTCTCTAACGCTCTCAGCCACTGCCAGACTCTTCTACAATGCACGTACCGTTCTCTGCGAGGCAGGCTGTGCAATGACGTGTTGCAACAAGGACCGTGTGAGGCACAGACAGGGTGATTCAGAGACCGGGTGAAGCACTGTTCCACTCAAGCAGAGACCCTGTGAGGCAGAGAGCGTGACAAGCAGTGACGATGTGAAGCAATGTCCGAGTGAAGCATAGAGCCTGTGAGGCACAGAACGGGTCAAGCAGGCAACTGGTGAAGCTGAGTGTCAAGCAGAGGCACGTGTGGTACAGATCGATATAGTCAACGGGTTAAGAGAGCATTTGTTGAAGAGACCGTGTCTGATGGGGAAGAGATATGATAGGTATCGGGTGGCAAAAATTTTCTAAGAAATTTAGGAGTTTTTCGAAATTTTCGAAAAATGAAGAAGTGCTGCAAAACGTCTGAACGGCGCACAAAACAAATGTTCGAAAAAATATTGGATTCGGAATTTATCAAATTTTCTTGCTTTTATACGCGTTTTGGACATTTTCTTCCATTTTTCTATTCTTCGAAAATTTTGAAAAATTTTCAAATTTTCAAAATTTCGAAAATTTTTAAAAAATTTAAAAATGATTATAAATGTCATGAAACGCGAAAGTAACAAAAAAATTCAAATTTTCGGAGAAAATTTTGAAACGGGATTTTTTCTCCCTACGCCAAAACTGCAAGATCCGGTGTTTGCATGGCCCTGTCTCTTTTGCACCCAGTCTCAGACGCTCTCAGCCACTGCCCGACTCTTCTTCAATGCACGAACCGTTCTCTGCTAGGCAGGCTGTGAAATTACATGTTGCAACAAGGACCCTGTGAGGCACAGACCGAGTCCAGCAGGGACAGTGTGATTCAGAGACCGAGTGAAGCACTGTTACACTCAAGCAGAGACCCTGTGAGGCAGAGAACTTGTCAAGCAGTGACGGTGTGAAGCACTGTCCGAGTGAAGCATAGAGCCTGTGAGGCACAGAACGGGTCAAGCAGGCAACTGGTGAAGCTGTGTCAAGCAGAGGCGCGTGTGGTACAGATCGATATCGTCAGACGGGTTAAGAGAGCATTTGTTGCAGAGACCGAGTCTGATGGGGAAGGGATATGATAGGTATCGGATGGCAACAATTTTCAAAAAAAATTTAAATTTTTTCGAAATTTTCTAAAAAGGAGAAAGTGCTGTAAAACATATGAACGGCACACAAAACAACAAATTTTCGAAAAAATCATGGATTGGAAGTTTTCAAAATTTCTAGCTATTATACGCGTTTTGGATATTTTCCTGCATTTTTAGAAAATTTTGAAAATTCTTCAAATATTTGTCCTAAGAACTCAATTGTACCAAATATTGAGAAGTCACTTGTCCCAAGTCTTGAGAAGTCACTTGTCTCAAGTCTTGAGAAGTCACTTGTCCCAAGACTTGAGAAGTGCGTGTCCCAAGTCTTGAGAAGTCCCTTGTCCCAAGTCTTGAGAAGTCACTTGTCCCAAGTCTTGAGAAGTCACTTGTCCCAAGACTTGAGAAGTCACTTGTCCCAAGCCTTGAGAAGTGCGTGTCCCAAGTCTTGAGAAGTCACTTGACCCAAGTCTTGAGAAGTGCGTGTCCCAAGTCTTGAGAAGTCACTTGTTCCAAGTCTTGAGAAGTCACTTGTCCCAAGTCTTGAGAAGTCACTTGTCCCAAGCATTGAGAAGTCACTTGGTCCCAAGCACTGAGAAGTCACTTGTCCCAAGCATTAAGAAGTCACTTGTCCCAAGCCTTGAGAAGTCACTTGTACCAAGCCTTGAGAAGTCACTTGTACCAAGCCTTGAGAAGTCACTTGTCCCAAGCCTTGAGAAGTGCGTGTCCCAAGTCTTGAGAAGTCACTTGACCCAAGTCTTGAGAAGTCACATGTTCCAAGTCTTGAGAAGTCACTTGTCCCAAGTCTTGAGAAGTCACTTGTCCCAAGCATTGAGAAGTCACTTGGTCCCAAGCACTGAGAAGTCACTTGTCCCAAGAATTAAGAAGCCACTTGTCCCAAGCCTTGAGAAGTCACTTGTCCCAAGCCTTGAGAAGTCACTTGTACCAAGCCTTGAGAAGTCACTTGTCCCAAGCCTTGAGAAGTCACATGTCCCAAGACTTGAGAAGTCACTTGTCCCAAGCTTTGAGAAGTCACTTGTCCCAAGCCTTGAGAAGTCACTTGTCGCAAGCCTTGAGAAGTCACTTGTACCAAGCCTTGAGAAGTCACTTGTCCCAAGCCTTGAGAAGTCACGTGTCCCAAGACTTGTGAAGTCACTTGTCCCAAGCCTTGAGAAGTCAGTTGTCCCAAGCCTTGAAAAGTCACTTGTCACAAGCCTTCAGAAGTCACTTGTCCCAAGCATTGAGAAGTCACTTGTCCCAAGCATTGAGAAGTCACTTGTCCCAAGAATTGAGAAGTCACTTGTCCCAAGCCTTGAGAAGTAACCAGTCCCAAGCCTTGAGAAGTCACCAGTCCCAAGCCTTGAGAATTCACTTGTCCCAAGCGTTGAGAGTTCACTTGTCCCAAGTCTTGAGAAGTCAATTGTTTCAAGTCTTGAGAAGTCACTTGTCCCAAGCCTTGAGAATTCACTTGTCCCAAGTCTTGAGAAGTCACTTGTCACAAGTCTTGAGATGTCACTTGTCCCAAGTCTTGAGAAGTCACTTGTCCCAAGCTGCGGGGGCCGGTTGTTGGGAACAACGAGGCAAGAAACAACAGGGTGAGATAGAGGCTGTCTCCGGCAGACAGCATGTGTCATTCACCGAGACTGGCATGCATCACTTGAGGAAACGTTTGAAAAAAACTGAAAATTTTCAAAACTTTCGAAAAATCCAAAAATGTTGGAAATTGTCTGAAAAGCGCACAAAACCAAATTTTTTTGAAAAATTCAGAATTCAAAATTTTTGTGGAAAATATCGAAATTTTTTAGTTTTCTTCGCGTTTCCCGCCATTTGCAGCCATTTTAAATTTTTTTAAATTTCTACAGTTTTTGAAAATTTTCAAAGGGGTACCCCTTTGAGAAATTTAAATTTTCCAGAAAATTTTCGAAAAATCGAAAAACGTGGGAAATCGCCCAAAAAGCGCACAAAACTAAGAATTTTTGAAAATTTTCAACTTTTAATTTTCTTTTGAAATTTCCGAAAATTTTCGGTTTTGTGCGCATTTCAGAGCGTTTGAAGCGTTTTTGGTTCTTTCGAAAAATTTAAAATTTTTCAAAATTCCACCACCTCATGCGTCGCGGAACCGGACTCCCTCGGACTGTTTCTGATGTAAAAGTCACTTGTACCAAGTCTTGAGAAGTCACTTGTCCCAAGTCTTGAGAAGTCACATTTCCCAAGCCTTGAGAAGACACTTGTCCCAAGCATTGAGAAGTCACAGGTCCCAAGCCTTGAGAAGTTACTTGTCCCAAGCCTTGAGAAGTCACTTGTCCCAAGCCTTGAGAAGTCACTTGTCCCAAGCCTTGAGAAGTAACTTGTCCCAAGCCTTGAGAAGTCACTTGTCCCAAGCCTTGAGAAGTCATTAGTCCCAAGTCTTGAGAAGTCACTTGTCCGAAGGCTTGAGAAGTCACATGTCCCAAGCCTTGAGAAGTCACTTGTCCCAAGCCTTGAGAAGTCACTTGTCAAAAGCCTTGAGAAGTCACTTGTCCCGAGCCTTGAGAAGACACCTCTCCCAAGCCTTGAGAAGTCACTTGTCCCAAGCCTTGAGAAGTCACTCGTCCCAAGCCTTGAGAAGTCACTTGTACCAAGCCTTGAGAAGTCACGTGTCCCAAAACTTGTGAAGTCACTTGTCCCAAGCCTTGAAAAGTCCCTTGTCCCAAGCCTTGAGAAGTCGCTTGTCCAAAGCCTTGAGAAGTCACTTGTACAAAGCCTTGAGAAGTCACTTGTCCCAAGCATTGAGAAGTCACTTGTCCCAAGCCTTGAGAAGTCACTTGTCCCAAGCCTTGAGAAGTCACCAGGACGAAGCCTTGAGAAGTAACCAGTCCCAAGCCTTGGGAATTCACTTGACCCAAGCCTTGAGACGTCACTTGTACCAAGCCTTGAAGAGTCACTTGTCCCAAGCCCTGAGAAGTAACTTGTCCCAGGCCTTGAGACATCACGTGTCCAAAGACTTGAGAAGTCACTTGTCCCAAAACTTTGAGAAGTCACTTGTCCCAAGCCTTGAGAAGTCACTTGTCCCAAGCCTTGAGAAGTCACTTGTCCCAAGCCTTGAGAAGTCACTTGTCCCAAGCATTGAGAAGTCACTTGTCCCAAGCATTGAGAAGTCACTTGTTCCAAGCATTGAGAAGTCACTTGTCCCAAGCCTTGGGAAGTCACTTGTCCCAAGCCTTGAGAGAACATCTGTCCCAAGCCTTGAGAAGACACCAGTCCCAAGCCTTGAGAAGTCACTTGTCCCAAGCCTTGAGAAGTCACTTGTCCCAAGCCTTGAGAAGTCACTTGTACCAAGCCTTGAGTAGTCACTTGTCCCAAGTCTTGAGAAGTACGTGGCCCAAGTCTTGATAAGTCACTTGTCCCAAGCCTTGAGAAGTCACTTATCCCAAGCCTTGAGAAGTAAATTGTCCCAAGTCTGGAGACGTCACTTGTCCAAAGCTTTGAGAAGTCACTTGTCCCAAGCCTTGAGAAGTCACTTGTAACAAGCCTTGAGAAGTCACTTGTCCCAAGCCTTGAGAAGTCACTTGTACCAAGCCTTGAGATGTCACTTGTCCCAAGCCTTGAGAGTCACGTGTCCCAAGCCTTGAGAAGTCACTTGTCCCAAGCTTTGGGAAGTCACTTGTCCCAAGCCTTGGGAAGTCACTTGTCCCAAGCCTTGAGAGAACATCTGTCCCAAGCCTTGAGAAGTCACCAGTCCCAAGCCTTGAGAAGTCACTTGTCCCAAACCTTGAGAAGTCACTTATCCCAAGCCTTGAGAAGTCACTTGTACCAAGCCTTGAGAAGTCACTTGTCCCAAGCATTGAGAAGTCACATGTCCCAAGCCTTGAGAAGTCACTTGTCCCAAGCCTTGAGAAGTCACTTGTGCCAAGCCTTGAGAAGTCACCAGTCCCAAGCCGTGAGAAGTCACCAGTCCCAAGCCTGGAGAATTCACTTGTCCCAAGCCTTGAGAAGTCACTTGACCCAAGCTTTGAGAAGTCACTTGTCCCAAGCCTTGAGAAGTCATTGTCCCAACTCTTGAGAAGTCACTTGTCCCAAGCCTTGAGAAGTCACTTGTCCCAAGCCTTGAGAAGTCACTTGTACCAAGCCTTGAGAAGTCACTTGTCCCAAGCCTTGAGAGTCACGTGTCCCAAGCCTTGAGAAGTCACTTGTCCTAAGCTTTGGGAAGTCACTTGTCCCAAGCCTTGAGAAGTCACTTGTCCCAAGCCTTGAGAAGTCACTTGTCCCAAGCCTTGAGAAGTCACTTGTCCCAAGCCTTGAGAAGTCACTTGTCCCAAGCCTTGAGAAGTCACTTTTCCCAAGCCTTGAGAATTCACTTGTCCCAAGTCTTGAGAAGTCACTTGTCACAAGTCTTGAGATGTCACTTGTCCCAAGTCTTGAGAAGTCACTTGTCCCAAGCTGCGGGGGCCGGTTGTTGGGAACAACGAGGCAAGAAACAACAGGGTGAGATAGAGGCTGTCTCCGGCAGACAGCATGTGTCATTCACCGAGACTGGCATGCATCACTTGAGGAAACGTTTGAAAAAAATTGAAAATTTTCAAAACTTTCGAAAAATCCAAAAATGCTGGAAATTGTCTGAAAAGCGCACAAAACCAAAATGTTTTGAAAAATTCCGAATTCAAAATTTTTTTCGAAAATTTCGAATTTTTTTAGTTTTCTTCGCGTTTCACGCCATTTGCAGCCATTTTTAATTTTTTTAAATTTCTACAGTTTTTGAAAATTTTCAAAGGGGTACCCCTTTGAGAAATTTCAATTTTCCCGAAAATTTTCGAAAAATCGAAAAACGTGGGAAATCGCCCAAAAAGCGCACAAAACTAAGAATTTTTGAAAATTTTCAACTTTTAATTTTCTTTTGAAATTTCCGAAAATTTTTGGTTTTGTGCGCATTTCAGAGCGTTTGAAGCGTTTTTGGTTCTTTCGAAAAATTTAAAATTTTTCAAAATTCCACCACCTCATGCGTCGCGGAACCGGACTCTCTCGGACTGTTTCTGATGTAAAAGTCACTTGTACAAAGTCTTGAGAAGTCACTTGTCACAAGTCTTGAGAAGTCACATTTCCCAAGCCTTGAGAAGTCACTTGTCCCAAGCATTGAGAAGTCACTTGACCCAAGCCTTGAGAAGTCACTTGTCCCAAGCCTTGAGAAGTCACTTGTCCCAAGCCTTGAGAAGTCAATTGTCCCAAGCCTTGAGAAGTCACTTGTCCCAAGCCTTGAGAAGTCATTAGTCCCAAGTCTTGAGAAGTCACTTGTCCGAAGGCTTGAGAAGTCACATGTCCCAAGCCTTGAGAAGTCACTTGTCCCAAGCCTTGAGAAGTCACTTGTCAAAAGCCTTGAGAAGTCACTTGTCCCGAGCCTTGAGAAGACACCTGTCCCAAGCCTTGAGAAGTCACTTGTCCCAAGCCTTTAGAAGTCACTCGTCCCAAGCCTTGAGAAGTCACTTGTACCAAGCCTTGAGAAGTCACTTGTCCCAAGCCTTGAGAAGTCACGTGTCCCAAAACTTGTGAAGTCACTTGTCCCAAGCCTTGAAAAGTCCCTTGTCCCAAGCCTTGAGAAGTCGCTTGTCCAAAGCCTTGAGAAGTCACTTGTACAAAGCCTTGAGAAGTCACTTGTCCCAAGCATTGAGAAGTCACTTGTCCCAAGCCTTGAGAAGTCACCTGTCCCAAGCCTTGAGAAGTCACCAGGCCGAAGCCTTGAGAAGTAACCAGTCCCAAGCCTTGGGAATTCACTTGACCCAAGCACTGAGACGTCACTTGTACCAAGCCTTGAAGAGTCACTTGTCCCAAGCCCTGAGAAGTAACTTGTCCCAAGCCTTGAGACATCACGTGTCCAAAGACTTGAGAAGTCACTTGTCCCAAAACTTTGAGAAGTCACTTGTCCCAAGCCTTAGGAAGTCACTTGTCCCAAGCCTTGAGAAGTCACTTGTCCCAAGCCTGAGAAGTCACTTGTCCCAAGCATTGAGAAGTCACTTGTCCCAAGCATTGAGAAGTCACTTGTTCCAAGCATTGAGAAGTCACTTGTCCCAAGCCTTGGGAAGTCACTTGTCCCAAGCCTTGAGAGAACATCTGTCCCAAGCCTTGAGAAGTCACCAGTCCCAAGCCTTGAGGAGTCACTTGTCCCAAGCCTTGAGAAGTCACTTGTCCCAAGCCTTGAGAAGTCACTTGTACCAAGCCTTGAGTAGTCACTTGTCCCAAGTCTTGAGAATACGTGGCCCAAGTCTTGATAAGTCACTTGTCCCAAGCCTTGAGAAGTCACTTATCCCAAGCCTTGAGAAGTAAATTGTCCCAAGTCTGGAGACGTCAATTGTCCAAAGCTTTGAGAAGTCACTTGTCCCAAGCCTTGAGAAGTCACTTGACCCAAGGTTTGAGAAGTCACTTGTCCCAAGCCTTGAGAAGTCACTTGTCCCAACTCTTGAGAAGTTACTTGTCCCAAGCCTTGAGAAGTCACTTGTCCCAAGCCTTGAGAAGTCACTTGTACCAAGCCTTGAGAAGTCACTTGTCCCAAGCCTTGAGAGTCACGTGTCCCAAGCCTTGAGAAGTCACTTGTCCCAAGCTTTGGGAAGTCACTTGTCCCAAGCCTTGGGAAGTCACTTGTCCCAAGCCTTGAGAGAACATCTGTCTCAAGCCTTGAGAAGTCACCAGTCCCAAGCCTTGAGAAGTCACTTGTCCCAAGCCTTGAGAAGTCACTTGTCCCAAGCCTTGAGAAGTCACTTGTATCAAGCCTTGAGAAGTCACTTGTCCCAAGCCTTGAGGAGTGCGTGTCCCAAGTCTTGAGAAGTCACTTGACCCAAGTCTTGAGAAGTGCGTGTCCCAAGTCTTGAGAATTCACTTGTTCCAAGTCTTGAGAAGTCACTTGTCCCAAGTCTTGAGAAGTCACTTGTCCCAAGCATTGAGAAGTCACTTGGTCCCAAGCACTGAGAAGTCACTTGTCCCAAGCATTAAGAAGTCACTTGTCCCAAGCCTTGAGAAGTCACTTGTACCAAGCCTTGAGAAGTCACTTGTACCAAGCCTTGAGAAGTCACTTGTCCCAAGGCTTGATAAGTGCGTGTCCCAACTCTTGAGAAGTCACTTGACCCAAGTCTTGAGAAGACACTTGTTCCAAGTCTTGAGAAGTCACTTGTCCCAAGTCTTGAGAAGTCACTTGTCCCAAGTCTTGAGAAGTCACTTGGTCCCAAGCACTGAGAAGTCACTTGTCCCAAGAATTAAGAAGCCACTTGTCCCAAGCCTTGAGAAGTCACTTGTCCCAAGCCTTGAGAAGTCACTTGTACCAAGCCTTGAGAAGTCACTTGTCCCAAGCCTTGAGAAGTCACATGTCCCAAGACTTGAGAAGTCACTTGTCCCAAGCTTTGAGAAGTCACTTGTCCCAAGCCTTGAGAAGTCACTTGTCGCAAGCCTTGAGAAGTCACTTGTACCAAGCCTTGAGAAGTCACTTGTCCCAAGCCTTGAGAAGTCACGTGTCCCAAGAATTGTGAAGTCACTTGTCCCAAGCCTTGAGAAGTCCCTTATCCCAAGCCTTGAGAATTCACTTGTCCCAAGTCTTGAGAAGTCACTTGTCACAAGTCTTGAGATGTCACTTGTCCCAAGTCTTGAGAAGTCACTTGTCCCAAGCTGCGGGGGCCGGTTGTTGGGAACAACGAGGCAAGAAACAACAGGGTGAGATAGAGGCTGTCTCCGGCAGACAGCATGTGTCATTCACCGAGACTGGCATGCATCACTTGAGGAAACGTTTGAAAAAAATTGAAAATTTTCAAAACTTTCGAAAAATCCAAAAATGCTGGAAATTGTCTGAAAAGCGCACAAAACCAAAATGTTTTGAAAAATTCCGAATTCAAAATTTTTTTCGAAAATTTCGAATTTTTTTAGTTTTCTTCGCGTTTCACGCCATTTGCAGCCATTTTTAATTTTTTTAAATTTCTACAGTTCTTGAAAATTTTCAAAGGGGTACCCCTTTGAGAAATTTCAATTTTCCCGAAAATTTTCGAAAAATCGAAAAACGTGGGAAATCGCCCAAAAAGCGCACAAAACTAAGAATTTTTGAAAATTTTCAACTTTTAATTTTCTTTTGAAATTTCCGAAAATTTTTGGTTTTGTGCGCATTTCAGAGCGTTTGAAGCGTTTTTGGTTCTTTCGAAAAATTTAAAATTTTTCAAAATTCCACCACCTCATGCGTCGCGGAACCGGACTCTCTCGGACTGTTTCTGATGTAAAAGTCACTTGTACAAAGTCTTGAGAAGTCACTTGTCACAAGTCTTGAGAAGTCACATTTCCCAAGCCTTGAGAAGTCACTTGTCCCAAGCATTGAGAAGCCACTTGACCCAAGCCTTGAGAAGTCACTTGTCCCAAGCCTTGAGAAGTCACTTGTCCCAAGCCTTGAGAAGTCTCTTGTCCCAAGCCTTGAGAAGTCACTTGTCCCAAGCCTTGAGAAGTCACTTGTCCCAAGCCTTGAGAAGTCATTAGTCCCAAGTCTTGAGAAGTCACTTGTCCGAAGGCTTGAGAAGTCACATGTCCCAAGCCTTTAGAAGTCACTTGTCCCAAGCCTTGAGAAGTCACTTGTCAAAAGCCTTGAGAAGTCACTTGTCCCGAGCCTTGAGAAGACACCTGTCCCAAGCCTTGAGAAGTCACTTGTCCCAAGCCTTTAGAAGTCACTCGTCCCAAGCCTTGAGAAGTCACTTGTACCAAGATTTGAGAAGTCACTTGTCCCAAGCCTTGAGAAGTCACGTGTCCCAAAACTTGTGAAGTCACTTGTCCCAAGCCTTGAAAAGTCCCTTGTCCCAAGCCTTGAGAAGTCGCTTGTCCAAAGCCTTAAGAAGTCACTTGTACAAAGCCTTGAGAAGTCACTTGTCCCAAGCATTGAGAAGTCACTTGTCCCAAGCCTTGAGAAGTCACCAGGCCGAAGCCTTGAGAAGTAACCAGTCCCAAGCCTTGGGAATTCACTTGACCCAAGCCTTGAGACGTCACTTGTCCCAAGCATTGAGAAGTCACTTGTCCCAAAACTTTGAGAAGTCACTTGTCCCAAGCCTTGAGAAGTCACTTGTCCCAAGCCTTGAGAAGTCACTTGTCCCAAGCATTGAGAAGTCACTTTTCCCAAGCATTGAGAAGTCACTTGTTCCAAGCAATGAGAAGTCACTTGCCCCAAGCCTTGGGAAGTCACTTGTCCCAAGCCTTGAGAGAACACCTGTCCCAAGCCTTGAGAAGTCACCAGTCCCAAGCCTTGAGAAGTCACTTGTCCCAAGCCTTGAGAAGTAACTTGTCCCAAGCCTTGAGAAGTCACTTGTACCAAACCTTGAGTAGTCATGTGTCCCAAGTCTTTAGAAGTACGTGGCCCATGTCTTGATAAGTCACTTGTCCCAAGCCTTAAGAAGTCACTTATCCCAAGCCTTGAGAAGTCAATTGTACCAAGTCTGGAGACGTCACTTGTCCAAAGCCTTGAGAAGTCACTTGTCAAAAGCCTTGAGAAGTCACTTGTCCCAAGCCTTGAGAAGTCACCAGGCCGAAGCCTTGAGAAGTAACCAGTCCCAAGCCTTGGGAATTCACTTGACCCAAGCCTTGAGACGTCACTTGTACGAAGCCTTGAAGAGTCACTTGTCCCAAGCCCTGAGAAGTAACTTGTCCCAAGCCTTGAGACATCACGTGTCCAAAGACTTGAGAAGTCACTTGTCCCAAAACTTTGAGAAGACACTTGTCCCAAGCCTTGAGAAGTCACTTGTCCCAAGCCTTGAGAAGTCACTTGTCCCAAGCCTTGAGAAGTCACTTGTCCCAAGCATTGAGAAGTCACTTGTCCCAAGCATTGAGAAGTCACTTGTTCCAAGCATTGAGAAGTCACTTGTCCCAAGCCTTGGGAAGTCACTTGTCCCAAGCCTTGAGAGAACATCTGTCCCAAGCCTTGAGAAGTCACCAGTCCCAAGCATTGAGGAGTCACTTGTCCCAAGCCTTGAGAAGTCACTTGTCCCAAGCCTTGAGAAGTCACTTGTACCAAGCCTTGAGTAGTCACTTGTCCCAAGTCTTGAGAATGCGTGGCCCAAGTCTTGATAAGTCACTTGTCCCAAGCCTTGAGAAGTCACTTATCCCAAGCCTTGAGAAGTAAATTGTCCCAAGTCTGGAGACGTCAATTGTCCAAAGCTTTGAGAAGTCACTTGTCCCAAGCCTTGAGAAGTCACTTGACCCAAGCTTTGAGAAGTCACTTGTCCCAAGCCTTGAGAAGTCACTTGTCCCAACTCTTGAGAAGTCACTTGTCCCAAGCCTTGAGAAGTCACTTGTCCCAAGCCTTGAGAAGTCACTTGTACCAAGCCTTGAGAAGTCACTTGTCCCAAGCCTTGAGAGTCACGTGTCCCAAGCCTTGAGAACTCACTTGCCCCAAGCTTTGGGAAGTCACTTGTCCCAAGCCTTGGGAAGTCACTTGTCCCAAGCCTTGAGAGAACATCTGTCTCAAGCCTTGAGAAGTCACCAGTCCCAAGCCTTGAGAAGTCACTTGTCCCAAGCCTTGAGAAGTCACTTGTCCCAAGCCTTGAGAAGTCACTTGTACCAAACCTTGAGAAGTCAATTGTACCAAGCCTTGAGAGGTCACTTGTCCCAAGCATTGAGAAGTCACTTATCCCAAGTCTTGAGAAGTCACTTTTCCCAAGCCTTGAGAAGTCACTTGTCCCAAGCCTTGAGAAGTCACCAGTCCCAAGCCGTGAGAAGTCACCAGTCCCAAGCCTTGAGAATTCACTTGTCCCAAGCCTTGAGAAGTCACTTAACCCAAGCTTTGAGAAGTCACTTGTCCTAAGCCTTGAGAAGTCACTTGTCCCAACTCTTGAGAAGTCACTTGTCCCAAGCCTTGAGAAGTCACTTGTCCCAAGCCTTGAGAAGTCACTTGTACCAAGCCTTGAGAAGTCACTTGTCCCAAGCCTTGAGAGGTACGTGTCCCAAGCCTTGAGAAGTCACTTGTCCCAAGCTTTGGGAAGTCACTTGTCCCAAGCCTTGAGAAGTCACTTGTCCCAAGCCTTGAGAAGTCACTTGTCCCAAGCCTTGAGAAGTCACTTGTCCCAAGCCTTGAGAAGTCACTTGTCCCAAGCCTTGAGAAGTCACTTTTCCCAAGCCTTGAGAATTCACTTGTCCCAAGTCTTGAGAAGTCACTTGTCACAAGTCTTGAGATGTCACTTGTCCCAAGTTTTGAGAAGTGACTTGTCCCAAGCTGCGGGGGCCGGTTGTTGGGAACAACGAGGCAAGAAACAACAGGGTGAGATAGAGGCTGTCTCCGGCAGACAGCATGTGTCATTCACCGAGATTGGCATGCATCACTTGAGGAAACGTTTGAAAAAAATTGAAAATTGTCAAAACTTTCGAAAAATCCAAAAATGCTGGAAATTGTCTGAAAAGCGCACAAAACCGAAATGTTTTGACAAATTCCGAATTCAAATTTTTTTTCGAAAATTTCGAATTTTTATAGTTTTCTTCGCGTTTGACGCCATTCGCAGCCATTTTTAATTTTTTTAAAATTTCGACAGTTTTTGAAAATTTTCAAAGGGGTACCCCTTTGAGAAATTTCAATTTTTCCGAAAATTTTCGAAAAATCGAAAAACGTGGGAAATCGCCCAAAAAGCGCACAAAACTTAGAATTTTTGAAAATTTTCAACTTTTAATTTTCTTTTGAATTTTCCGAAAATTTTTGGTTTTGTGCGCATTTCAGAGCGTTTGGAGCGTTTTTGGTTCTTTCGAAAAATTTAAAATTATTCAAAATTCCACCACCTCATGCGTCGCGGAACCGGACTCTCTCGGACTGTTTCTGATGTAAAAGTCACTTGTACCAAGTCTTGAGAAGTCACTTGTCCCAAGTCTTGAGAAGTCACATTTCCCAAGCCTTGAGAAGTCACTTGTTCCAAGTCTTGATAAGTCACTTGTCCCAAGCCTTGAGAAGTCACTTATCCCAATCCTTGAGAAATCAATTGTCCCAAGTCTGGAGACGTCATTTGTCCAAAGCCTTGAGAAGTCACTTGTCCCAACTCTTGAGAAGTCACATGTCCCAAGTCTTGAGAAGTCACTTGTCCGAAGGCTTGAGAAGTCACATGTCCCAAGCCTTGAGAAGTCACTTGTCCCAAGCCTTGAGAAGTCACTTGTCCCAAGCCTTGAGAAGTCACTTGTCCCAAGCCTTGAGAAGACACCTGTCCCAAGCCTTGAGAAGTCACTTGTCCCAAGCCTTGAGAAGTCACTTGTCCCAAGCCTTGAGAAGTCACTTGTACCAAGCCTTGAGAAGTCACTTGTCCCAAGCCTTGAGAATTCACGTGTCCCAAAACTTGTGAAGTCACTTGTCCCAAGCATTGAAAAGTCCCTTGTCCCAAGCCTTGAGAAGTCACTTGTCCAAAGCCTTGAGAAGTCACTTGTACAAAGCATTGAGAAGTCACTTGTCCCAAGCATTGAGAAGTCACTTGTCCCAAGCCTTGAGAAGTCACTTTTCCCAAACCTTGAGAAGTCACCAGTCCGAAGCCTTGAGAAGTAACCAGTCCCAAGCCTTGAGAATTCACTTGACCCAAGCCTTGAGACGTCACTTGTACCAAGCCTTGAAGAGTCACTTGTCCCAAGCCCTGAGAAGTAACTTGACCCAAGCCTTGAGACATCACGTGTCCCAAGACTTGAGAAGTCACTTGTCCCAAAACTTTGAGAAGTCACTTGTCCCAAGCCTTGAGAAGTCACTTGTCCCAAGCCTTGAGAAATCACTTGTCCCAAGCATTGAGAAGTCACTTTTCCCAAGCATTGAGAAGTCACTTGTTCCAAGCATTGAGAAGTCACTTGCCCCAAGCCTTGGGAAGTCACTTGTCCCAAGCCTTGAGAGAACACCTGTCCCAAGCCTTGAGAAGTCACCAGTCCCAAGCCTTGAGAAGTCACTTGTCCCAAGCCTTGAGAAGTAACTTGTCCCAAGCCTTGAGAAGTCACTTGTACCAAGCCTTGAGTAGTCATGTGTCCCAAGTCTTTAGAAGTACGTGGCCCATGTCTTGATAAGTCACTAGTCCCAAGCCTTAAGAAGTCACTTATCCCAAGCCTTGAGAAGTCAATTGTACCAAGTCTGGAGACGTCACTTGTCCAAAGCCTTGAGAAGTCACTTGTCAAAAGCCTTGAGAAGTCACTTGAACCAAGCCTTGAGAAGTCACTTGTCCCAAGCCTTGAGAAGTCACTTGTCCCAACTCTTGAGAAGTCACTTGTCCCAAGCCTTGAGAAGTAACTTGTCCCAAGCCTTGAGAAGTCACTTGTACCAAGCCTTGAGAAGTGACTTGTCCCAAGCCTTGAGAAGTCACGTGTCCCAAGACTTGAGAAGTCACTTGTCCCAAGCTTTGGGAAGTCACTTGTCCCAAGCCTTGAGAAGTCACTTGTCCCAAGCTGCGGAGGCCGGTTGGTGTGAACAACGAGGCAAGATGCAACAGGGTGAGATAGAGACTGTCTCCGGCAGAGACAGCATGTGGCTTTCACCGAGACTGGCATGCATCACTAGAGGAAACGTTTGAGAAAAATTGAAAATTTTCAAAACTTTCGAAAAATCCAAAAATGCTGGAAATTGTCTGAAAAGCGCACAAAACCAAAATTTTTTGAAAAATTCCGAATTCACAATTTTTGTCGAAAATTTCGAAATTTTTGAGTTTTCTTCGCGTTTCACGCCATTTGCAGCCATTTTTAATTTTTTAATATTTCGACAGTTCTTGAAAATTTTTAAAGGGGTACCCCTTTGAGAAATTTCAATTTTTCCGAAAATTTTCGAAAAATCGAAAAACGTGGGAAATCGCCCAAAAAGCACACAAAACTAAGAATTTTTGAAAATTTTCAAGTTTTAATTTTCTTTCGAATTTTCCGAAACTTTTTGGTTTTGTGCGCATTTCAGAGCGTTTGCAGCGTTTTTGGTTCTTTCGAAAAATTTAAAATTTTTCAAAATTCCACCACTTCATGCGTCGCGTAACCGGAATCTCTCGGACTGTTTCTGATGTAAAAGTCACTTGTCCCAAGTCTTGAGAAGTCACTTGTCCCAAGTCTTGAGAAGTCACATTTCCCAAGCCATGAGATTTCACTTGTCCCAAGCATTGAGAAGTCACTTGTCACAAGCATTGAGAAGTCACTTGTCCCAAGCCTTGAGAAGTCAATTGTCCCAAGCCTTGAGAAGTCACTTGTCCCAAGCCTTGAGAAGTCACTAGTCCCAAGTCTTGAGAAGTCACTTGTCCGAAGGCTTGTGAAGTCACTTGTCCCAAGCCTTGAGAAGTCACTTGTACCAGACCTTGAGAAGACACCTGTCCCAAGCCTTGAGAAGTCACTTTTCCCAAGCCTTGAGAAGTCACTTGTCCCAAGCCTTGAGAAGTCACTTGTACCAAGCCTTGAGAAGTCACTTGTCCCAAGCCTTGAGAATTCACCTGTCCCAAGCCTTGAGAAGTCACTTGTCCCAAGCCTTGAGAAGTCACTTGTACCAAGCCTTGAGAAGTCACTTGTCCCAAGCCTTGAGAAGTCACGTGTCCCAAGACTTGTGAAGTCACTTGTCCCAAGCCTTGAGAAGCCCCTTGTCCCAAGCCTTGACAAGTTACTTGTCCCAAGCCTTTAGAAGTCAGTTTTCCCAAGCCTTGAGAAGTCACTTGTCCCAAGCCTTGAGAAGTCACTTGTCCCAAGCATTGAGAAGTCACTTGTCCCAAGCATTGAGAAGTGACTTGTCCCAAGTCTTGAGAAGTCAATTGTCCCAAGTCTTGAGAAGTGCGTGTCCCAATTCTTGAGAAGTCACTTGTCCCAAGCCTTGAGAAGTCACTTGTCCCAAGCCTTGTTAAGTCACTTGTCCTAAGCCTTGAGAAGTCACTTGTCCCAAGCCTTGAGAAGACACCTGTCCCAAGCCTTGAGAAGGCACGTGTCCCAAGCCTTGAGAAGTCACTTGTCCCAAGCCTTGAGAAGTCACTTGTACCAAGCCTTGAGAAGTCAATTGTCCCTAGCCTTGAGAATTCACGTGACCCAAGACTTGTGAAGTCACTTGTCCCAAGCCTTGAGACGTCCCTTGTCCCAAGCCTTGAGATGTGACTTGTCCCAAGCCTTGAGAAGTCACTTGTCCCAAGCCTTGAGAAGTCACTTGTCCCAAGCATTGAGAAGTGACTTGTCCCAAGTCTTGAGAAGTCAATTGTCCCAAGTCTTGAGAAGTCCCTTGTCCCAAGTCTTGAGAAGACACTTGTCCCAAGACTTGAGAAGTGCGTGTCCCAAGTCTTGAGAAGTCACTTGTCCCAAGCCTTGAGAAGTCACTTGTCCCAAGCCTTGAGAAGACACCTGTCCCAAGCCCTGAGAAGTCCCTTGTCCCAAGCCTTGAGAAGTCACTTGTCCCAAGCCTTGAGAATTCAGTTATCCCAAGCCTTGAGAAGTCACTTGTCCCAAGCCTTGAGAAGTCACTTGTCCCAAGCATTGAGAAGTCACTTGTCCCAAGCCTTGAGAAGTCACTTGTCCCAAGCGTTAAGAAGTCACTTGTCTCAAGCCTTGAGAAGTCACTTGTCCCAAGTCTTGAGAAGTCAATTGCCCAAGTCTTGAGAAGTCACTTGTCCCAAGCCTTGAGAAGTCACTTGTCCCAAGTCTTGAGAAGACACTTGTCCCAAGTCTTGAGAAGTCACTCGTCCCAAGTCTTGAGAAGTTCTTGTCCCAAGTCTTGAGAAGTCACTTGTCCCAAGTCTTGAGAAGTTCTTGTCCCAAGTCTTGAGAAGTCACTTGTCCCAAGTCTTGAGAAGTTCTTGTCCCAAGTCTTGAGAAGTCACATGTCCCAAGTCTTGAGAAGTCACTCCTCCCAAGTCTTGAGAAGTCACTCGTCCCAAGTCTTGAGAAGTTCTTGTCCCAAGTCTTGAGAAGTTATTGTCCCAAGTCTTGAGAAGTCACTCGTCCCAAGTCTTGAGAAGTTCTTGTCCCAAGTCTTGAGAAGTCACTTGTCCCAAGTCTTGAGAAGTTCTTGTCCCAAGTCTTGAGAAGTCACTCGTCCCAAGTCTTTAGAAGTCACTCGTCCCAAGTCTTGAGAAGACACTCGTCCCAATTCTTGAGAAGTTTTTTGTCCCAAGTCTTGAGAATTCACTTGTCCCAAGTTTTGAGAAGTTCTTGTCCCAAGTCTTGAAAGTCACTCGTCCCAAGTCTTGAGAAGTTCTTGTCCCAAGAGTTGAGAAGTTCTTTTCCCAAGTGTTGAGAAGTCACTCGTCCCAAGTCTTGAGAAGTCACACGTCCCAAGTCTTGAGAAGTTCTTGTCCCAAGACTTGAGATGTCACTTGTCCCAGGTCTTGAGAAGTTCTTGTCCGAAGTCTTGAGAAGTCACTCGTCCCAAGTCTTGAGAAGTCACTCGTCCCAAGTCTTGAGAAGTTCTTGTCCCAAGTCTTGAGAAGTCCTTGTCCCAAGTCTTGAGAAGTCCTTGTCCCAAGTCTTGAGAAGTTGTTGTCCCAAGTCTTGAGAAGTTCTTGTCCCAAGTCTTGAGTAGTCACTTGTCTCAAGTCTTGAGAAGTCATTCGTCCCAAGTCTTGAGAAGTCACTCGTCCCAAGTCTTGAGAAGTCTTGTCCCAAGTCTTGAGAAGTTATTGTCCCAAGTCTTGTCTGCTTGTTTAGGGCTGGGCCTCACCTGTCTTAGCTGAATTCAAATTTTTTCGAAAATTCTCATTTTTCTTCGCGTTTCACGCCATTTGCAGTCGTTTTTAATTTTTTTAAAATTTCGAAAAATTTTGAAAATTCTTTGAGAAATTTCAATTTTTTCGAAAATCGAAAAACGTGGCAAATCGTCCAAAAAGCGCACAAAATAAAGAATTTTTGAAAATTTTCAAATTTTAATTTTTTTCAAATTTTCCGAAAATTTTTGATTTTGTGCGTATTTCAGAAGGTTTGCAGCGTTTTTTGATTTTTCGAAAAATTTGAAAATTTTTCCTTCTAAATTTGACCTGTCCTATCCCTATCAGGACTAGACTCCCAAGTCTTGAGAAGTCACTTGTCCCAATTCTTGAGAAGGCCTTGTCCTAAGTCTTGAGAAGTCACTTGTGCCAAGTCTTGAGAAGTCCTTGTCCCAAGTCTTGAAAAGTTCTTGTCCCAAGTCTTGAGAAGTCACTTATCCAAGTCTTGAGAAGTTCTTGTCCCAAGTCTTGAGAAGTCACTCGTCCCAAGTCTTGAGAAGTTCTTGTCCCAAGTCTTGAGATGTCACTTGTCCCAGGTCTTGAGAAGTTCTTGTCCCAAGTCTTGAGAAGTCACTCGTCCCAAGTCTTGAGAAGTCACTCGTCCCAAGTCTTGAGAAGTTCTTGTCCCAAGTCTTGAGAAGTCCTTGTCCCAAGTCTTGAGAAGTCCTTGTCCCAAGTCTTGAGAAGTTATTGTCCCAAGTCTTGAGAAGTTCTTGTCCCAAGTCTTGAGTAGTCACTTGTCCCAAGTCTTGAGAAGTCATTCGTCCCAAGTCTTGAGAAGTCACTCGTCCCAAGTCTTGAGAAGTCTTGTCCCAAGTCTTGAGAAGTTATTGTCCCAAGTCTTGTCTGCTTGTTTAGGGCTGTGACTCACCTGTCTTAGCTGAATTCAAATTTTTTCGAAAATTCTCATTTTTCTTCGCGTTTCACGCCATTTGCAGTCGTTTTTAATTTTTTTAAAATTTCGAAAAATTTTGAAAATTCTTTGAGAAATTTCAATTTTTTCGAAAATCGAAAAACGTGGCAAATTGTCAAAAAACGCACAAAATAAAGAATTTTTGAAAATTTTTGATTTTGTGCTTATTTCACAAGGTTTGCAGCGTTTTTTGATTTTTCGAAAAATTTGAAAATTTTTCCTTCTAAATTTGACCTGTCCTATCCCTATCAAGAGTAGACTCCCAAGTCTTGAGAAGTCTCTTGTCCCAATTCTTGAGAAGGCCTTGTCCTAAGTCTTGAGAAGTCACTTGTCCCAAGTCTTGAGAAGTCCTTGTCCCAAGTCTTGAGAAGTTCTTGTCCCAAGTCTTGAGAAGTCACTTATCCAAGTCTTGAGAAGTCACTTGTCCCAAGTCTTGAGAAGTCACTTGTCCCAAGTCTTGAGAAGTCACTCGTCCCAAGTCTTGAGAAGTCACTTGACCCAAGTCTTGAGAAGTTCTTGTCCCAAGTCTTGAGAAGTCACTCGTCCCAAGTCTTGAGAAGTCACTCGTCCCAAGTCTTGAGAAGTCACTTGTCCCAAGTCTTGAGAAGTTCTTGTCCCAAGTCTTGAGAAGTCACTTGTCCCAAGTCTTGAGAAGTTCTTGTCCCAAGTATTGAGAAGTTCTTTTCCCAAGTCTTGAGAAGTTACTCGTCCCAAGTCTTGAGAAGTCACTCGTTCGAAGTCTTGAGAAGTTCTTTTCCCAAGTCTTGAGAAGTCACTCGTCCCAAGCCTTGAGAAGTTCTTGTCCCAAGTCTTGAGAAGTTCTTGTCCCAAGTCTTGAGAAGTCACTTGTCCCAAGTCTTGAGAAGTTCTTGTCCCAAGTCTTGAGAAGTCACTTGTCCCAAGTCTTGAGAAGTCACTCGTCCCAAGTCTTTAGAAGTTCTTGTCCCAAGTCTTGAGAAGTCACTTGTCCCAAGTCTTGAGAAGTCACTCGTCCCAAGTCTTGAGAAGTCACTCGTCCCAAGTCTTGAGAAGTTCTTGTCCCAAGTCTTGAGAAGTCACTTGTCCCAAGTCTTGAGAAGTTCTTGTCCCAAGTCTTGAGAAGTCACTTGTCCCAAGTCTTGAGAAGTCACTCGTCCCAAGTCTTGAGAAGTTCTTGTCCCAAGTCTTGAGAAGTCCTTGTCCCAAGTCTTGAGAAGTTCTTGTCCCAAGTCTTGAGAAGTCCTTGTACCAAGTCTTGAGAAGTTATTGTCCCAAGTCTTGTCTGCTTGTTTAGGGCTGTGCCTCACCTGTCTTAACTGAATTCAATTTTTTTCGAAAATTCTTAGTTTTCTTCGCGTTTCACGCCATTTGCAGTCGTTTTTAATTTTTTTAAAATTTCGAAAAATTTTGAAAATTCTTTGAGAAATTTCAATTTTTTCGAAAATCGAAAAACGTGGCAATTCGTCCAAAAAGCGCACAAAACAAAGAAGTTTTGAAAATTTTCAACTTTTAATTTTTTTCGAATTTTTCGAAAATTTTTGGTTTTGTGCGCATTTCAGAAGGTTTGCAGCGTTTTTTGATTTTTCGAAAAATTTGAAAATTTTTCCTTCTAAATTTGACCTGTTCCATTCCTATCAGGACTAGACTCCCAAGTCTTGAGAATTCACTCGTCCCAAGTCTTGAGAAGTCACTCGTCCCAAGTCTTGAGAAGTTCTTGTCACAAGTCTTGAGAAGTCAGTTGTCCCTAGTCTTGAGAAGTTCTTGTCCCAAGTCTTGAGAAGTCACTCGTCCCAAGTCTTGAGAAGTTCTTGTCCCAAGTCTTGAGAAGTCACTTGTCCCAAGTCTTGAGAAGTTCTTGTCCCAAGTCTTGAGAAGTCACTCGTCCCAAGTCTTGAGAAGTCACTCGTCCCAAGTCTTGAGAAGTTCTTGTCCCAAGTCTTGAGAAGTCACTTGTCCCAAGTCTTGAGAAGTTCTTGTCCCAAGTCTTGAGAAGTTCTTGTCCCAAGTCTTGAGAAGTTACTTGTCCCAAGTCTTGAGAAGTTCTTGTCCCAAGTCTTGAGAAGTCACTTGTCCCAAGTCTTGAGAAGTTCTTGTCCCAAGTCTTGAAAAGTTCTTGTCCCAAGTGTTGAGAAGTCACTCGTCCCAAGTCTTGAGAAGTCACTCGTCCCAAGTCTTGAGAAGTTCTTTTCCCAAGTCTTCAGAAGTCACTTGTCCCAAGTCTTGAGAATTTCTTGTCCCAAGTCTTGAGAAGTCACTCGTCCCAAGTCTTGAGAAGTCACTCGTCCCAAGTCTTGAGAAGTTGTTGTCCCAAGTCTTGAGAAGTCCTTGTCCCAAGTCTTGAGAAGTCATTGTCCCAAGTCTTGAGAAGTCACTCGTCCCAAGTCTTGAGAAGTAACTAGTCCCAAGTCTTGAGAAGTTCTTGTCCCAAGTCTTGAGAAGTTCTTGTCCCAAGACTTGAGAAATCACTCGTCCCAAGTCTTGAGAAGTCACTCGTACCAAGTCTTGAGAAGTCACTCATCCCAAGTCTTGAGAAGTTCTTGTCCCAAGTCTTGAGAAGACACTCGTCCCAAGTCTTGAGAAGTTCTAGTCCCAAATCTTGATAAGTTCTTGTCCCAAGTCTTGAAAAGTTCTTGTCCCAAGTGTTGAGAAGTCACTCGTCCCAAGTCTTGAGAAGTCACTCGTCCCAAGTCTTTAGAAGTTCTTGTCCCAAATCTTGAGAAGTCACTTGTCCCAAGTCTTGAGAAGTTCTTGTCCCAAGTCTTGAGAAGTCACTTGTCCCAAGCCTTGAGAAGACACTCGTCCCAAGTCTTGAGAAGTTCTTGTCCCAAGTCTTTAGAAGTTCTTGTCCCAAGACTTGAGAAGTCACTCGTCCCAAGTCTTGAGAAGTCCTTGTCCCAAGTCTTGAGAAGTTATTGTCCCAAGTCTTGTCTGCTTGTTTAGGGCTGTGCCTTACCTGTATTAGCTGAATTCAAATTTTTTCGAAAATTCTTAGTTTTCTTCGCGTTTCACGCATTTGTAGTCGTTTTTAATTTTTTCGAAAAATTTCGAAAAATCGAAAAACGTGGCAAATCGTCCAAAAAGCGCACAAAGCTAAGAATTTTTGAAAATTTTCAAATTTTAATTTTCTTCGAATTTTCCGAAAATTTTTGGTTTTCTGCGCATTTCAGAAGGTTTGCAGCGTTTTTTGATTTTTCGCAAAATTTGAAAATTTTTCCTTCTAAATTTGACCTGTCCTATCCCTATCAGGACTAGACTCCCAAGTCTTGAGAAGTCACTTGTCCCAAGTCTTGATACGTCCTTGTCCCAAGTCTTGAGAAGTTCTTGTCCCAAGTCTTGAGAAGTCACTTGTCGCAAGTCTTGAGAAGTCACTCGTCCCAAGTCTTGAGAAGTCACTCGTCCCAAGTCTTGAGAAGTTCTTGTCCCAAGTCTTAAGAAGTCACTTGTCCCAAGTCTTGAGAAGTCACTCGTCCCAAGTCTTGAGAAGTCACTCGTCCCAAGTCTTGAGAAATTCTTGTCCCAAGTCTTGAGAAGTCACTTGTCCCAAGTCTTGAGAAGTTCTTGTCCCAAGTCTTGAGAAGTCACTTGTCCCAAGTCTTGAGAAGTCACTCGTCCCAAGTCTTGAGAAGTTCTTGTCCCAAGTCTTGAGAAGTCCTTGTCCCAAGTCTTGAGAAGTTATTGTCCCAAGTCTTGTCTGCTTGTTTAGGGCTGTGCCTCACCTGTCTTTACTAAATTCAAATTTGTTCGAAAATTCTAAGTTTTCTTCGCGTTTCACGCCATTTGCAGTCGTTTTTAATTTTTTTAAGATTTCGAAAAATTTTGAAAATTTTCAAAGGGGTACCTCTTTGAGAAATTTCAATTTTTTTCGAAAAATCTAAAAACGTGGCAAATCGTCCAAAAAGCGCACAAAACTAAGAATTTTTGAAAATTTTCAAGTTTTAATTTTCTTTCGAATTTTCCGAAAATTTTTGGTTTTTTGCGCATTTCAGAGCGTTTGCAGCGTTTTTGGTTCTTTCGAAAAATTTAAAATTTTTCAAAATTCCACCACTTCATGCGTCGCGGAACCGGACTCTCTCGGACTGTTTCCGATGTAAAAGTCACTTGTCCCAATTCTTGAGAAGTCACTTGTCCCAAGTCTTGAGAATTCATATTTCCCAAGCCTTGAGAAGTCACTTGTCCCAAGCATTGAGAAGTCACTTGTCACAAGCATTGAGAAGTCACTTGTCCCAAGCCTTGAGAAGTCACTTGTCCCAAGCCTTGAGAAGTCACTTGTCCCAAGCCTTGAGAATTCACTAGTCCCAAGTCTTGAGAAGTCACATGCCCGACGGCTTGAGAAGTCACTTGTCCCTAGCCTTGACAAGTCATTTGTCCCAAGCCTTGAGAAGTCGCTTGTCCCAAACCTTGAGAAGTCACTTGTCCCAAGCCTTGAGAAGACACCTGTCCCAAGCCTTGAGAAGTCACTTGTTAAAAGACTTGAGAAGTCACTTGTCCGAAGCCTTGAGAAGTCACTTGTAGCAAGCCTTGAGAAGTCACTTGTCCCAAGCCTTGAGAAGTCACTTGTCTCAAGCCTTGAGAAGTCACTTGTACCAAGCCTTGAGAATTCACTTGTACCAAGCTTTGAGAAGTCACTTGTCCCAAGACTTGTGAAGTCACTTGTCCCAAGCCTTTTGAAGTCCCTTTTCCCAAGCCTTGAGAAGTCACTTGTCCGAAGCCTTGAGAAGACACCTGTCCCAAGCCTTGAGAAGTCACTTGTTCCAAGCCTTTAGAAGTCTCTTGTTCCAAGCCTCTAGAAGTCACTTGTCCCAAGCCTCGAGAAGTCACTTGTCCCAAGCCTAGAGAAGTCACTTGTCCCAAGCCTTGAGAAGTCACTTGTCCCAAGCCTTGAGAAGACACCTGTCCCAAGCCTTGAGAAGTCACTTGTCCCAAACCTTGAGAAGTCACTTGTACCAAGCCTTGAGAAGTCACATGTCCCAAGCCTTGAGAAGTCACTTGTCCCAAGCATTGAGAAGTCACTTGTCCCAAGCATTGAGAAGTCACTTGTCCCAAGCATTGAGAAGTCACTTGTCCCAAGCATTGAGAAGTCATCAGTCCCAAGCCTTGAGAAGTAACCAGTCCCAAGGCTTGTGAATTCACTTGTCCCAAGCCTTGAGACGTCACTTGTACCAAGCCTTGAAGAGTCACTTGTCACAAGCCCTGAGAAGTAACTTGTTCCAATCCCTGAGAAGTCACTTGTCCCAAGTCTTGAGAAGTCACTTGTCACAAGTCTTGAGATGTAACTTGTCCCAATACTTGGGTCAAGTGACTTCTAACGACTTGACACAAATGACTTCTCAAGGCTTGGGACAAGTGACTTCTCAAGGCTTGGGATAAGTGACTTCTCAATTCTTGGGACAAGTGACTTCTCAAAACCTGGGACAAGTCACTTCTCAAGACTTCGGACAAGTGACTTTTCAAGGCTTGGGTCAAGTGACTTCTCAGAGCTTGGGATAAGTGACTTCTCAAGGCTTGGCAAGGTGACTTCTCAATGCTTGGGACAAGTATCTTCTCAAGACTTGAGACAAATGAGTTCTCACGACTTGGGACAAGTGACGTCTCAAGACTTGGGATAAGTGACTTCTCAAGACTTGGGACAAGTGACTTCTCAAGGCTTGGGACAAGTGACTTCTCAAGGCTTTTAACAAATGACTTCTCAAGGCTTGGGACAGGTGTCTTCTCAAGGCTTGGGACAAGTGACTTCTCAAGGTTTGGGACAAGCGACTTCTCAAGGCTTGGGACAAATGACTTCTCAAGGCTAGGGACAAGTGACTTCTCAAGCCGTCGGGCATGTGACTTCTCAAGACTTGGGACTAGTGAATTCTCAAGGCTTGGGACAAGTGACTTCTCAAGGCTTGGGACAAGTGACTTCTCAAGGCTTGGGACAAGTGACTTCTCAATGCTTGTGACAAGTGACTTCTCAATGCTTGGGACAAGTGACATCTCAAGGCTTGGGAAATATGGATTCTCAAGAATTGGGACAAGTGACTTTTACATCGGAAACAGTCCGAGAAAGTCCGGTTCCGCGACGCATGAAGTGGTGGAATTTTGAAAAATTTTAAATTTTTCGAAAGAACCAAAAACGCTGCAATCGCTCTGAAATGCGCACAAAACCAAAAATTTTCGGAAAATTCGAAAGAAAATTAAAACTTGAAAATTTTAAAAAATTCTTAGTTTTGTGCGCTTTTTGGACGATTTGCCACGTTTTTCGATTTTTCGAAAAAATTGAAATTTCTCAAAGGGGTACCCCTTTGAAAATTTTCAAAATTTTTCGAAATTTTAAAAAAATTAAAAACGACTGCAAATGGCGTGAAACGCGAAGAAAACTTAAAATTTTCGAAAAAATTTGAATTTAGTAAAGACAGGTGAGGCACAGCCCTAAACAAGCAGACAAGACTTGGGACAATAACTTCTCAAGACTTGGGACAAGGACTTCTCAAGACTTGGGACAAGAACTTCTCAAGACTTGGGACGAGTGACTTCTCAAGACTTGGGACAAGTGATTTCTCAAGACTTGGGACAAGAACTTCTCAAGACTTGGGACAAGTGACTTCTCAAGACTTGGGACAAGAACTTCTCAAGACTTGGGACGAGTGACTTCTCAAGACTTGGGACGAGTGACTTCTCAAGACTTGGGACAAGTGACTTCTCAAGACTTGGGACAAGAACTTCTCAAGACTTGGGACGAGTGACTTCTGAAGACTTGGGACGAGTGACTTCTCAAGACTTGGGACAAGTGACTTCTCAAGACTTGAGACAAGAACATCTCAAGACTTGGGACAAGAGACTTCTCAAGACTTGGGACAAGAACTTCTCAAGACTTGGGACAAGGACGTCTCAAGACTTGGGACAAGTGACTTCTCAAGACTTGGGAGTCTAGTCCTGATAGGGATAGGACAGGTCAAATTTAGAAGGAAAAATTTTCAAATTTTGCGAAAAATCAAAAAACGCTGCAAACCTTCTGAAATGCGCAGAAAACCAAAAATTTTCGGAAAATTCGAAAAAAATTGAAATTTGAAAATTTTCAAAAATTCTTAGCTTTGTGCGCTTTTTGGACGATTTGCCACGTTTTTCGATTTTTCGAAATTTTTCGAAAAAATTAAAAACGACTACAAATGCGTGAAACGCGAAGAAAACTAAGAATTTTCGAAAAAATTTGAATTCAGCTAATACAGGTGAGGCACAGCCCTAAACAAGCAGACAAGACTTGGGACAATAACTTCTCAAGACTTGGGACGAGTGACTTCTCAAGACTTGGGACAAGAACTTCTCAAGACTTGGGACAAGGACTTCTCAAGACTTGGGACGAGAACTTCTCAATACTTGGGACGAGTGACTTCTCAAGACTTGGGACAAGAACTTCTCAAGACTTGGGACATGTGACTTCTCAAGACTTGGGACGAGTGTCTTCTCAAGGCTTGGGACAAGTGACTTCTCAAGACTTGGGACAAGAACTTCTCAAGACTTGGGACAAGTGACTTCTCAAGACTTGGGACAAGAACTTCTAAAGACTTGGGTCGAGTGACTTCCCAAGACTTGGGACGAGTGACTTCTCAACACTTGGGACAAGAACTTCTCAAGACTTGGGACAAGAACTTTTCAAGATTTGGGACTAGAACTTCTCAAGACTTGGGACGAGTGTCTTCTCATGACTTGGGACAAGAACTTCTCAAGACTTGGGATGAGTGACTTCTCAAGACTTGGTACGAGTGACTTCTCAAGACTTGGGACGAGTGATTGCTCAAGACTTGGGACAAGAACTTCTCAAGACTTGGGACAAGAACTTCTCAAGACTTGGGATTAGTGACTTCTCAAGACTTGGGACGAGTGACTTCTCAAGACTTGGGACAATAACTTCTCAAGACTTTGGACAAGGACTTCTCAAGACTTGGGACAAGAACTTCTCAAGACTTGGGACGAGTGACTTCTCAAGACTTGGGACAAGAACTTCTCAAGACTTGGGACAAGTGACTTCTCAAGACTTGGGACTAGAACTTCTCAAGACTTGGGACGAGTGACTTCTCAAGACTTGGGACGAGTGACTTCTCAACACTTGGGACAAGTGACTTCTCAAGACTTGGGACAAGAACTTCTCAAGACTTGGGACAAGTAATTTCTCAAGACTTGGGACAAGAACTTCTCAAGACTTGGGACGAGTGACTTCTCAAGAATTGGGACGAGTGACTTCTCAAGACTTGGGACAAGAACTTCTCAAGACTTGGGAGAAGGACTTCTCAAGACTTGGGACAAGGACTTCTCAAGACTTGGGACAAGGACTTCTCAAGACTTGGGACAAGAACTTCTCAAGACTTGGGACAAGTGACTTCTCAAGACTTGGGACAAGAACTTCTCAAGACTTGGGACGAGTGACTTCTCAATACTTGGGACGAGTGACTTCTCAAGACTTGGGACAAGAACTTCTCAAGACTTGGGACAAGTGACTTCTCAAGACTTGGGACAAGAACTTCTAAAGACTTGGGACGAGTGACTTCTCAAGACTTGGGACGAGTGACTTCTCAAGACTTGGGACAAGTGACTTCTCAAGACTTGGGACAAGAACTTCTCAAGACTAGGGACAACTGACTTCTCAAGACTTGTGACAAGAACTTCTCAAGACTTGGGACGAGTGACTTCTCAAGACTTGGGACGAGTGAATTCTCAAGACTTGGGAGTCTAGTCCTGATAGGAATGGAACAGGTCAAATTTAGAAGGAAAAATTTAAAATTTTTTCGAAAAATCAAAAAACGCTGCAAACCTTCTGAAATGCGCACAAAACCAAAAATTTTCGAAAAATTCGAAAAAAATTAAAGTTGAAAATTTTCAAAACTTCTTTGTTTTGTGCGCTTTTTGGACGAATTGCCACGTTTTTCGATTTTCGAAAAAATTGAAATTTCTCAAAGATTTTTCAAAATTTTTCGAAATTTTAAAAAAATTAAAAACGACTGCAAATGGCGTGAAACGCGAAGAAAACTAAGAATTTTCGAAAAAAATTGAATTCAGTTAAGACAGGTGAGGCACAGCCCTAAACAAGCAGACAAGACTTGGGACAATAACTTCTCAAGACTTGGTAAAAGGACTTCTCAAGACTTGGGACAAGAACTTCTCAAGACTTGGGACGAGTGACTTCTCAAGACTTGGGACAAGTGACTTCTCAAGACTTGGGACAAGAACTTCTCAAGACTTGGGACAAGTGACTTCTCAAGAGTTGGGACAAGAACTTCTCAAGACATGGGACGAGTGACTTCTCAAGACTTGGGACGAGTGACTTCTCAAGTCTTGAGACAAGTGACTTCTCAAGACTTGGGACAAGAACTTCTCAAGTCTTGTTACGAGTGACTTCTCAAGACTTGGGACGAGTGACTTCTCAAGACTTGGGACGAGTGACTTCTCAAGTCTTGGGACAAGTGACTTCTCAAGACTTGGGACAAGAACTTCTCAAGACTTGGGACGAGTGACTTCTCAAGACTTGGGACAAGTGACTTCTCAAGACTTGGGAAAAGAACTTCTCAAGATTTGGGACAAGGACTTCTCAAGACTTGGGACAAGTGACTTCTCAAGACTTGGGAGTCTAGTCCTGATAGGAATAGGACAGGTCAAATTTAGAAGGAAAAATTTTCAAATTTTGCGAAAAATCAAAAAACGCTGTAAACCTTCTGAAATGCGCACAAAACCAAAAATTTTCGGAGAATTCGAAAAAAATTAAAAGTTTAAAATTTTCAAAAATTCTTAGTTTTGTGCGCTTTTTGGACGATTTGCCACGTTTTTCGATTTTTCGAAATTTTAAAAAAATTGAAAACGACTGCAAATGGCGTGAAACGCGAAGAAAACTAAGAATTTTCGAAAAAATTTGAATTCAGCTAAGACAGGTGAGGCACAGCCCTAAACAAGCAGACAAAACTTGGGACAATAACTTCTCAAGACTTGGGACAAGGACTTCTCAAGACTTGGGACAAGAACTTCTCAAGACTTGGGACAAGAACTTCTCAAGACTTGGGACAAGTGACTTCTCAAGACTTGGCACAAGAACTTCTCAAGACTTGGGACAAGTGACTTCTCAAGACTTGGGACAAGAACTTCTCAAGACTTGGGACGAGTGACTTCTCAAGACTTGGGACGAGTGACTTCTCAATACTTGGGACAAGTGACTTCTCAAGACTTGGGACAAGAACTTCTCAAGACTTGGGACAATAACTTCTCAAGACTTGGGACAAGGACTTCTCAAGACTTGGGACAAGGACTTCTCAAGACTTGGGACAAGAACTTCTCAAGACTTGGACGAGTGACTTCTCAAGACTTGGGACGAGTGACTTCTCAAGACTTGGGACAAGAACTTCTCAAGACTTGGGACAAGTGACTTCTCAAGACTTGGGAAAAGAACTTCTCAAGACTTCGAACGAGTGAATTCTAAAGACTTGGGACGTTTGACTTCTCAAGACTTGGGAAAAGAACTTCTCAAGACTTGGGAAAAGAACTTCTCAAGACTTCGAACGAGTGACTTCTCAAGACTTGGGACGAGTGACTTCTCAAGTCTTCGAACGAGTGACTTCTCAAGACTTGGGACGAGTGACTTCTCAAGACTTGGGAAAAGAACTTCTCAAGACTTGGGACAAGAACTTCTCAAGACTTGGGACAAGAACTTCTCAAGACTTGGGACGAGTGACTTCTCAAGACTTGGGACAAGAACTTCTCAAGACTTGGGACAAGTGACTTCTCAAGACTTGGGACAAGTGACTTCTCAAGACTTGGGACGAGTGACTTCTCAAGACTTGGGACGAGTGACTTCTCAAGACTTGGGACGAGTGACTTCTCAAGACTTGGGACAAGAACTTCTCAAGACTTGGGTCAAGTGACTTCTCAAGACTTGGGACGAGTGACTTCTCAAGACTTGGGACAAGTGACTTCTCAAGACTTGGGAGAAGAACTTCTCAAGACTTGGATAAGTGACTTCTCAAAACTTGGGAGTCTAGTCCTGATAGGGATAGGACAGGTCAAATTTAGAAGGAAAAATTTTCAAATTTTCGAAAAATCAAAAAACGCTGCAAACCTTCTGAAATACGCACAAAATCAAAAATTTTCGGAAAATTCTAAAAAAATTAAAATTTGAAAATTTTCAAAAATTCTTTATTTTGTGCGCTTTTTGGACGATTTGCCACGTTTTTCGATTTTCGAAAAAATTGAAATTTCTCAAAGAATTTTCAAAATTTTTCGAAATTTTAAAAAATTAAAAACGACTGCAAATGGCGTGAAACGCTAATGAAACTGAGAATTTTCGAAAAAATTTGAATTCAGCTAAGACAGGTGAGGCACAGCCCTAAACAAGCAGACAAGACTTGGCACAATAACTTCTCAAGACTTGGGACAAGACTTCTCAAGACTTGGGACGAGTGACTTCTCAAGACTTGGGACGAATGACTTCTCAAGACTTGGGACAAGTGACTACTCAAGACTTGGGACAAGAACTTCTCAAGACTTGGGACAATAACTTCTCAAGACTTGGGACAAGGACTTCTCAAGACTTGGGACAAGGACTTCTCAAGACTTGGGACAAGAACTTCTCAAGACTTTGGACGAGTGACTTCTCAAGACTTGGGACGAGTGACTTCTCAAGACTTGGGACAAGAACTTCTCAAGACCTGGGAGAAGTGACATCTCAAGACTTGGGACAAGAACTTCTGAAGACTTGGGACGAGTGACTTCTCAAGACTTGGGACGAGTGACTTCTCAACAATTGGGAAAAGAACTTCTCAAGACTTGGGACAAGAACTTCTCAAGACTTGGGACGAGTGACTTCTCAAGACTTGGGACAAGAACTTCTCAAGACTTGGGACAAGTGAATTCTCAAGACTTGGGACAAAAAACTTCTCAAGACTTGGGACGAGTGACTTCTCAAGACTTGGGACGAGTGACTTCTAAATACTTGGGACGAGTGACTTCTCAAGACTTGGGACAAGTGACTTCTCAAGACTTGGGACAAGAACTTCTCAAGACTTGGGACGAGTGACTTCTCAAGATTTGGGACAAGAACTTCTCAAGACTTGGGACGAGTGACTTCTCAAGACTTGGGAGGAGTGACTTCTCAAGACTTGGGACATGTGACTTCTCAAGACTTGGGACAAGAACTTCTCAAGACTTGGGACAAGTGACTTCTCAAGACTTGGGACAAGAACTTCTCAAGACTTGGGACTAGTGACTTTTCAAGACTTGGGACGAGTGACTTCTCAACAATTGGGAAAAGAACTTCTCAAGACTTGGGACAAGAAATTCTCAAGACTTGGGACGAGTGACTTCTCAAGACTTGGGACAAGTGTCTTCTCAAGACTTGGGACAAGTGACTTCTCAAGACTTGGGACAAGTGTCTTCTCAATGCTTTGTACAAGTGACTTCTCAAGGCTTTGGACAAGTGACTTCTCAAGGCTTGGGACAAGGGACTTTTCAATGCTTGGGACAAGTGACTTCACAAGTTTTGGGACACGTGAATTCTCAAGGCTTGGGACAAGTGACTTCTCAAGGCTTGGTACAAGTGACTTCTCAAGGCTTGGGACAAGTGACTTCTCAAGGCTTGGGACAAGTGACTTCTCAAGGCTTGGGACAAGTGACTTCTCAAGGCTTGGGACATGTGACTTCTCAAGCCTTCGGACAAGTGACTTCTCAAGACTTGGGACATGTGACTTCTCAAGAGTTGGGACAAGTGACTTCTCAAGGCTTTGGACAAATGACGTCTCCAGACTTGGGACAATTGATTTCTCAAGGATTGGGATAAGCGACTTCTCAAGGCTTGGGACAAATGACTTATCAAGACTTGGAACAAGTGACTTCTCAAGGCTTGGGAAATGTGACTTCTCAAGACTTGGGACAAGTGACTTCTCAAGACTTGGTACAAGTGACTTTTACATCAGAAACAGTCCGAGAGAGTCCGGTTCCGCGACGCATGAGGTGGTGGAATTTTGAAAAATTTTAAATTTTTCGAAAGAACCAAAAACGCTCCAAACGCTCTGAAATGCGCACAAAACCAAAAATTTTCGGATAATTCAAAAGAAAATTAAAAGTTGAAAATTTTCAAAAATTCTTATTTTTGTGCGCTTTTTGGGCGATTTCCCACGTTTTTCGATTTTTCGAAAATTTTCGGAAAAATTGAAATTTCTCAAAGGGGTACCCCTTTGAAAATTTTCAAAAACTGTCGAAATTTTAAAAAATTAAAAATGGCTGCGAATGGCGTGAAACGCGAAGAAAACTAAAAAAATTCGAAATTTTCGAAAAAAATTTTGAATTCGGAATTTGTCAAAACATTTTGGTTTTGTGCGCTTTTCAGACAATTTCCAGCATTTTTGGATTTTTCGAAAGTTTTGAAAATTTTCAATTTTTTTCAAACGTTTCCTCAAGTGATGCATGCCAGTCTCGGTGAATGACACATGCTGTCTCTGCCGGAGACAGCCTCTATCTCACCCTGTTGCTTCTTGCCTCGTTGTTCACACCAACCGGCCTCTGCAGCTTGGGACAAGTGACTTCTCAAGGCTTGGGACAAGTGACTTCCCAAAGCTTGGGACAAGTGACTTCTAAAGTCTTGGAACACGTGACTTCTCAAGGCTTGGGGCAAGTCACTTCTCAAGGCTTGGTACAAGTGACTTCTCAAGGCTTGGGACAAGTTACTTCTCAAGGCTTGGGACAAGTGACTTCTCAAGAGTTGGGACAAGTGACTTCTCAAGGCTTGGGACAAGTGACTTCTCAAGGCTTGGTCAAGTGACTTCTCAAGGCTTGGGACAAGTGACTTCTCAAGGCTTTGGACAAGTGACGTCTCCAGACTTGGTACAATTGACTTCTCAAGGCTTGGGATAAGTGACTTCTTAAGGCTTGGGACAAGTGACTTATCAAGACTTGGGCCACGTACTTCTCAAGACTTGGGACATATGACTACTCAAGACTTGGTACAAGTGACTTCTCAAGGCTTGGGACAAGTGACTTCTCAAGGCTTGGGACTGGTGATTTCTCAAGGCTTGGGACAGGTGTTCTCTCAAGGCTTGGGACAGGTGACTTCCCAAGGCTTGGGGCAAGTGACTTCTCAATGCTTGGAACAAGTGACTTCTCAATGCTTGGGACAAGTGACTTCTCAAAGCTTTGGACAAGTGACGTCTCCAGACTTGGGACAATTTACTTCTCAAGGCTTGGGATAAGTGACTTCTCAAGGCTTGGGACAAGTGACTTATCAAGACTTGGGCCACTTACTTCTCAAGACTTGGGACAAGTGACTACTCAAGGCTTGGTACAAGTGACTTCTCAAGGCTTGGGACAAGTGACTTCTCAAGGCTTGGGACAAGTGACTTCTCAAGGCTTGGGACTGGTGACTTCTCAAGGCTTGGGACAGTTGTTCTCTCAAGGCTTGGGACAAGTGACTTCCCAAGGCTTGGGACAAGTGACTTCTCAATGCTTGGAACAAGTGACTTCTCAATGCTTGGGACAAGTGACATCTCAATGCTTGGGACAAGTGACTTCTCAAGGCTTGGGACAAGTGACTTCTCAAGGCTTGGGACAAGTGACTTCTCAAGGCTTGGGACAAGTGACTTATCAAAGTTTTGGGACAAGTGACTTCTCAAGTCTTTGGACACGTGATGTCTCAAGGCTTGGGACAAGTGACTTCTCAAGGCTTGGTACAAGTGACTTCTTAAGGCTTGGGACAAGTGACTTCTCAAGGCTTGGGACAAGTGACTTCTCAAGGCTTGGGACAGGTGTCTTCTCAAGGCTTGGGACAAGTGACTTCTCAAGGCTTGGGACAAGTGACTTCTCAAGGCTTGGGACAAGTGACTTCTCAAGGCTTGGGACATGTGACTTCTCAAGCCTTCGGACAAGTGACTTCTCAAGACTTGGGACATGTGACTTCTCAAGAGTTGGGACAAGTGACTTCTCAAGGCTTTGGACAAATGACGTCTCCAGACTTGGGACAATTGGTTTCTCAAGGATTGGGATAAGTGACTTCTCAAGGCTTTGGACAAGTGACTTATCAAGACTTGGAACAAGTGACTTCTCAAGGCTTGGGAAATGTGACTTCTCAAGACTTGGGACAAGTGACTTCTCAAGACTTGGTACAAGTGACTTTTACATCAGAAACAGTCCGAGAGAGTCCGGTTCCGCGACGCATGAGGTGGTGGAATTTTGAAAAATTTTAAATTTTTCGAAAGAACCAAAAACGCTGCAAACGCTCTGAAATGCGCACAAAACCAAAAATTTTCGGAAAATTCGAAAGAAAATTAAAACTTCAAAATTTTCAAAAATTCTTAGTTTTGTGCGCTTTTTGGGCGATTTCCCACGTTTTTCGATTTTTCGAAAATTTTCGGAAAAATTGAAATTTCTCAAAGGGGTACCCCTTTGAAAATTTTCAAAAACTGTCGAAATTTTAAAAAAATTAAAAATGGCTGCGAATGGCGTGAAACGCGAAGAAAACTAAAAAAATTCGAAATTTTCGAAAAAAATTTTGAATTCGGAATTTGTCAAAACATTTTGGTTTTGTGCGCTTTTCAGACAATTTCCAGCATTTTTGGATTTTTCGAAAGTTTTGGTAATTTTCAATTTTTTTCAAACGTTTCCTCAAGTGATGCATGCCAGTCTCGGTGAATGACACATGCTGTCTCTGCCGGAGACAGCCTCTATCTCACCCTGTTGCTTCTTGCCTCGTTGTTCCCAACAACAAGTGACTTCTCAAGGCTTTGGACAAGCGACTTCTCAAGGCTTGGGACAAGGGACTTTTCAAGGCTTGGGACAAGTGACTTCACAAGTTTTGGGACACGTGACTTCTCAAGGCTTGGGACAAGTGACTTCTCAAGGCTTGGTACAAGTGACTTCTCAAGGCTTGGGACGAGTGACTTCACAAGGCTTGGGAAAAATGACTTCTCAAGAATTGGGACACGCACTTCTGAAGACTTGGGACAAGTGACTTCTCAAGACTTGGGACACGCACTTCTCAAGGCTTAGGACAAGTTTCTTCTCAAGACTTGGGACAAGTGACTTCTCAACACTTTGGACAATTGACTTCTCAAGACTTGGGACTAATGACTTCTCAAGGCTTGGGACAAGTGACTTCTCAAGGCTTGGGACAAGTGACTTCTCAAGGCTTGGGACAAGTGACTTCTCAAGGCTTGGGACAATTGTCTTCTCAAGGCTTGGGACAAGTGACTTCTCAAGGCTTGGGACAAGTGACTTCTCAAGGCTTGGGACAAGTGACTTCTCAAGAATTGGGACACGCACTTCTCAAGACTTGGGACAAGTGACTTCTCTAGACTTGGGACACGCACTTCTCAAGGCTTAGGACAAGTGTCTTCTCAAGACTTGGGACAAGTGACTTCTCAACACTTGGGACAATTGACTTCTCAAGACTTCGGACAAGTGACTTCTCAAGGCTTGGGACAAGTGAATTCTCAAGGCTTGGGACTGGTGACTTCTCACGGCTTGGGACTGGTGACTTCTCAAGGCTTGGGACAAGTGACTTCTCAAGGCTTGGGACAAGTGATTTCTCAATGCTTGGGACAAGTGACTTCTCAATGCTTGGGACAAGTGACTTCTTAAGGCTTGGGAAAACTGACTTCTAAAGGCTTGGGACAAGTGACTTCTCAAGGCTTGGGACTGGTGATTTCTCAAGGCTTGGGACAAGTGACTTCTCAAGGCTTGGACTGGTGATTTCTCAAGGCTTGGGACAGGTGTTCTCTCAAGGCTTGGGACAAGTGACTTCCCAAGGCTTGGGGCAAGTGACTTCTCAATGCTTGGAACAAGTGACTTCTCAATGCTTGGGACAAGTGACTTCTCAATGCTTGGGACAAGTAACTTCTCAAGGCTTGGGACAAGTGACTTCTCAAGGCTTGGAACAAGTGACTTCTCAAAGTTTTGGGACAAGTGACTTATCAAGACTTGGGACACGTGATGTCTCAAGGCTTGGGTCAAGTTACTTCTCAGGGCATCTCAGGGCTTGGGACAAGTGACTCTTCAAGGCTTGGTACAAGTGACGTCTCAAGGCTTGGGTCAAGTGAATTCTCAAGGCTTGGGACTGGTTACTTCACAAGGCTTCGGACTGGTGACTTCTCAAGGCTTGGGAAAAGTGACTTCTCAAGGCTTGGGACAAGTGACTTCTCAATGCTTGGGACAAGTGACTTCTCAATGCTTTGTACAAGTGACTTCTCAAGGCTTTGGACAAGTGACTTCTCAAGGCTTGGGACAAGGGACTTTTCAATGCTTGGGACAAGTGACTTCACAAGTTTTGGGACACGTGAATTCTCAAGGCTTGGGACAAGTGACTTCTCAAGGCTTGGTACAAGTGACTTCTCAAGGCTTGGGACAAGTGACTTCTCAAGGCTTGGGACAAATGACTTCTCAAGGCTTGGGACAGGTGTCTTCTCAAGGCTTGGGACAAGTGACTTCTCAAGGCTTGGGACAAGTGACTTCTCAAGGCTTGGGACAAGTGACTTCTCAAGGCTTGGGACATGTGACTTCTCAAGCCTTCGGACAAGTGACTTCTCAAGACTTGGGACATGTGACTTCTCAAGAGTTGGGACAAGTGACTTCTCAAGGCTTTGGACAAATGACGTCTCCAGACTTGGGACAATTGGTTTCTCAAGGATTGGGATAAGTGACTTCTCAAGGCTTTGGACAAGTGACTTATCAAGACTTGGAACAAGTGACTTCTCAAGGCTTGGGAAATGTGACTTCTCAAGACTTGGGACAAGTGACTTCTCAAGACTTGGTACAAGTGACTTTTACATCAGAAACAGTCCGAGAGAGTCCGGTTCCGCGACGCATGAGGTGGTGGAATTTTGACAAATTTTAAATTTTTCGAAAGAACCAAAAACGCTGCAAACGCTCTGAAATGCGCACAAAACCAAAAATTTTCGGAAAATTCGAAAGAAAATTAAAACTTCAAAATTTTCAAAAGTTCTTAGTTTTTTGTGCTTTTTGGGCGATTTCCCACGTTTTTCGATTTTTCGAAAATTTTCGGAAAAATTGAAATTTCTCAAAAAAATTTTTCAAAAACTGTAGAAATTTTAAAAAATTAAAAATGGCTGCAAATGGCGTGAAACGCGAAGAAAACTAAAAAATTTCGAAATTTTCGACAAAAATTTTGAATTCGGAATTTTTCAAAAAATTTTGGTTTTGTGCGCTTTTCAGACAATTTCCAGCATTTTTGGATTTTTCGAAAGTTTTGAAAATTTTCAATTTTTCTCAAACGTTTCCTCAAGTGATGCATGCCAATCTCGGTGAAAGCCACATGCTGTCTCTGCCGGAGACAGTCTCTATCTCACCCTGTTGCTTCTTGCCTCGTTGTTCACACCAACCGGCCTCCGCAGCTTGGGACAAGTGACTTCTCAAGGCTTGGGACAAGTGACTTCCCAAAGCTTGGGACAAGTGACTTCTCAAGTCTTGGGACACGTGACTTCTCAAGGCTTGGGACAAGTCACTTCTCAACGCTTGGGACAAGTGACTTCTCAAGGCTTGGGACAAGTGACTTCTCAAGGCTTGGGACTGGTGATTTCTCAAGGCTTGGGACAGGTGTTCTCTCAAGGCTTGGGACAAGTGACTTCCCAAGGCTTGGGGCAAGTGACTTCTCAATGCTTGGAACAAGTGACTTCTCAATGCTTGGGACAAGTGACTTCTCAATGCTTGGGACAAGTGACTTCTCAAGGCTTGGGACAAGTGACTTCTCAAGGCTTGGGACAAGTGACTTCTCAAAGTTTTGGGACAAGTGACTTATCAAGACTTGGGACACGTGATGTCTCAAGGCTTGGGTCAAGTTACTTCTCAGGGCTTGGGAGAAGTGACTCTTCATGGCTTGGTACAAGTGACGTCTCAAGGCTTGTGTCAAGTGAATTCTCAAGGCTTGGGAATGGTTACTTCTCAAGGCTTCGGACTGGTGACTTCTCAAGGCTTGGGAAAAGTGACTTCTCAAGGCTTGGGACAAGTAACTTCTCAATGCTTGGGACAAGTGACTTCTCAATGCTTTGTACAAGTGACTTCTCAAGGCTTTGGACAAGTGACTTCTCAAGGCTTGGGACAAGGGACTTTTCAATGCTTGGGACAAGTGACTTCACAAGTTTTGGGACACGTGAATTCTCAAGGCTTGGGACAAGTGACTTCTCAAGGCTTGGTACAAGTGACTTCTCAAGGCTTGGGACAAGTGACTTCTCAAGGCTTGGGACAAGTGACTTCTCAAGGCTTGGGACAAGTGACTTCTCAAGGCTTGGGACATGTGACTTCTCAAGCCTTCGGACAAGTGACTTCTCAAGACTTGGGACATGTGACTTCTCAAGAGTTGGGACAAGTCACTTCTCAAGGCTTTGGACAAATGACGTCTCCAGACTTGGGACAATTGATTTCTCAAGGATTGGGATAAGTGACTTCTCAAGGCTTGGGACAAATGACTTATCAAGACTTGGAACAAGTGACTTCTCAAGGCTTGGGAAATGTGACTTCTCAAGACTTGGGACAAGTGACTTCTCAAGACTTGGTACAAGTGACTTTTACATCAGAAACAGTCCGAGAGAGTCCGGTTCCGCGACGCATGAGGTGGTGGAATTTTGAAAAATTTTAAATTTTTCGAAAGAACCAAAAACGCTCCAAACGCTCTGAAATGCGCACAAAACCAAAAATTTTCGGATAATTCAAAAGAAAATTAAAAGTTGAAAATTTTCAAAAATTCTTATTTTTGTGCGCTTTTTGGGCGATTTCCCACGTTTTTCGATTTTTCGAAAATTTTCGGAAAAATTGAAATTTCTCAAAATTTTCAAAAACTGTCGAAATTTTAAAAAAATTAAAAATGGCTGCGAATGGCGTGAAACGCGAAGAAAACTAAAAAAATTCGAAATTTTCGAAAAAAATTTTGAATTCGGAATTTGTCAAAACATTTTGGTTTTGTGCGCTTTTCAGACAATTTCCAGCATTTTTGGATTTTTCGAAAGTTTTGAAAATTTTCAATTTTTTTCAAACGTTTCCTCAAGTGATGCATGCCAGTCTCGGTGAATGACACATGCTGTCTCTGCCGGAGACAGCCTCTATCTCACCCTGTTGCTTCTTGCCTCGTTGTTCCCAACAACAAGTAACTTCTCAAGGCTTTGGACAAGCGACTTCTCAAGGCTTGGGACAAGGGACTTTTCAAGGCTTGGGACAAGTAACTTCACAAGTTTTGGGACACGTGACTTCTCAAGGCTTGGGACAAGTGACTTCTCAAGGCTTGGTACAAGTGACTTCTCAAGGCTTGGGACGAGTGACTTCTCAAGGCTTGGGACAAATGACTTCTCAAGAATTGGGACACGCACTTCTCAAGACTTGGGACAAGTGACTTCTCAAGACTTGGGACACGCACTTCTCAAGGCTTAGGACAAGTTTCTTCTCAAGACTTGGGACAAGTGACTTCTCAACACTTGGGACAATTGACTTCTCATGACTTGGGACTAATGACTTCTCAAGGCTTGGGACAAGTGACTTCTCAAGGCTTGGGACAAGTGACTTCTCAAGGCTTGGGACAAGTGACTTCTCAAGGCTTGGGACAATTGTCTTCTCAAGGCTTGGGACAAGTGACTTCTCAAGGCTTGGGACAAGTGACTTCTCAAGGCTTGGGACAAGTGACTTCTCAAGAATTGGGACACGCACTTCTCAAGACTTGGGACAAGTGACTTCTCTAGACTTGGGACACGCACTTCTCAAGGCTTAGGACAAGTGTCTTCTCAAGACTTGGGACAAGTGACTTCTCAACACTTGGGACAATTGACTTCTCAAGACTTCGGACAAGTGACTTCTCAAGGCTTGGGACAAGTGAATTCTCAAGGCTTGGGACTGGTGAATTCTCACGGCTTGGGACTGGTGACTTCTCAAGGCTTGGGACAAGTGACTTCTCAAGGCTTGGGACAAGTGATTTCTCAATGCTTGGTACAAGTGACTTCTCAATGCTTGGGACAAGTGACTTCTCAATTCTTGGGAAAACTGACTTCTAAAGGCTTGGGACAAGTGACTTCTCAAGGCTTGGGACAAGGGGCTTCTCAAGGCTTGGGACAAGTGACTTCACAAGTCTTGGGACACGTGACTTCTCAAGGCTTGGGACAAGTGACTTCTCAAGGCTTGGTACAAGTGACTTCTCAAGGCTTGGGACACGCACTTCTCAAGGCTTAGGACAAGTGTCTTCTCAAGACTTGGGACAAGTGACTTCTCAACACTTGGGACAATTGACTTCTCAAGACTTCGGACAAGTGACTTCTCAAGGCTTGGGACAAGTGAATTCTCAAGGCTTGGGACTGGTGACTTCTCACGGCTTGGGACTGGTGACTTCTCAAGGCTTGGGACAAGTGACTTCTCAAGGCTTGGGACAAGTGATTTCTCTATGCTTGGGACAAGTGACTTCTCAATGCTTGGGACAAGTGACTTCTCAAGGCTTGGGAAAACTGACTTCTAAAGGCTTGGGACAAGTGACTTCTCAAAGCTTGGGACAAGTGACTTCTCAAGGCTTTGACAGGTGTCTTCTCAAGGCTTGGGACAAGTGGCTTCTCAAGGCTTGGGACAAGTGACTTCTCAAGGCTTGGGACAAGTGACTTCTCAAGACTTGGGACACGCACTTCTCAAGACTTGGGACACGCACATCTCAAGACTTGGAAAAAGTGACCTCTCAAGACTTGGGTCAAATGACTTCTCAAGCCTTGGGACACGCACTTCTCAAGACTTGGGACACTCACTTCTCAAGACTTGGTACAAGTGACTTCTCAAGACTTGGGACAAGTGACTTCTCAAGACTTGGGACACGCACTTCTCAAGACTTGGGACAAGTGACTTCAGTAGACTTGGGGCAAGTGACCTCTCAAGACTTGGGTCAAGTGACTTCTCAAGACTTGGGTCAAGTGACTTCTCAAGACTTGGGATAAGTGACTTCTCACGACTTGGGACACACACTTCTCAAGACTTGGGACAAGTGACTTCTCAAGGCTTGGGACAAGTAACTTCTCAAGACTTGGGACAAGTGACTTCTCAAGACTTGGGACAAGTGACTTTTAAAGGCTTGGTACAAGTGACTTCTCAATACTTGGAACAAGTGACTTCTCAAGACTTGGGACACGCACTTCTCAAGACATGGGACAAGTGACTTCTCAAGACTTGGGACAAGTGACTTCTCAAGAACTTGGGACACGCTCTTCTCAATACTTGGGACAAGTGACTTCTCAGGACTTGGGATACGCACTGCTCAGGACTTTGGGCAAGTGACTTCTCAAGTCTTGGGACAAGTGACTTCTCACGACTTGGGACAAGTGACTTCTCAAGGCTTGGAACAAGTGACTTCTCAAGACTTTGGGACAAGTGACTTCTCAAGACTTGGGAAAAGTGATTTCTCAACACTTAGGACAAGTGACTTCTCAAGGTTTGGGACACGTTTCTTCTCAAGACTTGGGAAAAGTGACTCCTTAAGGCTTGCGACGAGTGACTTCTCAAGACTTGGGACGAGTGACTTCCCAAGGCTTGGGACAAGTAACTTCACAAGACTTGGAACAAGTGACTTCTCAAGGCATGGGTCAAGTGACTTCTCAAGGCTTGGGTCAAGTGACTTCTCAAGGCTTGGGACAAGTGACTTCTCACTTCTTTTGACAAGTGATTTCTCAAGACTTGGGACAAGTGACTTCTCAAGACCTGGGACAAGTGACATCTCAATACTTGTGACAAGTGACTTCTCAAGGCTTGTGATTGGTGACTTCTCAAGGCTTGGGACAGGTGTCTTCTCAAGGCTTGGGACAAGTGACTTCTGAAGGCTTGGGACAAGTGACTTCTCAAGGCTTGGGACAAGTGACTTCTCAATGCTTGGGAAAAGTGACTTCTCAAGACTTGGGACAAGTGACTTCTCAAGACTTGGGACAAGTGACTTTTACATCAGAAACAGGCCGAGAGAGTCCGGTTCCGCGACGCATGACGTGGTGGAATTTTGAAAAATTTTAAATTTTTCGAAATATCGAAAAACGCTGCAAACGCCCTGAAATGCGCACAAAATCAAAAATTTTCGAAAAATTCGAAAGAAAATTAAAAGTTGGAAATTTTCAAAAATTCTTAGTTTTGTGCGCTTTTTGGGCGATTTCCCACGTTTTTCGATTTTTCGAAAATCTTCGAAAAAATTGAAATTTCTCAAATTTCCCTTTGAAAATTTTCAAAAATTGTCGACATTTTTAAAAAATTAAAAATGGTTGCAAATGGCGTGAAACGCGAAGAAAACTAAAATTTTCGAAATTTTCGACAAAAATTTTGAATTCAGAATTTTTCAAAAATTTTTGGTTTTGTGCGCTTTTCAGACAATTTCCAGCATTTTTTGATTTTTCGAAAAATTTGAAAATTTTCAATTTTTTCAAACGTCTCCTCAAATGATGCATGCCAGTCTCGGTGAATGCTACATGCTGTCTCTGCCGGAGACAGCCACTATCTCACCCTGTTGCCTCTTGCCTCGTTGATCCCACCAACCGGCCTCCGCAGCTTGGGACAAGTGACTTCTCAAGACTTGGAACAAGTGACATCTCAAGACTTGTGACAAGTGACTTCTCAAGACTTGGGACAAGTGACTTCTCAAGGCTTGGGACAAGTGACTTCTCAAGGCTTGGGACAAGTGACTTCTCAAGGCTTGGGACACATGACTTCTCAAGGCTTGGAACAAGTGACTTCTCAATGCTTGGGACAAGTGACTTCTCAGTGCTTGGGACCAAGTGACTTCTCAAGTCTTGGGACACGTGACTTCTCAAGGCTTGGGAGAAGTGACTTCTCAAAGCTTGGTACAAGTGACTTCTCAAGTCTTGGGACAAGTGACTTCTCAAGGCTTGGAGACAAGTGACTTCTCAAGACTTGGGACAAGTGACTTCTCAAGGATTGGGACAATTGACTTCTCAAGGCTTGGGACAAGTGACTTCTCAAGGCTTGGTACAAGTGACTTCTAAAGGCTTGGGACAAGTGACTTCTCAGGGCTTGGGACAAGTGACTTCTCAAGACTTGGGACAAATGACTTCTCAAGACTTGGGACAAGTGACTTCTCAAGACTTGGGACAAGTGACTTCTCAAGGCTTGGGTCAAGTGACTTCTCAAGACTTGGGACAAGTGACATCTCAAGACTTGTGACAAGTGACTTCTCAGGACTTGGGACAAGTGACTTCTCAAGGCTTGGGACAAGTGACTTCTCAAGGCTTGGGACAAGTGACTTCTCAAGGCTTGGGACAAGTGACTTTTCAATGCTTGGGACAAGTGACTTCTCAAGGCTTGGGACAAGTGACTTCTCAAATCTTGGGACACGTGACTTCTCAAGGCTTGGGAAAAGTGACTTCTCAAGGCTTGGGAAAAGTGACTTCTCAAGACTTGGGACAAGTGACTTATCACGGCTTGGGACAAGTGACTTCTCAAGGCTTGGGACAAGTGACTTCTCAAATCTTGGGACACGTGACTTCTCAAGTCTTGGGACAAGTGACTTCTCAAGGCTTGGGAAAAGTGACTTCTCAAGACTTGGGACAAGTGACTTATCACGGCTTGGGACAAGTGACTTCTCAAGGCTTGGGACAAGTGACTTCTCAAGGCTTGGGACAAGTGACTTCTCAAGACTTGGGACAAATGACTTCTCAAGTCTTGGGACAAGTGTCTTCTCAATGCTTGGGACAAGTGACTTCTCAAGGCTTGGGAAACGTGACTTCTCAAGACTTGGGACAAGTGACTTCTCAAGGCTTGGGACAAGTGACTTCTGAAGGCTTGGGACAAGTGACTTCTCAAGGCTTGGGACAAGTGACTTCTCAAGGCTTGGGACAAGTGACTTCTCAAGGCTTGGGACAAGTGACTTCACAAGCCTTCGGACAAGTGACTTCTCAAGACTTGTGACTAGTGACTTCTCAAGGCTTGGGACAAGTGACTTCTCAATGCTTGGGACAAGTGACTTCTCAATGCTTTGTACAAGTGACTTCTCAAGGCTTTGGACAAGTGACTTCTCAAGGCTTGGGACAAGGGACTTTTCAATGCTTGGGACAAGTGACTTCACAAGTTTTGGGACACGTGACTTCTCAATGCTTGGGACAAGTAACTTCTCAATGCTTGGGACAAGTGACTTCTCAAGGCTTCGTAAATGTGACTTCTCAAGACTTGGGACAAGTGACTTTTACATCAGAAACAGTCCGAGAGAGTACGGTTCCGGTGGTGGAATTTTGAAAATTTTTAAATTTTTCGAAAAAATCAAAAACGCTGCAAACTCTTTGAAATGCGCAGAAAATTCGAAAGAAAATTAAAAGTTGAAAATTTTCAAAAATTCGTAGTTTTGTGCGCTTTTCGGGCGATTTCTCACGTTTTTTGATTTTTCGAAATTTTTTGGAAAAATTGAAATTTTACAAACCCCTTTGAACATTTTCAAAAATTGTCGAAATTTTTAAAAAATTAGAAATGGCTGCAAATGGCGTGAAACGCGAAGAAAACTAAAATTTTCGAAATTTTCGACAAAAATTTTGAATTCTGAATTTTTGAAAATTTTTTGGTTTTGTGCGCTTTTCAGACAATCTCCAGCATTTTTTGATTTTTCGAAAATTTTGAAAATTTTCAATTTTTTTCAAACGTCTCCTCAAGTGATGCATGCCAGTCTCGGTGAATGCCACATGCTGTCTCTGCCGGAGACAGCCTCTATCTCATCCTGTTGCTTCTTGCCTCGTTGTTCCCACGAACCGGCCTAAGCAGCTTGGGACAAGTGACTTCTCAAGGCTTGGGACAAGTGACTTCTCAAGGCTTGGGACAAGTGACTTCTCAAGGCTTGGGACAAGTGACTTCTCAAGGCTTGGGACAAGTGACTTCTCAATGCTTGGGACAAGTGACTTCTTAGTGCTTGGGACAAGTGACTTCTCAGTGCTTGGGACAAGTGACTTCTCAGGGCTTGGGACAAGTGACTTCTGAAGGCTTGGTACAAGTGACTTCCCAAGGCTTGGGACAAGTGACTTCTCAAGGCTTAGGACAAGTGACTTCTCAAGGCTTTGGACAAGCGACTTTTCAAGGCTTGGGACAAGTGACTTCTCAAGACTTGGGACAATTGACTTCTCAAGGCTTGGGACAAGTGACTTCTCACGACTTGGGACAAGTGACTTCTCAAGGCTTGGGACAAGTGACTTCTCAAGACTTGGGACAAGTGACTTCTCAAGTCTTGGTACACGTGACTTTTCAAGGCTTGGGACAAGTGACTTCTCAAGGCTTGGTATACAAGTGACTTCTCAAGGCTTGGGACAAGTGACTTCTCAAGGCTTGGGACAAGTGACTTCTCAAGGCTTGGGACAAGTGACTTCTCAATGCTTGGGACAAGTGACTTCTCAAGGCTTGGGAAAAGTGACTTCTCAAGACTTGAGATAAGTGACTTCTCAAGGCTTGAGACAAGTGACTTCTCAAGGCTTTGGACAAGTGACTTCTCAAGGCTTGGGACAAGTGACTTCTCAAGCCTTCGGACAATTGACTTCTCAAGACTTGGGACTAGTGACTTCTCAAGGCTTGGGACAAGTGACTTCTCAAGGCTTGGGACAAGTGACTTCTCAATGCTTGGGACAAGTGAATTCTCAATGCTTGGGACAAGTGGCTTCTCAAGGCTTGGGAAATGTGACTGCTCAAGACTTGGGACAAGTGACTTTTCAAGACTTGGGACAAGTGACTTTTACATCAGAAACAGTCCGAGAGAGTCCGGTTCCGCGACGCATGAGGTGTTGGAATTTTGAAAAATTTTAAATTTTTCCAAAAAATCAAAAACGTTGCAAACGCTCTGAAATGCGCACAAAACCAAAAATTTTCGGAAAATTCGAAAGAAAATTAAAAGTTGAAAATTTAAAAAATTCTTAGTTTTGTGCGCTTTTTGGGCGATTTCCCACGTTTTTCGATTTTTCGAAAATTTTCTAAAAAATTGAAATTTCTCAAATTTGAAAATTTTCAATAATTATCGAAATTTTAAAAAATTAAGAATGGATGCAAATGGCGTGAAACGCGAAGAAAACTAAAAAATTTCGAAATATTCGACAAAAATTTTGAATTCAGAATTTTTCAAGATTTTTTGGTTTTGTGCGCTTTTCAGACAATTTCCAGCATTTTTTGATTTTTCGAAAGTTTTGAAAATTTTCAATTTTTTTCAAACGTCTCCTCAAGTGAAGATTGCCAGTCTCGGTAAATGCCACATGCTGTCTCTGCCGGAGACAGCCTCTATCTCATCCTGTTGCTTCTTGCCTCGTTGTTCCCACGAACCGGCCTAAGCAGCTTGGGACAAGTGACTTCTCAAGACTTGGGAAAAGTGACATCTCAAGACTTGTGACAAGTGACTTCTCAAGACTTGGGACAAGTGACTTCTCAAGGCTTGGGACAAGTGACTTCTCAAGGCTTGGGACAAGTGACTTCTCAAGGCTTGGAACAAGTGACTTCTCAAGTCTTGGGACACGTGACTTCTCAGGGCTTGGGACAAGTGACTTCTCAATGCTTGGTACAAGTGACTTCTCAAGGCTTGGGATAAGTGACTTCTCAAGGCTTGGGACAAGTGAATTCTGAAGACTTGGGACAAGTGACTTCTCAAGGCTTCGGACAAGTGACTTCTCAAGGCTTGGGACAAGTGAATTCTCAATGCTTGGGACAATTGACTTCTCAAGACTTGGGACAATTGACTTCTCAAGGCTTGGGACAAGTGACTTCTCACGACTTGGGACAAGTGACTTCTCAAGGCTTGTGACAAGTGACTTCTCAAGACTTGGGACAAGTGATTTCTCAAGGCTTGGGAAAAGTGACTTCTCAAGGCTTGGGTCAAGTGACTTCTCAAGGCTTGGGAAAAAGTGACTTCTCAAGACTTGGGACAAGTGACTTCTCAAGACTTGGGACAAGTGACTTCTCAAGACTTGAGACATGCACTTCTCAAGACTTTAGACAATTGACTTCTCAAGGCTTGGAACAAGCGACTTCTCAAGTCTTGGGACAAGTGACTTCTGTAGACTTGGGACAAGTGACTTCTCATGACTTGGGACATGCACTTCTCAAGACTTGGGACAAGTGACTTCTCAAGACTTGGGACATGCACTTCTCAAGACTTGGGACAAGTGACTTCTCAAGACTTTTACAAGCGACTTCTCAAGACTTGGGACAAGTGACTTCTCAAGACTTGGGACAATTGACTTCTCAAGACTTGGGCAAGTGACTTCTAAAGACTTGGGACAAGTGACTTCTCAAGACTTGGGACAAGTGACTTCTCAAGACTTGGAACAGGTGACTTCTCAAGACTTGGGACAAGCACTTCTCAAGTCTTGGGACAATTGACTTTTCACGACTTGGGGCAAGTGACTTCTCAAGACTTGGGACAAGTGACTTCTCAAGACTTGGGACAAGTGAGTTCTGAAGACTTGGGAAAATTGACTTCTCAAGACTTGGGACAAGTGACTTCGCAAGACTTGGGACAAGTGACTTCTCACGACTTGGGACAAGTGACTTCTCAAGGCTTGGTACAAGTAACTTCTCAAGACTTGGGACATGCGACTTCTCAAGTCTTAGGTCAAGTGACTTCTCAAGCCTTGGGACAAGGGATTTCTCAAGACTTGGGACAAGTGATTTCTAAAGTCTTGGGACATGCAAGAGGTTAAGTAGAGAGTCTAGCAGAGAGCATTTGTGCTGAGACCGTGTCTGATGGGGAAGAGATATGTTAGGTATCGGGTGGCAAAAATTTTCAAAGAAATTTAAGAATGTTTCGAAATTTTCAAAAAATGAAGAAGTGCTGCAAAACATCTGAACTGCGCACAAAAAAATAAATTTTCGAAAAATTTCGAAAAAAATTTGTAATCGAAAAATTTCAAATTTTCTTGCTTTTAAACGGCGTCTTGAACATTTTACTGCATTTTTCGATTTTTCGAAAATTTTCAAATTTTTGTCGATGAAAATTTCTAAAATTTCGAAAGTTTTAAATAATTTAGGAATGACTATAAATGTCATGAAACGGGAAACTAACTGAAAATTTTTCAAATTTTCGGAGAAAATTTTCAAACGGGAATTCTTCTCCCTACGACAACACTGTAAGATCTGGTGTTTCCATGGCCCTGTGTCATTTGCACCCAGTCTCTGACGCTCCCAGCCACTTCTTCGATGCACGTACCGTTCTCTGCGAGGCAGGCTGTGCATTGACTTATTACGACAGGGACCGTGTGAGGCACAGACCGAGTCCAACAGGAACAGCCTGATTCGGAGACCGGGTGAAGAACTGTTCCACTCAAGCAGAGGCAGAGAGCGAGACAAGCAGTGACGGTGTGAAGAACTGTCCGAGTGAAGCATAGATCCTGTGAGGCACAGAACGGGTCAAGCAGGCAACTGGTGAAGCTGAGTGTCAAGCAGAGGCGCGTGTGGTACAGATCGATATCGTCAACGGGTTAAGAGAGCATTTGTTGCAGAGACCGTGTCTGATGGGGAATAGATATGATAGGTATCGGGTGGCAAAAATTTTCAAAGAAATTTAAGAATTTTTGGAAATTTTCGAGAAATGAAAAAGTGCTGCAAAACGTCTGAACGGCGCACAAAACAAATTTTCGAAAAATTTAGAAAATATTTTGGAATCGGAATTTTTCAAATTTTCTTGCTTTAATACGCGTTTTGGACATTTCCCAGCATTTTTCGATTTTTCGAAAAATTTTCAAATTTTTATCGATGAAAATTTTAAAAATTTCGAAAATGTTCAAAAATTTAGAAATGACTATAAATGTCATGAAACGCGAAAATAACTGAAAATTTTTCAAATTTTCGGAGAAAATTTGGAAACGGGAATTTTTCTCCCTACGCCAACACTGCAAGATCCGGTGTTTGCATGGCCCTGTCTCTTTTGCACTCATCTCTGACGCTCCCAGCCACTGCCAGACGTTTCTTCAATGCACGTACCGTTCTCTGCGAGGCAGGCTGTGCAATGACGTGTTATGACAGGGACCGTGTGAGGCACAGACCGAGTCCAGCAGGGACAGCGTGATTCAGAGATCGGGTGAAGCACTGTTCCACTCAAGCAGAGACCCTGTGAGGCAGAGAGCGTGACAAGCAGTGACGGTGTGAAGCACTGTCCGAGTGAAGCATAGATCCTGTGAGGCACAGAACGGGTCAAGCAGGCAACTGGTGAAGCTGAGTGTCAAGCAGAGGCGCGTGTGGTACAGATCGATATCGTCAGACAGTCTAGCAGAGAGCATTTGTTGCGGAGACCGTGTCTGATGGGAAAGAGATATGATAGGTATCGGGTGACAAAAATGTTCAAAGAAATTTAGGAATTTTTCGAAATTTTCGAGAAATGAAAAAGTGCTGCAAAACGTCTGAACGGCGCACAAAACAATAAATTTTCGAAAAATTTCGAAAACATTTTGGAACCAGAATTTTTCAAGTTTTATTACTTTTATGCTCGTTTTGGACATTTTCCTGCATTTTTCGATTTTCCGAAAATTTTGAAAAAATTTCAAATTTTTGTCGATGGTACCCCTTTCAAATTTTTAAAAATTTCTTAGTTTTTGTGCGTTTTGGACATGTTCTTTCATTTTATGAATTTTCGAAAATTTAGAGATATTGGAAAAAATTTGTAAAATTTTACCCACTCGATCCCTGCAAGAACCGTTATCTGCATGATCCGGTCTCTGCCGCACCTTCTCTGAAGGACCCGTTCTCTGACAGGCCGGCTCTGCAAAGACCTGGTTCGACAGACAGTGAGGCACAGAACGAGTCAAGCAGAGAACGGGTGAAGGACAGACCGCGTCAAGCAGTGAACCTGTGTGGCACAGACGGGATCAAGCAGAGACCGGGTGAAACACATACCGTGTCAGTGACGGGTGAGGCACCGTCCTAGTCCGGCTGAAACTGGGTTAGTCACAGTGTGGAAGGTATCGGGTTAGGAAGAGATAAGTTCTGTTAGGGAAATTGTAGGTGAAAGAGAAAATATTTAGAAATTTTAAAATTTTTGGAAAAATCGGAAAATCCTGCAAATTGTGTTGATAGCGCAAAAAACAAAATAAAATTCAACCGATTCGTAAAAGTTTTTGAAGTAGTAATTCATAAAATTCTTTTAGTTTTCTACGCCCTTTGGATAATTTCAAAAAAAAAAAAATTCGGAAATTTTGAACAAATTGAAATTTTAGTCGACGGTACCCCTTTCAAAATTTTGAAATTTTTTAAAAAATTTAAAAACGGCTACAACTGTCATGGAAAGCGAAAATAACTATTTTCGAAATTTGCGAAAAAAATTGAACTTTGAATTTTGAAAAATTACAAAACTTTTTTAAAATTTTCCCCCACCCGATCCCCGCCAGAACCGTTATCTGCAAGATCTGGTCTCTGCCGCACCCTGTCTCTGAAGGACCCGTTCTCTGACAGGCCGTCTCTGTAAAGACCTGGTTCGACAGACAGCGAGGCACAGAACGACTCAAGGAGAGACCGTGCGAGGCAGAGATCGAGTCAAACAGAGACCGGGTGACGCACAGACCGCGTCAAGCAGAGACCCTGTGTGGCACAGACCATGTCAAGCAGAGATGGTGTTGATCACAGATCGTATTCAGCAGAGACCGATACAGGCAGGGACTGTGTTAAGCAAGCCTGGGTCAGGCACAGAACGAGTTAAGCAGAGACCGTGTAAGGCAGAGGCCGTGTGAGGCAGAGACCGATTGAAGCAGAGACCGTGTGAGGTAAAGATCGTATAGAGCAGAGTGATACAGGCAGAGACAGAGTCTGGCAGAGACTGTGTTAAGCAAGGCCGTATGATGCACAGAACGAGTAAAGCAGAGACCGTGTGACGCAGAGTCCGAGTCAAGCAGAGACCCGGGTGTAGCACATACCGCGACAGAGACCCTGTGTGGCACAGACAGTCACAAGTAGTGACCGTGCTAGTCACAGATCTTATTCAGCAGAGACCTATACAGGCAGGGACGGTGTTAAGCAAGGCTGCGTGAGGCACAGAACGAGTCAAGCAGAGACCGGGTGAAGCACAGACTGCGACAAACAGAGACAATGTGTGGCACAGACAGTCTCAAGCAGAGACCGTGCTAGTCACAGATCGTATTCAGCAGAGACCGATACAGGCAGGGACTGTGATAAGCAAGCACGAGTGAGGAACAGAACGAAACAAGCAGAGACCGTGTAAGGCAGAGACCGGGTGAAGCACATACCGTGCTAGTCACAGATCTTATTCAGCAGAGACTGTGTTGAGCAAGGCCGGGTGAGGCACAGATCGAGTCAAGCAGAGACAGTGTGTGGCCCAGACAGGGTCAAGGAGAGACCGGGTGAAGCAAAGACTGTGTGAATCAGAGCCGGGTGAGGCAAAGTCCGTATCTGGCTGAAACTGGGTGAGGCACAAAGAGTGTGGCAGTAATCGTGTCCGGCAGAGACCAGTTCTGATGGGGATGGGGTAGGTAAAACTAAAATTTTTATCGAATATTTGAAAATTTTCTAAAAATTAGAAAATGCTGCATATTGTCTGAAAAGAGCACAAAATCAAAAAATTTCTACAAATTCGTAAAAAAATTTGAAGACGGAATTTTTTTTAGTTTTGTGGGCTTTTTGGACATTTTCCTATATCTTTGATATATCGATTTTAGTCGATGTACCCTTTCAAAAGTTTCAAAATTTTGAAAAAAAATTTAAAAATTTAAAAACCGCTAAAATGTCATGAAAGGCGAAAATTACTAAAAAAAATTCGAAAAAATTATGAAGTCCAAAATTTTCAAAATTACTTAGTTTTGTGCGCGTTTTGGACAGTTTTCATTTTGTGATTTTTCGAAAATTTAGAATTTTTTCAAAATTCTCCCCACCCGATCCCTGCCAGAACCGTTATCAGCATGATCAGGTCTCTGCCGCACCCTATCTGCAGGTCTCGGTCTCTGCACGAATGTTACTTGGTTTGACCCGTTCTCTGACAGGCCGTCTCTGCAGAGACCTGGTTCGACAGAGTGAGGCACAGAACGAGGCAAGCAGAGATCGCGTTAGTCACAGATCGTATTCAGCAGAGAGTGTGTTAAGCAAGGCCGGGTGAGGCACAAACATTTGGTCACATTTAATGACAGGGTTTCCCTAATTACATTTTATGGTACGGCAGGATCACTGTATATACATTTACTGTTTTAGCTGTGGTTCATTTTCGAAATTACTGCTACTTATTATGTGAGTTAAAATCCATTTAATTTCATCAATGGTGAACATACTGTTAAATTAAACAAATGTAATTATGTAATAGGGTCTACCAATTCACAAAACCTATTACTCTCTATGAATTTTCTTATAGACTTATATAATATATGCCAACAGAACTGCCTACTTAATAGGTAAGGGGTGTATTGCTAAGTTCTGAGAGATGTATATTATCGTTTCACAATATTATTGTTGGTATTATTATTATTTTTATTATTATTATGTTTTTCTTTAAGTCATAGAAATGTACTGGAATCAAGCCACAGATCACAGGATTGAAAAGCGAGAAGTTTTCGTTTCAACTTCTATAGAAAAATCACTACTGAGAATAAACCCTGCTTGTATTTGGTTTTAAACATCGGACATGTTAGAGGTTTAATATTTTTACTCAAACTTCTATGTTATATTTCTGCAAGATTTCTTCAAGTTGCATTTTCTACTTTGCAAATGGGTACCATCCTGATGCACACAGGGTAATAGGGCGAGAGATCACAATTATTTGATTAATGATAATATATGTATAAGAGCGTACGAGAATAATATGTACATAAAGTTTATTTATCGAATTTCTTGTCTAAAGGACACACATACCTCAAAAATCAAGTCTCAGTAATAAATAATGTCACTGATATACCTACTGATGGATATATACGTATAGCCAGAAATGTTTGTTATTTCAGTCTCAATATAAACACTTCGACAAATCAGGGTTACCAACCTGTCCCTTTAAATTATCATTCTTAAATTATGGAAGAATTATTTAGAAATGGACTATATATTGGAATAACTGTCTTAAGATAAAGAGATAATTCTCGTCTCTTTCAGATTCACAACTATTTCAACTAAAATGGCGTAAAACAACAACAAAGACAGATGCCATACAAAAGATGAAAGGCAACATAGTTTTTTGTGAACATACTGTGCGTGTGATGTCATTGCACATATTTTGACTATATCAGGACAGGTGGATGCCTCTACGGATCTAAAACCCCACAGTTTCACGCACACAAGATCACACACATATCAATGTCTACCGGGAGTTTCAAGGTCGGTGCTGCTGTTCCTAGAAATAATACGTAGAATCTTCTGTGATACGTAACACTGACCCATGCGTATACTACGGGAGTGCTCCTTACACAGGCACAGCTGTCTTCTACATGCGCGTTACTATAAAGAACTATGTAGAGTACGCGCACTACTATGACAGCGCAAGGTCTCCGCTATGCGCAGAAAGTCTGTGCGCATCTTTTGAGCTTCGTCCTCTGGATGTTGTGTTATTGCTATAGCCCGAATCGGAGCCGAAAGAAGAGTCCTGGCTATGAGCCTTGCCACGCCGAAACGTGGAGAACAGCTCTTGCGGCTGCCGTGGACTGTACCCAGAGCCGTGGTGATGCTGGTGGAGATGATTAAGGACCGGCACAGACTCGTACGGGTTGACCACGTGATTACGATGAGGCGGGGGTGGGACTTGGGGTTGTAGGATGTAAGGTAGCCTGTGCGCCACGCTGGGAACGGCCAGGGGGTGGTGGTGGGGGGCGATGTTGCTACCACTGCGCCCTGATCTGGGTGTGCCACCGCCACCACTCGTCATCACGTTGGGGTATAGCTGCAACAAAGCATCCAGTAAGATGCCCTCGTGAAACTCGCCGCAATCTTGGTGCCGGGCCGGCGACTGAGGTGATATTTGTTGCGGTTGGCTCTTATTGCGCCATCCCCGGCGCCGGTCCAGACTCCTGGGGCGCCGCTGTTCGGGTGCTCCGTGCTGACCACGGTGCTGATGAGGCTGCGGCCCGCGAGAAGTTCGGTTTCGATATCCCGGAGGAAGGCTGAAGTTCCTGCCTCCCGGTCCCAGCCCGAGCCCTGGGAGAGTAGTGTTCATGAGGAACCTGCTGCGGTCGTCAGCGTCAGACGAGTCAAGATCACGGCAGAGGTCGTTGCCGGTCGAGCCTTGGAGAGAACTGGTGCCGGAGTTGAGGTGACCGCTCCTCTCCATGTCTTCGGAGAAGCGTTGCGGGTAAGGCGGCTGAGAACTGCCTTCGCACTCCCCGCCTAGGCTCAGCTCGTCTTCCGCGAACTCGTCTTCACTTGCAGGGGCGGGGACTGCACCCTCGCTGTCTGGTTCAGACTCGCCTCGATCTCCCGACCCTGATCGTCACAAATAAACTCCCTGTGGCCGTTTTTGGTACCATATACACAGTGAAAACAAAATGCAATAAACGACAGTGTATGCGGGGAAGGAATGACTCGCTTGAGGTTGCTTTACAAATTTAAGTCTGGACAACTATAATGAATGTTATCAGAATATGATAACTGTCAACGGCTATTACATGATAATTTTCGCTGTTGGCAACACTATACAGTTTCTTAAAACGTGTCTAGCAATTGCCTAATTATTTAAAACGGACAGGGTTGACGAATAATCCTAAAAGCTCTATCATGATAGAAAAAGGTTTAGTTTCTCTTGCAACTAGTCATTACTTGGCTTCTTTGAAAGTTGCAGTATCGTCTACATCACAAGTGATTCAGAACTCTCACTCACCGTTGGATAGTTCTTCATACACCGGGTTGTAGAGGTCCTGTGACGAGTAAGGGTCGGGACGAGGAGGTGGACAGATGAACACGGTGGCGTTACCAAGCACGGGGAAGCCGCTGTTGTAGTTAGCCCCAGATTTGACGTCAATCATCTGTAAAGAATGAAATAACCTGTCACTCACTAACAATTCAATCTCCTAGTTCCTCAGAATTAATAAAAACATCTTCAAGCTGGAAGTTGTGTACTGCAAGAATGAATGATTTTGTGGAATCACCGAAAAGGAGAAGCAGAAAACAAGAGTTAACTCTATTTGCAAGTTAAGTTTGTTTAGCAACAGAATCGTGAATCAGAAAATACAACATATATAAAAGCAAGGTGTATTTATGTAAAAAAAAACCCTGCAAACTTGCTTATAATTAGCAATTTGAATGTACAGCCTGGGGAAACAGGTGAGGCAAAATTCAAGCTAGTCTAGCAAATGCACATATTTATAAGTTTTTTCATAATTGTTATGATGACAATGTACAATGCCCTTGAAGAACTATTCTTTCCAATTCAGAGTAATTATCCACCAATTATTAAGACAAAAATTTAAGACGGTGAAAAATCGTGGTATTTAGCACACATGAGAGAGATGACAACTGATTACAAAATTTTGATTCGAAAGCCTCAAGGAAAGAGACCTTCTTGGAAGATCTACACAGATGGGAAAATAATATTAAGATAGATCTTAGAGCAATAGGGTGTGGACAAAATTAATCTGGCTCAGGACGAGGACCGCTGTGGGCTATTGTGAACACGGTAATGAACGTTTGGGTTCCATAAAAGCCGATAAATATCTTGATTAGCTGAGAAACTATCAGATTCTCAAGAAGGGCTCTGCTCCGTTGTGTTTTAGTTATATTAAAATATTCGTACGTCCTGTAATTATGAATAAAGTGACTGCTTCTCCTATTGTCGCTCTGTCTGCTGAAAGTACGAGGGGCAGGGATTAATCGTTGGAAACACATGCAATGCGGTTTAAAATGTCCATCTTCCTTGTAACTCGAGACAAGCGCCTACACATTGTGTCCTAGTAACTAATTATTGTGGCTAATAACTTACAGCAAAATGGGACTACATGAAGTGTAATGGTGTGCACAAATCAACGTACATTTTAAGGACGGGGAAGATAAACGTTACGGTTTACTGTCGAAACTCCAGCCAATGTGTTGTTACATTCATTTTGTCCGACTGTGTCAAAACCAGAGGAATAAAATTAATTCTTTAATACATCAGTAATGCAAATTTAACGTGATCGTTCCACGCCTGTGGTTTCCACAAAAGAATACGAAACTAAACACACAAAATAACTTAAATTAATAAGACACTGCACTTTAAATCAGGCGTATAACTAAAACAACAATTTCAGAATACGATATAAAAACTTTATACAACAGATCAAAGCACAGGAAATGTAATAAATATGCTGACAGAAATTTAGTCCAATGTTGCAAACTCCTAATGTCATCATCATTATGTCGTCTTTCAGCTATCAAAAGCGACCAGAATTAGCTAAGCAAGCCCACGATTTATTTCCCAATTTCGTCAACACTGGTACGTATTGTCTGATATTATCACCGGTAACAGAATTTGAGGCTCTGCAAAATAAGCCTATGCGTCACAAAACATGGAACTGTCCATTTATTTTTATTTATTTATTTTTGTTTTATTTAACGGGACTTTCAATTAGCGTAGAATGATCAGATGATTAGTAAACAATGAATTGGAAAGGAAATGGGAGGGGGGAGTATTGGCCTAATTTTAGGTACTATCCCGGCAGTTTCGAGGAGGGACTGAGAAAACAACGAAAAGCCTAATTAAAGATAGCCGGTCTCCGGGCCGAGGTTTGAACCTGGGAAACTAACCGCGCCAACGGGACATTCGGTAATACAATTATATACAAGCCTTTTAAGACCATATATATAGGGCCCATGTAGGTAGAGAGAGAGAGAGGGAGAGAAAGAGAGAGAGAGAGAGCAGATTTAGTCATCAGTTGCTGCAGAGGCTGTCACTAAAGCGACTAAGACTACGCTACTAATTCAACGAGCGGAGTTCCTCTACTGATAGAAACAGAAATTCTTACTTTCGTTACCATCTCCAGACAGCCTCTGGGGTCCACTTATCATACTATTAAATAGGAACAAGGGGTTCTTTACTTGGGGGTATAGTGACCGGGGTGTGAAGATAAACACTCACCTCCACGCCGTCATGACGTGGTGTTTAATTAAGCACAAAGCCAACCACACCTTTTACTTCTTGTAGTTTAAATTGAAGATTTATACATTATTTTCTGAATGAAGGTAAAACTTTATAGCACAGTTTAAAACACACGTAAATATTTAGGGCAGTAGGCATAGATCATCCGGGACTTTGCTTGTGAGTCTGTGAATTTAAACAAAAGGAGAACAACGAGCGATGAGTGAGGGGGTAAGGGTTGAAAATCGGGAATCGATGTTTCGAAAAGAAATAAACATCTCAGTTAATGCAGCCTCAGACCAACAAAAACACATAAACTGCGCTGACAAGGAGGAGGCTGAAAACTAGTAGCATAATTCGCAACTCGGGTGTTTCAGAACTCCGTGGATAGGAAAACGCTTAAACAATCTGTGCACTTCGTGGTTACAGCTTTATTTTACATTCCGGGTCATTGCTAAATTCGTACTAGAAATGTTCGACACAAAAATCAGAGAGCAAAGTAAATAATAAAAGTATATTCTTCCCACTGTAGGGACAAAGGACATCATACTTCCCACTTAAGTTTCTCATGGAAATAATAAACCCCTCCTCCCTTATGCACTGAGATAAATCCGATTTACGATAAAAAGGTTTTGGCCCTGAAAGGGTAAGGGAATGCAAATAATCTGACCACAGCAGAATTTTTACTGTTGTTAAGATGCTTATAAATATGTTTTATTAACATTTACTCTTAAATAATGTTACATGTCCCGGGTTCGATTCCCGGCGGTGCCCGAATTTATAACTTGTGTTGGGCAAGGCCGTGGTCTAGGCAACACGGAGTTTTCCTCCGGGGGCTTCCCCGGTTTCTCCGTGGCATCCCAACAATTACTCCATTCACACACAGAAGAAGGCAATGGCAAACCACTTCTGGATCATCTGCCAAGAACGTATATGAACAGGTCCCAGTCCGAGAAAAGGATGGAAGGATCCTGTTCATATGGACCTGTCGTCAGACAGAACACTAAATAAATAATATAAGTAATAGCATTTCACCGTCATTATATCGAAAACTATTTTCATCACGAAAATGCACATAACGCTGCACTCTGTACTGATGGACTGATATCAACTAAGGCTGTACAGCGCAAACCACATGCAAATTAAATCAACTGATTTAAAAAAATACATTTACAATAAGAATAGAATAACGTTCCTCTATAAACTGTCGTGCCTCCTCTACAATGCCCTTTACACATAAGTTTATAAAAATATTTTATTCATTATACGATACAAACAGTCACAATAAAAGTAAAAAGGAAACGAACAAACCTTATGGGATCCATAAACAGTAAACCTAATAATGGGAAGAAGGGCTCATGAAAGTTAAATCGCTTCGAACGTTAAAAACGAAAATGCTCGTATGAAGAAACTTTGTAAATAACTTGAAATGGAAACTCGACGCTGTCTTCTATTTTAAGTTTTGAACCAAGTTTTGAGTATCAGAGAAACTTTTATGAGAAGGGTAAAAGAAGGTAATCCGCCTCAGAGTACACCTTCTCTAAGCTCTTCAATGTAATAGTCAGCTATAAGGGAGATTGCAACGCATCGCTGTTAAGGCGTCGTGCAGGCAACCAAGGTAGCCGCCATGACATAATCACTTTCAGCATGTGATCAGCGAGTAAACCAGAAACAGCGTAGACGAGCTGAGATTTCATGTTCTCACTGCAAAAATAAATATGGCTGTCTTTTTGGATGTTGTACCATAAAGACTATTAGATATCTTCCTGATGATGGAAGTACTAAGCTCCTCTGAAACGTCGGTTAATATCTAAGAGTCTATACGGCGCATTATCCTAGAAGACAGTTACCTTCAACGCAAGCAAGAGTTTTCTTATGCCACTCTTACACCAGTCATATTCAACCAAGTAAAACTGTAACTAAGAGCCTGATATCGCGACAACTACCCATCGCCCTGATGATGGAGGCAGCAAGGATCTCTGAAACGTCGGTACTACACGGCGCAACAACCCAGATGACAGTCAACTTCAAAAAATAAATTTAAATCATTTCATTACGGGGCATGTCACTTTTACAGAATAAAATTAAACAATGTGAAATCAAAGAATTTCAGTATGCACACAAACCGAACCAACCGAATTTATGATCTGTTGTTTGTGGGAAAGGAGCAAATTTCTGTGGTATTTGAACTTTCCTTTCACACGGTTAGCAGGGTTGGTGTTTCTTTATGGTGGGATTTATTGACTGCTTTGTTTTCCAGCAGCACAATGGCACTACGCAATATGCTTAACTTTATCGTAAAACGTAGACACACAATGATATTGATACTGCATAGTATAAGGCGTTTCAAATCAAGTGCACTAGTTTTAGGTTGTATCATTCGGGTGGAAAAAAGTATAAATAAAAGAAAAATTAGTTTTAAGTCTCACAATGATGCATTTGTTCTACAAACTGATGTAAAAATCCAAATTCTACAACACTGTATTGCATAATAAAAATTATTGTTAATATTAGGAACCATAAAAAGTACTGGCCAACCTACAGAAAATTAGATAATTAATTGTTTAAGTTATCACGTAAATGTCATTGTTCCAGTATTCCCTATCGTCTCTTTTCCTTTCTGATACAGTCCTTCATCACGGAAAGAATAATACCCACATGAATTTGCCTGCGTTTAGGGAATCCGTGAAAGTAAAACTGATAACTGACACTATAATCACAGTCCCTACACAGCCTTCAAATATTGCAAGACGATTTCTTCGGAATGATCTATGACATCTATTTGCCGTTTCGTGTTTCTGTCTGTATAGTGTATAAAGAGGTCAGCGGATGCTGTAATGTAGTGCCCCATAGACGATCAGTTAAAATGCTGTTACCCATACACGCAGTAAATAAAATAACTGTGCATTCTTCAGTCATACCTTCTACTGACCTGATTGATATGCTGGGTGTTACTGCTAACTGAAGATGGGAAAATAAAACGGGCTTATTTGTTTGACGTCTGCTTCAGCTGTGCTTAAATAAATAAAAGAAACAGAAAATGGAAACTGTTTGTTTCCAGCACACGATTAGTTCCACTGTGCATTTCACTGGCAGTTTTACTCAGTTCAAATATTACTCGACCTTTTAACTGCATGGACTCTGCAGTTAACTATTTTTTTAAACCACAGATATGACGTCAAACAGTTTATACGCGCATTTTAACTGTTCGCGTACAAGCCTACTAATAATTATTCGATTAATATGTGTAAATTCTGTTCTAGTAAAAATGTCCAATAACAAAGCTTGAAGATTTTCACTGTTCCAAATACGAAATTTTTTAAACATGGAAACAGCATGCTATCACACAGTAAGCCAATAATTAACAGAAGCTAATTATGTTGTTTAGAAGTAGGCCTATGGTGTTTAAAACAGCAGAAGCATAGCTAATGTTTTTTAAATACTTACTCATAAAGTGGAGAAAGCTGTTTCATTATTCATCAGTGTTCCAAACAAAACAAACCGCAGCACAATATAAAAGTGAATGTAATATTTATGTTATGTTTGGAGTGGTCGTGTATATATTAACACACAACAAACAAAACTTGGTTTCATAATTATTTGAACTAGATGCAGATTTGCAAACTAAACATTATGGTAGCCGACACACAAATATACATCCCGAAAAAACAAAAAACAAAATAGCAGGCGTAAAAACAAACAAGAACAGAATTGTTTAAATAATTAATAATCTAATGGCATAAATTATTGAAAGCCAGGCGTACATATAGATCATTTCCATTATGAAGTGATACTAACTTACTCCGGACATTTGTAAGTACTTAAAGTCCATCTGACATCATCAAGTCGTCAGCCGTCTAGCTCACTGGTATAGCAATCTGTTCACAGTGACGACAGTGTTTGGCGTATACCTGGTCTAGGAAATTAACTATTTACTTAATTGGGTCATTGGCCGTTGTCACGCATCTAGCGAACGAGCGAGTTAATCACTGAATCAATCGGTTAGTCGATTAGCTAGTCGTCGATCAGTCAGTCGATAGATTGGCCAATCGGATGGTCACGCACACAGCCTGTCGGTCATGCCTTGAAAAATTATGACGATACGATGTGATGGAAATAATAGTTCTGGTACTGCCGTTTCACTATCTGAATTTCCCTGATAAAAACAACCAGTTCTCGTTGAAATATTTAAACGAAAGTTAAAAACAAATCGGACTACACTGAAATATCACTGGAAATGTATATATTCGCTTCGCCCTGTCTGTCCATCCGTCTGAACGCGTATAAATCTAAACAGGCTGAACGGGTTTTCATAACATTTGTTAATGGAGATTTGTACTAAAAGTTGTCTACACATGCCAAATATTGTTAAAATAGAACAATAATGGTCACCTATAAGTGTTCCTGCTCTCCAAGGTCACTGGGTGGGGAGTCCCGAGGTTACGTTGGTTACCATGATTATTTTCGTCATCATGATTACTAATACCACATTCGTTACTATGGTTACCTTGCTTAAAATGGCATCCATAGCAAATTACATGGATGTCTGGATGTACGTAGCAGGCATCCTCGTTATCGAACATGATATGGAGACAATGCACATCCCTCAGACATGCTGTATTTATGCAAATCAAAATGAGTGATTAACGTATGTACCAGCCACGTAGCAGCCAGGGCGTTGTGAGGAAGACATTAATTGCAAAGGATTGTTTGATAATAACGACTCCAAAGTAGCGAAGTTGCTCAGTCACTGTTTAAACAGAAACTGTACAATAATAAAAAATATGCACGCCCTTTCCAACGTCCCTTGTGTAGCGAAATGGTGAAGGGGTGGTGAAGGTAGGCAAGGCAGGGGTTGCAGTATCGTGTCGGTCGTTGGCTGGTAGTTTTATTTGAACAGACCTCGGGCAGCAATTAGGTAACCCTACGTTGTTCGCTTAGTTCTACACTCTACAGTGAGAGGCAGTTTGTAGAAGACAGCCGAAGCACACCTCAGACTACAGGCAGTTTCCGCTCTTACGAATAGCTACGATCCTGGAGAGTTCGTAAAACGAGTCGAAATTTCCCAATATGCGCTAAGTAATAATCCGAGGTTACATTCCCGAATGACAGGAAAATGAAAAAAACAAAAAAAACAATAGAAGACGATTTTACGGTCTGAAGCAAAGCATACGAGCAACGGAAACATATTTTCACACATGCTATACAAATATCAAATCGGCAAAGAACAAACAGCAAAATCTTTCATAACATGCACGGCAAAGCAGGGCGAAAGGCGAACTGACTCATATATTTACCATGGTTTCACTGACTGGGCGACGTAGCTGAAATATTGCTTCTACATAGTCTTCTAAATAAAATTAGGTTATACCCATTATCATGTTCAAGTAAAATCTACGAAATCGTACTTTGTACCCCACTGATCATAAATTTTGAACAATTCGGTGAATAGTAACAAGAAGCAGGCTCAAGATCCCTGATTTTGTGTTGTTTTAATTAAAGTCGTTTGTAGAATTATATTCGTCTTTGATCATAAATATTCTCATTTCATCAGTGTCGAAATTAGTCCACGACCAAACGGCAAATTTCGACAGGTCACTTACAACCGTCACGGTTCTGAGCACTGCAATTAAAGAGTTTAACGCATGCACCGTAATATGTTCCAGGACATTAACTTCACAGGACACGGGAAGAGGCTAATGCATGGTATTAGATACATAGGAACAGCAGTTACTTGATATATGCTGCATGTGGCATAGTAAGGGAATCTGCCGCAGTTACGTCAATACAAAAATTTATGTAGCACGATGCTTTTCTATTACTACACCTTCAACACCCGACAGCCACACTTACTTCAATTGAAGGCGCTGTCTGTCCCGGGGCACGGTTGTTAGGAAGTGTCCTCGGCCGGATGTTGGTGAGGTCCTCATATATGACGCCATTTCCGTTAGAGACGTCGCAGCGATTCTGTGGCGATGTTTTGCACGGTAGGAAGTTTTGCACTTTTCTCTTATGTCTGTAGAGAAATGAGAAATTACAGTTAATAAAATTTAATAATTATACACATCAGTACAGACCATGTTTCATGTTCGTGGCTCAAAACACACAAAAGCAGATGTCTGGGTTGAGTGTCACGTATACAACTTGAAAACGACAGAATTAACTTCGAAAGGAAGGATACAAATATTTACACTTTCATAGGATTATATAAAATTATTTTCATATTACAGATGAGTACACAGAAACTCATAAAATACATTATCACTCAAAAAATATAAAATGTTCTTTACGACATGTATTGATCGAGAATGAGAGAACCTGGAACTATAAACGTAAGATTATGACTTGAGTAAAAAATGTTAATAAGGAGAACTCAAGTGTCCTCTATGCATAAATTGAGGAAAGGAAAAGATTAATAAGAAGATAAAGGCAGAGAGCAGAGGGGAAATAAATAAGAATGTTGAAAAATATCCTGAAGAGTTCTGTAAACAATAAGAATCCAACTATATATTTTTGGAACCTACTGCACTGTCTTCAGTTCTAAATTACCATCAAGGTACGAGGGACAAGAAACAAACGAATTCCAGTTGCTTTCGAAACCATAGTAACTCAATTGTTGTCGGGTGTAGCATTTGTCACATGGTTCGTGTGTCAGCAGAAGAATGTAACGCCCGGAATTTGGTGGGTCTGCCTACACGGCGGTGAATTTCAGGAATGTGACAACTGTAACCGATATCTCACGTGTACTTTCGTAACATACGCGACGCTCTTGCCCGTGTTAGAATAAGCGATATCTAATATTCTAAACACACTTCCGCTCCAAAAGACCAGTTGTTTTAGAATAAACCATTTATTACGGACCAGAATAACAGCTACTGGCTGTTTGTTAAATACTGTTCCCTTCCATAGTCAAATGACACAGAGTTTTATGCATCCTCGTCTCATGAACAGGGACAAAAACATTTCAGTCTTGACTGTAGGCTGCAGAGTACTCGTACTGTACGCCATTGGTTGCAAATGTGCCGTACATCGAAGCACTGTAAAATTTTAAACGCATAGTTTCGCATCCTTTAAAATCTCATATATTTCTATAATTTACTATAGAATTTTATGCTGTATAAGTTTCGTTTCGCTGCCAGAAACATGGCTTAAATCGGAATGTACGCGAGACTAAACATTATTTATTGTACACTACAAAAACTGTTTATGAAGTTTAAATGTTACTGTCTCAAGATTCTGGCTGGTAACTGAAAATATTCTTGAAATCGTGAAGCATGACAGTACTCAAACTTAATTACATGTTCTATGGCGTTGCAGGCTAACGTAATTTACTTTGAGTGAAGAGGAGAGTTGGAACGTTCTTTCTGACTGGAGCGTCGCGTGACAGTATCTAATGTCACGTGAAACTCGGTTACGCTGGAAAGAAAATGTTAACGAAGTACAATACATAGCCCTAATTTCTTATCAGTCGGGGTCTAAATAAATAAATAAATTGGAATTTTCATGATAACCAGAATCGACTGTGTCTAGATCCAAATATTTTAGGCGGTTTTTCAAACAAGTTCGTGATTCCTTCATTAATTTCTCAGCTTTGAAGTGGAACAGATGAATTACGCGTACTCAATGGGTAAAGGGTTCTCTTCACCCGGTGGCAAAGTAAGCACAGCGGAAAACTGACCACTAAGCTCCATCTAGATCCGAGGTGAAGAATCCGTGGAAATTTGTATAAACGCTCCACACAGGCCTTCAAGGGCGGTGCTTAAGCACTAGGCTAACGTTTTGTACAGGCCGATTACAGAGTGGAAAGCGTCTAACTTTCTTTCCGTTAGTACCCGCTTCGAAACTCCACTTAAAGCTGCATATCCTGAGGGTGTATTTAATTATTCCTTCAATCACCAGGATATTTAATATAGGTCACAGGCTACTCACATTCTTTCCTCGCTTAATTTTCAAAACATCATACTATGTGAGATTTGAGGTTCTTATGGCTTTGACTTTGACGATGTCGATGTTGGAGATGGATGCAGTACGTTTCTCTGAGACGTTGGTATCCACGTACAAATTCATATGGCGTTACAATCCACAAGACCAACACCGTCATAGTAAAAAAATTATACTATTTGATATCACTTGTTTCAATGACAAATACGGTCTTCGTTTTGAAAGGCGCCTATTCGCCATAGTACGTGGAATCTGCCAATATTCTCGCAAAAGATTACCAGAATGTTAAATCATTACATGGAAATGTCCGGAGGAAGCACCAGCCTGAATGAAATGGCACTGCAGGAAAATCAGTTCTTTCAAAAACTCTCTCAGCTACCACTCAAAGTGTGCTATTTGCATCGGCGAAAGATTTACTCTCTGTTATAGCAAATAGAATTCTACGTAGGAATATCCCGAGTCAGAGGCTGAAAGTCTCTTCAGTATTCAAAGTATCTCGTGCTGTTGACAAAGACAGGCTCCACGTGGACAGTGTCCTAGGAGAGAGAAGCCATGTATCTCAGCTTCTCCCTCAGGGAATGTTCTGTGTTGCTTAATGCTGCTGCAAGGAAATCAACTTACAGGTCTAAGAATTTTGGATGTTCAAAGACAGACCAGTCAATTTTCTAGGTCTCTAGTCGGGTACTTTAACTGATGGGAAATGTCGGGATTATATATCAAGGAAGAATGTAGTCGCTCCTTTCAAACGACTAAACCAAACAAACCAAGGAAACAAGTAACCAGCTACCCACCCCAGTCACCAAACTACCTATATACCTAAATAAATAAAAAAAATACTGATTAACTCACCAAATAAACCACTTAATAACTAATTCTTGTTAGAAGCCAGATGTTCAATATTATTAAAACAGAAGCTCACTGGATTCAGTCCTGAGAAAAATATCGATCCAATTCACATTTTGTGATCTTATTTCTGGTTATGTTTGCGTTTTAAAATGAGCACTCTGTATAAAAAAAATTAAAACACCAAGACTCCTTGTATTCACCTTCCAGGAACCTTCCACCAAAATTATCATAGGTATCATTTTTCTACTTCTTTCGGAGCAACATGCCCCCCATTTAATTACCCTGAAATGTAATACGAGCTGTATAAATCATTAACTTCGCCTGTAAGTGTTAGTTTTTTCAGAATATGTTCTTGAGACTTACCCTTCGAACATGTTTCTTTAGTCATGACACGGTCTTGTGACTTAAGTCTCATTAAAATTATACTATTTTAGTCAGAACATGTTACTGCGCCTTGTGCCTCGATCTGGCCTCTTCCCACACGGCTAAGACGGTATATCCATCCATCTTTACCTCGCCATGTGATTATCTACAGAGGGAAATTACAACTTAACGCAGAATTCGAAAGACGCGTAGGCCCGGTAAACCTCTGGCTCAGAGGCGACGAAGGAAATCACAATGGATTAAGCCGATCTCAAAACCGAGACAATTTACACATAAAGCCAGCACTTGAAACACAGCCCTCTTGGTTCTGCTTTCGTGCTGCGTGTCCAGCCCAACGCAGGGTGCGCGAGTCAATCAACGTTAAATGTTACGCAATTTTCTTCTGTTCGTTCCTCTCATATCCCCTAAAAGCGCTTTGTGTCATAGTACTTTCACTTCGTATTGTTTACTTACGAATAAGGAAAATACAGAAAGTTCATTCGTTTCGTAAATATACAGTTTCTATTTTTAGAAGCTCGTGTTAACTTAGGAGGTAATTTCAAGTCGCTCAGACTTCACAGTCATGGATCCTACAGACCGCCTTAAAATGAACGAGGTAATATTTGACCTGAAAACGATTTTATGATAACTAATATTATATATTTCCAACTTCAATGCATATAAAGAAACTCCCCCTTTCGACCAACAAAACTTTTCAATCCATTACTAAGGATAATTAAATTTGAATATGTCTAATAGATTTTTGCGGACTAAAGAAGCTACGCATTTAATTAGTTTTAGGGCATCAATATGTTTGGACCAATTAATATTCACTGGTTCTATAAATTAATGACCAAAAATCGAATTAAAGCTAGTTTTGTCTCCATTTTAACTACGGCGTAAAAGTTAATCCTACATTACTCGTAGAGAAATGGTTAAAACTTCGACAGTAGGGTCAGAAAGTGAATTACTCTGCCACTTTGCAAACAAAGTTGAATTACAAACGTAAGTTAATTTCGTAACCACGTGATATAAATATTCTAATTTACTTCACTGTCCTTTAATTCTAGTTATTATGGCTAATAACATTATCAAATAAAAGTTCATTATAATTAATGGAGAAAATCGTACAACTTGAATATTTGCATACTACAGAACTGGGGGTAGTCTTCCATAAGACTTCAGTTTTCAAATTCGCTTTAATTTCCAATAATATAACAGCGACAATGAGGGGTGTTAGCAAATGTTGCAAAAATGCTCCTATCAGTTTCGGCATGTATGTCTGTCCATCTTTCAGCACGCAACTACTCAAAAATCGCATTTTATGCCTGGGAGTTTTTGAAAAATTTGTTGACACGTTACAATTGTGGTTTAAATCGGACAAGAATAACGGCTAGTTAACCTGAACTAAGTTTTAGTAGCAGAAGTGATTGCATGAGGAAACTTGCGCGAGGAATCTCAACGCAACAACGAATTTCCGTGGAGGAATTCCCGTGACGTCATAACCCAGCCACATACAACGCCCACGTAAATGTCATTGACCTCAGACAACGCTGATGTACACTTGCGTTGTTCGTAAAGGTCAAATTCTGCCGAAAGGGCCAGAATTTATTTTTATGTCTTACGTGAATTTCCTAACAGATTTAATATCTTTAAACTTTGTTCTGCAGTGCTTTGTATCCATGTCTCATCGGGATAAAAACAACTCTAGACAAAAACAAGAAACAGCCACAAAGACCTACCTGAGACAGTCTCATAATCTACGTCATCATAACCTGTTTTAACATGTTCGACGCCAAGTAACCTACTCGTTTGAAACAACGTCGTTAAATAATGTATCCACCCATTGAACATGGTGTTGTAAAACACTGGTGACCTCTCACGTGATTCCCGGGCACCGTGACGCTGAGGCGCCCCACGTAGCAGACGCTGTGTCTACTACGTGGGGCGGTTCCTGGAACTCGCGGACGTACGTGCAAAACCGCGTTACATAAACCGCCATTACGAAACAATGAACCTGACCGGAATATGCTAGTCACCTAGGCCTCCCGGGAGGGATCTAACTTGAAGATGGAACATTCAATTCTTATATATCCAAGGGCTACTCATAAAGCGATTCAAATAAGTTACTGATACAAAGGGAAACCAATGAAAGCAGTTCTCCAAGTGGAATGCTAGTAGTTTCAAAATGCGTTTTTTGCGTTGTTACAACATCGGCCTAAAAATTCGAGTACTGTAGACAGAAATATAAAGTTAAATTAACATTATATGATTGCCACAAATTATTTCCTTTTATACAGTTAAACAACAAGCCCAAAATAAATATTTTTAAAATAAAATGAACATACTTTAACATTATGTGCCAATTCATATGCAGTATACAATCGGCCTTTTCTTTTGAAAGAAAGCACATTCAATTTGAGTTTACAATAAACCGATCCTCCTCGCAATCACAACGAACTCTACTAAACTCTTGGTCTGTTCTGATCTCAAGAATCAGAAACTCCCCTTTCAACCTGGCGCCGATAGACTTACTCGACGCAGGGTTGCCACAAACCTTCAATTTGTATAAAAAAACCCGGAAAAACGCAATATATACGAAGCGCAATAAATCGAGGTATGCCTGTACACTTTTGAGCAGATATTTTTATCCTGGCTGGTACACGAATCTAACTCTCGCATAAGAGCTCAGTGCTTAACTGGAAAGAATAATTAAAAACCCACGAGCGATGAGCGTAAAAGTAAGAATCATCTCACAGCATACAAACTGCATTAGGAACCTTTGCAAAATCGAATCTCTATACCATTGCACTCTCGGTCCCTATCCGCCGACGAGACGTCTCATTAATTTTTTCCGTGCCTTAATAATTCTGAACGCACTTCGGCGTAATACCGATTCATAATTGGGGATGCATTGGTGGTTCATTCCCCTAATTAAAATAACTGAAATGTATGAACGAACCAAGAAATAATCAATGTCCCTGTGAAAGGGGGTGGCTCAGGGATTAACATAATAGTACGGATGGCAAAGAGCTGGAGCCAATTAAAACATAGCCTGTTTGAAATTACGTATGTTCGTACTGAGCGAAGCGTTAATAATATCGCATATATAACCAAGTTATGAAACAACTCGAAATTGAATTCTCTGAAACGCGTGTGCGATAATGCCATGCGTATAGCATAATTCGCACGGCGCTGTAATATTCCACCGAATAACTTGGCGTCCACTGATAGGCTACTATTGTTGATTTATCTCTTGTTTGACCTTGAGTGACCTAATATCAACTGACCTATACAGTCATACACAGTCAACTGAATTGAATGTTAGTCCTGCGTCACATGAACCTAAAAAACAGCCTCAACTTGCAAATAAATAAAACTACTGCCCAAAACATTTTCAGTGTGGTGTAGGCCTGTATTAATGAAATGCAAATAATAATTAACTTAGCAGTCAGCAATGCGGTTCTAGTGGCGTGGATCAGTTTACAGCGATAGATTTTTTTTTCCCCAATGAATAAACCTCACCACATTAGACAAGCCACTACGAATTTGTAACTATAAATGTGTATGCTCCGTTTTGGAGCAGTAAGTTACAAATTTCCATTCTATCTCTGTGCATGAAACGTATTTTTCTCACTACGAGATAAGAGTGACTGATGACTTCTGAGATCTCAGGACAGATAAATTGCCAGGTTTCAATTATATGCACGAGAGAAAATTAGATCCAGATGTACGATCATTTGAAGTAATTTTTGAAAATTTTAGGCTATCGGAATCCTTACTATCGGAAATGGATAACGAAGGCAATTAAGCATTTACTTTCTAGGCTCTGCCAATCTCTACGATCGGACAGCTGTGACAGAAGAATGCTCATATGCCATCAGGACTTTGCATACACTGACCCTATATTCCTTAAAATTTGACTTCTTCTAAGGCGGGAAGGGGGTGTTGATTGCTTTATAGTAAACATTGAGACGCCGCTAGTTATGTAAAACGCCTAATTTCACCAGAAACGAGCAATGTGACGGCGGAATGCGAGATGCCCAGTAATCATATCCACACTCAGTCTCACTCGTAATCTTAGTTGACATTAATTGATGCCCTAGTGAGTGCATCTGGTGGTCGGCCTCAAAGAAGGCTCCAGGGCGTGTTACCTTCGCATGACATATGGGGCAGGATCACTGCTTCACTACGCTACGCATTGTCAATGTGATTTAGTTACCATGTGAACGGATCCAGTGGTTGTCTTCCACAGCTGTATAAACACGAATATGGACTTACGCAACATTTGGTATGTGAACACCAGATGGAACGGAATAGGCTATACTACAGACAACTGATGGTACTGAATCCTGAAATTATCCTGGATTCTTTATCGCAGCAGAAGGGCCACTCTACTTCAATTTTTAAGGAGGAGAGGATACAAGAGACTCTGAAAGAGAAAGTCGAGGAAAATGCAGAAGAAAATAAAAGGAAACTAGACGAAGAAAGTGACGAAGGAAACAAGAAAGACACAATAAGATCCTTGTTGAGCTATACATTCAAATGATTTCATAGAAATTAAGTGTGGTGTTGTAGATATCTAGCTAGGTTATGACACTAAGGTGTCACCTGTAGCTTGGAACAACCTATGGTGGGCCTCCCCGCGAAGTACTAACATGACAGCATGGTGTGTTATTTTTACGAGCTCCTCTCACTTCATTGCACTTCAAATAAAATTTTGGGAAATTGAAATAGGATTTACAAGTCGTCGTGCAATTTTGTGTTTTGCTCTGTACCTGCAACAAATCTGTCTCTCTTACCTCGAAAGCTGTTCCACTAACCCAGTGCCAGGGATTCAGAGCCGTTATTTAGGGCCGTGTCCAATACAAGTATTTCTTGTATAGCCAATGGTTGCTTTTACAGCATCCACTTCGTATTTGGACAGGGAGCAGTTTAAAATTCTAAAGCCGGGTATGTTTACACAGAAAGCAGCAAAACATGGTTCGCGAAAAATGTAAGCTGGTGCGCAACGGTGTTCAGATATTAATTTATCATGTGTAGAATAAATAAAATATTCTAATCCCCCTTTTCTTCCTCATTAAAGGGCACTGGCTCTAATGCAATTATTTAGTACTGTCATTTACAATTTCTAATATCTGTTTATACACGTTCATGACATCAGGATTTAGTTATCCTGGCCGAATTTGTCTATGTAAGGAGTAGTTTGTATTTAAAAGTGACAAAGCAATCCATTAGTTTTCTTATAAAGGGTTGTGGGCTTGTGTGCGTATCAATATGTAGGCATATAAAACTACACACAGACAAAATCGCTTGTTTAGATACGTTAAAGTGACTATGATACAAATTAAATGGAAACACATTTTGAATTTTGCACAAAAAGTTAATATCACTGTTGTATTTGTCTACGATTTTAACCTGTAGTGGAAAATGGGTATATATTTAAAACAAGGCGGTTATGGATTATTTTATAATCCATAGCTAATCTGGTTGCGACGCAGATGTATTTGTATTACTGTCATTGGCCTTCGGCTGTTGTCAGGAATTAAGTAAATGAATTAAGCTGTCTATAACTCGTCTACTTCTGCCACTACCATGATATCACCACTTCCATCATCATACTCGAGTCCTGGAAACGTAAAACCATTTCATGCGAACAGATGATTATTGTAGGCCTACAGACGATGCAGTCGTGGGCTCACGTAAACACGGAAACCAGACATGCTTTTAAGTTTCACCATAACACACTGTACATCGATCGCCCAACAGCTGAACTGGAGGTGGCACGTCTGTGAGAAAATGCTACGCGTCTTAAGAAATCACCTGAGATAAACAAACACGCACAAGGTCATTAAAACAAGGGTGATGCTCCTCTGTTCAGGAAGACAGGTGCTGTGTCCACATCCCATATCCTCATACTCTGAAAAGCACATTTTTTTCCCCAGGTATAAAATACCTGCTCATTTTTTGTACATCGTATTTACGTTGTTACATTTTTTGTTTCATTGGTTATCCCGGAATGGTAAAACATATTAAAACATCGCATTCCGTATGTAGTTTTAGTAGATCTAAGGTTTCACTAACAAGCACAACGAAGTTCTTGCATTGATTTTCAAACACCAGAAAGTTTCATCCAGAGGAAATAAATATTGCACGGACAAAAATATAGTGAGGTTGAAATTACAAAATCTTGTTTCATCAAACGGATTTTATTATATTATTAAGGACCTAGCTTGGTCAATATGGTGACTACGGACAGGACGACCGGAGTTCGATCCCTGACAGGGGCAGAGAATTTGTCCTCTAGCCTCTGCATCCAGACCGGCGTTACGCTGACCATTCTATCTATCTGGTGCCGAGGCTAAGAATGAGTAAGAATTATGTCTCCTCCCCCCAACGCCTACATGACGTGTAGCGGGAAAACTTCACTTTCTCATAAAACAACCTGGATTTCAGTCCACTTTACAACAATATAAAGTCTCTTATTTATCTCCAGAATCTCGGGCAGCTAAATAAATCTGTGAGAAAAGTCAGGCAATCATATGTAATTTTAAATGCTGTAAAGTTTAATGGTCTTGATGTGAAGGCTTTGGTACCTTCCAAACCATCTTGCCAAGGCTAAAATAAGTATTACAAGTCTTTTAAGCATTAAGCTTAAGTATCTTCATCGATACCTTCAAACTTAAAAGTTGCTTTTACAATGTTCACATAAAAGAAGTTAAATTCCTTGATAAAATTTCTTCCTTCTTTCAGAAACTCATTTTCATGTAAAGGATTCACCGTGCCGGAAGAAATGCATAAAAGGTTTCGCTACACCGCAGACAAGACCTTTTAATCCTTGATGACTACAAAGATTCTGAAGCGAGACGAGAGGCAAAATTAGCAAAATCCTCTAATACCATTACGGATGATAATTTTTCACGAAAGTACGATTTCATTATACAATATTTATTTTTATCATAAATCGTACTGGTTAAAGACGAAATCTTTTTCTTTTATTCTCTTTGTCCCCATCAACCCACGAGACTACACGACATCACAACCCAGAAAAAAAAACATTTCCATCTTCACCGCCGTGAGGACCTCAAATCTCTCAACCACGAAAGTAGGAATGTGAAGATAGTGGGTAATCCGGTCCATTATCAAAGCGGGTACCTCCTAAATGAGAAGTCCACTTAGTTCATGTTCCAACAAGCTGCTCATTATGGCAGATTTGCAATTCAGTATTTACACATATCCTCTCATTTACTTAGATTAAGTTCTGCATAGCCACTGCAGTTAATTCAGTCACCTGAAAATTATGTGAAACCAAACGACACAAAAAGTCACTCTCGAAAGTTCGAATCAGGGATCTCAGAAATTTGAGTTAGGTCATACAGATCTTGAAGATCTTAAAGCTTTCTCGCTTGTGACTGTCATCAGCAACTTACCTGCGTTATCTTTAACACATTACGCATTATGCTAACTGCACCTAAGACTGGCATTTCCCATCGTTTTTAGAGGACAACGGCATTCCTACGAAAGGGTCTGCAATTTCTAACTCTCTTATACACATTTATAATACTAAAGTTCTTGTACTCGAGACAAGCAGATTCAAAATAACTCATGTATCGTATTAGAAACTATATTAAAGTAAGAATTTACAGCCTTAATAAATTGTTGTGATGTCTGCACACACACTTCTATAAATTAACAAGTTTTAGAAGAGTTTCTTACGTGAGTCATCTAAGAAACAAACTTCCCCAGTGTTTACTCGTCTCGAAGTTTCCTCGCGTTAAATGTTGGCCAACTCAAGCGATAAATACAGCACAAATTCTCGGCGCGTATTGTCTGATTAAATGTAATTTAATTCCCAGCTCCTTCTACTTCTTCTTCTTCTTTAGGGGCTCATGGCTCTAACAAGAACGTTATCTCAGAACATGGTTACAAAAATTTGCGACCGTTGCATACGAATAACTCAGCTAACATTCAAATGAGTTAATGAATTTTTAACATGTAGTTCTGACAAAAGTAAAGAAGTCTGATTTATGGACTGGTATAGTTCCAGACATAAAGATGAAATTCTCTAAAGGCAGTAGCTACTAGCGGGTGTGGAAGTGAGACGTTCAGGGGACGACGACGAGGAATAAACCTTGATTAGAGATTGCAAAAAAGAGATGATGACAATCAATGACTTTTATACGAAAAGTTAAAATATGATTACATATAACTATGTTATAAATAAGCAGGACTCCACAAATTCGAATGATGCTACCACAAAAGACCTTTGTAGCTGAGAGGACAACGTATAAAAAATGCCAATGTGAAGACTTCCTTACAATGAAACAAAAGTAGGGCGATTGAAAAAAATTATCGGCGGATAATTGGAGCCGAAGCAGGTCTTCGGTCTGACGTAGAATCTGGGATTTGTAACAAAGGACAAAGGAGTAAGAGATTTAGGAACTATGGCTTTTAAGTGTCTATGGACACGAGAATTATGCTGTAAGAATGAATAAAACGTTTCAGCGTTTTCGACGAACAGACCAGCACACCGGCCGACTACAGGCCCTTCTTCAAGGGAAGATCCAGTGCTGTCTTCTTCACAGGAGCCTGGGTAGACTTCGGAGTTCTTGGGACAATAACAGTAGCAGAATCCTTCTTTAGAAGCTACTACACGGTTAGCTACCCGAGAAATTTATTGAATTTTATAAAACTCGAAGGTTCGTTACCTTCTTTACAAGGGCTTGCCACTCTGTCAGTAGTCAGTCCACAGTAATCCTAGTACTTCAATGTTCAACTCAAAATTACCCTCGCATATAACACGTCGCTTAGCTTCGGGATTTCTGACAACAATTTTGTATCAATTTGTGCTACATACCCCGTCCACCTCAGGATTACACGACCATGATGATGATGATAATCTAATAATAACAATCGATATCGTATACCATTTAAGAATATTTCGCAGATATTACGTGCACTCATCAGAGATTTTGAGGCAATTTGCTCTGTCGAATGTTCCTTGCTTCCTCGTGCATTTTAACTGTGCGCGTATTTATCTACGTGAATAACAACACTTAATATATATAAAAATATTTCCAGATATGACATAAAAATTTCAATATTAATCGGTACACGGCTCACAGAACCACTGCAGCTTATAACCATCATCATACGCACACACACCGGATATAAAAATCGATCACCATTCCGCCATGATTGCTGCCTATTATTATTGCCATTAGCTCCGAAATAAAACAGTGCAGCGTTAACCAAACACCAAGACAACCCTGGAACTTACTTATCCTTTGTAGAAGACGCCTGACAGAGTAAAGTGAGGTTTGAATTTGTACGACGAAGTTGCAAAGCTGTGGGTGAAGGAAGATAAATGAAGCCCAGGAGTGTTTACATTATGCCCAGAACCAACGCCACTTAAGCGCGCATTGATTAGCGCTCTCTAACAAATTAATTCGTAGAATGTAAACCTCTCAGGATTTTAATCAGCGTTATCAATTAGTCAGAATAATTCTCATTTGTGTAGTATTCTAATGTTACTTTAAATTTTAATAAATTTAATCACAGGTACAAATACTGAAATAATCTTTATTTTTATCTTAATCTTTGCGGTTTTATATAACAGACGAGAAGACAAAAGATTATGAACTGTATGGGTGCAAGTATTTTCTGTATAAGTGATCTGAATACCCTTGCGAAATCAATTCTGATTTGCTACCGCAGTTCCCAAATTTTCGAAATATAAGCTAACTTCGAAGATTTTGTTCTACAGCCTAGTGACGAGACATCTACATAGCTTCCTCTACGTTTACTTGCATAATATCTTCACCGGTGGCATTTATCAGATTAAAACATAAAAAAGGGATAAATTTAATATTTGGTTTGTATGCGAATAAAACAGACTCTTAAATTAGAGGATGAACACAGACTGGGGAGTTTGAGAAAAGTGTGCTGTTGAAAGTTCGGGTTCTATAAATATGGGGAATTTATTGACTAGGTAAACGACTATAAGCTTCAGAAGAGTGATCTGCCACTTGGAGTTGGCCCTCTCGCCTGAGCGTGCCTGTCACGGAACTGGTGACGGATTCAGAGCATATTTTTCTTCGCCATGAACAAAGTCAAAATGTGTTGTTTTTTTCTAGGGGGGGGGGGGGGGATTGCCAGGCCTCTCGGCGTGATTCGGGTCACCGTAAAGCCACAGGTCAACTCTGCTGACCACTGTCCTCTTCATTCGAACAACCGCTGTCTGCAATACAGACTCGTGCCTGTAACCAGAGGCTAGCTTACTCTAAGATCATACCTGAACTCACCAACCACAAAAATAATCTCACAGTGAGCTGTGACTTCAAGAGATTATTATACATAAATTTTCCAGTTTTCATCCTTCTAACATTGCTTTTCAAAACATCATAAAAGATGTCAGAATTTTAATACCAGAGAAAAAAAACACGTTAAGAGCGAAATAAATGTACACACTGTGATTTAAAGAGACAAGATGCGAATCAGTAACACTGCCTCCTGTTAAGAGCCCCACTGAGTGAGAAGAAATTCTGAATATCATCCCAAGGGGTATTAAGATATCAGCTGTTTCGATTTGGTTTAACTACCATTAAATGAGTTCTTCAGTCCTTCATGATAAGAAAGAGCATTGTGTTACGTCGAATAATTTGTCCTTGACACTAAAGTAGAAAGCACGAACCTTTCAGGATAGGGGTGTACATAAAGACAGGCAATTGTACTAAGATTTTTCCTATTTATTTTTGGTTCTGTTAGCGAAGCTGTCTGTAGCCAACACTATATGGGGTCGAATGATATTAATTAAGTAGGATTTGAGGTTTTCATTGTGGTGAGTACGAAGATGAGTATATCGTGCTGCCTCCTACATCAGGGCTATCACTTATCGCCCTGTTAATGGAAGCAGCAGAGACCTCTGAAACGTTGGGAAACTTCTACCAGACTACCAGGCGCTACAACCCAGAAGACAGCCATCTAGATGTTAATGAAAACAGAACTAGAAAGGATATGAAAGGAAGCGGTCTCGACCTTTCTTAATTTACTATCACGATTTTTTCCTGGAAGACCGAGGAAAACCACGAAGGCCTCAGTCAAGATAGCGAGTCTCTTGGCCACATCTTGATCTCGGGACCACCTGAATACGAAGCAGGGGTACTAACCACTCGGCCGTGACGTTCGGTATTGCTGCAGATACAAACAGATACTCTACTGTAGGTGCAGTACATGTGATAGCTGGATGCGGTATCAGACACATGCAAGACAGACGAGACGCCAGAGAGCATATGATGAAGCCAAGAGAGGCATTAGATTGCAGGACCCACGAAGGCAAGAATAATTCTCGTGCGACAGCGGGTACAGCGCACCAGTGAACCGTTAAACGTGACACAGTAACAATCGATAGAACACAGATTTATGGAAAATTACACTTCAAAGATCTACCACATATTTGCTTGTTTTATTGGAATAAATTCTTAGCCGTCACTGTGGAACACGTGGGATATAATATTGAGATGAATATTTAATACAACGGACGTAAGGCCGTGGAATGAATTGAACTGTCTGAGGTAGGCTCCAGTAGCGGTTTCTTTAAAGCCCTCAGTGACGAATGTTTTCTCGGAATGTTTAACGTGGAAATAATTCCTAACCCCCCTTCCTTCAATGTTGTTCACATAAAAGAACTTTACAAACAATAAGTATGCAGGTTAGGGTTGCCACCCAAGACACTTTACAACTCCGAAAGTAGACTACAGAGCCCTAGATAAGACCAAAACCCTTTTCTTAACTATGCCACTAAATTCATTGAACGTTATAAAAATGTGAACAATTAGTAAGCATAAATACATTGGTACAAAAATAATTAAAATTTTGTCGGTATTAAAAGACCTTAATTACGCCCAACAAGTCTCTTAGCCACAGACAGCAAAGATACTGAGCCATCCTTCGTTCGAACAAGTGGGGAAATTAAATATCTGTATGACCGTATTACTTTCTCAACATCTGCCCTTCAGTTACGCTACACGATGGAAAGCCCTGTGTTGAACATGGCTATGTAACATTTCTTTTCAATATATAGCACACACACACATATAGACACACAGTGGCCGCGGGCATTACAATATTAATCTCGCCGCACCCTCTCACAAGATGACTTTGCAGTTTCTCTTCATGGAGTCATCCATCGCCAGACACAATGCATGTGTCAAGAATGTACGTCACACTGACCACAGCGTCTGGACCCGTAAGAATGGCCACAACACTGGATTTATAATCCCATATTAGTACGGTATTTTAATTAATTTTAATAAAATACTTGCAAATCCAGTTTGTAATTATTAAATTCCAGTACTGAGAAATTATTTGAATAAATATATGAGAATCAAGAGAGTCCTAAGTCAGTATAATCAACATTATAGTTATCTGATTATATTATTACTCAATAATCAGAGCTACTTTCACGTGCAGATGGTCTTGAAAATCGAAGCTCTGAGAACGAACTGCAGCATGGACTGCAAGCACACTCAACAATGTAATCTACTGATTCCAAACCAATTATTACATTATATTACATTTTTGACGTAAATACGTCTATACGGAAGGGTCATACGGCAAAGTGAAAGGAAAATGTGAAAGGAAAACGTGTAAGATCCATATCAACAATGTGTTAATGTGGATCTACAACAATGGTCAGCTTACGTGTATTGTTATATTACCTAGGAAACGTCATCTGTTTACTCGGCATTGTTGTTACTATTGTTGTAATTAAAGCTAATATATAAACTTCCTTTCCGTATAGACGTATTTACGTCAGATTCTCCGGAACCGTGGTTCCACTGTCAATTTTCTCTGCTGAAAACAAAACTTTGTTGTGTAATAAACACATACATGTAGTCAATGTGTTAAAACGCTAATGAACAAACCTGTTAAAACTAAAAAGTAGTGATGCATAGATCATCTTCGAAGTACATGCATTGTAAGTATCTGTATAGTTCATTTGTCCGAACACACAACAGCGTTCCAGTCTTCAGAAGCAAGTATTTTTTAAGAAAAGGGGGGAAGTAACACAAAAATAAAGGAAAAAAATTGGGGAGCGAGAACGAAGAAAAGTAATGTAGCATGTCATTACTTGGTCATAAAGAGGGTGAATGAGAAAGGAGAAAAAAAGCGTGCAGAAAGATGGAGGCTTTGTTCGCGTACAAGTGGTGAAGAAGTTGTTAGAAATGAATATGGAAGTACGCTAAAGTATCATGTTTCTTCATTACAGCGGTACATTTATTCCCCGGCGATATCACGTACGTACACACACACACCACGACATCCTTCGTGTTCTTTCGACGATTATTACAGATTACTTTTGCAGAAGTTGCATTTTTCATCTTTATTTAAAAGGGACTCTGCAAACAGAAACAACATATATTATAGGCACACGTTCCTTTCCTCACAAGACACTTTTGTGTTCGGGTCTCTTAAATGAGAAACGCGATATTCTCTCCTAAATCACAAAGTTAAATTAAACAAAAGCAGAAAGTATATCTTAAGTTACAGCATGAGTCTACGAATCACTAAATTATTATTTTCGATTTTATACACACACTGGCTTAAGTGTATACTTATCTAACAGTAAGCTGCATTATTAGACCTACGTATTCTTAAAATAAATCATCTTAAAATAATCACAATTATTGCATCTTAATCGTCTATGCATGACAATCGCCTACAATGATTCTAAGTACATGTGTAATGCATTTATCTTTTACTTGAAACATAAATTAAATGAATGACATCTCCAACTATTTTATGTTGTGTTCAAATTCGCTGATTCTGATGTCAGTAGTTTTCCTGTCTCTCCTGTAAAATTCTTCGTGCATTTCGCATGGGGCGTAGTCCACGCAGATCTTTAGGTCTAACCTACGAATACTTGAAAAGTGATTCTAAGTGACCTGTATCAGAAACTGAGTGTACGACTCGCTAGTTCTCCCGACTTCCGGATGAAGAAAACTATTAGCCGAACAAAACCTTATCAAGAAGTTCGCTCGACTTTGTAAGGGTTGCTGTGAAGAACACAGTTTGGGGTTGCGCTCTCGTGGGTTTATTGTACTTTATATAACCACACATGGTCTTTATACTTTTAAAAAACAGGACTTAAACTACTGTTACGATGAACCAATGTACTTCTCAGTAGAACCCTATCAGGTTATTCAAATTGGTTGTTGTTATTCATAGTAGCATGCACTGGTCTTCACCTCATATATTTAATAATGTCATTCTGTTTAAGGCAAGATGGCTTGTCAAACCTTGTAATTCCTTCAACAAATCTATAGCCGTGTATTTAAGCTGAGCACAAGACGGCCTATCACATATCAATCAAATTATAACGAAGGACTGGAGTGAAAATTAATACTTCTCAAACTTTTCTTTTTTGTATTTAAATACATCTACTGTAGAATATATTTCCATGGTAATATAATTTCTGTCGCTGAAAAGCCATATGTAATTAGAGTTACCTTTGAGAGATGGCGGGACACAGTTTTCTTGTTGTTTATCTACTAAAATATCAAATAATTTTTTTTCGCAAGATGTCCCATGCGCAACATGGAAAGGGTTAATGGAAATACAGTATAAACATAACTTACACTGTAATTGGTTTTATTAACATTGAACATTTACCCTTTTTTCAGATATAGCAGTATCTCATTCTCAAGCGAAGAAATGAGATCACAGATATTGGAAACAAAGACCTGAGAAATAAGATAAATAAACTGTAAAGGGAAAGGAAACTAATTATTTGTTACCTTTACCTTGTATTATTACAGTAAATTACGTGGGGATTAGTCACGTAAAACGGGTTGATGAAACAAGACATTTTAAAACTGAACCTGACAGAATGTATATGCCAAATACATTTGAAACCCGTTACTTGATATTGGATATGGAGGAACAAACATCATGACAGAAATAATCTTCCCAACTATGCATCCACAATACACTACTACTCCGTGGCACTACAGACCTTTGATAGGGCCTTGACCTCCCTTTCGATTAAACATAGCTCTTTTAAAAGATGAATTATATCTGTTTCGACCGCCTTAACCATTCCTCTGGTTAGAATTGAAAAGAGAAATGAGAAATAATTAACACGCTGATGTAAAAGCCTGTAATTAGATTAGACAGACAGGCTGTTCTAACTGAAATACATAGCACTTTGGTAAGTAAAATACCTAAAATGTCGATTGCAGACAATCGATTTCTTTGACGGGTACCGTAAGTCTGTGGAAAGTTTCGGAATTTACATATCGAATTCAATTTCGTGGAACAGAAATTCACCTGAACTAATCACACAGATGTTTTATACAGCAGTGTAGCAACCTATTATTGTGAATTATGAGTGAGGGTGAGGGGTGAGAAAAGGCATAATAGAAACCCCGACGGGAATCCGAATTTACAGCGACCGCATCTACGCCATATATAGAATGTGAGGTTTCCATGGCGGTTTGAATATAAATGGTTGTCTTCCAGGCTGGTCCACCATGCAGTTCTTGGCTGTATACCATCATTTCGGAGTACATACTGCCTCCATATTCTGGTTCATACTTTAGTACTATAAGATGCAAGCACTGCGGGTCCCAACTTTTCGTTGGCTTGATCTATAGACATTTTGGTAGGACTCCTTGAACGAGGGATCGGCCCGTCGCAAGGCCTCTACCTGTACACAGGACAGCACAACACAGAAAAACAGAGACAGACATCCATGGCTTGAGTGGGATTCGAACTCACGGTCCCAGAGACCAAGCGGCACAAGGCCCACGCCTCAGACCGCGATGTCACTGTGACAGACCTCATTAGTGATCCCTTCCCTAACAATCTCTCATTATTCGATATTAATCATCTCATCCTCATGGATTTGACCTATTATTATTATTATGCGTATCACTATCGTAATCCATTTACTCTGATGTTGTTTTCTAGGATTATTATTCCAAGTCTACTTTTCCTGTCAAAGAAGAATGTTGATACTCCAAAAGCGCTTTAACGAACATGTGTACAGGAAGTAAACAAGTTTGAACACTTTAATCACAAACGCATGGGGATGAGGTCAGAGTCACGTGGGTATGGCCACATGGTGGCAGAGTTCTAATCAGACGTCATAACCAGGGAGAGAGAGAGACCATACAGTGTTAAACAACAGAACAGCTGAATGCGATTATTATTTGGGGAGATGAAACTAATGAAAACGCTGGGATTAAAGATGCTTACTAAGTATGGTGCTTCAGACGAAGTTACAACCCGTTACTTGGCAAGTTCTTGGAGCTTACTTGGGAAGAAGCTACACTTCCAGCTAGTTTAAGTGGATCATTTTCCACCCTGAATTCAGGGTTAAGCTTCTTAATATTGAAAAGGCTCACGCAGACTCCCAACAATAGGAATCTGATATTGCTGCAGCCATTGTATCGCCATAAACACAGCATTACAAAGTTCGTTAAATAATTTTATAACATCACAGTCGCAAATGTAACACCATTTTGACTTCGTTGTTTAATCCATTACTCGCAATTAATAGAAGCTATTGACAGAAGTCTGGAATTTAACATGCAATTTACAAAACCAAGAACAATAGCAGGTTTTATATTTAACGTAACCTACCGTAAGACAATCGTGCTAAACCACTTTACAACAATGTAACTACCAACTAGCCCCCACAATGCTGGGAATTTTTATGGAGTTATGGAGTTGACAGTCGCTTAGATGGTCAAGATCGTGCCCGCTTTTATGGTTCGAGAAGGTTCATAAACACATTCACAAAAGCTCATCATTGGCCCTTAACCAGTTCAATCCAATCCAAGTCTCCCCCCTCTTTTTCCTTTCACTCTCTCACACACACCGAATTATTCTAAGATACATTTTAACAGGTCTTTCAAGTGATTTCTTCCCTTTAGCAATTCCGACTCAAAACTTTGTTTGCATATCCTATTTCTCCCAAGCGAGGCACATCTTCTATTCGTCTTACCCTTCTTAATCTCGGCCCCTGTCGATGTAAAAGGAGGGCTTAAAATTTTTTTAGACTCTTTGGACATTTCTTAAGCGTCTTATTAATATCTTATTTTTGGTCATATATAAACAGCTTCTATTTAACACTTAGTTCTTAAATACCCACAATGTTCTTAAATTATAACGATTAGCTCCTGAGACAAATGACAATAATAAGATATGAATCTTTGAATAATTTCAACAAATCCATCTCAGAGCATAAAAATAAATGGTGAACACATGTAACAACACACTTTCGCAGTTAAGTGCCTGAAAAAGAAAGCTTAGTTTCCTTTATACATAAACTGTGACAGTTTCAAAACCATCCTACACATTTCATCATCAGGGCTGAAGTAGTATTGCGGATTGAAGTAGCGTTTCTTCAGCAACGAACTATTCAAGCTCTGCGTTGTTTAGAAGGGACACGGTGAGATCGGCTTTAGTTGGACTCAAGACTCTGATTACGTTGAGTGATGGTAAATAACCACCGAAAGTCAGTAAAAAAAAAAAAATTATTAAGCATTTAAGGCCGAAGCTCGCCTACACAATGTTTCAAATCCAGTTGAAATTCTGGGTTTACGTGTTTGTTCGCATTTAGCTCGATAACTGATAAACCAATTTGTATCAAACATGGCATGCATATTTCTTGAGACCAGGAAGAGATATATAAGGGTCAGAACTACGGAAAAATTGTACTAAGTTCGATTATCGATGAGGGCGTTTCCCGTATCTCAAAAACTAAGAATGCAGCATGGACCAAAGCTGTTTGTTACGAAGAGGGGACTACAGGATCGAAGTCCGGAACCCCGAAAAATTACCCTGACTTCGATACCCAGTAGAGATGATTTCTGTAGCTCGGATAACAAGCAAGACAGTTGTTAAGGCCAACGTTTATTCCGGAGAGGATATATGGAAACAAACGAAACACCACCGAAAACTGTCCTGGGTTCGAATCCCGGCGACGAAGTTTTATGCAGCCCCAAAACTAAGCACATGACAAAAAGAGAGCTAATGGAAAATCTGTTTTGTTTCTGAGAGGATATTACAGGATCTAAGATTAAAAACCCGAAAAATCTCGTGTGTTCGAGACTCGATAAAGATTTTGGGATTGTGATACAGTAGGCTTATCGCCTAGATTTCTCGTAGCATTAAATGGAGATAAAGTAGAAATAAAGAATGCAGACGAGATTTTTAAGACACACACACACACACAGACTCGTACATTCCTTGAAGAACAGCGATCCTACGTTATCTACCCAAGCTCTCGAGTGTTTTCATAATACGAGAGTGACCCAGCACGTGTCTATTGTCAGCTGTTGCCATGGCGTCGTTAACGACGTGAGCCAGATAGGATCTGTAGCTACACGAAACGGCTATATCTGCTGACATGAAGAAACGAGAGTCCCATATCGAGTACGGCCCTTTCGTTTCATTCTCACAGGGTCTGCATCCCTGCCCACAAGCCTTTGTTATTCTCATGAAACAGTAAGACAATGAATAACTAAATTATGCATTCCTTACGCGATGTGCACTATCAGAGCGGTAATATGCACGAGAAGTATTCGGGAAGTTACCGGTTTCAATTTAATCTCTGCTATCATGATTCGGTTCCGTAAGTCCCTTCGAAGAAGTTCCGTAAGTCCGCTCGGAATAACAACCAAGATAAATGTACTGTGTAAGACTTGAGGTTCTCACAGCGGTGAATATGAAGATTTCTGTCTTCTGGGTTATTGCGCTGTGTAGTCTGGTCGATGTTAACCAACGTTTCAGAGGTCATACTGCCTCCGTCATCAGGGCGATGATTCATCGCCCTGATGACGGAGGCAGTATGACCTCTGAAACGTTGGTTAACATCGACCAGACTACACAGCGCAATAACCCAGAAGACAGAAATCTTCATAAATGTACTGATTCATCGTCCCATGCTACAATGGAAATGCGTAGCTTTGGTTGACCTATGACTCGAACAACTATTCACTTGCAAGGACTGTGGAAGTAACTCAGTCTCAGAGAGGAAACTGAATTACTTGTTTCCAAACTTGACTCTCTTGTACATTTAAGGGTTTGATGCAAAATTTGCTTCTTTCCAAAAGCGATTTATAAATATCCCTATTAATTTCTTGTTAAAGCTTCGAAGCCCGTCCAGAAAATATTTAAGAATTCATTCCGTACCATAAAAAGAGCACAACGCATCACCATTACAAATATATCACAGGATACTCATAAATATATTCTGTGATGAAAATGCGTAGTTATTGATTATTAAAGCAGTTGGCACACAGTTTTCGCTGGGCTTTATAGGGTTAAGCAAATTATGCCTGGTGACTTGGTAGTAAATAACGTGGACCTTCCACTGTAAAAGAAATTTTAGCAGAAATCTACATGTATTATTCACATTCTGACCGCTTTCACGAGTTTGAAAAGTTATTTTTACTCAGCAGCCTTTAATTATTAAGCACTAATTAAGCACTACGCAAATAAAGACGCATGAGATTGACGGTACAGTTCTACGTGTCCTCAACCTTGTCACTAAATGGTGCTGAGAGATCAGCTTCATGGTCAGACCGCTTTATGAGAAGATAAAAAATTTGTACCCTTGTCGGAAATCGAAGTCCGATACAGCCGTGTCACTGTGCTAAGCTAACCCGCTCTTAAATGTCTTCGTATATAAATATATACACGAGCTTCACACAACAGAAGTTTCGTCCTTTTTCGGGTTTGCAGTTCGCAGGCTATGTCGCTTACAAGAACCGTCCCTTCTGTTATGGATTTATTTGGCGTGTAAGTTTAGCGAAAGAAACGTGCACCTTCTCTAAACCCAGTATTAACTTCTCTGCAGTAGAAATTATTAGCAAACATAGGGATATAGAGGTAAAGAGCAGAACAGAAGGGAAATTTGACATGGTGTGCAAAGTCAATTTAAGGAACTGCTGATCGCTGCACCTGTGGGGTTCAAACTTGGCTCACGAACGTTCTATCCTTTCCATCGTAAGAATTTAAAGGGATAGTTTTGTATATGGAGTACAAGACTCCCTTTATTCACGTATTCCATAGTAATTTAAAACATCGTTACTTCAAAACGATACTCTCAGAAAATAAAACTTGTCAGACGTTAACGAGAAAGATCCAAAAATTTACAGAGCTTAGAGATAAATTAGCATTCATTTACACAGACCTGTCACAGTGTTCAGGGCGCTAATTCCGTCACATATTTCTTGAGTCTTGCCCCTGCAGCAATACAATCACGTGACTTCTATTTGGCGGTCCTAGCACGTTCAACTGCTCTATAGCCCGAGAAACTAGCTGAATGGATTACTTCTGAGGGGCTAAAGCGCCCCTGTTCCACAACATTTGCTTACTAACAGCAATGTTACTACCCCAGTCCCCTCCTACCCTGAGCTCAGAACACGAGAGCAGTTTGCGTACTAACACGAGATCTTAATTCCAACAAAGTACTAACTTAACCCCGTGTGTGTGTGTGTACGTGTGGACAAACTGCAAACAAGACTCTTGTCTCTAGGAAGCAAAGTGCCAGTTTCTAGTCGTATAGAAGCTACTTGCACTAAACTGCGTACTGCAGATAGAGCTACTTTCATGAGATCTTTAAATCTTAAGTTACACATTCTTACAGATTAAGAGAACATCTAAAATCAAATTAAAACAACACACACTATAATACAATTATTTTGTTATAGCTTGTCTTCATTAAACGGATTTTTACCCAGTCTGTCAAAAATAATTGCACACAACGAATTCTACGATTTAAAAATAAACATTACCTCACAATTATCACGACCGTTCCGTGCAGATAAACTACATCTATAAGTAAACTAATTCAGTTTTTATGAGGTCGCATTTCACAAGCAATGAAGCGTATTTATTGGTAGACTTTCTTAACGAAGCGACGCGTATTAAAATCCTATCTGTCTGTTGATAACACGTAGCACTTCGAGATCGCATTTTTAATAAATCAGATGACAGATCTTAACTCTAAGTTAAAATTGCAAATTGTTTATATCAGCCTAGTTTGGAGAATTCCAATTATGTGGCAAAGTGGCGCATATAAGAAAGATATTAAAATATGGTTTCACACTTTGACTTACAGACCTAAGGCTATTTTTAAAGGTAAACATTTTTCCAGCTTTTGTCAAAGAATAAAACAGGAATAAAGTTACGAATTATTTTCACCAAATATAGGCCTAAAACGACCACATAACGGACTCAACAGAGCACTGCTAATGCACAAATTATAGTTCTAGGAAAACCAACCGCTATAACATTATAGCGGTTAATTCCAATAGAGATTCCAATGGAATTATTTGTAATGTATCTGTAAAGTGTCAGATGCACTGTATATTACAAATAAATAAAGCTACATATCCGGTTCACTGGCGATACCAATATTAATAAAACCAAAGCTCACTAGAGCGAACGAAGCGCAAAGCTACAAGTAATAACATTTCGAAATTTGTTACGCAGTCTGAGGGCGCAATTCCCCCATGCAGTTAAATTACACAACAAAAGTAAACAAAAGTCTAGACTTGCAGTGAAAAACATAACAGAAATGCATTTCTGTTGAGAAGATAAATTTAACGTTTTTTAGTAGCCTGTATGGTGAATCTGTTCCTTATTAATTAGTAATCTCAGAGAAGTGAAAACTGATTTCTTGATTGAATGTTAAAATAGGAAGAAAAAAAAAGTGAAGAATAAATCAGCAATGCTATATTCAAACGCCTTCGTTAAACCTGTGGTATTTTAAACACTTCCCAACTATCTCCGACTGAAATGAATTAAAAATTGGGACCCACTGCTGCGAATTGTAACTGAAATGAACAACATTACATTGGGGGGTACCTTTCTAGCTAGTGGCAGTTTTATCATACCGCAGTGTAAATATTTCATTTTAAAATATTATTAACTGAGCACGTACTAAACAGGCCGTGGGTAAACAAAACCCGCTCCAACCGGACTACTAAAATATGCAACACGTTATAGAAAACAAAGGATTCACGCACGGAGATGAAACGTATATTGAATTGTACTATCTCGTATATGTAATTCTAGACTTCGTCACGGCATAATTTCACTGGCACATCATTTCATAACTCACGTGCAGTAAGAGGCATGCCTTACGTAAAATCTACACAAGAAAATGTTCTTAATAAAATAGGTTATTTTTAAATATTTTATTCAAATCACATTTTGAAGTGTGTTAAAAAATAACCACTTCTGAGCTTAGCCAGTACTTTTTTTTTTGTAAACGACAGCTAAACATAAGCAAACCTATCACTGCTGTACAGGCATTTGTCAGCTTCACGAACAAGTCTACGCCTTTCAGTATAACCTATCATTATTCCATACAGACCACGCCTCACTTGCCCACACCTGTAGAAAGTATGAATGGCCCTAAATGTTCACGCCTAGTTCGTGTGATATATAACGACAAGTTTATGGATTCGATTCCGAATCAAATTTAACTAAGACGGTTCGGAAATGTTTGCTTTGCAGTTCTGGAGCGCTTAACAGAATTTAACTTTTGATCTTAGGGAACGGTAACGGTAATGTCAGAGTCATGAAAATCCGTTCATCCATTCTCGAGTAGCTACACACGGACGAAGGTGGGCGAAGCAAATTGGACCATTGCACAACTTTTGTTGCGAATAAAACAAAGATTGTCACCTAAATAGCAGTCCCGTTTGGAAAGTTGCTCACAACGAGTTTCTTAATTAAACTACATGAAACTGAGTTCTTGAGATGCTAATAACAGTAAACTAAACAACAAATTCGCGACTGCTCTTTCAACACATTCGTAGCAACCCTCAAAATATATCATGTGCATTTCTTTGAACCGGTGAGTAGACTGAGGACATTACCGTCAAAGTCATTCTCGATTCGCTAATTGGTCTTTCACTCTGATGATAAAATCCGTACGTTAGGCTGCAAGATTTAACTTTCTCAGCTTTCGGAATGGATGTCGAGGTCCGCAGTTAGAATCACAATCAGTTGCCATGAGAGTTTTCATTATTTTATTTTAGTTTCTACAGGCCTTCAAATATATAACGACTATCTCATACAAAATCCTCATTCGCTGCCAGTCGACCCTTCTCGTTCAAATCTACGAGAAAGTTTCACTCCGTGTTACATAATCTTCTTTTAGCAGTCAGTTATAAGGATCATCGCCGCCCATTGCAATATGTTATTTCTTAGAAAGCCAATTAATTTCATTATTTCCATTAACATGATTGTCAATTAATTATTTCCTCAGAAGGCAGTTTCAAGGTCGTAAATACCAGAATAATACGGTATAAAACTGTAGGCCATGTATCCAAACTATGGCGATTATACACAAATCATTTATCCTCCAAGGATTGCTTGGGTAAGCGACTAATTTGCAAGTACATTATTCAGAACTCACCTGGCATCTATCCGGAGATAGCAGGATATATATGACCTACAATACTCGACATAACTCATCATTCCCGCCCAAAACTAATAGTAAACTACACTTTGTCCCATCGTTAAGGATCTATCACTAATGAATAATGAAATAAATGTTGTTTCCAGACCATATATCAGTGTTTTAAGTTAGAAAATTTGAAAACAGACAGGTTGGAAAAAGAGACAACATTATTTTGGAAGAAGATTGGTATAGAGTGTACCGCCAGGTTAGCTTGATTTCCTAGCCTACGGTTATGGATCACAGGAATACAGAAAGGCTGACCTTCCAAACCTGTCAAAATGACGGCTTCAAACGCGACACAGTGAACAAACAAACTACTGCTTTGTGTGTTTTACCTAGCACAATTAAAACACATCACCTACTCTTCCCCGACTCAAGTCCTATCGTCAGAGGCAACTAAATATAACAGATCGTAATCCAATTTCCACCCTTTTTGCAGCAGAGTTATTTTCAAGAGAAAGAACAAAACAGGGCAGTGGAATGGACGGGATGCTGTAGCCAGGGGAGGCAGAACCAAAAGACATGGACCATTTGCCCCTGTTTCGCAAAAACAACACTCACTGTGTTGTCGACTAGGTCTGTTCACGGTGCAATGAGATTCAAATACTTTGGTATCGAAAAGGCCGAATAATCGATACATTATTGTAAATCGTTAGAAAGGTTCCTCATCGTCAGTGTTCCGATCAGCGTAACATCAAACGGGAACTGTCTGGGTTGTTAACATGCGGCATTTGAATTACTCGTAACAAAAGGCAAAACGAGACAATGAAAACTGTTCAATTTGCAAAACGAAACATCAGCTAGAATTATTCGTAAATTACAACTGGAAGAAATGTTATGTAGCATTTACGCCGAACAGATATTTTCTGTTGAAATGAGTTCTTGAAATGTGCGGTTAAGTAACCATTACGTACATACTAACGCGAGAGTAAACAATAACCTACATTGTTTTATGACATGTCCTATGGAGAAATAGTTTTTCGGTAATAAACTTGAATACTCTACACTACACCGAAAGAGGGGAATAAAAATAAAACAGTAAAGCAAAATAGAAAACGATACACGAAAATCTAATACAACGCTATTTGAAACAAATTTATATTGTCTAATGTTGTCACGGTCGAAGACAGTCGCCAATATGCTGAAAGTGGATGTTTAAGGCAGTCGTGAATATCTAAGCGCATGCTTTAAAAAATACAAATTAAATATATAAACCAACTTATAACAGCTGTATGATATTATGTCCCCTGAAATGCAACGTTAGTGAAGATGAAACTAGAAGGTTTCAATAACGGGATTAAGTTTAAAACTGGAAGGAAATTATATCTAGCGCGAGATAACAATCTAGCACATAACAACATAGTAAATCTCTTCTCTATCGGACTGACTAAATACTGTTATTTTGATAATATAATTTTATTTTCCCGCAGAAGGAGCTCAGAAACCCTTTCCGACATTCCTGTAGCTTGTATCCATTTCAAATTAACTAGTATGCGTTTTTTATTGCATAGTAAAAGTGTAGTTTGAGTCAACGGATTTATGAAGGACACCGGAACACATTTATGCATTATAAATGTGCTCGGCACATATTCGGAAACAAGATTCCACTTATTTCCTCGTTTATATCCGGATTTATTACTTAAATACCATATCTCTCTCCAGTCACCCACCAGCAAATAAATTGTGTACTCGCGTCTGTAAACACAGTACCACAAAACGTTCCTCCGTGACCATTAACTCTTTTATGACATAACCTCAAACCCCCCCCCCCCCCCCCCCCCCACATTGGACGATTTGTGTGGAATTGAAGTAGTAAATATAAACTGTTTTGTTTGAAGATGTCTGTCTTCTGGGTTGTTGCGTCGTCGGTTCAGAGGTCCTTGCTGCCTCCATTATCAGGGCGATGATGGAGACAGAAAGAGCCTCTAAAATTTCGGTAAACTTCAAAACCTCAAATCCTACATACGTTTTGTTTGACATTTTTTAATAAAACGAACGACGAAGCAAAACTGTTACTATTGAAATAAAAAAATATAAAATTGTTATAATTTCGTTTATATTCGGCAGCAAATGCAAAATTGTTTGCATTTGCTGCCGAATATAAATGTGGCTTGCAAAATGATCCCTCAGAATATAATTTCTTTTTAGGTAACTTTGAGAATCGTTAAGTACATACCTTAACACACCATGGCCAACCTGGATGCACGAGGGACTTACATGGCCAGAGACCACTTATAATCAGGCTCGAGAAATAATTTGTTAATAATTTACTAGTTCTGATATTTTCGGATATGTTTAGACACATATAACCACAACATTCTTAAGTCAACATACAGAATGTACAATTTAATACGCAACCCAGAAACAATGAAATCAGAAGCAACCCCTCCCCCCGGTCAATTAGAATAGGTTCTCAAACTCCGAAGTGATGGACAACTTGAAGTCATCCTAATTTCTAGCCCGCTGCTTAAGCCAGTTGCAAGAAAGCTGTTCAGGTTCTAATATGTTGTGTTCGGGAAAGGAACGAGTGGTCATTCTCGAATGTTACTTCATATTGAAATCGTATGCTGCTGTATAGTTTTCCTATAGTTGTTCCTAATGAATAAAATCTCAAAATCAAATAAATCGTGTGTCTTGTCATAATGGTATCGATAAAGATTACAAATACTTATGTAGTTAGGGATAAGTTTAAATGAAACACTCTTCAGTAAGAAATTTAACACTTACTTCCAGACTAGGACTGAAGCAATGAGTACCATGGCAAGTAGCAGCACCGAGCACACGGCGATGACGGCTATCGAGGGTATAGCGGGGCTACTATGGTACTCCGCATCTATCACCTGCAAAAAAAAGAACACATGCTCCGTACTCCATGACAGTAGGTTCGTTCGACCAAAATAATGTAGCACGTCTTAAGAAAGCACTGAGTCTACTGGCGACATTAGACTGAACAGTGCACGGAGGGTTACGAAACGGGACTTTTAATGGTAACAGAGATCATTTTAAAATGAGACTGGGCTTTCAATTTCAGAACAGAATTTGACAGAACTTGCAATGATCTACTAATACCAAGATTTTTGTTTTCCACAATACAATTTTGTTCCTTACGACGACGAAAACGCTGTTTCCTAGATGCTGTATAGGCTTAAAATGAGTAACTTATTAGATGATTTTTGTTCCTTGATTCCAGGCACCGACACAGGAATTTCTCTCCTCGGCACTTTGCTCAGACCAGCTCTGGGGCCCGCCAAATAAAATTACCTGTAAAGGTTAGGTTAGGTTAAGGCGTGGCTTCTTCAGCAACAGCAAATTTCAGCAAAATTGCTAGTACTTTCTTGAACAGCACGAATAGCAGATCTGAAGTGGAACTGTGGTTACAGAATCAGAAAGCAGATCGTGCTGTTTATCTTCAAACACCGAATAAAAAAAATATATTAAGAGATTTCGCGTATTTTCAGAAATCTATTTTCGTATTTAATTTTGTAGTTACAGGAACGATTAAACCAGTTCACCTTCGTACATCAAAGAGTTATCTCAAGAATATCATACATTTAACTCCACACATCACTTGAAAAATAAAACTGAATTCCTATATTTTATAAATATTTTAATACCAAGTACAAGTAATTTGACTTCAACTGTGTTTTAATTCGCTATATGAAACATTTTTCTATATGACTGTTGCCTATGCAGCGGTGAGGTTATACGGCTGTTCATATGCTGAAGAATGTGTTCTTTTGTCCGCAAAACCAATAAGTCGAGTAAAGAGCCAGAAAACATAAAAAGGGTGTTCGCGTCCATATATTATTGCAAGGTTTCTAATATATCATTGGCCGAATAGGGAAGGTCGGGGATAGTAAAAACTGTGTGAAAAATTGTGTGGTCGTCATGACGACAAAGAAAACGTAAGAATATCCTCTTCTAAGAAGGTGTGAATAGGAAAGTGAAAAGCCCAACTAACCAGCTATGTGTGTCATGCTGCTGATACAAAGAAGTCACTAGAAACCACGAAGAGGACTACAAAGAAGGGACAGAACTTATTTTTTGCAATGAAGGAGGGGAAACTGGAAACTTATTCCAGTCTTGCGGAGGACAAAGGGGTGCTGATAATAGCTCTGTGCCGACAAACCGTGTATCTGAGGTGGTCTTAGACCTGGAAGGTCTGGCGTTTGTCTCCCGAAGCCTAACCTATCAAGTAGCAGAACGGCGGAACAAATTTAGAATGAAGTTTGGAAAACATATCGAATCACGAATTTCCAGTTTCCTTGTGCGAGGATTCAAAAAATATATACGCACGACATAGGTAAAACGATGTTAATTTAACATCACCAGTTCGTCGTGACGTCACACAGCAGCTGCAAAACTCGGTTGAAATGTACGAATGAATAATGTAATCAGCAACGAGAAGGACAGCGTCTAGGTTTCTTTTTTTGACTTGGTCTAAAACACATCACGATACGCAGTAAAATTTTGGAAAACACTGAGTTCATGCCAACACGTGACAAAACAATTTAGCCAGGTCGGCCTAAAATCTGGCCGCGTTCAGACATTGCCTCTCCATCTTGTGCTGTGGTCGTAATTTGACAGAATTCCTGTGGCCCATAGCCAGACGGTAGTTAGGAATCTCCAAACACAGCCTACAAAAGCATATATCATGAGCTTAGCAGGGAATAGACACAAAGCTGTGGAGATAATAATGTAAGCTCACTTCGACCCCGCAACCGAAACATCGTTTTCCAAAGCAACTTTCGATTTCCTATAGCAATAAGTTCTCTTTTATAGATGTCCGATTTTAGACAGCCACATTGCTATCGTTAACTGCTTATTACTGGCTGGCGAGGTCAACTTACAGTTTGTTTGGCCCGCCTGTCGCATCCAACGAAACGTCGGTAGAGCAGATACGAAGATGGGAGACAAAAGAAATGTACTGAATACTTTAATAACAAGCACAATTAACTTTTCACTGTTGATGATCGACTGTTCGCAACATACGATAAAGAGAGGTTATAAAGAATTACAATTTACCGAGGTATCACACCATTACAGTTTCATGACCGATACAAATTTAACAAAGTGATGGCATTTTAAAAGAAAAACACAACAAGAACAATAAAATTATCTTTAGAAAGTTATATAGTGCAACTTTCCAGAATTGAAATAGGTATTTATGAAGCGTTTCTCTGAGTAGGGTGGAATGTAGATCTATTTGATGCATTTAACGTATATTTTAACATGATTTGGGAGACAGTACTTGGAATTTTAAACGGCAGAAATTAGCCTCGATACGAAACTTCTACTTTTTAATAATTGATATCTACCAGATCGGCTACTCCTGCCTTTTGTTTACAGAACTGGTTAATCCAGCGTTTCCCGGATCTTCTCTTTTTTGCTTTATATTTGTAAACTGGTGTAACTAATCTTACGTAGTTCGCTCAAGGCACGAGGTTCTGTCAGTGTTCTTTTGAACTCTTTCACATCATTCATTGAGCTTTAAACTGTCAGCTGTACTCTTCAATCTTTTTTCTTTCTACTTTTTGCCTCTTATTTTGTTTCTCTCCCCTCATTCAACACACGTTTTACGAGCCTTTCGATATAAAATATTACAGTACATAGTACATAACATGGGTTCAATTCCCGGCAGGATAGGTATCTTTTTTCGCTATAAAGATAAAACTGGTTCTAATACCCTAACAGTGTCCAATACGACGAGTACCGGGGTTTTGTTGGGGGTAAAGTAGCGGTTATGAATAAGTAGAGCTACACTTCCACTCCCCCCTTTCGTCAGAATGGCGCTGTGCTTAGTTAAGCACCAGATACAAATTTACATCCACGTGTACATTATGCTGCAAATACTAGTTTCAGCAATTCGATTAAATCAAATACTCGACTATAGATACTATAAACAGTGATATTATTTTGTGCCTCACAAATTCTTTGCAAGAATTACTTTTGTTCAAGGCCTTGCAAAATTTGAGTCAAGGTTTTGGATACTAGTCAGGCTAACGTGGGTGTCATTAAGCGTCTCGAAAAAAACTTTGAAAAAACCCAAGGCAGGCTAAAGTGTAATAACAAAATTTCGGAGGTCAACTGACTGCTATTTAGCAAACGTTGCAAAACTACAGTGTCGAATTAAATGTGAAGTGCAAGGATTCTGAAGGAGCCGACCGTAGCATGTTTCAAGGTACTATCACGGCATTCGTCTGGGGAGGCTGAGGACAGCCACGAAACCCGTCAGTGAGGACTGGTCCGGCCGAAATTGAATCCATATACCTACCTGCCAAGGTTGCCTAGCATGGAGCGTTTCATCTTGAGTAGTACAAAAAATTGTAGTAGATACTGCATAAAGAGCTTGTGTTCAATGCAACATGTATTGGAATGAGTCTGTGGTGTATCCTTAAGTAACATTAATAATGCATAAACTTCATGTTCAAAATATTCTCCATAAGAAACACATTTCATTTATCATTGGGTTTCCAAGTAACATCTTAAAAGGCTTACACTGTGTTTCTGCCGATGAATTACGGTGATGTAAGTGTTTGAGAGTGTATACTGACTAGCTACGGGCTGGACGACCGGGGTTCGATCCCCGACGGGGACAGAGGATTTTTCTTCTAGCCTCTGGGGCCCACCCAGCCTCCTCTACAATGGGTACCGGGGGTCCTTTCCAGGGGGTAAAGCCGGCCGGGGCGTGATGCTGACCACTCACCCCCATCTAGTGCCGAGGTCAAGGAAGAGAGGAGCTATACCTCCACTCACCCCAAACGCCTACATGGCGTATAGTGGGACAAACTTTACTTTACTTTAAGTGTTTGAGAGTGTGAATCCAGCTCTTTATGGGTTGCCACATAAGAAAAGACCTACGCGTTTACAAAAGATGGCCGAACAAGTACCTGCCATCGTAAAATACAGAAGCCAGGCAGACCGAGTGTTCGTAAACATACTAATAAAACACAGCAGAATTTTTAGTGTAATAACTAAACTCCAGTTGAGCAGCAATTCATATCAACAACGCAATACCACGTTAAACTTAACGTTCACAGCACACCACGTAGATGAATGTGACGCAACACGAACGCAGTCTACGCGTAAATCATTTGTGACTGTTACGAGCATTGTGAATTTATGTGTGAGACTTATCGCAAGTTTGTACAGCGGTACTTAATTTGAGAGATGGAAGGCAACAGTGCTCTATTAACACATTAAACCACGCCTTTCACCACATAAAAGTAATCAAAGGGCTGCGGCTTCGAATTCCACATCGACAAAAACCAGCACAAAATTCTGTCTTCAAAATCTTGCGTTAGTGTTGGATAACTGATGTTTAAGACAATGTTGAATTGTTTATCTGTTGTAATAAGTGAACGGCTTTCGTAGGTCTTGTGTTGTTGTTATTATTTGACAAATAAAAATAACACTGTAACATTATTTATACGAGGTGCGATCGAACGGTTTCCAGACTGCGCGTATAAAAACCCGTACACTTATCTCAGGTATTAAATTCATCCATCACCCTCGAAGTAGTTCCCCTGGGAGTGAACACAACGATCGTATATTCAGAGTTTCCTTTTTGTAGAGCACACACTTTTTGTATTATACTGTATAAACCACCTGTAAGTGGAGAACTTGTTGGAGACAAGTAAATTAATAAATAAGTAAATAATTAAGTAGGCATGTGAGGATATTACATAACGAAGAACCTTAAGATTTATTAATACACCTTAAGTTTTACAGTTAAGGTACTGGGTTAAAGAAGGTTTCGATGGGCTAGATATGTACCTCAGGACGAACAGACAAAAAAATGCATAAGGACGTTGTGTGGATAACTTCGTGGATAGCAGCCAATTGGATTGCTGAGAAACAGACATGACGACAGCATTAAGACAGACCTTGTGTAAGCTCAGAATTGTATTCCATGACAGGTATTGTTATCAGTGTTGAATATGTAAAATATAATACAAGAGACTTACTTAACACGATGAAGTGTAGATAGCCTACCGAAATAACGTAGGCGAAAAAGCAATGATTTTATAGTTTTTTTTGTTTGTTTGTTACTATTGTAGCACGCGTACAGAAAATCACTAAATTTCATACACTACAACGGATATTGGATTTCAATAAGAAATAGTTAGTCAGTTACATTAATTAGAGCACTGCTTCAAGAGTGCACAGCCCATGCATTATGGTTCGATTCGGAAGAAATTCTTTAATGAAATCGACTAGGCTATCGTGATTCTCCAACACGTTGGATAAGGTTACAATACATATTTGTCGACGCTGTCTAGCTAGTGCGGTTATTTGCCGTAATTTCCCAGAGGAGAACGATTGCATTTTATATAAAGGAAGAGAAAAGCATAATTTACCGTAGACCTTAAAATTAAGGATGGTAATAATTCTGAGGGGACGGAGGCAGAAATGAAGTAAGAACTTTGAAATGTTTCCAATTCTAAACTGAAGTGTGTCAATAAATACGTTAACCCCTCTTCGTAAACGAACATTTACTTTATGCGTCCGGGATAGATTGTGCTCCATCGTAAAATCTGAAGAAGAAGTGTTCCAAAATGTCTTGTGGTTTAGAACTGAGTACGGCTAGACAGTAACGTGTGTGTGTGTGTGTGTTCAGAACAACAACGTAAAAGAAAAACGTGCCTGACTCGAATTCTGTGCATACCAAGTTATTCAAATTCATGGAATGCAAAAGGCACACAAAATTATTTCAAAATCACAACCTTTTTCTTGTATTTGGAAGACAAATGCTGTGCAGTTTCGGTAATTCGAACTATTCAGGTTAGCGAACCAAGAAATTTCCCACTTTTTACTGAACCCAAATGTGCTCCGTTCACAAGAGCCCACCACTGCACGCTATCTGGAACCATATTAATCCAATCTACATATTCGTCTACTTCCTTATGACCCATTTAAATGCTGTCCATTCGTTGATACCTATTTCTCCTAAGTCGTCTCTTTCCTTGAAGTTTTTCGACTAAATTTTATACGAATTTCACATCCCTCTAATACCTCCTAAATGTCCGGCTCATTCCTTCTTTCAGGATACGTATTGAGTTATTTAATTCTGCCGTTTCAGCTGTGCAGACTAGTACACAATGTACCGTCTAAGAGAAATTACGAGATGAATATTAACATTAGATGATGATAATACGAAGAACAGTTTACAAATGTCAGCGTTTGGGATAAAGACAGCTAGAACCTGAGTTTAAGAGACCAACTTTGAAACATGTGTAGATAAACATTACACGTTTACAGCTTTTTCATATGATTCAACTTATATTCCAAGAACTCTTATATGATAAGGCCTATGTTACGAATTGCATTCGGAGTCTGAACAGGATAAAATGCCTAGTCATTGATGGTATCCCCGACGGGAACAGAGGATTTTCCTCTAGCCTTTGGATCCAGACCGGCTCTGAGACCCTTCCGGCCTCCTACCCAATGGTTACCAGGGTCCTTTCGCGGGGGTTAGCGCGGCAGGGACGTGAAGCTGACTACTAACAACTAGTTACATCAGGCACTATCCTAGCGACGATCTGAGACAGGGATCTCGCGATACGAAGCAGAAACTGGAGTGCGATGATTAAACTAATTCAGGAAAAGCATACTTTGATTTATGGATAGATTAATGCTATTTAATATTATGTTTCAATAACAACATGATGTTGCGACAGTTTTCACCAGAATTCTATGCATACGAATACTACAGTAGTCCTATATGATTACTTAGCCCGTTTCTAAACAGAATTAAATTTCTCGCCCGGCTCACCGTCTATTTTACAAGTGCTACTTTGTACGGACTGTTCTACACGAAGTGAGTTCCTTATACAAGCGGGTTCCGTCTTCTGACACTTTAGCACAATACTAATTAGTTCTAAGCCCAGACCAATGCAACCCTTCTCCCTTTAAATATTCAGTGACACTGTCGTTCATACAACCCCTTTTATCAGGACAGGAATATAAACATAATTCACTGCGAAGATCACTGTATTTGGTTTGTATAACCGAAAGGCTATATGCAAACCGTTAACTCATGACAGTGCTTCTCATCAGAGTACAAAAAGTAATAGATCACTGATAGTATCTTATAAAATGGAATGTCCCCTTAATAAAGGTGGCCAATATAAGAATGGAATTATAAAACTATACCTGGTGGAGAATAATATGAAGACCAGACAGACAGTGAAAGGAAGGTTTTGAGGTTAGGTTCATAAAATCATTTGTTCAATATCTAATACAATAATAATAAGGAGAAGAATACACGTTCTTCTTTGTAACATCTTCAGATATTCCAGTGATATTGAAATCTGCACAAATCTGGAAACTTCCATTATAACTTAGTTCCAACGACATTTTATCCGTCAACAACAAACAGAACAAAGTGGAAGGAAGTTAAGAACAGAAAGAGGTGAGGTACGAAGATATTCATCACAGAGGCAAACAACATTTGTCACTGGAACTTCACGATGTCCTACTGACGCCCAAAAGATGGGCCCTTCTTACTGGACCGCAGACGGCTTTATCTGTCCTTCCACATCTAATGGCTCTGATTGGCTAATGTCAATCACTGGGGATTACGTTTTTAAAATTTAACCTGACGACAAAAATACAATCTTTTTTTTTAAACGGGCGAAGGAAATTGTCCAAAAGTATGTATCAAGTAAATTTGTTAGTAGTTAATCGACTAAAAGATGGATGATTTATCGACTTGGTTTTAAGTTTTAATACAGTACACAACTAACGTTTAACGCGATGGTGAAAGGTCATCTGTAAAAAGTATATATTTATACCGTCAAGAGAATTCCCTGCTTTACGGAACTCGAAAGTTAATTGCCGTATTCGTAAAAAAACCTATTTTGATCCAGCTGAAGGCAGTAGACAACGTCACACCTTATTCTCTAAATTAATTGTAATATCATCCTTCCATTTACACCCTGAAATTTCAACAAATATGTTTCTGCTACTGTGGGATCATTGTTAAGGTAGTCTTAAAACGAGAATGCCAAGCAGATATTCAAATAACATCCTCTTCTACCTACAATATAAACATAAGATTCTTCTCTAATTAACAAGTTTCTCATGCTATAAAAATTACATTTCAAGCAAATAAGTAACCGGATTCCAGTCTTAATACGAAACTACTTTGTACTTTACTGAAAATAATAAAAAGTAATTATATTTTTAGTTTCCAAATTATGGGATAAAAACATAATTTGAATGCGTCATAGTTTTATGTGCACTGTCGACGTTTACAGGACATTCTTTTTGTAGACATCACATGTACCGGTCGGTCTAAACTGAATGGTAGCGATGAACTAGATTTTAAGAAACATGGACAATGGGGTAAGCAGACAATGGGTTGGGTGACAAATGGCTCCTATATTGCCAACACGTTAAGTAAAAGCTAGTCGATCGCGAGGTTTTTAGAAACGTTACAAAGAATTCCAATTAAAATACCAAGCAGTTCCAATAATCAAGTAGCAAACAACTGCTGGACGCTTCAAGGACTTGGAGGTCTCAAAGGAAAAAGGCAACTGAAATTTTCCATCGCAGATTTGTGTCTCAAGTGCATGTGTTTGTGTGTTATGGCGTATTGTATAACACAGAATATCTAAAGAGGAGATTTATATGAAATCGTGCCTGACAAGACTTGAGGTTTCGCCCTAGAAATCGTATGCAGATTCGAGCGAGTTGTGATCTCCAGATGCTGTCGCTACTTCCTGAGTGCCAGCGAAGATTGCAAATTTTGTACTGCAGAATTAATCATCGCAGGTTCAGCTGCGGCATAATAAACATCACAATCCTGCCAGAGAAACCTATGTGCCCAGGGGAAGAGTGGCAAAGGACTGAAAAGTCATTTTATTTTCCCTCTAAATCAAATAGGATGTAACACGCGAGACATGAAACACGAATGGGGAATTAGAAATTAAAACAAATCTGTGGACTGGGGTGTGAAAATTCGGGCTTAAGTAATCGGGTTTACAGTAGAGTCCAATGCTGAGCTTTTGTTAGTACGGTAACGAGCTTTCGGGTTCCATAAAAGCGGGGATTATCCCCACCATCCGAATAACTGTAACCTATTTAGAGGAAAGCTCTGGACCATGGTGTCTGTTGCCACTAAGTAAACCAGAAACACGGGACAGAGAAAATATCATATTGCGAGAAAAATATTTTTAGATTCTCCGTCCCAAACAGTTCTGTTTACTATCAAGCACATGTCAGCGTTATTCAAGCAGTTTATTAACGACGTGTAATATAAACTACTTGGCCGAATGTTATTTTTTTTCTGGAAACAAGGTTTAGTAGGGCTAAAATATATTGACCGTTCTAAAACACAGTACCTTGGATATCATTAACGAAATGGCCACAATAACTAGACCCTATCTGTAGCATTAAATACATGGGTAGGACGTATATATTTCTGTTCCGTTAGCTATCTACGAGCTCTGATAGCAACGTCAATAAATTGTCAGTGCGGGATAGATAGCCAGAGCTCCTAAAGTGATGGATAACCTCAAACTCCTTTCAACGCATTCTATGCACGTTGTGGATTATTTAATTAACTATAATAATAACCGTATCTTTTAGAAGCAATTGGTTAAAATAATATGTATACCTTCCATCTCCAACTTATGACCAACAAGGTGAGTTTCCTGTGAAAGTATTTTGAGGGTCTTTAGTTAACGTAATAAATGCAACATATTAATTATTTTTACGGCATAAGCAGGAAATGTAATCAAATTAGCCCCCTTCTATTTATATCTCTGACTTGCTTTTATGAAACAATTTTTCGTGACGTAAGCACTTGGAAACTGGAAATGTACTATATTGACAATTTTTTTTTACTTGGTATAGAAGGAATTTTCTTTGTTCTTTCTAATTTTTCTCTGCGACTTGACGTTTAGGAAATAAAAAATGTAGAGTGAAAATATTTCGCTGGGATCAGAAGTCTCCGAACGTATGTAAGAGTCCAGGCGCAAAAGTATGTGGTTCCAATATTTCATAGACTTTTCTTTACATGTAGCCATAATGGGTTTCAGATACTAATTCAGCCCGAAAGAACTATGAATGCGTCACGAATATCAATTAATACATTGGTCTAAGGCTCCATAATAGGATTCTGTAGTGGAAAAGAGTGTTTTTACTCGGTTGACTTCTCCTGTCTCCTCACAAGGGCGGAGAAAAAATTCATAAGCTCTGAAATTGTGGAAAGAGGAGAAAAGGAAAGAAACCGAGCGAGCTACATCACGAAATTCTGCTTCAATTTCCTTCAGCATATCCTTCCTGGTCTGATGACTCCTGTAACAGCCTCTAGAGTCATGGAATGATCGGCAAAATCGAGAATATGTCTTAAACCTGATGGGAAATTTTCTTGTTATTATTGTTCGTAGTAGTAACGACTTGTTGTTTCAATTCCTTTTCATCTGTCTCAAAATGGCGTTAAATTAAAGTAATTTTGAGGACGTAAATTGATACAAGCAGAACAACCTTGTTTGCCGTTTCTCTGAATGTACACACAGTATCCTCTGGAGTTAATCTCAGAACTTTTATGTGAATTTATTATTACAATAAAAAAATTACCGGTACGGTTTGAACAAAATAAAAACAAGATGGTCTCTGTATTGGTCGTGGTAAAGACCGCCACAACGTCAATTTGTTTCTGTTCTCTCACTGTAATTCTTATGTTAACTTCGAAGGTTATCAGTGAGTACGAAGATGAATGACTAAGTTCTGTTGAGGTTTAGACGAAGCTGAACACAAGATGGCTACTGAACTGGGTAAATCCTCATTACATTTCTGGTACTGCCTTTGTACACTGGTTAACTGTAGTGTCCTATTCTTTCAACCATTAAGTTTACGCAGATAATGACCAACAGATGATGAATGAACGGAAAACAGTTGAAAGGAAGATACTCGTCCGAAATTTGAACCGGGCGCCTCACAAGCAAAAGTAAGGCGCATTACCGTTTACACGGTAAGTTCATTCATCGTGACTGAGGTTCAGACACTTTCTGACGGCTAACGCTCTTGTCCAAAAATGTTTGCGTGACGATTATTATGATTTATGAACGAGAATAATTTGGGTACAAACAGCCTTACCAAAGACTCTAAAGCAGAAAGTATGAAAAAATGCAGAACGGCCGAAAGTACTACATAAAGGAACAATTTTTCAGCGTCCAAAGGCTGGCAACCATTTTAATATCTGAGGAATATTTGATTATTACTGTTTCATCCTAGTGCATTTAGAGGTCTCTTATTTTTTGCCAGAGATTTCAGTTTTTCTTTCCGCTGTAATATGACCAATTTTTCATCATTTTCTTTTTCATATTCAGTTCAGTTTCAAATCTCCTTTTCATCTTTTTTATGTGTATCTACGCAAGTGTGTGTTTTCCCGGGTTTTTTGCCTTTCTGTTGCATACTCAGCTTCAATCTCATTATTTCAGACCATCTTTCTCGGCTTCTCTTCACAATCTTATGCTTGCTATACGCTCAGCGCTACAACGTACCATGTGACACACTCAGTTAGATAAGGAGAGCGAATTTTCCTTTAAATATTTTACTGCAGCAAGTTACACGACACATTCAGTGCACTACTACCTTGATATACAGATTCCACCAGTGTACTGCCTTAAAACATTCTCATCCTAGTTCGTAATCGACTGATTAGTAATCCTATTTAATTTACAGTGGTCCCGGGTTTGACTATCGATTGCGATGTCGAATATCTTAAGTCCAGCAAATGCTGAGACCACCTTATTCCATGCTCAATGTAGACGTCTGAACCTCTGTGCAGAGTAGCATCAGTATTACGCCCTTCTGGTATGACGTACATTCCACTATTTCATGATTTTAGATCAAATATATCAGATTATAAAACTATGATGATACGTCCTTCTAGCATGATGCCTTCGATATGTTTTCCGGTTGAGAAACGATGCTCAAAAACATAAAAGTTGCTTAAGTCTCCAGAAAGTCCCTAACTTTAAAGAGCTCCCACATTTATGTGTATTATTCTTGCATGGAACATAATAAACGTCAGTAATGGCAGATGCCCTGATTACGCGCTAAAAAATCAGTATTCATATTTATCTTGAAACTAAACTTCAATATTATTTTGCTTTTCTCAAAACAAAGAAACTGACTAATCCCATGCTCCAGTATCTTCCTTTTAAAGCCTATAGTATCTCGGTGAACAAATTCGCTGCCCTTATGGAAACCAGAAGTTTATTACCGTGTTCACAAACGTCCACCATAACATACTTTCCTGAGCCAGCTGAATTCAGTCAAGCCCCTCCCCCAATTTATATTCCCTTGTTCCAGATCTTGGGGTCCGCAGTGGCCGCGCGGTCGCTGGGACCGTGGGTTCGAATTCCACTCAAGCCATGGATGTCTGTCCGCGTTTTCCTACCGAATGTCTATAGATCAAGCCAACGAAAGGTTGGCCAACAGCATGCTGTATTCCTTAAAGCACTCTTGAACAGAACTTCTGTGTTTCATAATGTAAAATGTGAAATAATACATAATCTCCATCGGGGTGACAAATCAGAGAGAAATAAAGAAAAAGCAGTGTTGTCTTGACTCGGTTGCTGCATACGATGCTGAGTGAAGACATTAACTCACAGTGACAAGCCAGTAAACATTCAGAACCTCTCGCTGAAGCAGGCACGACGAGAGATGTGACAGGTTCTATTGTAAATAGGAGTCAGATACTTTTGTGCTATTATCTCACATCCACTCTAGCATGTTTTTCTGAAAGCATAAGTAAATGCAAGTCGGCCACGTTTGGTAAAAAGGATACAATAGGGTGGTGAGACAGAAGTATCTTTATTAATCCTCGGTACTTAAATTAATAAGCTATTTTCGAGCTGTATTCTGAAACTAAAACAAATCCGGTAGATCTTATTCTTAACTAGGTACAAATCATAAATTAGGAACTGTCACGCTCTTCATGATGATATAACAGCTGATTAAGCCCTGTATTATTCTAGCGTCCACGGAATTTCTACCGATATTACGAAAGTAATTTACCGACGGAAAGAAGGAAGTTTTTTCAGGGTAAAAGTGGCCGGCGCGCGAAGGTTACCACTCACGTCGTTCAGGCGTCGACTTTTAAGAAATCGTGTAGCTTTATCTCCACACTCTACACGTTTTCGTGATGTGGTGTTTAAGCAGAGGACAAACTTGTCAGTGGCCGCGGATAGGATATTAATTCTCGTAAAGACACTGAAATAAAATCTCGGATCTGTGAAGACAGGGATAGCAAAAACGCGTATAACGAGAGTTACGTGTAATTTCTTCGTGTGTACGACGTGAAGTATACTTACAGGCACAGCTTCACAAGTCTCGAGGTCCACGATCGGTGTCTCAGAACAGGCCGCCCCGGAAGACTCCTCGAGGAAAGGCGGTCGTGGTGGAGGTGGTAACCTGAACTCTGGAGGCGGCCCTGGGCAGTCACACTCGTAGTCAGCACTATCCATGTCCCACAGGGCTGTCAGCTCCGGTGGCGGTGGCGGCGGCGGCGGGGGCGAAGGGGACGGAGGGGGCGGTGTATCAGTGCTTTTCAGGGACATGACTGCTCCCACCTGCGGACACAACACGCCACAACTCAGTGCCACTGCGGCAACTTCTCATGGAGTCTAACGGGTCTGCAGACTTAGTCGACTAATTTACTAAGCAATTTGCTGCATTTGCTTCATAATGAATATTGGAAATGACGTAAACACAGGGTTTGCAGCTGAACTAACCTGTTTAATTTACGTTGTTTCAGGTTTGCATTGTGGTCAAAGAGACCTGAGGCAATTCTAGGTTACCAAGCAGCGCAGGTAGGCCAAAGTGGCTCCAATTCGGACTTCAGAAAGTGAGTGTTCCAGGTACTCGAGAAATGGACCATGAAACAAGTGATACGGTCAGGGCAACAGGAGGGCGGGGAAGAGGAAGTGTGATGTAAGCGAGTTACGAAGCTATTTGCCTCTGATGCTGGATACAGCTGAGAGTCAAGAACAGTATAGTCCCATGCCTGCAAGATAAGCTATTCCAATAACTGATAGCCCAATCCAACTGGAAAATTTGAGATGCTGGCTCTTCACATTAAACTAAACAGGTTTCCTTCGTAAACTGGATGAAATCTTTGACCCATAATCGACACATACGATCCCTTTTCTACACAATTCTTAATTGTTCAATTTAAAACTAACTCTGTGGTGGTAACACTCAAATGTTCAACACCGCTAATAACAAACCCCGCCGATGGACACGATCCCGAACCAGTTCCATCTACTTCTTTTGTCTCTTCCATAAGATATTAAAAATTTCGGTTCTTTCTTCGTCTTATAACTAGTTATTTTCAGCAGGTTTCCCAATTAAAACTCTGGAAGCATTATTTGTCTTTTCTGTGTTAACTGCACGCCCAGCCAGCAGAAGTCTAATATATTTAACTATTGTAAAAATAAGCTTGTTAATTAACCTGTACAAATCACGAAGCTTCCCGCTCGCTTGTTTCTACTTCATTGTAAGTTCCAATCTCTCATCTACGCCCGATCTCCGAAGTACACGCATACGGAAGATACTTTAAAGTCCAATGTGGTAGAACGTTCCTTTAACGACGATCGTCTAACAGAATTTGATAAAAAGATCACCCACAAAGAAGAAAGCACAATCAGCAAAAATCTGGAAAAGTGTGGGTTCATCATAACAAGAGATAGGCAATCAGTCAACCCCGCTCCATGTCCACAGCAAACAAACTGACAGGACAAAGACAGTAGAGTGAAAAGAGAAACCACTCCGACAGCCCGATGGACCAGCATTCAGCGTAGTTGACGGGTGATTCTGTCCACATCATTCAACGAAAACATAAATCAACAGTAATTTACTAACTCCTCGGAAGAAGATCTGAAAGTTCAACATCGCTAATGACAAACTCCACCTCGGATACGATCCAGGGTCACTTTGATCTGCTTCCTTCCGAACAATATTTTTTCCAAATATTATTTTTAATATTATCTTTCTACTTTCGTCTTGCTCCTTTGAGGGATATATACCTATAGGCCGTTTCCAATCAAGTTCTGCAGACCCATGCATCTCACATCCTCCATACGAGCTACACATCCAACCCATCGTACGCTACATTAGTTCACTGATTCAACAGTGCTAGGTGTCATGAACACATCATGAAGTTTCAGTCTGAGTTTCACAATTAAGTCATCCGTCCTAGGTCCAACACTTCAACGAGCATAATGTATAAATAAATCAGAAATAAGTAATAAAACAGACTACGATACCCAGGCAGGCCCATGGACACACCTCTAATAATACATAAAGTTCTACAGCTTCTCCCCAATACGCCTGGTTATTAATACATCAGGGACAACTTCACAATTCCCACCGCCTATTCCAAAATAATCTGCGAAGGTGGAATCTTTAAAGTTTGAAGCGACATATATTATGACGTCAGCCTGTATTTTAACACAACAGTTTCTGGAGGAACACGAGTATAAAGTGATATTAAAATCTGGAATTAAAATGCAGAAAATATTTCAGGAGAGACGGTATTCGAACCTGATATCTCTTAAAAACAAGACCGTGTTGATGCCCAGGCACTGGAGAATCTCCATCGAGGTTTCTCTGGAGGGGTTGATGTATAAAAAGGTGATCAGAGCGTGAAACTAATAACTCACATCCACCTAGCGCCCTGCGGTAAAGAACGAGTGTGCTCTATTTCCACGTAATGTTTAAGTAATGTTACAAGTATGATAACGAGTTGAAATTATCAGACTTAATTTCATAGACCACTACGTTAATAATTAAAAAAGATTCCTGAGGATCACAAAACTTAATGGATATATTTTATGACATAAACGAGCATTACCATTTAAGTTTCACGGAAATCATAATAAAAATCTTAATCCAATCAACACCCCCTCATGCAGACGTCTATTAAATAGAGACGTTCTATTCGATTTCAGCAGATATTATGTGGATGTAATGATGTCTCGTGATTTAGTGAAAAGGTATTCACCCTAACGCCAATTTATGTGGCACGAGAACGTAGTGCCAAGTCCCACTGATATACGCCTCTCCTCTTACATTACAGTAGCCTCCTGCTTTCGAGTCTGCAAAGTTATTAAAGACCTTGATTCCATTACGACCCTATTGGCTATAATCAAGTTATTGAACTTTAGTCATGGCGATGGAACGTGTATTCTCACAATTTGGTCCGCACATTTGTTGTGGTACACAAATGTCTTGAAAGGTGAGGCCTCTTATAAAATAGTTTCCTACGCCATAGTCAAATTGGTTTATCGTTTAGTTTTATGCTATGCATTTAACCTGCGGCTACAAGTTATATGATTTTGGAACATATTAAAATGAATTCGGTTATAGTTTGATGCTAATTTTAATTTAGGATGCTCCTCTTTTCCGTACACATGCTGAGTAAAGGCAATGCAAGCAACAAATTGGTCTTACGCCCTTTTGAGGAGAGAAAATTCGTGTTACGGTGATTTCCGAAGTCTCGAGAGCAGGAACAATTCGCACGAGTGAGATCGACACGAAGTTAGGTTAGGTTTAAGAATATTTTTACACAAAAATACAATACTTAAGTAAGGTCAATATTATTTTCTACGTTCAGTTCAGTGTTGGGCTACGCTTTGTTTCAGTGTCTCCGCATTTGCTGTTGTCCCCACTTCTGCAGCTCCTTTTAGACATTTTAGCCGACTTTATCATCCGGCTACCAAGGAAAATGCAAAAAGTACCGAAATGAAGTGGAAGAATTCTATTTGGGGTTAGCAGGAAATCCGTTTTCCCCTCGTATAAAGGCTAAATCTAATTCAACCGGTTCACTAACCAGGGACATCACGCTGCAATCCGGTACACGCAACTGACCACTCATTTCATAAAACAATGGTAACCATGGTAACTGAGGGTGGTGTTCCTTTAGCAAGATATTCAGTGGTTTCAGCTTATTTCTTTTATGACTGCAGGCATCCAGGTTTGCAGATCAAAGATGCACATAAATCATGTCCCATTCAAATCTAGCGTGGACTATTTCTGGTGGTTCCCCGTACTCTCAATCCAAGAAATTTAGGGAGAACGGCCTAACTTTCTTCATAGACAACACTTTACGTTTCCATAATCAATAAACATTGGTGAGATTTCTCAATGCGACGAGTAAGAAGACGGCCTTAATGGGATGTTGCGCCGTGTAATCTGATATAAAATAGGGGCCTTGGTGATGGAGACAGTAAGCACCTCCGAAACGTCGGTCAATCTGTACCAGATTACACGGTGCTACTTCCCAGTAAGCAGTTATCTCTATTTAAACCATAACTAACGAGTTTTGAAAAACGTTCCCAAGGTCTCTAAATTATATATCGGGGTTTGATACAATGAGCATAATGGCAAACCTCAGGCTTATTTCGCGAATGCCCCGTCACTAATTTTAAATTTATTTTCGGTACGAGGTATATTCAGTGAAAAGGTAAAGTAACTGATGATCTTCAACTAATATTTTTTTGGATGAACAAATCAAGGAATATAAAGACGGAACAAGTAGCTTGCACTGGAAATATAATAAATGCATACAAAACTGCAATTGGACACTCTGAGGAGAAAAAACTACTTGGCAGGTTTAGGAATATACGAAATAACACAATTAAAATTAATCTCATAAGAATTAAAATAGGAGGCTGTGGACTGGATTCATCTGGCTGAGAAACTTGTGATCAACTGCAGGTATAAACAATAAAGTTGTTTACGTGTACAATAGGCCTATATTAGTAATTATGAACGTTCAATGAAAGGAGAAAGGGCATTATCTGAGAAAACGCGCGCTAATACACAGCTTTAAACACACACAAAAAATCAGAATGAACAGATAGGTTAAATGTTTTTAGCTTCACTTAATTAAACCAGCTTCATTAAATGACTTACGAATCAATAAAACTCACGTCAATAAACCACTTTGGCTCTGGTCGTAAAATGCAAGGTCTACTTAACAACAGGGACTATATAATAAAGTATATCAGAAGAACAAATTAATATTCCTCGGGCTTCCAAGTTCATTGTACGCCATCTGTTGCCTTTCAATCTCTCCAGATTTTTAGTAGCCAGAAATCTGACATTTATAATAGACAAGCAGGCATATATAAAGGCACAACTGTGCTTCAACAGTGTGGAAGGTCTACACGCATTCAGAATGGTATTGCTTATTATATTATGATGCTATGTCAGAAATTCCGAGAGCTTCAGTGAATACGCAGCAAACTCAGTTATTCCAAATATCTAGACTCCATGTTGAAATAGCTACCTCGCAGTCACATGCGGTAAGAAGTGGATGTAATAGGTACGTTTTGTGGTAGAGAAGAAATGGGGGAATAAAAAGAACAACGGGAAAAAAAATAAGACAAAACCGTATTCGTTCTGAAGTTGTCTTAGACATAAGGACTCCTACTCCCCAACTCGACGTACTTACATAACTTCTACTAAATCTGAATGGCAACTGCGGTATTGCATTATTAGAAAACTTGAACGTGATTATTTTATGAAACTTGTTTTTGGGGTTCCAAATGTGCAGAGCGAATGGGGAAGTTCTGTGTATGAGCTTAGCTACGTACTATTAGGTCCACGGCAGTGCATGGGTTTATAGTTCTGCACTGGCTGGAATATGAAGACAGAGAAGAGAGATTCACTTCCGGCGCTCAGATATTTAAATTAAGAAAGAGAAAACTGCACTACGGAAATTAGACGCCTTAAGAATTATCAAAGAACCGAGACAGAAAAACCTTTTTTTAAAAAGGCATACTTTACGAATATCTTCTCTTACACTATTTGTTAGTTGAATGGCCTAAGGCCTACTTTCTTTTTTACAAACAGAATTATTCATGTATAATTTTATTTCAATTTATTATAAGGAGAGACATGTGCGTTTATAGTAATGTCACTTTCCGGCAGTCTCAATACAGTTTTGAGTAATATCATTTATTGCAACATTATCTTTAGAAACTTCACTGAAAGTAAAAAAAAATAATTATAACATTTCTTTATAAACTAAACGGAATGTGGAGCCAGGCTCTTGCGAAACACAAAGCCGACTGCCAGACTCTAAACAATAGACATCCGCCAATGCAGACCCCTCCAGACCCCACCGTAGTCTCCAAAGTCAGAATTCAATTTAATTTTCTTTTTCATATCGCATCTAATTGATTCCCTTTACTTCAGTGATAAAGAAGATACCTAACTGTCATGTCCAAACAAACTTCACCTTATCGAAATTTTTAATAAAACAACTTGTGTGATGTCATAACTTACAGGCCCATCTAAATGTATACGTATATTTACAACTGAATCCTACATCTTACAGATTCTAAGCAAGCAGCTTCTTGTACAGTCCTTCTTATCCAATTTTGAAATGAATTTTAGCAACATATTTTATGTTTGGTTAAGTTATAAAATGTTTTAGTCTATATTTTATTACAGTGTAACTAACTTAATAAATTAAATAACATAAATAAATAATACGACTTTTTGCCTGTAATATATACTAAATAAAAGAAAATTCAGCTGTTTGTATTCAGTATGCAAGAAAACATAGTGTGTATCAATGTATAATGAAGTTAGAGTCAGTTTGAGACAGTGCACAGCTCAATATGAGAAGAATAAACAATCTGAGCTGTGTAATTAGTTTGTTAGTGTTTAAGAGAAACGTCACTTTACACTGCACCGCAAGAGGTCGGTGGGGGGGGGGGGGGGGAGAAAGTAACTGAAACCAAGACACGAGTCAACAAGTGGGAACGCAGTAAATTCCCTTATTATTACTCCCATTTAAAAGAAATGTTTTCGTACGAGGATACTGTGCTCATGTGGACACGGCTTGAGTGTCTTGCTTTGCAATATAAAATGGACACAATTAATTATGTCAGTATTACTTTCGACAGAAAACTTACTCTGTGCAGAAGTTTTTGAGAAGCTATCACTTAGCTGGGTAAAAATAGATAATTTCGTATTTTATCTTTACGTTTCTTCCGCAGGAAAGCTAACTGCTTAGGTGATGTCTTATAGCCAAACACAATAACAATCAAATAATTGTGGCAGAAGAATCAGACTATCATCGTTTGTAATATTACAACGATGATAATGATGATGCTGTTTTTGTGAGTGTGGTGTAAAAAAACGGAGACGAAATTTGATGGCGGCCTTCTAAATGTAAAACCGTACTCTCCGGCATGGCTGAAACCACTTCTTCTCGCTCAAGTAGGCGGAGACTGCCTTGCGGTCAGCGCGGAGCCACACGAGTTGTTTATGGGTGGGAGTATTCTAATTTCCATTGTAAAAATCTGCACCCAATGATAAGTAGGAACGATGTTCATATACGGTCCGTTGCTTCTCACTTCCTTTCTAGTTTAACCGCGCGGAAATCCGGTGTGGATAAACTTGATGTAACGACAAAACACACCGCCATGGTAGCCCACATTTTATTGCACTGGAATTACTTTCGTGGAATTAGGACGTGTCAGGGGGCCGAGTCTCAATATTAACACAGTGAGGACGTTTGGAAATATATCGTCCACAGTGAAGAACGAGTTGCGAACGAACTAAAACACAGGAGACATCTGTAGTCGGTCCGAGTCATTTCCAAACGTTCCGTCATCCTCTTCCGGATTAATTACTTGTGAGATATAATTATTCTCTAAAACACGGAGAATGAGTGTTTAACCCTGCAAACGGGACGGGATTTAGATTAAATTTGATACTGCGAATATAAATGTGTGTGGGTATTTTAATTTTGATTCGTAAAGGTTAAATATGCCCCCTTAATTTATATGAAGCTCTAATCGAATCTTCCCAGTCCTGAAAAACGACTCATCACGGTACATAACACAACATACACAGATATTTAAGAGATCTACAAATTCTGTTATATACGTTTTCGGTTTGGTAAGTACATTATTTATAGAAAGGCAAGGATAAATCAGTTATGACTTCGTAATAAGTGTCATTAGCTTTGTACCTTTGAATATGTATCTGAAACAATATTTCAAGTAATTAATGTTAAGTGGGAGGAAACATTTCTATATGGGCTACTCATCCTATGGTAAACACGATAGCCGAAGATCCAGAATGAAATTAATGTTGAATGTTGTCGATCTTGGTCTCCTGGGTTATTATGCATATGGACGTGTAGGTCCATTTCGAATGTAAATGCTACCTCCACCTTCTTCACATCATCCCTGAATATGAAGGTGGTATTTTCCTCTGAAACGCCGGTATGTACCTATACCGTGCTAAAACCCAGAAGATCAACATCGACCTACGATATTTTCAGTCGGTTGCACAAATATTTTGAATAGATTCACGAGTTTCAGGCATCTAACTGTATTTTTATAAAACGAAATTGTTTATTTAATTTAAGCAAGTTACATTCTCTTCATAGAACATACAAAGTCAGTACACCCTCCACTGATCGCCGGACCAAATACAGTGAAGCATCTCGAATACCGACCAAGGACCCCTTGATTAAACTGCGCTTCAAAGTACCACCCACACGAGTTTCAGTTCAGAGTTAATTCTGCGTGTTCTAGAGGAGGTTTTAATGTACGGTGGCCAGAGACAGGCATTCCTCTCAAGAGGCGAGCAGTTCCTGATTCAGTCCACAAATCTGTAGAAATACAAGCTAAAGAGTGTGGAAATTCTGGTCTCAAAGTTAAATACATGGCAATCACGATTTTCAATCAAAGGTTTAAGAACATCACAGGGCAGTATGCTTGTGCCTAGTAAATCCTGCGTCTACGATTTCATTTCGAGGTGAAGGAGGATTCGAAAGATCAGTTATAAAAGACAATCCGTTTGTTTCATATATTTGTGCCTGATAAAGGAAACGGGTAACATTGTCTGCAATATATTTGAAGGGGAAAACATTCTAAACTGCAGTATCTAACATGAAGTCGGCACATGTCTAAATAATATTTAGGAATGTAGTCCTTACCGCAAAGAAAACATAACATTTCGCTATTAGTACGATCATATGGTTAATACTGTTTAAGGATATAACAGCTGTTTATCCTGAGAATCATATGAAACCCATAAATATAAAATAAAAACGTGTTAATCGTTGAAGAAGTGAGGATATTGTGACCATCAGGCTTTCAAGGTTTAAAAATAAACATTACAGAATAAAAATCATGAATGTGTCAAATGGGATTTCTTTAGGCTGAAGAATCAGGAATAAGCCCGTTCGGAGTATAACTTGTCTTTTACGGTGACAAAGAACACACAGTCTGTTCCTACTTTACAGATAGCGTCAATAAAATTGTGCATTTTACAGTTCTTGTTTCCTTTGCAAGGATCCGGTCGCATATAAAGCAGTGATAAATAACATCTGTGGTTCTTTATCTATGCAAATGAACAGAAATTTAATTATATTTGTTTTAATACTGTTATCTGTTTGGACAGTTTTATGCAGGCATACGTTCCTGCAAACGAATTTACTGCTTTACGTATGGAACTGCACTAGAATAAGATGTTACATCTGGGGCGAAATTACCAGCAACATCTCTTTGTCTGCCCACTTCCCCAACTTCAGACCTACATATACATGCACATCCCAGCTCGAAGTGAATAAGTGAATAAGGAAGTCTGCATTAAAGTAAAACACCTCATAGCGAGAATTTTAAATACCTTTAATACTTATAAAGGTAAATAAAATTATTGCTCAACAAATATTTGGGCAGAGGTGTCCGGCGTGGTAAATCGTAGTATAAGGTTCGTTAATTTAGACCTATTACCATAATGATAATTACACAAACGTACGTATATAATATTAGTAACTGAGACGCGTTTCGACTAAATGAAAGTCATCTTCAGCGTTCAACAAACACATGAGTTTCGTCATGTCATCTGAACAGGGACCACACTCTGCGCCCTACCGGCGATTGTGACAATAGATTGAAATAACACCCAGAGACCGGGAGGTGGTACGGCCGTAGGATTACAGAGGTTAAAACCAAAATAATATAAAGGCAATTCCAAATTATCAAAGTATATTAAAAATATAAATTAAAAAAAAGAAGGTACAGGATGAAGTCAAATTAAACTCACTCTGCTCAGACTTCCGGGCTGGGATACCGACTAGCAACTTTCGACATACACAGAACAAACGCAAGATCAGACCTAGCTCACAACAGGCAGGAAAATTTGACTTCAGGCTCTCTCTCCCCCCGTACCCTGCGGACACACACAGACTGCCCGCCGCACTGCCTCATAAGGGCATCGAAGCCTGTGGCTCCAAAGATCGCGGAGATGGGGGGAGATAGGTCACTCCTAGCCACGAGGCATGGCTTAACTCTCAGTCAGATTACCAGCTATCAATACTGAGACGTTTCGTGGTTTTCCTCACAATCTGCAAGCTAATGGTGAGATTATCCCATATACCCCAAGACTGCCTTCTTCCACATCCTTACCTACTCGTAAATCATGATAATTTTTTTCCATTCCACTCGACGGTATATAACGTCTACAGATGAGACGTTATTTAATAGCCTATGAATATTTCGATAAATTATATACTGGTATGCATTGATATTTGTTCCCCATTTCCAACTCACAACTCAATGACTCTTTAGATATGCTACAGTAAACATACTTGAAAGAAGAGACTTAGGTGTAGATGGGCGAAGGGACCGGTGTCGGTCTCTTTGAACATTCTGGTGAACCTTAAAAGTTCCATAAAGGGCGGTAAATTTATTGACTACATTACCGATTACCAATTCCCGCAGGAAAGTCTTTGCTCCATGGAGTTAGTTAGATGTAATAAAATGCATACGTAGCGAATAAAAATGAGGTTCATACGGACATTAAATAAAAGAACCTGAGATGTACAAGAAGGGAGACACACGAAACAGAGAGGAACGGGATTAGGTACATAACAAAGAACACGAGAAAAAAATATGAAGGAAGCCGAGACAAATTATATTCCTGCGTTAAATGGCCTGAAAAATATTTCATGCGAAACAAATTTAATAAAAAGAGAGAAGGCATCTTTATATATATATATATATATATATATATAAGACATGTGTCGATTTTGCAGTCACGAGCCGTAATATTTGAAATAAAGGAACGTCAGGTTGTGAGAGTATTTCCTCCCTACAGTCATGCTTAGCTCTGCCCATATAACATAACATTAGCTTCGGGTAAGGTGGGTACAGTACACATAGGCGAGGTAGGGGAACACCCGCTGTTTGGTCGAGAAAATTGAGACTCTGCCATCTGGTTAACGGTGGTTATCAGTCATCCCACAACACGGTCTGAGAGAGAAAGAGAGAGACAAGCTTCCTTATGCTACAGCAACATCTTTTAAGATTTTATACATACAGATAATAATTTAATTCATAGATGATCAAATCAGGATGAGCTGGGCCCGCATTGGGAGATGAGAAATGCGTACAAAATTTTTACTTTAAAAGTCTGAAGGGAGGAGGAGAAAACATGGGCTTGGCAGCGGCGCTGGGATCGTTGTGTTCACTCCCAGGGGAACTACTTCGAGGGTGATGGATGAATTTAATACCTGAGATAAGTGTACGGGTTTTTATACGCGCAGTCTGGAAACTTTCCGATCGCACCTCGTATAAGGGAAGATGAAATGGATCTTAAGGAAACAGTGTCGGAGGGTGTCGATAGGATTATTATCGCTGCGGATGGGATTGGCTTGCGGGCTCTTGTGAACACGGTAATCAACATTCCAGTTTCCATAAATAACTATATTATTCGATTCTAAATACAACTAGTAGTTCATGAAATTCTTCACCAATCCAATGTAATTGAAATTCCACAATACCAAAGAGAGCGATCTTATCTTAATGACTTTATTAGTAATGTTTAACGTTAGCATTTTTATTGTACAACATTTTGATATAAAAAACCGGTGTCAGTTTGAACAGATTGCACAGGGTTGGGTCACAAAACGCGTATGCGGTAATTAGGGGATGAACACCAGATTGTGAGGGATGTAACCACAAGGGAGGGTGGCAGTTATAATGAAGACGTGGCGACCACACCTCACCAGCTGACGGGACCAATCGCAATAATTAGTTGCTGTCCGTGACTTATTGTGTTTCCACCTCGCGGTAGGAAATGGCTTGATTGATCTTTAAAACTAAACAGCCCAGGGAAAGGCGATGCGTCTCAATCATTGCCACACAATTCCGCTTTAAAGCAACATCTGTATTATGGGGATACGGTCCAAGAGTTTCAGGAACGCTGGTCAGAAGTTCAGTAAGGTTTATACCAGGTGTGTAATAATTAGTTCCGTCCCTTTTCACAACTATGGATCATCCAACTCCATCTGTTCGATCGTCAGACCGGTATTATGAAGTTGATGGACCTGAACTACGGTGGGGTCTAGTATAACTCTATCTAGTTCTATCTTCGACAGAGGTTCAATGAAGTGTTGAGAAAATATGGCTACAAAGAAAATGCTGAATCGAGTACGTACTTGCAATCGGAAACAACTGTTAATATTCCACCAATTTAATTCGTATTTCGTACACTTAACAATGTATTTACATATTTATAAGGACTTGCTCTAATATATGTTATACTGTTAATGTTGCAATAGTTTTTGTGCATCAAATATGTTACTGAATGAAGATATTTCATAGGCCTACTGTAATAAATTCTTTGTTAATTATAGATTCGTATTTTTAGTACGCCAATACTTGAATATTCATTTCGAACATCTGACGTGGTAAAAAGATATTTAACAGACCCATTGTCATATATTTATTAACATATGTGTATAGAGTAGCTGTATTACTAACTTAACTGACATATTTATAGACATAAGAATAATAGTTCGGTTGGTATTACGGAGTACTATGTGATTTTTCCATGGCATTCATATTCACCGTTTTAAACTTTATAAAATTGCGGACTTTTATTTTGGACTTTGAATTTTTGGTAAAGACAAACACACGTGCAAAATATCGTTCAATACGTGTCTGGCACATTGCGTTTATCAAGTTGTAAAGACTGGTGGCAGATAACAGGACAAGTGCAAATGGATTTCCATGAAATTTGATAATGAAAAGTTTTACTAAAGGTCGTCGACAAATTTCAATTTGGATTCAAATCGGACAGCAAATTCGTTAACTGTACACGAGTTTCTGCGCACGGAAGTGACAGGATGGGCAGTCTCCAGGCTTTGTTACCATGGTTACCTGGGGAAACACTCAAAATAAATTTTATTCCTTAAGGACGCTTTAGATGGCAATTTATTGTTTAGAATCCAATAGCAGGATGATTATGAAAAACGAATGGAAACGAAGTTCAATGAAAAGATCGTGGCTTACAGAATGAGAATAAACAGGTTCCGAAGCCCGTTCTGAAGTACCAAACAAGTCGCACGGACGTAGCAAGACATTCCGAACGACTGCAGAGTCGGGACCGATTTAAAACTAATCCTGAAAGGGCAGAGAGCATAAGAAGCGTCAAGAAGAAGACAATATGGAGAAGACTAAAGAGAATAGGAATATACAACAGAGAAACAGAAGAAAGAGGATGCAAAGAAAGAAGGAAAGGTGAAAACGGATGGAAAGAAAGAAAGACAGGGCAGACAAAATTTTTATGAACATAAAAAGTGGGTTTAAAATCATCATCATGGTTCATCTGAATTGTTAAAATAACAAATTTGTCTCTCCTTCAAGTTCTAACAGCGTTATGACTAATAAAATGAACGGCTGATGTAAACATTGTTACGTGTTCATTAGGCTAATGTTCAGTTTAAGCAATCAATACGATTCCAGTTAAGTCCACTTAAATCTCTTAAGGACAGTTTTTATTAATCATTTAAATGGAATAAAACATCATATCTACTGTAATAAGCAATAATATATAACGGACAGCTTTGCATGCTACTTTTTCCTTCATAGTGTAATCGCGGAGAGCGCAAAATCACTGGGTCTGCTATAAACACTCCCGAGTTTCTTTGTGCAGATGTGAATCTATGAATACTGGGAAACCTTGGCTCGTGTTAGCTGTAAGAGAAGATGTTAGAAATTAGTCATATTGGAAGTGATTCTTGTTTCTATGCCAAACAGGAGGTAGATTTAAAAAAGAAAATTAGAACACGTGACATGAGATGGATGACTTCTGAGGTCTCTCCACCTGTTTCTGGTTCCTCAGACAATATATTTCATTTACTTATATCAAAACACCATCTCCCAGAGTTTCATAACACTTCATAAGTCTGCAGTAATTGTGTATACTTATACTCCACCTGCTTTAACGTTTACAACTCTGGATACCAGAGTCCACTTGTAGGTTTAATTTGGTTATCACGAACAAACATTTTCTTGTAGATCACTGATACACTTGCATTTGTAATTTGTATAATCTTATGTTTCTTGAGTGTAATAAACGCGTTTTAAATGTTATTTAAATCAGATTTGTTCTTTAAACCTTTCTGTGCACAAGGAATTTACTTTTATGTGTACAGAAACACGCGAGCATTCAATTAAATAGGAATTTAAGTGATATACCACAGGCAAGAATAGGTAAAGCTAGGTGAAAGTAAAGTTTTCTGTTCCTTATGAAGTAGCTCGATGTTCGCTGAGCCAGTCTGGGCGTTGCGACAAAGAGATAAATTATGGCCTGTGGGGAATCGATGCCCGGTCATCCAGGCTGTAGCTTACTCACTATACAAACTGAGCTACTCCGTCTCAGTTTTTCACAGTACATAATTTATGATCCATCTCATTTGATGACAGAGACATACACAGAGACACACATACATAACCAACAAGCACCACTGGATAGTGAGGCTACATATTATACAATTCTATTTCTTATTTATTTTAATCCTTTTTTGGCTGTTTTTTATTTTTAGTACCCCACTGAAGTATTTTCAAGATTTCACGTAGATTGTCTGGCTTAATTTCATTGTAGGAGGAATGCTTGTTCTCGGCCGAATTTCAGGAACAAATTTTTATAAAAATAAAGTAAATATGATGAATTTTCTTTCACTTTCCGCGTTAAAAAGTGTTTTGTTTATACGAAATAATTGATTATACGTTGGCAGCTACTCTGTATTCAATGCGCCGAAAGGACTTTTCCGACAATGGCAGGTTTACATTTAGCCCAGATTCCGTTCATGTGGGTTTGTCTATCTATAGTTCCAAACAATGCGTTTATTAACAATGCAGGAAAATCTTTTTCATGCATGTTTTCACTGGCCAGTTATTTTACTCTTGGAAATCTATCCTAAGACGTAGTTTCCTTGAGGCTTGGTACGTGTATTAATGCTCTAAGTACGTGGTCGATGCCACTATTGTTTGGTTTTCTCACCCCTTCTGTACTTGAAAGGCTTGAAGCTTCCGGGTGACTCTTACAATTAGAAGTGCTTCACCTAGAACACAACATGTCCGCATAAGATGCACACGCCTGACAGATATCAGTCTACGACAGAGACGTCTTTAATCCAAGCCACATGAATATCACACACGAATGAACTTAGCTAAGATGATGCCGTCTTCAAAAGACGTTCTGTGTTCTGTGGAAGATTAGGGGTATCAAATTTAATCATTATCTGCAGCTTCATTTGATGTGATCTACTGTCTCCTTCTCTGACAAAATGTCAGAGACTTCGGCGAAAATATGCAGTGATACTTGAAAAAATTATTGCGACGTATTTCAAGAAAATGTCAGCAATTTCGCTCGATGGCTGAGAAAATCCATCAAATCCTTATAAAAAGTCCGATCTCTGAAATTCTGAAGTGCAAAACTTCGTTTTCTAAGGTGAGTCTATTAGGTTATTTTGTAGGCTAATAAGCCTAGGTCTAAATCTTTTGCAATAATATATACAGAACTTGGAATCAGTAAAATTTTCACAGAGTTAATTTTTCAGTGCTCTAAGCCAGTGGTATTCAATCTGGGGTACGCGTACCCCCGGAGGTACGTAAAGACATCTTAGGGTGTACGTGAAATTTAAAAAGAAAAAATTATGATAACACTGAATAATCATTAATGTAATTTATTTAATTTATTTTAGATGTAGATTATATACTACGTATAACTTGAATTATACACCAACAACTTTGGGGGTACAAAGTTGAAGAAAAATTATATGTGGGGGTACGCGAACAAAAATGGTTGAATACCACTGCTCTAAGCAACAAATGCAAATTTAGTTTTTGTCTCCAGTGTGTTTATGCAAATAACTGCAAGTTATAAGCAAGACCATTTGGAGGTATAGTTCCAAACATTTTAACCTCGGCACTACATAAATATAAATGGGCTATCTTCACACTCCGGCCGCTTTACCCCAAAGAGAAGAACAACATAACCCATTGGGTAGGAGACCGGATGGGTTCGAGACAGTCTCAATGTAATGGCAAATAGAAAATTGTCCTGCCAGAAACAGAACCCACGTCGACTAGCAGGTGCTTGCTGAACGGTGTTGATGAATTTTAATCACCCCTGGACTATAGTGTTACGGAAGACCTAAGAGGGAATCTCACTCGAGCACCTCCTTACATCTGAGACTTCGATCGATCGATCGATCTCTGTTATGTCACTGTGTTGAAGGATTATCTCCTCAAAGGAGTGAGAAGGTTCTGAATATTGCAGTTCCAAGGTAAAGGAAGTCCGTGTTCAAGACACTCAGTTCGAAGGTCTTCGTGTGCGAATCTCTTGCAATCGTCTTTTAAGATGCGATGCTACCAGAGGCAGGATCAACTAATTGAACCTTTTGGTAATTCTCTTTGTGTCCACTACACTGAATGTGATAAATAAGAGCAAGACACTAGTCAGATACACTTATTTTTAACTGGACCTCACAGAGAACTAAAATTATCAAAATTCGGTCTGCGGGTCACATTGTGTGTGTTTATATATATCTTTCTTCGGTAACCCTTGGAGGTTTTCTTGTTGGTGTGTCTGTAGAATACATACCAAACCACATTCACACAATCAGTTCCTGTAAAATGTGTTTCGGAACCACGCAGGCGATGAACTGCAAACATAAACTGACGTCGTAAAATCAAATCAAGTAGCAAACGGATAGTAAACAAAATAATGTAATAATGAAGATAATTAGATTACATGACAGAATGAGGACGAAGTGCTGCAAAGGAAAAAAAACAGTTACCTATTGCAATAAAACCAAGAAATGGGCACTAAAACTATGTACTGAAAATACGTCGACCAGTTGAACGTCTATCAGGTTCTGAAGTCCTGTGCTCCATTAAATTAGTTTTATTTTGATCCTGACATGTAAATTTGGTTTAAACACGTAATAAACATTTGCAATTGAAAATACTTTTTTATTATTTAGTTTTGAATCGACCGGTACTGAAGAATAAAATATGACTGTCGGCTTGTATTTTGTTAAAGATTCTTTTACACAGAAAACACTACGTTGATAGTACATCCACAACTCAGAAACTAAGCCGCTTTATGTTTTCCCTATGAAAAGTAAGATACTTTCAAGGAATTTCAAAATGGAGTATTGATGGAACAAGTGTGTCAGTTTCTTCCTCGACTCCAGAGAAAGAGAGAGAGAGAGAGATACCTGGTCGCGCTGACAGAAACGTGGTGAGAATTGGTTGTGTGGGCGGATCAAACAAAGATGTTCCCGGGGGTTAAAGCGACAAGGCCACGGTCCAGGAGTCTGCAGGTCACAGATAAGCCGAAGCAATTACTGCAACGTGAGTTAGCAGTTCCCTCTAGATTTATTTCGGCTTCGTAAAGGAGGTGGAAAGGCAATGAACCTCTACCTGAAAGGAAGAAGCCATCGACATTTTTTTCAATTGAGTGCAAAGATATAAACTTCTGTCATATATTAACACTCTTTCAGATCAACTCTTTTGTGGTTAGCTAAGAGCTTAATATTGTCTTCTGAAGCTTCGTGTATCTTGTGAGATGTTAGTTTCTCTCGACGCCATGTAGTGTGGTAGACCTTCTGGTAAGCTTCTACCAGACTGCACAGCACAACAACCCAGAAGACAACTATTTAATTTTTATTTTTTATTTTATCTACTGGGTTAATTTTATTTAACTCTTCTCAACTTGTTCACCTTAGACTGTAGGTATAAATAAAACAATATTCTTCAAATTCTGTAGACTTGCACTTATACATTAACCAACGTAACAAATTACCACTCATACAACATTTACCAAATTAACACTTTAAAATAGTTGATCTAATTTGTCAATGCATTATCAGTTGGTATGAATAACCATTCTAATAAGGTACACGGTAAGAGTATAAAAATATGTTAAATTAAAGAACATATACAAATAATTTCATTAAAATCTGTATTCATAAGCTTAAAATATAATTACGAACAGAACTACAGCACTCTCCCGTCGAATTTGTGCCGGGGCGTAAAGCCAACCACTCACCTCCATCTAGTTCCGAGGTGAAGAAAGAGTGGAGCTATACCCCCACTGCCCCATACGTCTTCATGACGTTGTGCTTAATACGTACCAGGGGCAATTTTGCCTTACATTTATGAAATTACAGCAGTTCAAAGGGTAGATTTACAATATTAGCCTATTTGTTGCATCCGATACTTGTTCCCGACATTCTTCAATACCAATGCACGATTTCCACATATAAGAAAATTATCACTGACGATACTCAAACGTTTCTTAGTAGAAACATATTCCAGAAACAATAACTGAATATGCTGAAGGTCGTATAACATTTTCTGGAAACACATTTGAAACATACTGCGCCAAAAACACAATTATAAATTTATCGGTTTTCAGAGGTAAGTTATTTTGTCCTCATTTCTCTACAAACACACTTCAGAAGCTACAGCTCTGTGTGGATCAACTGAGGGTTTTGCTACTAGGACCACGCATAATGAACGATTAAGCATTGCACTTCAAATTAAAATACAATTAAAACAGTTCTCACTAGCAAAGTAATTTTACAGTATCGCAAAAACAGTTCCAACTCCGTAATTAAATTATTTAAATGAAAATGTTATGTGATTAATGTTATTACTGAACCGTAAAATTTTCATATACCTATTATTCCGAGTTGCTGTTCAAACAGGACGCATTTTTTCGTTGTTTTATTATAAATTAACAGTTGAATGATCACAGTTAAAATGTTTACCGAATATCTAATCATGTTTAACTGTTATTAATTTCTTCCGCGGTATTAATTCAGAATTGAGACTATACCCACCGAACTGCACTGTGACTCCCCGAAATTCCACTATGTACGTCCCAGTTTTAGCCCGTTGAACCCTGGGGATATTTAGTTTACCAGAAATTCAAGTTGTAGTAAGAGGATCCTTAATTCAGATCCCACTCCCGGTTAAGAATAAAATAAAAACAATGGAGAAGTATTTCAAGGGTTTCATCAGATTATTCGAGGTCAGGTATCTAGAAGGTGTTTTCTTGGAGCAGAATTCTGACAACACGTCATTCAACATTACATGCTTACGCTGCATTCGTGCATCCATCGAACTATCATTCGCGATCACAGGAAATTTTTATTCACTGGCTGAACCGACTGACTGCCTCGATATTTCTTTAACATTGAAATACTATCATTTACATTCCAACTGTCAAAAAACCTCTCGTCATCTTTGACATACGCAATACCCTCAGTTAGTAATAAATACTACTGTAATAATCTTATAACAAGAAAGGAAATATTCATATTCTCTGGAACAATATTTTAGAAAGTTATTTCTATTTTGATAAAGATTTTAAAGAGGGGATCCCCCAGCCTTATCGGGGATCAGCAGTCCATCCGGGATTTCCCGATCGCGAAAATATAATCCATAATGTTTTTGGAGTTCAGCCGAAGCTTAAATATTCAGGCTGGACCTCTCAGAAAACAGTGGGTTGGTTCTCATTGTTAATATGCGACGCAGTCAGAGAGGAGCGTGTCCAGCCAACGTATCAATGACAATTTGAGAGCACCACATTACAAGAGATCTGGTGGTGACTTAAAGAATGTACATTCCGGAAAAGAAATACGACGTATTATATGTTACACGTAGATACATAGCGCAGCAAGGCCATGTTGGTTCAAGTGTCACCAAATGTATTCATCTCCGTTCTGATTCTTTCTAATTACTGTACCTATTCATGCACAACCAAAGTAGACTTAAAAGTCGTGATACCCTGCAAGGAATTTGCTCCTAAATATGAACTTCTGCGCCTTAAGTTCTTAAAGAATTTACTGCTAGACCAGTCTCCTTACAAACATCCAACAGAGTTTCAACCCAGGAGACCAAGACAGACATCGGAGTAGCGGGAAGCTGAATTCTCAAACAAGAAATCAATTACTCGGAAGTGGAGGCTTGAAATGGGGATTGGGAGTGCAGAGGTCATAAGACTACAGATCCGATGAACAACGAAGAAAAGCAATGAATCCTAAGGGCGAAAAATGAAGTATAAGTAATCTCTGGTTCGTAGGGGATAGCGAACATAATTTCGGGGAGAATCAAGCTTCAGCAAGCCAAGGGAAATTGTAAAGGTAATTTCGGAAAACCGATAAGGTTCTAGAATTTTTAATGTGTACAAATTTTATAATATTATATTTTAACATTACAGACTCTCACTGCTAATAGTAAATTGCACACTTTAATAATTTAACCCAACTGCAATTCATAGGACGACATAAATAAATTCTATAATATAATGCGAACTCCACAGCTGACTGTAGGAAAGGCTATAAATTGAGACCCTGCAGATGGCTTGTGACTGCCGAAACATGTAGGGGAAGTTGTATCTGATGGTTTCACAATGAACTGATTCTTTATCAGATTTAATTTACTCCGTAGCTGAACGAATGCTGACTTCTGAAGGAGTAACCTACTTTGTTCCATGGAATAAGCGAGTGAGCTAGTTCGGCAAATTAATTCCCCGGGCACGAAAAGAGAGACCTAATACGTAACTCCTTATTAGTCATTTTAAAGGGCACATGCCAGATTTTTAAGTTCTACATAAAAGGAATGGTCTGTTCACTGAAGCGGTATTATTTAGTTTTTTGTTAAAGTGGAATGGTTTAAAATCAATGCCTGTCCCGCTATATAGTACACAACAGCAAATAATCCTTAAAACATAATATCATGAACCCCTGCTATCAACAGTTCAACAAATTTCTATTAGTCACCACTCAGCAGGGAGATTTCAAAATTAATCCCTCGTTCTTGTTGTCTTTACGTAGCTCTGCCTAATGCAATAACCCCCACCCTCCCCGAATCCCTGGTACAATTTGAAGGGATGGGGCATGACCAATCTCTCTCATATAACAGGCTAAAAGCAGAACACACATACGAACCCCCTACAGGCGATTTCAGAATAGAGAAGGGAATCGCGAAGCTATTATTAAATGGATAATTAAAAATTCAATTTAATGCTAGCCTTTATTCTGATCTCATTTCATTAAAAATCGAACAACGTTTTGTTTGTTTCTAAAAGCACAACTCACACCCCATAATTATGTTAACTGTAAACAAAATGACAAAGCTGGATAACAGTAATATTATTCCAAAATACACACAGTGGAGAATTATGTGTACATTACCACAAATATCAGATTAGCTTTAAACGAGACAAAGCCCAACCTTATAGCATTCTCGAACGTCATCTCCTTTCACCACGTGTGCACAAGTCGGGGTGTTAGAACTCGAGTTTCATATCTGGAATGGGGGGGGGGGGGGAGAGAGAGAGAGAGAGAGAGAGAGAGAGAGAGAGCTGTTGCAAATTTAGGGCTCTGAGATTGACTACCTTCACATAACTCCCTGATTCTTCTCATTCATTCTATGTAAATTTCTTCCCTGTGCTACTCTGAGTCTTAGTAAGAATCAGTTGAAAAAGACATACCTTGTTCCGGTAACTCAAGATTTAAGTTCATACAGGTTGGTTTTCATTAATGTACATGTTAAATACTGCAAGGGAAACGGAGTGCGTTCATATAATCGCCTCCCCGTCGCTTAACCATTGGCTGGATTCTATCAGGGGACTTCTAGTAATAACGGTAATGACTTCAATCTAGTGCAGTGCTTTCGAAGTTAGTTAAGTGTATTAATAACGCAAGAAAACAATTATAGCTCGACGATAAAGAATCATTGCGGTGCGATGTACATTAATATGAAACAAGTCGATTGGTTCTTAGTTTATTTTACAATGATTTCAGAACCGAGTAGCTGAGAAAATATCTAATGGTATTACTTTCAATTATACATTTGAAAGGATATGGAGGAAGTCGTGGCTTACTTTAAGATAATACCCCGGCATTTGTGTGGCGCAAAAACTGCGATACCTGTCAGTTCTCCGGTCACGTATTCGAACCCGGGAACTCCCATATACGAAGTAGTTCTGCAACCATTCGGCCACGAAATAAACTGTTGGGAATTTATATTACTTTCGCGAGACGTCATGAACACCTTGCCATGTTTCCTTCTTTGTTCTCTGTAACTTTCTGTGATCAATTATAGTAACATGGCCGTCAGGCGAATTAGTGAGTTGGGAACAAAAAAAGCTTTGGCGACAGATCTGTAGAGAGCCAGAGAAAAACATATTTATCAGAAAACTGCAATTACAGTGCGTCTGCACGAGTTATTTTGTGTGAGATTGGTAACAGACGAGTGACTGTGTAACTTTGTACCTGAGCTGTGTACTGTGGCATGTTATAAAGATAAATGTACCACTCGCCAAAACAACAAGATTACTAGCGGTTTTAAAATCTAAGTCCAAAACCTTTTAACTCCATGGAGCAGAGTCCTTCTTGAGAAGACGGAAGAGGTCTTTTATAGAGCCCAAAGTTTCATTAACGTCATTACAAGATCCGCCACTGGTCCCTATTCCGACACAGATGAATCAAGTTCATATTATACCACACTGTTTCTCTAAGATACTTTTTAATATCATTCTCTCATCAACGCCTAAGACTCTGAAGCGATCTCTTCCCTTCTTGCCTTCCGTCTAAAATGTCCAGCGTTTGTCATCCATCCTATGGGTTTCTACATGCCCCGCCCATCTCACCTTTCTTAATCTAATCACTCTATAACATCTGATGAAAGATACAAATTATGAATCTCGTTGTTGTGTAATTTTCTCCAGTCTTCTATCAACGTCCATGTACATTCCCCTAAATATACTCCTCAGCATCCTATTCCAGTGGAAAATTGTATGTTCTTTCCCTGAGGGCACTTTTTCCAACCCGGTAGAGCTCGGCTTTGTTAGTTTATTATTTTTAGACCACAAATTAGTTACACGGCCTTCGTCCAAATGCAAAATTAGTACTACCTTGTTGCCAATATCTGAATATAAGGCAAAATAGACACAGAATCCAAGAAAAGCGTTAGATTAATCATACCAAGTAACAATGCATGCCATTAACCCTCCAAAGCTAAGCCAACCAACCAAAAACCTGACTAAACGCAGAGGCTTGTGCATCGCGTAAGATGTCGTCTCTTGTTAGGTTAAACCATCCTTGCATACGAAATGCATAGCTGGAAATGGGAAACAGTGCCTTATGAACTACAGTTGGTGATGTTCTTACGCTAACGGGGTTAATGTATAGGCTGAAGGCCTGGATAAGTACGGACTATGGGCCAATGCCGTTGATTACAGGATGATCCCATCATCCAATCGATCCTTTGGCTGAAAACCTCTTAAAATCTAGAAAGTGCTGAGGAAAATCTTTGATTAGAGACCTCCATAGACAGACGGGCCGTGCCCACTAGAGCGACAATGATCAAATAGAGTGCCTTAGAAGAATCATGAAATAAATACTGGCATACGGAGCTCCTCGTAACGAGCCTCTGCTGGGTTTTTTTAACAAAGAAGAGGCGAATATTTAATGTCGACTTATCCCTGCAGACGTTAGGGTACAATTGAATGACATGTGAGGATGAGATGTTATAAATAAATAAACACTCGTTAGCCTGAGTTAAGGAGTTATTCTGGTATTCAAAAATCAAAATACGTCTTCGTGATCACAGTTGGTCTATCGAACAAGATAGAAATAGAGCATCTTTTCGGATAAGACGGATACATTAAAGATGTGCTAAATCGGCTGCAAATAGTCTTACTGTAAAAGTAAAGCTGTCCCACTACACGCCATTCGGGCACTGTGAGGAAGAGATGGTAGGTGTAACTTCTATAGTCACACACACAGCAGCAGTTTACCCCAAGGGAAGGTCCCCCCCCCCCCCCGGTTTTACCTACTTGGTAAGCCCCAGAGACGGTTTGAACGCAGAGACTGGCAGAAAAGTCCTCTGCCCCAATCAGAGATCAAATGTCTACTATGGCCCGAAAGACGTAATTTCTAAAAAAGAAAAATCCATCATTAAGGATGGGATTATGTTCTTGAATACCGCTAAGATATCTGCACATGATGTTCCCATGTTGGGTACCATTTATATGGCAGTGGAACTGCCCCTTTTGTGAAAATATACCAATTCTTGGTGTAGGCGTAGCCTGTCAACGAGAACGGGCGTTGCCGCAAATTACAATTTTCATCTCGATATATTAACCCTTAGTTCCTCAAGGATTAAACAAAACATCCCCCCCAAAAAACTCCTTATATGCGAGGATGGACATAGCCAATCCAAAGCCTCGCTTGGTTTTACGAAATGCGATAAAATTTTACTTTTTAAACGCCCGTTGAGGAGTTAGAAAAGCTTGAAGCGGAAATGAAAGGCTCCAGGTAGATGCAAACGGTTTTCAAAGCTTTCCCCTTCCCTTATCCACGTTTCAGGCATCGATGTAATTATATTATTTCGATTTCCATTTGGCAGGTCTTTGATCTTTCTGTTCCTGTGTACTGGCAGGTTTGTACCGAACATGTTTAACACATAGGGACCGTGCATGAGACACATTTTCCAATACTAATACGTCAGCTCACATGACAAGAAGTCATGTTGAAATGTACCGCAGTCATATCAGCCCCTTCCAACCGATAACTTATTTAATGTTAAGCAATATAGTAGTTAGGAAATGTGTGTGCAAAACGTCAATCATAGGCCTTATAAATAAACACATTGTATCATCAGAGGACAAACAGTGCAACACGGCCGCAGAAGACGTCTATCCACATATTCTGTACGCACTAACCACTACTTTACAGTCAAAAAACCTTACAAAATTTTAAAATTTCTCATCCGTTTGGTGCCCGAAACTGAGTGAAGTAACATCATTCGTCACTGTATGTGGTTGTTTTGTATGGTTGTATTTCAAATTAGTCTTTGTCAGGACTTTTCCCATCGTCTGTTCTTTAAAATCACGACGTTTCGGAGGCTGGTTCTGTCTCCGTCTTCAGGTGAGAGGTACCCACTCTGTTGGGTCCCTTAGATAGAGCTAGTCTCTGTCACTGGACAGTGACAGAGAACAGACGATGGGAAAAGTCCTGACAAAGAATAATTTTAAATGTGAACTACCGTCGTCAAAACCCTTTTGAATTGTATGGTTGTGAAACATGATCAGCGCTTTCGAGGAAAAACACGTCGCTGAAGATCAAGTTTAGACCTACGAGGGAGGGAATACTTATTAACAGAATTTTTTGGGCGAGTGATAATCTGTAATAAAAAATAGTATACCGGGAGCCAACACAATCTATATACAGACATTATCTCATGCAGAGGTTGAAAAAATTGGGGGAGTTCGGCTGCAAAGCATAAATAACGAAAGCCCTATCAGCCTCAACACAGGAGCACGTACGCGTATAATAGCATTGCTGGCACTCTTGATTTTTCCATTAATCCACAAATATAAAATTTAGTCACGTGGGTAGACTGTCAGTTCTGGAGAGGCGAATCAGTTGCACAAACCAGTTCACCCGTTAACTACATCAATGGAAACAACGGCCTGGCTCAATATTCAGCTTAATCCGTTAACGGATTCGTTTCGTACACACCCGCATCACTCTAAATCCCAACAAAGGCTTAGTCAGTCTGTGATATAAATTAGTGAAATAACCATTCTGATACGAATGACCAACGATATGTAGGATTACGGGTGAGCGCATAAATCATGAATCAGTAATGGTTTGGAGTATATGGTGACGCGCAGTGAACTATCACATGTTATCCCTATTATCTGTAGGTCTGGTAGCTTTAGGCCTGTACCGAACCAAAAATCATCTTTCCAGGGGCTCCTTGGTCTTCCTTGAACTTTTCGTTCTGTGGATAATTATGCACTGATATTCTAAAATACACTGACCATTGTCATATAATTAATCACTTTGCATTATAGAACACGAAGTTTTACCAACAAAAACAGCCACCTTATTCCAATTCACTTCATCAAAATTATCTCTAAACCCGTCGTCTTATTTACTATAGGCTTGTAATATTTAATTTTATTACCAACATTTTTATCGTTATTGAATTTTAATTTATATAAGCCATAATAGCCATAATTGACCTAAGTTATTCTATTGGGAAGCAGGGTTTAGGGGTGTGAATTGGATTCATCTGGCTGATGGTTCTTGAGAACACGATAATGAACCTTTAAGTTCCATAAAAGAAGTTTTTCTTTTGTCTCTATAAGCGTACAATTAACTTGTTAAGAAGAAATCTGCTCCATGGAGTTAGTTAACTGTGAGTGCTCATTATTAGTTAAGAAAATAATACAATTTTCAGTGTCTCAGATGCATCAATATTCAAATAGTATATTCTACATTATGGTATCATACAAGTTAAAATCCTGGCAGCATCTTAATTCAGTTCGGTGGTTGTAACAGTGTCAACTTAGGTCGCGTAGTAGTGGTTAGCGTTCCATATTCGTATTCTTGAAGTCACTGGTTCAAATTTCGGTCTGCAAAACCTCTTATTTGACTTGAAATGGATTCCACAGAACAAGAGATGAAATGTTAGTAAATTTTGTAAAGGAATATAATACAGAAACACCTAGTCACATAGGTTGGCATTTGTAAGGACGGTGAATAACGTTCGGGCCCCATGTAACTAGGGGATTTTCTTTACCAACTTAGTGACAAACTGTTAACATAGACTCTGCCGCAGTGGCGAATCCTGGACTAGAAGTCAGGTCATGCTGCAATGCAGTATTTTTAAATCCAAAACAACCCCACTACAGTGAGAAGATATCTTAGTAATAATCGTAATTATAATGCTGTTATGTAGTAAAAAGTTTATTTTATTTTCCACAAATTTCGACCGCACATTTAGCCAGACCGGAACACCGCAACTGGGACGATGAAACCGAAAGGCTGTCGGAACTTTCGTGGTCAGTGAAGTGCATGCAGTTTCCAAAGTGAATAGCCTTATAAATTTTACACGTGTTAAAAGAAGCCAAACTTTAAAACCTGTGTGCAGAGGGGCGAGTCCCTCTGCCGACACGCCGTCTCATCTTTCTACACGTCTTGTTGCTTAAACGTGGAACCACTGGGTGTGGTTTTTAGGAGTACTTATGAGCACCACTGCAGGTGGCTCTCGTGCTAGTAATTTCCTGTCTGAAGCAGAAAGCTAAACTTCCTTCAAATTCCCTCCCCCCTTTTTTTCTCTCTATCTGGAACACACAACCAATATCCCACTTTACATGGCCGTGTTTCCAACACTTTGCCGGATATCAACTAGTCAAGGAGCAGAAAAACGAAGGAGAGGTTTCTCTGTGTAGCCTACAGCGGAACAAGATACTCGCACAGCTCAAACGAGTTCTGAATTCCTTCTTATTCAAATGGATTCGCAGCCACCGATCTGCGGAGAATCCTAATGCAGACGCTGGATCACGTTTCTGCGCATCAAGGTCTTATACTGAGCGAAATGGCGCACACGGCAGCAACATAAGAATCCAAATAGTTCAGTGAGAGCAAAGTCCTTCTTCAGAAGATGACAGTCGCTCATCTGGTCAAGAAATTCCTCGCCAGTTATAAGAACATAACCTTAATTAACGTGCGTATTAAAACACAATGAAGATGAAGGCAGTATGATCCTCCGAGTCGTTGGTATCTACCAAATCGCCTTGAGGACCCCAAATCTCATACGATAATTTCAAGTTATTATGATGCTAATTATAACTCAGGAATTGCATAAATTGAGTTTTAATATACGTAGCCCAGAATGGTGAACCACTACTCGACGGTGAACTTCTAATAATCTCAAGCTGCAAGCTAAATTTTCGGCAGCCTTGCTATAAAACTCACCATTTCCGCTGGATTTTGTAAGAATCGTCCGTCTACTCCACCGGTGATTCGAATTGGAACATTCAATGAGAATTATACACCACATACGTTTACACGAAGACAGTTACAATTCACTGACGTACGGGATATTTAATGAAGATTTTCAACTAACTGCGTTGAAAGATGAGAGGAGTGTTGGATAAAGAATAGGTAAGCATTTGGAAGTATGCAGTAGTGTCCTGTTTAAAGGTAACAGATCGATAATTTCCTTGAGAGACTGAATAAAACCATGTTAAACCTCAGTCAGGGTAGTCAGGACTGACACAGATTCACAGTCGGTACCTATCAAATAAAAATCTCGATCATTGCTGCTATATATCTGCAAAGAAGTTGGTTCAACACAGTAACTGAATTCTGAATGTTTTAACGCAATTTATAACAACACAAATTATTCTAATCATCTAACTATGCTTAGTAACATAAATAGTGGGCTCAGAAGTACCAAATTTCAGCCAAAGAACCAATTTCTGTACATTTTTTAGGACGTTTTACTGGCTCACTTTTGTCTATTAAAGTACATGACCTAAACATTACAAATGGTGGGCAATGGAAGAAGAGACTAAAGCCATAGTCTCCTTTGAAACGTTTTTCGCATCCAAATAAATAAAACCACACGGAAAGAAGAACAGAAAACTTTCATTCCTACTAAGCAGTATTAAGATAGGAAACTAATGAGATTTCAGCAAACGTAGAAAATGGTGCAGCCTATCGAATAAAAAAGCAGTTCAACGTTACTGTTTCCGTTATTGCGTACGATGTTCAATGTAAAATATGTAAGTTTTCATATGCTACGTGCGGTTTATCTTCGCCGAAAAGCAAATAATATTTGCAGAGCACGTTCAATGATGCTCCGGCAGGCAACTTGAGTCCTATGTGCGGTTGTGGCACTGGCAAAGTTTAATAGGACTCAAAACTCTATAGAACGGTAGCTCATGATTAAAATTCATGCCTTGGATTCGGAAGGCTGTTAAATAAACAGCAATTCCAGCCATGAGGATTGCACTTTCTTCTCTCTCTCTCTCTCTCTCTCTCATACACACACTCACTCACAAATTATAAAACCTCATCATTGTAAAACATTAAATTTATTAAAAAGTAACACACATATATATATATATATATATATATATATAAACAAGAAGAAATTCATGCCTTGGATTCGGAAGGCTGTTAAATAAACAGCAATTCCAGCCATGAGGATTGCACTTTCTTCTCTCTCTCTCTCTCTCTCTCTCTCTCTCTCTCATACACACACTCACTCACACACAAATTATAAAACCTCATCACTGTAAAACATTAAATTTATTAAAAAGTAACATATATATAAACAAGAAGAATGAAAGGAAATGCGAGAAAAATGTACCCAAAATGCGGATAAACAGGTTAAAAATCAAATGAACATCAGTCACAACGGAATTAATAAACTCCTTCAAGGAATAACATAGCTACAATTTTTATGGTTTATCTGAGTCATTCCAGGTATATGTCTGAACACTTCGTTAAGTATTAAAGTTATTTACAAACTATCTTATTAAAAATATTAGATAAAGTAAGACAAAACTTGAAAAAAAACAGGGTGATAAAAGTGCAAATACATTTCAAATACAGCGTGAATGTTAAAGGGGAGTGTATACCGTAAAACCAGGTGTTAAAAGGTGATTTGTCTGACATTAACATCGTATTTTTAAATAAACTCGACTAAAATAAATTGAATTAAATAAGTACAGTACAGAGGCCTTAAATCACTCACGAATAAGCAATAAACATACAAGTGAAACAGCTAAAAACAAGAAAGTATAATAAAGAGGTCGATGGTAATAACAGTAAGGCTTAAGAAGAATACAGATAAAGGAATACGAGCGAAACGACAGAAGAGAATAAGAAGGAAGGTAAAGGAAATAGAGATTAAATGTAAGGAAAAGGAATAATATGAACAAATTAGATAGAAAAATAAAATTTGTGACATAAACACATCACAAAAGCATAAGTCACGAGGCAAGTGACTGCAGTTACATCGCAGGAAAATTTCATATTAAAGCCACGAATCCATAATTTGGTATATACTACAGTACTATTTTCTGGGTCGCAACCGTGTTACAGGAGTCGAATAAGACACTATGGCAAAATACAGCTAAGGTTCCGGTGACAAGTTTATTTTTCACTGCGAACGGTTTCACGCTGTATGTGAAAACACGCTCCTCTACATAAACCGCTGATATTCTTTCTTACCATGTTCAGGTTCGGAGCAGGGTCTATCTAAATTGGACGTAAATTAAAGAACTAAAAGAATGTGATTCTCAAAGTTTCCTCTTTAATTCTACATCCCCTTGAAGACATATCCAATTAGCATCCACGAGACAGAGAACAAAGTTCAGTCCGCATCCCAGCAATATTTGAAAGAAAAAACTTTTACTTTGCATCTCTACGAGAACTGATCCGCTAATCTCGGTCTCGGGATGGGATATTGATTAGAAATTTTTATTCATCATGACGTCTTTAGTGGCTTCTGATACAGTTGGTAAAACTTCTACACATTTCGCACACGCATTAAGAGTATCGTTCTGAACAGTGGTTTCCAATATTTTGACCGTAGATACTGTTATCATCATTAACACTGCTACTCGGTTTTTTGAGCCACGTAGCTTATTTCCCACATTTTGTCAATATCGGGCACAGTCATAAATGACATCTTCATATAAAATGGTATAATAGCTTCAGCTTCACGGATCAGAGCCTCTGAAGTGCTCCGAATCATCATTAATTCTCAAACTATAAATCATAAGACATGTGGTAGGGTTACCTTGGATGGGGGATCGTCTCGTTCGTATGGTTAAAAATGTCTGTACCGTGAAAGTGGTATCTGTAGCGCCTTACTTTTCGGTGGCAATATTTGACAATCCATCTGCGGTACCAGGTTCTCTACAAGTTATACATTCCAACCTGGGCTTTTAAGTAATACACAGCAACGTTCTGCATTTTCTCAAATAATTAGAATCTGTAAAATCTACACATATGAAACAATACCGTTAAATAGTCTAAGAAATTATAAATTTTAAGTGTGACGTGCATCAGACACCACCGTCATTCAGATCCCATATTAAGGTGAGGGCAGGTCCGTTTATGTTGTCAACCAGCTTCATACTCGGCTTGTCATTATGGAAAAGTCCGGAATAAATCTGTCTTGGAACAGGCTACTACTTAAGGCAAAACGGAGAACGTAAACATTTACAAAGAAAAAAAATCCTGTGCGTCATTTAGACACTGCTTTTACCATTAAGAAGCCATGGGGATGATACATAAGGATTTCTTTAACACCATCCGAAAATTTATAAATCTGACCACCAATCCTTCAGCTGCTTATGTACTTCTGCAGGCGTACGGCTGGCGACCCCTGAGTTAAGGAACAGCCCCAGAGTGCTTACAAATGTGTTGGAAGAAATAATTTTAAAGACACTTCAGTTCGATGAACACTGAGCAAAGACCTGATTGACAGATGTTTGCGTCCCATGCTTCTTTCAAATGTTTGGCGTGTTCATAGTTGTTTACATTGGGAACCGCTGTGTCCTTACATAAAGAGCTGCCTTTTACCAAGCTGTGGTTGCCTTCTTTACCACTGACAGTCAAGTATCTGGGCAACTGCAAGTTTCTACCTGTGTAACCCTGTATATTAATGTGTTCACAGTGCACTGTAAACAGTACAGCAAGTGCAACACATGCACGGAGCTGTAACATTTTCGGATCTATTTCAAACTTCATGAAGTTGAATATGATTTAATTTTACCTCGTGGACTAAAATCATTTGTAATTGCTCATGTCGGTAGATATCGAAGCCCCGTGGACATTAGCAGTCATGTTTTATAAGGTTATGAGTTTACATATCACGCATGAAACAGATGTTAGGTGTAATCTGTTTCTTCATTCGATTAAATCTTTGACATCACAGATGAACCATCTATCATCTATCAATTAATGGTGCGCAGTTTCCATGATAGCATAGCATAAAATATTTATGGAACATCAGTGTAGTGAGCGGTTCATCTGAAATCGAAAGCGATATCATACAGATGAATATCAGAAGGAACAAATAAAACTGCCAGGGAATCAAATGAAGCAAAACAAAACACATGTTGCAAAATTTACACGTGTACAGAGCAATTAATATCGTTGCAGTACACATAATTGATGTTGATGTGTTTTAGATACGATCTACGTCAATTTGTATTTCATAACACTATTTCAGATTTCTTGTCCATGAGATAAGTTTATATATAAAGGAATCAGACCACCATACGTTTTACAAATCCTTCTTTGTTAAATTTCCTTATATTTAAATTATCATAAAAAATCAGGTAAATGTTAATGTTACCTTAATGCTGTTTGCAAGATTGGAAATTGTTTGTCTTCTCTCATTCGAAAGTATTTGAAGAATATCTATAAGACATTAAAAGATAATTATTTAAATTTACTTATTACAAAATATCTAAAGCCAACAACATGTATATGCAGGCATAGGAAACAGCATTAAGATTGTTCTCACGTGCTACATTAGACTGGAAATACATTTTAACAGAAAACCACAATCGTAACACCAGTTTCTTGAAATTGTGAAATGGAAAACACCCATTCTTCTGTGAATAAAAATATTACGATGACGACGACGGCTAAGAAGAAGAAAGTTATCAAATTTACGATGATTCAAGATAATGAGAACGCGATAATTATCGTGGTGATAATGAATTGCGTTACGTAAGATACGAAGGTGGCTGTCTTCTGGGATGTTGCGCTGTGTACTCTGGTAGAAATCAGTCTACGTTTCGGAGGTGGTTATTGCCTCTATCAACAGGACAATGATGGAGGCAGTGAGCACCTCTGAATCGTCGACGAAACCGAACGAATTGTAATAATAATATAACCACTTAGAAGAGGCGACATAAGAGAACGGGCGAGAAGATGAAAATAATATGACGAAGCAGAGATAATGAGAGAGAAGTGAAGAATATGATGATAGTAATGGCAGGCAAAATGATGATAGGAAACTAAAATATAATAATTATATTTATTAAGGCGCTTAATTAGGTAAAAATGAATGTCTATAAAATTGGACAACTCCTGCGTCGAATATTTAAATAACTTTACCTGCAGTTGATCGTGGAATAACATTTTAAAATTCTCACATCATCTTGCTGTCCTACCCTTCCTCTTCAGCGCTATAATTAAATTTTCTGGTCCTACTGAAATAGTATTTGACATATGACAAAAGCACGGGATTCCGTAACAAAACATAATCAATTGCTTTAAAAATTTAATACATGGATCGTATAAGTGTGTTGTTACGTTAAACATACAACATTTTCAGACAACCAGGTTGATAGCAAACCAAAGTTCGGGAAGTGAACTGCTTCCAAACGTTTGTCGCCCGTGCGAACAAAGTGTTTTCCTAGGAAAATCGCGTTAGGTTAAATTTCACTTCAAGACAAGTATCAACCTGTATGCAAGAAAGATATACGTTTCTACTGAGCAGTCTAAATTTCATTTCCGCTTCCGAAAAGTTTCTCGTTCCTTGCGTTAGAAAGATAGCCGACTTCCTTTCAAGTTTTAATAAACGCTTTTCCTGACAGAAACTAATCAATGTTTCTCTTTCACAAGCGGACTTCACACAGACATGAGCGCTTCGTGGAATTCGCTCAAAGAGGGCGAGTCTCAAGTCCAGTCTACAGAAGCTCAGAATTCTAGCAACGTAAAGAATCTTGAATATTGCAGAGCTGCCAACATAATTTGCGCATAGGTCTCATTATTAAACAAGATAAATTAAAGGGGGTTTATCGGGTCTTAGAGCATGCGACCTTCTATTGGTTATTATCTCTTTTGTGGCCTACGTACTAACATTCTAAGTAGTCTTATTTTCCTCGAATAACTACATACACGAACAATCTTACACTGAACAACACAACTTACATATCTTAGTAGTTTTGTAAATTTTAAAGGATTATTTTAGCATTGCGACATCAATTTTTTCTAATATGATGCTAAAGATAATCAAAACTAAACGAAAGCAGAACCTTGCTGATGGAGACGGCATGCTCCTTCAGAAAGTTTGTATAAAATCACAAAAAATTATGGTAAAACAACACAGAAGACCACAAAAGACGCATAGAAACATGTCCGAAGTAGAATACGAACACGAGATATCAGTTCTCCAGTGACTGATCTGATTCGCTATAAACGTCATCAAAACATGAATTTGAGGAGTACAAATGATTCACGAGTGAACTCACCACCGTCTGAATTTGAGACATGGCTTCCATTTGGCTCCCGCAGACCGTATCAGTACTCGTTACAACACGAACCACTCATTCACGGGCATACAAGAAAAGCACGAATATCCACGCACAAAACCCATGCGACATGGCATCCCACTGTGCACGCAATCATAATGCAAGAAACTGGTCGAAACAAATTAACCTGTGTCCTTTGATGCCGTAGTTCCAGCGAAGTAAAGTAAGTCCAGTTTCTCATATTCTCACTTCAACCCCTTGCACGCTTCGAAAATCCTAGTGAGTCAATAGGCAGGTTTCATTTCGGGAACTTAAAAGCTTTAAACGTGACGTTACAAGGTAGAAGTGTAAAGCCAGCTTAAGCCTCCACCGACAAGTGACATGGAACCTGAAAGCTTTGGGTTCCAGGAACAAAAACTAGGTCGAAATTGGTACCAAGAATCCCATTGATCTAGCCCAGTTAGACAGTGGACTTCCCAGGACTAACAAATATTTAAAGAGTCATTTTTCAGAAAGTATTGCTTCGCCTGGGAACAAATGGTAAATGAATAACGTACCGTGGTGTTATTTTTGGCTTCAAGTCCTGACTGCGCTGGAAACTAAGTGAAATCTTATGTCCATATTGATGTGTCCTGCAACGTCGCGCAGACTTTAAAGTAGATACCAATATTTCGGAGGAACATACTGTCTCCACCTTCAGGGCTGAATCAGTCAAAACAGCCAGCCTTGGGTCGCGAACCGTGTATCTTAAATAGCTTATGCATAGGTGTTATATATGGCATTAATAACAATCTGTTTTGTTCTTAGCTTATTTATAATATTTTGGTTTCTTTAAATATTAAAATTCAGACAGTTCGGAAGGTTCTGAAGAAAACAGTAAGTGCAGGTCAAGTTATTATCACGTCTGCTTCTTAACCAGAAATTCTCAAGATCAATTCTCTGCCAGGATACCGGCTATCTTGGATGAGTTTTCGTTAGTCCTTGCAGGAAGCTGCTGGGATATTGATCTTAAAATAAAACTGACGAAGGTCATTACCGTGTTCACAAAAACCATCCAAAAATCACTCTCTTGAGCCAGATGAATCCAATCCACATCTCTTACCCTTTACATAAAAACTTTAATTAAATTAGTCCACAACATTTATTATCCTTTACCATAATTAGGTCTTTGAATTTCAAATTCCTTTGTGAGAGATGTTTACAAAAGTTTAATCAATTACACATAAAAGCACAAAATACACAAGTCACCACGAACGCATCCCGACTTCTCCGTCATGAGTTTTAACCCATCGGTCAATCCCTGTTGTTGATAATGTTGGTCATATTAATAAATTTTAATAGTAAACGCTTGTGGCTGAACATTTGCAGATAAAACAAACTGGTACAGGAATATCTGTTGTTCACTGGTATCGACTTTCCACCACTTTGTAGTAACGAAATTAATCACCATTTTCTCTGCAGAAAACAGATCTATCAATTCTCACACGTAAATAACATTTTATGAATAGAAAGACAGCTCTGTCGTTCCTTCCTATACATTTATCGACGTATTCGCTCTTTCTTTTAAATTCACATGAAAATATCTGCTTTACACTTCAGAAATTCTTTACAGCTATCCATGTCCGTACGCGATTGTGAATTCGCTCAGAAGTGAGAGTCTCAACACGAGAGCCTGAATAAGGCTATCCATCTGTATTTTTAATAATATCCGTCTGAGGTTCTCTTCTTTTGTCCCTTGCCTCCTACCTTTCTGTGAAGAAATGTGAGTGACGCGTTGGTTAACGACGCCTCTTTAATCCATGTACTTTGGTACACGACACTTAGGTTCAGATCTTAACTCAACTTAGTAGTGAGGCGAGTGAAGATTTTACTCCCATTAAGCCCCCTACACGCTATGCAACTTTAAGGTTCCGTACAGAATGCATTTCAGTAAAAATACATAATCGCCGAGGATCGAACCTGGGTTACAACACTCAAACAAAAATTTCGGGATATGAACTGGACAAGAGATTCCTTTTCACGAAAAAAAAGGGAAAAAGCCTGCGCTTCGTGTACTACACATTCACTGGAATATGCAGAAGTATATGGAGGATAATATTAAAACGAATCTTATTTAATGCATTGTTGTTAGGTTGTAAATGGGATTCGTCTGCCTCAGAATAAAGACCAGTGTGAGGCTCTTGTGAACACGACATTAAGCCTTTTGGTACTGTAGAAAGCGTAATCTTCATGGTTAGATAAACGATGATAAACTTCTAAAAAAGTTTTATGTTCTAGGTACACGACTGTTCTGTTTTTAACTCACCGCTTTACACCGCAAAACAAACAATATTGAACTTATGTTAGCTAAACTTTTCAAATTACAAAAGTATAGTTGTAGTATAATATAAGTCAAAGTATTTCGTTTTATAGAAACCTCTAATTACTCTACCTTTATATTTTCTCCTTTTAGATTAGTGCTGCACGCCCTAGTATTTGAAATGCTACCAGGAAACAGTATGGGGATTTGCGTGTGCAGCTCAAATCATTTTCTACGGAACAGGAATAAGTGCTGTTCGTTTCTACGGAATTATTTCAATTCATGTATTGATGCTATGCGCGCAGTATTCTAGGAATCTGGGGGCAGCGATCTTAATCTGACCAGTCTTGTATACCTGCATGCAACGGGAGTGACATGGCGCCGGGCTGGTCTACCTACAGGCGGCGTCTTAGAGTCTGTCTGTCCAACGCTTCCGTTCTATCTATAGTACTGCTGTATAACAAATATATAACCTACTACAGAGTAAGTTTTTCATATTCTGGGGCAATTGCTCTTACAGGAAAGACAATTACCACTCAATATTTTGAACAGAAATATCAAGGTCGATTAAAATAATATCGGCACGAAGACAGAATTTATCATAGTTTTCCTCAATTCCTCCAAGAACTGCCGTATCGTGCCTTAAAACAGGCCACGGCCTCTTCCTCTCATGTCTAATCCAATCATTAATCATGTACTTGTACGAACGCGAATCAGACTAAGACGTACATTACCCCAATAAGAAATAAGCTGCATTAATAATACTAATAGGAATAACAAACCTGAAAGTACGTCGTAATACTCTGTGGTCTGCGCTCTACGATCTGAGGAATAGCGAGCCAATGTCGGCTTACTGGCAACTGCTGCAGATATCTTGACCACGTTTGATAAGTAATTAGCGCTGTAACAGATTACTGACGTCAGGGCCGTGACATTTAATTTGTCCTATTAATAACGCCACAGCGGACATGTCACAGCCTCCTTCCCTGGACCGGCATCACGTACAACTCAAGAAACGGCTTACTTTTCTTGTCGGATTCCCTTCTGAAACTCCTGACCGCAGACCATCACATCGCTCACGAGGAACACCCCCAAAACACAAGTGACCTTCCATGGCCATCGCAGGTACAGAGTTCGTGTTGTTTGTAATCCATTGGCTGAAAATCTAAATTATGTTACAGCTGGCAAATTAAATAAATGACTGACAGGCTGACTGAGCAACTGTTTCAGCAATTTATAGTATCTTAAGACTGACTGAGAGACTGATACCTGAATCTCCTTACAAACTGGCATTAACTTACTACCAATCTGACTAACCTACCGTACAGATTAACAACTAACTGAATAATTAGGCCTAAATTACTTCACAGACCTACTGACTGTACAAATGAATAGTCTTACAGACTGCCTGATTAACTAACTAATAAAATGTCTAAACTGATAGATTAAATATATGACTGAATAGCTTAATTACCTCTTGAACTGATTAACTAACTGGCGTACTGCTTAATTAAATTACTCTCCTCCTCATAGATTAAATTACTACATAACTGTGTTACTTTACAGAGTGATTGGCAAAATTGACGACTAAGTAACAAACTTGTTAACGAGCAACTGAATAACCTACCGACCAAAAGATTAACTAAACGACTGATTGAAACAATAACAGACTCAGTGGCTGATTAATTAACTAACAGATCGACACACTAACTAGCGAGATGGCTGCTCATTACGTGTCTGGTAAAATAAAACCGATGGTGCAATGACAGTAACACCAAAAGTTCCCCTGGACACAGTTACTTTCTTACTATCTTACTTTCTCACAGATACAGTCTTCTGGATATCCCTCGTTTGTGCCTCTCTGGTCTTTACGTCGCCTTCAAAAGCATTTTCCGGTCAGGCACGACTGTCCTAATATCGTCAGGCTTGGTCTCGGATTGGTTTGCTCCATAAAAGGGTCCATGAAAAGCAGGGAATTTATAGACTAGCTAAGCGACTATTAGCTTTCCAAGGAGGCCTCTACTACGTGGAATTAATGTAAACACTAATTCTTTCCCATTTTGTCCTCATACGTCTACAGAAATAAATGCAGCAAGTCTGCATATTTCTAAATATTTTCCTATGCATATTTTTGAAACTGCATGTATTCTGCTGTTTACAGAAGAAGCATACGAAGTCCGGAGAGATACAGTTCAACTGTGGCTCTTATTTCAACAAGTTCACGCTTCAGCCGTCTTCATTCCCACGTACTTATTGGATATGACGAGGTTGGATGAGTTAGGAAAGTGGGGAAATTATGTCACTAAAATGAAACGGAATTCTCTTGCTAGGATTCAATTCATGGTTTCTTCGGAGGAAGTCACTTCCTGTAAACCAAATATCATACCCCACTTTACTGGTACGAGGCTGTACATCGTGAAAATTCCGGCTCATGCGTGGGAGAAAGGGGATTTCGACCCCTCTTCACTAACATCACGTCAGAATTTAATGTAGCCTTACATGCCAATGAAGGGGCAGTATAGCTCTTGGGATTTTCTGTGCTATTTGTATACCAGATATTTTATAAACAGGATTATATGATTCATCCCCAGTAAAAAAGAAGAACAAATTCAGTCCCGTAGGACTGCGTGTCCATCCGAGATCACAGAAGGCAATGACATGCAACGGAACTGGCAGAACTACACTGACCGGATCGTATAAAGAGTTGGGTTTAGTTCTTTTGCAAAATATAACCTCAAACGTTCGCACTATGGACATGTATGTACTTTTTATTCAAGAAAGTGTGCCATACAAAGGTTACTCTCTCAGCATTTCAAAGTATACATGCTTCGTAACAATGTCACTATCATATCTCCGAACGTTCGTATCTAGTCGCCATGCTGGAATCCCTGACAACGTTTTACAAATGTAAATATTTATTGAATGCGATACGATAGAACAATTATGCTCAGATAGGTGAGATTTTTGGCTATCGCGGCAGCGAATATGAAGCTGACATCCTTCTGTCATGTTGCGCCGTGTAATCTGGTAGAAGTTAATCGGTTTTCAGACTTGTTTCCTGCTTACATCATCACTCATAGCCTTGATGATGGAGGCAGCAGGCATCTCTGAAACATCAGTAAACCTCTATGATATTACACGACGTAACATGCCAGAAGACAGTTCCATCTTCAACGCTGAGACGGATTTCATCATCTTCCGTTTCACGATAACGTCTTCGCAAATTGGAAGCGAGAACTACGGATTTTCCAAATAAGTAACCGTGAAACAAAATAAAAGACACCATATATTTGCACCGCATTAATAACAGAGTTTACGGATGGTTATCAGGTACATATGAAGTCACCAAGTTGTGAACAATCATTATTTATGTAAAGTCGGATAACCGCATTCACTCTGAGACTTCCATCCTTGTTGGAGATAAATGGCCACATGCATGTTCTAGCTGCCTTTAAATTTAGGTAAAAAGAAACATGCTCTTTTTGTGTTGGAATCAGATACTTTGAGTGTGGGAGTTACGAAGCAGCGTTACCCAAAATTTAACCCCTTCCTAGCAGTTCGTAACGAATACTTATCCATACAGCTCATAACATGAAAACTTAACTGCTGTTTAGCTATTATAAGAAATCTAAAAGGCAGAGATTGGCTCTAGACTGTAAAGAAGCAGGGAACCGTAGGTTGTACTACGTAACAATTAATATTAAAGTACCTTGGAGTTATACATGTGGCAGATTTTCAGAACGTGTGGGAAGTTCACGGAACTATGGCACAACAATCGATCAACTTGCTGTCAATCGTACATTGACATTAATAAGTAATTTCTTTTCGAAGAAGTGTCTTCCGTCTACTACCACATATTGATTTTCTGTATCTACTCACCGAAAAAGTACTTCGCGTCTCTTTTCAACTGAGGTATCAAAATGTGCTGCTCTCTATCGCAACTCAAATTACTTACCTGCAAAATAAAAGAGAATATCTAAATTAGTCCAAATGACTAAGTTGAAAAAGAAAGCCAAGCTACTATATATAAATAAAACGTCCACATACCTTCAGTTAATACTAAAAGTAATCATAATTTTATTTTAAATTACAATAAAATCCACGGTAACGACAAACTTTATTTTATGATGATTGACTTCTACGGGCACTGCTAATTAATAATAATAATAATAATAATATACTCTATTTGTGCAACAATCTCAAATGCACAGAAAAGATTGGCGGTGAAAATCTTGAGGTTTCATATAAATGAAGATAAGTTTAGTATCTGGCAATCTTTATTTTAACATAATAAGTGCGGTAAACGAAAATTGCTTAACACAGAACCTAGAAATATCCTCTACAGTTTACATCAAATATAGGAACCCATTTAGAGTTAAAACTCAAATAGAATCGTCAGCGTAAAAAAGGACTCTCATCATAAAATGTGATAACATATTCCACAGCTCTGATAAAAGTTGGGGAATATAATGAACGACTAATATATTTTAAGGCTTCATAAGGTTTAAAATGATATACAGAAAATTTAAGAGAATAAATCACATTTGTACTTATTTTCAGCTTCCTCGAATATGTTATGCTGCATTAATAGTACGTCTTTTAATTTAATTTTCACATACACAACGTAAAATATATTTTGAAGTATTATTACCGTTCCGTTCATTAAAATCAATTAAAATGTCTCCCTTCGAGTGCGTATGTAATTTAAAATAGGGGTGCATTGCATATGAGCACTACTATTCTATTGAATCATCCATTATATCCCTATTTTTATATATTTAATATAAAAGGTGCACACTTGTAAAATTTTCTATAAAACTAAAAATGATCAGTGCCATAAAATTAAATTAAATCAGCTGTTCATGTCTGGATGAATGGAATCAGGATTTAAAACATTCAGTGTCTAACGACAAAAAATACGCCACTATCACTCAGAGGCCAAGTTCCCATGTCACTTGGGTTCAAAATTCGTGGAACATTGATCATTATCATTATAATAAACTTGCAATAACAATAACATGGAATATCACGACGCGCACATGATCTGAAATTCATACAACATTCCCTTGGCTGGTAAAAGTATGACCTAAAATATGCTTTCAGGAAAGCATTCAGTATCGTCACTTTATCCGTCTGTCCTACGACCGATTTACAAACGTTAAAAAAAGGGACACACTGAATTTGTGCAGTCATTGGCAACTACAGGAGAAACATGAACTATGGAAACTGGCATCTGGGACAGTACTCCCAGCGTAAAACAAAAATTTCTTACTGGAAATAAGGGTAAGAAAACAGCACTTAAAGGAACAGGTCTACTTGTCAGTTTTTCATATTCGATCAAATAGTCATGGGAATCAGCTTATAATGAGTTTGTTCACACCGCAGATTCAAATAACTGGAAATTATCATTATCTTTTCATTACAATCATATAAGCTCCATTTAGTTTATGATATGAAACAGCAAAGTTTTTGTTGCAACGTATTTAACAAATCTTTCAAACTGATTAGGTTATGTATCGTCGAATGACAAATTCGAAGGGATGTGAAAGGAATCTGCTATCTACTTATGTGTCTCGAATGCCTGAGGATAACCACAATAAACCTCAGCCAGTAGCCTGTAGCAAGATTCCTGGTCGAGTAAAACATTTTTATATAATTTGATTCAAATTCTTGGATATTTTCCTTCGTCCGTTAATTTAAGAAATTAAAAATAATTAAATACGCATGACGTTTTGGAGGCTGGCTCTGCTTTCGTGCTCTGGTAAAACCATAAAGTTAGTCAGTTTAATCTATAGGCATGGAACAACTTCGGCAAAGTATTCTCACGAATTCAATTGTTCCGTTTCCCACCAGTTTCTGTTAAAACCTAACTTTCCTTTTCTCACCGTCCAGTGTTGTTCCATTCACTAACGATACTAACAGTTTAAGAAAAAATTGTCAAAGAAATAAGTTTCGTAAACAAATAAGGAGCACTAGTGCGACTTAGAATACAGGATTCTGACATGAAGTCCTGAGGTAGACGAGAAAAACGAACACAGGGGGTCGAAAGCGACCGGGTGATTGGTTGGTGAGCCAGACAATACAACAATAAGGTTAGCCATCTGTAATGGGCTTGAACCAAAGGCACCTGGGAATAACGTAAACGCGCCATCTACCTCGGACCGAGAAAAGCTGCCCGTGCTTGTGACGCAGGGGAATGAGAAATGAAGTATCAGCTGCTGATGGATGGAACGCAAGAATTACAGCCCGTAGCACGGAGCTACGTCTAGTCGACTTCTGCAGCCGACAACTTCTAATTAGGCCTCACCTCCAACAGGAAAGAAAGTACACGCGACGTCCAGATTGATGGCCCACGAGCACAAAAGTCTGCTCACACCACGTGCACAGTGACGTCGCATCGACGTTTCGGTACCATAAAGACAAAAGAACCTAACTCTCCTCTAGTTCTTAACAGTACACTTTATTACCTTGTAGACATTGAATTAAACATTCCATTTCCTCTGCTAAAATTCTGATAGGCTTATGAAGTTGCTACAATTTCATAACATTTTTAAACTCTTGATAAGTTTGAAAAAGAATTTATGTTTCAGGGATCAGAGATAAGATATATGCTTACAGCGTTTTATTTTGAAGACCTGAAGGGATGACACCACTTGGAAGACCTAGACATGGATGGGACGGTAACATTAAGAAGGGTCTTAAGTATTTATGGTGTGACAATCTGGACTGGATTATTCAGTTCGCGATATGATCCAGTGGCAGGCTTTTCTGAACACGGTAATGAAACTCAGTGTTCAATAAAGGGCGAGGAATTCATAAAGGACTCTGCTTCAAGGAGAGAGGTGAGTATTTATCGCACGTTTGTTGTGATTATTAAACCCGGCCTAAATAGGAGTAGCACAAATCTGTACGACGAGTTTCATCCCACTTAAAATACAATAAAAATGGGCACTCAAATCTATATATCGATCAATCCCGATATTAAACGAAAACTGATTAAAATGACGGAATATGACCACATTTATGCATTAAATTGAATTTCTTCGTCTGCATGATAAATAACAACATAATGGGAAGCTGGAACAACTGTTTTGATCATTTACCGATCAATATTTCATAATTATATATCAAAAACGTATCAGAGTTGTCATCGCATTGCGGGGAACAGCGGTGAACAATATGGCAGCCGTTTCAAACAGGATTATTTCAGGTCAACGGACTCTCCCTTTTAATCAGCATTCGCTTACGGCAGGGTGGTCCAGCTTTTTTCTCGGGCAAAGAATGGTTTTCCTGTTGGACCCAAAGGCCAGGAAATGTCTCTTGAACCTTTTTTTTAACTAACAGCCAATTTTCGTTATCGTTAAAATACTTAACTCAGAAACTACAAAGCACACAGTACATACTCAAATATAAATCTTATTTAAAAGCGCAAAAACTGCTATAGAATTACACATGTTATTTTAACTTTACTTCTGCACAAGTTTGTATCTTACATTATTTTACCTGTAAAACGTACCATTTACATTGGGGTTTTAAAGTCTGTAGCATATGTGGCACTTTTACGTAAAGCAGCAGACGAGATAAAAATCATTATTTATTTTTCAAATCCATTTCAGTAAAGAAAATAAATCAGCTGATAGAAACAAGTAACAAATTAACAAATAATTTCATGAGAATAAAACTATTTCTTTTACGTTTAATAAAGGGGTCATACAACATACAAAATTGATATATTTATGTGTACAGTTTTCTATATTCCATTCTCTCTGCTTTTAAATTATAAAACAGAATGTAGGGACCGCCTACAAACACGAGAAATATTTTACGCAGTGCGTAAATCAATTAAAATTATATAAAACTATACAAACCAACAAACTAAAAATGCACTGATTGTTAACTCATTAATTCTGATCGCTTACTCTACATGTGGCATGATAAACATCTGTATGAAACTAATATGAAATTTGCCAAATTAAATACGTATTTTAGCTCGAATTGTTTGGAAGAAATATTTCCTTTTATACTATTGGTGCATTCTTGTTCAAATAAGTCACAATACTTAAAACATCATCATTCACTCAGCTGTCAAATCGTGATCACATCGGGCGCCATTGACATAATGCTTGACACAGATTGGTGATGCGGAGATGTGTAGTGGCGATAATGCAAATTGTAACAACAGTGTGGCGCCACTATACTGATGTATGACATACAGCCTGACATTTGATAACGTCGCATCACTTCCGATATTCATCAACAACCCCTAATGACCGCATCGCACCGCGGGGTAACACCAATTAATGGTACTGAGGGATGAACAGGTTCTAGAGAGAACCACCAGCCACAAATTCTGTGACAGAATTTCAGTAAAGACCAGACAATGCGTAATATAAGGAATAAAACCACAGTTACTTCACAGAAATCACGACATTTGCGTTAACCTCCCGGGATTGGGGATCAGTCCGATACCCAGAAACAAGAGAGCATGATAGGAGGATAACGATGATGGCGATAAAAGATGGACAAGAAGACAGAAATGTGGAATCACTGGTGTAACAAACTAACGGACTAAATGAGTTAAATATTTTAAAATAAAGTAACCAATTAATAACCAGACACGGACGGTCCAACAGCATTAATGCCAAACGTAACCACCGGAATTCAACCAGAGGCAGCTACACATATTTACATTCTTAGACTGTTCATGTTATCATCGTTGTCATCATCATAATCATCACCATTGTCTATCTAACGACGCTGTCAGTAGCTCGGGCCATGTAGCGTGAGATGTTAAAATGAAATTTTAGAAGACGTAGAAGGAAGCGATTGTGGCTTTATCTCAAGTGCTATACCTGAATTTACATGCAGCGACAGAGAAAAACCGCGAAGAGCCTCCGTCAGGATAACCGGACTCCGGGACAAAATTTTCACCCAGGACCTCCTCCGCAATGGTGTGCTAACCACTCGACGGCCACGTTCAGCGTCTGCTGTTCACAGGCTATTCATCTTCCGCGGTTAAACACGTCCCTAATTGCTGATTTATAAGAGAAGTCCCCCAGGTTTTGTTTGAAATAAACGAGCACATGTTTAACTTAAATTCAGCGGACGAAGAATTAACCTTCTGCTGTCTTCGCAAAGCAGGTGCATCTTCTCTGCTTCGAATAAAACCTGGAAAATTTGGCAAAATTTCTGTCTCCTGGTGACAGGTTTGTAAGGTTTCTACTTGCAGAAGATGGCAGTGGTCTAAGCGCTTTAAAGCATAAGCTTTGGGTTCATAGGCATTTTTAATCTTATACATCCTAGTGTGCACACAAAGACTAACACTGAAGTCTGCCGGAGTTTGCACAGGGAGCCATTATTGGTTTGCTTGTTGAGGCGAACCCTAGTGTTTGCTTTACTTACCACCAGATCTCTCTTCAAGCGCCGTCACACATCATCCCCGCCTATTCATGCATTACCACACTCGGAAATTTATGGTGAATAAGAATTTTTCTCTTTGGGAGGTGTAGGGGGGAAGCTGTTGTTTCAAAACCCATGACAGTTCTTTTTGTGACTTCAAAATCATCGTGTTTCACCGTCTGAATTATCAATTCTGTTTCGGAAGATCAGAAGTGTTAAATAATAATCAGACTGTGATTACAAACTATTCGTAAAAGGTAAAGGCAGACTGCCCGTGAGCCTAGGCTTCAAGCAATGTAGACCCCGGCACTAAATGAAACTGAGCCATCTGCTTCACGCTCCGGCCGCTGTATCCAAGGTAGCTATTATAAAGAGTGCTGGGTGGGCCACGACCGATTTTCACAGACTGGCAGAGACAAGAACGCTCTAACATTTAACCCCATCGACAATGGGTTTATTTGTTCTAAATTTGGCTCAATTTCTTTGGCTACGAGTGACTATTAAATTAAACAAATCAAACTAAAACCTACAGAGTCTAAATGGGTGACGTCTCTCAACTTGAAACCTATAAAGATTTATTTTCTGGCACTGATACTTCATGTTTATCAGCATCTATAGTTAAACATCGCAATCAGTGACACACCAGATGTGAGGAATTAAATTTCCTACTGATGTGTATGTTATAGCATCATAACAATCATAGAAGCCATCGGCTACAAGTACGAGGGACAAATACGCGTTTTGATAATAAAAAAAAACCTGTCAACTATTCCAAAATCGACAATGAAAAATTCACTAAATAGATTTAATCAAATTACTTTTGTACTGAGTAACGCTGACGGGAGATTTAATATATGAAACTATTACAAAAAAAGTTGTTACTGTATAGAAGTTTTTACAACGGAAAGTTTTCGCCAGTTCCTCGAGGAAGATGCGATAGTTTGAGTTTAAAATTAACCAAGACAGCTCCACTTTTAAGACTGTCCTTTTAAATTCATAATCATTTTAAAACCCCTTAACGTGAATCGGAGGAAAAGAGCGAGACGTTAAACTATCAACGAACTGAAAATAAAATAGAGTGTAATACTTCTAAGTCTTGTTCAAAAATCTAAATCATTTGGTGAACTTCGCTTCGAAGACATTGTAAAAATATCTAAAATATAATTTCCTCAATAGACTGTAGAGATATTATATGCTAATGTTTTGTTGTCAATGACTAACAGATAAACGATAATAGAGACTATTCGTAAGACTATTTTACGCCTAAAATTAATGATCGTTTGTTAGTTTCTTTATTTTGCTTTTATGCAGAAATTAAAGAGCACGGAAAGAAATATTATCAATAGTGAGCCGAGGACATAGATAAAGTAAGCGCTGTATAATTTTGAAACATGGTCACTGGATGAAAATTATTTATGGCAAGACAGTAAGCCCTCAAGTGAAAACAGTGGGCATACCGAGAAAAATACACATTTGCATTTTAAAACTAAATCCTGAATGCACAAATATTTAAGCACATTTCGTAATTAAAATTAAGAAATGGAGATGAACAAAGATTGTCACTTTCTTTGCTCGCAGTAAAATTAAATCTTTTGGAAGTGTATTAAATCTTCTGAGCGAATATCGAGTGTATGCTCTTAACCTAAAGTAAAATCTGAAATCTTAAAATTAAGTTTTCGGGGGGGGGGGGGGGTTCAAGTCTGAATTAGATAGTTTCTACTTATCTAGTGTGACGTATTAAATAGCAGAATCAAACTACTCTGCTCTCAGAATTAATTTTAACATTCCCTGTCGAGAGAAATCGATAGTCAGGTTTGAAGGCCTACGAATTTCCTCCTTTCAGTATCGCACAGGGGACGACCGATTCTCTCTCCCCAGACTACCTACCGCACTACGTGGAAATGTTACCTCATTACTCCAGCCTTGAGTGTCGTATTGCCCATAGTAACAGCAACTCTATTTTATTTCCTTTGCTCTATTCTACTTCTAACATCCCTTAATCTCTTCAACAGACCACCGCCCTCTATCAAACCACCCCAACCCTCACACATCGATCGATCTAATTGGTTTACCATCTACGGTCTACTCAGCGAATGACGTCGTTCCTAGCACATCACGTTAACTTGTTTATTATTAGCGTGTACAGGCTTATTTTAAAATAGAATATAAAAGTTGCTTTCGGGCGTCAAATTGAATCATGTCATAAATGTAAGTTTGGCATCTAAAATGAATGAGGCAGATAAAATATGTGTAAAAGTCAGATCTTGGAGACATTTGAGTAACATGTAGGATTTTTTGTTACATTACTTACTAGCCTAGTCGTTGAAGCGTCATTTAAAGACTGAAAACAATTGATAATTTTTTTTTTAGTTTCAAACATCTTAAATTTTCTTCTGCGATAAAACTAGATTTGCGCATGTTGGCCAAAGCTCCATGAATTTAGTAAATCCGAGTTCAAGTCAAGATCAGTACATACCAAATGTATTATTGGAATGTTTCACAGGCGAAAATCGTCTATTAATTTTTTTAATTATTCCCACAATTTAGGAAAATGTAACAGGACGGAGTTTTCCCAAACTCTGTTCCGCAAAAAAAAGTTCGATGAAGGCAGTTTCTCTCGACGTCCCTCTGAAATACTGAGATAAAATTTTGTATCAAAAACGATAGTCGAAATAGTGTATAGTTTGATTGCACAAATTGAATCATAAGTAATGTCAAGAGTTTATTTGTTATATGTAGACACATATATCGACTTCCTCAGTCCATTATCATTAACAACCATTTATAAAACACGTGATTAGTACCATGACAAGTATACCTGTCTGGCATACCATCACAACGAAGGAATTAAATTAAGTACGACTGACTGACAACTAATTTCATCCTCCCCAATTTTATAAGAAATTATATTTGAACAGAAAATTATTTCAGCATGGTCGAAATTAGCCCCCTGGTTTTCCTTTTCAAAGAAAATTAAATGTAATTTTCCTACAAAGTGAAAAATTCCACCTAACTGGCAACACTGCACACAAACAACGTTCGAGCTCCAGCTAACATCAGCAGAACTAACTTCTATTCTCGCTACAACACCGACAACCAATGCTTGCTGGCCTCCGGGCAAATCCACTGCGCAGACACGAACCGTTCCAGTTGTTAACAAAGTTAATTGAGAGTTTACACAAGCCTTTATTTTCGTTCTACCTTCTGGACATAGCTCCACCTTGTTGTCGCAAAAAGAGATGCATAACCGTGAACACTTTATGAAGCATAAAAATACTATATCAGTATGGTATGACTGCAATAACACAAACGATTTGGCAGTGCCTTCCTCTACCACCACCTCCACAAATTCCAACAGCTTTAAGACGCGTGTAATAGGCGATGGGACAGAAAAAAAACCTCAACTACGAACAGAACCAATGCGAAGACCAGACTCAGCTACCATCTGCTGAATAAAGTCAGCTTCAAACACGAGTAACTCCTTCATTTATAGCCAGTCCGAATTCAAATGATCCAGTCCACACCATTCAACCCTAATTCTTCACGATAAAATTTAACACCACCCTCATCTACGCCTAGGTCTTCCAAGTGGGCTTTTACCTTCAGAAAGCCGAACCAATATTGTATCTCTCCTATCTCACATCTAAAATGTAATATTTAATTTGTTCAGACTGTACACACATGGCAGTGAGCCCTGCAATAAGGTCCATATTCCCTTGCATGATGCAGTGTACTATTGTAATTTTGAGCGGTTCCCTATCACGCACAGCTTTGTTTGTATTTGTACTTAGCAAGATTTATACATAGCTGAGTTTGGGAATATCTTCTGCGTGGACCACTGTAATAACAGCAAACCTGTTCGGAAAATCTACAATTTAGTGTAATAGGGAAACTTTATGGTACACAGCAAAGGGTTTAAGTTATTATCTAGCACACCAAAGGCAGAAACTGCTCATTAATGCTGGTACAGTGCGTCGCGCAAACAGGCATGTTCAGTATTAAAGCGTGAATACGGTATGCAAAATACGTGAGCTTCTTTTTTTATGTAAACACAAAACATGAAATTGAATCTTCAGCTCCTTATCAATGACGTGTTATCAACGGACCTGATAATTCAGTATAGCGTGTCTCCAAAACGTAGTTTTGACTGCTGACTGTCAATCATTGACGTCATAACAAGACAAGTACGTTGTTTCCCGGAAGATGACGTCTCTGACTGCAGACACTGCTTCCGTGTGCTCCAAGTACCAAACATCCGGGGATGGAAGTATTTTACGTCTCTAATCTCTGTTTTTCATCTCTACCTCCATTCTTCGTGTCTTTCTGTGATGGTACTTATCAGGCTATCTTTTAAGCTTAGTTCAAGATGGTTCGTTAAAAAAAAGAGTGAATTATGTCAATTAACTTTAGGACAGAGAACATTGCAGTTTATCGAAGGCTAACACCTGTTCAACGACATAATCGGAAACACGTTTTATCTTTGTAATGGTCATTCATTGCCCGATGCATTTTCCTGCTAACTAGCGTTTTCGTCTTGATATTTCTCTTACTAGCTTGCCTGGCGGGTTCTGCAGACACTTTGTCATAATCTCAACAGGCGGCTTTATGAAGTAGTAAATGTGTTTACGAGTTTCAGCGCTTATAAGCAACTTTATGAAGAACGTGTATTCAGACATTTCTGTCATATATTTTTATTTTTATACTTTTTTGTAATATCCTGTGCATGGCTGAGGGACCAAGATTTTGCAGCCCTCCCCCCCCCCCTCCAAAAAAAAAATTCTGTGGCACGAGCAAACATTCAGCAATTATGCAGAGATGAAAGAGAGATTAAAAAGAAATTAACGCCAATAGTATCTGAAAAATACACTGGATATGTGTTGAAACAGCGCATCATAATACGGAAATGAAGCATTTGCACATCACTCAAAAGCCCAACCATATTCTTTTTCGATGAAGATACGAAGATATTTTACGGAGATATCCACACTGAATACGAAATTACTTTTGTACTCCTTGTCAGCTGTCGCCCAAACATTTAATAAACTGTTAGCTAAACCTCTAAATTAATTTCATACACACAAATTTGCATACGATACGAAAAATAAAAATAAATTTACTTGTATGTCTACATGCTTTGGGCATCCAGTGATAACCGTGGATGAACACAGTCGATGTTATGTCAGATTTAACAAACTTCAGGCATCACTTTCCTTGATAATAGTTAAAAAATATTCGCCAGAGAGTTCTCTGTAGCTTTTCTCAATATTCAATGACAGCTAAATTTAATGATGCTGCTTCTACAGATGTTACTTAGGGTATAATGATACGGGAAGATTATTGTAAATGGTGAGTACGTTAGAAGGTGATTGTGACATATTACATGGTTTCTAACTTGGTGATTATCTGGAGAGACTGATAAAAACCACGACAAAGCTGTCTTCTCTGTACATGATGACAGAGTGCTTGCCTGGTTCTCCTTTTATTAGTTATTTCAAGACAGTTTTTGCTGAGGTATAGTCTATCTAAATAACATTTAAACATTTACTTCCTACATCCACCTAACCGCAGCACTCCTCCATTACAGAGATCAGCTGATTAATCCTGTTTCGTGAAATAATCGGTGTTTATTCGGAGAACCACACAGAGAGATGAGTTTTGGTCGCAAATAGAAGTTGGCAATTTGTATGTAAACGAAGCTATTTCGGCACTGAATGCGACGAGATTAACGGTGTATACGGAACCGTCGACACGTTGTGAACTACGCTTTTAAAAATGCACGCTTATAGACTTGCAGTTGTTTACATACGTTCCTTGCATATTCTTTTCAAACCTGGTACTACCACGTAGCGACATAGAATAGGCCCATCTGACTCTCTCTCAACACATACCTTATGGCTATGCTATTAATGTTGTTTATTCTATGGGATGGCAATGCGTGAATGAGGTGAAGTCAATTACGATAGGTCATACCATCAGCCATTCACGCTGCAGGAGACCTGGCGTAACGTTCGTGCATTCGCCTTACTGCTTACAGGTCAAGGTCAGACACAGAAGGTCACGTGTATCCCACAGAGAGCCATCCCGAACAGAGCTTAGCTTAGCTTAGCTTAGCTTAGCTTAGCTTAGCAATTCCGGGGCTCTGCGTCAAACAGACTACGGTGTCTTGAGGTCGCCGAGTTTGTAGGTTGTTGTTGTTTTTTTTGCTATTCTTGGCCCATAACCCAGTCTCTATCATACAGATTCGCTAATCTGTGATGTCGTAACTCCAGATTCTCTGACTGTAAGGCTGTCTGTGTGTCTGGCTGGTTGACAATAATGTTACCGAAAAATATAGGGCTATACATGCAACAGCAAAAACGTCAAGGCTTTGGCTCGTGTGCTTTCTTAAATGTGGACGGTTTCACGAACCCCAGCCCGAGCACCGCGATAAATTTCACTACGATGTCGACAGAGCAGCTGTCTGTACACACCGACAACAGCTACGTGAATCTCTGTTCTAGAGGCACGAGTAGTATGGACGCAACTGTAGAAACAAATTTAAACAGAAAATGGCCTTGTTTTAAAAGTTAAACTACGACCGAAAAATAATTAACTCGTCTGTCTGGGGAATTGTCCTTTTTGAATAAAAAAAGGGTTTTTTTTGATAATGAGAAATTCAGGTGCTCTTTGTTGGCACTAGTGCAATATTGATGCTGTTTTCAAAAAACGATACTTCACTACCGGTTACGTTACCCGATATTACTGGAAATACAAGGCAAACTATAAAAACACACACATTCGCAAATATCTCGATTGGATCAAACTCCAGCTATAGCAGTTTTAACCTCGTTCTCAGATATGTTATTTCCTACGTATAAGTCGACTTACAAAACTGACTGAGCTAGATAATATATTCGCGATGGAGAAAAGGGTAGACGATGGTGAAATGATTATGGTTGTTACATACGTTTATATCCTCGGGGAAATGCAATGCACCCAATCATACGAAGTAGCTGAGTGGTATCGTAAGGTTCAGAGTTCGAACTAATCCCCCTTACCATCCTTCAGTCGACCGAGTGCCTGAGAGCGTTATTCCTCGGCATCATTTACAAATTTCCGATAGTTTCTACTAAACTTCGTCAGAGACTACAAGCAGAGAGAGAGACCGAGAATGAAGGGGCATGAGAGATTGAGGAATTGGAAGTAAGAGTGATGGTGATGGAACAGAGAGCGGGGAAAAAAAACAGTGGCGTATCAGAAGTTTCGAACAGGCCATATGAAACTTTCACTACTCCTTACTTTTCAGAAAATCTGCGAACCGTATAATAAACACATGTTCCATTTAGTGCCTCTGGGTTTATGGGCATAGTTTCAAGTCTGTTCGGTTTACATGGCACCAGAAGTAAACTTCTGCTATCAACATTGATACTATGATGCTGTGTTAAACTGAAAGACACACATCTTGTTACACATAAAAAGGTGAAAGTGGAGAGTGGCCTAAAATCAATGTTAAAGTTAACAGATGCTAGCTGATTTGTTAGTTTGCCAACTTCAATGTCCCACACGCTAAATCAGTTGTGGTGCGGTAGGACTTAAAGATATAAACAAATCAGCATCATGCACATAAGACTAATACGTAAATAATCGATTATAACGGTAAAATACAGAAAGAACAGAACGGAATCATCCGAAATTACATGTTCATGGACACGACTTAACAAAATATTTCTAATGCAAATGCTTCGTTCCAACATCTGCAAACTGAGTGGCAAAACTATGGCATCTGCTATTGCAGGCCTATGTTCCATTTGACTGACAAAGAACGCGTTCGTAATTATAGACGGTCCTATAAATATTATAACAGAATTTTTGCCATTGTTACAAAGTAGGAGGAGATGGTCTGTTGAAGGGTGGCTGTATTACTGAAGAAAAAATAAACAGGAATATGACCCCTTTTACCTCGAAAAATGTATCAACACCGACAGGCAGAGGAAGGCGATACGCCACTGTGTAACGCCAGGAGGGTTTGCCACTGCTGTTGAGAGCGGTGGGCGGAGAGCAGAAACCTCTCTAGAAATTTGCATATCGAATTGTTGAGTCCGGCTATGTGAGCGTGCGACGGGCGACATGTTCAGGGTAAAACAAAAATGACAGACAGACAGACAGAAGGGTGGACCCGGAGTTGACACCCCTTCTTATCTTGCAACGTTAAACTACTCTGATTTACTGTTTAGCTTACTGAATTAACTTCAGAAAAATACCATGGAGTTAAAATCAGAACATGATTCATCATAAATATGCATAGAACCTACACATTTGCTGAGAAACCCTAAAATAGTTTTGGAGGGAAAAAAACACTTTCAAGCTCTCTGCACCATTACTTAAAAGCCTCATAAATTAACCTGGATTCTGATTTAAAGAGACTTTTCTCTTTGTATATTAAGTACCAATGCAATATAAAGTCACAAGTACAGCTGCAACAGTTGATTGATGGTCACGTTTCATTCACTGATCTCAAACTCAAATTCAGACCAGACAGACCAGCTATTAAAAACAAGGCATGTCTGTTGATAATTGTTCCATACTGACGTATCACCACACCAAGAGGCGAGCGATTGTCCTGACTATACAGCACATTACCATGCTTTCTCTGTACAGGAAAGGGTCTTGTGATTGCTGTAATTTTAACCATGTATATTATTTATGTGCTTGCCTGTAATTGGCTATTATACTCAATACGGCAAATGTTTGACTGACATATATATTCATTTAGATATTTAGTATTGTTTGTTTGTTTTTCGTATACGTATGTATTATCTGTGTTTGCCTGCCATTGGCTCCTCGCTGTTGGCAAACACTTTAATAAATAAACTGAACTGAATCGAATTATTATTATTAATAAAGGAATTGAATTGAATTTATTTAGCCCATTTACTTGTAATTAACAGTTACACTGAGGAAATTATTGTATTTAAATATTTCCCTTTTGTCCGTATTTTGGGTTTTTCATTTTGTAAGGGTTTTTTCTGGTTTTTATTATTTACTGTTTTTATTTAGTATTAATATTTGGTTTTGTATGTTATCTGTGTATTGTTTATAATTGAACTGATTTTAATTTAATTATTATATTACTTGGGCATATTATTCAGCTCATTTACGTGTTAATTATTATGCAATAAATTAATTGAATTATTATCATTATTAATATTGTACATTTATATATTTAGTTCATTTGTTTGTTTTTGTATTTGTGATATTTTACTTTATTATTATTATTATTATATTTTACTTTGCACTGTTGTTAGTGCTTGTCTGTTGTCAAGCACTTAAATAAATGAACTGAATTGAAATGAATTATTATCATCATCAATAATTTGACCCAGGAGTAAGTCTGGATCAGAAAGTGGCTTCCAAGCGTGAAGACATTCGCGTTCATGTGCAAGCTTCGTAACTGAAGTAGCTGTTCAAATATCTTTAAATTATACATGAGATTGAGCAGAGCTTCCTTGCGGTTAGAAATGCATTCATATTACAAGAAACACAGAGGCTGCATCACGCGGGATAATAGACTATTGGGTAATGACTCCCCCTCCGATATGGAACTCCGACCCTCTCGTAAAAGCGTAGTGAAGTGCAGGAAGTCTGAAGAAAATCCATTTTCATCCACTATGCTGTATTGTCACTGCCTACCTTCCCGGCAAGAAGACGCAACAACGGAGGCTCGTTCCTTCCTTGACATTTTCATTATTGCGTCATGCCTTAGTGCTGCGTTTAGATAGTTGACTGACTGCCAATTCATTTCTTCAGAGCACTGCTGATTTATGGAACTGAGTTGTTAAAAAAGAAGACGAACGTATGAACACGTTTCTTTCAACATCGTAGACGATAACACTCAAATTTTGGCTCTGTAAACTACATACTTGTATCTCATTAGCCAGTTAAGATCATTTCCATGTCAGAACTTTTCCTGGCTCTGTGGCCAGCTGTAAAATTTGTTTATTTCGTCATGCATCATACAAATACCATAACTTAAGAGTAAAGTGAAACAGGACTTCGGCGCCAGTTTAACCGGCAAAGACCCATAATCCTACCCAGTGAGAGTGGTATTTTGATCAGGGTTAAACAAACACTTGTCTCTGATTTCCAATTTTGCCGCCTTGTATTTTTTGGACTGTTGATCTAACACTTTTCTATATTCTTGTATGAATAACGTTAAAATTCGTTTGACCTTTTTTATTTCGTCAAATTCCGGATAGTTTTGAGTGACCTGATGTCAATCAACAGTAGCTGGACGTCACTGAAAAATGCGAAACGTCATTTGCCTTTGTCATTTCAACGATAAAACTACGAGCCCCGGGCATGGTCACAGGAAACCCCGATAAAATTACTGGACTTACAGATTCAAGTACTCGAAGAGTTTCTTGCCACAGTATAGCATTTCTGCATATACAGAGAATAGGTTTCGTATTTTATAGCAGTTGACTAAAATGATATAATTCTAATATTTTTCCCGACTTTCATTCACGCCCACATTTTCCTCTACGTGAGCAATTAAGCCATAGGCGAAGAGAAGGCGATTAGCAGTAATGATAATGATTAACGTGGACACATTATAGTTCTAACACATCCTTTGGCATATAGCGCTTTTAATTAAATTAATATTCTTGTGCATACCAGAATAACAACAAAAGCCAAGCATTAATTATCGTCTATATTATTTGTACTTTTAACCCTTGAAATCCCACTGGTAACTACATGGGGCACCTGCTTTAACAATAAGTAATTCTGTATTATGACTTTCGTATGATTCTCAGAATAAACAACGAGTATTTATTCCCCTAATCAACTTTAACCAGCTCCTGCTCGAAAGAGTTCAAATGTGTCAGGACTCCCTAGATGGAGATCGGCCCGTCGCAAGAACTCTACGTACAAAGGACGATACAAAAAAAGAAAAAACCGTGCCTCGAACTCAGGATCTCTGTGGTCAAATGGTAAAAATCCAAGCCCTTATACCGTTGTTAAATTGTTCACAATAAAAATAAATTAACAGAACAGAATTTAGAAAAAAGTTACTCTTATGATGTGGATTTCACCGCCACCGGCATGAATAATAATTTCTTGCTAAATTATGACAGGACACATAAACAAGTGCGTGGATGTATGGACTGAAGAGAGCCTTTCTTTTGTTTTGTTTTGTAAAGGTACCGCTCGAAGTTTAGGATAAAATAATTTGTTCAATGGTGGGGAAAAGTCCGAAACAAAATATGGTAGCCGCAGGCTGCACCCCGCGGTACATTTCAAATATAATTACATTAAACCGTTTACCGCATGTGGGGGGGGGGGGGACTGTTAATGAAAACTGAACAGGTGCGCACACGCATTCTTCTCTAATTAGAAAAATACAAAGCTGTAAGCTTCCATGAAAAAAGAAAAAGTGAAAAACCTATGTCCCGTCACGTTTTTATATTAGTTTCAAGAGAAGAAACATTGTTTCTGTTAATTTTTCCAAGAAAATTATTAGCTATTTTAAATGTATTAACTTCAATTATTACTTCCATACGAAATTTTGGTAGGAACTTGGACCGCAGTAGTCGGTTACCGATGTCCCTACATTAAAGTCCATCGTAATTATTCCCACTGAAATGTATAGTTGGTCTGTTACGTGCCACAAAATGAAGATAATTTACATACATAAACTCCCCTATCCTATTAAACGGCAATGTTTAAACTGTAGTGATCATGGAAATTTGGCAGGGAATACGGTAAGAATTTTGAAGGAAATATTATGGCCTGTTTGAAGATCTTTTATCGGAATTTGGCTTCATAAAGACTATAAATAGCCATGAAAAATCTAAGAGATAGTACCAGGAAACCGGGCAGACACGAACTAGGTACCTTGAGAACATATGACTAGACCGTAATGACTCACTGACCTGATTGGTCCATTTTTAAGAGCGCTTTCTTCTTCTTCTTCTTCTTCTTCTTATATGTTTACGCGTATCCAATAGCCGCCAATACTGTAACATTATCCTTAACATTAGCTTCTATAAATGGACGAGGCTCAGATGACCGGATCTCGTTTACAGTTACTGCTGGTGTCTCCAAGTAGGCCTACTTAAGTTTCGAAGTGTGTTGAAATATTTTGTCCTTCAACAGATTTCGATTTCATGGCATGCTCGTATATTGTTTCACTCGGACAACATTTACTTTTAGATCGATTTCTTTACCAGCCTATAAAAATCAAAATCAGGACATTCGTTTTTTCATTACGTCTTTTACGCTGTTACTTAATAAAGTGCCGGAATTAGTACAGCTGACTCTCTAAGCCATTTCTTACTTCATTCTTACGACTTGCTTGAGAAATGTAAATTTAGTTGGCATCCGTGCAATGTAATCCACACTTTACAGGTTAAATTTCTGTCCGCCTTTTTTAAAATTCGGGTTATCTACATTTTATGACAAGGCATTAAATACAGATTTTATTAATGTATCAACTTCATTTTAAATATTCGTGGGCATGGCGGATACTTAACAAAACACAAGGCTGTGCCTGTAAGATAGGCAAAAAGGTTTACGTCAATTACATTATTCTGACTTGTGGCGCAGTGGTTACCGGCGTTTCGGAGTAACTTATGAATGAGCTTATCTCTGAATGTACGAACACCAAGGTCAATGAGGTACTCAAAATCACAAATAGCACACGTGTGAAGTGCGCGATATTTTCTTACAATTCTAATATAGGATTAACCCTGTAACCATTTCCGTTACAGGTACTACGAATGGGGCACTAGACAATCTCGTTCTGTTGGTTACGTATCCTGTATAATGCACAGGACAATGCGTCTATATCCAAGTTTGAAATCGAATTTCTATTCCACTAAACCTAATCAAGTACTTCTGCAGCTGAGCCTTTACAGGAACCATCTGAGGCAATTCCTATTAGCCCGATCTCGGCTATCCCATTACACATTTCTGAGGTTCGAACGGCTCAAAGCAACCGTTTTTCGAGGAATATTCTCTACGCATTCAATTTCCAAACCACGGAAGTAAATAAAGGACCAGACATCAAGAGAACTGATTTCCGTATCATCATTTTCGACATGCGGCTTACGTTTAGCCAACCTAAGGAACAGATTTCTGTATGCATGGTAATGATATCATGTGTTTGCAGTTTCCCCAGAATATTATCATATATATATATATATATATATATATATATATATATATATATATATATATATATATGTTACGTATGTAGATTGACTGGAATAACTAGTTCAAACACGTGCACCTGAAGTTTCAGGTGTTCCCAGAACACTCAGTAGCCTGTAATGACGTACATGTTTTAGATATATACAAATTCGAATTACATAGTCGAATGTGATCGGAATATCCGATGCATTCTCTAAACACGTAGCAATAAGAACTTTCAGTGCACAGTAATATGAACGAATGCTGATGTATCATTAAACAGCCGATTTTATTAAAAATGTGTAAGAACGGCAAAGCCAGTTTTCATACGAATCGGAAATTTAGACACTGACAAAACCAAAGGAAGAAGAATGGTGTTTAATTGGTGTTAGTCTGTTCAAAGGAAGACTAATGTTGTTTTCGGAGAATTTACGTGTAGTTGGAATTGGATGGGGAGAGTCTTGCATAAGCAGGACACGTTCCGTACAAAACCACAAGGTAAGATCCCTTTTTATGTTAATTATAACGGCGAAAATGAACTCAAATGACCGCGTCCTTTACATTATTGTTTCTCAACTAGTGAATAACGAAAATTTCATTCCGTTGTTCCTTTGCTTTGCATAGACCTAGTAATGTGCAGACACTCTTGCAAAGGTTCGGTTACGCTCATTTGTTTTTCGAAAACGTGTCATTGCAGCTGCGTTGTTTCCTAGACAACCTAACACGTCCTAGTAACAGCTTGGGCCGTCATCACATGCAGGGAGTGGCGTTATTAATCACCTGGAAGCGCTAATGAGACACTGCAAATTGTTTCATAACTCAATAAATCACATTACAATTCCGAATTCTCAGCAATTCATAAACTGCTGTTATATATAACATTTTTCACGTATCAAATTACTATTCCTCGGTTCGACAAATCATTACGAAACCTTACATTACCCAATCCAAGGGTCACTTAAATTCAGCCGTCGAACGGAAAACACCGGAGAGGTCTAAAGTCCCCGAGGTTAAAAACAAAGAAAACGTATTTAAATGTGATTAAAATAATATATTTCTGACGTGGTCCGCTGACTAACATTTCGGTTTAAACCAATGTAACCTGTTTTACTACGCACATCACATAACGCACAGTGCATTTCGACATATTTCAGGGGTTCCTCACATGAATACTCAGAATCGACTCTTCTTTGTGTCCGAAAACAAATAATTCGTTACTAACAACATTTGTTTCATTATTATGTTTATTCTAAGGAGAAATATTTCGGCATATTTTGGGCCATCTTCAGGCCGTACAAGTAAACTGTCCAAAGCAAAATGATAATGGTTTATATATAACAATTGTAAGCATAATTTTGCTTTGAACACAATACAAGTACAGCTTTAGAATGGTCGAAAATGGACGGAAACAAGTCGCCTTAGAATAAAAGATGATGATAAAACAAAGATTGTCCTGACAAATATGCAGAATTTGGCGGCGTAGAGGATATTGACTGTGCTCACAAAACGGAAGAAATGAGAAAAGGCGGATAACGAGATTCAAGAAAAATATTTGCTACTTACCTCACATAAAACATTCTGAAATTGACAAGAGACTGTAGACACGGACAAAGGACCTAACTACTGCCGTCTTTTTAATTTCTCTTTCCGAAAAACACAATCGCCAGAGTTTGGCAAGTGTGACCGACCAGTCCGGGTCGAAACAATAGGTGTGAGGGTGGGAGATGATGGTGTAGCAGGGGCTATCGGATTCACGCTCGGCTTCATTTCATATTCCAACATCGTTGTTCCAACCCCCCCCCCCGCCCCACCTCACAACCGCTGCAACCTGCAGTAATGTACGTATGAATTTAATATGCACAGTACTTTTGAATACAATGCGTTGGGTCCAGGAATTTTGCTTTTCTAACACAAAATTGAAGAGAATAATTCACAGTCCTTCGTGTTAGGAGTTAAAAAAAATAGACGTACCGGACCTGTTGTATAAATGTACAATTATTGCTCTTGTCTATCTAAATATTGACTTCAGAGAAAATGAACATGTCACGTTACATTTTTGACTAAATAGAACTTTTAAAATTTACTTCCACCGCCCGTTTCCCTTATATTATGAAATATGAAAATAAAAAACAAAGTCTGTTTATTCTGAAACTATCAGCGTGCTTCGTTGCACGCGTACGACAGAAATGGGCTGTATTCAAGAATTTAAACCGGAAGCAGTGTTAATGTAAGCGTGTCATAATCACAAATGTCTATCTTAATATCCTTTCCACATTGCACAAACGTTTACTGTTACAATAAATGTTGTCTGTGCTTTTTTTCTCGTGGGAAAGATTTGTATTAACTACAAATTACTCTGAGTCACAACTTTGACGGATGATCACTGCCCATATTCGAACCCATAACACGGACACTTTATATCTCTTTACCTCATACTGATTTTCTGTAGTTCGAATTACATTTTTAAAATAACAGACGTGTTTAGTCGCCGGTTTCCTACTGACTAGACTCCGTTTCGCTCTCAGGTCAGTCTAAGTGGGATTTATGGCGGAAAAAGTGACAATGAGGCAGGTTTTTATCTTAGTCCTTAGCGTTTCCCCTGTAAATATTCCACAGCCGTTCCACACGCACTCTTTATCATTTGGGGTATGGACCCAGTTCGACAGTGTCTCTACTCCATCGCAATAATAAAAGGCTAGTGAATAATAAGACTTTGTGCTTTACTTTCAAACACACAGCAATAAATACATTCAGGCGCAAGGCTAGTGATTATGTCGACGGAATTTGTTAATAATAACCTATTGTTTTCCTCTCTCTATAAAACTTTTGCATCGTGCGACCTTTTTACGTTTCTCATATTATCTGCAAAACACATTATACATATCTGAATCCTATATTTCTCTACAGAGTCAAAAACAGGAAAATGTCATCCGAAATAAAATACCCATTTTAACCATGACTCCGCGCATAGTATTATGCTATTCACCAACGTTTACTGTGAACAATAATCTCGCACCATCCCCTGCCACTAATTTCCTGCGACAGATACAATAACACTATCGAATTGTCAAGCGTTGCCCAGCGCAGCGCATCAGACTTGATTGATAGAGTTAATCAATTAGAGTAAGTCCCCCCCCCCTCACCTCCCCCCCCCCCCCATCTAGTAACGGATGGCTTCGAAAATTGAAAATTTCATTTTGAAACAAAATGCTACCGCTCAGTAGACACTGCAGTGGTACTAGATATATAATTTATTAAATGGGAGGGATAAAAGATCTCATTTGTAACATAAAATAATGACGGAGGTAGATGAAAACAGAGTGATCGGAATAATGAAACGTGCGCTATAAGACTCTTGCTGTAATATAAATCATATTGAATTCTTGGAGATGGATAATCTATGCTGGAGTAAGGCTGCAGGATTTTAGAAATGAGATTGGATTCACGCAGTAGAAACCTTCTGCAGAATCGGTCAGCAACAGCAATCTTTACATGTCGGTCCTGCAAGACTACAGACAGATAGAATGATTCTTCCGATGGAGATCCTGCAACGTCATCAGGCAAATTACCTTGTCAACAGAGCAATGTCACAGTTATTAAAAATCCTGCATCATGTTCCTGGATTCTTTGACTTAATTCAAATGTTTCGTTGGTTCGAAATGCCATGCAATTGCAGAAACAGTTCATCCAAGTGTCATAATACGTTTTCTTTTACAGAAATAATTTACATAATTGTGTACTAGCCAATATATTGAGTCTTAACTAGGATTCTTAAAATAAACTCTACTAAGTTATGTAGTTGATTAGTACTTATATCAAAAGTATTTGACAGAAATTACTTCATTTGTATAACTAAGTGAACAAAATCTCCTTTATCTCAAATAACTTTTGAAATTGTGAATTTGTATGTATTTTTATTTCTGCCTCGAGAACAGATATACCGTGTACACAGTAAGGTCAAAGTTCCTGAAGAAGTGTCCTAAGTTCGAGTCCGGGTGAGGGCATTTCCAGTAGCAAAGAAACTAAACAATAAATAAGAACGGCGGGCGACAAGACCAAAGTTGTTTGTCTCTCGGAAGAGATTATAGAAACTACGGCTATAACCCGGAAATAGAACAGACAGTGTTTCTACCACCCTGAAGTTGATGCTATCATGATATGCTTCGGCTTCTCTCACATTCTGCATCCGATAATTATTAGCACGATAATGAAAATTAATTAAAGGAATTTGTTACATACATTTATCGCGTGAATTTTATATATTTTCATGCAACCCCGTTCTGAAAGTGTTTCTGTACGACGGCAGCCTGCATCGAATTCGTTTTCTTCTTCTTCTTCTTATGTCGTCAACTTTTATGGGAAAGAAAACTGAAGTCAGAAGAGGTCAATCTGTAAAAACCCAGGAGAATAAAAACAGAAGATCACAGTTCCAGGTTTCGTGTTTCATGGTCAGTATTTGTCTACCGAACACGGTGATGCTGTTCATGCCAGGGATGTCAAAACGGGTATTGTGTTACCGAACGGGCGTGGTTTCTTCACTACGGTATCATATTTATCTATCAAATAAAAAGTGTACGATTACATATATAAATAACTGGACACAATACATGGAACGTACGTGTTTATACGTGTATATACATGAGGACAATTACGATCTTCTTAAAATAGTTGATAGTTACACATCTGGTGAGGAAATTATTCGCTCGTGTGGAACCTGAAGGTCCAGTAGTTCGTTTACAAAAGCCACCCACTGAAAAAATTCCTTAGCCATATCAGTCCAGCCCACTCCTTCACATCCTATTATCCTAATATTAATTGTGATATTATCCTACAATATAAGCCAACGTCTAATAGTCTTTTGCTTTTGGTTTTCCGTCTAAATGCGTGCAGGCGTCTCTGTCACCCTCCCCCCTCCCACTTATAAAAGGCTCCACGTCTTGACCCCATGTATCAGCTACCAAAAATAATCGAAAATTTCAGAATAGTTGGTAGGAGAAGTGTTAAGACTTAAGGACAGGTAGAAACAAGGACCGTAAATACGTCACGATAGGCTGGTAGGTGTAACGAAGAAATTTAAGAAATAGATCACTTACTACAAGGAAGAGGATGGAGAAAACAGGTGCGAAACAAATTTTCATTAACTGAAGGGATTATTACACTAGGCGTAGGTGGTGTTTGAGAACAGGATCCTGAGGATGTGGACTGAAAACACGTAGTCCAGTACAGGATACAGCGGCGGGTTCGTAATCATTTCAAAGAACATTGGATTTCAAGAAAGATAGAGCGAGTATTACATGTTCAAGAAATATTCTGTTTTGAGGAGGAGGTTAGATTCATATCGACACACAGTGAGTGATCAATGTACTCCAGGACTAAAGGAATAAGTTCCAGGGTACGTAAACAGGTAGGGTTATATTCTTATCGATGAATTTACTGACGAAGACAGCGACTTAGAACACTCGCTGATCGAATTGGCAACTGATGAGCCTGGACAGCTCAGTGGGTGTTTCGGTGTGGACGATAGGGTTCTACTCTCGACAGGAACAGGGAATTTCCTCTTCGCCATCACACCGTCCCATCTGACTGTGAGGTTCACTCAGCATCCTATCTAATCGATACAAGAGGCTTCCCCGGGGTAAATCGGCCGGAGAGTAAAACAGAACACTCACCTTCATCTATCTCCGACGATAAAAATTTCTGGAGTTATACCTCCACTCACTAGAAGCCTCCATGACGCGGTACTTAATCAGTCATTAAAAATACCCAGAGACAACTCGTATATACGTGCAACCAGAGGTTCATATTAACTGTGTTTGCCGTGTTAGCCCAATTAACATTTTGAAAAGGGAAAAATAAAAGTCTTCTGTCTCATTTTCTTCGTTCACTGGTTCAGGTGTTGTTAGCCAAATAACTGAGGCTTACGTTTGAGTCGAGCGTAAACATTATCGGCTGCCTGCGTTATAAGAAGCATGAAAAGATGATTACGAACGATAAACTGGGTAGAATTTGGGTGGGGCCGTCACTTATTTTAAGGCGCCTTCTCAGCATTTTCTAGTTGCTGCCGAAGAAATCACTAAAAATACGTCTTTGTAGCCGGTTTCAGGGCCGAAGTGGGGAGGACAGAGTTATAAATTAGGGCGTGTGAATTCTGGGGGCTTGCACAATGTTTATTCGGGATGTCGTGAGCTTATATCTGCAGCACTGTTCTGTATAAAGACGTCGTCATTTCTTCAAAAGAAAACATAGATACTGACAGATTTTTGACAGACAGGCAAGATCAAGTTAGAGTTAGTGTTAAGGTTGCAGAGAAATCCACATTTCCACACTTCTGTTTACATGACTAATCACACGCTGAAGAGAACACGCGTGGTGTTAAAACAAACAGAACACGTGTAACTTCGAAATCAAGGCGCAAGATCGGAAACTCAGTCGCAGCAACCGGATTACCCGGAGAAAATATAGAGCAAACGAAATGCCAGGAAACCCGTCAAAATTCCGCCGGTAAGTTTGATATGCAAAGAAAAGTATTTTACTTCAGCGAAACACTTCGTATGGCATTACTTTAAACTGCTTCAGTAACATCATAACATACAGGGCTACTTGATGATTTAAGTTCGAGAGGGGGTCGGGTCTTGCTAGAGACACCAATTTTTGTTTCTTCGCGGTCTACGATGCTTGAAGCTTGTGATCTTTACGCATAAATAGAGTTAGCTTTGTCCTCTACAGCTACTTTCTTTAACGCCCTAATTGTTTCTCTATTCAGCTTATTTATTTTCACCCTTCCACAATTTCAATGTTTTCTATAATCTTTCCTTAGTGTATTTTGTTCGCATAAATTACAATATATTAAGGAAAGTTAGGACTATACTAAATCTAAAGGACACATAAAGAAGTAAATTTCGAGGTGAGATTTCACGTTCTCACGGCGGTGAGTAATGAATTGACTGTCTTTTGGGATCTTGTGCCGTGTGCTGCCTATGAAACGTCGGCAAACATCTACGGGGCCACACGACACAAATCCAGAAGACAGCCATCTTCAAGTGGATCTCGATTTTAGTGCTTGCATAAAATAATCAAAATAAATTGTCTAAAACGGTTTAGACATGTGATTTGTTAGGTCCTTTCCTGACTCTTATTGAGATTTTTTATCGGAGACACTGTGGAGTTAATACCGCTGTGATAATCATGCCAGTAACGCCCAAAAAGTTAAAATAAAATACAGCCTCTTTCTGAGGTCGACGGCCGCCGATATTTGAAATGACAGCTCCGCCGAATATGATACAAAGCCGTCTAACGGTTCTTAATCGCGCCCACAACTTTCAGCTCTTGCTGGTTCCATAATATGGCACGAACAAAATAAATATCTTAGTTTATTATGGCGTACGAGAGAATTTATTCAGGCATTTACACGCACCATGCTGAGACACAAAATTACGACCAGTCCCCGAAACCTTTTGCTTTACAGGATGTTCCTCAACTACCAGAACTCATTCTACTTGTGGGAAATAGAACAAAATTAATACCGAATACCAGAACTCGACGCCAAGTATTTATCTCGCTTTCTGTATGCTGCTGTATCAGATCTTATTCTCGAACGGGTGTCTGTTTATCGTGATAGAATTTCCTCATTCCCTCCCGGAAAATGCGAGGTTAGAACCTTGAAATATGCCAAAATACTGCTTCCATCGACATGATTTTTGTCCATCACTCACAACTACTTTCGTTTCCGATGATTCATAAACTGCACTGTCAATAAATGTTCGTAAAATAAACCAAATAAGAACCGTTGACTCTGAATTTCGAGCAGTTACGAAATACAATATTTAACAATAAAACAAATGAATGCATGACCGGCGCAGTGGACGCCTATGCCTGAAAATATGACATAAATTACACTTGGCGAGATCTCAGGCTCTCACACCGATGAGTATGAAGCTTTCTGGTTTGTTGCGCTGTGTAGTCTGGTTGATGTTTAACAACGTTTCAGAGGTCATACTGCCTCCGTCATCAGGGCGATGAACATGTTCAACGGCGCAACAACCCAGAAGACAGAAATCTTCATACTCATCGCCCTGATGACGGAGGCAGTATCTCTGAAACGTTGGTAACCATCGACCAGACTACACAGCACAACAACCCAGAAGACAGAAAGCTTCAAACTTATACCAGACCTCACGGTGGAACGTCCCAGAAGACAGTTGTCTTCAAATTACGCTTGACAAAACGAACTCAATTAAGCAGACTTTTCCATGATATACCTTAATATTTGAGAAGGAATGCAAACTGACAGTCAAGATATTTCTACTGTGCCAAAATTCGACTTGAACGACTGAATAAAATCACGAAAACATTTCAGGATAAGATATCTGAAAGATAATGAAACGTAACACCTCCGAAAACAAACCAAAGTCAATATGACAGATCCTTTCGTATTAAATACACGTTTATTAAAATATCCAAAAAAGGGCATGAAGATGATTGTGTTATTGATGATCGTGATTTTGCATAGAATAGAATCACGCAGTCTGTAAGGTTATATTCCAAGAAACTTGTCTGAAGCTTGTCACGCAGTGAAGCGGATCAAGAGTTCCAAGTTTGAGGAGCAGTGTGTAGCAGCAATGCTCATCAAAACGTGTGGCTTCTGAGACATATAGATTGAAGAAGATGGTTCGCGGTTCAAGGAACATCAAGCCTTGTCTTCCCACCATGAGGCAACCAAGCGGAGAGGCATCTTGCATGACTGAGCAACATTCTTACAGCATGCATATACAGATGACGTTTCTAAGCAACGCTGCAACACCCACCTCGACACCCCCAAAATATTATATGCATTCACAACAAAAAGAGGGATACTGGGAGATGACAAGGAAATCCAAATGTAGGAACAGAGAAAGCAAGTAAACTTATGGGAACGAGGGAAGGTTTGGGGGGAAAGCCAACGAAGTAGTCCGATAGAAAAATGACAGACAAGGAGACAGTAATTAAGTTCTAACAAGTAAAAGTCACTTACAATCATTAGGGTTGTGGAATCAACAAGCAGGCCGGATAGAGAAGACAAAAATGCATACAAAATGTTGGCACGGAAATAATCTGTACGACCGAGAATGATAATTATGTCTATAAGTAAGAACGATAAAAATAACCAGATAAAGTTTGTACTTATGACAGCTTAAGTTCGTTTGTTTGCCTAGGAGATTCACCGCTACCCTTAGGAATCGATGTTTATTCCGGTCCTACCTTTGAGTTCGTTTTTATTGGCTCTTAAAAATCATTCTCATAACAAAATTTAATTGACGCTGTATGTATACGAGGAGCAGGAAACAATAACTTTCATACTCGCTTCCGTAAGAACCTGTAATCTCACTTAATGACAATGTACTTTATATAACAAATGACGGGATTTTCCACTGAATTTTCGACGGGCATTACCCCAGCAGAACGAATGGTAAAAAATTGAGACGAAACTCTTTTATAATTAAACACTAACAAAAAAAAGAAATCACCGGTAATAATGTTTGAGTTGATAAGTTGCAGTGATGGAAGTGTAAGGCACAGTGTCAGAAGAGAGGAAGAGGTTAGCGACGTTTTGAACTGACTTGACCGAAAGAAGATTCCATCAGGGGCGCGCCCGCTGCATTCCTCAGGAGAAGTTAAAACATGATGTTCTCCGTCTGCTTCCCGCCTGAGACGCCCGATTTCCTATTGAAAACCAGTATGTTCGTGGTACCAGTATGTGATATCAGTATGGTAATGAGCTGAAGTAAACTAACTTACAACTACGTACTTGCAATTCAAGGTATGACAAGGCGACGGGAAATATAAGTTTGCATGTAAAAGCACGAATCACTTACAGACATATTCTGAAGAAGGCACGCTGTAAATCGCAGCTACACTTCTCCTCTATCAAACGACACTATATACGCCTACTATTTTCGACACGTACTTGATTTCAGATTTAAAATTTATAACACACAATTTAATAAGAATCAACAAATCAGCCAGCCATTCAAACATCAAGCCAACTACGAAAAATAAAGCGAATGACAATTTGCGACACCAGGTATACCGTTACAAATTCGCTTATTGCAAAGTGTAATTGTAATACCAGCGTCTGCGCCATCTGTCGTACGAAGGAACAAAAACTCTGTCGTTTATACGATATGTAAATAAAACGCGTTTCTCATTTACCACTAGTAAAATGTTTAGTTGTATCAGTAACGAATGGACTAAAATATCAGTCAAGAATTTCACAAGAACTGACAAAATATTTTAAAGAAGACAGTTGTGTAGCGAGACAGTTGAAGGTACACAAACAGGCCTGTTGTGATTTAAAGTTCGTGAACGATTTTGAGATCAAATAATGGGAAAGAGGAGGGTAATGAGGGTAATGGAAATCCAATCGACGTCGTGGATAACGACACAAAAGCGAAAGAAATGGGAATGAAGAAAATATTAATAAAATTGAGATAACGAAAATGACCATAAGTCGAAGCCAATGAACACGAACATAATTAGAAAGTAATTTGAAAAAAGGTAACGTCGGAGAGAATTAAGGAAGAAGAGTCTAGGACAACGGAAACAAAGCCAAAGTGCAAGACAGTGGAAAGAAGGACAAATCGAAGACAGTTAAAATAAAAAGTCAAAGGCAGACTGAAAATTTAATCGGAAATCAAAACGAAGCCCGAGACTTAGGCTACAAAAGCCAAAAGGAATGAAGAACAGAAACGAAAAGAGTACGGACGGCTTAGAAAGTGTAAACATCAAAGAAGAACGACATTGAGGAGAAAAGTAATGTGAAATATTGCGTGGACGAATAAGAGAATGGGCTTCGGGGTGTTGAAACGGAGTCTCCAGAAGTAGAAAATTATAATTACTGCAGTCAGATATTTGGTTGCGAGGGGCGGCTTAGTAGTACGCACTGGTATGCACCTTCGTCCATCTTTAGTCGCCTTTGCTAGTGTTAAATGTTTTCCTTCTACTCTCCAACGCCATTAATCTAAGGAGATAATTACGAGGGGCTTGCTAATTACAATCTTGTCTGCAGATGCTGTCCATGCAGCATTGCCCAGGACAAACCGATTAAAATACTTGGCAACCAATGAGTACCTCACACAGTGCCCCCAGATTATGTTCCGTATCACACAGAGTACTAAGCTCAGCTTTCTTTCTGTCACATTCATGTTTAGAGAAAAAGGCAACGAAACTCCGAAAACGGCTATGTATAATCGATTATTCGCAAGTGAGACGTGGTTCTCAGGGCTGCGAAGATGTTGACATTGGTCGAGTTATATGTAGCACTGAGAGGACTTGTATAGTAGATACCGACGTTTCGGTGAAAAATACTATCTCCATCTACAGAGCTACGTTTCCCTGAAGTTGAAGGCAACATGTTCCTCCGACATGCCGATGTGTACCCATAAGTCTACACGGCGTTATAACCCACAGAATCAGCATTGGCTCGTTACTCAGTATCATGGAGGGAAAGAGTCAAAAAGATTCTACAGTTCTGAATCGAAATCCTTTTAACCGTAGCACAACCAAGAAACAGCGCACGGGTTTGACAACAGCAGACACGGGAACTCGCATTTATTGTACAAAAACGTTCTTTGTCACTAGGCACAATTAATCGTCTTAATATTTAATTACTGCGAACACATTCCTACGTATTTTTTCCTTAAATATGCACCGTACCGGGAAATGTTTACAATGAAAATAGCATACAGTGAATTCTGGTTAATTGGGACACGTCGGGACTAGAACACTTTAGCCCAATTAAGCGGCTGCCCCAATTATGAGAAGTTCCACGTAAAGAGTTAAAAAGGTTTGTTCTTTAAGATCTGTCCCAAATAAATGGCTGCCACGATTAACCGATGGTCCAATTAACCGGAATCTACTGTATTTTAATAAGATCTACGATATTTCAGATTAGGAATTAACTTCCATGGTCCGTTCTCATGAAAACTGCTGTTGTTAGTTTGATCTTCATGTAGAGGTTATACTGGATCGATAAACAAAAAACTGAAATTCGCTCAATTTTAACAAGGACGAAATTTAACCGAAATCCGTTCAGCTGCTTCGTTGATGAGAGATGCAGACGGATGAATACGACTCCCTTTTAGGACTACACTTATGCATTTCATGGAAATAACGCGCACGAAGATAAACTGTGTATGCTACTCTATAGCACTGGCATTTACTCTCCTCTTAAAAATATTGTCTCTAAAATTCTCAATTACGAATAAAGCCAGTCTGTAACATTCTCACATCATATGTTACGATAACAGGGCGGTTCTTTGTGCTGTAAAGAAGTTTTAAATTGGCACCGCCAATTAAAATTAAGAGTGGGGGGGGGGGGAAGCTTAGACTTTGAGGATCGCTGTAAGTTCGCTTAGGTAATTTTCAGGAGAACGTGAGATGCAAATACTGAGAAGTGTTCTAAGAAAGATCAAAAGATAAACGGTGCCTGTAAAGTGTTACTGACAATTTAATATTAACATCCAAGAAGTGTTATTGCACACTGTGAACATAAGAATTTTAGTGTGTGATTCTTATCTTTAAAAATCATTCTTTACCCAGGGCAAAATTTAGCACCAGTATCATAATGAACACGGAGAGAGAACATTACAGACACACACATTTCTGACTTACATCTTATAATCCTGAAGACTTGAATGTAATACAATATCTGTATTGACTTTCCTACAGTGGCCCTGCTTCATGTGGATACCTGAATGTTACAATAAACCTTCTCTTTCTGTTATACATTGTAAACATAACGCGCTGAACTTATAGAGAAATACAGTTTCAAATAATACCACATACGTAGAATATCTCAAAAATAAGTAGTCTCTACAGCGTGAAGAAGTTTATACACGTATTTGCATCAGTTGGACTAATGAACACCATTTCGGTTACATTTAGAAGCGGGTAATTTCTTGACTAGCTGAGAGATTATTAGCTTCTGAAGCAAAGACTCTGTTCCACGTACTTAATTAATTTGACTACACTAGACGTAGTAATTGAAGGGGTTGAAATGGCATCCCAAACTCGCCAGCGGACGAGCACGGAAACCTTAAAAAATCTCAGTTAGTGCGGTCGGTTCGAGCTGAGATCTCAGGCGTCGCTTCTACTAGTCTAGTACTGCGGTAACATCCTGCATGTCTAAATCGTACATCCGATAAGGACAGTTTAGAATGAAGAGGAGAGGAGGAAACACTTCTCCCAACCCTCAACATCAGCAGCATGTACTCCGTCCTATTGTCGGTTTTCTCATGAAGCCAGCAGTTTAATAAGTGGTCTGGCAGATCAATATGTCTTGTCCTTTGCGACTGGAATTCTTCGTGCAAATTCGTGTTCAGAAGTTGCTCTGCTATGCCGAAGTCATTACAAAAGACTCTGTAAAATCGAATGGCTCCATGTACTCAAAGTTTTCTGAACTTATCTGACTCCAGCAAAGATAGATGCAACCATTTAAGTCAGTACGCCAGTATTTCACATCGGTGTTTGAAGTCACACTTTCAAAAGTTAGACACTACGAGAATTAATTATTGTTATAAAATCAGCGACAAATGTCAAGGATTTGGAGTAATCTTAATCGAATAAGGATACAGTTAGTGATACAGAGTGGTTACGGGGGGTAATAATAACACTTATAATTAAATTAATTAAACATTATATGCAAGTTATGTACAGAAGCGTATTTTATCCGGCTGAGACGAGGTTTCTGTTGCAAATGATAAGTACTGGAGGGGTTAAATCAGGTGACCTTATTTGCCAGAGGTCTTTTCAAATATTCCTGCTTCCAAAAAATTAAAACATCGCGTCGAATTGTGCTTGGATTCAGGGATCGACCACTATCAGCACCTCATGTGATACGAGGCAGCTTCCAGAGAACTGAAGTATAAAATATACCTACGAAGAACGGTCAATAGCTCCACATGAGCAGACGCTTTATTGCTGAAATTCGGGGGCAAGTGTCCCCTTCAAAGTGTTTTACTTCGTCTGACTCAGTTATCGTGTATAGCCTGCAGCAAGAAGGCGTCGATTGGTAAATACACGGAACTGAAGACGGGTCTGTGGCCTGACGACGCGCCGGTGTAGAAACAAGGTAACACGTAAAATATCTGCACATGTTAAATGTGAATACATTTGTTGTGTTCGCCCTAAAAAGAATTTAACTTGGTATCTTCAGTAGTGTAAGGTACAGAAAGCCACGTTAGTGAATGAAACAGGAAAAGAAACTAATAAAATTAGACGCAACGAAATATCGACGATGTCCAGATGTGCGTACTAGACCAATTCTTTACAACAGTCTACGAGACTGCCTACTTTAAAAAAAATAACAGGTGTGGCTGCTTTTCCCACACTCCATTTCTACTCGTCATTCAAAATCAGTTCTCTGTCTCATGCAATGTTACACAACCTGTAGTAAAATCTAAGAAAAGGAGACGTCCTTAACATACAATTTACACAATTCCTAATGTATTTAAAGGCTCAAATACAGTAGTTATACTAAGACGTACTCGATTCCATATCGGTAAATCGTTTCATTGCCTTCTACTGCACGTTACGTCTATATTATTACCGCAGAGAGCCGCTGTGTCTGAGCAGCGTAACATCGCAGTGACCGTGATTTGTCCCTGAAAACTACCGAGTTCACGAAGACGCCTTCAGACACCGATAACGAGTATGTAGTACAGCCTCGCTTCCTGTAAGTTACAAGCATTGTAGACTCGTGCTGTAAAATGAAAAAAATACTTAGTGTGAAAGTTACACCTCGCAAAGAGGCGGTGTCAAAGTTAGTCATAGTCTTACTATACTCGTAATTACATGGCAACGAAAGGGTGGAGCCAACATTTCAAGTGTGTACTTTGCTGGCGCACCTCCCCTATCCCAACCCCAACGCCGTTCCGCTGCTCCCCACGAGAACTTCCTCCCACATAATGTAACATCAAATTATTTCCCTGTTCCCAGTTTACCACAGCCAGAGGGCGAAGGAATGGGATGGGAACTGGGAAAGAAATAATAATAATAAAAAAAGGAATTGCGTGTATAGAAAACTCTCAGGTCTGCCAGTTACTTTCCACAGCTCTCGGTTTCACAACCTTCTTCAAATGCCCATGAAGTACGCAATCCGTTTATACATTCCTCGAGGAAATACGCGCAAGAATATATGTTAAGAATATATTAGTCCGATGGACGTCTTTTATTTTCTGCGCCTTCTTAAAATTATCCCCTGAAATGTATGTTTTAAATGTTTACAAAGAGAATAAAATAAAATAAAATAAAATAAAATAAAATAAAACGATGTGGAAAAATGTAATCATTTAAACGCTTGCCTAGATCGATTCATATATATTACTCTTGCAGTAAAATATGAAAGCAGTAATTCTGAAACGATGCCTTCATTCTCTGTAGTATAGAACTTTACAGTACTTAAAATGTTGTTGGGGGAATTTACAGTGATTTAATAATTAATTCCACATAACATAGTCCTTGTATTCCACATAAAGATAAGAGTACGGTCAGATACCCTAATTTTACAAATTCGAATCTTCATTGTCGTATTCACAAAGGCTCGCCATCGGTCCCTATCATGAGCCAGGTGAATCCAATCTACACTACCAAACTCGAATTTCTCAAGACCTATTTAATATTATCCTCCCATCCATGTCTATTTATTTCCCCATGTGCGCTGATCCACCTCATTCTCATCGACGTTATCGCTCTAACACTATTTTGGAAAAGAGTAAAAAATACGAAACTGACGTGACGAATCTGATTGTATGTTGTTTTTTCATCAGGAGAAATCCAAGTGTATTTAGGAATTTTGCTACGTGGGAAGACTGTACTCTTGGCGATTAGATATTCTGAAATGGCAAAGTTCACTACTCTAACCCCACAATAATTACTAGTTTTGTTCGCAATTATCGGTTTTAAAATATCTTCCCTCTCCAATTTTGCACTGAAATCTCCTAACAAAATGTGAATGTAGTACTTACGAAACTGATCGAATGCACGCTTTAATTCCTCATAAAAGCTGCCCTTTGAATCCTCATATTTACTCTCGGTTGGTACACGCACATTCAGAACAATAACACGCACCAACAACCTCTTAGTATTATACATGAGAGCCAATCGTTAACAAATTCTACCATTTCAACAGTCGATATGATAACTCTGTGTACAAAAATGCCTGTCCCTATATGATGATCAGCATTCCCGTTTCCATAGAATAACCTATAACCTGTAACCCTAATCCGATCTGACTTTGTGCACTGTCACAATCTAACTTACATTCTGCTGTTTGTCTTGATATTATTTTCAAACAACGTGACCTACAGAGACTCCTGTTGTCCCAAGTTTCAAATGTCACATTCATTTGTCGTTACATGCGCCCTTCCAAAGAATCCGTCCAAGTCAGTGGCCCTGTATCACATGTCGTAACATGCCGGATTTTTACGGCGGAGGCTTGTTAGCACCCCGCCCAGTCCTCATACTGGAGGACCACCCCTTGTTGGCTGTCCGCGACCGCCTATTCAATATATTCACAAATGTCCTACATACCTCCACATGCAACTTTAGGAATTTTAAAAATGAATATAAGATCAACAATACACTTTCGCTGCTTATGTTGTTATATATATATATATATATATATATATATATATATATATTTATATTCATATGTTTACTAAGTAAATTACATTCAATAGCCAACATTTTCGAAAATTCACTGATGACAGATAACATATTAAAAGTATAAATTAATAAATTCAGAATGGGCCTGATATTCGTGGTCTGAAAAAGGAACGAGTTCTGAAGACACTAGGCTAAACAATGAAAAATATTTATACAGCCAGAATTTGATAGAAATTAAACCGAATAAAAGCAAAATTTTAAAACTGTGAAAGTATCCTACTCGCTGAAAGTTGTTGAGAAAGAAGACAGATTAACAATTTTAATGTAGTGAAATATTTTATTTTTTTCTTTGACTTATTTAAAACATATTATGTAGGCACGGAAGGCAAGTTTTAAAAATTCAAAGCACAAGGTAAATTCGTCATCACGAGAAGGCGAAAGTATAAAAAAGGGGTAAGATAACAGAACATTCAACGTAACAGTAATCTCTCACTTCACCGTCCGATCTTTTTTACGAAGCAAATTTCTGCTGCACAAAGAGAATACCGTGACTGCCTCTGGGTGGCAGTAGTGGGACATTAAACTCTGCTCCGGGCCTTTGAAAAAACTCTCTGTATTACGTCGCCACCCTTTCGAAATGCTATTAAAATTTGACTGCAAAATCACAGTCACTATTTTTCTAAAGGAAAGCACTTCAGCTCCACGATTTGTCACTCTCCCTCCAACTCGTAATGGCAGGCACAGAAGTGACAAGTATTTTAAACTGTGGGCTCTGTACACGGCCCAGGTATCCCCGCGTATCAAGTTCCTTTGTGCGCTACTAAAACGACCAATTCTACATCAGATAGCGCGAAATGTTCAGTTTGACCGATTATTTGATCGGAAATTTGACATCAAAAGGTATATAAAGGATATTTATGATCTATATACACCGACTACGTGACTATTTCCCTCTTCTGTTAAGCCATTTAATTAAAATCCAGTAGCTTTTAATAGTAGCACGCAGATTCGAAGCTATTCAATCGGTTTTAATCAATACCAGCTATACTTTGCCCTCAAAAACGGTAGTGGTATAACTAAAGGCCTACATAGGATTGCGGTATTAGGAATTAAAACAAAACGTCATTTTCAATGACGTCAAGAGACTGCTGGAGTAACATTAATAGATTAATACTCACATTAGCAAAAATATAAAATGCTTATTTTAACGCTGGGAAGTTGAAAATAGTGTAAATGTGATAACAAATATGTAGTTGCGAACAGAAACAGAATATGTGAAAGTTAGTGAACTAGTCGTAACCGTACAACTGGGTGCATCGGAAGTGCAGTCTGTGTGTGTGTTCGGTGGCTTCTGCTAACGAAATTCTGGTCTGAGTTCTGGTGATCCGTGTGGAAAAATAAGAAAAAGAAAAGTGCCCGGTTCTTTTGGGCACTAAATGTAAACAAAAGAATGCGTGACCGTGTTACAGTAGACTGATATACGTGCCGAAATTAACGAAAATATCACAATATTCAGGGAAACACGATATTTTAAGATCATTCGTAATTTATTTTGATATAAGGAAAAATAAATTTAGTTTTTTTTCCTTTCCAGTAAGGTTCAGGCAGGTTCTGACAATATTAAAATATTTTTGGAAGAAGTAGACACGCTTACAAAATGAAGCTGTGATACTGATGAACGTTTGTGACCTTATTATCATCATCATTTTCATAATTCGTGTAGTGGTTCTTGTTCTTCCGATCATTACGGCATTATACGGATGTACATGAATTACAGATCATAAAATGTATTACAAGGGATTAGTTGCATCGAGCCATTTAAATGGCACATGTTTCTAGAAACATTAGTTAATTCGTGTAGACTAGTGAAGGCTATTTGGCAGTCGCCTACTTGTCTTCGTCATTCTTCCAGGTCATCACGCACTTCTTACAAGTCCCTAGGGATTGTTTCCCCGCCTGAACACAGAGGAAGCTTGGTTCAGAAGACCGATCACTGTGATATGCTAGTTCAGTCATAACTTAATTTCACTGCCGTCCTCCTACGTGACACCCACACTGGATCCAGAACAACCTGCATTGGCTTGGAGGCTTGCCGCAAGAAGGATTTTAGGTCTTCATTCTGCTTCAAAAAGCGTTGAGAGGAAATCTTTTTTCCCTTCACAAAATCGTGTCCAGTTTTTAGTTTTATCCGAAGATGTTATAGGTCACAGAAAAACTGAGGTTAATACTGGCCACCATCTCCTCGTGTTAAACTAACGTTTCGAAATTATTATATTAGCGTAAAGTTCGTAGTCTACGCATTCTCAGACGCGAATCGAATTCCCCATGGGACAGCAACATCAAAAATGATTTTAAAATAACTAACAATATTTATCAGTGATATCGCCTCCTTCAAATTTGGGGTCTGCTATGGTTCGGAATCACCTCTCCAAATTGTGTTAAAGGAGTTAACTTCAACATACGACCGCGAAATTTTGTGTAAGTAAGTTTATCTTAATAAAACCCCGAATTTGGAAACTAAAAATTTGGATTATTAGCAAGAAGGTGGGCTATCATACGGTTTTTTATTTCCCTCAGAACTTCCATGTAGCTGCTGGGATAGTAGCTTAAAATGAGTTTTAATTACATCCTTTCCAATTCACCATTCAGTACCAAATTCGACGGCATATAGCCAACGTCAGTTCAGAAACTGTTGAACGAGCTGAGAAACCAAATCTCACACACGAAGAGACTTCGTCAGGAACTGAAATCAGTCCGGATTCGTTTCTGTGATAATCGAATCGCGAGCTGTGTTTAAATGCTTCTTGAGCTCCCTATAGCTTACAGGAAAGTGTCTCAGCATGGGCCCTGTTCTGTTTCCTGCTGAACCATTATTCGTTTATTATTTTTATTTTTACTGCAGCTATTTCGCTCCATAACGCTGGACGCTCGATCACTTAGAACAGCTACTTCGTTTTACAACTTTCTCCACTAGACTTAAATGATACTAAAAATGGAGAATTAAACGCATTAAGAATACAATACACGATACCTTAAGAAAAATTACTACTGCACCCGTCAAAAACAAAAGCTGAAATACAATAACAAAGATGGCGAATTCTTCAATTTCGAATTTAAATAACCCCGTTACGGGGATCGCCCTGATGATGGCAGCATAAGCATCTGTAAAACTTCTACGAGACTACACAACGCAAAACCCAGAAGACAGACATATTTTCCTTTCATCTTTCATATTACTTTGCTATTCCTTTAATTTGTCCGTCCTATCATCATTCCTATTCCCCTTTCTTCTATTCATTTCCCATTTCGTACTTTTATCTACTTCCAGAATTTCTCCCATAACTGTTCCTCGTCTCTTCCACTCAGCCTTCCTGCCCCGTCTCACGCTTCCTTGTTTCCCATCGCGCGCAACCCTTCCAAATGGAACTATTTTCACTCAAACACAAACAAAAACCCTCAACCAAAATTTTCACATTACAGATGTAAATCTTTAATGGTATGGCACAAACAGCCCGTGGCATGCGGCTGAATTCTGGCTGGCACGTATTAAAAACTAATATCGTAGTCTGCAATATAAAACACTTTGTAGGTAAAAGTTACTTTTGACCAAATTGTACTCCGCAACACGATGCATCGAAAATGTAACGATACATGAAAATACAGTTTTCTGGCTTAAACTAAAAGTGCGGTAAAGTAATCTAACATTAACGAGAAACACCGACACATACGCCATCTAGTAATGTTATTTTGGTTATGGTAATGAGACCGGACATAAAATTCGGACGGGAGATACAATAAATGTTTGCAGAAATGTGGGTAAATCTGTAAGATTTGAGGTTTTCACAGCGGTGAGTAAGAAGATTTCTGTCTTCGTGGATAAATCTAAGCCGTTCCAGGAAAGACTGAAAAGGATATGGAAAGGGAACATTAAGATGGATCATAGAAATCAGTTTCTTTGTGTTAATTAATCTGACTTGAGTTCACGCCGAATGACGGGTAGTACCTAACTTTCGGGGACTACTGTTACGGAGGTATTTAAAATTTAAAATGAACTCTTACCTCTTTTCCTTATGATATTCAAATCGTGAGACCTCAGTGCAGCAAGAATCCGTATGTGAATCGGTGAAGCTCACCTGGAAAGAAATTAAGCACAATAACTTATTCTGTAAACTCAATTTCCTATTTACTACAGTGTGTATAAGTTAGCATTTCGGGTTTGTAACTGGCGGGTACCCGGATGAAATCTTAGCCCAAATATCGTTTATCATACGATTTATTGTTAGTTTCCTACAACGTCCCATAACATTCCACACTTTCGTGCACATCATTAGCATATGTAATAATGACGTTATTATCATGCCAAAACCAATCTTCCAATCACCTGTTCTGGTCTGTGTCATAATATCCAATGTGACATCCTGACAGCAATACTTACTGCAAAAATCAGAATTAATCCGTAACGTGTGATGACGCACAAAGTAAGCGTGTGGATTTAAAGGTCAGGCGTAATGTAATTAAGTCATTTACTATGCTATCAGTTTTTATTAACGACTTACAACTTTTTGTATGACAAATGCCTGAAATGATAAAAGTGCTGCTCTAAGCGAAGTTCGCTTTCCTTAACGGTAATATATTATTGACTGCACAACTGCTTTTTTACTTCCACGAGATAGTAAGCAATTTATAACAGCTCTGCATATTGATTACTTGTTTTCGAGTGGCCCTGTATCTCTTTTTCATTTTCAAAACACAAGAACAGAACTTCCACATATTTGCAATGGAAATATAGACACACAGCTACGACATTGACTATACAATTTCTGTACAGTCCAGCTTAAAACCCTTTGTATCTTAGTCTCGCGATTTTCCTTAGTCATTCTAGTTGAACACAAGGATAATCAGATCTCAATCATTCCTACAGTTCACAGTAGATTATATAATCATTCTATTATCACGTTCAATGCCAATAAACTCTGCAGCTGATAGAATGCGGACAATGACTGTTGAATTGTTTGACGACGCATTTCATCTACATAGGTTATTTTAAGGCACCGAACATTAAGGTGATTTTGAATTTGAAAAGATAAGAAAGAAATCGATCGTGGCCTACTTTATGATGCGATACCAGAATTTTTCCTGAGGTTCTGAGAATAATCACACGCCACACGGACAAGGTTTGAAACCTGCGCCTTCCGAAAAGGAAGGCGCATTGCTAACAACTCGGCCGTCACGTTCGGTCCAGTATCGTTCCTTAATTATCCTACGAGTCAGACTTCAAGCGAACGTTTTCAATTTCTCTCCTCTTAAGTCGATATTACGTTTTCCTCAGTTGTTAATAAGACGTCGGTAAACAACATAAAAAGACAGGTAACGGACAATACTCAGATCGTATAAGTAATACTAACTGAATAACGCTTCAGCACGTGAGATCGGGGATTGTACTACAAGTCGAGTAGAGATAGTAATTTCAAAGTCTAATTATAAGAGACATATATGGAAAGGCTATTCAAACAGGTTAAAAAAAATTTGACAAACGAATCGCGCAAGACAGACAACGCCCTAAGCCATGAGTATGCATTCTGTTGGCCCGCCAGGGAAGACGTTCTCGCTCCACAGTTACCAAATCTGGAATTTCCGACTACCGCCTCCCCTGTTGAAAAGAAATATGGGGCATACGAGTTGTGGTCTATGGACTGACTGGAATACAAATGCTTATCAGGGACGTTCCGTGCGTTACCGGTCTTAGAGTTTCTTCTTAAATTTTAAGTCACTTAAATTAAATACACCGCAACTGGAAAATATCGACGGCTGCAAACTGCACATCTATAGGATTCTGAGGAATTTTTAATTATATTATAACAAACAAACAAAATAACGAAGTAATATAATTCCCTGGTGCAGAATATCCCTGAATATTTTATAGTTACTCAGAAGGTCAAGAAATTCCTTGCCCCTATGAAACCGGAAGGTCCATTAGCCCTACCGTGTGTGTTGAAAATAGCCTATCACTGGACCTCATCTTCAGCAAGTTCAATTAAGTCCACATCGCCAGACTCCATTTTCCAAGTTCAATTTTAATATTATCCTACATCAGCGAACAGGTCCTGCAAGTGATCTCTAACTCATGAATATGAAAACAACTTTTTACACATGCAGCCCATTGTGAAATTCTTCTTTTTAAGGTTCGAATTACCCTTAATATTTAGTTTAAAACATCCTGAGTCTATGTTCTTCGGTTATAATAACAGACCATGTTTTACACACACACATAAATTTAAAAAAAAACAGGTAAAATTATGCTTTGTATGGTTCACTAATATTCAGGTAAATATGTACCACACAGGACAGTAAACGAATAGTCGATAGCTATGAAATATTAACTTCTAAGCTGTCATAAACGTGTCAGACTAACTGTAATTTGCTGACAAGCACAATGTAATACGTTGATCTGTGGGAGGAATGTGTGGACCACAGGTTGGGAGACACACTTCTTTACTTCATTTGTAAACGACAACTGCAAAAAGAAGCAATCTCATAACCGAATAAGTAAAAATGCGCATTCATTCTAAATGGAGATAAATTTCTTAAGTTCGTGTTGCTACAATGATACAAAAACTAATATCAAAAGTGGAAAAATGGTTACTACGTTTTCATGATTGCCATCTCCTAAACAGGCATACAGGCTACGTAGCATGGCCCTGTAATTTGAACAGTGTAGATTTATTACACATCTTAGTCATGAAGAAACACTTTACATTTCCGAAATATCAATGGAGGCTCACTGTAGAACGCAAGATCTTTCGAACAGTTAGAAAACACGGTCCCTTTCCACGGTTAAATTCTTATTTACAAAACTGATTCAGTTCCCTCGACCAGAAATCTATGCGGGCATCTGTACATCTTGAGCTTACTAAATCCGGGTCGGTGTAAAAGTACAGTTCTCATAAACATTAAATCTGACAGATAACAAAAGGTTGCAGAAAACTGCTTAAAGAAGAGTTTCATGCATGTCGTACCAATGATGGTCTTCTAAGTCAGTGGTTTTCAACCTGGGGCACGCGTACTCCCGGGGGTACGCGAAGACATCTTAGGGAGTACGTGAAATTTAAAAACAAACATATATTATTTTATGATAAACACTGAATAATCAGTAACGTAATTTATTTAATTTATTTTAGATGTAGATTATATACTATGTGTAACTTGAATTATACACCAACAACTTTGGGGGTACAAAGTTGAAGAGAAATTATATCTGGGGGTACACGAACAAAAAAGGTTGAATACCACTGATGTAGAGGTTATGACACGGTGTGCATTTATAGTTGAGTACCAAAGTTTTGAAGGCGCATACTATCCCGATCTTCAGTCCCTCAAGATGGAGGAAGTTTGTGTCGCAACAGACAAAACCACCATGGATATCTCAACCGCCGTGAGAACCTCAAGCCTCATAATTATAATTATAATCGATACTTCACCAAATATTACGGAGAACAAAACAAGAAAAATTAAATGGACGAGACGTGTGGCATACAAACATGGGGAGATCAAATATGTAAACACAATTGCATAAGGAAGAAAACCGAAGAGAAAAGACAACCTGCAAGACCATGGGGTAGACGGAAGGATAGTATAAAAATATACTTGAAGAAAACAGGCTGTGGTGTCGACCCGATTCAACACAAAAGACGGAGAATTTCTTAATTATGTCAACGACAACCCGCATCTTCGAAAGGACTCTCCTCCATCGGCTTGATTTGACTTCTCCGCGTTGTTAGATTCTCTTTGATTCATCCTAACTCCTCTCTGGAACTTCGAAACTGTTGCAGCCAAAGGTGTAGGTAGTAAAGCACACGAGAGAAACTGCTTCGATCAAATGGATGAATTGTGTTTTGTGGGCTAATACAACACTTCTTGCGTCAAGCGGCCAGTCTCCCTAGGGAGACTCGAACCGAACTCCGGTTTGAAGAGCCACAAGCCCCAAAGATCCCACGGGCGTTGAGCATAGAAATCCTGTTAACTTTAACATCCCGTGTCAAACAGAGATCACAGACCACTCAAGTGAGGTCTCTTAGCGCAATAAAACGGTAAATAATAAGCTTTTCGATTACACGTTTGAACTCCTTGTGTTTGCTGACGTCTGATCGAGGCCATAAAAATAAATAAGAAAAGAAAAGGTATTCTGTAACCAGAAAATACAGAAGTGTATCGACATTTCTGAGGTGCTTGCTGCTACCATGATCGGGACGATGGAGGCAGCAAGGTCGTCTGAACATTCAGCCAAACTACAAGGCGCAAAAACCGACGAACCATCTCGCCCTCGTGAGAACTTCAAATCTCACAAAAGTAATAAAAAAAAGTAGTTACAAATATCACTTGTTTTCATGTTACCTCCGTACCTTTAATGTACAGGAAATAATCACTCCTAAACTACCTTTTTCCCGGTTGAAATTTCTTATTCCCGATTTCATGAGTATGAAAGGGGTTAGAGGTTTATGGTGAGAGTGGAAATATGAAGGTTATTATGTAGATGGCTGTCCTCTGCGTTCTACAACTGCGTAGTCTGTAGAAGTTTACCGACGTTTCAGAGGTGCATTGGTACAGTTGTACTTTGCGTTAGTACACGATGCTACAAACCAGAAGATAGTCATCGACATACTCGCAGCCGTGACAACCTCAAATCATACTACAAAGCTAATTACGTCATGAGTAACATAATATTTTTGGATATCGCAAATTTTCACCTGCGTAAAATTTGTAAATAAACAGCATTAAGAGAAAAAATGAGTCTGGAGATGCGCTGTATTTCTTGAGATAAGCCACCAGACGTACCTTTGACTCCACAGTTGCTTCACGCACAGATGGGATAGACATTAAAAAAAATCGCTTCTACGTCATCAGACTTACGCGGCCGAACGAAATACTAGCCAAGAGCTCTAACATGGGAACTGAGAAGGAGAGAATTCTACAAAAGAGCTCGAGCAGTCTGGCTTGGCAGGTTCATCTCCCAGTACTTCCATTTTAGGGCTATTTCCCCTTTTTCTTGTGTGGGTGATTGGACCGACGTGTAGGCCAGAAGAGAAAAGAGGGTACGAGGAAGAGCAGTAAACGGAGAAGGATAAGAGGAGAGGGAGAAGGACCAATTTAAATTTCCATTTCCCCTGCTATATGCTTCCCCAATAGGAGTATGGACATGAAATTCTGAACAAACTCGAAATATATAACGCACACAAGAGAAGAAAGTAAAGTGGTGACCAGAGGAGGACGTCATATGCAAGAAAATGTCTTTATAATAATCTCGGAGGCATCTTTTGTTTTATAAGTTCATGAACACACCTTTATTTCATTATTTATCCCCTGCACAAAATCATGACATGAAGGTACAGTAAGGATTTTGTATGCGTTTGTACGTCCATCTGTCGGTTCATGTGTGCGCCTGTTTCATCTATTAAAAAAAAAAAAACTTGGCGCATTTCGGCCAAATTTGGTACTAACTTGGCTAGCGAATTTAACTTCTGCCTGTATCCGTCCAATATTAACTACGTTACATGGAGTTCAATACTTTGAATACTTGTTTCTGATTTTCAAAATTTAACATAGATCTATCGGCTTTTGATTACGTGACCTCACACAACGAGGCACATTCAAACAGCAAGAAATAATTCGGAAAATATGTATATTCCCAGTGGAGTAGACCTCCTCAATCTCTTTACTGCAATATTTCTCGATATCCATGGCTTGAAATCACAAATAAAAAACAATAAATAAAAAAATGTTAAATATCTCCTGATGCTTAACTTCAGCGCCCCTCATTGCTTACGATAATAATTGTAAAACTACCTAATACCTTACAGCAGAACTCACAGAAACTGAAGCAATAATTTCGATTAGTTCTAACGGCCAATTAATTTTACTGGAATACAGGAAAACTAAAATTATGCCTGTGAATAAGTAAATATTGATTAGGTAGCCAGTTAAACGCTTCGATCACTTTAAATCCAAGAAAAGCTCCTAAAATGTTCTGGTCCATGCTACAGAAAAATTACCCTATCCCACATCATCAGAATATAAAGGTCGAATCCATATGAAATAACCAAGTGACCAAGTAACCAATCCCAGCTCATGGTGTTAAAAGAGGAGGTTCTACGATCTGTTATCGTGCAATAAAACGTTGTCGATTATAGGTCTGCATATAATCGATTACTTGTTCTCTCTTTTGTTTATTTCCATCTTCCTTTTTAAATTTCTTATCAAGTCGCTGGCCAAGTCCTGCAGTAGACTGGCTCTCGTTGGTCGTCGTGCTGTACACTGAGCGTATCAACTTGAATTGGACCCAGAGGATATCGGAGAGCGAAGGGAGAATAGCACACTATTAGAGTAGTCTCCCGAAAGAACCCTTACAGACCATCACTGTTGGTCAGTTTTTCACCTTCTTCCTAACCGAAATACACTGATATTAGATAGAACTACAGAACACAAAAACACAATCTCTTTAGTGCATATGGAACTTTAAAATTACATATATATATTGAGAGCAGATCAAATCTAAACAGGTAAAATTTACAGCATTTAATCACGAAATACGATCGTACACAAATGGCAACAGCAAAGGCGGTTATGATTTTGCGTTAGTTATGCAAATGTTCGACTGGTTAACAAATTTCTATCTAGTCAGTTCTGTCAAGACGATGGACCAGGTCAAAGCGGTTTAATAAATCACCGTCTCGGACCTCCACTGGATATCATCCGACACGTGTCAATTCTCCTCGCTCTGAAACTGAAATAACTTTTGTTCCTTTTAAACTTTCGTTACATGTACTAGTCGTGACAACCAACTTTACCAAGATGTCTTCTTTTTGTACATACATTTCTGATAGTAATAGATGATATGCTCAACTATAAATTGTATGGCATAAATAAATGTTCCTACTGCTGACTCTCTGATCTTCAGAGCGTGAGGCATTCAAATTTTCACAGCAGCTGGCGAACATAAAAAGAGTAGCCATAAATGGGGAGAACTGGAACGTAGAACACATTAAGTATGAAGGTTTATCTATGACGACATGCTGAAATTCACGATTAATCGTGAAATTAGTTGATCCGTGGCTCCTTGATTTGCATTAAACGAATCAAATTTTCCAAGTGAGAACCATCTTGCAGCGTACTTGAAGACATCATAAGATCACACCATTCTTTCCTGTCGCGAGTGAGATAAATGTAATTCACAACCTCATTTAATACATATTTTTAAAAAAACACGGAAGAATCTAAGAAGAACCAATCGGCCGATAAAGCCCCCATATGTGACAACGTGATTCAGCTGTAGTGTGTCGTCCTGTACAGATCAGTGGTATTCAACCTTTTTTGTTCGCGTACCCCCAGATATAATTTATCTTCAACTTTGTACCCCCAAAGTTGTTGGTGTATAATTCAAGTTATACACAGTATATAATCTACATCTAAAATAAATTAAATAAATTACATTACTGATTATTCAGTGTTTATCATAAAATAATATTTTTTTTTAAATTTCACGTACTCCCTAATATGTATTCGCGTACCCCCGGGGGTACGCGTACCCCAGGTTGAATACCACTAGTACAGCGCACCCTGTCGAATTTCTGTGGAGCTAGTTAAATTCAATATCGCAGCTGGCGCTGATGCAGGCATCAAACAAAAGAGTTCAGAAAAGCGGCGAGTCCATGCTTTTGGGAGAGTATTACTGATGCTGTGTATGGATGGGGCTTTAATCATACTATGACCGTAAACAGTACATAATCCTGTTATCAAATTACGACAACCCCGGGGGAGAAATCCCAAAACCGCAACACCGAAGAAAATTACTGTTCACCCGAAATAAGAGTGACGGATAAAGTAGAAAATATTTAATAAAACTCGTTCGTTTAACCTTTGAAAGCTTGCATAACACTGATAACAGAACGGTAGGAGAAGTGCACTCCCTGCTCTCGACGTTTTAGTATGATCGGTAAGCGACATTTCGGTAGGAAGTCGGTAAGAATGTCGGCCTGTTTACCGACTACGACGACTGGCGTCAATCATGGTCTTCTCAAGTCTCTCAAGGCGAATGATATGAAAAAACTTTAAAACCGGTCACGACTGTCCCATCGCGTCCGATTCTCTATAAACCTTGTAGTTGAAATAGCGTCATTTTATATCCTGAGAGCCAATATTAATGTTACATTTCAATATTAAATACAATTGTATTTTTAGCTCTTACCGAATCTGTTAACTATTTTTGAGCAACAGTGAAGAAATTAAAAAATAAACTCCAGTAAAAAATTAAACAAAATATAAAGAAAAAATAACAAAAAATAAAATTCGAACATTCTTAAAAAGATAGTTAACATAAAACCCACTAAAATAAACAAAACAAAAAAATTCTATATACAATTGTTATATCCAAAATGTTTACATAGAATTTAACAAATTCTTATCTTAATTAGAAATGTATTTTTGATTAGATGTATATTCAACATTAAACAAATGCTTCTTATCCTGTTTTGTTAAAGGAGATAAAGTTGAATGTACCCAGTACATTTTAAAGTGAACCATCCATACAAAATTTCATGTACATACGAAGTGGACAGAAACGTGGAACAAGCGACGGAGAGAGGGGATGTGGTCGCGATAAGCTCAGTATGTCGACGTCTATGAATGCAGAACGAGCATCGCACGCCATTTCGGAGTAAAGACGCAGTTCAGCCGACGTGGGTAAGCCATCTCGCAGAATCAACATACCACATGCGCGCGGCAGTTCAGATATGGCAATACTACGCCACCGTCGCATTTTGTAACGCGAATCTCCTTCCTGGGTAAAATAATATACTATACTGTAACACGTTTTATGATAAATAAAAGTATAATTAAAAGCTTTTATTGCACTCTGCATGCCATGACTGCTGGTTAACGTGCATACACATCACACTAAAAATTTTCATTTGCAACCTTCCATACACTACAATGTGACACGTATCTCAGATGGAATTACGTACTTTAGGTGCTGAAAAGCGAGACCTGCACTGGGCGAATTGTACTTTTATTGCAAATCCCTCTCAAAGTTTCGTGTTTTAGGACGCACATTTCTTTATACTAGGCTCGGCATTACTCAAGGGCTTCTCTGTACTGTGTACAGGGAATATGAAAATGATTTACCTAACGATGGTGACAGTATGTAAGGATCGTTAATGCGTAGCTGATGTGGCGTAGAGTATGATCATCTTCCACTACACGCATGAGTCAACTGAGAACGTATAATCTAATTTTAACTGAATTTGATGTTGAAGAATTTCACGAAAAACTGTTACACCATTTAAAGTTTCATTTAGGATTGTCAATTTCAACGTAAGTTTTACATGCAGCACAAATAATTTTCGAGTTTACTTTAAATACTCGTAAAGTGCTTTCTGGCTTATTTGAATAAACACGGAAAATAAGTTGCATAAACGGATTTAGCTTAGATTAACACTCACTAAAATATTTAACTAAAATATATCATTGTGATCAAAGATTGATTCCTGCGCTATTAAATTCACTTTTTATCCTCTCGTATACATGTCGTATACTCCCGCCACACTCCCTTACATGTATATGACAATAACATTACAATGACCATACTGTACAAGCTTGTAACGTATTACAGAAATCCTGACCGTAAATTACTAACAGAGACACAATGGTAAGATCGTTTATGTTGCATTTCATTCTGTAAGTTGTGATTACTATGAAGAAAAAAGTTGACTGAAACAGTCATTACTAATTAAACTAAATCAAAATTTATATACCTTCATTATTATTTATAATTACTAATTAGTTAATTTCTTTTCACAGTTGTTCTTCCAGAAGTCGATAGTTATTAAGCTGGTCATAAAATTCGCTATTTTACGAAATCCTAAAGAAGTTTTATCGTGACTGACGCCTGTGTATGTAGGGGTATACATATTTTATATTCTTCATATAAAAAAATGGCATGCTGTACAATGGATCCGGTATGGAGTACCACATTTGTGAAAACTGTAACGTAAGGAAAGAGTAGTTAGATCACTAAAAACATACATCTGAATTAGAGTTAGATCCACATTTTCTTTTCTTTAAAATTCAAACGCATCTAAAGGTTTTAACATTTTTCTGTCGACACGAAGGAGCCCAATGGAAATCACCTCAGCTACCAGCAAGTCTTTCCTTAATACAAGGCGCCAATTTATAAAATTTGTTCAATGTAAGAGTCTAAAAGCCTGTTAACTCACGAAACCATTTCAGGATACGTCCACATTTTCCTCCCGTCTCTCACATTAACGCAGTCGCCCTCTGCTTGGTCCACGTCCAACGCTAGACGCCAGGCGTTGCGACGACACGAACCCAGCGTCTGGCACAAACAGAGTTTTAGAACCGACAAGTCACGTTTGATACACGGGGATTCCTTCTCATCCAGGATTGCATCCCACTCATCTTCATGAGCTTGTGTCTGTGTGGCTGGACTTCCCGGCGTCTTCTTATTTTTCCTTACATACAGAAGACATCACCGTTACAGCATGATAAAAAAATATAGTTCACGCGCCTTGATTTCTTGAGTGTTTTTTTCTGTGCAACGATTTACAAAGTACTACTATTGATGTATTCCGTTATTGCATTACATTACGGCGAACATAATTTGTACTTTCGCATCATTTTACATGTGAGATCAAATCAAGGAGTGACTATGACAGTATTTTATTTATTTTCGTTCGCCGCGTCCATTGCTACTTGCTTATTTTTTTAAGCAGCAACCACTGAAAATTAAAGAAGTAAAAACTTTCGAGAAACCTATTCTGTTTCCAGCTTCAGATATGCACATGAATACATCATGAACAAGAGTGGAGAGGAAATAAAATTCTTCGAAACGCAGAAGTTTGTCTGAAAGTACACGCTAATAAAACCCGGAACGACTTGATGAAGGTTTCCAATATCGCCGTTAACTCCTGAAAATGGATGTAGTCGTATGAACGATTGGGTGATGACAACAGGGAAATGGATAAGGAATATGTGGCCTGACTGAGGCCGAGTGTGTCTTACAGTCAGTCGACCGCAAATGCTTCTTCAAACTGTCTTTTAAATGTACGAAGAAAGAAAGACTTTAATCACTGGGATAGTCATTAGAGAACTAAACAATGGCGACTAATTGAATTTCTTCATTTATATGGTTGTGGGCGTTATTTCGTAATGACGTATCATTATTTTCTTGGATAATGCATACCTGAGTAAATCCACAACGCATTAAGTTTAATATAATTTTAATAAAATTATAAGTATTAGGATTAAGCGTAGTGTACTTGCAGAAACACAGAATAGAACTAGATTTCTTAAACAGATGGCTAGACTGCAGTAAACTTATTAGCGAAGTTAATAAGAAGAGTTTAATTTCAGTCGCAGCTGGTGTTGCTAGTTGCTATTATTAACAGTACGGTTTTACAGCTGGCTTCCTAGGGACAGCGTTATCGTCATCTTCAGACTGTCGTGTCGTAGCATTAAACTGCAAGAACCTACTTGTCAGTCCAACACAGCTTGATGTGTGGACAATGCGGTATGGACCTCCAATGACCATCTACGACCTTGCGACCAATCAAGTCTCTGACGCAATGCGCGGTCGCACAATACATCACGATTACTTCAGCTTCATCTCGCCTTGCAACAGTGTGGAACGTCCTCACGTAAATCAATTAATTAATTTAAATTTAAATTGTATTAAAAACAGTGTTCAAAACGCTTTATAGTACCAACATGATGACCTTGTCACCCACTGGCTGGCTACAGAAACAGAATTCGACTGACCGTTCAGGTTTGCTTATGGTAATTTATTTGAAAATGTATAAACATTTGAATAAATACGTCAGTAACGAAGACATTTCACTATGGCAAGTGAAAGAAAGACCATCACCAACTTCAAGAGTGAACATGATCGAGTAGTTACCATTTCTACATCGCATTCTCATTATCCTGATGGCGGTAACTGGTTATGTTTATTAATCCATACAACTAAATGTTGGTATTTTACAATGAAACATGCCACACCCACTTCCATCCACATCCCTACCAATTATTCAATCACAATTCACTTCTCATTCACTGAAAACAAACATAATTTAAATAAGCCCTGAATAACATTTCGTAACACAACATTGGTAAATGTATAGACATGTTTACTACTAGCTCCCTGGTAGCAGAACCCGCAGGTCCAATACCGAAGTCCGCCACCGGACTCGATCCTGGGCAAACTCCATTCATTTACTATCCTCACAACCCACCTCCCTAAGACCCATCTTGATATTATCTTCCCATCAACTTCTTGGTCTGCCCAGTGGTCGTTTTCCATGTTTTTCGTACACCTTCTTGTACAAGTAAACCAGATTCTCTTCAAAGCTGTAAGACCCTCTTACACATTCTCTGTGTTTAACTCGTCAGACGGTATTCAGAACTCCGCCATACAGACTTTTCCAACTTTTTCCATAATCTTTAAGATTAGTTTTGGGAAAATATTAGAAAAAAAACAGAATTGGAGGGTTTTTAACGGAAGGACCAAGTTGAGCGCGATTCTTCATCAGCCAAGTTTCTGACAGTGGACCGCCACAGACAACTTGAGGGATGTTGAACAATAAACTGTCGCCTCATCAGCAAGAAATGGAGGGAAAAAAGATGTCTTGTACGAGTCACAGTGAATTACAGCGTTAGAGTCTGAAACTTGCAGACAATAAAAGTAAAGAACGCTTTCATTTTATCTCGCAGGCCAACTGAAACAACAGTTAGTGACGTTTTGGTTGAATATCACCAATTCCAGAAACAATCATTCAGTACAAAATATTTTGTTAAACCAGAGAAAAAGAAATATGTATGGCCTCATTCAGTAGCGAGCCATATAATAATCATTCTATTTTACCATCTTTTGTGTAATGTTTCAACCAAAAGAATTGAAACAAAACATCACGAGTATTAATATAACTTATAACCTCTTTACTTACATGTGATTCACTTAAATACACTATCAGGAGCTCAGAGTAGGCACACCGAATCACAGAATGATTGCTGAGTAAAGAATTTCAAGAGATATGCAAGGATGCGGCCATCATTTAATTTAGTGTAATATCAGGGCATTCGCCTAGAGGTATTGTGTAAAACCACGGAACACCGGAGTCGAAATATAGATCTCTGCGTCGAGATTTGAACATGTAATGCAGGTGCTAACCACTTGCCCAAGAACGTAGGTCTATTAATACGATATACAGACAAATCTATGATCATAAATATTCTTACGATTTATATTTCTAATTGTATGGGCACTATAATGAAAATCATTCAGGGGTTATGTCCGGCAATAATTTAGCTGGAAGAAACATATGAGATAATTTTAGGTCTAATAGGGTTAGCGTTATCAGATAATCTTTTTTCAGGGCCATAGATAAAGAAGGAATGGAGACCAGAATAGCCAGCTTCCGAAACGTCGCATATTCACAGTTTTCTTCCAGACAATGTACAACGCCCAAAGACAATATCACCGGCGAAATCTTATCTAAAGGAAATATTCTTCAAAACCAATCACTTAGTTGCAAAATGACTGATTGATGGTTATGGACGTATATTGCACAGAAGCATTTAAAAAACTGTCAGCTCCACAAAGTTTTCTTTGCATCTCCTACTAATTTTAAGGGAATAGATGTAAATATACCAAAATTTCAATGATAATACAAAGCACTTTAGTCATATTTCATACAACTTCAAAAACTGAACGCTTTTCATAAGTCCGTCTTAATACGACGATGTCCTCATTCAAAAGCTGCGGTTACCGGGATCTTTTACTAAGGAGGCTTATGTCCACATAAACCGTGTCTATCACACAATACCTCTACTAATGCTGATGATAAACTCTGCTCGTTAATACTTATTGGATCGGTACTAAACAAGGTGCTTGGACATTGAACGATGACCAGAATGTCGATAAAGGAAGTCCATTAGCGTCTACATATTAGGTAACACTTCTCTGAAGAGCGATCCAATAAGTTGCTAATGGGGAAACTACAGTCTGTTCACAAACATTAATGTCAACACTGTCATGTTCGTTTTGTGGAAAATGTAATATGCTAAAAATTCTGAAAAATCTTAGGTACATACGTATACCTACATGTATTGTTTACTACGATGTTTTCTGTAAAAATGTTAAAAATAATAACAACCATAAAAATACAGGAATAATAATTCTAACCTAAAACTACAAATTGTTAGGTTATTTTAACAACAAGCAGTTCTAAAAGAGTAATCCGTACCGAAATACACACAATATCATTATACGTTCTTTCTAGTGCACATTTAGAAGTACGGAGTCCGCATGTCTCGCCAAACAGATTTGTCGCGCATTTAAAAACTGCCATAAGTTTCCAGGTTTCTGAATCAAAAAATCTAAAACTCACAATTCACATAATCGACATTCCAATATTCAAATTTAAATTTTAACACTTACCATAATGTACAATTTCTTAACTTAAACTAAGATAATGAAAACTAACCACGCCTAGCTTAAACGTAAAATAACTTTAAATAACCTGTCCCAATTTGACAACCAAACCTTACCTAACCTAAATCATAACTCTTTCGTAACTAGTTTTGTGTAGAGTTAACACAATCCGTCAGTAGTTAAGACAATTATGGTCCGCGAAACTAAAAATATCACAGAACTTGAATAAATTGCTCACTCACAATTTTCATGACAGTGTAAAAGATATCTGAAGTTCAGACACGTGTTAGGTTAGGTGAAAAATTACCCATGTATTCTATTCCCTAAGTTGCAGAAAATCGTCTTGATCAAGACTTCTTCGACCGAAGCCTTACGTTCTTAACACGTTTTATTAGCAGTAAAGAGTCTAACATATTCAAAATGGTTTTCCAAGGCTTCTGTTATTGCTTCAGAACGAACTACTAGGATAGCAGTTCAAGACAGACTATGGCCATTCCGTTCTCCATTCTCCTGTCTCTTATCCACCAACTTATTCAAAGCTCCACACACGATACAACGTTGTTAAAACAGTAAAACTGAGTAACACGTGGCCATTCCTTAAAGACGTTATTAGGTCTACTTATTATCAATTATCAAATGGGATCTACGGATTTGTAAGAAGTTGATTGTGGCCAAAGTTCTATTTCGACAGTCGCACTGGATACCTGGAAAAGCCACAATCTCACGACAACGAATAATCCACCTGATATATGAACCGAGTACCTCGTTGCTGCTACACCAATCTGCTCGGTGTTTCGTCAAAGAACCAAAGGGCCTGTTTTCAGGTCGTTAATCGTAAGAAACCTTTGGTCTGTCGAATTTGTGCCGTTAACCCAGCAACGGTGAGACTTGGAAATAATTAAAATGCCTCTTAATGGAAAAAGTCGCGATGTTTTTGAGACTACCTATAGAAGGGTAAGCCACTATTAGTGTCACGTCTCCAGCCTTATCCTGCACACACAGAATCTCTGTCAGAGCACAAACACATCTTTCCAGCAATTCGATCTGACATCCTCCGCGGCGGCTTCGTGGTATACAACTGGATTACCGGCCTTAAGTTCCAAGACAATTAAAAGAGATGGGACAACTTCCAAGACGCTATATACACAAATGAACTATAATAAATAAAGCGATAAAATTATGGCCAAGAAACTTAAAATTCCTATCGAATTATTTAACGAATGAACAACTTACTATCTCGTATGCTCGGTATTCGACAAGTGCGCTTCTGGACGGCAAATAAATTTAAAGACAGTGGAACCTCGATATACCGCGCCTCGTTAAACCGCGGCTGCGATCATGTAACCCAATACGATTACATATGTTTAACGTCCTACAAATTTCTATGAACTGTTACTGCATTACGTGACTATTCTCGTAAGGAGGCGTAAATGTTAAGCAATTTAGAGTGGTCTGTGCCAGTAGCTATGGTGAAGCGTAAGTTTAAAATGTGCCTAAAATTTCATGCATTTAATCACTGGATAATACATAATACATAATATCAGGGATTCCAAAATTATACAAATATCAATTTCACATATAACGCGGGTATTGAAGCTGTCCCCCGAAACCAGCGTTATAACTAGTTCCCATTGTAGTTTTATTTGTTGTATAATTTACTTTTATTTTTATTGTGCTAATGATCGCATGTAATGATAAGATAATGAATTAATAATACTTTGGAACGGATATAAAATGAAGCTGCTTTGGGGTTTAATTTAATGTACTCTCACGGAGTTCGGGTGTGGAGACTGAGAAAACCCACGAATAAACTGACCCTGGATAGGTCTCCGGGCAGAGGTTTCAACCAGTAATCTCACGAGTGCTAATCAGTCGGCGCCGATCAGAGGGACTAAACACGTTGTGGCGCCTTGGGCGGAGAGTGGATACCGTTCAATATACACGGTCTAACCTAACCTAACTGAACCTAACTTAACGTTGCGACACTGACCATAGCGTTGCCTTCGAAATACGCCAAACTTACCGCAGATATTGAACTAGAAAACCGACGCCGAGCGTAGCGACCCTATTAGCCGCGACGCCATCATTGTATAACGCGTGTGCGTCTCAAACAGTTGGGATAACATTGGGAGTGAATTTGTGAAATTGACGCCCGGCGTCGCGCCGCCAACCACCGCGACGCCTTCAAATAACGCCAAATTTTCATCAGATGTGTCCAGATGACAGCGAGCACTCAATTAGAAAACCGACGCCGAGCGTCGTGACGCCATCACATGACGCAGAAAATGGCGTCAAACCCGTTGTACTACGGTGGGCACGATACTAGATAGTCTGCGCCGATCAGAGGGACTAAACACGTCGTGGCGCCTTCGGCGGAAAGTGGATACCGTTCAATATACACGGTCTAAGCTAACTTAACCCAACCTAACCTATCCTAACCTAATCCAACCCAACCTAACCTAACCTAACCTAACCTAACCTAACCCAACCTAACCGAAAATAACAACGTTGCAACGCTCATCATGGCGTTGCCTTCGAAATGCGCCAAACTTACTGCAGATATTGAACTAGAAAACCGACGCCGAGCGTCGTGACGCTATTAGCCGCGACGGCATCATTGTATCACACGTGTGCGTCTCAAACAGTTGGGATAACATTGAGAGCGAATTTGTGAAATCGACGCCCGGCGTCGCGACGCCAACCATCGCAACGCCTTCAAATAACGCCAAATTTTCATCAGATGTATCCAGATGGCAGCGAGCACTCAATTATAAACCGACGCCGAGCGTCGTGACGCCATCAAATGACGCCAAAAATTGCGTCAAACCTGTTGTATTACGGTGGGCACGATACTAGATAGTCGGCGCCGATCAGAGGGATTAAACACGTCGTGGCGCCTTCGGCGGAAAGTGGATACCGTTCAATATACACGGTCTAACCTAACCTAACCTAATCCAACCCACCTAACCTAACCAACCTAACCGAACCGAACCTAACTTAACGTTGCGACGCTGATCATGGCGTTGCCTTCGAAATACGCCAAACTTACCGCACATATTGAACTAGAAAACCGACGCCGAGCGTCGCGACGCTATTAGCCGCGACGCCATCATTGTATTACACGTGTGCGTCTCAAACAGTTGGGATAACATTGAGAGCAAATTTGTGAAATCGACAGCGACGTGGTACAGTGTGACGCAGTATGGTGAGGTGTAATATGATGTGGTATGTTGTCCTAAGGTTATGAATAGTTTGGTATATCATTATAAGACCAATACTAGTTTACTATCTCAGAAATTTTCACACAATTTTGTTGCGTGCATGTACTATGTTTTCAACTCAATCACATTATCCAACGTCGTTTGGATTCTGTGGAAATGTTACTGATTAGATTTGATGTATAAGCTGGTACAAAAGTCAGGGCACACTCGAAATGAAAACGCGTATGAATGTATGTGAATGCGATTTTATACTTAATTTAACAACTTTTCATGTCTGCCCTTCAAGTTTCTTTACAACCACGTACATTCGTTTCGTGTACTTTACATGACTGAAACACTTTCAGTCGCGGTAACATAGTGAACTTCAGCGAGGCATTTTTTGGTTTGGTTCGCTTCAGGTGTTGTTCGTTCATTTTTCAAAGAAAAGTTTCAGTTACGCAACAGCCCATCTGAATAACGTTCAGTAGCTTCTAATGTAAGCCTTTCCTTGTATCTGAATGCTTACTTGTAAATCTGATGGGGGCTGTTTCCATGGTTACACTTGGGGCTGCAGTGGAAGGAAACCCTTGGTAACTAACGTGACTTGAATGGAAGTCCTCGCAAAGTGTAGTACTTTGCACGTGTTCTCCATCCTTCGAGAGGATTTTTTTATTTTATTTTTTTGGGAATGCTTCCCCAAACCGTACTTCATGCGCTTAGAATCGAGACTCGTCACATAAAGAAAAACGGTTGAAAGAAAGAAAAGGGGAGAAGTAGTTCAAAACGTTGGTCGATATACGTGATTTTTCGTCATATTCAAACTGCTTGGTTGTTCAGTTTATGTGCCATAAGGACGTTTGTCCTTGCCATGAATCGCGTACCATTCTCGGGTGATTTAGAAACAACGCACTGTCCAATTTCAAGAGAAATTCAACGTGACAATTTCCCAAAGTTCTTTTTATTTTCTGTTACTACAGCATACATTCCATAACTACCACTTCCATAACATTTGAAGTCCTGAGATATAACACATGCTTTAAAAAATACGTATATCAGCTGACTGACTTCTTAGTGTCATTTTCATCTGACATAACCATCGTTCGATCCTGTACACTCAACCAAGCTCCAAAGACTTTTAAGAAGCCAGTATAAGAAAGGGTGTGCATGCATCGGCACAGAAGTTTATTGACGTGTCAGTGGTTTTCTCGGCCTGCCCAATGAAGGCGATTACTCACTACCTTGATGATTGAGGCAGCAAACATATTTCTACCAGAAAAAGTAGACTCAAAGAGATTCAGCATCATAAAATGTGGTTCCCCTTTCTCTGTAAATATAACAAAATGCCTGTTCTTTGGAATTTTTCAACTAGCTAACCTGCTAAGCGACTAGGCCCACTCCATGATACAGTGTCTTTCTTTCAAACATTATCATTGACATTTACGAGTACTAACTATGAAGGTTTCAGTTTACAATGTTGAACACGACGCCCTCGTCTTACGTCCACTTCTAAATATCTTTACATTTGTTGTAACATTTTTACATTCTCTAATTTCCTTTTAAATTTACTACATCCCTAAATATACAGTTGCTCAGCTGTTCCAGAATTGACATGTTTATGATATCACAAGACCTTCGCCATGCTAATAACATCCAGACACTGGACTGTATTCTGTGCCACCTACATCCAGTTCATATCTACAACAATTATTCAAAATCTCATTCGATATCTTTAATTTCAACACACAATAAAATGAGGCATACGTCGAATAAACACATACTGTAAATCCTCTCTGTACCGATTTTAATATTGTTGGCTAAAATCTCATTAACAGCCATGAATTGTAACAGAAAATCGACATATAGTTAAGTTAACATGCTCCAACTATAGTTTTTATTTAACATAAATTATGTATTACACATACGTCTGTCATTATACAGACTCAAAACCTAACCAATGCCAGTGTTAAATCTTTCTATTGTCATTTTACACCATTCTGACTACCTAATCTGGATATTTCAGTCGACTACACCGTCCATTAGATGATATGTCTACGACATGAGACTATTCCTGTAAAACTTGGCGGCCTTCTGGCATAGAATCCGCTAGAACTTCGTTGCTGAAGTAGAACTGTATTTAATTTCACTCAGAGAGATTTTCTTAAAAATTTCGTGGCAGTGTAAATCATTTCTTACAGGAATTAACAGTGTCTTGCCGGATACAAACGCAGTGTAACAAAAATAGACGAATACCTTCAACAGCAATGTGAAAATTACGTTTAGTCTTTCTGAAGAGCTTTGTTAACGTTCTAGATGAGTCCTACAAGTTCTCAGCCTCTGTAAAAACAACTTTGCCATCGTGTTACACAGTTTAACAACTCTGATGTAACTAGATTCAATGATTTCTTTAACTTCGTCGAAGAAGTTTTAGCAACTCGATTTTACCCAAACGGTCTGTTTAGTTTAGATCAGAACCGCTAGCCATCACCAGCACCAGAAGTACAGAAAGAAAGGAAGAAATAGAAAAGGAAGTCTCCAAAACCATTTCTGAAGTTCTTTTCCAGATCGAAGAACTTTTAATACAGTTGAGGTTTCAACACTTACATGAACAAGTTGAACACTGTCTGTTCAACATAATTTAGAGCTGGGTTTCAGACAAATCTTAACTAGTGAAATAAACGATTCTGACGTAAATATATAATGTGCAACTGAATACATTGTTTATAACACATGTCGCTTGAAATGAGTCATTTCTAAAATATTTTAACACGTAATTTTTCCGAAAAATCTATGTCTAAAGTTTGTGGTGTCATTTAACATATTTTAAAATATATTTTGGCGTGTTTCGAAGAGTAATTTTGAAGTATCCATTAGTTCCATAATTCCTTCCGTCCATCGATATACAAAAAAATTAAACCTATCTAAACGATTTTAATCAGAGTAGGTATGATGTTGGTTTAGTTTGGTTAAATGTTATGGGCGTTTTAGTGACGGGGTTAATGACTCTTTATACATGCAACTCTTGCCAAATCTGATAAAACGTTTCAGTATAATGGAACTATAAGAGTATCTCACCGCAGTTCGAATAATTAGTCGTTTGTCCTGTTCAGAATGTCGCAAAACGAAGTGATTAATCAATTCCATTGTATCTCAACTTCACTTTAAGATACAATAATAGAAAAATACCGCCACGGTCGTCTAGCGGTTAGAACGCTGGCCTTGTAATCCTGGGGGTCTCGGGTTCGATTCCCGGCGTGCCCGAATTTATAACTTGTGCTGGGCGAGGCCGTGGTCTAGGCAACACGGAGTTTTCCTCCGGGGGCTTCCCCGGTTTCTCCGTGGCATCCCAACAATTACTCCATTCACACACAGAAGAAGGCAATGGCAAACCACTTCTGGATCATCTGCCAAGAACGTATATGAACAGGTCCCAGTCCGAGAAAAGGATGGAAGGATCCTGTTTATATGGACCTGTCGTCAGACAGAACACTAGAAAAATTTTTTTTAAAAAATATAAAAATCCAAGGAAATAAAAAAGTAGGTTACTGGTCTTAAATTAAATAAGTCAAACTGTCTGTGCTGATAATGTTAACTTACTCGGCGAAAACAAAGCTTATAAAAAATATACAAACACTACCAAATAAAAGTAAGAAGGCTAGTCTAGAGAAAAACGCCCAGAAAATTGTATGTGTGTCACCTCAACAGAATGCAGGATGAAATAAGCTATTTAGCCATTCAAAATCGCGTCAAAGCCAACACATTTTGAAACGATAGCACATATCAAAATTGTTTCCATGACGGAATTAAACGCAGATGAATTTAGAGGAATGCTTGCTACCATTCAGTTGTAATCAATTCACCTGCTCGAAAGCGTTGTAAATGTTTATTTATATCTCTTTTATATGGATTTTAGTTTAACGAGAAAGTATGGTCTAATGATGTAAAAGTGTGCTGCTATAAATGTCAAAACCTGATTAACATTTAAGACCCAATTCGTTGTGTAGGCGGTAAAAATAAATAACACAGCATCGAAAACACAAATGGAATGTCACAGTATAAGATTCATAATCTATAGCATTTGCTATACATTATTAGGGCAATCAAACAGAAAAAGAGCGATGAGCCACACATGTAGCACGCATACAGGACTTGGCAATTTCGTAGAACATTCAGCTATGAAACCTGGAGAGAAATGACCGCCTGGGAGACCCAGGTAATGGCGGTACGATAATAATGCATTACACTGACATCTTAAACAAATAGAATATGAGGGTGTGAACTGGACGCAGCTGGCACATAACAGGGTACAGTGAACGGGCTCACGCAAACACAACGATGAACTTTCGTATTACATAAAATGTGGACAATATATTTACCCGCTGAGCGAATACCAGCTTCTCAATAAAGAATCTGTAGCATGTAAATCAAATTCCCTAATTACCTGGACGCACTTGAAAAAATGCAGTCCTACCATGCTAAGAAATGATCTTCTAGGACCCCCACTTGCAAAATAAACGCAAATACTTGGATTATCGATTCTTTTGTTGTTCCGTCCTGATTCTCATGCTTTCGCTTCTTTGTTTCACATTTTATTTCATCTTTCTACCACCTGAATCTCTCTAACTGCTGTAATCCTTCCAACGCCGCATACTTGAAACTTTCTTGTGGCACTTATTAGTTCTATGACGCGTATTAGCGCATCTCCTGTAGGTGGGCGCTGTGTAACTGACAGAGCTGTCATGCGTCCGTCAGCGCCAACACGCGTCACTCAACCCCATGCCAGTACTTTTCTGCCAACTTGATTCTCAATACCGTTGGAGCAAGACAGGCATAACGCGCACAGCTACACGATTATAATTTTGATGCCCTGATAATCACGCTATTGCAAGACAGTAACTATTGAAAGGTAAACAAGTCGAGTTATATTTATTTAACCACATACCAAGTAAGTGGGTTACGTCAGTTCAGCCTGCAGCCTAACTGAGGATTTTAGAATATTTAATCAGCCGCCTTAAAGCGAATTCCGGGATTAAACTATGCCACAACCGTTCCTTCAAATTCGCCGCGTTTAATGTCCCTATTATACCACTGCTATTGCTGTAGTGTTTTAATAAGTACCACGAAACAACACATCTCTATGTAACGCTAGAGTAATAACGAACTAGCTCTTTATATCCATTTTTACCGAACAAGTTTCTGGTCCTTTTGTAAGAGGACACACACAGACACACAAAGGGAAGAAACGTGATCCCATTTTTGTCGGTGACAGATAAGCCAGACAGGCCCCCCAGAACGATTTCATATCACACCACAATGTGATCGGTTGTGAATGTTTCCGTGGGCATATGGACAGTTACAATTATGACAATGTGACAAGAGGGGTTTGTGTTGTAGGGGCCACGGGGATGCTATTCAAAAGGGGACGCTATTGGGATATTTCTTGCTGTTCTCGTCGAACACGATAGCAGAACAACTTGGTCGATGGAAACAGGAGAAGCAGTACCATTTTAAACACGCCTTTCAGAGTAAAGAATATGTGACTGATCACGGCGCAACAAAGCTAGAGGGCGGTGTCTTTCCGTATGTTGAAGTCAGGGATCTGACATCCATAAGTGATGTCTAAATACGATACAAAAGACCTTCATTCACGTTTATATTTTGACGTAGAATTTATGCTCTGTACACTGTCATTATGTACACTAAATAATGATAGGCTTATAAATATCGCTCCTGTAGAAATAACATATAATTAAGACAATCTGTCTACTGTCATGCATAAATAAGTAGGTAAAATACAATTCTATTGTACGAAAATCTTTAAGCCATGTAACAGGTTAGCTTCGAAACATCTGCCACTCTCAAGAATTAACAAGATGAACATGCCAATGAAATACAGAATTATGATGATAATGACGACGACGGTGACAAAGACATGATGATGATAATATAATGAAATGTATATCTTCTTATGCTTAATATGCATACTGATATCAAAATGTAACTTACAGATTTTACGCAAATCACACGTTGTCAGCGATGTTTCAATCCTCGTCAACTTACCTGAAATAAAACAAGATCGATTAAAATAAAAACATCAGACACAGTATTTACAACTAAGCATCCACAATTCACGCTTGTTACGAATAAAAATGTCGCGTCCTATAAAGCAAATATAAAAACGTTTACACGAAGTTACTAACCCTTTGAAGCAGAATGTCATACACATATTTAAAAATATTGTTCGTATCTGAAACAAAACACAAACGCTCCTCCTTCACAAAGACCAATTCGTTAATGATTAGGGAAATAATTGCTGTCATTCTAAGAACTTCTCGGTGGACAAAATAAAGAGATACTGCATGTTAAAACATGTGGTACATAAGTAACGTAACAACTGTGTTTTAAACAAAGAGTATAAGCCAATGGAAGAGGACATCTGAACTGTATCTGTAACAAGAAGATTTACATATTTAACTTCATGTAGGAATAGCAAATACAGACTAATCACAATTTCAACAAATCTCTACAATTCAGTCAAGAATAACGAGTAATTTATTAATTCATAATAAAATAGTTCTGATGTTAGAAATACCGCAAGTCAAGAGATTAGATGCGGACTTCTCAACGTGGTGACCCGGGCTCAATCTCGGTTGATTCGAATGAGATTCGTGGCGGATGAAGCGACATTGGAGCAGGTTATACTTCTATTTCTTTGGTTTCCCTGATAATCGTCATTTTACCACTACTACGAGGTAAGCAATGCCATAACCAATCAACGTTATTCTACCTTAACTCCTAGATCCTAAGTTAAGGGTTTCATTTGTGACCCGACAGTTGACTGGTCTCAGAAAGAGGGCAGTTTCTTATATGTATTTACATTTGTAGCGTTATGGTAGAGACCTGACTTCCCGGCCTTCGGTTATCCGACGTGCCATGCAAATACCCGCTACTATTACCTTAACAAAATAAAAACTCATTTACAAATTTAATTTACGTTCAAAATTGTTTTTGTTTATGAGATGTCTTTATTTGATGTCATATCGTATTTTTTTACCATCTTCTTCTTGATTAGTCTTCCGTATTACCCGGCATTTTCGATTATCCGCCCGTCCTTCTGTTCCGTTGAGGTCATATAAATTGGCTCTACTGTATAATTTTAAAAAGTGAGATGTCATGTCAAATACTAGTGTAATAAAGACCATTAGATGAGCCAAATTAGTCATGACTTAATAGTCGTGTCGTGGGACGGTTATTATTTCGCTAAGTCACCTTATACAAGTTCCGTGCAATGACGCCACTTCGTTGTTTCACAGTGTGACTTTTTGTAACTTGCATGTCAATAGGACGTTGCCACTAATTACAGTTTCTGTGTTAGTAGCAGATTGATAATTAAACTTTGGCCACTATTTGCAAACACGCGCCATTGATTGGCTTACATTTTAGGCCCAGAATATCAACTTGGGCTTCTATAAGAACATTCTTTCCGTAATTGAAAATTATGAGCCGGGACATCTTCGTGAGGGTGGTGACTGGACCAAGATGATCGAGTGCGGTTGGTTTTCCGTGAGGAGCAGGGATTTTTCTCTTCGTCACAAAGTCCAGACCGGCTCTGAGTGTAGGGGTACCCCCCTTCTCGGTGGTAGAAAATAAGAAGATTCGAATTCATGCCTTCACTCCCCATACTTCTTTATGGTATAGTGACAATTCCACGTTCTTAAATTGTACCTTTTAATTCATTACTAAGATTTAGAAATTGCGTGATACTAAATTATGTGGCATTATTTTATATTTAATTTTCGTTTATCCTACATTACAAAAATGTTTAATGTCACTGATACGTGCTGATTTCCTTGTGGTAGGTTGCATTTCGGTACGTGACGTAGACTTTATAGGACAAAAAATGCTACTAGGATTATCGCCCTGCAATGATATGCTCCTCAAAGGAAAGACAACTTTTTGAACCTGTTCACTGATTTGGATAAAACACGGCATGGTCGAAGACGGAGAAGTGAATGGCATTTTATTGACGTAGTGACGGAAGCTGACTGACTGTCAGTCGTGAGGAGAAGAACATAAAATCCAGTACAGAGCAGGGTCTGCGGCATTTATTATACTTTTATATCTTCGCATTTAACGACGCTTTATAAACTTATAAGTTTATACAGCGCCGAATGGTAAGATGATTATGCATATAAATATGATAATAAGCCTGTTTTAGCCATTTAAAGTCTAGTGGTAACTATTCCTAGCACAGTGACGTAATTTGTGATCAATAGGCGCTGCTATGGCTATAAACCTAATTAAAGTAAATATCAAGGATTTTTATATGTTTAAATTAATTACTGCTTTCTTGTTGTGTAATTCCAACTGTTACAACAAGGGTTTCATCATTCTCGTAATTAAATTAAGGTCTTCACAAGTAAGTCTACTCTCATCCTACATAATTACTTTAAACTGAATAATAATTTTACAGAATCTTAATAATATAAGAAGTCTTCAGCAAGTTAAATGCACTGAAGTTTTAACGCTAGTTTTCATCACCAAAATTGTTACATCAGTATATGGGTCTCAGTAAGGTTTCTCAGTCATTCAGAAACCAGCTGGATTAATGACTGGGCTGAAGCTGTTACTGAAATTAATTTTTGAACATGGAATTTGGGACCAAACTGCCAAATCGATACGTGTCTGAGGCAGGATTAGAATCAGTGAGCATGTGTTTCCAGGGTCAACCTACAATCTCTAAAGCAATAGGAAGAAGTAATTCTATTTGATTGTGTTATTGATTCATCTCCAGAAGTTTGCAGGATAGAAACACACAATTTTTTAACGGAAATTACGTAATGCGAGATTTCAGGTCCTCACGACGTCGATTATGAAGGGATGTTGTGCACTATAGTCTGGTAGAAACTGACCAACGATTCAGAGGTGTAGACTCCTCCATCACCATGAACATGGCAGCAGTAAACACATAAAATTCGGGTCAATTTATACCAGTCTACACGGGACTATTCCCAAGAAAAAAGTAACCTTTATAAATGACATCAGTTTAACATAAAGTTGGTTGAGATCCCTTATAATAACTACAGCCTTACTCGTTTTACCACCTATATTACATATTAATTAATTAATTATGTCACAAATCCAGTCCTAGATGTCAGTATATCTTGTTCTAAGTCAGTTCAATCTCATAAGGGCTGAGTAAGTCCCTCTGTCTTATTTTCCCTTAGGATATGACATAAAACTTCGCATATATATTTATATATATAACGCAAGAATGAAAATAAAATTTGCATACCACGTACTAGTATACAGCTTTCAAATCAAGATATATGTTAAAGTACCTGTGGGCTTTCTAGAACGATATTATGCATTAAATTTATGTTGGTAACACTGTTTTAGACTACATGTTCCGTGTCCAAAAACAAGAGACACGGCACTCATGGTAGCACACGTCACAAGTAACTGATTGATAATCGGCAAATGGGGTGAACTAGTTGAGAGAGGCGTGAGTAATAATTGCAGAGTGGCTGTGTCACAATTTATATCTGACAGCTCTACATGATATTAAACTCTCCGCTACACAAAGGCGTTTTATTCATGCGACAACGAAATGCCTAAATTAGTGTCACTGTGTGTAACCCCGTCGTACCTCATCAATAAAAATATCGTTTAACAAGCCAGTTTAATAAATAGTGTTTATTTTCCTGTATCCTGCGTTACATGGCAGTGACATCCGAAATGTGACCCTAAGGTTACCAACTATGCACTGCGGAACCATACACTTACGCGGTATTTTCCCACTGTTCCACAGTATCCTGGCGTTTTCGAAAGGTTATAACGAGTTCCACAGGAAATGTTCTCTATTATCTATCTGACAGCAGAACCCGAAGGTTCAACACGGCTATTATCCTGAATCAGTTGTATCCAGATCCTATGCTCAAGCCCATCTGTAGCTGCGGATGCAGCAATCCGAGAACAATACACCGGAATGTTGCCTGTCCTACATGTGATAAGAATCCAGCTCTAGAATATAATATTCTGAGAATTTGCTACATTGAAGCCAGACATAATCCTCTTATACCAAAAACGCTACAGAATGACAAACTGGAGACAGAAGCTTACATCAGAGTAGTTTGACGAATGAAGAAACACAGTCAGAATTAAACAGCTATTAATGTTTCGAAGCAAATTGTGGAAACATTCTCAATCTGCGAGTCGTTATTATACTAACATCCTCTTTATTAAATTAAAATGGCAATACATTCAGAAATTAAGATGAAATATGTGTCTTGCATGGAACTCAGAATCAACACTGATCAAATAAAACATTAAGCTTTTACGGTTACTAGCACTGACAACAAACCCCCAAAGCATCGAAGACTGTTTCCCTCTAACATCATGGAATGACACTACACTAAAATTATTTCAGTAACTTAGACGTAATATGCTTTATTCGAGACAAGTTCACAACTAACATAATCATTATGATTATCAATACACACTCCAAAACTGCACAAAATTAAACCCGTTAAACAAGGGCAATCTTTTCAGTGACCGATTATTTAAACAAAAATAAGAATAAAAAATGTATAAAATATTCTCTAAAACTCCCTATTGTTTTATATAATACTAAGGTCGTTCTCAAAAGCATAATGGCTTTATAATGCTTATTAATTACTGTAGTGTGTAAATTATTAGTACGAAACTACAACCAACAATTAACAAAACTAAACAAACTTAAGTAAAACTGTGTTTATGCAGATACCATGGTAAACTCTAATAGAGTTTACTTAATACGGCAGTAAATCCGACCACGCGGTCTCTACTTCAATGCGAGAGGAGAATTCACAGCAGTAGCAAGTTCAACAAAAGCAATAGAGCTAGTCTCCTCAGATAATGGAAATATTTATTCTTCTAACGCCTTCACCAGTATGGAAATAATGTTGTGTGTACAGTAGGACAGAGACCAAACATGTTTCCACAATGATATCTTACAATTAACCAAGTGTGTGAAATGTATTTCAGTAAAATACAAGAAGAGAAAATATAAAATATATGAACTTATATTAAATTATATCTAAATGTACTACATGTTCTTTAGTGTAAATGAAAATTTTTATGGAAAGAAGTGTAGTTACCTCCTTTATTCACGTGTACCCCTTTCGAGTTTAGAACTGGGTAACTTCCGAATTATAAAGTCGAATGGCCTTAACTGAATCAACCTGCTCAGTGTACACATTTCTACTACGTCCTATGTGAGTTGGTAAGAATCCAAGAGACGAAATGTGCACCTAATGGACTGGAAAGGTGTTGGTCATTTTAAAGGCAACACTTCACTGCATCACATAATGACAGAAGCATGATAATTCCCAAGAAACGCTCAAACTGTGATAAAGCTTTATCCCCATTTAGTTACGGTCTGTCCCTCTGTAGCTTCATGTAGTGGACAGGATTTATCATAGAAAACCTATGGCTTACACTCCAATACAGATTTTTCTTAGCACCAAACATAATTTCCATTTCGATATAATCTCTCGGCTCTCCAAAAGAAGCATTAATAAAAGGTTAAAGTCAAAATGCGAGCCTTCGTTGCTTAAGATTTCTATATCTCTTTAAGAAACCATTTTGGCGTCATTATAGTTATCTGATTACATGACAAGAAATTTATGTCTAATCTAGATTCCTGCTTTCAAGAGAATTATTTAACCACGTAAGACAGAGTAAACGTAAAATAATAAAAAGTGTCTAGACTAACAAAAAACCTCGATGATTTCGCGGTTCTCAGGCGGCGAATATAAAGACTTCTGTGGGATGTTGCGTCGTGTAGTGTGGAAGACGTTTGCTGAGGATTCAGAGAAGTGTACTACCTCCATCGTCAGGTAAACATCAGCGAGATTACATCTTGAAGGCAGTAATCTTCGTTTATAATCTCTGCTGGTGACACAGGTCTGTTAACGTAACCAAAGTTCAGGGTCTAGTGGGTCCTGAAAACTTGATAGGTAGCTAAATTGTTCGTCAATAATTCCCTGCTTTATGGAACATTTTCTTTAAAGTGTGCCACGGAATACTATTCTGAGATAACTAAATAAGGTCTCATAAAGATATGCGATTTTAACGGAATTTTTATTTTGTAAATATTATAAATAGCTTCGGAACAAAAGATCTGTATCTGCAAAGAACTGACATCAAGCCAAAGGAGGCGTGGTAAATGTGCATCTAGGGAACGTGTACTCCAGTGAAGCACGCTTAGAGTTCGTACTTACACTGTAGGCTGCCGGTCAGCTCCTCAGTCACCGTAGAACGTTTCAGTGCTTTGCATTGCGACAGCCGTGGTGCGTGGTGGAAAACGATATCAGAAAGCGGTTCACAGTAATTGCTCATCAAATACGACGCTTTTATAAACCCAGGACACGTACCAGGTATTGGAAACATCGAATTTAAATGCAGTATAAAAAAGTGCGTCCCGCAATCAGACTAAAATAAATCGAGTCTTTTTTTTAAAGCGTTCGCTTTCAATATGCATTGATTGCCCATGCGACCGTGCATATTAATTAAGTAAAACATATGGATCTTTTAAGTAAACATTTTCGCTGAACGGCATCCGAGATTCTACGTAATTTTGTTTTCACCGATTGTGAAACTACCCTGGGATCACGCAGGAAACCTCAGTCTTGAGTAAGCCGAGAATATTACTTAAAGCAACTTTATCATCGTTCCTCGAATAACTAAAGATAATATTCACAGAAGACTGTGAAGACTTGTTTATTTTTTAAGAGACCAACAAAACTTCTTTAAAATGCATTATTTCAACTTCTTCTTTTGCACCATCGGATCGGAGCCGACCCCTGGTGACATTATGAACAAGATCCCTCTGATAGGGAGCTGTTCATATGTTTCCTAGGCAGGTAATGCAGAAGTGGTTTGCCGTTGCCTTCTTCTGTGTGTAAATGATGATGAAAATGGAGTAATTGTTAGGATGCCAGAAGTTTATCAATGTTTCACAGGTACTTGCTGCCTCCATCGTCAGAACCCATCTCCCTGATGACGGAGGCAGTCATCACATCGAACAAGTCGGTAAACCCACATCAGACTACACGGCGCAACCCAGAGGACAGCCATCTTCCAAGTCTCTATATCGTCGCAAATGTTTCTCTGTCCATATAATGAAGACATCCAAAGAAATTTCTCGCTGGCCTTCATGTTAATACAAACCTGTTATTCTAAAGCTAATTTCTCTACAATTATTATTACATTTCATAGAGCCAATTTTACTTTTAATACCCACGATAACATATGAAACAAATTAGATATAAATTATATACCTTAATGAGATTTACATTTCGTTGGATTTGAATATCGTCCCATGGTTTGGCACATTAATAAATGAACCTAAAGCATGCCAACATGCAGTGTTTAGATAATGAGGCTATGGAATTACACACACACGCACGTCTTACTATTGCAGAAATGGTTTATGCATGTAAAATGGCGATGGGTATATAAGTAAATTATTCCGCCATAAGCACTATTTTAAAAGCACTGCCTATATAATCATAGTGTTGGAACTTGCTTTTAGATTTGATGGTGCTGACAGAAAATGATAATATTCGGCTCACGTACTCACGATCACAGATCGCGCAGATTCAGTCACCCATGACAATTTATGCTGATCTGAACTCGCGCATTCAACAAGACACAGTTGATATAACCGAACATGTTGTTTCACTTCATCACTGTTTCAGAAACTTTATCAATTTTACACGTGTTACTTTGTACTCTCTATCCATCTTTTCTTTTTTTACTCAACAATTTCCTTCTCTACACATTTCGCGCTTCGCTGCATTATCTTTTCATTTATAAATTAAATTTCTCAGATGCATTCATTTCATATGACAGAATTGCCTTCAATGTCTTTTATCATGAATTCAGAGTCAGTCTTCTTTACGTGAGTTTTCGCATTACCGGAATCTCTTTTTTATCCGCCTATATGCGCCATCCACTTTCTTTTTTGGGAATACGCGGCTGGTATAAAAATCGAAACTCAATAAACAGTAAGCATGAACCTTTTCATGCAGATTTATGAATTCGTTTCTCGTTTTACTCACATATGTTCAGTACTTTTCTTGTTACTGAACTTTGAACGTCTCGCCTTCTTTATAAAAGACTTGGCATCATCACTTCCTTCATAGATCTAGTATCACTCGGGACAAACATAGAATCAATTTCTATTCATTTATCACGTGTTAGGACCTTTTTCCTCTCAATATACATGCAGAAGATTTTAGCATACACATTGTTATCTACTGTGTTTTCTAATATAGAAAGACATTTTCCCTTCCGACACAGATTCTAGGTCTTTACTCTAAATTTTAAGAGTTTTTCCTTTCCCAGACAAATCCAAGATCACTCTTTTTTACACACAAATTCAGACGGTATGCCCATTTCAAACAAATTTATGATGCTATTTCTACCACAACGATTCAAGAATTATTTAATTCAAGACAGATTCAATATCTCCTTCTCCAGTTTCATGATCCGTTCCCTTCTGACGCAGATTCTGGTTTTCAGGACCGAGAGCCTCTATCCGTCAGTCTGTCGAATAGGGCTTCCGTCACCGAGCGCCATCCATGTCTCTCCCCTCAGACAGCAACACAGCTTAATGCAGTTGCATAATTCTGAACAAGAACAATGCTGCGCTATACTTGGCCCGCAGCAAAGCTCTTGACAATCGAAAGCACGCGTCTTGTTTCAAGGGGACACTGCACCAAGGCCGTTGTGCCTACAGCATGGCCAACTTTAAGGCATTATATATTCCGCCGCCACCACAACCCTTAATAACCACAATATTAGCTTCGGAAAGGGGCGGGTGCAGTTCGGTCTTGTTATTGCAATAGGGGTGAATTTAAAAAGTCGAATTCGTTCTCAATGGCCAATATTAAGCTTGACGGCCGTGGCAGAATACCGGGACCATATGCTGCCGAATTGGATAATGATATTTCGTCTCACGGCAGAGGCTTCCATGCGGAAAGCGACTGTATGACACGAGCTGATAGCGCTGGGATTTAATGCAGACAGCAATACGGTCAAATCATAGAATTCAGATTACTAAAACATGTAGCAATGCATTTTGTATCAATATTAAATTTTTAATGGTAAATTAATGTTCTTCTTTATATTGAATATCCTAATATGTAAATATGGTACTTACTATTGTCTGTTTTGTCACAATGTTCTACTGCGTAATATCAAAAGGCAAATACCCCAATCTGAAACAGCGTAATGGCTGAGTTTACTAAATTGTATACTACAATCGAAGTGACATTCATAAACATTTGAAGAACGAAATTAATCTAAATAATATTTAAGCCTTCAGTTCATACCTCCAAGAAAACACAACGCTTCTTCATTACGTAGGTCAATTGGTTAACTCTGTTCAGGGAAGAAATAACTATTTATTCTCAGAATCTTAAGAAACATAAACACACGCTGCCGAATAACTGGATCTTAATGTAGGTGGCGCATAGGAGTAAATCATTGTCCTTTAGAGTTAACACAACTGGCTTAAGTTCTAAGATACTGGTTTCAGAAATATTTTTTATCCATGCCATGGCTTTTTATTACAAGGACTAAAGCGAGAACCGTTCCAAAACATAAAATTGCCCGTACTGTCTAGTTAAAATCCCTGAACAGCGCCTGTTAAAATCGCTACGTCTATCCGTCTGTACGCGCGAAACAACTTGAAATCGTCTGCACGGTTTTTCATGACATTTGAAACTGAGGAGTTTCGCTAAAATTTGTTTAAATTTTGCCATTTTAGTTGAAATCGGACAACAATAACGGGGAGTATGCATGAAGATCTACACGCATTTGTGGGTACAGAACTAACCAAGTTGAGATTTCTCTACCTACTTTACCACGGTTACCTTATATGAAGATAATATTCTGGCGAACTCGTCAAAATTGTTATGCTACTGTACATTTCCTAACCTGTTAGAATACTTAGTAGTATATTTTATAGCAAAGAAGTAAATTTATCTTCGAAAAAATTAAAGCAAACCATTAATGAAGAGAATATAAAGAAATATGTTTATCTTTTAAGATTAAACAAATCTGTTGAGAAGCATTCTGTGTCAATTTCTTCCAAAATCTATACGTCTAGCCCATTTTAACCTCCTCGATTTACTCATAATACCGTAGTTGAAGAAGTCCCTGGCGTTTAGTCATTTTCATTAGAAAAACTTCTCTTAGGTTAAAATATTTCCCCTATCACGCACACAATGTGTGATTAAATATTGTTAAGTGCCTTGTTATGTAGGTATGCCATTCACGAAGCAACTTGTGTTCATTCCGACCACGCCATGGCATTTCACGAGGAATTTGCACTTAGCTTTGGCCACTCGTCCAGTCACTGCGGTAAACTGTCAAATACAAACACGGTTATGTCTGGCTGGAGAGGTATGCGTGAATTGGAATATCACAAAAGGTATTTTACTCCGATTCCCCAGCAGATAATTCACGTAACGAAGTTAAATGGGACCACGAATCTCACTAAACTGTATTCCAAATTTCCATCGTCTAAGACAGACCCTATGCCAAATTTAAACATCAAATATTCTGGGCAATCTAATACGAACTGTTAAATGAAAAGTACGTCCCTGTTAAAATGATTAATGCCAATTTATTATAACTGAAAGAGAACAGTATTTAGGCCTACCCTTGCCCTTATACAGTCTTCCTGCGATGAATAAGAACGGTCTTTTATTTGTACCACAACTCCCGCCACAGTCCTAGCAATGTGTTCTCTGTAGCTTTGTCCTCTATCCCATTTTATATTCAGTCCAATAAGTTGATGATATATGATATATTATACCAGTGTTGTCCAAAGTAACAGTCGCGTAATAGATGTCTCTTGAGGCCAATGTCACATTTGTTACCCAGAAACCACAAACGAAACTCAACTTCTTACGGCACTCCGTCCTTGATGTTCTGTGTATCTCACCGTGTCGCATTAGTGTAAAATTTCCTGCATCATTCTTCAGGGTCTAAGTGTAGGAGATTTTATGTACTTACATAAGCACATAACTATCAAGATTTGTGATCGGTCAGCAGTAAACTATACCACATGAGAGATGATAAGTCATACATTTCCACATAAACCCTCCGACGTTGTTAATCCGACACTGACCCTGAAGAAGGAAGAAGCATGTTCCTTGGAAACGTATATTTATACAATCCTGACAAAGCGCAATACACAGACAACTTTACATTTAGCCTTGACGTGAAGTCTGTCGTGTAGTCTTCCTGGGGACTGTAGGCGTTCTACAATTTTTCACTGAATCGTAGAATCTTGTATCCTTTTATACCATGTGGTTAGAGAGATGAATTTTATTCCGGTTTGTTGAACCAATGTAAATGTTATTTAGGCAACATGGATGATTGCCCCTTGAGGCTGTAACGCGTCTGTTAATAATAATTTGCACACAGAGATAAAGGTTACTGGACACACACAAATATTTATGTTATTTGAATGGTACAAGATAACTTCTTACTTTACGGAATAACGTTTTTCATCACCCTTTGAAGCACAAAGTTAATCTCAGTACTACATAAATATTACGTTCCTACTACCAAGAACATACACATCATCTGTTACAAAGTTCAGTCAGTTAATGATGTTGGAAAGCAATCGCTAGTTATTCTGAGAACTGGACGAAACACATAAATACACTCTGGACCCCATGCAGAGTTATTGAATGTTAAAGCAGCGCTGCGGTTTAAGGAGTCAGAACACATGGCGGGCTGCAATGCGGACAGTAGATTTACAAAAGCAAATGTTCATCCGTTCGTTTGTGAAAGGAAAAGCATCCCTAATGGGCAATGCATGTTCTGTGTGATTTCTAAACCTCTCCTGAAGAAACTGGCCTTCTCCGTGTCAGAGACCCGGCACTGTTGGTCGTCGCGATAATATTTGACACAGACGCACCACCGAGCAAGCATTTAGCATGAGAGCCACAAAGCTTTGCTTGCAAATCAGGATCCTGATACATTTTAGATTAAAAGTTTCTTTAGAGTAAATAAAAAATATAAGAATGTTTAAATGCAGTAGGCCTACGACCACAGTGACCACATAAAATATTTTCGGTTTCAAAATCCATCAGACATTATATGCGAAATTTGGTCGGGTATTAGATACTATCTACATATAACGTGCCAATAATTTTTGTCGTGCGTAAAATACGTAAAATATGCAATAATTTAAAATTATATTTTAAAAATAAGAGTACCTGTCAATTCTGCATGCTTCTATAACAACTTACAATTACCATCGGCCTTGTCGTGTTAATCAGATAAGAAGCGTACAACAGACTTTAAATTGATTGTAATTACTGATGTAAGTGGAAGCAGGCGAGAGTTTTTTTCTAGTACACGAAGAACAAAATGGTCACTTTAGAAATCCACTAACCCCACGAGTTCTGCGCCGAGTACTTCTATAGATTTACAACAATTTATATGACACGAAATTGCCCCTCCCAGAAGAAACAAAATAACTAAAGATTGCTGTCTCCTGGGTTGTTACGCCACTGATGGTGGAGGCAGTAAGCTCCTCTGATACTTCGGTCAATATCTATCAGACTAACAACCCAGACGACTGCAATTTTCATGTTTGCATTCTGCTGAAAGTGATTTAAACAGAACAACATAAAACATCCCCAAACCTACGAATCATTAGGGAAAAGTATTACAGAATATTAGTTTGAAAAACATAAATATGCATAATGGAGTCGCTCGGCGTGAAAGCGAATTGCAGAGTGGATATAAACATGGGCCCCAAGTGGTGATAAAATGCAGTTAACAACAATACAACTAGCGCCAGTACTAACGAACACAGTTTTACATAAATTCGCTTCATATTTTTGTTTTCTCTTTTGTGTGGAATATATTTGAAATCAATTGGAATTACCTTGATATAGGTACGAATAAAAGTGTCCACAACGTATGGGGGAAAGCTCTACTTCCAAGTCGTCTTTGTAACATTTACAACATATGCTTAAAATTAACTGGAAAACTAGAATTTGAATTACGTATGACACACATGATTATCCCGAAAAGTTCTGCCTTCCTTCCCTCGAATGGGAATTTCCTAATCCATCTTCTGCAAACGCTCGAAAGGGTCTTTTATGCAACACGAATTACAAGAGACAATGACGGTACACAAAATAATTATATAACACTTAACAGGTTGCAGAATAGTATACTTTCAGGAGCATAAGACATTACTGGAAAATTTCTGTGGCCCACGTAAATAAGTAATTATCTCCCACTTGAGGTTTGTGAATATGACTACAACTCCGTCGCTACTGATCGTAATGCCACTGCTCAGCGTGCGACACGTCATAATCACAGCCTTTTCAGCTTCGTGTAATACTACACGTACAATCCATCAGCCACCCTGGTCTAATAAAAATATATGGAAAGTAAACATAAAGATTGGGCATCCCTGGATTATGTTTCCCTTCGTGTTTAAAACGTACGACCGCAGCACGATGAGGCTTGTAAGCATTGTGATGAAAATGAGGCATCTGAGCGACGGTCAAACCGGGCGATTGGGAGTGCGAAGAAACAGGGGATTGTCCAGATATGCAAATGCTTAGAACGTCTAAATGATTATAATGGGGGTAATGTGATCCACATCGTACTTCGACTTATATTATACTTAATGGCTTGCGTAAAGCGGCGTTGACACTAAGTTTATGCTGGACCCTCGTTTGATATGAATTATCGCTTATGTAGAAACCTCTAGGCAGAACGTCGTGGCCAAATTGGCAGCACCCCTGCTTCGTATTCTGCGAGTTACCGACTCTAATATCTGCTCTACACCTGATTATAATTCTTCCATAGTTTTCCTCAGTCTCTTCATCAGCATGCCATGATAATAGATTGAAATAATGCCACAAGTCCTTCTTAGATTAACAGTTCTTAAATAATTCGTCATTTTACACTGCAGAATACGGAACTGAAGGAGGATATGCCATCTTCAGTTCGACGAATTTGATTAGACATGAATAATTTAGAGAAGGGATGGTCTTTGGTAATAAATCATATAGAAAATGTCTTAAAATAACTGGGTCTAGACGGTGTTAAAGCAGTTACGCATAGAATATGTTGCACTGTGTATTTAGAACGTCTTCCTGGTGTCCTAGAGAACTGTTTACCGCTCCCTCAATGGAATATATCAACAAATGATAATGAAATTTAAAAGTTACGGGGATTGCACACATTTTAAAAATACAAACAGTGTGACTCAATAAAATAGCAACAATAAACTTGTTAAAAAGGTTCAAATAGAAAAGGGCGACGGACTGAAAAATCCGATTATAAAATCTAACTAATTTCACACGAAGGACAGTTATAAATAAAGAAGATCTCAAAACATAACAGCAGAGTTTCCAGGAGGGTTTCCGTTTTGAAACTCTGAACGGACAGCAGAATTTTGAGCAATATATTTTACATACGCATAATTTATTTATATAACTATCCTTGGTGTCTTTCATTTCCTTTTAAACCCTTTAGAAGTAAGTTAGAGAACCATAAATGCCCTTCATACGAAATTACAATTTGCTCTGTTCCCTTTAGGCACATAAAAACTGACGGACAAGCCAACCGCGCCCCAGAGCAGATCCGCGTTGCTAATGGCACTGGCAGAATATCAGGCATTGTGAAACACAAATAGAAGTTTGTGTTCTGCTGTTAATGAGTTATAATTACGTTTCGCCTATGAAATAACAGCTACGATCTGAGCACTGCAATGCTTACTTATTGCACTGTTAGTTTAATTCGGCCAAAATTTAAAATGGGTCAAGCAGTTCTCGTCCTTAAACTCGACACCTGATACGTACAAGAAAAATTTAAAATATAACGATCAGCAAGTGTTAAATTATCTTTTCATTTATGTATTCGTTATCATGAGGAAAGAATTCAAACCAAAGTATTCAAACGACTACACACGCAGAGAGCGGTAATATTCTTCTTCTTCTGGTTACGAAGTTTGGTCAATAAATAGCCTGGTCGCATTATTGTAACCATCTAGCACGTTTTTCTTCCGACTGATCTGTAGTCACGAATTTATTTTGGGTGTCTAATAACATGTAACCATTTTTGTCGATACTATAATAATCTCTTTCCGACTGGATCCACGTCGAGTCCTTCTAAAACAGCTTAATTTCTTCTGTGGTTTAATAAACTTTATAATGAATTTCATCTCTGTTATCTTTAATCTTACTGAACCCCTTTGTTTCAATGCCCAGATTTCACAGCCACATAAAAGTAAACGGGATTAACCAAAACCTCATATACTCATAATTTCAATTGAATTTGTCTTTGAACTAAACGTCAGTGAAAGACTTAATTCCACGAACTGTTACAGAGGTTGTGCTTTTATGTCTGAATGCAGTTATTTTGCTGTCGCCCAGTAAATTTTATGGGAAAACTCATTTCTATTATATTTTACTTTGTCATAATTTATTTCCTCCCGCACAGGATAAATAATTAGCTCATCGAGTAATGCAGTTTATAACAACCTCGTCAACTCACAGCGTGCAGTCCCATTGACTTGCTTTGTGGCTGTATCTCCTTTAATGCAAATTAACAGTCAAGAACAAATATACGGGCTACAGACTGAAACACGTCAACATTATAATATAATTACGGAACGGAAATGTAGGGCACTGTACGCGTAATGATGGCTTGTTACAATAACACATCGTTATCCATCGACCGGGCCGTGGTACTCGCTATTCCGGGCAGTTGCGATTCATAATTACATCTGAAGCAATTTATCCTTTATACAACTGTTAGGATGCTTTGCAAGTGAGGTCGGCCCGCCAGGAAGACTATACATGCATACAACAACACAGAAAATAAAAAAATAGACATTCATATCTGCCTGGAACCAGAAATCCAGCAGAGTGGCTGCAGATCGAACACACCTCACAGACCGCGCAGGCACTAAAATCAGGTAAACTGATAAGAACTACTACCCAGGACTTTTTCCATCGTCTTATCTTGAAATGAAACCCACGACGTTTCGGAGGCTGGTTCTGTCTCCATCTTCAGGTGAAAGGTACCTACTCTGTTGGGTCCCAAACAGCTAGTCTCTGTTACTGAACTATCTCTCACCTGAAGAAGGAGACAGAAACGGCCTCCGAAACGTCGTGGGCCTTTTTAAAGAAAAGACGATATGAAAAGTCCTGATAATGAATAATTTTAAATGTAATCTACCATCGTTAGAACCCTTTAGAATTGAAAAATATTAAGACATGAGCCGGGATAGCTCAGTCAGTATAGTGACTAGCTACGGTCTGGACGCAGAGACTAGAGGAAAAATCCTCTGCCCCTCGTTAGAACCCTTTAGAATTGAAAAATATTAAGACATGTGTATCAGTTTTCAGTATCACGTATCGATTCTGGTTACAACAGACTTGTGGCATGGTACCACGAAACGAGTACTGTTCTGGCTGACTTTGGTATTCATTACAAACATTCCAACCCTCTGTAATACATAACTCGGATAAATTCCATGGGTGTATTATCACATGACAAATTTGCCAATCATGTTGATTTCGGTATGCAACTGTGTGCTGGAGCCATGTGGAATTCTCGTAACAGAAATAAAGGCATATTTTAGGATGTCACTGTTAACGGAAGTGCAACAAATTTGGTACGAATCGCCTTCACTCGCAACCTTTTCCCACTTGCTCCGAACTCTCTGCTCAGTCACGTTCATCGTTAAAGCGAGTATGAGCGTGTAGTGATCACTATTCATTCGTTGAATTCGTTAATTTGCCAGTTGGTAAGTACCGGGTCTACAATTTATGCTGTAACGGTCTTGCTTGCTAACAAATGACCGTGAAACAGCTGAGAAGCGAGAAATACGCACAAACATAGACACGTGACCATACGGGGTTATAAATCAGTAGCATCAAACGTCAATGTCAGTCAAATGAATACATTTTTCCTTCATATTCCGGAGTTTTCAATCTTGTCCGCAGAGCGGCTACAATCAGTCGGGTCTTTATTGGTTTTACTCAGTCTCTACGTAAGTGATATCTTAAAATGGTATCTTAAAATAAGTCATAGGACTAACCATTTCTTTCTATATAATTTGTAATGCATCATTCAGATGAAATTTTAAAAGTTACTCAGCTGGTCAAGAAATTCCTTGGTTTCGTGGAAACTGGAAATTCTTCATCATGTTTAGAAAAGTTCGCTATTGGACCCTCTCCCGAAGCAGTTGAAGGAAGTTACATAATACGTTTCTAAGACTCACTTTAATCTTATTTATTTTCCCATCTGCGCCTCGGTCTCTTGCCTTTAGAATTTCAGACAAATCTTTTAGGCTTCTTTATTTCTCATACGTGATTTTTGTAGTAATCTTCCAAACAATAGTGAGTTGAAAGTACAAGACATTGAGCCTTTCATTATGTAATTTTCTCCATCTACCAGTTATTTCATGTTTCTCAGGTCAAATTATTCTCTTTAGCACTTTGTTTCCATATATCTTTATCCTCTTAAGATGAGAGAGACCAAACTTTGTATCCTATAACATACAATAAAACTATAACTACTACTACTACTACTGTATATACTATCAGAACAACTGAAAAATATACACTAGTTTGATGTCCATGCAAAACTGGCCATTATGGTAGTGAACCATTTTGTGACTGTTCGTAAACCACATATTGGTAATATAAAATTTCAGATAACTAGAGAACACAGGCTATTACGTGACTGCATACAGGATAAATATTGAATACGACTGTGTGTGTTTTATTTGCGAAGTTACAACGCTGAACAGCGGCGAACCACAGGCTACACTTCCATCTGGATTTGGGCACCACAACAATGCCCATTGCCACAATAGAAATTCGTATTATTCACTCTCATTATTCTCAACGTGAATGGCTCACCCAGCGTCCCGTAACATTTTCACAGAACTTTCAGAACAGTAACATACAATATTAACAAGTTAGGACGTGTACGCATAGCGTATCAATTCTGCTACCTTCGTCAGAGTTTTACCCTGAGCATTTAAACAAAGTAACCTGAATATTTCTCACCCAATGACGCCAGAGTTTAGAAACGCGTGTAGGTCTTTATGTAAAGTGTCCGACGGTAATAAAACTGGAGTGCACCGACAAATTTTTAGCAAACATTCCTAATATCGCATTTATGGAAATCTGTACAAAACCATTTTTTCGTTCTTTCATGCGTTCTGACGGATGGACTGACAAACGGTTTAAACAGGCGCTCCGAGGAGATGAGAACGCGCCCAAAAGGAATACACTTGTATACTCCAGGAGTAAACATATCTTCAAAGTGTGTAATTCGCAATACCGTACGTCCTACATCACGTTCATTAATTGCAGACATATCTACAAGTATTACTGCAAATAAACAAATAAATCACACCGCACAATTTTAGATTCCCTTGCTTAAACATTAACAACGTCGATAAAAGTTTCGAATAAAACTTGTAGATCCTAATGAAAATTATGTTTCATGATAAACACCATTTTCATGTACGATGAGAAGTCTTTGACAAATTTGCTGCATTCGTATTTGTGTTAAATTTGCCCGAAATGCTATATTTACCGAATTTCATCGTAATCAAGATTCGGTCTGTCTGTTTTGGATTAATTTATGAACTTAAAGGAACGTAGATCTTAAAAATCGCGTAGCATCCACAGTATGTGGGTGAATGTATAACAGTGAAGATTAGAAATTCGTATACATTACAAATTGTGTTGACAGTGTTGTATCAGCTCCTTGGTTTGCATAGTGTCATCTGGTATAAGATAATATTGAACCACGGACAAGAGGTATAGGGTAGTTACGTACATGACCTACCTTACTATTCCGTCAATTTACTGAAAACAACGGAGGGAATTTTAGGTCAGCATAACCTCGTAATTCTTAAATTCGATTTCCCGCTGTTCTGAGTTATATGCACCTAGTCATATTACAATTACTTTTAGCATTACATAGAATGCAAAACTGGACTGTGTGCTTCAATATTATTATTATTATTTAGTGTTCTGTCTGACGACAGGTCCATATGAACAGGATCCTTCCATCCTTTTCTCGGACTGGGACCTGTTCATATACGTTCTTGGCAGATGATCCAGAAGTGGTTTGCCATTGCCTTCTTCTGTGTGTGAATGGAGTAATTGTTTGGATGCCACGGAGAAACCGGGGAAGCCCCCGGAGGAAAACTCCGTGTTGCCTAGATCACGGCCTTGCCCAACACAAGTTATAAATTCGGGCACCGCCGGGAATCGAACCCGAGACCCCAGGATTACAAGGCCAGTGTTCTAACCGCTAGACCACCGTGGCAATCTGCTTCAATATACTGTATCAAAATATGAATAATAAAACTTTTTCAGTTTATAAATAACTAGACTGCACTTTACTTCTCGCCATGGTAACAGGTGTCTTACAGGTCACTGGCGATGTATTCATCATGTGGTATTAAATTAAACTATAAGAAGTATCAGAACCAATGATTCACAAATGTATTTCTTGAAGCCCTTCGTTGTGTCGTATGAAGCAAGCAGTCTCTTTCTCGCTGACCTCACGAGAGTATGGAACACTTTTAAGTTCTTTCCTATTGAAATGGAAATTTTAAGCTTCAAAAGAAATCTGGCTACACACTGAAATCTAAAAGAGAACAAGACCTACAAATAAAAATCTTACTTTTGGTTCTTACTGTTTCTTTGGATAAAATCGAGTTTAAAAACTTAGCAATTCTGAATCAGTTTTGCTAATATTCTCGGGTCGTGTGAATAGAAAAATCTCTGAATAAAATATGAAAAAGTCGTTCTTTACTTCTTTTTGAATTCTTTGCTGCTGTCAAGGAAAATTGAACCGTTTTGAAATCTCTTTATACGATTTAAGTTGGTGGGACCAAGTCAGTTATAAATAAATAAACATCTTTCGCTATTTATCATAACACCGTGAGAAGTTGGTAAAACGTTTGTTGTAGGCTAGAAGGCAGTGCATTCGTTTCATCTGACGGCTATGTATACATAAGATGACAGAAAGTTTTCTGTTACAAGAAAATATCTTGTTCTGTCTACTTGTTCATTTCCATTTCGTTTATATCTAATACCTGATTAATTCTGTATATTTACATGAGATGCGAAACCATGCTGAAAGTGAGTGATGCAAAATACAAACACTGCTTCGCTCAAATTATAGCATATCAAATCTGAAAACTTATCAGGCCTAAAACAAAAGTATCCTGGAATAATGTGAATATTTTTAAAACATTAGTCTCATGAGATATTAGTACAATGCATACAAAGGAAAACATGAGTTCTTCCAAGAACTTGTAACTCCGTGCCTGAAGTGGTGCTGGAGAAAAAAATGTCTAAATATTCGTTCCACAGCCATCATAAACTTCATAATATGAGCGCAGAACAGGTTATAGAAAAAAAAACAGCGTGCTACCCTTAAGATGGAACATTTCAGACATCTGGAGTTGGGAACCAGTACAAGTATATAGTCTTATAGTAAGTTCAAATGGGGCTGCAGCTCGATTCGTCCATCTACAACCGTATTTGGCATTCCTTTATCGTTTCCTGGTCGCCTAATAAGGTGCCAAATTCATGGCTGAAAAAGGACTCGTAAGGGAGATGACCTCTGTTAAAATGTTGTTGCAGATGCAAGCAGGGTATTGGAAACAGCTAAAGGGAATGGAGTATACTGGCAACCAATATGTAATCAAGAGTGGGCCAAGTGTTCCAACAAATATTGCTAACCCTTCGTCTCCTCTAGTCGCCAACGCTGAATAAAGGAATCGATAAACGTGCATTGCTGATACCATCGATATATATATCCTATAATCCTGTATCTTTATCCATCAGATGGCGCGCGTCCAAAAACTCCTACTAGCAGCCGCCAGTCTGAAATAACTGGCCAATAGCTCTCGATGTCACGCCATACACGCAGAGAGACCCTGCGATGAACAAGTTGATCAGAGCAGGGCCTGGCTTGACAAGGGGCATATTTTGTAGGTATCCCGTTCAAAATGCACAAAAGCGAATAACAGTGCAGAAAACGTGTACTCTAATCAGCATACGTGTTTTCGAAATAAGATTTACACTATACTGCACATATCATAAACTTCAGTGTTCCTCATCATAAAATTATTTGTTGATGTAGATATCTCATTGTAAAATAAGAACTCCGCTGTATCGCGTTAAATATTCAAGATATCCAAATGTTTTCAAATAAAAGTTATGGTCCACAATTAAATCTATATATCATGTTCCCATTTTTGTGCCACAGACCATTTTATGAGAAAGTTGGTAACGTTCAATCTGAGCGTCATACCAAACAGTGAAATACTATGTAAAATGTTTATTCGAAATCCCACATTATTTTCAGCGGTTGGTGTAATTAGTTACGTCAAAATTACGTCAAGAGACAATTTTGTCGTCTGCCAATTTTGGAAACTGTTTATGAATTTATGGAAGCACACAAGAGTATCAGTTTTACGTGGGGTGTAGACTCAAGCGTATACATTATTTTCAGAACATCAAGTTCCAACCTTTAATAAAACTAAGATAAAATCTGGAGAATCTGTGAAGAGAGCGTGTCAGTATTCAGCAGTGACTTTGCTACGTGATCGATGGAAGTAGGGTGTAATAAGTAGAATAAAGACCTAAGCGTACAAAGCTTCATTTACAATGCTATAGTTTCGTTACAACATGTCACCTTATTCCAAATAGATATTCTTGTGGTTTGTCTGTGTGAAAGAACTATTTTAAGCTACATACGAGGTGCGATCGGAAAGTTTCAAGACTGCGCGTATAAAAACCCGTACACTTATCTCAGGTATTAAATTCATCCATCACCCATCACCACCTTTGGCGAGTCTTTGGCAAAATTTGATGCACACGCCATTCCGAAATCGCAGGAGGGTCGGTGTAATACACTACCAAAACGCCCGTAACTAAGAAATAAATGCTAATTCGATGATGCCGGCTGGCACACTGATTCACTATGAATGTAGGCCGCACCCCCTAGCGGCAGAAGCTCGTACTACATCCGGTTCGCCCTCTATTGACATAGTCTTAAAACTTTCCGATCGCACCTCGTACAACAACAAAATTAAATAAAATTTTAAAATTAAAGAAATTAAAGAATTAATTAAAATTAAAGAAATGCTACATGTCGAAAACTAGTGTGGAGGATTACATCCGCTTGAAACTGCCCATCTGCAAGTATCTCATCTGGTACAACAAACATAAAACGTGCAGCTTGTGTGAAACTGGCGGAAAGTCAACTATCGAGCTTATTAGCATACTGCACATTTCCAAGCAATTACTACAAAGTTTACGAACAGTTAGATCCTACGAAATGTTCAAGAAGCAAAAACAATTTCAATGCTGCGTCTGCATGCTAGGGATTAAGATGTTCAGGATGTCCACCGCAAAGGCCTGTACTAATTTAAGCTCCACAAATGAATTTTCAGAGTCATGGAATAATTAAATCTGTTTGGTACACCGGAAGGCACTTCACAAAAAAGAGAACTTTGTTTCAGACAGTTCCTGATATGTGTCAGAATTTGTTTATGTATTAAAAATCGTGTGGCGTTTCTTATCGGATAGGAATTCCTTGTATATAGATTTGTTAAATAAAAATGTTAAAAGAAAATAAAGTCACATTCAAACGTGGAACATACGAGTACGTGTAGGCTACTAGACCATATTTAGTTATCTTAATATCTCCAGAAGAATTCCATGAAGGTAAATTTAAAATATATTTCAACAAACTTATATATGGCACACCTTTCCAAGCAATAAACTGTCTGACGAGACGAAAATATTGCATGCGACATCTCTGCCTCTATCGTCTGAATATTTGTTTCTTACTTACTTAACGACACTCTCAGTAGTTCAGACTTTACAGCTCCATAGAGTTGGTTCATTTACCAGTTTAAGGTCACAGGTGAGAAACAGAAGACCTAAGGATTCCACGACCATCCTATGGAAAACCAATTGTATTCCAGTTCAATCTATAAAAATAGAGTTTAGCTCTCAAGCATTTTGACATGACAAAAATGTACTTTCGAGTTTATTAATAACAGGAACATTAAAATACGTATCCACTAAACGTGGAACACTTTGCCGGTCTTTTATTTAATACACCAATTATTGTGACTAACTAGAAACGTTCGAATGATCATAAATTAGAAAATAACACTAACATTCTTGTTCAATGAGTAGTCCTGTATGTTCTCGGACACTTGGCGAAGCGTGAAATCTACTTTCTAATGTCAAATACCATCAATGATCAGCTGACTCGCTATATGAACTTTGCTGATATAAATCAGTTGTACCATAAAAGCACAGTTCTCATAATGATCTAGTAGTAACAGCTTGAAAATCGTATCTTCAGGAATACGGAGCACGGTGAGAGTGGTATGCGTAATTGCGTAACCAACCACAAAAAGCTATGAAATGCCAATAAAATAAGCATTCACATAGAGAATCACAATGCTGAAAGCATTACGATCGTCAGAACATTAAAATCCATCTAGGCCTGCTCACTTCTCTCTCATCTTAATTTAATTCGCTCTCCCTGCGCTCATAATGGATTATCGATCCATGAAAGCCGCTTTCAGTGCAAAGCGTAGCGACAGAATCAGGACCAAAATTCGAAAACGTGGAGTCAAAACAGAATGAATAAGTGCACATGTCTGGAGCAGTGTCATTCGACGCACAGTTCTTCTGTGAACAAGATCTTAAAAACATGCAGCACTAGCTTTAAAACTTTCGGGTGTTTTCGAAACACAGACGTGGTGGTAACATTGTAAACGTTACGAAAGCACAAACGAAATGCTGCCTGTCAAGTTTGTAGCTGATTTATTCTTTATGCGTCAAATGAGCTTTAGGGAAACTATTACTGAACATGACTGTATTTTAGGATGTTTTTCCGTGCAGTACATTAGAAGTTTTCCAACGTTTCAGGAGTTCTTGTTGCTTCCGTCATGACCACTAGAACAAAAAATTAACTAAACGTAGGAGACGGTAAAAGAGAATACAATCCGGAAATGCTCTTATAAAACCTGCTAATTAACACGATTCCCACCTCATCTACTTATCGACAGACTCACGGTGACTGTTGCCAGTAGGTACAGACAACTGCTTTACCACACTGGACCGAACTCTCGAGCCCATGGCTTCAGCTGATTGCGCTGCTCGGGCTGGTGCTCGTGAAACCGTCCACACGAGATGAAGCAAGAGCCCAAGGAGTCTGGGCGAATCGTTAGACTGGGGGGGAAGAACATGAACTAAAATATTTTCGGAAAAAGTAAATTCAAAGGAAAATATTCAGACCTCAAGACAGACGAAAAAATGTATGGGTATTACAGAACAAGGAACTTCTCAAAGCCAGGAGATTACAACAAAGTTGATGTGTACGTCTCATCGAATAAATAAGAAACTCTCACGTGACTCAAAATTATCGTTTTGAAAATATAGATTAGAAGACACCATTACAATAAATTTTCGAAAAGTAATGTTCTGGTGATGACCACCGGACTGAAGCGACTTGAAGCTGGTACCAAGAGGATGCTTTGGTTTTAGCAGCGTGAGACCTAAACTCAGGGCTCCAACACAAGTCAGCTACTCAACGTTAGTCACATCTGTATTCCACGTAAGTTTACTTTTAACTAGGCATAAATTAAGATACTTCCTGTTTCCCTTCATTCTTTACTAAGAGGATGGGAGAGTAGAAATGTTTGAACACTGATAATGGAGGGGAGCATGTCCCTCGTATTTGGCCAGTCATGGGCATGTCTCATATCTACCCTACAGTCCAAATGCAATCGCTTACGGTGAAGTATCATGTAAACATTCCAATATTTACCGCCAACCAAAAAAGCACTTTTCATCAACGGTATCTTGAAAACTCCCCTTGTTTATGATAAGGATTCAATGTGTAAACTGATCGTATTTCAGCCTGTTTCAACAAAATATATAAGAAGTGGAAACAACTGGACCGTTCAACTGAACTCCACTTCCCATCTCTTTAGGGGAAAAAAGCCAAAGGTTTGCTAAACCAAACCGGTTTAGAGTTACAAACCAACGAAAGTTAATTCAATTCAGATTTCCCAGTCCCCTATGAATTATGCTTATCAAACGCGTAAAGATATTACAGACGCCTGGTCATGCCTGTATTTTACATTTTCTACACAAATGACGGAATCTAATTACAGTCAACGTCACGTCACCATTAAAGAAAACGTTTCAGTTCTATAACGGGATTGTTTGTTCCCTTTGTTTCCCACAATTAGCTGGTACAGAAGTCGAGCCCATGAAAAAGGGATCCAGTCTGTAATCATCTGAAACTGAAGTGTTATGTATATATCGACAAGATTATCCCAGAACAGGCTTTCTGTAGGTAGCAAAACACGGCCACTTGTATTTTTACCCGCGGTGGTGAGGGAGTCAGGAAATTAGTATCGATTTAATACATATGATGATCGAGTTCATGTGTGGTGTCCAAGCATCATACCTGACGATAAAAGCCCCTGCGATTCGGGAAAGCAACATGGGTACTTATAAGGAGCACGTCGGGAATTCTGAAGCTATCCATCAACTATCGGCCACAAGAAGCTACTTCAGGGACTCCACTGCAGAAACCTCAGAATGCGTTCCTTTTCTGAGCACCCTGAGATCATCTTCGTGTCACAAGCAATAACCTTCCACTGCCCCCACCTTAAAATACTTTTCAGTATTTCTACCGAGACATTCCCACAGCAAATGAACAGCGCCTTTAGACTGAGTCACATTTACTTTACAGACTTACGTCCATGGTTTTATGAAAAGCCAAGATCCATCAAGGCTATAAAATAGCATACTTTGGGATTTGTTACCTAGACATTTTATGAATCTGTATGCCAATAAATTACTGAAGTCATATAATGTATAAAGTGATGCGATAATGATTCCAAGTAATTATTTGAAAGGGATGAGAGAAAGGAAGCGGACGTGGATTGTTTTAAGCGGTCCTTCGTGTGGACCTGGGTTCGTGCCCGTATTATTCCAAGTGGGATCAGTGATTGGCTAAGCGCTACTTGAACGATTCATCTCCGAGTCCTTCGGTATTCCCCTGTCAATATCATTCCAACGCTGCTCCATATTCACTTATACATCATCTCAGGGATGGACACTGGCTCAGGCCCACTGACACGTAGACTCACCCCAACGCAAACAGAAGCAGCTACCCTCGGTCCAGATTAAAACTCGATACAACCCGAATGGGATTCAGGGCCTTTAGTCAATGCAAGTCGATCGGTAAAATATGTCGTGACAAAGAATGTTTGGCACATGGTTATGAGTGTGTTTCGACACGACGCGCTCTGTAATAGGAGAAACTGTGGTTGCCGAGTGTCAAATTTAATGCGTATTTCGAAAATTTGTGGTATATCGTCTAGTAGTTTCACTCGTGTAGGAAATTCGCAAAAAAAAAAAAAAACTTCCATGGCAAACTATTAGCCTACCACGTGATAAAGTACAAATATTCGAGCGAAGAATATTGTAACACTGTACCGGCTGTTGATAGATACTAATTAGACGTTTCGTTTCAGCAATTGTCGCATAAAATATATCTCGAAACACGTTAGAAAATACTACTGATAAGAATAAGAAAGGAAAGCAACAAACGAAAGCGTCTCCAAGCAGTATTCTGCAGCTTGAACAAACAGCTGAGGGGGGGGTGACCACTCCAGACAGACAGCTTTTGTGACCCTCGGGTCGCAGTCCCCACTCCCATCACGGGCCGGTGTAAGAGCCCATCTTGCGAGTTTCTATCCCCCAATCCCATGGGAGACCAGAACACCACGCCACGTCACAATTTATAATCAAACCATGAGGCCAAGTGGCGCGGAAGAAAGTGTGATATAGGGCTTCTGCGATAGACTATAAATCATTCATATTGTGACACTTGTTCTCAGAAATCGAAATTGGTACACACGCGGTAGATCATTACCCACGTGGATTGTGAAAGTGCGTTGAGGCTCAGCTTCTGTGACGTACACGACAGTGCCTTGCGTCCTTACAGTATTGTCTGCTTAACAACGCTTTTTCAATCACAAGGAAGGGGCCGTAGCCTGTGATAGTATACCGAGATTTGCTTAAAGGCATTGAAGTCTTTTACGAAAAGTTTCAGTCAGAACAGCCGGCCACAGGCCAGAATTTGAACCCGATAGAAGGATCGGACGCGTTACCGCTGTCTACACTAGCTCGTTGACTTCCAGGCGTAACGGCTTCACACTGACTAAGGAAACATCCACAAAACTCGATTGGCGTAGTCAGTTATCTGGCCGAGATTCTGATAATTCCAGTACTTGGATTAGATGTGTTACTGTCATGCACAGAGGAAGGGCAAAATAATAGGAGGGAGAGAGAAAAAGAAAGAAATTAACAGAACGAGAGCAATAGAAGAATAAAAATAAAAAAGAAATCTAATAAAATTTAAAAAGAAAAGCGAGTTATTTGGGACTGTACATCTCCATAAACATAATATCTCAACATTGGACCCTTTCCTGAGACAGCCAACTGCTTTAGGCCTACAAATAGGTAAAAGTTATATCCCTTCGAATTATTCTTTATGCAAACTTCTAATTTAAGACCCCGTCTTCCAAATGACCTATTTACAAGAAGTCTTCTAAAAATACGTATGTCTATATTCGTTTGCCGCATTAGTGGTAATAAATCTCAACCTTCAAGGTTGGATCACCATAAATATATAAATTTAATTTATAAAGTTATTAAATTTTCCATTATTTCACCGTATCCTTCATCACGTTTATAGATATACAACTAATAAAGAAATAGAACCATAAATAATTTCGAATATTAAATTATCTACATATATTCAGATCGTGAAGAGCATGCAGAAGAACGGAAAAGAAGGGACTGAACTGAAGTCTATTTATCCCATAAAACTGAAAATTTCCAGGAGCCAAACTATTCAGTTTTACTGCTGTCAATACGGTTATAATCCGCTTCTTCCGTGAGGCGCGAAGGTAGTTGCCTTGTTGGTTATTGTAATGGCGGCACAGTCACGTCACAGATGGGGTGTTGAGAATAAGAAGGAAACAAAGGTCCACAAGGATAGGAACGGTTTCCACGTGGTGTTTAAACCCACAAATCTCAATCAGCCGTAAAGGCGTAAATAGTTTCAATTCATATAAAACGGCTCAACGCAGGCATTCAGAAAAAATTACCGAATGCTTCTAGACCTCTCGGATGCCTTGGCGCAAAACGAGAAACTCGATTTGGAGACAGACCTAAACCACGGAGAGTAGCCGTTGAAAATCAATAAATAGTACGAAAAAAAAAAAAGACTTAGTGTTAAACGTAACTCTGAAGTAATTACGGATTCCATACACGTAATTCCACACGAAATGAGACTACACGAATTTAGTAAGCATTATACTGATAGTGCAGCTAACCTGCGAGATGAGAAATATAGCAGTAATGGAATTTCTTCCACAAAATGTATTCTACTTCCTCCCATGATTTTCCTAATATATTCCCCGTTCAGAAACAAATCTGTTATTAATCCTTTCGTCCTCTGCTAGGCCTTTCCTAATCTCTCTGCCAACGAAATCTGTGGTCAAGACAATCGCCTTGTCAGAAAACATTATATTTTAAAACATGTCACATTATTTTGAACGTTTTCTCTGAAGCCCGCGGTTATAGTAACAGTAGTATATTAATAATAAATTAATAATTTTGGGTTTACGGATCTGATTAAACTAACTCTCTTTTGCAAAAAGGGAAGATATAAAACGTGTAATTTAAATTAAATATTTTATAATTGTACGGCAGAATTACAACATTTTGTCCTTGTAATTGACGAACTGGTGTCATGAACCGGGAAATGAGTGTTCTGTAAATACTTGGAGACTGAATTAAAATCACAGTAACGGTCTCGCTCATTCACACAGCCAACCATCCAATTGTTATTTAAATCGAAGTTCTATCATCAGGTGAGAAATTTAAACCGTTACATGCAATTCAAAGAAGACAAGTCATGGGAAATAAAATTGGAAGCTAGAGCTGTAAATTGTGGGATTTGCGATACAAACAGGTTAAAAAAACACCATTTTCGACCATTGTAAAGATTAAGAACTGAAGATGAGTGAACAATTGTCGATTTTTTTAGGAAAAGAAGGCTCGCTCTAGCGCAGAACACGGGAATTTGCATGAGGTAAAAAGTCCTGTCATTGAAGACGAAAAAATGTGAATTTTTAATGGAATTCTGAAAAATTAAGCAATCAGAACAAATAAATAAAACTTCCTGCTCAGTAAGAGCCTTAGTATAAGCATGCAAAATAATAAAATACTTATTTTGTGGCTTGAAATACAAAATATAAATAGACGAGGTACGAAATGTGAAGTTATTTTATATTTAAGTAAATTATTATATTAAGAGGGGTACAGCTCTTGCCCCAAACACCTTGAGCCATGTATAAATATTTTCAATTTCAATGAAAATCCGGTGTGACACACGTCATTACAGAACCCCCCCCCCCCCCCCCCCCCCCCGTACACAGATAGTGAGTAATGTATATTAATCTAGTAGGCGGTCAGTAGGGTCGAAGAAATGCTCAGGGGTTTGGGGTGCAGAACCTCACGACCCTCGAGAGTGTCATTTCCGAGCCGTGGAAGTTATTACTGTAAAGCAAGAAAACTGCAGCGGTTTATGAATAAACTCAGGAGCTGTAGTATCTTCTGTAATAGAAATGAATTCAGTTATACCAACATGAAAACCACACTATAGTAGGAATTTTATTCATGCAGGACTTTCTGGCTGTCTCTTTTGGGAGCGCAAACACAGACAGTAGACAGACACATGGCTTGGTTGCGAGAGCGGGCTTAAACTTCAGTATTCTCGTCTGAGATCTCATTACATCTAATTGAGGCTTAGTACTCAGCTGACGTAATTAACGCAAATATTCTTTAAAGCTGCTAAACCTTCTGCATACGATTATAAATTTTATTTAAAATAATCGACAATATTAAGTTACAGCTTTTGTCAAACTCAAAGTCGTAAGTGCCTCCTTCAGAAGCTAATAGTCGCTCAATTAATCGTGAACTTTAGCAACTTTCATTTAATCCGATATTACATCACCGTGTTCACAACAGCACATCAATGCCTTCTATTCTCAGCAAAATTAATCATGCAAGCCTACATTATCCCACACTATATGTGTTATAAAACGCCTTCGTTTTGTGTAACATTCTGGGGGAGAAACCCAATCTAAACAACATTAAGCATTTTGGGAAAATATTCCTCCTCGCCAAATTTTAAGAGCATTTAAGTTTCTCTAATGCCATTCTCACCATAAAGTTACAGACCGTCCTTATATGGAATTCAAGTTAAATATTTCAATAATCATACAATTATGCATTATCATTTAAATACTCAGCAACGAACGGTGTCATTTAAATGCGACTATACGAAGTAAATTCAAATGATAATCTTAATTTCAAAAGTAATTTAATTTTCACGATTCAATCGACGTAAAGCACAGCCGAGAATCTTTCTTTTAATTGCTACCGTAGTCATACAAAGAATGGTGAAATCATAAGACGAGGAGGTGGGAAAATAAACAGAATTAGTGAGTTCGGACAATCGTGTTTTTCGTCTGCTTCAAGACCGTAAACTCATTTCAGGTAGACAGCGACTACGAACGTAGAGAGAGAACGGGAGCTGATGATATATTGCGGTCTATTTGTCGAAGTCTTCAAGTTGAAAACAGTCTCGTTACATGGAGCTACCTTGTTACACGTCTGTATTTGTACTGCTCTCACATTGCTGATAATCTGCTTGCAGAAGATCCTCATTTCTCTACTTGCTTAATGTACCAGACCACCGTGTTACTTCTTATTTTCATATATGTAATTTTAAGTTTCTGAAATATTAAACCTCTTCGATACACAAGGTTTTAGTTTGGTGTGCCGAGTAACTGGACACACAGCCTGTATTTGAAATGATATTTATAATTATTTTATATACATGGTACACGTAATACATACCCGTTCACATACGATCACTGAACCTTCTGTTTTATTTATGATTAATTCTCAAATTATTTCAGTACCATACCTCAATGAAAAGAGGCACTTACTCATGAATGCTGCGTCGGTAAATATTTGGAAAAGAGTGGCCTAGACTATTTAAAAGTGCTGTCCCAAAACATAATTAAAGAAAGCTTGGAAAATCACTGTCAAATTAAACGATACCAGGACCGATGAATATGAGTCTGAAACGTTAAATGTTACTTTGCTTTTGCGTTCCATGCTATTTATACGCTAATCACAAATTATTCAATGCACGAATGTTTACGAAGAATTTTACAGAGAAATTGCGCAGGAACTTACACTTAAAATAAGGGAGGAGCACAGACAGAAAACTTCACTGTTTGCACCGGTACTGATATGGTTAACACAAATTAATAAACTTATTAATACGCCATGCACACGCAGCACGCATAGGAAAATAAAGTCTAGGAATACAATTTTGGCTGAAAGTCGTCCTGAGTGAGAAGACAAAGGGAAACGGAGGTGTTAATAGCAGAGCAATATTAAAATTAATAACGAAAATATTTTAAGAGGTAAATTGGACTCAATGTCCAGCTGTCATCTAGCATCTTTGTACATAAATAAATAGACTATAAGTAAGGACTGAAGATCAGTCCAGCTCATAACGTTCATCATCACACGGATCTGTACGTGACTTGCACTCAAAACAAGTACTAGCTTCTCCATTTTGGATTTACAAATCGTATGGAGCATCCTTTTCCCCTTGCCATTAATTCCACCGATCATTACCAAGAACACACAATAAGCAGAGGAAATTCGCCCAAGCGGTAACACTTCACTTTTGTAACCAGAAGGTGCCCTAGAAGATCGATCCTGAAACGCTCAGTGATTTTCCTTAGCCCCCCAAAAAAATAAGGCCAGAGTATCTAGTTGAAATAACACGTAATTTTTTTCTTAATCAGTCCTTTAAATTTGAACGAAAATGATCACCTTTTAAAATCACTAGAAGTTCAATCACCTCAGCCGATGATACAGCATCGCTATAACGCAATAACATTTCCAAATTTAATTTATAGTCATTAAATAACTTACACAGTGATATACTCATTACTTTGTACATCTGAAACTACTTTCTGGAAAGAATACCTACATAAAGACCACCCTCTGGGCATAATACCTACCACACAGACTTTAGGAAGATATCACGTCAAAGAAGACAGACAAAAAGACAGAACTGTTTTTTGTGACAGAGGGCTTTCAGAAAGAATCTCAAGAAAGAGGTCGTCTTCTAAGGCTCTTACATTGAAATAGAAATGTAACTTTGAAAGAGATGGAAAAACTCAACTGGTGGCTTCAACTATATTTTTTGTAATAAACATTCTTTAATCAAAACTCCATCTCTTGAATCCGGACTTTTCCATCACATATGAGACGAGGTTATAGGCACATTCATCTCCTTTGATACATGTGGACTTCAAAAAGATGCAACTCCCTACCCAACGGCTTGTCAATTTCTAAGTTTTATTTTATCGACTTCACAACGCACGAAACTTCAAAATCAATCTTCTGAATGGGATTCGTGCCAGTTACAGATGAAATACGGTGAACAACGTTCCCTTCTGCCATGCACACAGTGCCTGGAAACCACGCAAAGTTCCAACATAAGCTGTCGCTCTTTAACGTGACTTGAAGCTGATTTCTCATCCAATATTCTTTCTTGCGATATAAATGTTGTTATTAAAATACTTGCATTACTGTTTCAAAGACTCAATGGGTTGCAATAATAAATATTCATTCTCGTTAATTTACATCAAGTTTAAACATGTTAATTCCGCTGCAGTAAATACCATTCTGAAAACATATTTACGCTTCCATTTATACAGAAAATTAATAAACATTCGACTTAGTGAACAACTTCTGTGCATAAAGGCTGTTGACGGAGACATGCTCAAAAGGAACTACGTCTTCATATTTCTGATTGTTACGTAAATAAATATTTCACACTGTAATAAACATAAATATAAAATGGTACTGAAACATTGTTATTTTATGTTTTACATTACGAATGGTTTTAACAAGTTAAAATGCTTTAATGCATAAAATTTCAAGATCCATATTACTCGGTAAAAAGGTAAGGTGTCCCCAAATGGAGGACAAAAATCACATGGCAAATTTAATACGAGTCAAGAAGATCAGGCTTTGCATTTCTAAGGGAAAAAGTAGCTTGTCACATACCTACACACTTGTCTGCCCGTCACAAGACACAGACAAGGATTTCCTCACAAGTATCCATAAAATGCAATCTTTCGTAAACCATCATAACTCACATTGCATCCGTACGGATTATCAAAGTTACATGTTTTGTATTCTTCTCTCATTTCTTTGAGAGGTCGTAGGCCCCACAATCTAGTACGAGATACTGGCTAACAAAGTTTTAATTAAACAATGCATTACGGTTCAAACACTGGCCAATTACATAAACGAATAGATTCTCTTGCATTCTGTACGTGTGTCAGATACTAATGAGAACAGTTTATCCACTTAAGACTCTAGGCCTATTCTTAACAACGGAATAAACAATGAGAAAAGACTTTGCTTCAGTTGAACTTTTTTCTTGTGCGGAGGAATACAGAATAGCACCTTAAGCAGTCGTTGTTTATTAAGCTTTCTCATGTTATACCTTGAAAAATTATAAGAGTACCTCTCCCATTCTCCATTCACTGTGTATAAGCTGATTACAGCGTAAAGCTTACATTATTCATTGCTTGCCGAACACATCACGTTATGGATTGTGAGGTGGAATAAATTTGTTTTTGCTCTATATAAGAGATCTATTATTATTTACGTAGAGGTTAATAGGGAATTTTCATTAAAACGAGGCTAAATTTATAGTCTGCCCCATCAAAGGTTTTGCAAACTTGACGGCACTATTTTCCATTGAATAAAAAATAGCCTATAGCTAAAAAATATAAGAATGTTACTAATGGGCACAAAAGTTTCGTTTGTTATGTTCATAATATTCACATTAAAATATATATTTAAACATAAGAACAAGACTATAACCCTTCGAAGCCACAGCTCATAAAAAATATTTAAAAACTCAGTCCGTATCTCAAATACAATAACACGATTTCGTCAGGCGGATAAGAAGTTCAATGATGTTCAGGAAAATAGTTATTATTTATCCTGAAAATTGCGTGAAACCCATAAATACAATCTTTGGGCAAAATTCTGTGTTAGTAATTATTAAAATAAGTGCTGCACGTACCACTGGGCTTCAAATGGTTAAATTAGTTTTATAATACGTTAACATAGAATTTTCAAAATCCAACAGTAACGACAGAAAACTATGAGAAATTACGAAAACGAACGCAAATGACAAGCTTGCTGGCGTCAGTACAAATTAAAATATTCTATCAAATAAGCATATTCAAGTTCATTTCCAACCAAGGTAAAATATAACACGAAAAGGCTGCCTATAGATAAAAATGGAATTGTTACAGTATGAATAAGACGCAACTTGAGAGCTTAGGAGAATATGTAGTCCATACGATGTAGGAAAGAAAGTTATGTAACGGTATCAAAAACACTTCCTAGGCCTTTAAACAGAATCGGCGCAGATTCACAAAGTCTATACTCATGGGTAATACTGTTAGTTTTCTTAGTAAAATAAATAATCCTGGTTTTATATTTCATGTTGTTTGCTGTGTACCAGCTACGTATGTAGTCAATGTCCATCTGAAGTAACGAGCAGTCATGAAGAAACTTAAGAGCCCGAACAACTTTTAAGTCATTCGAAAAAAGGTGACAAATGGAAAAGCCATAAGCCAGTAACAAAAATATAACATAACAAAGACTTAAACGCAGATACTTAAGGGACACCAGATAATACTTAAAAGGGCGATGACAGAACTCCAGCTTAATGAAGACCAAGGTTCCTACAAAACAAATTTACGTAATAACGACAATAATATTTGTAGCATCAGATTAAATGATAATGAAATATAATGAAATGTCATAAATGAAAAAAATTAAAGATAAATCAATTAGAAAAAAATATGCCATCCAATGGTTTTAAGGATGTAATTTTCAAACTAATTCACCGTATAAATGAGCACTTATTCTCGGCATTTAAATCCCGAATCGTTTTAAAATACATTAACATGTCATCAGGTTAATGGTACGCAGATGACTGCAGACTAAACACACAAGACTCTAGAGAGTGGAAGATCAGATATCTTGACGAAACATGGCTGCCGTTTCTCCATCACGATACACGTACATTTCCTGCAGAGGTCGACTCCTGTCAGTGTGCTGTTTTACTGTAGTTTAAAATTAGACCAGTCTTCATCGTCCCACAATTCTCAGAATTTCAAGTTATCTGGGCTAAATATACTTCCTTACTACTAATACTACCGTACCGTAGTTATTTAAATGATGAACTGCTCTAAACTACAGAATACCTACCACGATGGTAAATTTTAAAAGGTTTTATATGAAATACACATAATATTGCCAATTATAAGCGATCAAAATGTATTTGTTCAAATGGTTAACATTTAATCCCAAACAGTAACTTTTTCTAAACTTTCTTTTATTGATAGAACCTTTCAGGAAATAAAGTAGTAGCACAATGCTTCCGAATTCAAATTCTAGTGACCTTTCCTTGACTGTATAATTTTAGAATCATCAGAGCGTGGCGAAACAAGATAAAAGTTTTCTAAAAAAAAAGTAGTAAGGTTGTTTAAAATATATTACGGTACACAATTCACGTTTCAAACAGAATTTTTCGAGCGGTCGCAATATTATTTTCTTACCTATTTTGTTTAAGTCGCACACTATTCAAACATCAACATACAAATTTCAGGACACTAATAAACAACAACACTGAAAGAAAATGTAGAACTGACACCTGAAATCACCCACTGGTGGCGATAGACTCTTGTACAACTGCTATTAAAATTCATAACACAATGCTTTAAACTCGCATGAAAGCCTGGTGTGGCAGCGTGGAACTCATGTTGTTTATGACCTGTGGCACAGTAGAACACTAAAGAAAAATTACACATACTACTATTCAGCTGTCAGACTTCTTGGAACGTGCTAACAATCGTGGTCGTATGTAGATCGGTTTTTTTTTCTGGGTAATGGACGCCCCTAATGTAATGGATGGATTTGCATGGTGATTAAGTGCCTTACTCGACAAGCAGATACTCCCTGGAGGTTTATCATGAATCTGTTCAGCTTCTGTCGAGTTGTTACATACGGGGAGACAGGCAGACAGACGGACATTGCGAAACTAATAGGCGCATTTTTTGCAACTTCACTGCAAACGCGCCTAAAATCAACCAAACTATACATGAATATGGTTTGAATTCCTATGAATTATAAAAATATCATATTGAAACTCATATTTTGTATGTGAATGCGTCCATCGGGCCTAACTATTAAATCCCTTTCCTTTTGCACTGAGTATAAATCTGTGAGGCATTTCTTACTCCCTTTGCATACAACTTCCCTGTAACTTCTCCCGTAACTGAGTTAATACTAATTGTTTGCTTCCTTGTGAGTAATACCACAATGTTCTGTTCCCCTGATAAGATTTCTAGAAACTACGAACACGTAATAATATAGTGGCTGCAGGGTATAATTCTCGACGTTCTGCCACATGGATCAAAATTGTACGCAGACAAACATTACTTGTTCCCCGACACTATACAGCAGCACTTTGGCTGGCTTCATCCTACAGAAGCACATCCTAGCAATAAGCACGTTGATGCAGTGTTTACACGCAAGAGTAATGAGAGGCGAAGCGCTGGCTTACGAGATCCTGGAAGCAACACACTTTCCACCACTCTTTTGTCACCGTTCCATTTCATTGGCTTATTTACTTATGTTATTTCGTGATACATTTCACTTAACCGGACGTCTTTCAGTGAGGATCGTGTAGATTTCTTACAGTTGCATGCAACTTACGTTAGCCTTGAAGCTAATAACAGGAACGGATACTGACGTACAACTAAGCTCCACTATAGCTTACATGCAGAACAACACATAAACAAGAGTGAGAAGATATTAAACGTTTGAAACAAGAATGTGATGCTTCGTGTAGGCTCCAGGGCGCGTCGCTAGTTGAACTCTATGTAACGTTTCGGCAGCTAATTCGGTTGCAATCATTAGGGTTATACATTGCGAAAACTGAAATTACGAACCTTGCAGTTGGAACCAGAGATATTCCCTCCTGATGACAGCAACTGTAAAGTTAGCCGAAACATTGTATAGACATGGGGTCGAGGCTACTCCAATTTTTTGCATATATACATACTTTTTCTGTACTTCCCGTCTTCTTCATCAAGTATACATCTTGTGGCAGAAGTAAGCTCCAAGGCTGCTAACACATATACTGTTAAGAGGAACGCCTGTATTTCTCTAACATTATTTGTTAAATATAAGGCATATTAAAAACGCCTCAGAACTTTTATATCTTAATAGAGCTTACAGCCTATGGAATGTCACGCATCATTTTGTGTCCTTTCCGCCGGTTTCGAAATTAAAATAGATCGATTTGAGATTAATAAAAAGTTGCGGTTAAGCCAAATTGTTAATGACCAAAATTAAATTCTCCCTTCGACATTTAGTGTAAACTGCCAATATCAGATGTTATTGGAATCTGTTTACTAGTTCCGGAAATGAAGCATACGACATCCATACTATATATTATATCATGTAATGAAATGTTACGTTATACTATTTTATATTAATTGTATGCAAGGAACTCGTCAAAATCGAAGACAGCATGAAACGTTGTTAAAATTACAATGAAAATGACAACCTACGCTAGCGAAACTCAGAACTTCGCAAGTCTGAAGACATCACTTAGGTTACACGCGAAGGTATATAAAAAAAGGAACTGGGTATAAGAATTAATTGTAAATATAGGACTTCATCAGAAATATAACAAGAGAACGTAGAAGAAAGGCCTTCGAGCACGAATTCCCAACTTCAAAGTGCCTAAACATTTTTTTAATAAAGAAATAGGATGAAGAGATGATCTACCTGGAAAGGAAACAACAAATGACTTGATAATGACAGTGGTGGTGGTCATGACGATGTTAAAAATAATTGCAGTCTAAGAGAGATGAACTTAGAAGTTGAGGAACTTTGGAGCTTCGCCGTTTGTATTCACCTTGTAACACGAGGAGGCTGAAATGATGAGACAAATGGACATTACAGCAAAGTTAACTCAGTATCCGACGAAGTTTTAGATCTGTGACAGCATTTGGATATCACCTATACAGCATGCATGTATGAACTAACGAGATCCAAGCTATCCGTCTCTGACATCATATGACTTCTTAAATTTATACAGTGAATATGTCAATGTTAGGAAGGATTCATATTGAAGAAACTAGCAAAATGCAACAGGTGATACGCAGTACGTGTTGCTTATAGAAATAGCATGAATTACAACGTGAAGCGTTCACACTGGAAATACAACGATATCGCTTTTACAATTATTGCTCGGTTTACAGAGCATCACAGTAGATAGTAATCAGGCTCCTGAAGAATAACTAAGTATTACGTTCGTGAAAAGTGTAGAATGTTGTGTCTTTCGATCAACCCAATTTTAAATTTGATTGATTTGGTGTGAATGTACAGCTCAAAAATATAAACTCAATAAAGACTATATACAATGGGGTTTTGCGATTACTGTAAATGAAATCAAAACTGAGTTATGAATAATGGGTGAGGGCACAATTTATTATCTGTTATCCTCATATTGGATTAAGTATAGTAATTTATCAATGTTTGATTTACTCTGCACAAAATACGTTGTTCTTATACGTTTCGATCCTCGGATTCAGAACAAGTACTTCAGCTGAAAGAGAAACACGAAAACACATGAAGATAATATCTACCACATAGTTTCCTTTCATCGATTCTTGGCACGAGTTATTTTTAGGGGAAGGAGCAAACACAGATGAGATTAAGCAGCACACTCTGCTAAGGAGTGGAAGGGTGCTAAATTCTGACAATTGCTTTGATCTTGTGTCGACGGATGTACTTGCCACCCTCTGAAGATGTGTCACGAGACACGAGGGCCAGACGCGAACTATTTATTCGCACTGCGATACGCCTTTATGTTGGGGGCCTAACCGTGGAGTATTAGAACAGCGTTTACGTAACCTGAAATTGTAAGTACCTAACGTCATTTGTCTTTTGGAGGACTCGAAAGTGACGTAGAGGTCAACGCCTTAAATCTTCCAAACACCCAAATTTACTCGAGTCCAATATTGTTCCAGTTTTTAATGAAAGCCGTTACCCAAATTACAAAAATATAAGTCAGTTAGGTATTAATATTTCTTCTGCAATTTTTTTCTTATAACCTTATCTGTTTATGTAAGCGTGTAACAGACCAACAAATGTTAACATCAAAGGTCCACCACTGACTCGCCCACAGAGCCTTTCATGCAAACTTACTGCAAGAAAACGTTCAGAAATCCTGTGTATATAATATGCAGTCACAGATGAGGTCTGTCACATACGTCATGTATGCACGTACACAAAGGGATATAAAGAATTATTTTCCCATTTTTCCTTCTTTTGTATTCGCTTTCCATCCATTAATTAAACTCAATAAATGTAGTAAACTGAGGTTTCGACAGTATCTTTAAACTGAGGTATCAATGAACTGACAAGTGAAATTCATTTTGATACACAGGCTACGTATAACTAGGCCGATGATGAGTATCAATTTTCAAAGAGCAACATATTACAGATAACATTCAATCAACATAAACGTCAGTCTATGTCGAAGTAATCGACAAACGTATTTGTTGTGGTTTGGTGGACACACGTTTAAGTTTCGTGGCATATAAAGTGGTTTTGCTTTTGTGCACGATAATTTGACAAACAACGACATTACGTAGACCTACACTACATCCAACAATGTCATTTCATTTATTAATAATTTTGATGGCACATTAGTGTCACTACTGCCCTGATTACAAAAGACAAGAGAGGGGCATTGAAATATCAAATTTTGGAAAGTTCGTTCCATGTATGTTACGTCATTAATTCCCAAACTGTGGTTCGGGAACATTTTAGGTAGCTTAATACAAATATATTATGGTATTCGGCTAAAAAAATCATAGCAGAGGACTTCTTGAGCATCAGTATTATTTTAAAGCAGAATCACACGTGATGATAATATATGCCTACTCGATGATGATGTATTCCTTTCATTTAGAAAAATATTAATATGGGACAAGAAAAAGCATCTTAAAATTATTTGGAATTGAAAACAATTACACAGATAGGAAGACACAGTTTACGTTCATTGCCTGTCTTTGTTAATCCCTTCACAGAAATAGCTCATCTAAATGTTTCAAAAACGCGAATTTTTTGATTTCCTAGAGTACACATCACAACACCGCAATAAATGTATCTTAGTGATCTCTAACGAAACGTTTGCACTTAATTATGAAAACCGTAGGTAAAGATTATGTTGTCTGTGGTGCTTGTCTAAGCGTCACGCCATGCAGAATTATATGGAGTGGAGGTATAACTCCACGCATTCTTAACCTCGTTACTTTATGAAAGTGAGCTCTAAGAACTAAATAAAACCACAAGTAGACTTTGTGAGCGATACACATATTTATGTAAATAATAGTAGTACGTATACATAGTAACCATAACCTAACCTATGAAAAGTTAATATGATAACAAATACGAAACAGGCGTGACGTAGAGAAAAAACGCGTACTAAGTTTCGGTTTCAAAACTCCAGAGTAAAATACCAAGACTTAAAAGATATCTTGTACTAAGACTGAGAGGTTGTAATTGGGATTAAACTAACCTACAACGTGATCCGATGGTGGGCTACCGAGATCAATGCGCAACTTGCATTAGCTCCTTCTGCCCTTTCACAGAGGAACGTTTGACCGTGTAATGGATCAGGCGCGTCACAAGTCTTGAATGAGATAAAGGGAAAGGTACAGACAGAAGACATTCTTGGAGAAAGGCAACGTTAAACGGCGGCCCGCTAAATCTGACTTCTCAAGAAAGGAGTTAACTCTGATACAAACGTCATCCAGACTGCGTATTTTGAAGATGCAGCCGTATAAAAAGTTCATCTGGATGACCGGCAAAATCATAAACTGTCTTACCGGGAGATGTTTTATAGCTATGGCGCCTTGCGTTAATTATGAATCTTGTCCTACTTGTAATTAAATTGTTTGAGAAGTTGGGTTAGAATAATATAAGAATGTCATTCTTTTAATTGTCAAGTTTTACTTTTGTCTTTAAAACATTTAATTTCAAAATATCTCTGAAACAAAAATTAGCGTAAAGGGAAAACGAAAAATAAGTATGTAGTTTACTTACTGATCGGCTACTAGCTAATGTAATAAAATGTCACATAATATGATCTACTGAGTCTTAGGTTATGTAATAACCATGTTTCAATTGCACAGGTTATACAGGTGAATGAGATAGGAATATTATAAGCGCGTATGTAAGGATTTAGATACAGGAGACTGTGTAGGGCTTAAAAGCACTTTGTCTGGGGAACTGAAAAATTTCAGTCAGCATTGCTAGTAACCAGGTTAGAAACATGCTTTCCGAATACAAGTCAGACGCGTTTAGTCCATTCATTCTCTTTCTGTTAATCTGTCTTACTGTTTTACTATCTTTTCCATTTTTTCTTCGTTTTTATTCGTTTTATATTCTTTCTTTCCATTTCCTTTCTTTGTATTAATCATTTCATTACTTTTTTCTGTCATGCGTGATGTGGTACTTTCTCAGGGTGTACCAGTGTTCTTCATAATAAAATGGGCGCTCGCTTGTATAATGACAGCAATTAGGATAAACGTCTTCAGCACAAAGTGCTCAACAGCAGATATAAAAACGTCCAAGACAATTAAAGTTAAATTTACAATACATCATCATGAACACAATTTGGCTTGTATTGGAAGTTTTTAATTAATGGACCGCTCAGTAAGTCTTTATTATTTCCGGCGCGGCTCGCTCACTTGCAGATCGCCCGCCCTCTTCTTGCATAATCGCCCTTTAGCCTGAACGGCCTGACGACGAGGGCCACCCAGAAACAAACTTCCTATACAGTCGACTGCTCCGATAAATTGCTTAATTTACTGCGCGACTCCATCTTTATACGCTCCGCCAGGTGGGCAAACGTTGCTGTTATATAACATTTCAGTTCGCGGTAACAGTACAAAAGAGTCCTCCGCAGGGAATACAGTTCTGACGGGGATGAAACTTGGGGCTCCATAGCAACAGAAAAGTTATACAGCATCTTAGTTTGTGGTCTTCCAGATTATTTTCTTCTCGTTCTGGAGGAAACTAATAAGACAAAGACATGTTCAAAGCGGCGTCTCCTATTGTCTAGACGAGGGCTTCTCAACCTTTCACAGACCGAGGGCCAAATTCTCACAATTCTCGGGCCGCAAGATTGTAAATGAGAAAAATTTAGTGAAAACTCGTGGTAATTTATTAACACTAGCTTATTACTGCAAACAGGTTCAGACGTTACTAAAAAAATTTCCTTATCAAAAGCATTCGATATTTGACACCTCAACTGCTCGAGGTTCAGAGGTAACTGCGGTTCCAATGTGTCTCTCAAATTGTTCTTCAGTTCACAGTTGTTCACAGCGACAGCTGCTGCAAAAAAAAACTGAAGAAATTAACAATACGTTTTTATCTCGTATGAAGGAAGTACCTTTCATCGCATAAATTTACGCATTAGGCAAGTTATCAAAATGCACGCGGGACGCACAAAACACATAGGATGACTACGGGTTCAGAACCCCTGGAGTGGATTAACAATTTATTTTAAACACGACATATCAACCGCATAATATGTATAATATTGAATGGTGAGTTAATTATAAATGATTTATTACCGCATCACCCGTGCTTAGAATTAACATCTACAAACACGATAAAGTACCTGTGATTAATTAAATACCAAGTTATAAAGGTGAATAAGGAGTGGGGGTATAGCTAGTGGGTAGCAGATTGAACCCCAAAGCCGGTTTGGACGCTGCAACGAAGACAAAATCTCTGCCTCTGGCGGGAATCAAAACCTAGTCGTCCAGTAATTTTGCTGACTCCGCTACTCAAGCGGTTAACAAAAATTCCCTGTCTGTCGTCCTTTAAAATTTATGAGCGTAAGTGTCAGTACCATGAACTATTTCACCTACTACAGCTTTACTTTGATGACCATCATGCACTTACAGAGATAAGTGCGGAGAACTATAAGAGGCGACAAGTTTAACGATTTAGATACCAAACGCCTGTCTGAAATGTTCAGTTTAATCTGCACTGACAACATGACATCGGCTTTATGGGACAGAAATTAATTCTCAGCTACGGTTTAAATACGTGAATTTAAACTCGTTTAAATTTGACCTGAAGTTCAAACACCTGTTTCAGTTTTGGATTTTAATTCAATGTTATGAAACACCAGCTATACGCCTTACCATCGCCCCAGACTTTATTGACACAGTTCTTCAATCAACGTGAATGTCAGGTCATTACTTTGAACCAGGTCAGAACTACAGTCTCAGACAAACACAGCCTCAAAAGACAGGGGTGGACAGCATCTCCGAAAGGGCCACAAACGTTTCGTCTCCTGTCCTTCCACGCTTACCCAACGCAATCATCCTATCTCGTAATTTCAGGCTAAATAACAGCTGAATTCGATACAGTGTTCTTAAATAACCTACAATCTGCCCATTCGCTTTCAAACACTGAATATTTTTTTAAGTACGAAATAAACCAGTTTCCCTATCTTTTAATCGTTTCATTGCTAAAAAACTGCAGGCAATTATGACCACGACAATTATGGTAATTACGTATAATACGAAAGGTTGACCACATCTTATATTTACTCTGTGAACCAATAAGATTTTTAATTGGGGTGTGACGTGAAAATCGCAAAGAACAATGAAGCCGTAAGAGGGGACTGAACAAGTAATTACATGAAGAAAGGTTACTAGGATCGTCGCTCAGTTACCAAGGTCTCTTTCACAACCAAATTGATTTCATGCTTTTTCTTCTGCTGTTCTACTGAAATCCACACCTTGGTACAGAAAAAAGGAATGTAAATAAAATTCACATTTTCCAGGAAAGAAAACAAGAACACTTTTGAAATTTTCACAAGTACGAAACGATAAATGTGTTTAATTTGAAACGGGAATTTCACTATATAAAAGTGGCATTTAATATTTATTAATATCATTTAACATTTAAAAATAAAACATGTCAAACTTTGGATCCTGGTTACGTTTGAAACAACGGCAGTAACTCGACTTGGTGATGTTGATAGAGGAGTAGGGTGTGATAACGTAATCAAATGGAAACGTGCTGAGCTGTTCATGGTGGCTTTGGTAATATGGCGTCTGTCCGTATCATTGTTCAGTAACCACAGGCAGCTCACACCCCTAGATTTAATTCTCGCAGCTCCCACAAATACGACAAGGTCGTGGGGTTTCTCAATGGCGCTGATATGGGATCGTTCCAGCATCAAGTACGGCTGGCTTGGTATTACCATTTGATAATTCTCTCCCGTGTATGTATCTGTGTGTACGCGCGCACGTACAAAAGCAAGAGTTTCTTAAAATCAGTACAAATATTTGTAATGATTACATCTAAAGTTATGTAATGTAGCAATGCATTTGATTTCTGTTTTTTCGCAAAGTACATCGTTTCCCTTCACCAATCACAAAGCGAACAAGCGTTCGGTATTCATTGTATTTTCTCTGCAAGGGACAATCAAAGTGGAGATTCTATTAACTGGGCGGAGATAATGTATAAAATTAATGTATTCGTCGTTCCGTTCTCGATGTAAAGAGCAGGGTCTGAGCTGTCAGCAGGAATGAGTGTGTTTTAACATGGCAGTCGACAGCAAAGATAATAAAACAGAGAGACGGCTTGTCGTAGCAGGGACCATCCATGTTACAGTTTCCACACCACCTTTATAGTGGAACGTAATCCAATCTTTTGTGGTATGTACATCAAATATCTGATGACAATGTAGAAAGAATAGGCCTATATTTCACGAGGCGACTGTAGCTCCGTATACTTATGAATTTTAACCTCGCATCCTGAAGGCAGAACCATTTTACACAACACACTTGCGTGTTAAAAGAAACTCCATTCTACTACACTGTGAAGGTTCAACAGTGCAAATACGAAAGCTCATTAAAAGTAGGAATCCACGCGCTCTGATGACCTTTCAAACACCTGTAAACTTCTACCAGACTACAAGGCGCTACAGCCCTGAAGACAGCCATCTACCGATCACATCAAAAGTACCGATATCGTAACATACCTGGTAGCCAGCGGACAATGGCGTATTTTCCGAATAGCTACTTCGGTTCTCCGCTTCAAATCTTATTTCACCATTTCCCCACACCCGTCTGTCACAACCCCTGAGTAATTCTATAGGCCCAGCCAGCAAGCCCGTAACTCCACTCTCGTTCCTCGGTCCACACCAGATTTAATGAAAACTTGTCTGGCAGTTTTCGAGTTGAATATACGGACAGGCATTATGAGTTCTACCTAATACACTCATTTTCTGCACTTGCGAAGGCCTCACAATAACAGAAAAACAAGTGCAATATGCGACAAGAACATTCGGTCTAGAGACCTTCCGGATACGAGCCGAGCGTTCGCATGCACTTTTCTGATATGATGACTTCTATTCCATTCGCACATTGCGTGGCAAACAGCAGAGTTTACAGCGTGTTTACTGGATTCTGTGAACTCTGTTCCTTTTTTAATGGTTGTTTTATTTAACGGTACATTTCATTGCAGGTAAGCAACGACACACAGAGTGCCAACACGCCTGCGTATAAATAATCGAAAAGTATACAAATCTGTCCTGATACCAGCGTGAAATTCTATTACTGACTATCCCCCTGGCACTTTCCTTTCAGTTTGCTTTAGTGGATAACGAGGTATAAAATGTACACATCCATATTTGCAGACACAATATCAGACCTCCCAATTTATCACAGGTTTTAGTATCCAAAACCTCTCAAAGAAATCATACGAGTACTGTAATAATGTATCTGAATTTCTTAAAAAAGAATTATAATGATCTTCATTAAAGCGTATCTTTTCATTTTACACGCCCATTGATAAAATTTTATAAATGTTAATAGGATAGCCGCAGGAAATTTGCAGTACGCCTACTGTTAAACCGAATGCAAGACAAATATGTTCCAGCGTAATGACGAAAACAAAGGTGTATAACACAGTGGACCACATTCTGTTGCTCTGTAGAAACAATCGAGTTTTACATTGAAGTGCAACACTAAAAAAAAAAAGGCTACCTACAGACGAAATTGCGTACGCGTAGCAAGACCACAAGTCTGTAAAGAACGAAGCTGCAACTCGGGGTCGTCTCTGTTGTTGTTTAAATTACATCCTAAAATCACGTGTCAAAGTAGGAACATCCATTACTTCGTGAAGCGAGGTGACTTACCCGTCCTAACACTCCGACGCGTTATCATATTCAAATTAAATAATTTCATTTGTAATAAATAGCATTTAGTGGGTTTATTCCTTATCCTTATTAAAGCGTCCCATACAGTAATAATTCTTACAACGAAGCTCTCGACTAGTAATGGACCCGTACAGTAATGTGAATGGTGCATCAGAAAATGTCTTAATATTTATCGTAGTCCAATATGCCACAGCGTACATTCTCCTCTGTAGAGCGGATTTATTTCATTTTAAATACATGCCTTCTATTTTCTTATATTCTATTTTTATTACAGTAATTTTAGAATTTTCTCATTTCGTGTCCTTTGTTCGAGTTACTTTCTTTGTTTCTACATAAGACCTGCGTGTGCCTCTCATCCGATTCAAGATGTAGCCCTCAGCTCTCTGACCTCTCACCCCTCCACCCCTAACCCCCTCTAGCTAAAGCTCATCTGAAGTATAACAAAAGAAGCTCAGAAAATGGCAACTTGGAACGCGGAAAATCAATATTGCACATAAAAGTTGTAATTCCGTAATCTGAACAGAAGGGGCGTACAAAGCGACAATTCAATTACCGGCTACAGTGTGGTTTAAAAGAATTATCTCGAAGTTTATTCTTCTTGGGTAAACTGAACGATAGAATTTGTGTGATTTCAAGTATTTTAAATTCTTCGAATGGAAATCAAGAATTAAATTTATAAACATCCTATAGCTTTGTCATATAGGCCTAAAGATGATATCTTGACCCAAGTATAACAATCGAAACGGCGATAAGAAACTGACTGGCTTGCCAGGTCCATCATACACCTTTGCATAAATACAGAACATTACAGAAATTATAAAAAAAAATCAGTGACTCTAGGAAAAGTCTAACAATCCTTTCCTTTCCCTAGCAAATGTTCAACTGTCACCACTGAAAACTGTGGATGAGACAATACACGGGCCTACGAACTAAATGACGTAGCATTATAGAATTAAGTCACGTTGAAAATCCGTCGAGCTAAATCAGGAAGATGCCTCAATACGTCTCCTCCTTCCTTGCGTCCGGCTTCAACAGACAGTCCAAGTCCATTCTAAATGACGTGAAAATTCTGTGCTGTGAATGGAAATACTGATAATTCACGTGGACATTTAAAACAGTAACAACTCAGTAAGCTCTGTGGACGTGACGCATTGTAGTGAGTGGGAAAGCTACCGCGTGTGAAGCTGTGATTGCCAGTATAATCGATAGATGGACCATTATCGATTATGCTTAAGCTCACCGCTTCATAATTCACGGCCGAATGCAGGTGGTGATGAATGCGTGTACCGTCAGCTGCCAGTTTCTCAACCACACCATTCACACAAATTTTCATCTTTCAGATCTGAGCGGTGTATAATATTTTTGTATTTCATCATATTATTTTGTACTGAAACAAAAAATGACGGAGTATGTAATCCGTATGTATCATAAAAAGCGCATAAAATACAGAAACCACTTGTGCACAAAAATTATATACAACGTCCAGATTTTATCCATTTAAATCTCAACGTCAGATCTGAGGATCCATGAACTATGTTATAGTTCTGCATGAAATGTAAATGCAATATGACTTTCCACCACAAACTATGTTTTCATTATTGTAACTCCGGAAAATCTTATCTTCCTAACTATTAGTTACAGACAGATATACGGCAAGTTCGTCAATTTTCTTTTATAAAGGAATTTGGGTTGTAATTCCGTATGTCCAATCAATAAATTTTAAATCCAGAGTCACAGTTTATTGTAAACCGGAATTTACATCAAGTTATTGATTGCCCCTCCAATTAAATTTAATCCCGTGCCATCAACAATAGCATTACAGCTATGCGAATTTCTGAGGCGGAAACAATAGCTACTAGCAACATTCAACAGAGGGGCCTGGAATTGTACCTACCAATGTCTAATTTAACGTAGCGATTATAAACACGTTTAGAAACTTTGTTAAATAAACTATTTTGTGCGTTGCGGGTTGAAGGTTAAAGATGGCTGGGGTTCAACAACACTCTCGCGGTGCGTCATGAAATTGTTCACGGCGGAAATACTATACAAAGATATATAACATAAAAAGGCTTACTGCAGAAAGGTACTTGGCACACGAGTTCTTTGCTTATTTATTGAGCTCGTAACTTCTCTTCGCTGAAATGCAGTCCAGGAATATCATCTACATACACTTCAGACCGTGTAGCTTGCATGTTGCATAACACATTATCCAACCACTTTTACCGCTAATTATCACTTATTTACATTGCATTGTGTCGGATGTTTCTTAACCCCAAAAGGTTTTCCTCAGTGGCTCTATGTTTGGTTCAACCTTACATTTTAAAACGTATCGTCCTCAAAATTGTAAAACGTCACGCGTAAGTCCTGTAAAACATTAAAAACAATTGTAAAACTTCACAATTAAGAATAAATTAAAAACAATTGTTTTAAGTATATTCTAGTTAGTGGTAAATACGGTTTGAAAGTTATGTCATGGTTACGCAGATATTGATTATTTTCGTTTTTAAGTTTCGCTAAAGGGTAAATTTTCATTTGAGCTCAAGGCTTCCACCGTGATTCAGAGACACTCCAAAGTGAACACAAAACAGAGAAGAAATCAATCCAAATATCTCTGGATGGATGAAAAGAATCAAATCCTAAACAACGAAAACTCCATCTCATCGTTCAACGTCTTTTAACTCTGAACTGTGAAAAGTTTAGATGCGCCAAAATTCAAGAACTCTAAATGCGACTCAAGTTCTTTAGTCACTGTACGGAGAGAAGAAGGGTTAGCAATTCTTAAGCCGTCACCTGCTGTTCGGCAGAGACCAATTCCAGCTCGCTTTACTAGAGGAAGCTAGCGAATGCCATTCTGGTGAATGTTTCAGAACCCCAGCATTCTGGTCCGGCAGGGAGGCTGTGAGGACGGTCGGATGCTTTGAGCGCAGCTAAGCAAGGGGGAGGAAAGTAGGAAGAAGAACGGGGATGAGTGCAGAAGGAACACGAAGAAAAGAAAAGAAAAAAAAGAACGGTGGAATAAATTATGAGAGACTTTTAAGACGAGTTTCCATGTAGACTACGTTCTTTTATTTTTCGTTTCCCTTGTTTTCCCCCTCCCGTCGTTCAATTTCTTTAAAGACCTCTTTCACAGTGTGTTCCCCTTTATGATATAAGAACAGATGTGTAAGATTCCCTTTTATGCTTACGTCCACATGACTAACTTCTGACATGGCAAAACTCCATATTCCAGGAGTAACATTACAACTAAATAAAATGGAATACGGACTTTAATAATTAATTCCTCAAATACGTAATCGGACTGTCAAAAAGTGTATTATCCCGATATTAGGCATACATCTAGCACGGTTCATTGTCTGAGATATAGACTACATGATATATCCGACGTTTCGGCATTTGGCACTGCTCCTGTCTTCAGGTGATTAGTTGTCACGCTAACACACTCAGTGCAGATAGTTAGGGTCAAATCCGGGAATTTCTGAATACCAAGTTGGTACACTAAGCAGTCGTTTCGAGAAGAGAAGTTGGCAGGATTGCCATATTACGCACGTCCGATGTTACAATGCGATGGTAGGGGACTAAAATGATGCCAATTACATGAGCAGCCATTGTGTTGGGGTTATAAGCGTGGTGGAGACACACATACACGGACAGTAGAGGTTTTTTTTTTCTTATAAGCTACTGAAAGTAGGCCGTACACTCTGTCATGTCAACCAGTCATCTGAAGATGAAAGTATATGAGTCTCCAAGTCATGTGCTGAACATGCCTCAGACAATAGACACTGTCCAGCTCAATCTCGACGCATGAATGAACTCACCATTGTTGCAAACCTTGCTGGTATCAACACCGCCACTTTGGTGATGTGCACTCTAGGACAATGAAGCGTAGCTCTCGATAGTGGCCTGTAGGCCTACTTTGGTACCGGAGGGTAGCTCTGGCTCCAGAAACTGTTTGGAGCGGCGAACCGTGAACACCGTTCCATGACGCAAAGTGTGCGTAGGGAGATGAAATCTATACTTCACCCTGATTCGAAACAACAGAGACGCTACCACACAGAAGTTGATATCCACCAGGAGCCACATGAAATGTGCAGTCTCCGCAAAACATGTATCTTGTTACTCTCCACGCAAACAGAACAAACAGCGTTGTTTTTATAATGATGCTGCGGTTTATAAAAAGACGTCCTAAAAACGAGCGTGTCTGTAACCTACGTATACAGAAGGATTCCCGGGCTCCGACAGGTAGAGAAGATTTCAAACAAACAGATGTAACAAAAGTGTTGCAGTGTGCGATACATCAAATTCGTCATTATCCTCTTTCCACGTCAGCGCTTACGTCAGTTCGACTTCTGGCCTGCAAGCTGTTTTCTCCTCCTGAAATACGACTAATTGAAGATCTTTTAAAATGATTTACCTTTCTGCAGACGCGTAGGTACATGTAATAATAAGTGAAAGTATGAACCTACTAGTAGTCGATTATTTTAATAAATTACAAGTGTGACAATCATAAAACGAGACAACATGGCTTGTACTAATACGTTTTTTTAAGTTTATTATATCGATATCAAATGTGTTTACGAACAATAATTCACTTTGTAATCTTGAAATATACAGTGTGCGTAAACTAAGAGGATTCATTTTGCTCAGAATCCAGAAGGCTTGCAGTACCGGGCTCTTGTAAACACTTCAATTTATTTTAACTTTATTATATCGAATTAAAAACGTTTAGTAACAAAAATGTAACCTGTGTTCACTAAGAAAGTGATACGTTCGTCCCAACCGTCGGAAACCACGCGGTATCAGAACCCAGAAGACCACAGTCGACAAATAAGAGGACAGATTCAGATTTTAAAGTTTCAAACGAAAAGTGATTCACGTGGACGTCTAGCGAAAACTAAATTAAGGAACACATACAATTATGGACGTCGATGAATGGACTCGGAATATTTTTACATATGTTATTTACATAATAAATACGCCATATTCATCATATCCTCAAGCCTTATTTTTTAAAACAAAATTTTCAAACGAAGATGACGGACTTAAAACTAACAAAACAGAGGATAGAATTGGAGTTAATATGTAAATATCTGAGTGGCTTTACTGGTTACGATGTTAATCCTTTAACGTACAATGGAGAGCATGCATAAACCTACTAGTTTCTTTAACATTTGATACCTCTGCACTGTGCCCACAGAGCGTATTTAGTATAGTTTTTACATATCTCTCAGAATAAACAGATTATTCCCCTAAACAGCAGTAACCAACCGATCTTTGTGAAGGAAACACGTTGCTTTCTTTACGACAGAAGCTAAATTTTGAAACATCATTTAGATGAATTTGTGTTTGGAACCTAAACACTTATGTTTACTCATCCACTCGAAGGGATTTACAAGCTCCATGTGCTTGGGACATGTTCCCGTAGGACACACTTTGCATGGGATGTATCTTCTAAATTACGTGTTGCTGTTTTATTGTACAAATGCACACTAATAAAATTTAATAGCCTGCGCGTTTTCTGGAAATATAAACCAAGACGATAATTTACTTAGTGAGCAGGATCTCTCTTGCTTGTTGACTGTTCTGTATCTTAACACACTGTGGCTTTCAAACATTCAGTGTGATCTACGACAAAGTGTATAAACGTTCTCAATACTTTCTAACTTAAATTGTGGTGAAAGAGAATCTATAAACTAAAGTACACACGTATAATTTGAAGGAACAGAATTAAGACCTGGATAAGAATTCGAACAAATATTTATTATGCCCCTACCGATGTACGCCAAAGCCATTCACAATTCAAGCGTGTTATATGTGCACAATTAAGATGCCAAAACGAAAGTAAAATTAAAAACACAAACTACTTAAAGTTCATTGCCATCCATGTGTTTCTCTGTAATGACTCCATCATCACGGCTGAAGATGTAAGCAGTATGTTTATCAGAAACTTTGGTATTTAACTCCATGCTCAGGGTAGAAGATCTACATTCCTCCTAATCGTTGAAAACTCCCTACAAATCCACAAGGTTTTACAACCCATAATATCAACATCGACATGTTCACTGCCGTGAGAACCTCAGATCTCATAAGAAAAAGTATCCACTTCACTTAATTATATAAATGTATGACACAAATAAGGAGTTTCGCGCAACGTATTTGGTAAACCAATAATCGATAAATTTTCATTGCTCGTTCACATATCGTCTGTTTACAGGTTACTTTAATGACATCAAATCAACTACTACATATGAGCATATAGGGATTATAACAGTTATAGTAAACTGAAGAATACAGTAAGGGATTTTAGCCTATCCGCGTGAATTGATCATTCTACTAAAATAACCACAATGAGAAAAATACCTATCAGTATATTCGGAAATACTTTGCACCACATTCTACTTTTGTACGGTGAGTCATATTAAAGACATTTTGCACACTTATATTTGAGCGTTCATAAAACCCATGGAAGTTGTATGCTTGCTTTATCCCAGCCCCGAATCACTCTTTCAATACTTCTTTTTTTCCTGAATACATTAGAGCCACATGTGATTGGAATCAGGACTCCAATGTGAACGTAAATCCGTCAAAACACGCGCATACTCTCAAACATTCAATGAACCTCCTCTTCATAAACTAGCATACCATTTACTTTGTAAACAAATATTCAGTCCATTAGCAACACTACAATCATTCGCTTTCAGAAAACAATTTTAGCCTTGAAAGACACAGAATGACTGTTTTCAGATAATCCGATGTTCTTTTTCCGAGTTGTCAATCCCACTCTGCGTTTCACTCGTTTTTAACATCCGTCCTTATGCCCATTATGGAAAAACAAAGGACTAACACACACTTCAATTATAACAACTTCGTTTCTGTTCCAAAAAGATGCTTATATCATCTTCCTCACTTTACAAGTAAGTCAGGCAAATAGTACAATCATGTAGCCTCTGTAAGTCCAACTCACTGCTGTCTGTCCCTCCTAGTAACATCTGAATCGCTAAACGGAATTTCATTAAACTTGCTGCCAACATATCCTGACGGCACTAGAGGCCACACCACGCGCCTACTATCAATAATACTAACATGGCATCAGCGCAAACTTCTTAGGTTTCAGGGGCACTACAAAAGTTCTGAAGCTGTATGTGACCAAAGATCTTCAGAATATAAAAGCCCTTGCTAATGTAATTTATATATAAAATATAAAATTACAATATAGTGGCCATGCGAATTCTATAATTAGCTATCCGTAAGTAATGTGCAATTTGAACTGGACTCGTGAATGTTATATATCAGATCATAAACATGCCTAGAAATGCTGTAAGACACGTTTCCGTTATATGAGCAATTAAAACATGGAGACGATAAAAATTTGGGGTTATATCTGCCATATTTAAAGTAACTTAAATCTGTTCTGTTGGAAATTATGCACATATATGAACCACTAAATTTTATAGTTATTAATTTAAAGTTTCTGATAGTGGAAAGTGGATTTCATAAAATTTTCACAGAACTATTTGTAAATATGCAGAAGAGTGTAGAGAAAATGTTATTTAACTGAAAATACCCATACTTTTCTACGTACTAGCTTTAGTTGTGTTAGTTTGCACGCTGTTTTTGCATTCATGCAAATGTTTTTTTGATTTTTAAGTGCAAAAGCCTTAAAATGTTAACCTGAACTTCAAGCTACAACTGTTCTTGACTGGCCGATATAGTCCACAGAGTTTCTTTTCTTTGGACATAAATTATAAAACTTCAGGCATCTGACCAGTTACTCAGTCACTGGCTGTGATATCATGGCCATGACGTTGGCGTTGTAAATACGGGACGCAGTATGAATGATCAACAGCCTTCATCACATATTAATAAAAAAGCCTTCATTAATGACAACATTGTACACAGCTAACAAGCATGGAGTTCCCTACAGAGCGTTTTCAATTTCCTTCTTCATAGACTTTTATCCTTCACTGGTCTCAACATTCACTGACTACAGATAAAAATCAAATAACGAAGATAATCAAAGGAGATATTGCGAACCATAAAGGCCATTCACTGTTGCTAAACAGCGTCTTCACGTAAAGTTTGTACAGACTGTCAGGATATTTATTTACCGACGTTAACAGCAGCTCAGACTACATTTCGTCGAATGATATGATCATTAATTAGCAATGGATTGGAAGGAATATGGAAATAAGCAGTCGTGGCTTAATTTTAGCTACTATCATTAAACCTTCCTTTAGGGACTGAGTAAAACCACAGAAAGCCTTTCAGATAATTTGTGTCCTGACCGAGATTTGAATTCGGCACCTTCCGAAAACGAAGTACTGATCACTTCACTGCCATGTTGAGTGTCCGCCAGTAGATCGCGGAATCAGTCGGTTAGTTGACTGGTTGATCAATCAGCTGTCCCGTAGTTTCGTCATTCAGTTGGTTAAATGAGGATATTAGGGAAACTTATCAAACAGGACTGTAAAGAGGGAAATTTATCTGGTTGAAATACGCCCATCACAGGGTTCCAAGCGCTATAGCTCAATCGTGCATTTCTGTGAGAGTGTGTGTGTGTGTGGATGGGTGGAGGTGCGAACCTCGAGATTGACGGCACTTGAGTGACACATCAATGAATGTACTGCTTGCAATTTGCACTACAAGGCTCAACCACTAACTTGGCGTTCATTTATCCCCGCTCCCCCATTCGAGATAACATTTCTCCTGCTGTATAGCTTTCACACATGTCAGTGTCACAAAGCCTCATGCGTTAATAGATTCTACTCCATTTTTAGTTTACATTCCTTATTTTATAAGGAGTGACAGGCATTATGTCCGTGTGCACGCTTGTTTGTCCCTCCGAATACAGTAATGTTTAACCGACAAATTTTCTTGAAATTTAGTACAGACAGCACGTCCCTTAAGGTACAATTTGGCTGCACGCGACAGAGACAAGCGACCGAGGCAGGCGACAGAGACGGGAGACGGACACATCGCAGCTTGTCGCCACACACTTCTGAGGTGACGACCGAGACATGCGGCAAAGTGTTTGTTTTCTTTGTTTTGTTCAGACATACGTGCACATATTCTGTGAAAAATGAGTACACAAATGCTTCTAAAAAGGTTACTCGAAGAAGAAGAAGAAGAAGAAGATGTGTTGCTGTGTTATTTGTTGCGAAAGAAACAAAGAAAACCTATGAGTTCAATATTCAAAACTAGACGTGAAGGATCTTTCTGTCGGTGGTCAGTGGTCGGTTATCTGCTACTAATTCTACCAATTGCTCATCTTGGTCACCAGTAAATTTAATTTCTGCCATTATTTTACTCAACAACACACGTGCTGCCTGAGCCCGTCGCGAGACACTACTGGTCCGAGAGCGGTCTCCTGTGCTTTGTCTCTGTCGCCTGTCTTTGTCTCGCGCTCGTAATTGTACTTCATACGATTGTACAGAGAGCAGACAGGAAGCGACCAGTCTCGGTCTCGTAACTCTGTCGCCTGCCTCGGTCGCTTGTCTCTGTCGCGTGCAGCCAAATTGTACCTTTACAGACTAGGCCAGCCAATCCACAATCGTTTCAGTTTTAAATAAACCGTAACAATAAATTCGATCGTGAAAATTACAGGTTCCTAAAATGCTATGTGAATTCATATCTACTGAAGGCAGGGCTTTGTGTCTGGTTCATAACATCGACTTTCTGGTGACAGCAAACACTGCAGTTACCATATTTACGGTGGATATGAGATGAGAATTCTGGAGGCTTTAAATAGGGCGGGTCCGTCATTTTTAAGTACGCACATAAAATCATAGCAACTTTTCCGTGTTCTCAAATGAGTATGTGCTGTTTTAGATGCTTTATTAATTGCACACAACACCCGTTGATTTCAACGAGCTTTTCGCTAGTAGTGTACCAAGTCTCTCCACATGAATGTATCTAACTTCTATGAGACGATTCGAAACTAGCTTGACCTTATACAAACTTGTACAAAAAAATGTTGCGAACTTTCTGGATTTTCAGTGCAGACATTCGATAAAGAGGGTAAAAATCAGTAAACATGTCATCTAATACTGTAAAAACATAACGATGCTGATCAACTTTTAACAGGTACTGATTTCATTAAATATATATATATATCCAGAATCAACTATGAGGGACACACCAAAATACTCGCGAAAAGCTGCTACCAATCTAGATCCAAATCAAACTGCACAAATGAAAGATTCTTACCGAATGCCTCCAACTTTCATGGCCAAGCCATGACAGATGGTACAATAAAAAACTTCTTCAGCCAATAACAGTAATAATAATAATAATAATAATTCTACTTTACGCCAATAAAATAGCACATAGGCCTTTGGAGTATTGTAAAACTTAATTTCACACCCTTGTGACTTTAGCAATTGAGACTACAACAACACATCCATAGTGCGGGGTTGAGGGTGAGATAGGGGTGGAAAAGAGAAAAATTACTCAAGGGCTGAAGCTGGAGATAGCCCCCCCCCCCCCCTCACCCAAAAAAAATAGCTGCTGCAGTGTTCAAAATCGTTGACACTTAATGAAAATGGAGTCAATTTATTCAAGAGCCACGTCATCCCAACTCGTATGGCAGCTGGATGGCATTCTTTTTTTATCTAACAATGGTGTATGTTTGCTCCCATGGTCTTTTACCACCACCACCACCCACATGGAATTCTCAACCCAGTCATAACATGTCGCGAAAAGCAGCTCAGAAAGGCGATATACTTCTCTGCAACTTGGATTCAGTGGAGTGGCAAACTGGTTGCGACGCTCCGAAACTGGTCTGAAACCACAATGGCATAACGCCCTTCAAGTGCATCGCCTTCAAGAACGTAACATGATGCGATTTCTTCAAAACGGACGTGGCATGGGAGGGAACACGAGGTTTTAGCCTTGTCACCTGAAAGTATTTATAACACGTCAATGGGTGGTCAACTTCTCTGGTTAGCAATTCACACAACTGGCACTTCATAAAACCTGATACAAACTTCTTGCTATGTTGTAATATTTTAATTTAATACCATCAATAATACCAACATGGATCTCATGTGAATCTGTGTGGGAGTGAGACTAATTATAGTTAATAGTGCCCGAAAAATTTAATGTACAAAAATTTATGTTGGTAACCAAAAGATGCCTGTATTTGTCTTTTTCATGGCGATATCCGATAAACCAACAGAGTTCATATGAATCATGTATGAATACTGTAATGCATGAGTCACAACCCATGTGGCAAATCTAATGACGTATTTGTCCTTTACGCCTGTATCACAGTAGACGTACGTTCACAGCGTACTTGGACGTTAAGCAATAAGAAATTTCGAACACAACGTTTTTCTGTGGTCATGTGATTCTCATTTAAAATAAACCGTAATGGCCACAGCCAACATAAAATCTGTTTCTAGACGTTAAAAACTTCATCAACACTTTGTGATACGATATGGGATCCTTGTGGCCTTACATAACGAAAATACTGATCCATGTGACCAGAGTAGACTTGTGGATTGGTTCCAAAGAGTGGATTCCTCTTAAACAGCGGGCACGTATGATCTGGCCCCATCCGAACGGAAGCTACGCTTCCCCAGGTAGATGTTTAATTCGGGTCCCTGAGGATGATCGGTCGAGCGAGCACCAGCTGGAGCCGACCTCATCTCTGACTGTCAGCGCCTAACAACTCCATCACCCTCCACCTGCGGAGTACAGCCACACCACGAGAAGAGAAACACACGAGTGATATCCAGAAGTGCATATTTTGTTACTTTTCCACTTTTTGTGTTCTTGCTTTTGTGTACGTTGCTTTTGCAGTGGTAGTGGAATTAAATGCCACGAAGCAAAATACGTTTCTGTGGGACAGACCTACAGCCTATACCAGAGGTTTCCAAAGTGTGGGGCGCGCGCCCCTGAGGAGGGGGGAGAGTGGTATTCTGGGGGACGTGTTTTTGTATGAAAAACTTTTTTTTAACGAAATATGGAGAAACATTTTTAACATCCTTTGCTTGGTTGAGGCATTTTTAGTTGTCTTACAGTGCTGTATACTCATAGCTAAATTTTATGTCAAATCTGTTTGCTTGCACTTGTTCTGGAAAGGGGGCTTGAAATTTATGAAATGTTTTAAGGGGGGCGCAAGGTATAAAAGTTTGGGAACCTCTAGCCTATACGATAACATTTTACTGCACAGACTGAGATAACTCGGTTAAGACTGTCGTCGAACCGAGTTTCGAACTCAGGACCTGCTAGTGTAAAACACTCAACAGCGACGTTCAGTAGACTGAATACGATAGCCTCCTGAGGTTTCCTTCTTCGTGATAGAGTCTTCTGTTAGCGAAAGGTATTTGTCATCTGTCTGCTGTCCCAAATTCAAGACATCGGCCTTTAGAATTCCAATTCGCGCCTCATCCAAGAAGCAGCGCACGGCTCCACATAGCACCGCAGAGAATAAGCAAAATGGAGTTCTCGTTTTACTTCGCTTTCAAGCACAGAGAACCATAATACAGCATTTCACATTCCTTATAGGCTGGAACAAATTTCAAAAAACGTCCACACATAGGACCACACACGCACATCTGTTCCCAACGTACTAACATCGCCTGCCATTATCGTATTAATTTATCCTATAATAACGCTCTTTTGAAACAGATAATGAACTCAGTTCGTGAACTACGATGTCGATTTACTCCCCCTGACATGATTAGTTAGGGGTCAATAAAAGGTGGAAAATAAAATGAGAAATTCATTGTATAAGATAACCCTTAGGGGATTACTGTTTATGGTAAATTCTGACATTAAAATACAATACCGTGCAGAAATGCATGAACTATTACATAATAATGGCAGAAACACGACAGCTTGCTTTTCTGGTCCTGCAGTTTCCCCTGCATTCGTAAAATAGTAGTCTCTGGACTTCCAAGGAATTATTTAAAAATTCATGTGGAGATATTCATGGATGTAGCCGTTTACTGCATCGAATTTTAAAATATTCACGACCCTTGCAATTCATATTGCTCTGACAAGTTTGATGATGCAGGCCTGTGCTCAGGAAATTACGTTTAAACTTTTCAAAACCTAAAGACAGGCATTTGCATTAGTGATGTTGAACCTTCAACATATGAAAATAGAAGCAACAAAATTAAGTGCATTCGGCTTTGCAGATTACCTACACCTTTCCTTATATCCTATATAAAATAACAACAGACGACTTACGTAAGCATGCCCAGTAAAAATGGACCAGCAGTTTTTGTGAGAAACAGACTTGTTATTATTAACATTTAATAACATTTAAGATTGCATATAATAAATGTTTGTTGGATTCTACCTCCAATATGCAACTAATTTTAAAGTAATAATTACACTACTCGCTACAGGGTACACAAAATCAAAAACCACAGTTAAGAAATCCGGTTTCAAGATTCGACCCACGGTCCTAATGAGTGCGGCATTCTGAATTACCACACAGCAGAAGCAAGTCCTGGAGGAACGATCCAACGTGATGTCTACATACAACAGACACTCAAGAGTAACTCGTTCACCTGAAGCAGATGCCAGACCCTGCATCTTGCGGATTCCAGCGTAATGAACTCCAGTCACGAGAACTAAACCCCTGAAGGAAGAAGACCTCGAACCTCCTAATATAAGACATTATAAACACGATCTACTGCAAACTAGTAATATGTTTACAAAGAGGCTGGAAACGTATATTAAATTATTTCATTTTTTCAGCTTAATGTATCATAGTTTCGTTTCTTTTAGGATTAATTTTAATTTCACAAACTGTTTTCGTCTCTGCTACTTTAAAAGTGGTAATTTCGAATAGAGCCTACATAAAACGAGTATCTTGCTCACTATCTTATGCAATAATAAAAATATTAAATATATATCAAATTATAATTCTAAAAACGTCGTTTATTCAGACTAGCATGTATGAACTAACAACGGTAAAGGAAACAAATGTGCAAAGAGGGACTTAAAGATGTTCTAGTAGTATAAAAATAATATAGTATATACATTAATTGTGTGCACTAAAAATACCTATACAGAGTAATTAAATGTCAAATAAAGTACTGTAAACTACATCAGAATTTAGTTATACATAAGTTTATAACTGCTGCTATTTCAAATTTCAAACTGTGACACCTCACAGCTGTCAAACTGACTATAAATGTCTTATTGGCCTTCATCTTCATTTATTGTTGTTGAAAATCTCGTAGCGAGGCATTTCAAATTATTTTATTCGTGATATTAAATGAGTAATTTCGATTACTTAAATACTGTAAATTATAACTTTGTGAAAGGTTGCTGAGTTATTTTACTTAAGCAGTATTTTGTATTTCCGGTTCTCTATTCAAGCACCAAACATACGACGCAATATTTAAACCTTAAGAGAATATTATGCGTGCATTAATCACATTAGCGTTCATTATATTTTAAATGAAGTGTGCATAATTTGCAGCAGAATCTGTTTACTACTCAACTAGGTAATTACATTATCTCTTAATATCAAAAATGAAATTACTATTTAACTAGACAATTATGCATTAACTCTAACAACATAAATAAAAACAGATTAACATCAGTAATCAATTGTGTGGCGTTGTAGATACAAAGCATTTCTGCAACAACAAAAATTAAGTCCACGCTATACATAGCCAGAATTTACGTTTACGTATACGACAGTAAACATTCGTATAATCAAAATATATTTAAATTTGATATGTTACATCTTTTTGGGGCCTGTTTTTATGCTATATGTTCACATCCTTCATGATGAAGCCTTTCTGAAGAAATCTTAAAGTTATATTCAGAGCTTCACACAGCAGTATGTAAGCATTAGGGTTTATCTTCGTCTAATACGAATTTTTGTAGTCCATGAACAGCAAATGTAATTCAAAACCGTTTAGTAATATCAAAAATTAAAATTATAAACAGACAGACAAAACACTACATCCCTTATCACGCGTTCTACAAAGTACACATATAAATGTTTCTGAATTAAAGTTATCTATCAAAGAAGTGACCAGAAGGAAATGGCTACACGAAAAATCTGTCAGGATACATCTTTCTTTTTTCCTTACAACGGAGTGAACAATGCTCAGAAAAGAGCACAATTTCTTTTCGTAATGTGCCATCCACTGAACACGACAGACTTTTGTACCACTTCTTATGATTTAATGGACTCGAGAATATCAATACAGTTCCATCGACGGACTCGAATCAGTCATCCATAGGGCTTCTCCATGGTTACGTTTCACTTTGTCCTGTTTTCCGTTGACGATATATTTTATTTCAAGGTTAACAGCGTTCGAAAACGCAATTAGGTGGTTAGTGTGTTACAAGCGTGCCATATTTTGATTCAGCAGAATAATGTTAACAACAGTTTCGTTTTAAAATTACCAATGTTATACCATTCTATGGCTATGTTTAATATTTCAGGCATAATCATTCTTATATTTTATTGGAATATATTTGAAAGTTCATAGAATTAACAACCTGTTCATACAGAACGCTGTGGACAGGAAACATGTGAAAAACGCTTCAGTAAACTAATGTCCACACGAAGATGATAAAACATAGTCATTAGCAACAACTCAAAACTACTTAGAACCTGGACAGTGTGAGTCAATATTACCTTCCGTGCATTTTGAGGAAATTATACATGACCACAAACAAATAAAAAAAGTATTGGTCTAGACAAGTCTCTTTTCTAATTGTAGCCTTTTGAAATCGATACGTGTTGCAAAATTTATTAAACCTTACAAACCTCACGTATACGTAAACATGCCCAACCTCCATGTAGCAGTCTTCTGCACATTGGTAGTCATGGACAGGTATTCTTTCATTACAATTGCTAGGGGGTTATTCAACTAGGCGACGGAAGTAATTCCGTCATAATCATAGTCGCCGTGCATTAACATGACGCTCGAAGCTGAAATAGTACTAAGTACTGCATTTAATTACGACTACAACATTATAACTCCGTTCTTGAGCCGTGTACCAGCGTAACGTCTCCGTTTTGTGGTAGAGGCTTTTTGCGATTTAAGAACACAAGATGAAGAAGACGGAAATGTGTTAATTCATAGCTGCTGTTCAAAATGACGACTGGGTGTCCGGCGGCCGGTAAATCTTTTGGCACACAACCGTTCTGACGAATTCCCGCGTACTTCGCCGAGGGTAAAATGCATACGTCGTTTGATGCAGTTCATTTGGCAGGCGGAAAATTGAACCGCTCTCCTCTGCTTCTGTATATTATCTGAGATGCACATCATCTCGGGTCTCGACGCATTTCGTTCCTCCTTTTTAGTTGAGTAACCTCCCGACATTCGACATTTGTTAGCTGACTAACAACACTAACACAGACAAGTGCCATACTGACCAAGCAGTTTTCAAAAGGGAACTTATCAGAATCTTAAAATTATTCATTGTCAGGTCTTTTTCCATCGTCTGTTCTTTAAAACCACGACGTTTCGGAGCCTGGTTCTGTCTCCGTCTTCAGGTGAGAGGTACCTACTCTTTATCTAAGGGACCCAACAAAGTAGGTACCTCTCACCTGAAGACGGAGAGAGAACCAGCCTCCGAAACGTCGTGGTTTTAAAGAACAGACGATGGAAAAATTCCTGACAATGAATAATTTTAAGTGTAAACTAACGTCGTCAAAACCCTTTAGAGTTGAATTATCAGAATCTGTTACGTAAAAATTTCAAGTGACTATCCGAAATCAGAGACTTTTCCAGAACAATGTGTTTTTTACACTTTTACTTCTCTTTAGTAGCGTAAGACATCAAAATTATAAATGGCAATACTGAATCATCTTGTACAAAACGAAATATGTTGTGTTCTTTGAAATTCCGTTATGGCTCCCTCGTTGTTTCGAGGACAATTCGAGGATATCTCCGTGCTAACCTGGTTCTCCCCTAATGACGTCAGGTACAGAGGCGGGTGTAATTTCGGATGTGGATAAAGATGCAGCATGAGCGATGATGTTATCGTGATTATTTCAGGTAGGGAAGTTAATGGACGCTTAAGCGTCACGGAACTGTCTCGAATCGGAACGGCTACTAATAGCGTGATTAGACAGGTGTGTTTTTTCTGATATTCTTCCTACGGCCACTTTCGTTAGACCCCGAGTTCAAAGGCGGTGGCAGCTGTTAAGGAAGGGGTGTCGAATTGCTGGTCTGTACGCACACCGCCCGACCAATGCGCCTGCAATGTTAGTGATGATGATTCAAACAATAATAATAATAATATTAATAAGTAATCAATCTATATAATAAGTAATGTTGGCTGGTTGGTTGCTTTGTTGGTTGGTTATCGTCTGCTGTTGTTAAGGGATTTTGAGCAGCACGTGATAATATATGTGAATGTGTGTCTTTTGCTGTTAAGAGATTTCAGGCTTTATTAGACAACATAACTGTTGCCATGGTAACGCTGTTAAGGGAGGAATGCTATATCCATGTACTACAACGAAGCATAGTTATAATAACATCTATATAAGATCATATTCTAGATTACACTGCATGAAATCGTATTATATTTTTTAATTAAGCAAATATAATTAATTAATTAATTTTGTTAAACAACATTACTCAGTTTTAACTTGCATAAGCTGCATTTTGAAAACAAAGCATTGAAAAAGAGGACACGTACTTCTACACAATACAGAAGAGCAGATGATTAGGTGTTAACGCTTTGCAGTTTTCGTAATTACGTAAAGATAAGTAAGGACTTCATTTTTATATGCTGTTTTGTTACACGTTTTAATAAAACGTTATTTTAAGAACTACTTAAGAGTTCCCCATTATTCTTATCAGAAATTTTCTAGTAATTAATAACGAAAATAAGAAGAAAAATGTAAGATGTTTACAAAAATGTTTGTCCGCAAATCTTGTGTTAAGAAATAACATGGGACGCCGAGACCTGCGTGGATCTTACAGTAACAGGATATGATGTTGTGGGTGGATTCATATGGCTCAGGACAGAGCGCCATGACGGGCCCTTGTGAACACGGTATTGAACCCTCGTGTTCCATAAATGGCAGAGAATTTATCGAGCAGCCGAGCGGCTGAAACAGAGAAAGAAACAGACACAACAAGAAACAAAGGTGCAGAGAAAGAAACTGAAGTGTATAATGGAAGGACTGGTTGTGGAAGAATGCGATGTGAAAACTGTGGAACAGAGCGCTTCAAAACCAGTCGGTTTGATACGGCATTCGCAAGAATCAAACACTTGTGTGCACCAGAACGGTGTTCGGCTTTCTCCGTCATGCCGTGAGATCGTGACCGGCCGATTGAACCGCAGACAGGGCAACGCCAACCAGATCAATGAACATTCAAGTACGAAGACAACCACAAAAACACGACCGCTCATCCTTGTTTCTGGTTGGCTGCATTAACTTCATGAAGTAGAAAGTTGTATCACCACACCTCAAACACAACTTGGTTTCTGATACAGAATGATCCACATTTACCTATCAAACAGAACATCAATTAATAAAATTTTCTCTGGCAATCAGCCGCGTTAACTGGTTACCGTAGTAAACCGACGTTTCGGGAACAAACTGTCTCCATCTTCAGGGTTCTGATGTGACTGGATCCTCGGAAGTCGCCTGGCGACTCGGAAAACCTAGGCGAAGATGAGAGGATAATATTAAAGTTAATAGAAATTTGTGTCGGATGGTGTGGACTGGATTAACGTAGCTCAGGATAAGGATCGGTGGCGGGCTCTTGTGAGCACGGTAATCAACGTTCGGGTCCAATGAAAGGCGGGGAATTCTTGACCAGCTGAGCGTAGAACTAGCTTCTCAAGGACTCTGTTCCATGGAGTTAGTAATTAATTCACTCACTACATGTTCCACTTCGCCGACTTTATTTTTCTAGGCTGCCTAATTTAACAGCTTCAGTCAGGATTACTTAGTTTTATTAATCTAATTCTTCTTCGCTTGTCATCACAAATTATTATCAATACTAAATGAACTCATTTATGACATTAAGTTACGCATCTCTGCCAATAATCTTCAGGACCAAGTGTTAAACGGTGATTACTTTCACACTACATTATATAACATCTTACTTTGTTAAAGAATCGTATCCTCGAAAAATTAATCGTTAAAACAAGTATATTTGTTATTATGAAATGAGTAGGGTGACTTGGCGGTAAGGCGTCTTAAATGCATTCAGACTTATCTGGATCTCCGTTCGAGAACGATATATCGATAATGAGGTTTTCCAAGATTCCCCCACATGTGAAACAGTTTAATATTTCCATGCAGCCTGGAAACCATTCCTTCCAAATAATTGATTGCTTATCGCTTTTCTTCCAATTAAGTCGCATTAAATCTCCTGTTGGAACAATCCAAAAATGAACCTCAGATTCTATGTGGCAAATGTTTTAGATTCCAGATGGTTTTTAGCATGTGCACTCCTGAAGATGCTGTCTGTACGCATTACGTGTGCACAACGAAGTTCCGGACTTCATCCACAGAGCTTTGAAAACAGATGTGAAGTAGGAATGTGCTTACCAATGCTTGGAATCAGATGAGAAATAATTTGAAAGATGGTTTACTTGCCTAGTTCATTCGGAAAACTAAAACATTAATTTTTATTTGTAATTATTTTCACGATAATCAAACGTTTTAAAATGGGTTTCCTTCTCGTGTAAAATTAATTCGAGTTCTCAAGCAGAGCTACGGCTTGTACAAATCATAAAATAACTTTGTGACCGTTTCCTTCTCGGTTAGTTAAGAATTGATTCTGCTGAGCACCAACTATGATATAAACTAAACTTGAAACTAACTGCGCTCATTAGTATTTAGGCTTGTAGATTGTAAACGAAACTCTAAGCATTAATTTCTCACTAACTGTAATTACATGAAATGTCGTGGCAAATTATCTACTCGTTTATGTTCAATTCAGTTTGCACAAGGGTTAATTAAAACTACGTTTATTGCTGAAGTTTCAACAAAACAGTCACACCGGAAGTAAGGGGGTTTGATTAAAATTAACCGTAATTATTGTCTTCAAACGATATGAAGCAACGCCACTTAAAGGAGTAAATGGACCAGAACTTTAAAATGAAACAGTCAGATACTGACCTGCCATAATGTTTGCCTGGATATTACATACTTGTTCGTTTAAGCAAAACAAACAGCCTAGACAACGCAAATGACCGATTTCCCTAACTTGAAACATTAATATTCCGCCTTAAACTTTCTTCCACTTATACAGGCTCAAACTTATGCGGGGATTTTCCAGCTTGGGGATCGCACTGGGAACACAAACGTCCACGATATCACGTCTAACCACAAATCAGAAGGTCCCATGTTTCAAATCAGACCTTAGATCCGCTATCCTACTTAAGATTTCGCGGTCTTCTTCAAAACCTCCAAATTGTGAGACGGTGCCTTCAAACAGTACAAGACATCTTCCTTTCAAATCCTTCCCAATTCACTATCATTCGCCCTATACGCTGCCTACAAGTTATGCGGTTCAACACCCCAAGTATTTTCTTAATATGTCGGTTTTACTTTCCATTTCCCTCGTAAGATGGCTGTGGTCTTCGACGTAGTCAACACACTGTAGTCGAAATTTCACACGGATCCGCTAGACCACTTTTATTACGAGTCCTGCATATTGCACGTGAATGCAGCTCCCGACAGTGCAATTTTCCTTTTCTGGCCACCCATGACCTGCTAAAATTGTTACTGTTATTTTATCGTCTGCATGGCAGGATTTATATTTCATGGAGACGAAGACAGTCCCTTCCTTTCTGCACTGTGGTGTCTTCCTCTGCCTTCTGAATGAATAGGGTCTTAACATGCGACTTTCTGTCTCATGCGTCGAAGTGTCAGGTTCGAGGTCCATTCTGTACGGGATGGAGGATTCACACGACCTCGCTGTCCGTGTTCAATACTCCATATGCTGTCCTTTCGTTCCTCGAGTCTGTCAGAACATGGTAAGTAAGCAGATCCCAAGAAACTAATAACAGGTAATGAAGTAGGTCTATACTTGAAACCAGTTTTAACATAACACTGAAACAAGGACCCCGAACGAAGACAAACAAAAAATCCAAGGTGTGGATCTTAAGTGTTTGAGAACTCTTGCGGGAAAAACAAAAGGGGGTAGAATTGGAAATAAAATCTTTACAGCAGAAGTTACAACCTTAAATTTGGTAACAGAAGAGAATAAATTACAAACATAAATTATGAAAGTTCAATGCTAGAAGATTTGATTCAGAGGAAAACGAGGGAAGAGATACAAGACTTCATCCACTGAAACGTCGCAAGAACCTATTATTATTAAGTATAAACACGACCTCGTAAATTTTGTTTTACAAATCCCGTAAGTTTTATACGTTTAATGTCTAGTGGCTTGAAATGCGTAAGAATTATCTGGCTGAAATAAAATACAGCTGATCCATGTCTGTAGTTGCTACATCCAAACTGTGCGGTGTGTATGATGCGCACGGAAATGAAGTCAGAGTGAAAATAAAGCGGGTTTAAAGTTCAACTTCCAACAGTTTTAAAATGCAAAACATATTCAACAACCTTAACAGCTATCTACATGATGTAACTGAATACTCAGTATGTCGTTTATTTTTATCTTCAGAGGTCTAATGGTGTACAAAACAATGCTACAGTAAGAATAATAAAATTGAAATCTCAAACGGTTACGAAGTTTTGCAGTACAATAAAGGAATACATATTTAATGACAAATCATAATTCTACCAAGTCAAAAATAGTTTGACGAATTAGTTAACCCACACAGTAAATAATATTATTCCTTTATTAAAGATTTCGTTAAAAGCAAAAACATGTAACAGGCACGCACTGCACTAAATACTCACTGTCTGAACCTTTTCCATCGCGTTTAAACCACTCCTGAAGACGGAAACAGAATCAGTTTCCGAAACGTCGTGGTTTCTTTCTTTTAAACAAGGACTGTGGGGAAAAAAGTCCAGATATTTAATAATTTTAAGTTTAATCCATCAGCGTCAGAGACTCTTAAGAACTGGACCACATTAAATAAATTATAATCATTATGAGAATAAGACGTAGTGATGATGGTGAAACAAAAATCATGAGAATTTTCGAAATACACTTGGGAAATTCAATATAATTATTTCCAACTTATTTGTTGAAATAAACGCGTAGATTTCGTCTATCTGCTACTGATGTTTGCTATAACACAGTGCTTCGATTTCGGTACAGTTCAATGACGCTCTTGCTGTAACTTGCATAACGTCACTAAATAAACTAAATTAATTCCTTATACTGTGAGAAAAAAACTGGCATTATTAGTTGGACATAAAATCTCACTGAGCTGTTCTGTATTGTTACAACAGTGTTCCACTGAAAGTCTTGTGCGAGATAATTATACCCCGTTGAAACATGGAATAATACCGCTAATGAAATTATTCACGACTTATCTCTCTCGAGATAGCGCCTTAATGATACACGCCTGCATGTTAATCGTAATAGCTTAGCCAGATATATACATTTCCTACGTTGACAGCACTGACCTTGATACACAAGGCGTACAATTACGTGTACAGTCGCAGTGGGTAGCTTGTAAACACTGAAAACAGTTCAAAGCCATTTACCATGACCATACTCCTATTACGTGGGCCTTGTGTCGCTTGGACCGTGGGTTCGAATCCCACTCACGCGATTTTCTGTGTTGTACTGTCCTGTGTACAGGTAGAGGCCTTGCGACGGGCCGATCCCTCGTCCAAGGAGTCCTACCGAATGTCTATAGATCAAGCCAACGAAAAGTTGGGACCCGCAGTGCTCAGGCACTTGAAGAACGGGTCGTTCCCAGTATTCCCAGTATCGCATAAAGAGACATAAGGTTCAGAATTCAAAAGGTGCAGTCGTAACATGATTCCAAATTACTTTAGGACTGTGTTCGTAAAACTTCAATAGCACACGAACAACGATTCGAAGTTTGTTCAAGACTGAGGGAACTGTCCGTTCACGTGGGCAGTTTCAACTGACTTTGAAGTCGATACTCAATCCGATGACAGGGAAGTCAATATAATAAAGTGTTTATAAAAGAATGTAAAATCTACGCCAGTACGCTGCCGGTGCGTCCTGGAGGAGCACATATAAATTCAAAAGAATTATATTTGTATGACATTAACTTAGCTACATGAAAATTGCACGGAAAAATCTGTGACCTGGAAAATTAAATGCAATCTCCCGTCGGAATATTAACTGGGAACCTAAACGATGTCACATCGAGTGCTGGTAGCATCGCTACTACTCCATGTTCCCATCTTTGTCCAAGGTTGTTCTGAACTACACCACAGCAAAGCATTAGTTCCACTGGCTCACACCGAGTGAACTATATACAATAACGTCAGAAACAGCAAAGGTAAACTTCTCTTATCTCGCTCAAAGCTACAGATTATATTACCCACACAACTAAAGCTGAAATCAAACACGACGGAGAACTACACCACTCTTCTAGCATTTCCCCTCGGTAAAAACACGCGTGTCCAATGCCGTACGGCGTAAAGACTCAACAGCAAAGTCTGACTCATTGCATTGATTGAGAGTAAAGCCTACTCAAGGCACGAAATAGTAACCTCCTGCTGATTCGAGATCAAAATATGCTATACCATTCCCGCATTACCATGCATAATAAAACCAGCTCGGTCAGGTATGTATACCACAGGTCTCCCGCATTTGTATTGGTTCCCGTGTCGCGTCCCGACAGTCCGCCATTGGTCTGCTTCCACTCCGACAAGTTCCATGAACTTCCCCATATGTGAACTTACTTTAATTACTCATCATTTTACATCGGGGTCAGAAACTAATTGCCTCAGGAGCGCTACAAATGAACCTTTCTGGACGCCACCTAACTTGTGGTAACTTCACAAGAATCCTCAGAGCATGGCGAAACCTCAGGATCACATAATGTTTACATTGCATTGAGTTGCGGGTTCCCAACTTTCCCGGAGCCCTGGTCGCTTTGTACCGTGCCATCCCATCTCTCAGCCAACAGAGACCTAATTCTGATGGCTGATGCTCCTTGCTGGTAGGCACACTGTTTGAAACTTGCGCGTCTCTATGAACAAGGAAGATCTTAATGCGGTTGTGCGCTGTGTAGAGGCGAGAAAATTTCACCTGGCGGAATTATGCGTTAAGAAGGAAATCATCATTGACTCTATAACACACGCATAACTGAAGAGTTTTCGGACATAATACACAGCACATTACACAGAAATGCGGACACTGAAAACTGTCTGATACACCGAATTTAATAGATTTCAAGACGCCATACATTGTAAGACGAATTCTTGATTAGGTATTAGGTTTTCAGCAAAGAATACGCATATTACAACAGAAACTCTCAATATTCAAACATAAAACTTCTTTGTATTAATACTGTCGGAATCGTCTTTGTTTCTACCTTTGTGTTCGCTGTCTCTTGACTAGTCTTATGGACATAAAGATTTTCCTTCAGTTTTAATCATAGAATACAAATTTACGACATATTAGATACTTTTACTCGTAAAAATAACAGCTTCCATTCCAATTACTTAATTGGTGTCTTTGAGTGTTGGTTGTGTAGAAGGTTGATGGTTATATAGGCCTGTCTTCACATGCGTTAAGGATCATAATATTTGTTCGCTGTGCAGCTTATAACTTAGTTTTCACTACACAGCCTTAAAAGTTTACGGGGCCTGGTCTCCATCTTCCTGTCGAAGTTACGTTACGTCTCTGTAGCCTTGGAATATTCTCATAATACAAGTCCTAATAAACTTGGGAGAAAAAGATGATCTAATGAAGTAGGATTCGATTGACAGAGCATGTTCCACGCACGGGACATTTGAGAACTGCATACTTAGTTTGGTCGAAGAACTATGATGCTTATATCCTCTGGAACAAAGTGTCGTAGTTACGAGAAAAGTACGACAGAAAAAAAAGACTGTAGAATACATTTCCGTTTTTCTTGTTTTGGTATCTGATGAAGGTGAGAATTGTGAATAGTTCATTATTCAGCGTTTCCCGAACCCCCTGTTATTTCTCAACACCCCTTTCTCACGCGACCTCGACCTATGTTCTTATGTCCATACCACATAAAAATATTCACGTCAGACGCACAGAGGATGACATGTTCGTGGAACAACGTTCTAAGGCACGCGTTTGAAAGCAAGAAGCTTTTTGTATGCCGGAGGTCAGAAGATAATTACGGCTTACGAGAGAATTATTCCCTTACTAAAATAATGTCAACCGGAACGTAGTGCACAGATTTAAACGATTAATCTCATGAAACACAAGGCAGCGGGAAATAAATAATAATAATTTCAGACAACCCTATGTTTAACTTCCCGTATTAATGCTTAACAAACCCACATCGCTAATTGTCCACTGGCATTTGCTAGTATTAAAAGATTCGAGAAAATATATTTATTGCCGACTTCAATTTTAACTTCACCTCCAACTTTATTTAATGGTTTGAATATTTACGTCTGGTTTTTATATACATATATCTTGATAAGTAATCAGTTTCATCTCATAGCTGTCTTCCATCTTCATATGTGTCGAAATCTATAATCGAGCCTATTTTTTATTTAATAATCATAAACAGTTAAGATCTTTTAGGCAAGTTTATCCTTTTTTTATTTCGATTAAAGCTGGCATGATATATAGTTACCAGAATTTAATGGTTGCATACCTTATACCCTACAGTCAATTAACCCCGGGGAATAAAATAATAGCGTAAGCAAACAGTAGTCAAACACTAGCATTGAAACTGTAAATAGTGGCATAATCTCAAATAGGAGTCTGGTACTAGAAATGAAAATGTAAATATTGGTCACGTTGCAAATAGTAACTCGATACTGGCCCATAAATTGTAAATAGCAGCTGGGGCTACTGTTCAAACATACGCTGTATAACCTACGAACTTCTAGCTTTCCTTATGTACTTGAATAACAACTCGTGCTAACAGATATATCACAGACTGTCATACACAAAGACTCGCAATTGCATTGATTTACAAGGACTGCGCTGAAAAGATCTATCTTAATGTGTCAACCCTCTACCGTGTTGTCCGTCAGATCTAAAAGAGTTCCATAATGAAGACTCTTTTCAGAATTCCAGATGATATCAAAATTTGAAACACCCATAACAGTAGCAGGTTCATCAGATCTTCCACTTTACATTAAACATTAAAATTACCGAAGTGTATTCGTAAAATATCCAGAGTGGGTTACACGTTAGACAGATGTTTGATATGTTAATGGTACAGCATTCTGAAACTGATACACCTTTCTACTTAATGTCGGTAATGCAGTGTCACTGTAACCAACTTCCCCATAAAAAAAATCACGAAGTCGGTAAACCAGAACACTTAAAGTCGGTACAATGTCACTATTAATGATGGAATTTGAATGTCACATTCTCTCTTGTAACAACAAAATTAATTTAAGAGGACGTCACAGGCAGATACCGCTTGTGACACCAGATATAATCGTTTTTTGTTGCTAAATAACTCTTCGGCTCTATAAAATAAACTGCTGTAGTTTGCCAGTGATTCGACTGTGTTAGTATTCTTGCTTCATTCTTTTATAATGATGCTGCTCCTAAAATTTAATTTATAAAAAATTGCGCCTCTGTTCATGCTTCGATTAGAAGTGCCTGTTTTAATGACGCTATCTGTATTGTGACTCTGTAATATCAGGGAACCGGACGTCTGTACGAAATGTTATTAACACGGGCCATTTAGTCCGAGAATAATGGCATACCAGGCAAATGAAGTTAATAAAAAACTATACACATCTCTCGTAACCATACTTTGTTACATTCGCAGTAATAACGCTTCACTTCAATGGCAAATTGCTTTTAATTTTTTTTACCGGTATTACCACTTATCGAGAGATGGCAATGCAGTACAAACTACAAAACTAACCATACCTATCACTCCCCCCCCCCCCCCCCATTGTGAACAGCAAAGGATTAAATGTGATTATATTGGAGCACACTGTTCTTAAAAGTATTACTGCACTAAAGTGTCACAGAATATTCAGACTTGGGTAGACACGGGTAGACCTACGTATTATTTCTGTATATATTTAAACATTAATATCCATGCACTGTAACGTAAATACAATAATTCAAAAGAGTGGGAAATCTTATTTAATGCTTAAAGAATTATCTTGGAAATTTCCTTCTCCCATTATCGTAGTGTTCTGAGATGCAGAGGGGGCTACCAGAAAATTTAGTTAAGACACCAATGTTCCAAGACATGGCCCATAAGGGTTAGACAGACCTACTGTGTAAACTACTTTTACTATATACCGCAAGTTGAGAGCTCGTTCTACATAGTCTTTGAAGTTCGTTTGCAGCAGCCCTATTGTCCGCCTCACTTCACATATAAATTCAAAAAATATGTTATTTTGCAGGTCTAATAGCTAACGGAAGTGTTGGCTATGCTTGGTGCACGTAGGAGTACAGAACAGCGAATTAATTACAAAACCTTTAAAGGGATAACTGAAACAATGATGGCTGGATTTAAAACTAGAAGGATTAAAAGAAGGCCTAAAATGTGTTTTAACAAATAGAAACAAGCGTTATCTGAGAAACAAGTCAGTAAAAACAAAGAGTACCCCAAAAACGTAAGCGCTGACAAAATCAGTTACAGAGAACAGGAATATTAATGTCTCAACAGAAGAATGACAGAAATGAGCATGACGTCCGGTATCCTGTAGATTATTAAACGCTTCAGCATATAATCTGGAGGCAAGGGACAATTTGAATTTTATAGGCCCACATAAACACGAACGGCAAAAATATTAACAGAGGTTTTGAAGGACACAAATAAATACCTGTTCAGTGAGCGGATATTTTAAAAATTAATTCGCGTAATAAGGTTGCTTATAAAGAGATGGACTGGTTAAATTAAACCGTTTAAGACTTCTCACTATCCTGGTTTCACTTTTGGATGAAACAGCTGTCTAATTTCCTCTAACTCTTTCAATCACCACTAACTTTGCAGAAAATATAATATTGGATTTAAAGTAGTAGAAATATTGTCTGGCATGTCTCATGTCAGCCGTTTAGTTGAATACGTGTGCCATGCACATAGTACATCGAACACGTAAAAGGAATAACAGTGTTTCCATGGTAATTAGTGCTTAGAGCTATGCTGTAGCTTTAAATTATTTGTCATGCGCAACGTATCCTAATCGTGTCGTTTTCCAAACCGTAAGAGTTTGCGTTAAGTATTTACCCACATTTTAGGTAGGCCTTTAGTAAACCACGTTTCCAGAGTTCAGTTCCTATTAACCAACTTAATGGCATATATAACTGTATTAGGTTACAAATTACCAACTTACAAACAAGACGTTGAGGTAACTACAGAGAAATGTATCTTCATCGTCCGACTTTCAGAAATGAGTCACCCTTTGAACTAATTACCCGAGTTCTAGTTCGAAATTGAATCAGATGAGAATACACAAACGTCCGATTCAATGCTAAGAATACAAGTTACAGCCGACAGTAATGGGACTCCTTGCTTCGAGTTCGAAACTTAATTAATTATTTGATGTAGTGTATAACTTTGATTGTCCAGGTTCAGCCGCGTTCAAAGTATCGGCAAACACTGCAGTTGTCATCTTACGTTAAAATAACTCAACTATTGAACAGTTATAATTCTACTGTTTCCTTTCAGCTCCCTTCCCGATGTCAATGCTGGTCTTCTTGATTGTAACACCGTGTGATCTTGAACATAGGTATAAACGTTTCGGAGGAACACACCTCCTCTATCTTCACTACGGTCCTCCGAAATGTTGGTGTCTGCATACAAGTCCATAATCATTACCACCCAGAAGACCACAATCCATATTTTCAATTTTATTTTGGGTTTAGGTCCTTTTAAAACACACTTTATTTAAGGGCATAATATCTGAATGAACTTTTACCTGTATCTTCTGATTTTTATACAACATAATACAGATCTGTGGCTCAGTAAATGCAACCTACAAGTCAGAACGAGTAATGACTTGGCGCAATCACACTGTTGAGTAAAATGTGTCTCATTATCATCTGCATTTTTTTCAAAACAGTTCTCGTTCCGATGAACATTTTTAATATATTACGCGGGAGTTTCGATAAAGATGGATGCAGAAATTCATGTAGAACTTCATGTAAAATGTACGTTATTACTGACCGTTTTTAACAAAAAGTAAAATGTATCAACATATTTCAATAAACTTAAATATGAAATTTCACGAAACACTATTATACCATACTCTCGAATCGTTAAAAGAGACAAATATAACGAAGCTTATTGGCAATATGCAAATTTTTGTTGCGAGCAACTTTAAAAACGACACGCTGATACGTGTTCATGAAGGATTCGGTTCCTGACTGTGGATCCGAAGAGCGACTGCCAATTACTGTCACCAATTACACAAGAAGACGTATGCAAACAAGTTTGAAGATTCATTAAAATGTTTGTTTCATTTTTACTTATAAACCTACCCTCAGTTGGCTGTATTTAGGGGCTAATTTTGATTTCAAAGGATCAGAGTTAGTACTCTGTAATACCCTTTTGCAAAAATTTTAAAACTAAATTCGACCACGGAATTTTTTTTATTAATTCGAATTTCTTGAAAATAGTTGTCTCGGCCACTTTAAAATAAAACATAAAACTACTGCAATATACCAATTGCATCTTTTGTTAACGACAATTTCAGTACATGATAAAACAAAGTCATTATACACTGGTGGAAAACAGTTTAAATAGGTTAACGATTCGTGAGGAAAGGTCATTTCGGACACCCGGAAACACTTTATGAGAAGTCTTCAGAATTTACAAAAGACACTGAGCTTCTAGAACAGAGTTTACGATTTCCAAGAATATTATTATTAACAAATGATCAAAATGAATACTGTGGATATTTCTTGTCATGTATTATGGGTAATCCGATATACAAAGCCAGACGACATTATTAAAGTTATACATAATATGAAAGCAACAGAAATTAACTGCACTTGAGAACTAGAACAACACTAATGACTACGTTCATCAAATTAAGAAACTTCGCCACACAATTTCTGAACCTAAAACGCCTGAATGAAGGATAATGAAAAAATCAAAATACCTTTAAACGGGATCGAATAGTTACAGATAAATGTATGGTCTATGATATTAGTCACATTCTTATCATAAATATTTCTTCTAAGTAGAACATAATTACTCAGCAGGCAGATATCGCCTTCGTCTTTGTAAATCGAGTAATTATTTAGTCTCCCTCTAATGTAAACTGGTATATTTTTTGTTAAAAACCAAGCCTTAATAAAAAACAAGACAACGCCAGAAATTAACAATTATCAGGCCAATCTGTAACGAATTAAAGAAACAGATCTATACACTAACAGAAAGTAATGTACAGGACTGTCAATTACAAAATAGAACAAAAGATAAAATATAAAATATTTATGTTCCTAACGGGATTAAAATCTTCCATCCCAATTTGCCTGAAATCGACATTAATTTTAAACTGAATTACAGTCTGTTTCAGCGCAACGATGCTTCATAACAACAGCTTTCCTTTTGTGCTGCATAATTTTGGAATTATACATTTATGTTGTTCCACATGAAAAAAGTGTAATCAACACCCAATGTTCAAACACACGATCCAAGTCAGCAGACAGCTTAAGATTGTAAATTTATATTAATGGAATTCAAACGACAGCTTTTCTATGCGAAAGAATGGTTATTAAAAACGATGTCATTTTACGTTTTTATACACGCCGTATTGGAGACAGTGATAACTGAATGATATAAGAATTATACGTCCACATTGTTTCAGGTGATAATTTCGAAACAACTTTCGCATTTATGCACACTCCCCTTCAAAAATGGTTCGGCGAATGAAAAGAAGAGATAACGCTAGCATCAATGCCTACACTACCATTTTGTATTGTATAAAACAAAAAATAGTGAGGTAGAAAAAAATCTCGCACCAACTGACGGTGACTAATCCAGTCTCCAGGTATCTGCACGACTCACGTGCTATCGTCACTGAGCCGTTTGTTCAGAATCCATCACACAGATTATATAACCCTCTCCTAAAACAGACTGCAGGCAACTTTTCAAGAGTACTCACGAATTGATTTGCGGGTCGTATACAAACTCGTAACTTTGAAGCCTTGTCTGGGCTCTGCTAAAATAAAGGGAAGTTGGGTATATTACCAGCATAAACATATATCAGGAGACAAACGTGAGTGATCAAGTTTCATACCCATACAAAACACATGAAAAATTAGTTTTTTTGTATATTTTAATCGGTAAACTTGTTACTTTCCGAAATTGTTAAAACACAGCGATACGTTTCCTTTTTTTTTCACTGTTACTCGCATACTTTAGAACAGCTAACATGATTCTGCAATACTCTTTTATCTAACGGTTACCCCCCCAAGGTTCTTGGGTAACTTTGGTTTTATACGGAAGAAAAAGAGCTCTTTGTATGCGCATTGCTACGCAATGCACGCGGCATGCCATTATCCAGCAGAGCAAATTTGCACTATCTGGCCTCAGTGAATGATTTAACACTTCCAACCAAGAGGTAATCGGAGGTTATGACGCAGTCTGTGGGCCGCTGAACATGCTAGAATGTATCTCGTAGCAGCTTTCAGGGGTAGTATAGAAAACCAGTGCAGCACAAAACATAGGTTTCCGAATATGCAACATGTATATACACGTTACAGAATACTGATACATAGAAAAAATAACAATTACATGTCATATTCTACTTCTCATCTTGTAAAGATATTCATGCGCCTAATTTGTATGCATATCCAAATACAATTTTGAAATAGTCTAAAGTTCATAATAGTCATCAAGTTCATGTCGTTTTCTTGACACATTTTCTTAAAATGCTATTTCGTTCTATACACGACATTTTAAACGCGTAAGCTTCATATTCTCTACATTAATAATTTCAAGCAAATACTGATTCATATTTATATAACGCGCGAAAAAAATCAGTTTTGGAGCTAAATATAAATTTTGTTGGAAGCGATATGAAAATTCAGTCGTCCAAATATTACAACACTATTTTACTGTAACAGTATAAACTATATCCTATTAATCAATCAATTACAATGAAATTTTTGTCAGTACACAATATTTAATTATTTAATCCGATTTAATTATTTGTTTAAAAGAAGTAGATTGCCGTTGTAAATGAAAGCCATGGAATCGGTTATGGTTAACCGATTTACAGGGCAGTTTTGATTTATTTTCAGTTCGTAAATACAAATGTAATGTGCCGATGTTGTTCGTGGGTTAAGTGACTTAAATATAAAACAAACTAATTTGATTTTTTTATTTTGGTTACATTTTGAATCTTTAATATAACTGTATTTTTTTACAATTTTAGGTAACTGGATTATAAGAGTTCGTAACAATATGGCCTACGTTAAACATTGTTTTAGGCCTACATTTTAATAACTTTTACAAACATGTTTGTGCAGATATTCCCGTAAGCCAGCTGTGACTATATAAATATTTAATATTTGTATTAAACACATAAATGCATGACATATTATTTCCCATATACAATATTGTTTTGAATACATGTTTTTTTTTTAAATATGCATTAAATCTATCTCTGTGGAGCGCTCTTCTTTATATGCCTAATTTAGAATAAAATGTTCAAATGCACAGACCATCTGTCCCTCCCAGAATATCAGCCAACAATTATCATCTCCAAGAATGAAGGAACATTTCCCGTTGGGACCATATTTTACTCTATCCCAAGTTCAAACTCCAATTTTCTTAAACAAGTTTATCGCAAATGCATTTTAAAATGAAATTCGAATGCTCAAAAATGCAACTGAATGTACGTAACTAGTGATTGTTTAACAGAACAAATTATTAAATCATCAACGTTAAATTATACTTCAATACCAATGCCTCTATAATCATTTTGGAGTTAAGCTAATATCACGGGCCTAAGCTACTACATTTTTCTAAACGTACGCGGTGCAAGAAACATTACCAGCACGCCACTTCCGATTATCAAAAATAAATTAAATCTAACACAGAGCTTGCTAAGTACGACAATTATTATAAATACGGCATTTAGATGGTTCGAAGTCGACATTATCTATTTTAAGATAGCCTTCAGGCTTCCACGGTTTTCTGTGTTCTTTATACGGTTGCCTGGATATCGAATCCTGACGAAACAGTACAAATTATCGACGTTTCGGAAGAGTTTGCTGCTTCCTACTAGTTCCTCCGCAATGCCATTAAGTTCTACAATGTCGACACGATAAGATGCACAGAAGGTTATAGAAATAATTCTATCCGTAAAAATTCCTTTGGGGCTGTGAAAAGATTGTCGCCAAAATCTGTCAGTATATCCGGTCTCAGGAGTAATATTCGACGAGGTTACCTCAACTGAGATTGTCGGTGTTCGATGATTCGTAACTAGTGAATCAGAAAGACACAGACCATATGCTTGTAACAACACTTATTACAAGGGAAAACAATTGGGTCTTTAAACTGCACAACATGTTTCTCATATACTGAGTACTACTATTAGTAAAATGTCTTCTCATTCAAATTCGCTGTTTAATATTATATTTAAAGCTATTAAAACGTACAATTACTAACGTCTCCAATTTTGACAGAATCACAGAATCGCGAAAAGAATCATACATGGTACATTGAAGATGGTTTAAGTTCAGTTCAAAACACAGCCATGTTACTCAGACGAATAGGAAACCTACTGAATAACACTCCCACACTGCTCCTACAACGTTATCAAAAACTACGCCCATTCAAGAAACGAAAATGACCAGCGTTTCCACCTGTGCTTTCATATTAAACGCCATTAATTAAGGCTTTGCATTAGCAATAAGCACATGGATTTATGGGAACACGAAACGAATATTAGACTGCCGTCCATTTGTATGATCGTATTTATAACAGAGTCAAAATAGAGTGAGGCAAAGCTAATGATCTTGCTACAAGAGACTGTGGGCTTAAATCCCATTTAATGCATTGAACCTTTCGTCTGACTTTCTCATCCACGTTTCAACATGATTTGTTTTTAATTTATTCTCCGGGATCTCATATAGATAGTGATATTTACTGCATTATGCCCACGTGTATATGTAGGCTCTTATGGACACGTGTCCGTCTGCCCACTGTTAATGTTGAACTCAATGACAGAATTTCATGAACCTAAATCAAAGAACGTACCACTGCATGTCAACTAAGTTTCATACAATTCAACTCATTTGTCTTCAACAGAATCTACATTACCACGAAAACAACAATTTCACATAGAACTTCTCCGACAGTTATTCAAAATGGATTTGAATTGTTCTTATATACAAGGTGAGGTCTAAAAGAATATGCACTTCCCTTTTCCAATACCAAACTGGAAGAAATGTGATTCTAAAGACGTTCTCAACAGATTGAATAATAAATATAGCTTCTATGATAAGCGAATGAAGAAGTGGAAAGTGTCTTATAAGTAAGCGACCATAGCCTAATTTAAGAGGGGTTTACTATCCCTAAATTTGTCTGTAGAGACTGAAGAAAACCATAAAACCGTCACATAGCCCCTGTCCTAGCCAAAATCTGAAACTGGTACCTCTCGAATGCTAAGTACTACTACTGTCCACTGTGTCGCGATGTTCGGTGTTATGGAAAACATTTCGAGAAATTTTGTGCTCTTTTGCGAGGTAATTAGACTTACGTACACGATGGCGGCGAATACATTGCGTCTGACAACTCTGAAGCACTGAAATGTGTATTTTAGTTCAGGCCAAGTGTGGGACTACTCCGTTACAAACTCCGCTTGCCTCGCAATTCACTGCATCTGAAGTGTAGTACTCGCGTCAGAAGGGAGTTCTTGTCAAAATTGTGTCTACAAACTATAATGCCCCACTTTCGAACCCCGAGGCTTGTACTGATGCTTTGGGACATAAGTAACAATCACATGCTGGTGCGGATATAAAAGGAGACATTCACTTACGAAACTATAGAAAAACATACCAAATTCCATACAGGGATACAAACCTGGGTCTCTGAATAGGACGCTGGAATGCAAGACAACGAACCTTTATCATCTCACGTTTCCAGAATGAGAGGCAGAGTATAAGAATAAACAAGATAGATGGGACAGTGCGTAGCCAAGCCGTTCATGAGAAAATGTAACTGTACCTTAAGGAATCCTGTCTACCTCAGCCCTATTTAACGTAGTAACTCCTCTCTCCTGCATTAACAAGCTTCAAGTTCATTTGATTTGCAGGCGTTGCGTCATTCAATGACGCTGGTAAATGAACATCCAGTGTAGCATGTGTACCGGTATAGATACACATTTAATATTAACAAACCTATTGCGTATTAACAGATTAATCTGAAAATTTAGCCCAACATCTGTATCGGTCACATATATTTTATTCCTTGGGATAATTAAGGTATAAGAACACTCATTTGTATAGAGGATTATGCTATGACGAAGACAAGCGATAACGGAAGAATAATTTATGTTTTGGTTAAGAGTTGTAGGGTCTGACGTGTAAAAGTAGCACTACTGAAACTCTGACTGCTATCCTCAGGGTAATTTTGTAATACAAACGCTAAGAGGTAGTTGAATAGGCATAAATTATATGTCGTTTGAAGCCACACAATTCGTATGCTTCTCAATAACGTATAAGTCTTCTCTTTTAGTTTCACTTCTAGATCTGGTTTATATGAGAGCTTTTATGTGTATTTCCTGGGTTTCTCTCTGATTCTGTTGTGAGCATATTCCATCCATAAGAGTCTGTGTAATTTTATAACTCCTATTAAATTCTGGTTATTTCTTTTGTGAAAGACAAGACCTATTTAATTTGCAACTACTCAGCACATTACGAAAATTAATAACGGTGAACGAAACCTTCTAAAACGAGACTGGAATCGTCTATTCAATTTTATAACAGAAGCAAGATTTCTGTGTTAATTCATACACTTTTAGTTAATGTGTTTGTGCTACTAACTCCTGAACCTCAAGAGAGCCAGACAAACTACAACTCTGCCAATTTATTCTTCTACTGTACAGAGAAAACTTATAAACCCATACACCTATGCACGAGAGTAAAATTCACGTATGGTAATTTGTACAGTCCAACAAACATTTCTCTTAAATAAGGGATGATTGTTTTTGTAATAGAATTTACGTTCTATTCAAAATGTATTGAATAATTAAAGTGTGTCAACGGTTTAATCCGATTTCACGTCTCTTTCTTCTAAAGGAGTTCCTTTCTACGACCAAAATATTATCTAAATATGTTTCAAATTACAAGCCCCTCTAGCATCGACCTTTTCTTTCTAAACGTAAATTCGAACCTAAAGTACAACCAGGAAACTAGACAAATTGAAATTAAGTCACTGTTACACAACAGACTATAAGAAGGACGTAAATAAGTGACCACGTTTTGTAAAAAAAATAAAGTTCCTTTAACAGTGTCTGTATCTACCCGTAGTCACAATCCCACCAAAGAGTCTGTCGTTTACTGCTCCGAAAATTGAGGCTAGAATTTGGGAAAAATTTATCGATTTTACGTCTTTTGCCTGGGGTCCCGGGTTCAATTCCCGGTGGTGCTCAAATTTATAACTTGTGTTGGGCAAGGCCGTGGTCTAGGCATCACGGAGTTTTCCTCCGGGGGCTTCCCCGGTTTCTCCGTGGCATCCCAACAATTACTCCACTCACACACAGAAGAAGGCAATGGCAAACCACTTCTGATCATCTCTGCCAAGAATGTATATATGTATGAGCAGGTCCCTGACAACCTGAAGAGGTTGGAAGGATCCTGTTCATAATATATGGACCTGTCGTCAGACAGAACACTACAAATAAAAAAAAACCCGCCTACCCGATTATTGTCTACGGTAAGTCAGACTCTACGTCCACTGAGGGCCCTAAAATGGGGATGATTTCCAAAGGCCATGACACGGGCGGAGAAAATCATAACCGCATACTTTTACTAATTCAAAGCTCAAGCTTAAGATATGTTTCCCCGTGCCTCTATTTCATACACTGAGACAACATTTCATCTTCACTCATTTCAAATGAAGGACAGCGGTACAAACGTAGCTATTTGTCGTGGTTTCGATACTTACAATTAATAAAACTGGTGAGTTTGGCGCCAGACACATTATATAATTAGAGAAATGAGTCTGGCCACGTGAAACATCGAAAATAACGGCGAAAAATTTGATATACTACCTGCATTAGCGTGTTAAAAGCATGACTATAAGGTTTCAGTGTGGCCCGTTCACGTCCATGCATTTATAACATTACAGCAGGTACACACAGACTTATTCCTCTTAGAAGAATTGTCACATATGATCGAATGGTAAAATTTTAAAAAAAAATCCACTTTTTTTTAAGCTCGTAAAAAAAGCATTGATAGGCAATTTACATGCGTATGGGGGTTCAAATGCCGATAATGAAGTATCAATGAACTGAAATTCTTATCGTTGAATTCTAACACATCTACCGTAAAATGACGACATAAATGCTACAACTAGAAACTTAGTAAACCCTGTCATATTATTTCCCAACTCATTTTCCCCCCAACTACACCAAATGCGATCCACAGACACAAAACTGGTATCATAAATTAGTGTACTTTATAGCCATTATACACACTGCGTCATTGCACTTAATTTGTGGGGTATGAAGACCATTAATTCGGTCGCTTAATCTAATTACGAGGCGTTATTACTTTAAAATGTGGACCTAATACACACGCAATTGCCACTCTGTACCTGTCAGTATTCGTAATGTTTGTTTCAGATATTCAAAATATTAGTTACATTTCTAAAAGTACTCAAATTGTATGAACGATATTTAGCGCATGGATCCAGACTTATGCAAAACACTTGGGTTCAAGATGTACTACACAAAGAAAAAACATCAAATGATCCAGATTTGTAACTCAGAAATATAAATGGAAAGTTTACACACTGGCAATAAACATGGTAAGACAAACTCGTCGAAATAATATTCAAGAATTCAGTCCATGCCTTAAAAAAATCAAAGATCGACTGTTTAATGCTGTTTCAGAAAAAAAATAAGCTCTGTTTACTCTGAGAATCATATAAAACCTATAAATACACTGTGGGTAAAACGCAGAAAGACAGTGTGAAAGTAGGTGGTACATATAGGCACCACTTACGACATCGGCAACTCAGAATTTTGCACATTAAATGTATTAATTGGTTTCACACGCTTTTCAGAACAAACAAGCGATTATTTTCTTCAACGGCATTAAACAAATCGGCCTTGGCAATGGAAACCAGTTGTTTTCTTTGCGGTACGCACTGAATTTTTAAATATTTAAATGAACCTCTACTTCAAAGGGTTAAACAAGTGAGTAACACGAGACATGTTAAGAACTTCGTCCAAATGTTGAGGTGTTTTTAGTTTTTTTATTAAAATTACTCAGGATACGGTCTAGGGTTTAGAGATGGGATCTTATTTTCTCAGTTAGTAAACAAGATCCCTACCACAAAGAATCATTACCGTGGAAAATGAGACTCGATCAATTAACATCTAAATAACATCTGATAAGGTTTAGTATAATAAAAGCGCACGTCACAACCAATAATTTTCAATCTGTGGAGGACAACGTGGTCAAAATTGTTTTAATATAATTGAACGCATGAGATCTGTCTTGCTAATTGGATTGCGAGGCACGTTCGGAAATTAAAGGCTGGCCAGCCAATAAGTATAACAACCAGGAAACTCAGAGCAGCACGTGACATGATAAACGACAGAACACAGTCCCCCCCACGACTTCATAAACATTCTAAATTAAGATAACTTCCAGTTAAATGCTCCGTCTTCCCACGGAAAAAAAAATGTAGTAAACTCAAGTGTCAGCATCAGATTTACAGCGTCTTATAAATATTTCTGCAGCTGGATATGCTTGCCTTACACCCCATTTGAATCTGATATAAGATTCGAAATAATAATTACGATAATTTTATAAAAAAAACTGTATACGTTCTAAAAGTATGGCCATGTGATCGCCGTTCATTGACCTTTCGGGCTCCATATTCTGAGAAAACAACTCCATCAGTTTAGAGGTCCCTGGCTACGTGGAATTTCTGCGAAACTAAAAATGTAATAAATACGTAAGTTCCGTGTCATGTCCGTGCGTAAAACGGAATGATTACAATCTGACAATCACCGTGGGCGTTTCGTCATAAACAGTGAACGAAAATAAACGAGTAATCTCTCAGTAAATAAACAGATTACATTTTACTTTACTGTAACATTTGCTGTTAACCAAACGAAGGCCGTCTCCCCTAAGTATTAACAGCGATAAATTTATAAACAAACATAATCTGTTTACGTATAAGTAAATATCTCTACAAAATTCGATAACAATAGATCGTTGCCGAACTAACAGAAAAAATGTTTGTGTATAACGCACAAGACCTTCCGAGAATAATTTATTTTTTTAAAAAAAATCATTCCCTACCTCAAATAAAACACAAAGCATATGCATTACAGTTAATCGCGATCAGAGCAATGATTATGTTTATTCTGATAATCATACCCAGCCCAAAAAAAAAAAAATGCACTTTACCTCAAAAGTCATCACACACTGCCCTATTGGAATGGGCGAGGTAATTGTAAATTTAATTTCATATTCGTAAATGTACCACAAGCCTTTGATATAGTACAGAGTAACGACAATAACATTTTATTACCGAGTTTCTTCTGTGAGATTATTCTGTACGCAATTTCACTAACATTAATAAGGTTCAACATCGGAATCTTTTAAAAATCGTTATGAATTTTGTGTTGAACAAAAATACGATGTTGTTATTAGTAATAACAACATATTTTGTCATAATTTGCCTGCGGTATTTTGTTTGTTGTAGAAAGTAAAACTGTTGGGCACAAAATTTGAAAGCGCCAACTTACCTCTAATTTGCATTCTTGAATATTTCATCAACATTGGTGAGACAAAGAAGTCTACTTCAGCGGATGTTATAACGAGGCTACCGGAGTTCACCTAAGCTGCCGGATGAAGCACTGATTCTAACAGCTTTCTTGCTTTCCATAATACACTGATATACGTGTTACCAGCACTAGAACTGTCACCACACAAACACGAGATAGCCTTCAATTTCACACTCTCGCACTAGTAATATGTTAACACTGCCTAGTCACACTACAAACAGCATCGCGATCTTGCCGGTTTCCCGCGCAAACATCTATGCCCTAGCAGGAAGCCAACCTCCGCATAACAACGTCACAGCGCGACTAACTCTGCACTGTTCCTTTGCGTACAGGACACCGATACGACTTGCGCGCCGCCAAGCGGCTTGCCACAGCAACACAATACAGCTGATTGGACATTTCACCGGGTGAAGATGATTTCTTCTCTTTTTATTTGCCGCTGTACCTGTAACCAGAACAAGAAACGTTTGATGAAACTGGGGATTTATGTTTGTATAGACTGCCTCTCACAAGTACACACAGGCCCTCATATAATAATTGTAAACGTATTTTCTAGTTTAAAGATTCCGTAAATAACAACAGAAATCGATTGCTAAAGGAATTCTCCTTGACATAAATTATATGCTACTCTTTCTCAGTAGCCTGTTACTCTTTGGATTTAATTGAATCGAAGTCAGCTTAAAAATTATAGTCTGAGCGTAGTAGCATTAATAAGCAGTCTCGTATAAAAGACAGTGAGTAGCTAAGACGATGTGAGGTTAAATTTACAAGTTTCCGTACTATCATAGTACAGTCTAGTGATTGGGAATGGGGGAAACTTTCTTTAATCACATTAAAAATTAAAGGATGGTAGGCTGGTGGAATAAATGTCAGGGGAAACCGAGAACTCAAACACTGCCTGATTCACTGCAGCCCTAGACAAAAATATTGTGAAAACTGTAATGAAAGAATATGTCTGTCTTCCCGGTTGTTGCAGTCTGGTAGAAGTTTATCGACGTTTCAGGGGTGTCAAAAGGAACGACAGGAAGACATTGGTGGGTCCCGAGATATTCCACCAAAGTTCTGACTTTAAAAAAATAAAAAATAGACTACAAATACAAATATTGTCGAAGACAAAATATTATCAGATGACTTTATTTCTGGCTACTGGACGAAAACCATCAAATTATTAAAAATTCCTTTTAGGAAAAGAGTCGACTGATTGTTTTCTTACACTTTCCCTTACTGTAATCACAAATTATTTGAAATATACATACACGTAACAGACATGTTTCGAGTACTTCGAAAGAATTTCGCACAACCATCTACTTCTACATGACGGCTTTAGTGATGAGTAGCTTATTTGCATAATTATCAATACACGGTGTTTCATAACACGTGCGTGTCTCTTTCTAACATAACCTAACTAATGTTTCCCTTTCACAGGGCAATAATGTTAGGAAACCGCATATATGTATATTCATGTTCTAGCCCGGATGTTCTGAAACAAATACAAAAAGACGAGTGACTTTGTTCAAACGTCCGACGGCTTCTCAAATAATGAACCTCTCTCACTGTCAGTTCGTAGCCTTCCGCACCTCTGAGACCTAACATAGGGAGATGAGAACAAACCATCTTCTTCAGAATTTGTATGGGTTTTGATTGTTTGTGTTGTTTAAAGTTTCACTGTTTTGCCTCAAGGCTACTGGTCTCAGGACAAGATGGGGGGGGGGGGGGGGGGGGAAAAAGACAAAAGGAGTTTTGTGGCATGCTTCAAAGCATCTTTATTCTGCGTTCCTTTTCAACACCCAGTTTCTTAGTTCTGGAATTACCACGAAGCAGGTGTTCACATTCAAGGTATATATTATGTGGAGGGTGGACACAAGTAACAGTGAAATTAACCTTAAAACGTTGACTGAACAGGAAACACGGAAAGAAAATTTTGGTGTAATGCTTAAATATCGGAAGAAAATAAAAATGTAATTACAAATACTGCAAAAGTGCTTTACGTGCAAGTAAAGTGAAAATAAATGAAGACAAAAATCAAGTAATCTATGAACGTAAACAGCAATACAAATAAGGCCTGCATATTTTGTATGGTTACTTTAAGTCGCTGATGCAGTTGGAAACACATCATCGAATGCGACCGGAGTATAATAATGAATTACTGTTATGTAGGGATTTTAATTGACAGTGGTTGTCTATCTGAAGGTGTTCGCGAAACAGGATAACTAATCGACACCCTGGCCAATATTCGAACAGAGCAGCACTAGAATTCTAGAGTGTTACCAGAATACAACGGTGTTAGATAACAAACATGTATTTTAATTAAGCACATGTAAATGAGTCCGAAGTTAAACAACTGGAAGCTATAATAATCTAAATGATATATTCACACTAACAACTAAAATAACTGTATTCAGAATAATATTACCAAAGGAATAACGAAGTAAGGCAGGAAGAATGGGTTGAAGTTAAAACTATGGAAGTATGTACCATTTTGAGGATTTCTGTCTTCTGGGTTGTTGCGCTGTGTAGTCTGGTCGATGTTTACCAACGTTTCAGAGGTCATACTGCCACCATCATCAGGGCGATGAGTATGAAGATTTCTGTCTTCTGGGTTGTTGCGCTGTGTAGTCTGGTCGATGTTTACCAACGTTTCAGAGGTCATACTGCCTCCATCATCAGGGCGATGAGTATGAAGATTTCTGTCTTCTGGGTTGTTGCGCTGTGTAGTCTGGTCGATGTCTACCAACGTTTCAGAGGTCATACTAACCTCCGTCATCAGGGCGATGAGTATGAAGATTTCTGTCTTCTGGGTTGTTGCGCTGTGTAGTCTGGTCGATGTTTACCAACGTTTCAGAGGTCATACTAACCTCCGTCATCAGGGCGATGAGTATGAAGATTTCTGTCTTCTGGGTTGTTGCGCTGTGTAGTCTGGTCGATGTTTACCAACGTTTCGGAGGTCAGACTGCCTCCGTCATCAGGGCGATGAGTATGAAGATTTCTGTCTTCTGGGTTGTTGCGCTGTGTAGTCTGGTCGATGTTTACAAACGTTTCATCGCCCTGATGACGGAGGCAGCATGACCTCTGAAACGTTGGTTAACATCGACCAGACTACACAGCGCAACAACCCAGAAGACAGAAATCTTCATACTCATCGCCCTGATGATGGAGGCAGTATGACCTCTGAAACGTTGGTAAACATCGACCAGACTATAGAACACAACAACCCAGAAGACAGAAATCTTCATCGCCCTGATGACGGAAGCAGTATGACCTCTGAAACGTTGGTAAACATCGACCAGACTACACAGCGCAACGACCCAGAAGACAGAAATCTTCATACTCATCGCCCTGATGACGGAGGTTAGTATGACCTCTGAAACGTTGGTAGACATCGACCAGACTACACAGCGCAACAACCCAGAAGACAGAAATCTTCATACTCATCGCCCTGATGATGGAGGCAGTATGACCTCTGAAACGTTGGTAAACATCGACCAGACTACACAGCGCAACAACCCAGAAGACAGAAATCTTCATACTCATCGCCCTGATGATGGTGGCAGTATGACCTCTGAAACGTTGGTAAACATCGACCAGACTACACAGCGCAACAACCCAGAAGACAGAAATCTTCATACTCACCGCTGTGAAAACCTCAAATCTTACATATGTACCATTTCAGTCGCACTTCGTGTAGAATTCTGTCATTTCTATTTCAGGGATAGAAATGGGGAGTCAGGTTATTAAGGGCAGAAGTAACTTATCGGCATGAAGGTGTCCCTGCGCCTAAGCCCCAAACCATGAGGACGTATGCAGAAAGAAAGTGAAGCTCCACAAATTCTTAATCACTGCAATAGGTGGAGGTGAATAGGTCTTCGTGGTCCAGCATCTATCCCCGGGAAACGGCACATATTTAGAGCTGGACATGAAGCTAGGTGAGCACCAGAGGCAGCCACTGTGGCGAAGAGCATAATCCCAGCCCCTGCAGGGAATTGGATCTTTGTCACCCAGCCTTATACTTAAGGTATTCAGCACATGAGGAAATTATTTGAAATTGGTACTGAGTGAACGCGTCTGGTATACTGTGTAAATGTGCTGCATACTTTGCATTCTAAGCAAACACAATAAGCCTATTGTACTCGAAAAGAGCTCAAGGACACGTTGAGTGGATGGCTTGGTTGGCGCGCTAGTGGGAGTTTCTGGACCACCGGCAATACATACAATCCCGACCTCGCACCAACTGATACCCTTCCCGTCGTACCCATGAAGGAGTACCTCGCTGGTAAGCGATCTGCAACTGATGGTGACTAGCAACATTGCCGTTTTTATAAATCTCTCCACGGCGACTATGTGCAAATGTAATGTGTAATAAGGTCTCTTATATTTGCATCTATGCAATTATAAAATCCTTCACATAGAGTACTTGTTAACTTATTTTTTAAATATACTCTTAAAACTCGCCTCTTTTATGTCAAATTACTGCCAGCACATGGCATAACCTTCATCCGTGTTAAACTCTTTTCCATAAGAAGCCCAGCAACGCCATGTGTTATTTGCAAGAAGTGATAGAACAAACACGCGATGGGATCTGTAGTCCGTCTGCCAGCATTCCACCAGTTAGACCCACTGGTGGTCCACACTAAGAGTAATACCACTACAGAATTGAAGTCCGGTTTGTGTCGATCAAATGTAAACCCTGATTTACATAATTTTCTTAAAAATGGTTCTTATACAAAGAAAAAAATTATTTAAAACCTTTCATATGGCAAATATTTACAACACATGGGTAGAAATAATGCCCCACTATTTTCAGTGTGAGTGCTCTATGAATAATACAGTTGTGCCAGAAATAAACTAACATAATGTTAATTAAGATATGCAAAATCCCAAAGAAATCGTTTTAAAACACTTGCCATATACTGCAATGCGATATACACTCTTTCACGCTTGTTAGAAATCACACGTAATCTTAGGCTCTGAAAATCCTCTTCATGATAGTAATACTTCTTTATAGATCCATATTTGACTGTTTTCAAATATGTTGGGTGTTGAATAAACCAAGCCGTACAATACAATGGCCACTGGCAATTCTGTAAACGCCTATTCTTATAATTTCTTCCCAGCTTAAAACAGAATAGTAAACAATATACAGTTAATATTCGGAAAAAATTTAAATTTTTTTTTTTTTCAGATATCTCATGACATCCTGTTTACCATATTCCATTTCGCACGCAGCAGCATTCTTGCAGGAGAACCATATATACACTACTAGATTTTAGGATGATTTAAACCTAGTCTCGTCTAAATTCTTGGCGACTTCAGCCCCAACTGGTGGCAACACGGGGCTACTCGTTTCTTGCCTCTGAACACCCCCACAACTAGTAAAAAAAAACACACGAATAATGGCCGCGCACTGACGCAGTCATTTGTTACAGCTGGCTGCCACAATGCGAGGATACTCCCTAGAGTTACACACAGCCACAAAATACAGTATTAAGAAGCCATTAGTGTGCTGTAACCCCCTTCCTACTTCGAGTTACAGAAGCTTTCCACGTGGCTGAAACATAACGCTCAGCGTGTGTGAATATAACAACACTATAAGTAGGAATGCCATGATTGTGATATTCCCTCACATATGAATCTAAAGTTGCTCAATAATTCTTCTTTAACGACACGTCAGATTGCAGGATAATAGTGTATTATGAAGAGGACGCCATATTGTAGAATAAGGGACGTGAAGTTACAGATCCGCGCATTCGCGAAACTCCCAAATTTATATAAAGTCTTGAACTTTTATGTGTTACTTCAATTTTTTTAAGAAAATATCGGAATTTTATTGAGACTATACACAGCAGCATGCATAAAAGGCCTAATAACATAATCGCTCTTAAATTTGAGAGCAACAACTAATTTTTCTTTGTCAGAATATTGTAAATTAAATTCGATTTTATTGCCAGATACAGTTTAACTTTCTCATAGTACAATTAGAACACTTCGTGATCTATTACACTTCTATGTAAAACGCAGATAAATACAGAACTATAATTCACTATATCCAATGCGACATAAGGGCTTAGTAGCACCGTGGATAATGCAGTTCAACTTTTCACAATAGAAGTACTGTGCATCAGGACAGTATGGAAATTTATGGAACACTCTAGTTCAGTACCAAACTATCTTTCAAAGCAAAGAAGAAAGCCTGGCACATATCCAATGGATATCTTAACAGTATTCAGGGTCCATATAGCCTGTCTATAACCGAACCCATATTTGGAAGTTTCTTAGAGTTGTCGTGTTTTTAGAAACTTAATTTATGACAAAATTTATATTGAATTTAAAACAAGAAATAATATATATATATATATATATATATATATATATATATATACATAAATTAGCAACGGTAGTCTTCTGCACTTCTGACTTAAACTTAAGTGGGAACACTAAAGTATAATATAGAAATATTGTAAAGCCGTGAACAAAACTAGAGGTACTTATAGGCCTACCATTTCTTACATTGCAGTTCTAAGAAGCAAGGCTTACTAAAGGTCTATAAAGTATAAGTTTTGCTTTTGTATAGATCCGAATGTGTAATGTTAATAAAAGAACAACTCAGTAAGACCGGAGACAGCAGATGTAGGTTTACGTCTTGTCAGAGCGGCCACAGGATGCAGAATGGCGGATCATAATTGTATTAGGGTAGAAATACTAGGACTAACAAACATCAACACAACAATAAAAACTATTAAAATAAATATTTAGAATCACCGGACATCATTTTCTGAAAATAGAATTTTGAAGCTGCTGTATCAATGTATAATCGAAGGACAGAAGATGCTATAGACGTCAGACGAAAATACTCAAGGAGCAGGTTAGGAGCTTATCTATGATGTTTGTTATGATCACAGTATTAAGTCCATATACGTGTACTTGTATCCAACGTATGATAAAAACTTTGGACGTTTGATAGGACTCCATGGACAGAGAATAGGCCCCATGCAAGATTGGTTGGGTTCCTGAAACATAAAACTCTAAGCTTGCTTAGTTATTAGAAGTGAGATTATATTATGTATCAAAAGTCGATGATGCAGAACGGGATTAAAAAAAATTACTGTAAAAGTAAACAAATTATATTCTGTAGAAAGCATTAGCTGAGCAGATTGAGCGACATCCCCGCTAATAAAGGCTGGCTTAGATTTCATTTGCAAGTTTAACGTATGTAATTATTTTAAAATATAACGCTGAAATAACTTCATAGTACTTAAATATCAAAATCTCCACTTATCGCCTGAAGATGAGAGTAGAAGCAACGCTCGAAACGTGTAGCCTATATCAACAGGCCTTATGGTCACTGTCCGACATAATATTACTGTACTGTACAGCAATGTTAACACAGACCTTCTCGTAATTACCTTCAAATTCAATCCTTTCACATTCTAACATCTTTCTCCAACATAACCTAATTCCAAGTCCAGCACTTGGTTCCAGGTCTGTGACTAAATCAGTTTGCTTTCTCTGTACCGTAACAACAGTGTCTGTAGGAAAAAGCCGTCAGTGAGGTCAGAGAGCTAAGCCAATAGTTATCTGTTTAAATAAAGTTGCTTCTCTTTGTCGCTGATAACCGTGACGTCACTCGGCGTTGCTAAGCGATTATAAACAAAGCTGCCTCGTATTCTTAATGCGACACCTGTCCTTTATTATTAAATTTCCTTTCGAACGTAACACAAACTATAAAAAAATTAAATTGTGTGTCTACACCACACCTTTTTGTTGCTTTGCGTATCATTTAAATGGAAGGAAGGAGTAAGATATAAGCATGAGACGACAAAATTATGATTCTTGAGGTCTCCCCCTTCAGACAAGTTTCTTCAGTTATATAAAAACATTTTTCTAGGTTTAAAAATATGCTAGGAAGCCGCCTAAATTATTGTTCACTGGTATTAAGGTAGTCAGAACTGGGGCGCTCTCACATTGGATTCTCTGAATTACATCTCAATGTCTATGGAATGCATAGCGCAGTTCCTTTAAAATGTACTCTCGTTTCCGAAAAAAAGAGACACTTAAAATTCGACAGCGCTTAAAGTCGTCGAAAAATAGCTCTTTACAATTTACGTTCTATTTATTTACTGTGCGTTATACGTTTCAACTGATGTATTGTCAGATATTTCTGGAAAAAAGGTAAGAATTTCAGTGTAAATATATAGCATAAAATAGGCAATTTTATAACAAATCGTAAAGAATTGTTTTGACGGTTCAGAACAATAATTATGCTCACAACATTAGTGCAACGGCACGAATGATACGAAGTTTAAAACACTGGACTTTACTAATTATTCAAGGTGCAGGTCCAGAATAAACACGTTTCAATAACTCTGCATTTTACCCGCATAGTGAATTTATAGGCTTCGTATGATTTTCACAATAACCAGCGATAATTTTTTTAAACTGCATTAACTAATTGATCTTTGTGATGGAGACACGTTGTGTTTTTTTTTGAGGTATGGAATTAATTTTTAAATATTATTTAGATGAACTCCGTGCTTCGAAGAGATATCCACAATTTTTTTCAGTTATACGATATCTCAATAGCCTTATAATCTCAAAATCCAACTTTTTGTCCCTGCCTATTTCCCCCCCAAACCGCGAGCCTAGAAAGAAATGGTAAAATACACGAGAGATTTTTGATATTTAAAAGAATGCACAACGGCGCGTTGTAGAACAAGGGTAATAACAAAGAATATTTTATTTTAAGAAACAACCCCAAGACAATTATTGATTTTCTACTTCGAAAAATTAGACAACGTGGTGTTCATTTATCCCAAGATGAGTTCACTTTTTGGATCGCGAAGGTACGAACTGAAAGCTGGAATTCAATTCTTGGACTAAACACTGAGACTTTTGTGTTTATTCGCCGGATCCAAACATCCATTTCTGCACACCCAGTTATCTTAAACAGTGGGTACGAGAGTCTCTTTCACGGTGACAAACGGAACTAGGGAGTGAAGCTGACATCTCGTGCCCATGCAGGGCCGTGTTCAGGAGTGGAGGGAGTGCTCTGTGCAGGTTCAAGACGTAAGTGGCATGAAGCTTCTCTTGAAACCTCACGTACTTCAAGAACAGCCCCAACTTTCAAAATACGAGACTCTAGTGACCGATTCATTGCTGGGTAACTTTTCATCCGTTGCAAAGAAAATAAAACAAGCTAATTTTAGTTCCAGGAGCCATGTTAATACTATTACATAAAGGAGTAGATGGGAAAATAATATCAGAATGGATCTGGGTGCAGTGCATCGAAATGGAACCTTTTGGTTCGGAAAATTGTGGAATGGTAAACTTCTGTCAATGATCTCAGTTGTCAATATGTATTCGGCAATTTGGTGTTATTTGCATTTAAGTGTAATTTTTAAAATTATATCCCAATTCTTGTTTCGTGACTTTAAAATCGCTAGTAAATTACTATTCATCAGTGAGCCAATTAACGGGCAGGAGGAAACCCTGCAGATAGTCTCTTTAATATTACATTATTGTGAAATAAGTCGTATAATATCTCAGAAATGGGACTTCCTTGCAAATATGTTTTTAACAAAATATTGTTCAAGACTAATTCAACCTGAAATTGTGTCTAGTTGTTGAACAGTTAACAAATCAAACGTAACAGTTTATTGAAAACTTCTAGTTTTGTAATTGTTTTTATTTCTCTCAATACCAGTACATATGAAGTCATCTTCTGCTGCTGAAGTTCTCCATGGATTAGGCTGAAATCTGTTCCTACACCTCAGTCATTTATAAACCGCCGTCCTATATCGTTCTAAGCTCACTGCTATTGTTTGTAGAGAGTGCAATTCATTAATGGGTGTTAATCATTCTATTATATCATAATCTATGAATCCATTTACTGAATACATGTTAATTACTTTTTAAGTTTTTATATCCATTTTTAAATTTTCTCAGTTTGATACATTCATTTGCATTAAATATGTCTTTACCATGAATTTTGCAAATACATTTCTACTTCTTAATTTAACTTTTATATAAATGTTCTAATAATGCTGATTATAAAATATAGATAAATATTTAATACGAAATTACTTTTATTACACGTAAATAAACACAATCTAACATAAAATAATGATTATTTTGCCGTCACAGAATCTTAACTTGTACTATCTTAACAGAGATTAAAATCCGAAGGAAGAACACAAACTACATAAATATCCTTACGCTGGATTTAGAAGTGTACGAACTTAAAGCATGTAGCTATTAGTTCTCTTTTATAGAAAACCTAGCTTCCGGGCTCTTAACATAGTGAACTTGGCAGGAAATTGAACTAAATCAGTGCTTGAATGTAGTTGAAATTATCTTCAGTTGTTCATTTAATCTTCTATTCCTATTATCCTCATTCTTTACACAGCGAGACAAATGGTATCGATGCAAACTTCTGAAGCACATTAGCGTTCATTCGGGCCACTGGCAATATACCCGCGTCTGAAGCACTGCTATTTTATATACAGAGTAACTCTGAACTCGGAGTACTGGAAATTTGCTTTATATGATGCACATTTCAGAGAGGTCATGGTTAGCTCACATGCAACCTCTAAAAGGCCCTGGATAAAAAAAAAATAAGAACTACGACCGAATTATATTTTGTGCCAAGTTTTCGGACATACAAATAGCACGGTCTTCATAATTAGCATTATGGCAACATAACTCGAAGGTTCTACACAATCAATACTGAAGCAGCTGGACAGTGAACCTACCACTCTCTTCCATTGTTAGAATATGTGAAAATTCTCCCCTATAAACCTCCCTCACTCATCCGCTCTACAGTGGACTCGACCGAATCCTCTGCGCACTGGGCATGCCAAATAAATGGGACAATACCGAACTATAAACATTTATATCCTGTATAATACGATGTAGGAGTATCTCACTGAAGGGTACATGGAGGCATATTGTAGAGCAGTAAAGTTTCTATGTATAACTCTGAATATAGAACTTGCCCCCCAACCAACAGCTTTAGCCAATTAATTTGACAAACCATCTCCCCAATATTTATTATATTTATTCCGTTTATGGTTCAATGCAGGTATTTTATATGGCATACTGCAATGACTCATTGTATATTGTGATTCTCTTTCTGAGGTCAGCTGCTGGTTTAGTTAACATCATGCTGGTAGGTCGGAAACCATAGTGCAATACAGGGAATATTTCAATAACCTGTAAAAAATAGGGTATAAAATTTCCAATGAAAAGATGACGATATTTGTTCTGGTTTATCATACTGACAATAACATAATTCCATTTTCCATAGATGGTAAGGAAACACCAATTAACACCGTAGTTACTTTTTTTTTTAAATGCAGAATTTTTTTGTATATTCTGATGATTTATTCAAACCGTCCTTGTGGCCTCGCTACTTGAGACATAAAAGTAATGGGGAAAAAATACACCAGTGTCTTAGAGGCCTGTAACGAGCAGGCGAAATACAGCGAAAATACCTTAAACGCCAAGTGAAAATAATTCAGTTCAGCAAGTGATGGGACTCAGATATTATTAATGTAAGGAATGTCGCTTTGTACAATTTATTCTCTCGTGCCTTCATATAAAAGAGTATAATTAGACTCACATAGAAATAGATTCTGTATTTAAAATCTTTCCATTCATAATTTTGACTTTGAAAGGAGAACCGGTCGAAATAAAGTAGTCAATAAATGACTGCATAAAATAAGCCGAAGGAGGGTGAAGAATTTTAGGTATGTTTAAAATACCCTTATATAAGAAGATAAAATTACATGAGACAATGGCGGTCTCTACCAATTTGAGTAGCCGTGATATGTGGATAACAGGTGTAAGTAATAAGATAATCCAAGTTTCTGAACTGGTTTGTTAATGGAACGAGATGCTGAATGATACAGCACTGAGGGTTTAGAGAAACGATTTGAAATCGGTCCAGGTAGTGTCGGATTAATGTGAGGTGACTGTACCGGAACCAGTTTCAGTAGAGCACAACCAAACATTCACATTGCCCCCAAATTGCTGGAGGTACATTATGCCAAGCACCTCGAACAGGAACGGCGCAAGTCCACAGTGACAAGATGTTCAGCTGGGGCACAAATTAAGACGAATCACACAGCGCTGGTGATACGGGGTATCTCAATCACAGCGCTGGCTAACTGGCTATGGAATACGACCGAATTCGATCCCATGTCCAGCAAGATATGGTCCCACCCAGCCAAAGACGCTGTCCAAGGGCGTAAATCTGTCAAAGGTGAAGCTTAATATTCACTTTCCTCTAGTCCCAAGGTAAAAGAAAGCCTCGTACTCCGAACGCAAAGCGAGTAAATGAATGAATTAATGATTAATTTAGTGTCGGATTAACAACTGTGTTTCAGCTGAATGGATTACATATAGAGTTGAATGACAAAAGTTATTCATTAACACACAATTTATTAGTAAGTGGTCATCGGTTACTTCAAACCATTCGACTATCGTTCAGAGGATCAAACTCGAAAAACTTAGGATATCGACATTAGTCTATTGGGATATCACTACGCCAACCCACTCTTTGAATAAACTAGTATATGAAGAACTACGCTTATTTAGGACGACTGTCATTTTGTGGGTATAGGATCTTCATTTAAATTAATATAAGCATAGTCACATGAGAGATGAAGTTTCTCAATGTTCAGCAGCAAACAAGCTATAGAACGATCACAGTTTTAAATTCCAATGTAGATAAGCACCGCGCAGATGCATTCAAAAATGATTATACTTTACTGTCTTATGGGGGCTTACTTCTAGAACATCAGGCTATGAACGTGTGTCACTGTTGCAGGGCGTGGATGGCGTGCTGAGACCAGTGGCTGGCACGAGCCGTGGGGACCGTGGACAGCCCGAAGCGTGTAGTATCGTTGGGGGGGAGGGCACTGCCTGTTTAGGGTGCGAGTTATTACTAGAATAATGATTCGTTTCCTGAATGTGGCTCCTCAATAATAATAGTACGACCAGTGCTCGTCCGCCAAAACCCCTGCCACAGAAAAGCCAAACTGCCCGCTCGTTCCGTGTTTCATAAGTTGGTCCATCCATCGGATTAACTTGGTTGAAAGTTTTCTTGAAATATGGCTATCATTATTTCCGCTACGGACAGCAAGGTTGTTGAGGGGAGATATGATGACCCCTGAAGACCATCCCCTTCGTGTGCATATATTCATCTATTACAGGAGGGTGACACATGTTTCGTACGAAACAGTAGATAGGAAAGAGCCAATGAACTGGACTGTGCAAAAACTGATAAATTAGTCTAACTTTGTTTAAAACAGTGGGGCTTTTCAGATTTCCACAAAAGAGGCTGGTGCACGGTTATGAACGGGAATTTACAGCGTAGTACGCAGAGTGCATTAATAGACATCCTTTTGACAAATTTCACACACACGCACACACATACACGAATGCACACAGCGAGATAAGAAATATGGATTACAGACTTGAAGCTTCAGTTTAGAATTAAAAGCAAAATAATCTTTTTCTTCTCTCTTTCAAGGATAACTACTCGTCTGTTCCGGTTACAAACGAACGTTTACGGAGCTTAACAATAAACATCATCTTCCTTCTCGACTGCAATTAGAAACTAATTTCAATCCTGTTTTCCTTTACGTTCTATCCAGTTGTTCTATCCGCTTTTGTCTGTACGTATTTAATTAGTCTTTTGTTGCAAATTTATGTACTCTCTGCCTTTTCCAGCACGACCATTCTTTTGAAAGATTGTATTTCAGCTGATTTCATCCCGTCTTAATTTGTTCTTATTTAGATATAAGTTTTACTTCTATACAATACGAAAATAAGCACCGGAACTTTATAGAATCAAATTTTATTTATTCTTCTTGCATTAGACCTACCTTACAAAGCCACTGTAACAGTTTCACATACTAAGTGGCATTTTAAAATTAAAATTGCATAAAATGCGCCTCACAATGTATGTCTGTCCACACATGGACCTAACAACTCTAAAAGTGCTGAATGGGGTTTTATGACGCTTGATATTTGTGAGATGTTATAAAATTTGTGAAAACATTCCAATTTAGTTAAATTGAATAAAATTAACGGGCACCTTACACTAAGATCTGCGTGGTTTCTGTGCGCGGAAGTGACTAGATGGAGGATACCCGCGTTCCGATTATTTAAGTTTAAGTTGGTTATTTTGGTTGCCATGGTTCTCCGTTTCGAAAATCCGAAGCCAGCCACGCAACCACGTGGTTACTTCGTCACCCAGTCAGATCTGACCAGACATCCCACCCACATAAAACTAATTGATCCTAGACAACATTGAATTTAATGGTGCCATTCAAAGAGGCCAAAGTTTAAATTATGACGAAGACGCCAGTAAATATTCCAACTTCGCGACATTCAAATGAATAAATGCATTTATGTAACCCAAATTGTTACATATTATTCATATATCAAATGCAAATGAACCGCTGCTTGAATGTACAGTAAAAATTCAAATCGATCTTGACAGATATGAAACGATTCCAGACGAACCGCTTGTCGGTTTAAGTTAACGGCTACGTAAGACTTCTGGATTCCAACAGACCAGAAAATCGATATCGGCCGATATCTTCACTACCGCGAAAACCTAAAAGCTTATATGTTTTAACTACAGTTCGTAGAAGAATCACACAATTTAGGCTCTACAGCGCCATTTCTTTTACGTGACCGGTGTCAATTGTGCGCAGTGGATCAGATCGGTTCCAGAGACATGTAAAAAGTAAAGTTTGTCCCACTATACGCCATGTAGGCGTTTGGGGTGAGTTGAGGTGTAGCTCCTCTTTTCCTTGACCTCGGCACTAGATGGGGGTGAGTGGTCAGTATCACGCCCCGGCCGGCTTTACCCCCGGGAAAGGACCCCGGTACCCATTGTACGGGAGGCTGGGTGGGCCCCAGAGCCGGTCTGGACGCAGAGGCTAAAGGAAAAATCCTCTGCCCCCGTCCGGGATCGAACCCCGGTCGTCCAGCCCGTAGCTAGTCACTATACTGACTGAGCTATCCCGGCTCATTCCAGAGACAGGTAGATTAATGAAACAGGATCTGTGAGAGAGTTAGATTCTTTAGCTCCGACATATAAAATTATAATTTGATTAATAAAAGCTAGACTGATGTTTTTTTCTTAACTCTTGTTCCATGTGTTGATCGTTTCGGACTTAGACACAGAGCAATTTGACCAAGACACCAAATGGCAACTGCTGTTGACAAACAGCCAGGGCTGTTAAACCCATGCCTGTGAAAACAGCTGGTGTTTCTTTAACTGGCCTTTTGAGCCTGCTTTTGGAATCCAATTCCAGCGTATGTCTCCTTGTGGCGTTGCCTACAATGGCGCTGTACTTGGGGATTGCTATGATCGGGCTGCTCCGATAACAATGAGATAATCCCATTACTTACAGACCGGCAGAATTGTAAATAGACTGGTCCGCAGGTACGGGGGTGATTAACTAGGACGTATATCATCTAACCCTCGACAAATTGGCATCTCCCCTGACGAGTGGGTGGGGGTGGGGGGGGTGTGATATTGTTCCCTGAAATACAACCTGGACCAGTGACACATGGGACATCATTTTGAGGATAAGCAGATTTGATAAAATAAGAACACCCACAAGTTTAGGGATTAATTTGTGTCACTTATCGATGGTGTATCAACCGTAGAATTTACAACATAAAGCAGAATAATACTGAAAAATTGTAAAAACATTTAACGGAAAAATTCCTTCCCTATTTGAAGTTGCCTGTAATATGCAGGAATTAGTTGGGAGATAATGAAGAAAATCACGAAACCCTCAGCAATGTTAGCGATATACCTAAAGAATTTCAAAATGGTACCTCCGAAATTAAATGTAGATGGATATGAATTATAAACATTTCAAACACATCGACTTTGTATATTGTTAACGATGCTTTTAAAGAGGTTTTCTTGGATCTTTACGAAGCTGCCATTTCTGAAAACGGGCGTATGTGTCGCTGTTAACCATTAAACACACGATAATGACAGTTGAACAACAATGGAGAGCAGGAAGGCAGTGACACGGGAACAGATTGCCGGCAGCCGACAGCTGTGTGGTCCTGCCAACTGATGTCCTGACTTGACCACAGCAAGGCAATATATATATATAACAATGACATATGTCTTGAAGTCTTCTGGAGGCCTCCGCCACATTAAACATGAATACAAAGATGATAACAAACGGTGGTTATTCCAAAGTGCGGTTGGAAAGTTTAGTTTACGAGTGTCAAATGCAATTGAGACCATTATTAGCATTTTGGTTTGATTCAGGCTTAAAATGACAATATACTAGCTCATATTATGATACGGCATTTTTTTCTCATTCTAAATAAAATATCTGCACAAAGAAATACATTCGTAGCTATCAAACGAAATATAAAAATAGATTTCTAGTGGCAGACATGTTGGTTTACAATGCATATACATAACCTCAAAAAAGCTGCATATTTTTCGATAGCCCTCCCACCTCAAATACTTGCATGGCCGCCCTGCTGGTGAGGTTAACTGTAGAGAATTAACAATACAATCTTGGAGTCTAGTGGCACAAAGTTCATACAAATTTTCATAAAAATCTTGCCTTTATTTAAAAAAAACTATTAAGGGAAAAGACAGGCATATATTCGGGCATGGTGTTTCCAAAACCCTGCATTGCACTTGTAAGTTAAATAAAGTCAGAAATACATTTCGCTAAGACGTTCCTCGCCTCAAAACTACTCCACTCAGGACTACTTGAGAACAAGCAAGATTTATTTGCATTACTCTTGAGGCAGCTCTGACTCTTGATGTCACAAGTGACGTCATATCGCATTTAACGTAGAAGTCCATTACGTTTACAACTCCGCTGGGAAAAGCCATTTTTATTCCATACCCTTCAGCCTTAACCCTTTGCACACATAGCACATGCTGTGTAATAAATTGTGGTCAGAGCTGCTTGTCATCAGTCAAAAGAATGTCACCGTATTCATAAGATATTGCTGATTTGTCACTTAAAGAGGGAGCTGAGAGGGAGAAAACTGTTGGAGTAAATTGCGGGGGGTGCTTATGGGTTAACGATGTCACAGAGAAAAGACCAAGGGTTGAGGGTGAAAGGGAGTGTAATAATTTACCTCTGTGTCAGGTCTGTGCAGACGGGAGGCCATAGAATCAGATCGGCGATGCAGCTTTCAACTAAGTGAGACACATTCCAAAGTACTAACTTTCCTAACAACATCGACCAAAATTAAAACTTTTCTTATTATACGAAAGTAGACTTCACAAAGACCGAATGTTGTAAAATAGTTTCTAATGACAAGTAGGCAATTGTTTATCTTTTAGCAAAAACAGTAAAACTAGATGCACGAGAACAAAGGACCCAAAAATAGTTATTAATGGTAGATCTCTTGCAGGAAGAAGACATTGATATGCTATCAAGATTTTTATATACATTAGTCGTAACTGTGTGTTGTATTATCATCGTACACACTAAATTAAAAGAGCCAAATCTGTAAATCTGTAGGCCATATATTTTTTTGTAATTTGCAATTTTGCACGCATTTTTGCCTCATAGACCATTTACACCAAACACAAATTCATTTCCCAAACCGCACGAAGATTTGGGATGTAATCTGAACTATCCGATAAGTAGATACCTTACGGCTTATTGCTATTGGGGTGGTTGTGGGGGGGTTGTTTGTAGTAGCTTACTGCATCATTCCATAAACTGTCTAGTGTGCACCGCATCTCAATGGACAGAAATAAGATTTCAAGTTTGTGAAAATTATAGAATATGTTTGTTTGCAATGATAATTTCATTCAAATTCATTTTTAATAGCTAGTATTTTGGATGCTTTGCGGCGAACACACAGGCGATACGCCTGTCACCTGATGCTAGTTTCTTTGGTGTGAACTTTACATTAGGTTTCTCGAATTGAGTTCAATGTGTTACTCCAGCTCTTGAAGATAGGCCCCTTTCTTTCTTTAAGCAATTCTCGACCTTTCGGTAAACAATGCAGTATCCATCTTCAGGTTTCCTAAACCACGTCGCTTTTCACCATTTGATAGAACATCCGATCCTCTGCTAGTCAAATCACGTCATTCACCTTCCATTCAACTAGCACTGTCAGATGCATATAAGGCCTACCAACACCCCTTCCCCACACATAAATTTACCCTGAAGACAGCAACTGTAATATTTGTTAAAACGCTGGAAAATATTGCACAGTCTAAGCGGTTTAATTCCGAAAATCGAAGTTATAGACTTGTGAATGTGTGTGTTCGAGTTGTGCCACTGCACTGCACGTTTTCTTGCAGTATAGTAGCGGTCGTGTTTACATGCTGTCGGTCTGGTTCGATAACTTAAGGGAAGAAACTAAACGTTCCCTCAGCATGCTGTGAGGGATGGCAGGCTCATTAAGAGGTAGCCGGTCGGTTTCACGTTTGATGGGGCCATGGCCCAATGATGCAGCTTCCTAAATAGCGTCTGAACATCTTGGTATATCACGACCACAGACAATGTTCGCTCAAAAGTAAATGACACAAAAATTAAAAGCAAATTCCTCTTTTGCCAGAGCGCCATTTCATGAAGGCTTTTGTCGTTGAGGTTAAGTTGCACATTCCTAACCTTGCCAGCAGAAGTAGGGTAAGTGAACAGCTTCATTTTCGGGTCATTTTATCCTAGAGGAAAACGAATAGTTAACCCAGGAAGCTCGGTCGATGGGCTGTGGCCTGATATATTAACCCATGGCAAGTAGACAATTCCAGAATTGTCACCGTAAGAGTTTCCTACCTCCGACTACATACAGTAAATTACAACGCTAATAATTGTATAGAAAATAAAAACGTTAGTTCATGAAGGAAAGAAAACATAATAGAGGCAAATAACTCTAAAGTACGGATCCTTGCTAGAGATACGAAATACCTAGTGCGATTCTATAAGCTTATCTCTTTGAAAAATCTCGCCCCTGTGCATATCATTACCACTGTCACAGAGCTGACATTGGTGGAGTAGTCAGAGTGCTACCCAAAAAGTAAACAAAGAATTGAAGGAGGCCCCTATATCAGTGATACTTCCTACACAAGATTTGAACCAAATTGTCCTTAAGCACCACTTTATTAAAAATGATTTTAATATTATCAGTTATTTATGCTTAAGTCTTCCAAATGGTCTCTTCCTTTGGCGTTTACTGGCTAAAATGTCCCTCCATTATATTCTTATTGTCCTAATTACGCGAATCATATTTGGTGAAGGGTATCAATTATGAAGTTCCTCAATCATAATTATCTCCATCTCCTGTTAATTCCCCTTTCTTAGCCCAAACACCAATTACAAATATGTACATTCTTGTTAAGAACACGCAGAAACAGAATCCAGAAACTGGAGAGAATGTATTCTGATCTCCCAGGGCAATTACCTTAGTGCTGAGGAGAGAAGGATATGGCCAAGAGTTGTCCCATCAAACAGCCTGACTCTGTGACTGTGAAGCTTGCTAACAGCTGGCAGTCTTTAAAGCAGTCTGAGGAGTGACATTTGACCGCAATGAGACGAGCCACAGAGGCATGGACGTCCTCATTTCGGGTGACAGTTTTATTGAACTCGACCCAGTCTCCAAATCGGCGGAACAGCGGGCAATAGGACTTCTCGCTCAGTAACATCCACTATTGCCAACATGACGCCCACACACAGTATATTACCCTCACTTACTTCAATGTTGCTTTTCACAACGAATGCTACGTGTGACGTTTACAACAGACACTATAACACCAAGGAGGCTATAAATGTATCCACAGCTTGTTAAAAGAAGTAGTGATACGTATACAGCTGTACACATCATAGAAAGGAAGATAAATGAGTGAACGAATGAGATAATAGAATTCCAAATTAATTTAGCACTCTTTAAATAAAAGGGTGAATTGTTAGCTACAACACTGCGTGAATGAACAGGCAGGACAGGCAAATAAGTTTGTTGAACAAATGAATCCATGAATGAATATAAATCTAAACTCACCAGACTTTCTAAAAGCAAAATGTATAGGCCTTCCTATGGATGATCGAATGACTGAACTACGCAATACATAATAAAAGGTTATTCAAGAGTACAAGCGAAATGATTTAAATTCGCTCTTAGATAAGTAAGGACTTAAATAAACGATACCACAACATTAGTATAAATGCTGAAGTTCATGAGCTGGACAGAAAAGTGTGAGATGAGCCTCGGAATTACACTACTCAAAGGTCCTTCAGTATTTGATAAAGTTTGTACCACTGTGAAGTGATTATACACCAGTAACGTAGTAAACCAGATCGTTTAAAAACTAAAAATCAGAAATTCGGAAATTTGCTCAAAGTTACAGGATTTAAGATAAGAATGAGACATCTAGTTACGAAACGCCGGCCTTGTTTTCTCAGGGATGTCTTTAATGCGTTACTGTGTAACTGAAAATATACCTACTGCCTGTTCTCTGTTGTAACTCACAAACAGGCGGAAAAGTTTCAGTGGAAATATAAAAGAAAGAAAAATATTTTTATTTCAAAGGAAATTCGGTATAGATATTGTAAAGAATGTAACGAGTTACTGCCCAGCCTACTGAAAACCATCTTTATAATTGGCTTTGAGAGACATGATAACAACCAGCTTATTCTGCACATTATCAGATAAGCCCACAAAGTCTATGTAACGCCTCTCCACCGTTCAATTTACGCAGCCACAGCGTTCCTTTGCTAACTAATTCTGCTAATCCTTCGAGGAAAGCAAGTACACCCCATATAACGCTGTGCTAAAATAATAAACACAAAAGCTCGCAAGATACTCAGGGTCTTTGCAGTTCAGCAATTTTATCAACATACTACAAATTAACATCTAAATTTGCGTAAGATAAAACACTAAAGAAAGCGCCTTAATTTTAATCTGTCTATGAAATAATTATCTCATTTTCGAGTCCGGAACACAAAGTTACGATCGGCCAAGGAACATGGCACAAATTTAATACCATGAACACATGCGACTGTAACAGAAGTCGGTTTATGATGATGATCGTGTGTTTATGCGCTCCCAGAAAAATGAAACTCTCAGTAATAATGCTAGATGGGAAAATGTTCTATCTTTCAAATGCTGCTGTCATTAGGCATCTTTTAGAAGTATTTATAATATAGACGAATAAACCTTCGAATAAAAGGAATGCGAAAAAATATGGGAGGAAAGAGGGAAAGAGGTAGAGTTAAAAAGTTAAAGATGAAATGGTAAGGGATGGACATAAGAAAGTCATTCAAAAATAATGTTTGTTTAACTGCCAACTGACATTTTTCATCAGTGATCTTGCAATTGCAAAAAATTATATTCGGAAAGATGCCTGTCAGACAGTTGAAAAACTTAATAGTTTTCTCGTCAACTATTATCGCAGCATGGTAGTTAAAGCGTTTTCGTTTCTCTGAGTTACTTAATAGGTACACCAGTTTGAATCCCGAATACAAGAAAATATTCGTACTTTTTCCACATTCCATCAAGAAAAACGCGGGGAGAGCTTTTTTGAATCATGAACAGGAATTTAGCTTCCTGAAAACATATTCTGTCGTCAAAAGAAACACCATAGGATATATCAGTGATGTGCCACGAAATTTTCACCTCACGTTATAATTATAACCATAATGAGACACATAATTGTTAATCTTGTTTTCTGTTTTGACTCAATTTTCATTTTCTTTATTATGCTCGGGCAGACTGAGGATAGGCAAGATCTACTAAATGTATTTTTATGCAATCGACATGTACAAATATAAAAAAGCATCTTCAAGTTTAAATGTTTACATATAGCTAATAAATTTTGGATCAAACGGTAGGAAATATATTTTAATTTATTTCAAATAATGAATATATTTAAAATAAATGACATAATAATAACGATGGATAATTATTAACATCAAATAGAACATTTTTCATTGGGGTCTATTTATAAGTAGTTGTTGTGGCCAACATCTACCTCCCACCCCACGATATGCTAAATGGGGTTGGTGTACCGCCATGGTTCTTCGACAATATTTAGTGTGCCGCGGGTGTTGAAAGGTTGAACAACACTGGGATAGATTGATGACGTTTGAGGAGAATATTTAAATCTAGGAGGACGTAAAACAAGGCTGGGAAATTACATAACGAGAAAATTCATGATTTGCATTATTCAAGAAATATGGTTATGATTAACAAATCAATTGAATGGTCGGCGAAAGCACCCATGGGAGAGAAAAGAATTACAAAGACTATAATATTTTGGTCGAAGATAAGTCTTATTAAAATAAAGTGTGATGCTGTGGAATGGAATCGTCTAGATCAGAATAAGGGCCAGTGGCTGGCTCTTTTGAACGCAATGATCTTCGGGTTCCATAAAAATGGAGGATTTCTTTATTAGTTGCGTCACTATCAGCTACTTAAGAATTACTGCTCCATTGAATTGGGAAATTTATTCAATGACCCTACGCATGTCTATATCCTGTGTACCATGATAGCGTATTTGGTAGTAAGCATGTTGTAGGTACAAATTAGCCATCAGCCAGTGCGGAAGGAGTTCATTTGCAGTCTGAAATCATAATTCTGCAGCTGGCTTTACTTCCGGCCATCTCGTGAGTTGAATTGATACGCGAACGCAATCTTACAGACTACATTTTAAAAAGGCGAGTCATGCTGGAAGCGATCTTTAGCAGCTGGATTGATTACAGCTTTAACATTGCTCCGTGATTGATTGTGTGGCACAGTGCAGCCAGTCGCCCTTCTAAATCAATTACTTGCCGTGAGTTTGCATTAAATACTATATAGGCTGGACTCTGCACATAGCTTAAATCACAAAAAGCTAAGGCACATCACTAATGCAATTTTAAAGTACGTTTTCAAGATACACCACATTCATTTATAAATATAACTGTAATAATAATCAAATATCTCCTGCGTCTAGGACTTTACGATAATTATAGGTTTCGTTACGTACCGACTAATTATCTGTATTTTTACTTTAACTTATTTGCCGATTCGATTGAAAGTCGACAGGAAGGCCATGCCAGAGATTACAATTGTATTCCCTTAGCCAGTGCTGGGGCCATAATGTCTGTTCCAAACGTCTGATCCAGCACCGATAAGATCAACTTCTCGTTCTCCTTGTCATACCCCACAGACATATATTTGTTATTTTACATTTATCAAATTTTCTGCTTTCTGTGTGGTTCTATCCTATTTCTTCGACCAAACTGCCATTAAAATGTCTTGTTCTTTTTAGTTCTCCATGGCTACTGAGCGATATTTCTTATTTGATGACTGTAACTGATAAAACATTACACCTACGCACGTAAGGTTTTGAAATATTACGAGAAATCACAGTAAATAAAAAGATGGTGTTGAGGAATATATTTGGAATTTGCATAGTGAGAAATTTCATAATTTGTTCCCTGCGCCAAATATTGTTAGGATGGTCAAATCGTAGATGATGAGGCGGACTGGACATATAATGCACATGAAGGAGATGAAACAAAGCGTAAAGAATTTGGTATGGCAGCCTGAAGGTAAGAAACTACTCACAAAACCTACGCGTAGATAAGAAAATAATATTAAAATGGATCTTAGGGAAGTAATGGAGTGTGTACTAATTCGTTTGAGTCTTGATAGGGGCCGGAGGAGGGTTTTTGTGAATATGGTAATAAACCTTCTGGTTCCACAAAGTACGAGGAATTCCTTGGCTAGCTGAGCGACTATTGGGACTATTAGAACTCTGCTCTATGGAATTAGTTAGATATATCAACAAAATTTTGTAAGAATATGTTTAATGTATGTGGCAAGTATATGAGATTTAAAATAACATTTAACCAAACTTGCAGTGTTAAGTACTTACCGATGTAATTGTTTGATATGAATTTGTTTAGATATTTCAAGAAATACTACGACATTTTACAATATTGTTGAATATGTCCTAGGATATACACGAATTTCTTCTAATGCATGCACTAAACTACAGAATGGAAGCATAGAAAAAACTGTCATATAAAGTACGTTTCGAAGTTTAAGGCTCTGGATTTGTTTCGCAGTTTAGGCAAACCAAAAATTTTCAATTCAAGGGAATTAATTCTTGATCTTGCATAAACCAGCGACGTAGGAAACAGCCCTCAGGATGATCCGCTATTAACGCGGTCCTAAGTTGGTTGCAGGAAGGGCCTACTTGTGTTGAGTTACAACGCCCGAGGTTATAAACGGGCTTATAGTCCCGAAGCAAAGAGGCACGAGACATGAAGATCAGAGGCGATTAAACTCGCGATATAACGCAGGTGAGGAAGCACTTAATCCGTTCACTTGTTTGCAAAATCATACATTACACTTATCATGTCCTGCCACAATTTAAACAATTCCTATTGTGCGTACAGAGTATTTGTCAATGCGGTGATTAAACCAAGCCGGATGAAATGGGCGGGGCATATCGATTACGTGGGAGAGACAAGAAAAGCATGCAAGATTTTGGTAGGGAAACCTCAGGAAAGAGACCACTTGAAGACCCGGGCATGGGAGGACAATATATTACAATCCCAATACAAGTGTGGACTGGAATCATTTACCTCAGGAAACATGCTGTTCGCATGGCATTTTAAGGCGATTAGAAAGAACAGACTAGAGGCTTGTATTCTAAATTTAATTTCCCAAAACTTTTAGGATAGACACTTAGTACCAGATTTAAGTAAAATTTATTAAGAAATTCTTATATGAAACAGGGAACTAACCGACAGGCGGTCATATTCTTGTCCACTGAGCTTTTATTTCATGCAATAAGCAAACAACGGATGAACATTCTGACGACTTATCTTTAATGTCTCAAGTGGAAACCAAACAGGAGAAAAATTAAAAACTGAAGGGTAGAATTAAGCACGCTGGCGACATCTATAAAACTCGCGAACAAAGCAGAATGTCGCGTGTCCTCCTACGATCCATTTAAGAGCGGTGTAAGATATTTCCGGAAAATGCTGTCGCAGCTGTGGACCTCCATCCTAAGAAGCTAAATCCGCTTGCATATCATCCTTACACTCAGGCAATACCATAACTTGCAAGCAGAAAGCCGCAAGAAACTGTTTTGCCCTACATCTGAGAAGCAAGTTTCTCAGCTGCGTCCTCTGATGTCGGGTTGCTATGACGCAAGGGTTAATAATGCCCTTGTTTAATTCATGGTCCCTTTCTGCCACAGTTTCAAGTCCTACAGCACTATCATCTCAGCGGTTTGTCTTGGCGTCCCTCAAGAGTAAGAGCTCATGTTGCTGGTATAAGTCCATACCACTCACTTCCACATTCTCTTACATTTTAAAGTTGCCCAAATCCCGTGCAGAGCTCTTCAGAAATGATTACGTTCCTGCTGTGTCCCCTCTAATCCTACAGAAATTATAGTCACTTAATTGCATGGCTGCTTCCTAGTACATGACAGATGTTTCTAGGATACAGGTATTTCATTACGTGGCAACATGGAGTAAATAAGAAACGTACACATTTTGGATGGAGACAAAGAGATGGAAAATGCAGAAAAATACAAAAATTTAACTTAGGTAAATATAAGTATGGACTGGGATTCATAACTCAGAATTCATTCATTCATTCATCCTCCGACTCTATAAAAGCAGTAAATTTCTCGATTAGTACAGTAACTCTAAACTATTGAAGGAAAACGTTTTATCAGCTAGAGATTTAGAGAAACGCCCCTGTTCATGATTCAGAAATCTAGTCACAAGAGAATGTTGCTTTTTACTTATTACTTCTGTATGAATAAACTTATGATAACAAAAATAAGGAACGAAGCGTAAAAAAACAACGTGAAAATTACAAAAATTAAGAACGTAGACTATTTGAAAAGTAAGTGTGTCCAAACTCGAAACTTCTTCAACTTTCCACTGAATCATTTTCTTCTGATCCAGGGCGATCGACCTGTTGATGAGAGCAGCAATGATCTTAGATCGGTAAACTTCTACCAGACTACACGGCGCTACAACCGAGAAGACAGCAATCTTCCTGATTAAGTATGTTAATTGCATGATAAAAACACAGGCCTAGTAACACACTCTGTTCTACTGCACTACCGGCATGAGAAATTTATTTGTGGTTAGGGTGTGTTGGAAACGAAGAAGAGATTCAAGATGTGTCTGTTCGGTACCATAAGTCAAGAGTACACGAAATAATTTCTCGCACATCTCCGTAGCCTAGACTGCTTACTGCCTCGCGGCAGAAAGACGTGCAATATCTTTCCATGTAGCATTTCTCAGCCACTCGGCAGCGTAAATGATGGTATATCCAGACTGTGGGAGATCGGCAGGAGTGATACTTTATGTAGTAGGTCACCTCCTCCCCCTTCTGTATATGTAGTTAAAATATTTTAACACAACTCTGACGTATCGATCGCTTAAATTTATTTCTGCATCATGGCAAATGACTTAAAATAGCAATTTCAGAACTTTCGACACGTGAACTACTACTATCATTCTGGCTTTTTTGTGGGACTCTGAGAGAAATATGATAACTAAATAAAATAACAAACGAACTAATTTCAACTAATGCACTAAGCAAACTGGACTGTCGGTAAAGTCAACCCTGGGCCTCCAACATTAAAATTTAATTCTGATCACCTGACTTCTATCACGGTTCTATTTAATCGCTACAAACAATTTAACTCCAGATACTGCAGTTTCCCACTAAAATAATTAAATGTTCTTATTGCAATCCCGGAAACTACTGGAGCTAAATTCAAGTCATAACTAGATATTTAAGCTGTTTGAACCTACAAGCAAAGGTAAGTGAGCACTAGCCGATTCTTCGGTCATTTAACAATATTGTTTCAACCAGAAGAGTACAAACCACTCGGAAGAACAAAGCGTAGATGGAAGCATAGTATTAAAATATACTTGAGGTAAGTAAGGTGAGTGAAATCAAGTTAACGCACAAGATATTGACCATTAGCGGGCTCTTGTAAACACGATAATAAACCTTACGTTCTACTAAAGACGGGAAATATCTTGAATAACTAAGCAGATAAAAGCTTGTCAACAGATACTCAGCTACAGGGAGTTAGATGTCAACACTATTATAACACAAAAACAATTTATGGCTCTCAGAACAGAATCTATGTGCGTATAACACGCCCATTTCAATCACTTTCACACCGAATTACACTACAACGTAATCAGACACAAACAATTACAAATGCACGCAGAATTCGCCTCGTTTTCTGTTAAGAGGCGTTATCGTAGCACGCAGAAGGCAAATCCACTGCTAAATAAAGCAGATGTAAAGCCATAAGGTGGGTTTATAACCCTATTACAGTAGGGCTTATAGTTATGAATGCTTTTAAGAAACATAATCACTTATTAAATAACGAATTTGACAAATAATTATATATCTCAGTTAAAAGTACGTTGCTACTGTAGAATAACACAGTTTTTCCTCCAAATACGACATTCGCCCACGAAGTTTTCTGATTTCTAAAAGATGTGTTAGATTTCTAAAAGAAAATCTTGTTGCCGCAGAGAAAAAGTTGGATTAGGATGAAGAAAAGGGGTAGAAAGCAAATAAGCTTCTTCTTCTTTTTCTTCTTTAAATGGAAAGAGCAGTGGTAAGAACCGACAGATAAATGTGCGCAGAGACTGACAACGAACGACCTCTGAATGTAACGCGAGAAATCTCATAGGCGGACGACCCTTGTACGATCCACAGCTCGATTCAATTCCCAACTCAAGATTTCCGACCCAGAGATCTCGACTAGTCGCTCTGAAGAAGTCAATGTGTAATCTAAAACAGTCTACAATTGCGCATAAAACGATGAATACATATTTCAGATGTTAATAGGGCGATGAGAGTATTTGAACCTAGAAAACAGTAAGTAACAAACGACTCAAGAAAACCGCATTATGATCCAAGTCTACTCTTCAAAAAAATATTGTTCGTGTTATCAAATCAAGAAGAATCGAATCCGAAATTTTTCAGACACGACACACGTGGTGTGCGGACAGCCTAGTTCAGACATCAGGGGTTTATTTATTCGAGGGCTGAGAAAAAAAAGAAGAATACAGACCATGATAACGGTTATTGGCATCGAAACCATCTGCCTTTTACTGCGTGATGGAAACAATGGACGATCAGATCTAGCAGGGGAGGCGTGACCGGTGTAGCCACCTGGATCCTTATAAATCCAGCAACTATGTCGCGCGTTGTCATTGTCAGAAGGCATCGGAACAATAGGGTCCAGGCAATACAACTATTTCGAAGTCTTGTGTGTGTCTATATATATATATATATATATATATATATATATATACATACATATATATATATATAATTTGAGCTATACAGAATGGAAACATTTCAGATACATCTCATACTGGAAGGTCCCCGAGGCCATTAAATGTTTGTTGTAATCAATCGTATGAAATTAGGGTTTTTTTCAGATTATATCTCGGAAATGATTAAATGGGCTCAAACCAACTGTGATTGTTAGAATTCAGTTGTCACTGTAGGGGTCAAGGGACTTTATTTTTGTTGTACTGTTGTAAAACAGGCATTTGTTGAAGTCAAACGACAATAGAGGAATTAATATAATCTGTTTCCTTAATGACACAAAACTTATTACAATGTGGAGGACAGGGTTACTGCTTCAATAGTGAAGTGACTTGCATTCTATAGGTGCCAAGTTCGAATCTGCACTGGATCTGTCTGCACTCATTAAGGGTCCTCATCAAATATCCATTGCGATTCATAATTCGTATCTACTTTTAACTTCTAATTCAACCCTACATAACTGAAGTTTTTAAATTTTTGCAATGTTATTATCAAATACGTTTGTTGCAGTATTATTGTGAAATTGTTCCTCTATAGGCCAAATTATTGTAAGACAAATTATAACCAATGAAATGTGCCTATACATGTAGAATATAATTAAATTTTTGTAATATTATCGGAGAAATTAAAGATATCCAGAGGAGTCGGTCGAAACAAATATAGGACATAAGGACATAAACTGAGAATTGTTTAAAAATTCAATATAAAACTCACTTGGCAACAACGTGTTCTATATAGATGTCGGCCCGTATGTAGAATTCACTTGTCAAGTTATTAGACGTTAAGCTAAGCAACACGTCTTTGAATAAAACAAATCGAAGTTAATCCCACTCATTGTCTATTCAATTTTAAAAAAACTTTGTGACACAACGCTGCTGATTAAGGCTACAGAGAAAAATAACTACTGATGGAAGATCCATTGGCCAATGCAAAGTCATAGAATCTATGCGCCGTGCTTAACTAAATGGAAACAAGAAAGGCAGGTACTTAATGGGAAGTCATTAAGTGGGACCCTTGACTGCAGTGACTTGGAGCCAGTTACTCCATTTGTCTATAAATCTTAACGACGTGCAGGCTAGCAGTGTGACACTGTGTAAGTCCACCCGGTCGACAACTAACAGTTGGTATTTCAAAGCGAGTAGATTTATGTTGCCTGCCACTGCCGTAGAGCTATAGATTCATGTACAGTGTAGAAGCAACACTGTGATGCAAGATTCCGATAACAACATTGACGAGCAGCGCAGTGAATCCGATTCAAGCTGGACGTGCCAGCTATACGTCGTGGAAACACAGGCATTATTATGGAAAGCGCCGTCCAAAAGAACCGTGGACACTCTTATCGCAAGTTTTCATAACAAAGGCTCGTAATAAAAACACGTATAGGTCAGGCGTCCAGTTGCGTCAATTCTGACCAAAGATCAAACGTTTTAGAGACCTTCTTTGTCTCCATCATTAGGGAAAGATGTCACTCCCTGATGATGGTTCTCTGTAAAGAATTGGCACGGCTGGTCACCCGAGATTTTATGCCATCTAGTCGTAGATAAATTTTCAAATCTCATATTTTAAATTCTTCTTGCAATTGTAAATACGTTAGTTTAGAGCGTTATTATTTTTTAGGAAGAACTTATTGTATACAAATTTTATAATTTGTCAATGTCGATTTTCTGAGTTATATCACCGTGTAACACCAGCACAAGTTATTACAAACCGGAAGCCCACCATCAACATCTTCACCGCCGCGTTGAGAACCTCGTATCTCGAATGTTAAATTTATCAGATAGTAAAGTTTCGCACCTCCACCAAGACTGTAACTGTTCACTTTTGAACACCATTTCATATACATTTTGTACAAATTCCATCTAACAAGAATTTCATATTTATCGAAAACATATTACGACTCTGAATATCAGGATCCTATATTAACTGATACAGACACTTTTTCCACCTCACGAGCTCCAACATTCGTTATATTGTTATCACCTAATCATTTTTTGCGAGAAATAAACATACATTCTAGTGAGATAAGTTGTAATCCCACATTTTGATATAATAAAAGGTAAATCTCTTGCTTCCAAGTATGTTACTCGCACGTCAGTCGGTGTACAGCGTATAGCTGAAGCAGTAGCAAGGATGTAAGTTTACGTCGCAACCTTTAAAATATCGAGTGGGACCAATGGAAATGTCAGGTTCGATTAGTGCTATCTGTCGCGCGCAGCTGAGACACTTAACATGTCTCCTTGTTTACAATTCGACAGTAGCAAAATCAGAAATATTGGTAGCCTTGAAGAAAAAGTATAGACTTTTTTTTAAAATTACAAACCTCGGTGAATAATACGACAATTAAATTACAATGAGATTAAGAGAATATTAAATATATTTTTTTCTTATTATATGCGCACCGGGTTTGTACCAATTGAAGGCATAATTTAACATTTAGAGCAGTGGTCCTCAAGTAGAAGTTTTAAATTAATCAAAGTTGTACGCTTAAAAACTGATGGCGTAAATTTTGAAGAAAAAAATTAGAAATTGCGATCTATTGACGTTTCAAAAACATAACATATTCAGGATACGCACAAAAATCCTAAGAAAAATTATCAACACAAAAAATCCGGTTACGAACATATCGTGAATTATAAAAATTTTACATTGCACAAATCTCAGTGACAGCACGGTCTAAGACGTGGATCTAGGACCTTGGTTAGAATCCCAGTAGGGGCAAGGATGTTTGTCTTCGTCTTTCTGCGTTACCTAATGACAATTACGAAAATAAAAAAAAATCTCAGAATTGCAACCCCAGGATTAAACCCGGGACATTAAAATATTAACTCGCTTTGGATGAACGGTATGGGTTAGTGAGCTACGATAACATTAAAGTCAAACTTGGATAGAAAATTAGGAAAGTTCAGCTAAAATTATCGGCTTATAACACATAAACTAATTACTTTCATCAACTAAGCCACCTCATTATTTCCACTGATATTTGTAGCGCTTTGCCGAGCTGTGATAAATTTCAGTGAAACTAAAATAGTTGGTTTATTTCTGACTCCTTAAGAATGAGTGTAAGGAAGGCAAGATGGGGCAAATGAGCCAATAGAAAGAAAAAAAAGTAGTATAAAAGAGATGAGAAGAAGAAACGTTTGAACAGCATCGCGGCGCAGAGCGTCGTTTGGAGGTGTTAGTAGAAGGTGGGGCAGATCTACCTCCCATTTATTCGCAACTTGCAGACAGTGGCTCGAATAAACGCAGGCATGAATCACGAACCGAGAAGGGGCAAGTTGGAAATAAACCGATATGCTGCTGAACAATGTCTTTTGGGAGTCGGGATGCGATATTTTATTCCCTGCAATCATGAAACGCGCAGTATACGAGCCCCAGTGGTCATCGCAAGCAGAGAATGATTCTCGAGACGTCTAGTACCAGCAGCCAGACAATATATATTACCTTTTTCTTTCTCATAAAATCCACAGTGACGAGGGCTTAGTATGAAACACAAGATGAACAACTTTACAGCTGTTAACGCCGTCATTTGCTGGGTCAGAATTCCGGTTTACTCTGTTTATCATGTTCCAGCTCCGGAACTAATAAGTAATAATCTTAATGAACATTCTCCTAAAAAAAAACAACTAGAGGACTTGCTACGGACTAATCCTCCTCACAAAAATCCTACCAAATGTGTACGATCTCATAGTTACAGAATTAAATCTGAATCTGGACAATATAATGATAACGACGAAAATTCAGGCCTAACTATGAAAGCATGGTTACCTTATCCATCAAAGTTCTTTTATTTTCTTTGATTTCAGACTATGTTAATAAAGATACACTCATGAGGTATCGGAATTTTCTTGTATTTAATATAAACAATTGCAATTCCATTAGTATACGTGCGCTCTGTCGCCTTTCTGTCAGTGTGCTTGTAATATTCACACATAAAATTCATCAACTTATGGCCATTAAGTTATTTATTTTTATTGCCTTCTATTGTTAACAAAATACCTTTTCAAACATTCGAAAATACAGACGCAGGCTTAATCTCCATAAAGCATAAACGAGAAAATATTATCCATTACAGAGGATCTCCCGAACGACATCACGAACCCTAACCTTTAAAAACGTAAGCAGGAATGCTAACCATTACACCTCCGGCACAGTTCGAATTGAACACGAATTTACTATTTTTCATGCCAGCTCGCTCAGCAATAAAAACCTCAGACATCTGACTGTGGTCGTGAACAAGTGACCATTTCTACAACGTTTACGAGGCGACAAGCCGCCACTGCACGAGGTCCAGTTTATCGGTCCGTACACTTCCTGTCATGTAACAGACTTTGTATCCCTTGGGTCTGCGACGTTCAGAAGGTGAAACTCGATATTCGGGTGACCTGACCGAGGTAAAGCTCTGTCGTCAGGATAAAGAGGGAGGCTGCTTGGAAATAAGGACCATCCAGCAGCATCCACTACTGCCTTCTTGTGTATGTTTCTTCCCAGTCTTCATTCATTATTTTTACAAGAGTCGTAAACCCCGGCACCTCCAGGTTACAAGCCACAGAGCTAGTGTGGAAGTCCCTTTCTCCTCCCTTCGCCTCGTCCTGCCTTCACCAAATGCTTCCTCTTGTGATAGACTTGGAAATTGATGGGAACTGAAAATTAACATGTTCTGTCTATAAAGTAAATAATGAGTGGGGTTACTAAGGGGAATGTACTTCCCCAGAATCGTTAGCAACTCTCGAATCGTGCATATTTTAAGATAGATACTTATCGACATTTCTGTGAATCATCTCTTTTTTTAATGCTACCTACATAGAAGTGATAATCAGTCTGGCGAATACAGCACCAAAATGATTAATGTTAAGGTTTTGATCTACATTTAGAATGTAAATGCTTCGAATCTGGAGTAGATGGCCGGCTGTACTACTATTATGCAAAGTATTCTGTAGTAGACGTACCGGGTAAAAGCAGTGAAGAAGTCACAAGTTTCTTTGCAAATCTCCTAATGCATAATAGCACTAAACAATTCATCGCTACTGATCATGTAGCAGATAACGGACCAAGAGACAGAGAGTACATTGGCAAAGAACAGAGACGAAATAAATTCAGTATTCTGCCACCCTTAAACATTTGAAAGATGCGCGCCTTCTGGGATGTTACGCTACGTAATTTGGCAGATTTGGCAGATATTGACCAACGGTTCAGAAGATCTTTATTGCCTTTAGCGGAACTCAAAGATTTATTGTTATGTTCATAAGAGATCTCCAATGGTCCCTATATTGACCCAAATGAATTTAAGGTCCAATTTAGAATTATTCTCACATCTACGACTAGGTATCCCTAGTGGACGCTTTCCTTCAGTCTTTGTCACTAAAATTTTTATGTATTTCTCATGTCTCACATGTGTGTTATATGCACCGTGAATCAATTTTCTTGATTTGATTATCCAAACGACGGTTTGCACTTAATAATAAATAATTCTATGACGTATTTAACAGTTTAAAGGCTACAGCAGCTTGTCAATTAAACAACATATAAGATTATGTAGATCGTGTTATGCATTTAACGTTTATAGCGAAACTCTCTCTTTATATGCCAAACGAGGGCTGACAAAACAACGGACCCCTTATCCATAAACCTCTTAATTGAATAACTTGTATTTCTCTCTGGTTACATACATGTAACAATCCTGAAACATCTTCCTTCCCTCCAATTACAAGAGATCCTCATGTCCATGTTTACATCATGGATTACACTGCCTTCCGTTAGTCCATTGTATGACCTGTACATGCGTATTCCTGCTAGGCATGCAACCAGCACGCTTTATTCAATAACTTGTTTGCTGACATGTCATAAAACTGACCTACCATACAGTAAAGTAGGGGTGGATTTATATGTTTCTCTCAGAGGTAAGCTCTAAACAAACATGAGTGGATATTGCACACAAAAAAAGAAACACAGTACACGGACTCTGCAGTTATCTCCAGGCTAGAAATTGCTTCGTTCATCGGGTTAAATTGCAAGTGCCTTATTACTACTACATACGTCCATTTATCATTCTAATCTGTCATCTTTTACCATGTCTGAAAATTACAGATTTTTATAGTACCTTAATAAGGATACACATATTTCCAAATGTACTTCTCGTGAATTTGATTGCTTATAGGAGTCTTCTGTTTATTTGGGTCTATATATGTATTGTAGATGAAGAATCAGTCTTGTTTCTGTCGTCTCATTCATCCTGTGCTGACCTAGCGTGTGAGAAATTGGCTCCAAAAAATATGTAACGTCGGAGATAATTAGAAAAAATTATGTTGCTTGTTTCATTACGCGCATCAAATTTAAAAGTATTTGAACAAAATTTGTGTCTCACTAGATAACATATATTTTATGTCAATTAGAATTAATTATTTTATAATAATAATAAAGTTCAGATTTCGGTGTCATGTGCTGACAATTAAGTGCTTCATTCAAGGAACGCACTAAAATGGTTACCGCGAGCAGTTATTTCGTCGGTAATGAGCAGATTTCATTTCGGAAATTTCACTCCCAGTACCAACTATACTGATACAGTTCGTGATTTTACTAGTAACTCCAAATGAATAATGGGGTATGGTAGCTTGTTACACGGTTCACAATTCATACACATCACATTATCCGGAAATCTGTTGCAGACTTCTATTTCTGAATTGGAGCGGATAATTAGTGTGAAGCACATTTCCATTGATAAGATTAGACCTGCATCAATGCGAAACACCTAACTAAACTGAGTAACTATAAGGGCCTTATTGCAAATAAGGTAATTATGTTCGTTGTGTTACCATTCTAAACAGATTATGTAGTCCTGAATTTCCAAGCAGTGTATGGACAAATCGTTAATCCGATTGGGATTTGAGCGGCTGAGACACTGACTGGCACACTGCAACAGTAAAAAAAAATTGCAGTAGGCACAATGAAGTTAACGAATTTCCACTAAACAAACATTGTTTTTCATTCAATCAGAAATCTTTTACTGATAATCCTTTCACGCTTATGAGTCTAGCCATAAATAATTCGATATTGCACAACATCACCTTAATAATATCGACGGTAATTTCAATTAACGATCGGTACGTACAATCAATTACGTATAGTCATATTTATCCCCTTTTTGTGTTCTTTAAACCGTATTAAATTCAAAATTAAAAGACGACAGAATATGCGTATTTACTACTGAAATCATGAAACTGGCTACACAAGGATTTTTAACTTATCTGACAAGTCTGAAATTAAATAATACAACCATTTATAACTAATTATGCATTAATGTTATCCACTTCACCGTAAAGAAATAAGATGTAAAAATTTCAAAATAAAGACAAAACTTTGTCACAAAAGATAAGCAATCCAGGTACAGCGAACTTCCAAATATTTTACGAACACGAGGGCAATGTAGAAACAGATTTCGTTCGTATGTACTGTTCTGTAATCCTTCTGCGTCGTAAGGAAGACTAAAGCCTTCTTATAAGTATTTCGGTGAATATTACAAACTGCGCCAAATGTCAGGGAGAGCTGCACTGCACAGTATCCAGACATAGGGCAGTGAGAGGGGGAAGAAGATTGAACGGGGGTTAAATGTCAAGCATCTGCTATATTAATGGCACACAACGGCCAGTAAGCAAACAACTGACGAAGGAATATTCCCAGAGACCATGGTGACTTATTAACAATCATCCTGAGGAAAACGGTCAGGTACGAATGACGACAAAGACATTATTCTTAACTCTGCATCGTCAATATGTCATATTACAAGTGTCTTAGAGGAGACTGGACAACATTTTGAAACTTTCTGTGCTTTTGATATTGAACCTCTCACCGATTTTCGATTCACATTCGAAAATACAAATACATTTTAGAAGTCATTATTTATTAGCTACATTTATTTAAGAATTATACCCTAGGGACTGGTTTGTGTGTGTGTGTGTGGGGGGGGGGTTCGAGGCGCATCACATTCTGTGGCAATTTGCGCCTGGTAGCCTGGTGATGAAACATCGCTGTATATTTACTATAACAGTATTAAGTACATATTCGAGTCGAACAGCTTCTGAATCGAAGTCGGACTCCTCATAATTAAAGCAGCTCGACATAGGCACACTTAATCAAGAAAGAGCCTATTTTTACCAAGTAATATTTGAGGCGGTGAGTACGAAGATGGCTGACTTCTTGGTAGTTGCTGCGTGTAGTCTGGTAGAAGTTTACCGACGTTTCAGAGAGGATTGTTGATTCCATTACCATCGCCCTGATAATTGAAGCAGCAAGTACCTCTGAAACGTTGGCAAACTTCTGTCTACGCAGAGTTACAACCCAGATGACAGTCACGTTCTCATTTTCAACACTTTATATGCAACTTCTTTTATACAACGTTTCTGATATAGATGTTTTATTGTTTCACCACAAAGGTGGCGTTGCTGTGCGCCAGTAAGAATATTCTAGTTAAAGATAACACACATTTTACTAGCATAAAGGTAATACTGTATTATATCTTAACTACCGTAACCAAAGCTACTCTAATCTCATATTCATCGCCCTGATGACGGAGGCAGTATGACCTCTGAAACGTTGGTTAACATCGACCAGACTACACAGCGCAACAACCCAGAAGACGGAAATCTTCATACTCATCGCCCTGATGATGGAGGCAGTATGACCTCTGAAACGTTGGTTAACATCGACCAGACTACACAGCGCAACAACCCAGAAGACGGAAATCTTCATACTCATCGCCCTGATGACGGAGGCAGTATGACCTCTGAAACGTTGATTAACATCGACCAGACTACACAGCGCAACAACCCAGAAGACGGAAATCTTCATACTCATCGCCCTGATGATGGAGGCAGTATGACCTCTGAAACGTTGGTAAACATCGACCAGACTACACGGCGCAACAACCCAGAAGACAGAAATCTTCATATTCTAATCTAATTTAGATTGTTCTTACTGACACACAGCATCGCTACGGCTACCATTTTTTAGCCTGCCATGAAAGTGGTAACATAACAGACCAATTCTTGTTCACTGTATCCCAATTGCTTACTTCCTTTTGGTAGCGGAAAAATAATACACAATAACATTTTTTATTTGATGGATGTTCATCTGCTCTTTGAGGTTAGAAGATTCCTGCTCCGCCAGGTATCCGTTTCATAGAAGTTATTTTTTAGCAGGTGTTCCGTTTGTGTAATGCTCAGTCTTTAAGGTAATATTCCTTTCACTTCACTTTATGAAGATATTTACACCAATTCAATATTTCACAAAACTCATGAAGCATAATGAAAGAGTTGAAACATGGTTCACTTGAATTACTCAATCCTCCAAGATTGTATAGCTTATGATTCCATCGTCTACATATGCAACTACCATCTTATATCAGGCTGAATTTTTGGAGCCCATCCCCTTCAATATTTCCTTCGTTCTTAACCCCCCTTCCCCCAACCCAACAATCCTGCGTCTTTCACAAGTGCAAGCCCAATCAAAGAGCTCATCAAAATCTAATTCAGTTTGCCAGCAAGAAAATTTGAATAACAATTCGGAATGGGGTGCCATTGTTGGTTGCGCCTTATTGTCATGCGATTTCTATTAAAGTTTTGATGCTGAGTAGAAATACGTAGCACACACAGACGTCCGTGTAAAAGATGCCAGAGGAGTAACAGGGCTCGGAGATGCATATCTAGGTCCGATACGCTACAAGGGTGTGGGCTCGAGAGTCTTAGAGCGGATATATGAGTGAGGAAAGTCCATGGGGTGTAAGTCTCATTGTACTGTAGTGACGTTCCTAACTGAACAACTATGGCACGATCTCGTGAAGGGTTTACAATACTATCAGAATGAGTGATCTTCATCGTATTATCAGAATTTTAAGCGAAAACAAGCGCTTTTTTATATATTTTTGGGACAAGAAGTTTACAGAAAAACTTAAGGTGGTTAATTTTTCTCTAAACAATTAACAATTCCCTTTTCATCGATGCCAGTTGATTACATAAGAGACTAGTACATAAATTAACGTAGCATATTTTTAATGCATAATTTCAGATACGTCACACATTCATTACAAGCGACTCTGAAGATGTAACTTCAAATATTCAATGTATCAGGGGTTTTTCCTCCAAGTTTCGTAATAGTGGTTGTTTAAGGTATTTAAGTCTTACTTTTACAAATTTACTTTAAACGTTTCTCAGTGTGATTAATTATTAAAGAAATACAAAATTTGGCCCTTTAATATGCATCACGCCATGAAGGTGTATAGGAAATGTGACGTAAAACTCCATACATTTTTGAAATGACCGCTTGATGAGTGGTCAGCTTCATTCTACCACTAATACTCGCTGGACAGAGGCCTGCATGGACCAGAGAGCTCATCTGACTGTGGTTCCTTCTGTGAATAATATAGTGGCCTTGCAAACCCTGCCCAGTTACTTCGATCATTCACCTATCATAAAGACATGGAGAAGAGATCTTCATGAGAAACTAGTAGTCGCTAAGCTAGTCTAGAAATTCCCTGCCGTTTATAAACCCCAAAGAGTTCATAACAACCCACCACTGGACCTTATCCTGAGCCACACGCATCCGGCCTGCTTCAGCACATCCTACATCCTTGAGAATCATTATATTATCCTTCCATTTATGCCTAGATCTCCCAAGCTGTCACTACCCTTCAGGCGTTCGACTGTGTATAAATTTCTCATATCTCCCATTATGCTACATGTCCTGCCAATCTCACCTTCCTTTCTTTGATCGCCCTAATAATAGTTGGCGAATAGTAGCCCTCAGAGTATGAAACTCCTAATTACGTTGAGTGCTATAACATCCTATTATTTCCTTTATCTTGGGAGTAAAAATAATTCATACTTTTTGCAGTGTAAAAGTTTATCTTGTTCTTTGGCTTTGATCAAAAAGATTTATAACGGAAATAAATTAAAGAGTTACGTAAACGGGTAATGGCAAAGAACGCCTTTAATATGTGAGTGATCCAAATCAGAATAAAACTTCTGAATTTTCCTCACTTTAATTGTGAAAAATGAGACAATAAAAATGTAGTTTGGAGAGAGCCGAAGATTGACACTTACTAAACACACTGTAGTGATCAGCGCAGAATTCTAAAGTCCGTAGAGCACAGCTAGTCTCGGCGATGATACACACTTCGCGTCCTGCTACGAATCAGTCTGCAGTGCAGACATTTCGCGAACTCTCATAAGCGTAACGCGAGACAAGCATTCCACAAATTCTGTAACTGGACTGTACAAGGTTACAGCTCTCATCAAATCGGGATGACATCTGCATTACTGTAGCGCCAGCCACTATTTGTCACTTACGTGCCTTGCAGCTGCAATTAAACGCATTACAGTCTAGGAACTCAGTTGGACTATCCACCAGTCTGAGGATTTATAGCAGAAAGTTATGTTATGTTGCACTCTTGCATATCTGAACCACATCAGTAATGGAAAACGAACTGGTACAAATACCAAGAAAGAATGAAAACTCCACAACTAACAAAATATAACGTAATTGAAGGATTGTGATTGAATGCTGCGGGTTGGTGGTAAACACTTATATTGTATTCTTGAGGTCCTGAATTTGAATCTGAATCCAATGACAGGCTATTTTGACTGTTTATTTTATCGTGATTTCCCTGCCACTCTGGGGCAGTTTCGAAATAATTCCTTAAAATAGACCAGCGTTTCTCAACCGGGGTTCCCCGGAACCTTAGGGTTCCGCGAGCAATCGCCGGGGGTTCCGCGAGAAATAGTGATGAATAGGCTAATCATATGTAAATGTATTTTTGAGTCATTTTTATGTTTAATTTCATATTCGTAATTTTACTATACACGTACGACATATTCTCGGAAAATTCTTGGGTATTATAATAAAGTCATAAGAAATATATTTAACGACGTCTATACGGCGCCAGCGTGAAACCGCCTTTAGTGGTCAGTGTACAGGAGCTCTACGTGATGGATTCACGTATCATCGAGTGACTCATGTAAATTTTATTATTTAAATTGGCTTCAAAAATAACATTTCCTTGACTCATATTTGTTCATATGACATTTTACTTTGATCTATCTTATGCCTTTTTTAACATTGTCAATAAACGATTTAGTTATTGTAGTAGTTATTATCTGTTTTCGTTCTGTTTATATATGTTATGTACGATATTGGTTATTTATGTTTATTTTTTGTGTGAATGAAAACCTCCGTATGAGGTCTCTTGAACAGGCAGTTCGATTTCCGTTTTTTTTTATTGTCAATAAACTTGAGAAAAACGCAAGTAATTTTTTGCGTAAACCAGTTATTAGAAAAAATATATTAAGTTTTCCTTATAAACTTTAAGTTTATAAAGAAAGAAAGAAAGATATCAATAATGGTATATAATAATCTTTATGTAGGGGTTCCCTGAGACATGAATATTATTTCAAGGGTTCCGCAAGGGCAAAAAGGTTGAGAAACGCTGAAATAGACTATGACCGCTTATTGTCATGTTTATGATTCAAAACCATCCTTTAATTTAACGCTTTTAACGTATTCTGGCACAGCCGGAAATTGATTTTGCGATCCTCATAAAAACTTTCTTTTATACTCAGTTTTAGGGGCCCACATACCATACAAACAGCACATGTACTTAATATAAAGTTTTGAAATGTGTTTTTTTAATCTGTTACATCAAAAGGCATGCTCTTAGCTAACATCTATAATTGGTTTTGTAAAATATTTAATATTAAATACACTGATTTCAATAAGCAAGTTGCTTAAATAACGATTCAGCAATTAGTTGACTGACAACTGTTAAAACACGGCTATTAATAGGCAAGGAAACTTCAGCGTGATTAGTAACAATAAACATTTGTTGAAAGGAAATACCACTATCATTATATCACACTCGTCTATGTTAATGAATGCGAGAACGGCACATCAACACGTTCGCATAATGGGACATATTTGGTGTGACAATATAAAATAGTGGGAAGTACATCATGCCAGAAGGGCGTAAAGCTGTTGTTGATCTACACAGAAATACAGTCAGTTAAATTTTGGCGTATTAACATTAATAATGCAAATTTGTCAAATCAATGAAACGTAAGAATTTAGCCTCCTGTAAATCAGTCATTTTGTTGATATACGCCTTTCTGGCATTATGACCTCGATACGTTTCACGTTAGTAATATCACATGTAGGTAAGGTATCAGGTTCGTTTGCGCAATCCTGGAGTAAGAAATAATTTTGCTTCGGAGAAAACTGTCTAAACAGTCTTCTAATATTCGTGCAACTTGTTTGTAAAATAAAGTATAACAGAGGACGGAGAAGTTGAACTCTGTTCTCGTACACAAATGAGACTCATCGTTAAATAACCTACGGTTGAATAAACTCTGCAAAAATGTCGTTTACAGACGTTCGCATTTACCTTTCACGTGCAACTAGAACGAGCGAGTACGGCGAAGTTCTAACAGTAATATTAAGGTGGATGTTAGGAAAACACGTTGTGAGGATACAAGGCGCATGGCTTGTCCCTTTGCAGGTTTGCGACGTTTAAATCCTGGATTTATTTTTGTGTTATTTAAGATGCTGTTTCGGAAGCATGATAGATTAACTGTTCGTTTAGGCCTATTTAACGTCGCTCTTAAAACCGCAAAGCACCTGGCGGGGTTATTTGTAAAATACGAATTGGTATAGATTAATTAAAAAGCGATCATGGCCGATTGAAGATACTATCCCAGAATATGCATGAGAAACTGAGAAAAACCACGACATTTTTTAGCCAGTTATTTGTAGTTTATTGAGTGACGCTGTTCGTCTCTCCATTTTCCTGGAGGGAATGAAAAGAACGCCACAGAATAGAGAATAAATCATGATAACCAGTCACCTGGCTGAAATTTTAACCGGGGACCTCCGGAATACGAAGCTGCAGTGCTGACCCCTCGACCGAGATTTTTGGCAACTTCGATCAGGATAGTTGATCCACGGGTCGTGAACTGAGTTTGAGACAAAATTGAAAGAGTATCTGATTATTTTGAAGAGAGACAGTGCTACCATGATTCCTGAAATTATTCTGACTTTCAGCTGGAGCAGGCCTCGTTTTTAAATAGCAGCAAAACCGTAGATGAATATATATTTCAGTCTTAACACGAATGAAAGTGGTACAGCCAAAATTCAAGCCTAGAGCGATCCCTATACCAACATTAGCTTGATTTCAATCTTAGATTTTCTATTTCCACTCAAATAGGCGCTCAGTTGGTTAGTTTGACAGTTATATAAAATGTTAAATACATACACGAAAGATAAGTGTTCTTCTGGCATGTCAGACTGTCCACGCACCTCACGCCAGTTGAATGTGACTGGATACAACATATAAATAGTACATTTGGTTAGACTTTATTCGAAATGGAAGTTCCAACTTCATTCCTTTGAAGCACATTTCTGCTTCCTAAGTTCTTGTCCAATAACGTACACCGTGAAACAAAAACAGTTCACTAGAGTAAAGTGTTAACTCGAATTATTCGGCCTACGTGTAAACCATAATGCTTAGTATAGGAGTACCCGAACCTCGTGTTAACTACGAAAGATCCCAGCTGAAAAGAACAACCGAGCCCTTTGAAGTTCGCTATTTAGTGCAAAACAAGCAAGTTTGGCTATCCACTCTTTTCCATTCCGCACTCTTACTTTAACGTTGGATTTCCAGGCAGATGAACCTACAAAGCGTGTGTGTGTGCGAAATGCTGAGAGTTACCCGCATAACCGCCCGCATGGCGCCGGCACAATTCGAGGCACTGAGCTTTGGAGCGGGAGTGAGGAGAGGGAAAGAGAGATGGAAGCTTGTGAGGAACAGAGTTGACGTAAAATAATCCGGGGATGTTTCAGAACAAATTGCACCCGACTAGTGACACATACCATTATATAGAATTATAATTCGTGATTGGTAATCTATTAAGAATCCAAACGTAAAACACAGTGCGACTAAAAATGTGTTTTCACATCATAAAAATTGTACCACATGCATATTTTATGACATTGTGAAATGTTCAAAGTCAGGGGTTCTTAAAATTGTTAAGACCTGGGACGACATTCTTATCGACTCGCGGGGCGCAGTTTGGTGTTCCGGGGTTCGATGACGATGCTGATTTAGGATCAAAAGCCCACTTTTTACCCGAAACAATGTACCATCTGACATGGACTAAACATAATCGACTCCAGAGAGTAAGAGAATAATTGGTATCACGACATGCTGCAGTATTTGTTCCGATAAATAAGGCGTATAAAGTAGAATATTTCCAGTAACTTTCTCAAATACAGACAGGCCTCAATACTGGACCTTCCCTCGTTATCGGTATTCTCCTTCTGTTTATTGGTTTAGCTGCCCGCCTCAGCTGGCTACTGGACTTTTGAAATACGTGTGTCAACATGCTGCTTCCGTCTTACAAGTATATTGTGTTTACCAAGTTGTCTGGAATAATGTTTCGAGAAAACCAAGTTACAAAATAGTTTATGATTGTCTGATATACACCATATTTTACACTTTTGTATTATTATATTATATTATTACATGTATATAATACAAAAATGACAACAGTTTATTGAAATGCCATCAGAGTTAATTAAAATGCTACTAAGTTAAGTATAATATTACCAACTGGTTGACACATTGCTCATTTCCATTAAAATAAGTCATTATATGAGGCTAGATTATTCACTAGATGAGAATATGATCATGTAGTCGGCATATGAAAATCTCCAGTCACAAGTCAGATGATCTGCCTTCGAACTGGGCAAAGGAAAAACGTAAATGCAAAATATCTTGAAATAAGTCACAAATTAAAAAGGCCAATCCATATTTAAGACCGTAAGTTAAAGAGAGTCTAAAATACGAATGAATGTAGCAATAAACTGCTGTGTTGTTTACAAAAAATCATGGTAACTATACGTACCATTCTGCTTGTCACTGGCCGAAAAGAATTAACAAAGTGATTCGACCATGACAAGTAATAAAGTAGAGATTCGTAAAAAAAATCGAACAAAAACGTAAAAGAAATGACAGTTAAGTAAAAAAGTTTATCCTTTCCAACCTCCTCCCCTTCGCTAAAGAAAACCTTTGGTTTAATAAAAAAAAAGGATGGCAAGATTAATTTGTCAGCGAAGCAGATTCCCCCTGCCTTTGTGGCTAACTGCTCAGCAGACTAATTACGTTCTGACAGGGGAAAAACAAATTTGAACCCCCTAAGTTTCATATTCTCAACTACGCTTCCATGGAGTGGGAAATTAATGACGGCTTTAATGATTTTATTCTTATGCCCCCAAAATAAGGACAATAGATAAGGAAAGAGTCCTGGTGTTTCACTGTAGGCGATACGAGAAGTTGTATGGAAGGCGGTGATTGTGCGGACAACTTCTAGAATTTAAAAGTTAAAGGAAAAAATGAATATTCCTCTTACATTTCGGGAAAGTTCAGCTGCAAATGTCTGAGGAAAGTAACTAGAACTGGGGGAAATTTTGTAATAAGAAACATCACCATTGACTTTTTCTCGAGTAAATCAGACACGAAGGGTGAAGGGAAAAACAAAGTGTACGGAATTTAGTAGGCAGATCGCCTTCCAAACAGGGACTTGGGACGCTGAGCAAAAACTGACGAAACACATTACAACTAAGCTTCAAGAAATAATTTAGCACGATGTGAACAGAACTAAAGAAATCCGTTAGCAAAGACTTAATTAGGTAGGCAGTTAAAGATGGTTGTCTTCTGGGTTCCTACGCCGTGTAGTCTGGTGGAAGTTTACCGACGGTTCAGAGGTCCCTGCTGCCTTTCTCGGCTTATTTGTTCACAGTTTGGCAAATTCAGTTTGACACGCTGGTTAATTTTCTATTAGATAGTCAGGTAAGACAGATTAATTTCTTATTTAGTTTAATAAATTCATTTAGTCACACTAATTCAATGGTTGGGTCATTAGTAAAATTAATTAATTGATCAGCTGATTACTGTGTATGTTAATTGATTGGTTAGTGTAATAAGTTTTTTTAATCAGTAAGTGTTTAAAATGAGACTTTATATTCTATATAGACGCATTTAATGATGACTGTCTCCTAGATGTTGCGCCGAGTAATCTCGTAGGTCTGATACTCGTCGACGTTTCAGGGAGGCATATTACCTTAATCGTATTTCCTTACTAATAATCACTGATGTTATCCTCCAATCTACGTTTGTGACTCCAAAATGGTATCTTCCCTCGAGGTTTTCCAACTAAAATTAGATTATTTGCTCTTTTCCACATAACTCCCAAGCGTGCTACACGCCCCTCCCATCTCATCATCCTTGATTTGTCCGTGCTAATTCTATCTGGTGTAGAATACAAACAAGCCAGACACTTCCCCGTGTTCTTCATATTAGTGCTAATGAATAGTCTGGATGCAAAACAACACATAATTGAAAGATTCTGTCGACTCCTACTAGAATTTCCCTCGAAATATTTCCCTGTGCTTAAATTTACTACAACAACTTTCTCTCCCTTAGAGATGCTAAAAACTGTCTAGACCACGCGTAATGCAATTAGGGGAAGAAGATTCGAGAGGGTTGGAGGAGGGCATTTGCTGAGGATCGCAGTAACAATGGGCCTAGAATTACGTCGGGGAGTCGCAACACGACTACGGCCACCCAGAACACAGTTCACGTTTCACCCTCGTCATCTGGTTATTTCATAACACACAGTAGCCGTGGTCAAACGTCCTTATCCTCGTGTACATGTGCATAACAACAATGTAGCCTAAATAGGCAGGGGTACCGTAGGGACTTGACAAGTAAATGAAGTTTGCTCAACGTCAACAGAAATTTGGAGAGGCATTATTGTACAGTGAATGGTTCAATGATTGGTTCAGGTGACAGAGGCCAGAGTTAATAATTATACCATTCAGAATTATGTTTTTGTTTTTCCTGCCAATAAAACAACATGCGTGAGAGAGGAGGGGAGGGGAGGGGGGAAATTTTATTTGATCGCGCAGCCATTTGTGCCAATGCGTGTTGGTACTTCTCAGTGGCGGACTGTATAATGTTGCTTCTGCATTGTTTCTATTACTTTACGATCCGTTTCTTCTGCGGAGCGTCTTTAAATTCTTAAGCTGACACATATTTTATAAGTTAGGGGATTTCAAGGAATCCGTTTAAGCCTTCTGTAGGGGTAAAACAAGCTACTGAAAGATTTTTACAGTACAGTAATTCTCCTGATTGGATTCAGAGTCCACAAGTCGAAACAACATCGATTCACTGATGTGTGAATGGGATGGACCGGTTAAATGAAAGTCTCGGAAGTTTACTTATAGGATTGTTGAGTGAATGGCTGATTGGTTGGCGATTTATATAATTGGCTAATAATTTAGCAGGCTGACGTGCTGCTTGGCAGGTCTGCTTATTAATTGAGTGAATGGCTAATTGGTCGGCTGACTGGATGCCTGACTGACTAACAGGCTGGTTGGCTAATTTGTTTAAAACCTAAAGCCAATAAATTGTGTAAAATAGATTTTCATCTTTTTGGCTTTATGCCCTATACGATTATACTATAATAATGAAACGCAAGAAATATAAAAAGCCCATTCAAGAACGTAGGTGTTGTTAATATTTAAAGCTCTCTCACTATAGCAGGTTCGTTTTAGAATCGAAATATTCTCTCTCACTCAGTCCTAAATGTTGAATTATGCAATGTGCAAACAAGTTCCAAAAATAGAATAGCAGGAAACAAAATTTTGAAATGTGATTGCTATTGTGTAGGGAAATTCAAGTATAAAGAAGAGCATTTCAAAACGTCACACTAAATTGCATTTCATCCTTTGTCATGAAATAATAATGTTGTACAACACAATTAATTTTGGACAACAGTTCATTCAAACAAAATAATCAACGATTGAGTCATTTGGGATATGGACTCCATGCTGTTAATTAAACACGTTCATTTATATTTAAAACATTTGTATTTATTTTGCGTTTTCACGTTGTATTTCGATATATGGTACACTTGTCAAATGAGGGAATTGTAAAGGCATCTCTTACATTTCGAAACTTTGTGTTTTTCTCTTTTACGTCTTTCCAGTTGTAATAATGTTAATATGCAACTTCAATTCTGCTATTAGGTTAGGTACAAGGTCCGTAAATCATCTTCGGATCAGACAGCAAAATATGAAGTAACGGAGGAGAAAATGTAACTTACTTCATGTTACAGGATCTAAGTTAATTGAATGTGTTGTAGTTACTCAGTTGGTAAGTAAATTCTCAGTTTTTTTTTAAATTTGAAGGACAATCACTGTGTTCATAAAGCCTAAGATTACAAATTAATTGAAATATTATCCATCCATCTATACTTAGGCCTTCAAAGTTCTCTCTTCACTTGAAGCCTGCCAATAAAAGTATTGTACAAATTTCCACTTTCTGAGTTCGTGCTACATATCCCACTAATTTTATCCATTTTAATCCTTCGGCACAATTTCTTTAAGGCACGCCTACATTTCAATGTTATTGTCATACATATCACTACGCCATTCGAGAAGACTCTTCCCTTCAGAATTTAAGGCCACATTTTTAGGCAATTTGTCCATCTCGCTCAGCTTTAATTTCATAAGAATATTAGATGAAGACTACAAGATATGAAGTTTCTGACTTTTAACTATCCTTATGCCTTTCTTAAACCATTTATCTAGGTTAGAATCTATCTCTTCCAAGAATAGAGTGGCAAGTGAGAAATTCCTGTGTAAGAAAATTTTATGTAGAGTTTTCAAAGATAAAATAAAATAATATCAGATTATATTTTATAAGGACTCTCATTGTACAAAATATATAGAGTAACATGATAAAATATATCCAAGTTTCACCTCTCAATTTTTTTTATTATTTATTATTTTTATTTATGTAATGAGATAAAAAAGAATATTTTATTTTCGGGCTCCAGTTTCAATCCAAAATTGTCGGGTGATGGATACGGAAACCACAAGTTGTCAACTTACATAGAGACCTGTATGTGCGTGCTGTATAGGATTTAAAACATTAGATTGCTGCATGTGACGAAAAATAGGTACTTTATGACGGCCATGAATTTACTTTGCTCAATGTAATAAAGGGGAACGAGTGGTTAAGAAAGATTTCCTTAATTTGTATACCATTTTGACTTTGTCCGGACCTGGTGCACAACGAGGATTGCCTCTGGCGACAATTCACAAGTATTCTGAAGGACAAACTTTTCATAACAAATTACATTCCACAGACAACACACTGATCTTCGTTACGAGATCGAGTATACAGAGAAACTGTAGGAGTTTCCAAGACAGAGGCAGACATTGAGAAATACAGAGCACAACGGAGAATAAATGTCGAACGGATGGACGACGAAAGATTCCCCACAGAAACTTCTGCAGTACAAATTCAACGGAAGGAGGGATGTACGGATATTCGAAGGAACATGTTGGGGCGGACACGGATCCTGATGGACATGTCCTTCGAACAGAAGAAGAAAAAGAATAAGAGAAAAGCTAAGAAAATAGATAACAAAGAACAAAAGAGAGAATAACGAAGAGAGAAATAAGAAAGATAAAACAAAAATAGAAAGGAAAGAAATGGTAGAGAGAAAAGACAGCCATAACAAAAGAAGGAATTTAAGAAAATAAAGAAGAGAAGAGAAATAAGGAAAAAATAAAAAGTGAAAGAAAGGAAAGTCCGGTTAAAAGGAGAGAAATACAAGGAATCGAAGGGAAACGAAATAGGGAGAAAATGAGAAAAATGTGAAATAATGACAAACAGAAAGAATGGAGGAACAATGAAAGGAAGCAGTAGGTAATAACTTACGTTAGAAGAATGTTGGCGGTTCGGCGTTTAAAAAAATCCAAGGTGGTCACCCCTGCAGCTAGTTTGTGTGTACTTCTGCTGCATCTCATGGATCACATCAATCACTCCTCAGTCTCATTAATTCTCAAAGTGAGAGGTTTTTGTACACCGCGCCCCCTCCATCTTAGGAACACCACGCCACATTCTGTGCTCATACAATCTCTGTTGTACAGCGTTTAACGGTGACCCAACACTACAGGTGAATACAATACTTTTATTTTCCGTCGTTTCACAAGCTTATTGTTAAAATCACATAAAATTGTTACATTTTTAAAATTGACGACATGTTTCGATATACAATTCTATCATCGTCAGGTCTATCAAAATTAAAATTAAAATCTGGTGTATCTGTTGCTCTGCTTATATTGATTTTGTTTTTACCCGTTTTTGATTTTATTACATCTCCAGGCTTCTTCCATTTAATTTTGGAGACTGCGCCTGGGTGCCTATATCTGTAAAATCAATTTTAATTTTCATATCGTGATTCTGGCTACCGACATAGGAAATGGAATAATTTTACTCTAATTTTATATTTATTTTAAGGAATTACTCAAATATATCGTATTACAAGCAAAAGAAATGCAATCACAAAATATAAAGTATTATAACATACCGGGTTGTGTGTGATGTGCGTGTCCGTTGTTATTGAATGGCAGACAGCAACTGAGTTGTGAGTATCGTGTGTGGCTATATATAGGTGAAAGTTGTTTAGGGGGTTGGGTCAATGGACTGTAGAATGTTAAATATCGGATTGTTCGTGTAGATGTTGCTGTCGTTTAATGCAAGGTTTTGTTTATGTGTTCTTTGTATATGATATTTCTCTATGGTGTCTCTATGTCGTTTGTTTTGTATTATTTTTATAATGTCCATTGTATGTTCTATTTTGTTGTATGAATGTCCTGTGTTTAATATATGCTTTGCATATGCTGAATGGTCTTTATTATGTTTTATTGCTGTAATATGCTCTTTATATCTTTGATTAAAGGTGCGTCCAGTAACAATTTTATGTGAAATTTTATGTGATTTTAACAATAAGCTTGTGAAACGACGGAAAATAAAAGTATTGTATTGAGGAACACAAGCAGGATGCAATTAAGATATAAACTACAGGTGAAGATCTTCGGCCGTGAATTAATGTAAAAACTTGCCAAGATGATGCCGTCAAGAATAAGACGAAAAATAAATTAAAATTGTCTTTCCTAACACTGTCTGAACTGTAGCACTAGAGTTTCGCTTCATTTCAATAAGGCTAACGAATAACAAAATTACATACACAGGCCTATGGTTCAACGTACTGATTGTATGTATACAAATCACAAAGAATAATATCAAATCTAAAACTTCTTGACGATGGTGAAGAGTCAATTGAATAAAAATTTACTTGGATATTATCCATCGTCTAGTAATAAAACGTAAAAAACGTAAAACGACGTTTCGGAGATGAGGCTCTATCTCCGTCTTCAGGTTCCTACTCAGTTGGGCCCACTAGATAGAGCTATTCCCTATCTCCTATAAAGAAGCAACAGAAACTGTTTCTGAACAGAGATAAAAAAAATGTGTATTTGAAATGAGAACTTTCTAACGAAAGCAGGTCATACTGATATACACAATATTTAAAATTAAGATACAATGCAATAAAATAACTAGTTTATTGTCTCATGATTCACTGTGAAGACATTACTTCAAACATACAGGCAGAATGCGCTATAAAATCATAGTTACCCTGTCCTTAAACCTGAAAAGCCGTGTGTGTGTCGCGCGCTCGTATATGAAAAATTATGACAATTTTATTGTCTAATGAAATTACAAATTATATTCAATTATAGGATTTTAGCGATATTGTAATGTTTCATTGTATTTGTAGACGGTGGGCAGGAAAATACTGTACTGGGTATGTGTGACTTCATTACTTTCCATTGACAAGTTTTATTATACATTCAATTTCTTTTACATTTCTTTGAGCTTCAAATATGAATGGACCATAACGAACAAACATGCAAACAGTTCAACGATTAATGATACGAAGAGACGGAACAAATTGATAGGACTGCGTGGTTCAGAAGAAATAAAAGAAAAAAGATGCAGGAACATAGGGTAATACGGAGATAATGGACAATGTTTATTCAAACACAGCAACTGGGATCATATGCTGAAGTAAGTAGCGTGGTAAGACGAAAGCATGCAGTATCTGCAGGCCTGTAAGTATCTTAAATAAAAGACTGCATTTTGTCCGAAATAGCGTAAATTCTTAAGATATTTTTAAACGTTGAATTTGCTCTCAGGTGTTTGGAACACTTTTATAAAAGTGTTTCACTACTTTAATTCGGCCCCATCTAATTTAAAATATCCCATCTAACTCCATAGAGCAGAATTCTTCTGGAGAATCTAATAGTCGCTCAGCTAGTTAAGAACTTCCCCGACACATTATCGAGTTCTCAAGTGGCCGAGATTTGTTCCTGACCTGAACCAGATAAATCCATACAGCACTCCCACACTGTATTTCTTTTTAAGATTCATTTTAATAGGGGTCTACTATTCTCTGACCGCCTACACGGCGTGCAGCTTTACTCTTTCATGTTATTCTCTAATCTGCGCCTAAATTCTTCAAATAGCATCATGCTTTCAGGTTTTCCTACTAGTATTCATCATGCATTTCTCCCCAGCACCATGCATGCTACATATCCTATCCACGTCATCTTCCTTAATGTGTAGTACTGTTCTTGATATCCCTCCTCCGCGTCTCTATTTTCTTCATTCTCCTCAAACAACGTTTATATTCTTCTTTTGCTTCGTCTCTTAACTCCTCCTTCCTCTTCCACTTGCTTTCTTCCTCCTTTACCTCAGTTCTTATTTCATTATGAGCTATATTAAACGAAGAGATAAACTGAACAGCTATCGTAAAGAATCTGAACAGAAAAGAAAAGTCATCAAACTTATTTTTAAAAGGCACTCATATAAGATAAACATAATATGATGAACTTGTTTTTGTTTGTTTATTTTAACCGTCTAATCACAATAAAATATTTTATTAAATATTAAAATATTAAAATATTATTACTATAATTAACATTTAATATTTAAAATATTTAAAATATATTAAAATATATTAAAATGATGCTCTTTCTATCGAAATGTTCGATTTACAATTAGAGCATCATTATTTGTTTTTGTTTGTCATCTTATTTCTTATTCTCATTTTTATTGTCCTTTTATCACTCTTCTATCCCCTCTTATTATTCCATTTATCCCTCTTAACCTTTCTAACTGCTCTACCTTTCCTGCTCCTCATTCAGTTCTTGAATATCTTCCTCTTCTTATTCGTGTTCTGCTTCTCTCATTCTTCATATTCCTTCATATATTTATCTAAAATATATAAAACCATGCACACAAACAAAACTGTTTACACTTTGGAAAACACGCGTTTCGACCTCATGAGGTCATTATCAGTGGCAAAAACATTAATTCATTAGTCTGTCTATTAAATCATACAATTTTGTACGTGTGGGATAAATATTCCTTCACGTTTCCCTCTTTCCCCTCTGCTTTTCCATCTACGTTCTTTCCTGTTTCCGTAAAACAAATACTCAAGCTGCTTATGAAGTGAAGCCAATTTCAGGGTTTCAAACGGAAAGCCAAAATTCAATATTGTTTGCTCTGTACATATGTCGGCCGTTCGACACACGCAGTCTCGATACGCTTCTGCAGCGCTTTACCTTACCTCATGCACAGGCAGGCAGCATCTCATACTCGAATGTGTAAATCAGCTCAGCAGGTCGGCATACAAGGTGTTTGTATGAGAAGCCGTTGTGGGCGGGGAATTCATAGATGAAATATAGAGATAAGGGTGAAGAATACACAGGTCATCTGCCCGCAGCGCTCATACTAACAAATCCAGTCCTTGGAAACTGAAAATACTCCTAATTGAAGGATGGCGGTAAATAATCTCAGGATGATAGCCACAACTTCTTTTTTTTTTAACTGCTTTCGTGTGTCTGCACTCCAAGAAAGCCAGTGCCTATGTTATTCTTCGTCGGCTGGAGCCTTCTAGCGTGTAATGATTCAGAATTATTTCTGAATAGTGTAAACATTTGGTAGGACCCTTCGCGCAGGATATTTGTCTATCGATACTGCTGGAGGTCTGCTGCTGAAAGGGCAACACAAAATAAGAAAATACGGACCCATTTTTACTCAGAGCGGGATACGAACAATAGATCCTAGTGTTCCAGCGGACCAAGAACAAAAATTTGTGACATAACGAAAATCATATGTAACACCCTGAAAATGGACGTAACGTTTGAAGTTCCTTCCACTTCAGAAATTCCCAACACTTTATGGTACCCGAAGGTTCATTGCCGCGTTCACAAGAGCCCGCCAGTCCCTATCCAGAACCAGATGAATCCAGTTCATACCACCCCATCCTATTACTCTAAGATCCATTGTAATATTATCCTCCCGCCTACGTCTGTGTCTTCCTGTTGGTCTCCTTTCTCCTGGTTTCGCCACCAAAACCCTGTATGCAATCCTCCTCTCTCCCTCTACGTGTCCTGCCCATCTCAACTTATAAAGCTCCTCAAAATGTAACTTTCTCCAGTCTCCTAGCAATTCATTAGTTCCAAATATTCTCTTCAGCACCCAGTTCTCAAACATCCTCAGTCTACTTCCCTTCTTTAGTGTCAGAGACCAAGTTTCACACCCATATAAAACTACAGGCAAAATTACAGCTTTACGTTTCTAGACAGTAGACGAGATAACTAATCAGAGTTCCGAACCAATAGCTAATTTTCAGATTTTCGTTTGCTGGGAACAAACCAAGAGAAAATCGACACGGCTTTTCAACACCAATCAGTTTACAGCCATGCACACGCACTTTCAAGTGGTTTGTTGGAAAGCTGAGGGGGAAGGGAGGCTTTTGATACTTGTGAGCTCTTTGCTGGGCAGCGTCACAAAACAGAAAAACATCAAAAAGCCCCTCACCGCTTCAACCAGTATGAAAACTGTTTCGGAAATACGCTTATTGCACTGAACCTTAAAAATAACAAAAGATCGCGAAATCCTGTCTTTATTGCACGAACAGGTATTTAATGCTTTAGTACGGTTTCACGGGGAATTTGTTAGAAGTTTTTTTTTGTAGTTCCCGCTATAGTTAACCAACTTCAGGCCGGGTCTCAAAGTTTTCTCTTAAAAATAAGACAAAATTTGTGTTCTTTTTCTTATTGTGTATTTAACGACGCTTTGTAAACTGCAGATTTTCCGCAGCGTTAAAAGACAATTATTTTGAACGACGATTCTGTAGGATCATGAAGAGAAACGATCGGAGACATCCTCGGTCAGGATAACAGGACACCGGTCCTGATCTGAACACGGGGCTTCCTGATTACGAAGGAGAGTTTTCGGGGTCATACTTTAATAAGTCAATGACTATCAAATAGATTACTGTGACAGTGTAAATAAAGCATAGTTAACAAGGATAAGTACGTTTATATAATTAGGCCTAATTTACATCATCACAGTTACTTACGTCTAAATTCATCGTGCAGAGTTCTTCTTGCAAAGCTAATTATCGTTCAATTTGTCAAAAGACATATTTCCTGTCATTTTGCCCCCTTTCACGAAAGCAAAATCAAGCTCTGTAAACGTGATGTTATAATTTATACAATGTACAAGGTTAAAAAAAACCAATTTTATACGAGTAATTCTTTGTTCAGAAACACATGTCAATATCCATAGTACGTGTGCTTGGCAGTGAGAACAATTTACCCCTATCTCTTTGTTAGATGTGAATCGCAGTGGGGGTAAGAGTAATCTATTTGTGATGATTTAATTCTATCGTTTCTAGTTCGATTATATGTTCAGTGCATGGAGTGCGTATAGGAACCTCCATGGTCCCTTTGCATCAGGTCATGGGAAAAACGCTGTTAAGTCTTCTGTTATTTGTTGCTACTCTATTGTATAAGCTGTTCTGATGTATCGTGAAGCGCGAAGTTTATTTAAATAGCATTTAAAAACCGTAATCTTGTTACAAGGTCAATCATTTAATGATGGTTACGAAAATAATTCACGTTTATTCGAAAAGTCAAATGAGATTAATTATGTAGGAGACATACCACGTTATTAAACATTGATGCAAGTGGTGTGTGTAACTAACAGTCCTTTAAATCAGTGATATCGAACCTGGGGTAAGCGTGCCCCCGGGGGTACGCGAAGACATCTTTGGGGATACGTGAAATATATATATTATTTTATGATGAACACTGAATAATCAGTAATGTAATTTATTTAATTTATTTTAGATGTAGATTTTATAATATGCATAACTTGAATTATACACCAACAACTTTGGGGGTACAAAGTTGAAGAGAAATTATATTTGGGGGTACGCGAACAAAAAAGGTTGAATACCACTGCTTTAAAGGATTAATTAAATACCTTGGCACTCTATGCAACCCTAGTTTGAAATGAACGAGTGTCTCAGGTGGATAGCTTGAAAGATGCTGAACGGAGTCACTTTAAAGAAAGAAAATTCTTTCCTGGATTACACTCATTGGCTTCTGAACAGTTCAAATAACATCTGTACCTTACTTCCTATGCCGAACATGCAACAACAGTTACCAGTCGAGGGTAATCACATAGGAGTTTGACGCAGATGTTAAACAATGCGGCCAACGTTTGAAAGTATTAACATCAAAATTCCTTAACTCTTGTCTTTACACGATGACCCATGCAGGAAGAGTAGAGGGACCTGATACACAGTGTTTATCTCCCACGCCATGAAGGTGGGGCGAAAGTATAACTGTGCCCATCCATAACCTCGGTGAAGCCAACTTCATGCCTCGTCGCCTACACGTCCATGAAAATAACCAATTGGAGAAGATGAAGGGACACTCCAGACCCGTTTTAGATGTTATGGTAGAGAAGAAGATGCCCATTGCAGTCATACAGAGAATATAACCACAGCCACAAGGCACAGTCCATAAATTTTACGGGCTAAACTGTGGCATATATTATGAACAAGTGAAATTTAGTTTCTGAAGGAGGAGAAAACGACACGATGGATTCCCGCACGCGTGACAAATGCCAACATCATTGGTTCAAACTGTTGAGAACGTAGATCACGACACACTACCGGAAATACAAGAATAAAGACTAATGTTCTGACTTACCGTGAATGCTTCCGTGTAACTGCACTTGAATTATTGTTCCACTGAAGAGCTTGAACCGCTGATACGATACATTTTGAAACGCACCTTCCTTCCATGCTGGGGAGAACCACGAGACGCAACGACCGTCCCGATGACGCAACAAATTTTGTGGGAGGCGCTGAGACGCAGACACCTGTGCAGGCAGAAAGAGAGAACAAAAGCTTTACATTGGTTGCTTGGCAACACAGCGCCACCACGACGTTGCACCAAACAACAATAACATCCATCAACATCGCATCATAATCAAAGTGGCCTTGATTAATGAACTATCGTTCTTGAATGTATTAACTAAATTCAAAGAAAATAATACTAAAGGGTACAATCAATTCAAATGCTGAGTGGGCTATTCTTTACAGAAATTCAGTTCAACAATACATTTCGATGTATAATTGTGTTATTGTTATTACAAGTGGAAACTAATGGAACTCTAAGGTGAATTTCTGAGGAAACAAGGTTGTTGTTTGTGGGTCATGTGAGAGAAATATAATGTAACATAGATGGAAATACCTTCAAACGTACAAAAAAAAAATAAAAAAAAGTGAGGACAAAAGACACAGGAAAATCGAACAACATGAAATGGCAGATTTTTATTAATATGTGGTCCATTTAACGAAGCCGCTAACTCAGAGTATGCTGTATGTCGAATGATAGAATGATTAAAGATAGTTGAATTGAAAAAAAATGCGGAAGGAAGCGGCCTATCTACCATCCCGGTACTTTCCTGAGGGGACTGAGACAAACCTAAACAAGAGTTTCCGATCTCAGGGCCCAGACTTGAACCCGGAACTCTCGAGAAAGAATGGTCGGTGAAACAGCGAACTGCGATTTCGCGGACACCGCCACTGAACACGATCCTCAGTCAGCTAAATTCACTCCCACCCTCACAACCTCTGTTCCTAAGATATATTCTGACGTTACACTCACCTCCCACACTCCCTCTGTTTCTGGGTGTGACTGCTTTCTAACAGCTTTCCCCATCGAAAATCTTCACGCCACATGTCCAGCTCATCCTAACTCCACAGATTTCACTACATTCTTCAAATCACAGATTCCTGAGTTATTTTTATTTTAAATTGACAGCTAACGTCATGCCTCTTAGGTCCTAACTGTTATTATTTAAATAGTTTATATCATTGCTTCGTACTAGAACCCGTGACTGTCATAAATAGAGTTACAATGTTAACATAGTCCCAAGAAATTCCCCACATATTACTCTGACACTGACAAGGCTGTAATCTTACAACCAACTTCTTCACAGTGTCCGTCTTTGTACGTGTGTGCGTTCACTTTTTACACCTTCCTGGTGCAGTGTTGAAACAAAGGAGCACGTTCCGTAGACCGTTGGTGCAAACTTCTTAAACACAGCCGAACTACCATCAGAATTCTGCCTTTCACTAAGGATTCAAAGCCCTACATTTCACTCTTGTACCCGAGTAGCCCTGAGGTATTCAATAAATGTTAACAATTCCTCTGTGAGTACATGTCAATGAATACGGCACAATGAACTATGTGATCCGCGGACTAATATATCTTTATTTGTAGCCGACGTTCCCAAAACTATGGCAGGAATTTCGAAGTTTTCATTCAGTGAAATTTTAGATAGTACAACAGGACTACGTTCAATATCGAATGTCTTTAAATCCTGTACAGGCCTGCATCCGACACAAGTGAACAGGTACCTTTTTAAGTAAATTTGTGGACAGTTATAACTTTCAGGAAATGAGCTCCCCTATCATTCACCCCTCTCTCTCTCTCTCTGCATATATATATATATATATATATATATATATATATACATAACCCTGGAATACTATGGTGGAGTACTGGATTCCCCAACCGATTTTGCAGAAAATTACATAAAAAGAACTTCAAAATTCACATTTTTCATTAAATATTGTTAGGTTGGACAAACCACCGAGCGAAATACGGTACTGAATTCTTGGTTAGATGAACTTGAAAGGAATTAGACAAGTATTAGAGTGTACAAGATAAAGGTTAAAACCCAGAATGACATATTTCAATGGGCAGGTCAGAAAAAATATATTTGTATGGACACTTCTCTTAAAAGTTGTTGGCACCTTAAATAACAGGATCATTAGTTACGTGTTGTTTAATAACTGAAATATGTGACTGTTACCCAAAGCGGCGTTCCAATTCAGAAAACAAGTGTAGGACGCTCTTTGTAAAAGCTAATTTAAATCAAAGCGTAAACCGAGGATGAGTCATTTTAGTGGAATTTCGTAGTCAGCGTTAACGACCACGCCTTAAGTCATACTGCTCTCCTAGGGCCTACAAACAACTCAATACTGACAGACGACTGCATGCTTTTACAGATAATTATGAGGATAAGCAATTTTATCTCGTTACATAAGCAAACCCTAGCAGCATCCACATCTTGTTTGGAAGAGAATTCTCTAGGAGGCGGCCAGACGAAAAAGGCGTCTGTTGAGTTTCTTTTGTTTGAAATCGACGCGTCAGCAGACGGAGATGGCCGACAAGTTTTTCCCGAAGAAAGAACGTAGCCCTAACCCCAAAAAAGACGGCCTAAGTAGAATTTGTCTGTCAGATACAGAGACGGCCAAGTAATACTCAAATTAATAAGGTGTCCTGTAAAGGAAATATGTAGTTAAAAGTGTTGAGAAAGCTAGATCTCTTTATGCTAGAAGAGGGATGGAAACAAATAGAAAAATTGTGAGTTTTTTAATATGTAACATGTATGCAAAACTTAAACAAAAATTACAGTTACAAACAATAATTTTTAAGTATATAAAATATATGAATTGCATTCTATGAGCTAAATGGCTCAGTTTAAACAAAATAAATATAGAAAATTAAAACTTCTTCATGTATTGCATCGAGTAAAATGCCGTACGTGAAGGCGATTCCCATCAGTCTGTCCGTCGTGATCTTGTAAGAGTGAGAATAAAGTGGAAGTTCCAAAACACCATCAAGTCTAAAGTTTCCATAGGCCTACAAACCGTTAAGTGTAATACAATCTAAAAAATCTGTAAGAGCAAAATCATGAAACTTAATGGCTCGTATAAGCATATTGCATGTGAAATAAAGGCCTCCTTTTAAGTTTTAAAAGTGCACTAGCATTAAATCAGGGAGTACCGAAAGCTTTTAGAGGTCACATAAGGTTGCATCTTTCCTTTCGTATCGAGATATTAACACAAAGAAGTTTGGCGTATTATACCACAAGTTGATTTTAAACTGCAATATATAAATGCAGAAGACGATTAACAATTTCATAATTAGCATAACAATAGCATTGTTACATTCATTATTAATTTCAGCCTGTATTTACACGTCTTATTAAAACAGTGACTAGGCCAAGATACAGATTTAATCATCGCTTATAAAACACTTAATTAATGTTAGTTGTTGTGTGATAGGTCGCTAATAAGGTTCTGATAGTCTCTGCCGATACTGCAGGTGCAGAACAAGTCTTATGATGTTCTATGTAGTGTTAGCCGGTAGGTTCAGAGATGCTGTGTTTGCATAGATTAGTTTGAGTATTAGCCTATTCATTCTGCCAATAACATAATAGGAATTATAGTGACTGTTTTGTGTCCTTATTACTTACGTGTCCTTTCTAGGGACTCTTTATTGAAATAAATATAATAATAATAATAATAATTTTATTCTTTATTATATAACACTAACTCAACATCTACAGGAGCCAATTAGAGAGTTGACATCAGAAGATAAAATAAACATGAAACAATAAAAAGTGAAAACAAAATAAATTGCATATATAACCTATCAAAACACTTTCTCGTTACGAGAAAGTGTTCTCAAAGCAGACAATTTTTTCACCAAAAATATAAAAAAATCCCCACGTCATTCACAACAAAGATGAATCTTCATAAACTGCTCTCGCTAACTCACTTAATTACGAGTTCTATTGACGTTCAAATATAATAAGTATCATAAAATATTGTTATTAAAAGAAAGGCGTAATATTTACCATCAGAATTTCTTTGCAAAATCATGTCCAAATAATCTTGTGCTACCGAAGTTGCCAGCCCAGAAACTATCGCTCTGGAACGTCTGCTATATATAGGACCCACATGTCAGGTAAGTGATTAAATCTTTACCTCTGTGTGTAAGCCCATTCCGCATAAATACAACGTGAATATGGGATTCATTGTGACATCCACACCTGCTTTCAGAATTAGAAGCGCTGGGGGCTGGCTCCCATCCATCAATTCTTACATCGCAATCAAGTATTATATGGCTTTTGTTAATACAGGCATCGTGCCAGCTACGTCAACTGCACCTCTAACTATATATACATTTACTTCCGAAAGATAGTTCGCTGTGAGGAGGTCTTAATGTAGACACACTCACAGTAAAAGGGAAATAAAAAGGATCGAATAGCGCTAAAACTCTCGCCATGGGACACAATCCTGTGTCATTTCAATCCAAATTAAAATTAGCAACAACAGTTTTCTTACGATCAAAATTAATATTATCAGATCTAAAACTTCTTGACGATGGTGAAGAGTCAATTGAATTGATATTATCCATCGTCTAGTAAATATAAAACGTAAAACGACGTTTCGGAGATGGGACTCTATCTCCGTCTTCAGGCTCCTACACAGTCGGGCCCACTAGATAGAGCCAATCCCTATCTCCGGACGAAATTAATATTACACTAGCAACACAGTCATTTGTTAACATTCTGTTCATCAGTGATGGACAAACTCTATAGCATAATACATGAAAAAACTTAATTAAAAAACTTTATAGAAAGAAACATGAATGTCCTTGAACAAAAATTGTTTCAGCATTCATTTTGCTTCATCAAGGAAATTTGAGTGAGAATCGAAAAGTCTGAGACAGACAATTAAACATGTTTAATAAACATGTCACTTAGGGAAGAAGAGATTTAAATGTAACTGTTAATGACCGTTTCCTTAATATATTATTTGTCAAGCAAAACAGACCACCAATCAAAACTTACAAACTCCATGGACCAGACTCCTTCTTGAAAAGCTGAACTAGTCAAGAAATTTTTCTTCTTTTACGGAAGCGAAAGATTCATTGCCGTCTTTAGAGACTGCATCTGCATCGTGGTGTATGCGGGAACAGATAAATACTTAAAATAGCCGTCTACATAACCCATATTGTATTGTCTGCGCTAAAACGTTTCAGCCCGAACTGGCCATCCTCAGGTGGAAATGCTTAAGTTTGCATATAAAGCCTATCGCATTGGCTTGTGTTCCTATGCACAGCCTACATTTTACGACATGCCAACTAACGCTGGATCAATGCAGCCGAAACATGTAGCATAGATACAATAAATGTCGTGTAGAAGGCTACTTTACGTAATTATTATTTCATGTCGATGGCGGCAGTATATTCCACCGAAACATTGGTTTCTATAAACAAGTCCACGTGGCGTTACAACCGAGATGCTCAACATGGATACCTTGATTTTGATCAGCCTATGGCCAAGAAATGGTCACCCCTAACGTTCAAGGTCAAAGAATTCACATGCAGAATTGGGAACACAAATATGAGTTTTATTAAGCAAAAAACGTTGTTTGCCAGGAACACACAGAGAATGTACGACATACTCTTTAACGTGGTCCAAGTCAACAGTTAATGTAAGCACGTCACAGGCGTGTCTTGTAAATATGGCGAACAAGTCAGCACACATCATTACTTATTAAGATATATCTAGGTCCACCTTTTTATTGCATTGGTTAAATTTATAATCTGTTTTCTTTTGGGTCTATCGTGCAACATTTTGCAACAGAGACAAATTTTAACAAAAGCATGTTTCGTTAATATTTCATAATTTTTTAGTGATTAGGGGCATAAGGTAGTCCGGCTTATCGCCTTTCGTTCTTATTAGAATATTAAAAGGTTTATTTCAAATGCAATGTAATAACATCCCTTTACACGCCTTTACGATGATTACTGAAATCATTATCTGATTCTTAACGTCGGTAAAATGAAGTTAAAACTGAACCCGTGCTTAATAAACCATCATGACATTAAATACGTATAAATGTTTAATTAAATACATAGCCTTCAAATTTAAAGCAAACCTTAACGCAATCTTAAACTTAACACCAGAGCAGCTTTATCCCCGAGGGAGGAGGCTTAAATTTAAAGGAAAATAACATTATTTGCAAGGTCTCCAATTTGCCATAATGTCCTTATTTCACATAAAAATGTAAGGGTTTTTAACAGTAACGTTGTACAAAGTAGCTATTGTAATCCTGTAAGGAATATTGACGCAGGGAGCTACAATACCGACAATATAGCCTACATCGTTTCTTTCGGTCTGAAACGTGAAGTCAGTATACGACAGGTCGGGACGGCCTTCCAGATGACAAGTAGTCCTATGTTCAAATATGAATAGATCGACAAAGTTTCTCCAGTCCTTGATATAGGATCCGACACCAGGCTATAGAAACATTTCTATAGACAGCGCTGAACTTCACACTTCCCTCAGCAACCCCTTGTGACATTCATCAAGTTTGACAACGCTAAAGTGCGTGTTCGATGAAGGAATCGCGACTTGTTGTGGTCAGGGACTGCTTTTATCTCTTACCTGCCAACAACACCCAGAGCTCCTCCTGGCTAGTCTTATTATTAGTTAATGGTGTCTCCCTCCAGGAGCTAGTTTCTGAAAAGGCGCTCTCCTTACAATGGGTTTTAGCACGGTGTTTCACAAAGTTCGTAACGTTACTTTATAGTCAGCTCGGCAAACGTTTCAGGAATCGAGAAGGAGACCTCGTGACAATATTTTTTTTATTTTCCTCAAGGAAACACCTTCAGACCTGTTCCTGCTTCATTTCAACATTCACGAGGTGTAAAAATGCGTTTATTCCTCGTCAACGGTAAATTAAAATCGACTGCGATATATCTCTTAGAGCATTCCATTCTGCAAAGTTTTGTCTGTGTGAAGTTTTAATTTGTGTGTAAGTAGTACGAATCCAAGTCTACTCTAATATCATCATTCTTTGGGGAATCCAATGGGGATGTCCTTCAAAAATTCTCAAAAATTTAATTTCAGCAAATGATATCTAGCCATATTTACTCTTTCAAATATGCATTTTGTTGCTTGTATCTTAATCACATTCAAGTGGCATATCACACAGCATGAATGGAAAGCATATGGACAACTTGCGATAAGTTTCCTTTACTTTCCATAAATTAGTTGAGTGTGTCAGAAGGTGATCCATCTACTGGTTTCAAACAGTATATTTTTCTAAATAACTGTTCTTCTTACAGATAAAGCAAAATACGAATTTCTGATGACTTCCAATTTCTCACTTCCTTGTAAAAAAGACTACATGTACTTCGCCGAGAGACAGAAAAAATAATAATATTGATCGGCATGTTTCTTAGCTGCAGGATTTTCAGAATTTTTAAATTACTTACAAAATAATTATGAAACATTTTGCATTATCCAGTTCAGAAGTGTCGCACTTTAGAAAATAACGAACAAAACTTCGGTAGCAGAAATGAATCGAAAAGAATATAAAGGAAAAAGTATATAAAATAATGTTATAAAAACAGCAAGGGTTTATAAAATTCTAATTTAGATGATACAGAAACAAAGTAATTAATACGGGAACTGGCAAGTACAAGGAACGGCAGCCAACAGAAGATGACCCAAACACGAGCTGGAAAGAATGTCACCAGGCATAAAGTAGAGAGGAAGACCGAGATTTAGACGGATCAAAGGAATCCAGGACACAGTAGTAGAGTGAGGAGGGAAAGAGGCTAGTAGATGAATGGGTGGATGAGACTGGAAATCGGAAGAAGTCAGTGGCGTTAGGAAATTGATGCATACAAACACAACAGAATTTATGGACTGCAATTTAAAAATATATCATCTATCGAACAATAAATGTAACATACGATACTATATAGAAGTTTTCTGAAAGACTTGTGGCTATAATTACAAATATTTTAATTAATTTCATATCGGTAATATGCCAAGTGATATATTCATGTATAAGATACGCCAAGTTCTACTCACCCCAAACGAATTGATATTCAGAAGAGAATTAAAGTTATCATGGCGGTGAATACATCGGTCATGATCTTATGGACTGTGACGCTGTGAGAACTTGCAGATAACCACCAAAGTTCGGAGGAATAGACTACTTCTATCTTCAGAGCTGAAGATAATATTTAGATAAAAATGACGGTCAGTAAGAAGTTGAAAGTGGTCTCGGTCTAAGAACGTAGTGTGCATTATTAAATATTTAAGAACTGTTAATTTAATTTCCTGGTATCTCGTAACTTACGGTGACCACTTGAGGTTCATGGCGTGTAATTTTGTAGCAATAATACAAAGCCGAAAGCTGTGTATTGTTTCTTCCATGTCAGATTATCCAAGCCGCTAAAATCATTGCGCGAATATAAAAGGACTTGCGAACAGAAACGATTTGGAAGGATCTGGCAGAACAAGGCTTTCTGAACGCACTGCACTATTGTCATCGCGAAAGGAGGACAAGAAGACATTTTGTAGCAAGAAGCTGGGAGGGAAAGAAGAATGGCTTGGTGGCACAGACCATGTAGACATCTCGTGTTACAAATTGTTGTGGACATGTTAACATCTCCCAGCTGGCTGAGGCCCATCCTACCGGTCGGCCCAACGACAGACCGACAGACTGGTAGCGTCCTCTTTACCGCCATCTTCGTCAACTACTGCGTTTCTGGTACTCACATCGGTGGCATTTAGAGGAATTGCGTACATAGTTGCGAAAACTGTGAATTCGTAAACTAGTATTTTCAAAATTCAGTGTTCTACATGACGCTGTATTTAATTTTTTTAATAAGAACCTTTCACCTAAACCAGAACGAGAGCAGCTTTATGAAGCGGTGGCTGGAACTGCGAATATTTGACAAGTCATTATCATGTTACGTTCTTACACATAAAAATAAGATGATTCCAGTTGTGAATGTAAGAATAAAGGAATTAAAAGGACAAAAACATCTGGAAATCCTTTTCATAAAGAAAATCTATTAATTTTGGAGCGAAACTTTTAACCTCTTACCCATCATATATTCGATTTTTTCTTTTGCTATATCCTCTATGTTTTTCCTCTGCTTATCAGACCCTTAGCTTGAATCTGAAACCGAACATACTCGTGGCAGGCCACAGAAGTAAGGCAGAGTTAACCTTGTCTCCTAGCACACGAAGGCATTACAACACAAAGAAGCTGCCGTCTTTGGTTTCTTCTTCTAGCCAGTTTGTATTTCAATGCGAAACGTGGATCTCTCTCTCTCTCTCGATCTCTCTCTCTCTCTCTCTCTCTCTCTCTCTCTCTCTGCTTTCTGTCAACGTGGAAAGTAATTTATTTCTGGAGTTTAAAATTTATGTCAATGCAGATTTGGTCTTCAGTCCACCCAAAATAACTTCGTCCGTCTGACTATTTAATCTCAGAATTTATATTTTTGAATTCGTTATTGGCACACTCTGTGTCTTAAGATTCGTTTAGCATTACACTCTCATAAGTACGTCTAGCTCACTAAAATGGTCTGTTCTCTTGATGTCATGAAGTAGAACTTTCTTTCTAAAACAGTTTTTCACACAACATTTAATATATAATAAAACAATAATAAAACCTCTAGTATTCTGCGCAAGTAGTCTACTACTGACAAAAGTAAAACATAAAGTCAGTTTCGGTAAAATGGACTTCCACGATTTCACTCATGATATTTGAAAATGTTGATTCGCTGCACAAAAACGCACGACTACAATCTAAAGATGTTCTTAGAACCATTATATAAATATTGATGTTCCTTATATTGTGTTCACATCCAGCTACAGTGGATTCAGACAGATACAAACCTTTTATTCGACGTCACATACGTGAGATCTTCGAAGCATTTTCATATAAAAATTCGTTTTCTGTATTTGTTGTTAGCAGACATGCATTAGTCTTACTGTTTAAATTGGAATCGCGATGCTGAGGATAAAACTGGAATTCAACCCTATTTCATTTATTGGAGACGCTGTGGAAACACCCAATTACAAAGTTTAATAACGACATGCGCCATTATTACTTGGCTCGAGGGTAGAACAATCTTACGAAGGGGATGCCACTTCTATTGTGTGTGTGTGTGGAAGGGAAGCTGAGGTGGAAAATAATCCGAAGCAAGAAAATACTACACACAGCTGTGCAGGGGTGCGTGTGACTCCTAGAGAAGATGACAATCGTGGTTAAGGGTGAGGGGGTTGCTTCTCAATTAAACTTGTCCCCAATATGCTTTTTCTGTACTCGCGATTTTCCCTACCATTGTACTAGAACTTAAAATGGAAGAGGGAGAAAAGAAATGAGAAGAAAAGATGATAAAGGGAAAAGTGAATTCATCTCACCGCAGAGCAGAATATTTTCAAAAAGCTACGTCACCTTTCTCAGGGTAACAAAGATAGAACGTACTCAAGGGTAAGTGCATAGTATTTGGAAACAAATATCTATGGTGAGCTGCTGGTCTCTGAATTCGAAAAGGTTATAATTGAGTTAGGTCTAATAACAGTGTACAGTTTCATATTTGATGAACATCAATCCTCAAATCTGTTATCACCGTATAGTAAGTGCCTTTGACGATCCACGTGTTTTAACTCCGAAGGTAATGTAAGCATGTGCTTCTGTGTCAAAGAAATTTGCTACTGGGGGTCTACGTCGAAAGCTGTGGGGTGAATTTAATTTTTGTTTGTATTTACCCAATAAACTCCTTTTTATTACACTCAAATCAAGTCATATCAAAATGACCGTAATGTTCATGCTTGTTTCAGGTTCGGTTCTCGGCCCTAAAGACAGGATGTGAGGATGTGGACTGGACTCGTGCGATAGTATCCAGTGGCGAGTTTCTGTGAGCACAAAAACAAAATTTCTACTTCGACAAAAGCCGCTTTAAGCAATTACCAGCTTCACAAGGAGGACGCTGCTTTATGGAGTTACGTGTTAGTTAATATTATCTGATTATTACCTCCTGTAAGACAGTTTTATTGCATGCATGTTGGCCATTCTAGTTTTGCTTTACGCGGCGTTACAATCTCAGGCAGTTGTAGCAGTCATGCAAGAAGCCACAATATCTTGGGTTTCCTTTCATTTCCTACGACACAGCTGTCTGTCTCTGTGCCGGACTACGGCCCCATGTGATGCATATTTGCTACAACCCACTGAGTCTCAATGCTCGTCACCCGGGCCCTCCGACACAGGACTGAAATAAATTGTGTTGTAATTGCCGCAGTAAGAAGCAGGAGGTAGGGTCCATTGCTACCTGCAGAGGCGAGGGTGACACAAAACGATATGATCACTAAGAAACGCAAAAACCGAATAACCTCGTTTTGTTAAAAAGAACACGGGCAGAGACCGCACCTTTAACAACGTGTTTAACTCCCTTTTTTTTTTGTTCATAACACATGACCCTGGAATATTAGTAAGAGATCTCTACAAAGCATTAGTAGGTCTATGAAACTAAATAGAATGGGAGGTGTGGAGAGCGACTACTAACTTTTCATGAAGACTTCTGTTCCATGGAATTAGTTATCTGGAATTGGTCTGCCTTAGCGCGACGTCATAAACCCGAACGGAGCGTTCTAGAGCTATTAAAAATTCCTTCTTGTTGTGTAACCCGTCAGCGTTTGTACCTGCTCAAAGATGTGAATACAGATCCAGTAATCGTACTTCAAGACCGCAGCACTTAGTTTATTGTCTGATCTCTCTTTTATACCCACAACACTACGGGAAAAAATCTACAGACGTCTTCGGGTATTGGTTATCATTGTACTAGCAAAACGTCGACAGTGGTTATACAACTGAAAGGTTATTTGGCTGACCTTGGCCGTTGTCACTAATCTAAGAGTATAAAATCAATATGTGTCAGTGTATCTCTAATGATAACCAGTCACTTTTAACACAGGAGTAGAATGGACTCCCGAAAACGATAAGTGTCTAAATATAACTTCGATAAGAGGCAATAAGGAACACAAATGCGATATAAAGAACCAGATATTATTAAAAACATTTACCGGTCGGGTTATAAACCCACGGTCCGAAGGCATTTTACGAGCCTGCGTATATTTATGTAATATTTTATAAACATGTGATAAATAGTTACCGGTATGGACCTACGTGCAGCGAATGTAAGTGTGCTGTACCATGTTTAATTCAAATAAGTTTCTACGCAGTTAAATACATTGTACTTCATTAACGCTTAACTTTTAAACTTGTTTCTTGTAAACTTATCCCTTTTTACATATCAGCTTCACCATAGAGTTAACACATAAGTTTGTAGACCCTAAACTCATATTTAAAAAAGTCAATAAACGTGATTCGTGAGAACGCATAAATTTTTTTCTCACAATTTTAGAACTTCAATCCTTTATTTTTGCTCCAGCGATTTACTATTCCTTCCTAAAATATTGCTATTATTTAAAAGTATTCTACGAACTACAAAGCAAAATAAAATACGAAAAGATTATTCATCGCCCTGATGATGGAGGCAGTATGACCTCTGAAACGTTGGTAAACATCTACCAGACTACACAGCGCAACAACCCAGAAGACAGAAAGCTTCATTATTCATATACAAATTCCTGGCATTCTTGTTCGTAGTCATTCTCTTTCCTAGCTCATAATAAAAGGGAACTTAAGAACATTTTTATTCATAATTACTTTAGCACGAGTCCGAACAAAAAAGAAATCTCTATTGTGACCGAATTGCAAACATGGAAAACAAAAAAAACAAAAACAAAAAATCAGTTGAGTCAGATACGTCAACATACAAGGAACATTCAAGGCTCTCGGAATGTTTGAAAGTAAGTTTTCGACCATGTCTTGACGAAAGTAGCTGCAAAAGGCATATGGGACTGAATCAAATCTCTGTATGTTTAAAACACATTCTCCAAGGTCAAGCTAATATAACAATTACCTTACGAAGGGTATTACAGAATGATAGTTTTCAGAAATTCATTATCATACGTATTTTAATGAACGCCGCAGTCAAGTAGTTAGAATTCCTGCTTTGTACTCAGGAGATCCCGGGTTTCATTCTCGGCCGAGATACCTGCGATTCTGACTGATTGTTTTCGTTATTATTCTCAGTTTCTCCAGTCAAAACCTAGGATGAATAACAGATTAGGCAACGTACATTTTCTTCTACATCCTTTTCAATTCAATATTCAGTAATGTGAAGCGCCGAAGATAGGGGTAGAATCTTGCTATGACGTGTTTGTGTCTAAATTTTGTCGAAATGGCGTTTCATACCAGAAGACCGACATCGGCAATGCCGTGACAACCTCACATCAAAATACTGTTTTATTTTTTTCGTCAACAAGCATTATAATTCATGGCAAACTAATATCGATAATTAATCATCTATTATATCTGTCATGACACTTTTAACGTTGCAGAAATGAACGTGTTTCGACATCAACTACAGAACATGGAAAATAAAATCAACATCCATGGTCGATTCCGTTTCAAATGGGAAAAGAAACATCTAAACCAATTACTAAAAGCAATGAAAGAGGACTACCAAAGAAATAAAGGCAAAGTAAAATAACAGTAGGCTACTTTTCCTTATTTAACGTGTTTTCGATTACTGATATCATTTTCATCATTTAATTTCACAGAAGACCTGTGGGCCTAATGTCACCCTAAGTTCTCATAAGGGGTCTGCATAAGGATAAACTAATTTTGGACTTTTGTGTAACAGGTATTAAATAGAAATATAACAGGCCTACTAAAAAAAAATACCTCACTGCAAGTAAAACTGTAGGCGCCGAAAGAAACAATATGACAGCCACTTCATAATACACGCCTTCAAACAGAAAAGCTTTTGAAATTTTATCTTAAATCTGTATCCACGTCTCGAAAGTTACATTTAAGCTGTTCAGAAGAACAACAGGCAGAACATTCACAGAACATGCCAAGGTATTCATTAGGTTTGTATTGTCATCAAAACACGTAGAGCATTTTCTCTGTAGTTCTTCACGAAATAGGTTCTGAGTTTCGTGTGGGAACGGAAACAGCTATGCTCAGTACTGAGTCAGCGAGTTTAGTATTACCACGAAGGTTTGTTTGACAAGTGGCGACAAAGTTCTGATAGCTCGCTAGTGTTTTCCGTGGAGACGGCTGGATAGAAAGTAAGATTGTCCGACTGCCTTTTGTTTCCACCGGCCATGATACAATTCTCCGTGAGGCACGTCGACTGTTTGCTCACAGCGTGTTTGAATTAAGGAGACATTAGACTTGTTTGTATGTAACTTTCTGTTTGTTCTGTGTTGACACTTCACTTTCATATACATGTGTACTGTTAAGTGCGTCTGTACACAACATAACTTACATACCGGTAATTAGGTAAGTAAATAAGATGTCCCTGTTACTCAACTAAACAAAATACCATTCAGGTGGAAGGAGCAGTGGAGATATAGCTCCACACATTCTCAACCTCGACTTTAGATTGAGGTGAGTGGTTAGCAGCCTCGGCCGCTTTAACCCCGAGCAAGAAACCAGAACCCGTCGGGTAGCCATCGTATTGCAAAGTAGCAAAAATTAACCGAGCCATACGTAACATATCGTAAGCGTACCGAAACGTGACTTAGTGACCACGCGTGCCCAAGCGTGACAAAGCGTGACTAGGTGTGATCTGCTATACAGGTTTGACTAGAGGTCACCATAAGTGTTAAAATACAACGAAGATTTTAAAAGCGTGACTAATCGTGACTAGGCGTGACGTACTGTAACGGAGTGACGAGATGTAGCCAGAGACGTCTAAAAGTGACGAATATTTACAAAGCGTGACCAAGAGTGACATAGCGTGACGTACTGTAAGGGCGTGACGAATTGTGACCATAAGTGTTAAAACGTCACAACAATCATCAAAACGTTACCTAACCTAAGAAAATCCACTAAACAAACAACCGAACCCAACCCAACCTAACCCAACGAAACCTAACCTAACCCAATCTTACCTCACCTATGCTAATCTGTCGTGTCTTCATCTAACCGTTAGGTGAAGAGGAAACTCCGACTGTAAACGTTTACATTCGTCCGGTTATAACTATTTCACGTCTAGAAGTCCTTTATGGATTTGAATAACATTCCGAATTGCATACGAGGACGTCTACGGACAACAGTAGTCAATATTACCTCCAACACGTTTAAGAGCCTGGACGTACGTTTTCTTGTATTTCGCAAAAAAAAAGTACGTACCAAATCTATTTCAATACGAACAATGAACAGACTTACTTTTTATGTCACATAATTTTTATATAATGTATAATTTGTTGAGACATCATAAAACTGGATTTGAGCGAAATTATTTAATTCCAAAATTATATGAGCTAATTCTAAGGAACACAGCTTCTTATTTGGTCCACAAATCCCCTCTCTGTTACAGAAACTGAAGGCTCATTACCATACACTTTCTCCCATGTCTTCTACATGCATAGCCTCATCTCGCCCCCTTCGATTTGATCTAATAACAACATCTGGTGAGGAAGAATGCAATTATGAATCTCTTCATTCCTATTTCCAACTCTATACTTCTCCCAAGAATTTCCTCAGCAGTGCCATGTTTTTCCACCCTTTACACTACATTGATAGAAACGGTGAGTTTCACGTTCTGGCCACTTCACCCCTGGATAAAGTATCGTTAGCAGCCGCATACAGGGATCTAGGTGTCCACCATTTTGACATGGTGCTTAAGGTAAAAATACTTGTGTTGGCTGGGAATCGAATTCAGGTCACCTAGCCCGGAGCTAGTGATATCGACATCTGTCCATAAAATCAATTTGCCTATGTCTCTGAAGCGTTACCTGCGTTTTACACAGTTTTGTTTCTGCGTGTATGTGTCAAATCCGCCTCAGACACAAAAGTAGGACGCAATCATAATATTTATAAATGTCTACCACACCAAAACCTATACGGGCTGTCCGCTGACTACTGTCGATCAAAGTTTGTTTTCATCATAAGTTCCCGAAGGGTCACTGTGTTTGCCCAACAGTTCAAATGATGTTTGTGAACTTCATATTACAACACCAGAGGCTGTGATTGCAACCCTCAATATTAACGTTGTTTACATGTTTGTACTTCTATGACCCAACAAAGTACAATGGGCATCGACTCGATGTTTGAGAGCTACAATACAGAACGGTGCATCCTACTGGACAGACAGGTTAACGGAGCATCGGAACAAGTCTCAATAATATGTGTTCCTTCAGCTGAACATTGAACTGTCTTGCTACAGAGGACAATGACACAAAAATAACACAAAGAAAAGAAGACTGGCATTGATCAGTCACAAATACGAGGCGGCCATAGGATTTCTTTACAGTGACAACAGGACTGAAGTTCCCTGGATCCAGTTCTGTCTTCTTTTTCGTATTTGGGTTTCCCACTTTCAAAGCTTTACATTCTAGGCAGATTCCTTCAGATTCATCTCTTTCCAGATTTCTTGCTAAACACCGCAAAAATCCTGCCACTATAAAGGAAGACGTTTGCTATAGACTATAGTATCTTGTACGTGTAAGAAAATGGAGAGTTATAGCAGGACTTGATAGACTCATATCTTAGGAAAATTATGTCATTTCAAATTAGTTCTAACATTCTAATATTGCTGCAGATTAGTGAAATGAAATTACAGTCATCAACTAGAGTTGCTTCATGTATCAACGTTAATATCTTAATTTTAAAGACGAACATTTTCGGAATAAGATTGTAAAATAAAAGCGCAATAAATCCTACAAATTTTATCAAATTGTAACTGTGAGTAGGTAAATGCGTGGGTTTAAGAGTATATTCGCTTGTAGCTCCAGTACACCAATTTGTATTACACTTGGCATCCTTGTTCTTTGAGATCAGGAATAGATTTCAGAAAGTTTAAAACTCCAGAAAATTGTCCGGAGTTCGAGTCCCGGGGAAGGCGGGTTTTGCAGCTCAGAAACTAGGCACAATAGAAGAACGGAACAAAGGACATACCTGTTTGTTTTGACGAGGAAATTACAGGGACTACGTTTATAAACTGTATATTACTTGAAACTGAGATGCATTAAATTGTATTATTACATTCCTTAAAGGCAGAGATTAATTATACTAATTTGTGTTTAAGTACTACTTTAGATTAATTCAGGTCTTACTAGTATCAAACACTGATAACATCTCCAGATACAGAAACAAACACCACTTCGGTTTTACCTTCCACTTTAAGGGACAAATTGAATCCGTAGCTTTGGTTTAAACGCCCACAAAATTTTAACGCACTCTGCATGTGAACAAAATATTCTCTCTCTGTCTCTATTTACACCAGATACTCCGGAAAGAAGTTCTGACGTTCACTATTAAAAGACAATGTTTCTAAGCAGGATTACTTATGTAACCAGTGCCATTCATACGCTGGAGCAGTTTCATTACAGCTGCAACATTTTTTTTTCTAGAGCTTTAAGGGAAATGGTGTAAGAATTTCCGGAATTATTGATTTGTGATCCATTTAACTGCGCTGAACCAATTACAGAAATTAAAATATGATTCTAAGGAAGAAATAAGATGTCAAATTGTTAGTCAAAACAGCTATCAAAATGATATGAATGGAAAGGCAACGTTGAGTGTAGGAATCCATATTTTATATTTATAAATCCATAAAAAGAGTTTCCTGTTTCACTTTCCAGAGGTGAGGGAAAGGGAAAGCATGAACAATTCCACGATATTCGGACATTCATAAACCCGACTGCAGCTTTACACTGAAGGCCAGACGCTTGGACTACCAGGTTACCAGTCGTAATTAAAATATTAAGTAACTGACCACTTAGGTGCCAAGTGGACAATTTTCCTTCTTTCTATTTCAATCTTTAAGATTCTGCGAAAATTGGCGACGTTTCGGAAATTTATTGCGACTTACAACACTTACGCTCACACTGACTGGTGTGACCACCTCTGCAGGTGATGGGCGTGTTATCTTGACCTCTTAGCACTTACGCCGATGTTGGTGTTCCTATCTAAAGCCCAACAGCCTGCTAATTGGTTTATTGCACAAGTTCAGCGGAGTGATTAAGTAGAAGCTTTAGTGGACATGTCGATTCAAATGTAGAACTACTGAGAGAGTGAACTACTTCCGCAGGGCGTTTGTTTCTACAGTCCTTCAGTGTTACAATGTCAGTGTAACGTAGAAACGTAGAGCCCTATGGAAATTTCTCATGAGTTACTTTGAGCACTGTGGTAAACGACAGAAGTAACTGGACTTGAAATTTAACAAGGCTACAAGGCGGGACTATAAGAACAAATATGGCATACCAATGCACAGTGAAAGTTAACCCGGAAAAAGGTTTTTCCGGACACATTCATATGAACTCTATTCATTGTATTGGAGTATAGAACTCGCAGATTTGTGTGATGACTTTAAAGCAAATTCTGCACACACATTAGATGTCATAATTAAAAGATTAACACGTCTCTTTTATAGGCTAACACAGAAAGTTCCTTCGTTTCGTTGATTATTCCATTAACACGCACGACCTTCAACCAAAATATCTACTTCAAATACATATTCCAGCAGAAAGTATGAAATCTACATTTTATTATTATATAAATATACAACTATCGATTATAAAGAAAAATTTAAAGAGGAAAAGTATCATTATTTTAAGCCATTTCTCTTCTCCTTATTATATTTTCTCTGTCATATTTAGAGCATGTTTCGTCCAATGATAAAGGTGTTGAAGTTTCAATAAACAACCTACTTGATAACTAATTAGGATTCAAGACATGAACAAATGTTGTCACTTTGATTGGAATTTGTAAACTTCAGTTTCATGTAATTTAAAACCCAGCATAACTTACGACTCCAGATGTAAGATTCCAGGGAATCAAACAATATGGTTTATGTTTCAGATTCATCTCTCAATTTTGGCATCGCATTATAGCGTTGCTGATTCACCCGCCCTTATGTAGCATACAGAGGCCTATCTCTCCTTCCAGAAGTTTGGTTCCATTAGTACACAGATTGTATACAATAACAGACAGAAATTACCCGAAGACGAAAATCTACAATTCTATTGTGTACAATTATGGTAATCCGCTTTAACACTATGCTGTTTGCTAGTATCAGAAATCCTTTATAAGGAAATCCTGTTTTAATATCTTTGTACACTCTCGTTTCGCCTGATAAATTAGGAAGATATTTTCCTTTTACATCAAACGGATCATACAGCAGACTACACGCCCAAGCACGGGGAGGTTTAAGGTTTATCTTTAAGCTCACAAAAGGACTTTCAGATTGAGAAGGGGCGTCATAGTAGTGTTACATCTGACGCAAACGTTTTTAAAATACGTCGAGCTCAAAGATGGATCAACACAATTTTAGTCGGTTCGTACACATCACAAACGAAAATCGACAAAACATTATTTTTCTAAGAAATAGAGAGCGAGAGAGAGAGACAGAGCTGCCCCTTCGAACAGCATGTGTCTCAGTATCGCAGTACACAGGGCCATAAAATGCTTCTTAGCATTTTGATAAATATGTATTTATTACGTCAGTCAACTGTCTGTACTATGGGTCAGAACTGTAATTCGGTATAAATTTGCAGAACAACTTCCACGTATTCTGGATTGTCATGTGGTTTAATAGGATGTAACTAATGTTTCGGAGGAACACATCGCTTCCATGTACAGAGTGAAGATGTGTGCAATACGTTCCTTCAAAATATTCGTAACAACCTACAAGACCACACGATATCATAACCCGTAAGACAACGGTCGATAACTTTCACAACCGTGAGGACCTCAAACTTCAATACCAGTATTCAATACAAAATATTATCCAGACTGTTTAATAAATTTAAAAATTTATAACGTTGTTCCAGGAAGGCCTATATGCAAGAACCGAGACACACAGAAGAAGGCTTAAACGAACGGTGACATATTTTACTGTAGAGATTAATCGTGCTGTGAATTAACCGCACAGCTTTTCTGCTAACTGGCTTTGAAAAGAATCCCGGAAGAGGACACGCAGCTGATCTTGGAACGGTCTAGTCCTCGATACAACAGAACTGGAAATAGGCTCAGTTTTAAGCTGAAGTTCTTCCACTCGAATGCTCGACATAATCCTACAGCAAGAAGCCACATCTTCGCCTTTAAGATCCAACTCGCGTATATAGGAACATGCCTATAGTCCTCAGAAACCATGATTCATCTTAATTCAATAAGGACAGCCTCTAAGGTTAGTTAACTCCTGCAAAGGGGATTAGACCTAATGTAACAAATCGAATAATTAACAATGTAACATCCACAGTTATGTATTCTGGGAATGTGTATTTTCAGCATTGAAATACGTTATGTTACACCGACTGTGCAGATTAAGGTGTGCTTTAGACGACTCCAATTCCAGAGTCACGGGTTTGAATTCAGTGAAGAACATGGACGTAGGGTATAGAGGCCTACAATTTTTTCTGAGCTGTGGTGTCCTCTGTAGGCAGAGGACTTGTGATTATGTAACGAATCCCGTCCAAGAAGTTCCACTAAACATCCGGAGATTAATGTTGTTAACGTTTATTTAGATTCATGTATTTCACATCACTTAAATATAACATTTTAAGTGCTACTGGAAGATGTAAGAACAACAGCTGGTGACGAAAGTGGAAGACGTAGCTATGTCATATGCGTCTTTAGCCATCAGTTCCTTCTCTCTTTAGGAAAACGATGAAAACTTCATCCAGGGACATAAGTTTCAGACAAGCTTCGCGAAAAGACATGTTTCAGTTTTATGCAAATGTTAACTCGCCTGTATATCCTCCTTCAGTGCACCGTGCACGAACAAAGTCACTAAAATTCATGTAATTATGATTCCTGTCCACTGGATAAAAAACGTACCATCTCCCACTAGCGTGAAGCAGATATTCACCTCCATCTAGCACCAAGATTAAGACTGCATGGCGAATTCAGTCCAAGACCACTGTTATAGTCGGCGCAGTAGTTTTTGGCCGGTGGAATTTTCAAGGGGAAGGCTAGGAGCGAGTCTCTTGTGCGATAGTATAATGCTGACTGCACCGAGGAGCTTATCGGACTGAACGCCCAAACCGTGCCACCTCAGGTACACAGAGTAGGCCCGCCCGCCAGCTTCTCCAAAGGCCCAAAAACTACTGCGCCGACTATACACGACGTAATGATAAGCCTACAAATTGTCTTTCCTTCTGACGTTCCTTGCTGATCATAAGTGTCCAAGCACTATAGGGGAGGGGAGACTTGTTTATGGCTGTTTAATTTTGCGTCAAGTCAGCAGCACATCACCGGAATTGTTGCGTTGCATTCTAAGTTCATGGTTGAGGTTCCTTTGTGCTTTCCCTCTTTGTCACCGGACAGCGCTACTTGTTGACAATCAGCACTGGATCATGTTCATCCATGATTCGTAATCCTACTTCACCTGGCACCATGGCAACCAGTGTCCTAGTGGGGAGACAGGTTTTGCTGTGTCAGCTTGCATGTAGTACTGCTTCTTGTGCACTGCATGTCCCACTCAGTTACAGAACGAGAACATCTGACTACGTTCACAAAACATAATGCGTCCCGAATTTTACGTGCAGACCCATCAAGAAAAAACTTTTTTTACAAAAACAATACCTGGGGCCAACACTGAGCTGAACGACAAAGTTGGTTAAACTTGAAATTGTAAATAAAATGTACTGACACTGAGACACAGTCTATTTTCATAAAAAGGCGAGTTGAGCGACTGCATTTTTTTAAAAGATAATCCTCATTTCTATTCACACAGCTCCTCCTTGGTCTTCCAGTGGCCCGTTTTCCAGAAGATTCCACAACAATTTTACGCAAATTTCTGGTCACACACACCCGGTCCAAATCAGTCTTTCAGATTGACTGTCCTCACAGCACTGGTAATCTGAATATCAACGTAGAATCCAGGGCTTATATATCAAAAATTGCAGTTTTGTACGTTTTAATCTTTATGTTTTTAGATAGCAGACGGGAAGGGAAATGATTTCAAAACTAAATAATAGTAAGTATTCTCAGAATTTAATTAGATCTTAGCTTCTTCCATGAATGCAATTTTGATTTGTTTTCTATATCATCGTGAGACGTACATGCAGTTTTGCAAACCGTTGCGAAGAAGAGATTACATACAAAAAAAAATCTATAACGTGTCCTAAGCTAAAGCTTATAGTATATGACTACTGTCGTACGCGACCTTTTATTCAGAAGGGCATACATGTAATAATCCTAACTTCCCTATAAACAACATTTATAAAAGGAACAGTCAGAAGTAAATTGGCAACAGAACTGCAGACATCATGGAGCTAATCCAGGAAAATTGAATTGGATTTCAGTTTTGTTTTGGGACAATGGTCACACTAGAACAAATGGCATACGGAGAAAAACAAGTGTGTCTGGATTCCGTCCAAGTAACGAAACTGCTGTCCACCTCAGTGAATGTTCCACTCCGTCTGCTCAGGGTCACACGTGCACATGGAAATTTCGTAAATACACGTTCACATTATATTGATCCGATATTGCGTTCCGTGACCATGTTCTTTGTCCCGAAGCCGGTTACGTTCTTGTGGTTTTTGATCTAATTTGTGATCCACAAGAATATTTGTTCAGCGGCCATTAAATTCCTTTATCCATTCAACTGTTCGTAATAACACAGCTCTGGGTATACAGATTTTTATTATTTTTCTTTTATTTCGAGTCGTTACTAAAATTTATTGATACGTTATAGTCTTGTGTTCTGTACAATATGAACTGCCATTTCACTCTACCTGAAATTATGAACATACCCGGAGATATCTCAATTATATAACATAGCATTCCTTCAGCAGTAGCTATTAAGCTGATCAAGAAATCCCATTTCTTTTTCTAAAGGTGGGAGTTCATTATAGTCTTAATGAAAACCTGTCACTGGACCGTATATTCGGCCATCTCAATCTAGTACACGCCTTCAAATTATTTTCTTAAATGTCGATTTTATTATTAACCTCGAAACTACGCGTGCCATGACGTCTGTCTCTTCAGACTTTAAAAAAAATGCACGTTCCCTTTCCCCCCATGCGTCTTTCATGCCTTGGTCAAGAACTTATTCTTTATTTCAAGTCTCTAAATTATGAAGTACACATTATACAGCAGTGCCTACTGCATGAGGTGGCGAGGTTCCAGTGGTTAATCACAAACAGAGGAAGACAATTTAAGTAGTTGATATTAAGACAACAAGTTTGGAACAATTACGAAAGACAGAATATTTACATTTCTCAAAAAGGGCAAATACTATGTATCTGAATAAGAATTTCTTCCCTAATAATGCAAATGAGGCTGACGTATACACTACGAAGCCCGAAGAGTTAATCGATTAATCTTCCGATGATGTTATTACACTAATCATAAATTCAGACGTAAAAGAGGATGTTTGTCATAATGCAATTCATAAAACTTGACGCAAACAGTTTGAAGTTAATTCCTGTTCCAAAAAACCAATAACAATATCACCTGCTTAGCACAGTAAAATGAGTTTGACCACAGATATTTTAAATGGAACGGGTGACTTATCCTAAACCAGAGCTCATCCTGTTGATTACCCTATCCTTTGTTTCTCTCCTTCGTCTTCTATGATTAACAAGCCTTAATGCGCACGCACGTCATTAAACTGGTTGAAATTAGTTTCGCCATATTTCCTTGAGACTGCTTGCTGTAACAATAATGAACTATGAATATGATATTGTGCGCGGGGGGACATTTCATTTTCGTGTTGTGGTTTCGTTATAGGAATCTTGTGCGCCCCATCAGATTATATTACATGAGAGAACTTTTCCTTTTTTCATGTAAGCAGTCTCATGCGTAATGGTGCGGATACACGCATTGACTCACGCTGAGGGGAGAGCGGATTTTCTACCCTAAGCTATTGTCTTCGGCTCTCCATATTATAAGAGCCGAAGGATAATATTCTTTTGGGTTCTTACGTATATAAGCGATGGCTACAAAAAAGTTCACTACAAACGAACTGACCACAGGCAGTAGAGTTGCCACGGATCATTATTACACGTATCTGTATGTCTCTCTCCATTTACGAGACCCGAAATAATGGGGGTGTCGGTGCAAAGATTGTTTGTACACACCGAAATCTTTTTCTGAACAAAATCTGGTTCATCGTGAAATTTTACCAACTCAGATAAATCTAAATTTGTCGACTGTAGTTTTCTGCGTTGTGACTTGTTGGTAAAAATTAAAATATTTTTAACAAAGTAACTCACTCCATGAAGCACGGCCATTTTACAAAAATTAATAGCCCCCAGTCTTTCCGATTGAGATTTTGAGTTGTTTTCTCAGCCCCCTCCTTTGAAAGGGTTACAAAGTTCAAATATCTGGGAACAACAATAACAAATCAAAATGACACTCATGAGGTAGTTAGGAGAAGATTAACTTCTGGAAGTGCTTGCTACTTCTCAGTTCAAAATATTTTGTCTTCCCGTCTGATTTCTAAGAACCTGAAAATTAAAGTATACAAAACAATAATCTTGCCTGTTGTTTTGTATGGGTGCGAAACATGGTCTCTCACTCAGAGCGAGGAAAACAGATTGCAGGTGTTTGAGTACAGGGTGTTGAGGAGGATATTTGGGCCTAAGAGAGAAGACGATGGGGCGTAGAGAAAACTGCATAATCATGAGATTAAAATTTGTACTCCTCCCCCAGTATTGTCAGGGTGATTAAGCCGGGAAGAATGAGATGGGCTGGGCATGTAGCGCGCATGGATGGGACAAGAGGTGTGCACCGGGTACTGGTTGGGAAACCTGAAGGGAAGAGACCGCTGGGGAGACCTAGACGTAGATGGGAGGATAATCTCAGGCGGGATCTATGGGAGATAGGAGTTGAAGGAGACTGGATTTTGTTGGCCCAGGACAGGGTCCGGTGGAGGGCTTTGGTTAATTCGGTGATGAACCTTCGGGTTCGGTAAGCCATCTAGTTAGTTAGTTAGTTTCTCAGCCCCCAGACAAACCCCTAAACATTTTCACCATTTCTCCGAGCTCATAATTCTAGTCTTTCCTCATTCGACGATTCTGTGTGGTCTTTGGACGCGATCAATTTGAGTTACCTGATATTTTATCTTATACTTTTTGATTGCTTAATTTTTTTACTCGAATATCCCAATAAATTGCTGATTAATAATTGTGATTGCTGAAATACTGTATCGTCTTCAGCCTAGTCGAATAACATTGAATGTGGTTAAATACTTACATTCTTTTGAATGTTTCATAACTGAAGAACAGAAACGCCCGCCAAATTATAATGTTATTCGGGACACGTGGTTTATGAGATACGTAGATTGGTTAAGTTCATGTAATTTAACGGCGCTGTTTAAATTTCAAAATACAATGAATTTACGACTTGACGGTGTGTGTAGATAATTCTTCGTGAACGCTGTAACAACCTATTTCAAGGTACTATTCCACAGTTCGTTTTAAGATAACGAAGAATAGCACGAGCGTGGTCATCAGCACTGTCACGTGGTGACAGATTAACAAGCATCAGTCTGGTTCCATTATCGGCACTGCAAACTTCCTCATTAGTAATTTAATTAGACAAGTGTCACTGTTGAGGCGCGTGGTAGTAGATTAACTCAACGAGAGTGAACTGTAATAACAGAGGTAGGGATTCTGAAAGCAATACGGCAGCCATAATAGAAGTGTCTATTGATAGGCCTACTTACTCCTGTATGCTGCGTGAGACGTCTCAGCCACAGTGGAACCATCTCGAAGTGCGACAGATGATTATTCATATGCTGTTTGGCTTCAGCATGAAGAAGATGGCTGCAGCTCGTGAGATTGGTCCTGCCAAAGAGACGGAAATGCAGTTCAGATAAACAGCATACAGTTGCAACGAGAAATACCGCGCGCTGGACAGAATGACTTACTAGTCTTTATACACTCGACCCATAAAATACAGAAAAGAGCACGGGAACATTTTATAGGTGCAATGTAAACGTTATACAGGGGCCTAGAATTTCACGTAATAAACAAGTCTATTAAATATTTGATATGTCTTATTTATGTCACTGCTCCGATATAAGTACGCTGCCTGAAACTATGTTGTTACTATACGAAATTTGGCGTACAACTCCGTACAAACACATACGAAGTGGTATTTATTTACATCGCCTTCAGACTAAATTTTGCAACTTCCATCCCGCTTATAAATCAGTCGACTGTCTAGCTTGGAGGTTGGGTCAGCCAAAATTTTAACCAGAATGAACTGATTCCAGATCCCTAGTTCCATTTAAATCATGAAACCGAATGAAACAAAACGAATACAGTAACATTCAAACACCCTATACAGTATAAAGTTATGATACAAACAGTATATACTGTGTTATTGAAAGTCGTTTATCATTCGCTGACGAATCCTTCTCACTCGCCAACGGTTACCGATACAGCCATTATCTGTTATCTGATTTGTCGAGACCAGATGCAGACACACCCGGGGGCAGCAAAACTATTGTTTCTAGTATGCCGGGTGCATACTAAATTGATTCTGTGTTTTTATTATTTATCTGATTTATTGCACACGGTATATATTTTCGTTGTTTAAAATTCAATTGGCCTTCTTCAGACAGTAACCATAACAATAATTTTTCGTTTCTCTCGTTGTAGCATCTTTCAATAGTTTTTTTTTCTCTTTCGTAGTGACTGGATGTATTTCTTACATCTCCATTACATTTCCGCTGCAACATTTTAATTGCAGGCCTATATTTTAGCTTAATTCCGAAGCCATAATCACATATGTAAATAAATTGCTTGTGGTCTAACAAATATTTTTAACGATGCAGGGGTCTGATGTGTTCTTCAGCATGTAGAAGACTGCCAGATACCTTTAAATTAGGGGATCATATTTTTGATGAGACATATTCTTTAGGCAGGGACAGCAGTAACAACTAAGACGAAACAAGTGCAGAAACCCAAGCTGGGATAACTGTTCAAAATAGACGCTATTTTGAATTGCAGAGTACCTTAAAGTTAAAAAGTATCTCACGGAAAGAAGAAAGAAACTAAAATTATGTAAAACAATAATTAAATAACTGTTGCTTATACAAGTAAGACATGGGTTATAAATAAAGATGAAACGTTAATCAGTTCATTGGAATGGAAAACCCTAAGGGAAATTTTAGTCAGTAAAGAAGTGAACAAGAGGTATGACGTATGCAACAAGATCACAGTAAGAATAAGAAATTAAAAATTAAAATATTTGGGCTACATACAGAGAATAATCAGTCAAAGGGGACCAGAAATGGCACTGGAAGGAAATCCTGGAGGAAGAAAAACCCAGGGTAGACATAGGAAAAGATGGTAACATGACGTCCAGGATGTGACTATGATGTATGTGAAGACACGGAGGACAAAGGCAATGAGCAGAGGAAAGGCGGACAAGGTTCGTCAAGAACTGCACAGCCAAGGGGTCCGTCAATCAGATTTTAAGTGACTGCAGCCAAAAGATAACATCGTCAGCTGCGGATGGGGGACGTGACTGTAAGTCAGTTGACTCTAGGAGCAACACAAACCATAAAGACGATCTATCTTTGATTTAAATCAGATTCCCAGTTCGTGTCTGTAGATAGAGTTGTTCCAAAGCGGAATTAAAATTAACTTCCATTCGTCACCTTACGTAACATTGACTCAAGTTTTACGAGAGCAGATTAACAAATAACATTTACATAGAAACTGTAATATAATCGAAGGCCTAAACATTTACACGTAGTGCTATTTTATTCAGTATCTGTTCTGGTTTCTTAGTGTTATGTTAAACAGGAATGCCCATATAAACTCATATGTACAGATATTTGTCATTATAGGCAGAATTACCGTTATCAATAACATGCACAAAGTTCCACCATGATTACCATATGAAATACTATGCGCCTTACAACTTGTACCACGATGACTCAATAACTTATCGTGTGAACTGACATGCAGACAATCACGTTTCAAATAGAGTTTCATCACATATAACCACACGTATAATTCCAAGTTTCCTCCGAAATAAGAGCCCCCTGATATCAGAATCTATTCATCTGTACGAATTAGCGTCTATTTATATTAGAACGTAAAGATAACGACACGAGCCCTTGCCGATTTTTCAGAAAATATTTTTCAACGTTTTTCAATGGAACTGTTTAGGAAAAATATCGTTGGATACGTAAGTTGGGCGAGACTCGTTCGTGGAACGGACGAGCTCGGAGTCAATATAAACAGTAAAAGTAAAGTAAAGTTTGTCCCACTATACGCCATGTAGGCGTTTGGGGTGAGAGGAGGTATAGCTCCTCTCTTCCTTGACCTCGGCACTAGATAGGGGTGAGTGTTGAATAATATTTTCTGAAAAATCGGCAAGGGCTCGTGTCGTTATCTTTACGTTCCTATATAAATAGACCCTCAATCTTAAGCTTCTACGGTGACTATTTTAAGACAATTTCGCAATAGATAAAAGACGTTCTGCTCATTAAGAGCTGTCATTCATTCATTCTTTCATTAAGTAAAACATTCATAATCAAACCGCGCTCGTTGCTTGCATGGTCCCAGATGTTAAAAGTACGTTACGTCGGCATTCTCCAACCCCTTGCGAGTGCAGAGGGGGGTAAACGGGACTTTTAATCTACTTCATATTGCTAATACTAAAAGACTGATGTGGGTGAAAGTACGTACTGCGACGAAGTTGCTAACTAAATGACAAAACGAAGGGATCTTTAGCTGCCGAGGTTATGTTTTTTTTTTAACTTGGTCTTAAGAAGGGTGAGTTTTCAAGGGACGAGAGCCGTTTTGCTGGTATGTCGAGGGTTGGCTGGTTTTCTTTCCTTCCAGATGTTGTATCCTCCCCTTCATAAGTGCACATGAATAGGAGGATGTTCGGGGAGGGTTGAAAGTCTTTCTTCCTGTTTCCGATAGCAGCCGTCTCTTCGCATTATGTTACCCTTCTTCTACATGTCATCGAGCTACTCGGCTACAGACACAAGACTTAGGGGAAAATCAAACAAGTTTTGTGTATGTGGAGGGTTACATTTTTAATGTCATCGTTGACATACAGACAGATTAAGAATTTAAATGTTTTCCCATCATTAAATAAAAATTAAAGGCTATGAAGTTGCTTAAGTTTTCCTTCTATTCTGCTAAGAAAAATTAAAATTACGATGCTAATCTTGTTTTGTAATCCACTGATTATGAAACATTACTAGTGTATTTCCGAGCAATGAATACAGTTTTCCAAATTTGGAACTTTCGCTAAGATTTAACCCTTGATGCAGTCATATAAAAATATTTACATTGGAATAAAGTGAAACTGGAAACCTCCTTCACAATCCTTCTTGGTCTTGATGTTCATTTGCTGCAGATAAAAATCTATTGTAAAGCTAATCGTGCTGCAGACACAATGCATTTCATTAAAAATTCACCATAACGAAAGTTTCCTAGCTTAATAAAATACACATTTTACTCATGACACAACTATTTTTAGCAGTTTCATTTGAAATTTACGTAGATTAGTTACACTGGACCTGCACGAACCAAAAATTAAGTTTAGCCAACAGGTGATATTGTGGACGCACAATAACAAATTTAAACCAAGTCCCTTCGATATTTGAACCAAAAGAAGGATGGGCACATCATATATGCGCAATCATTTTGTGTTCTATAAAGAAATAGGGCACAATAAATTACTAAAATTTATGCTATACTTACATCGATGTGCTACGGTATCAAACTGGCTCGTACTTGGATCAGTTTATCGCTGGGGAAATTAAAATACTCTCAAAGTGTGGGGACTCCCATAATGAACTGATAAGTAACCTACATTATATGCGAAAGATAAGTATATTTACATTCAAATTTCTGTCTGTACCCTAACACACAGATAATAGTGGCACAGGATGTATCCTAGTATGTGTTTGCGTTCAATTATAGACGTTATTTTGACATCTCAATTGTCTTCGTAGAGCTGTGTGTTAAGGACCGCAAATGATGTGGAAACATTTACATAAGAGATGCGTTTAAATGGATGCTGATTCTGTTTAAATATGGCTTGCAATCTCTTACTAAACACGAGACGTATATTATCAGAGTCAAGTGACAGAACTGGAAAGGAAAATTATTTCAAGCCACATTATTCGTCGACCTATTTACAATACTATGGCTATAATCGATTAGTTAATGCTGTTTCAAAGATAATCACTGTTTAATCTGACAATCATATGAAATCCGTAGATAAATTGTGTGAGCGAAACGCAGAGTTATTGAACGTTAAAATATATGGTACCCTAAGTTACCACTATACTTTATACAGTTGACAAAGAGTTGTCGAATGACACAACAAACAGTAACACAGACGTCTAAAGTAATTATCTTCTGTGCGTGAACACGTAAAAGTGAACAGAATGTTTGTATTTGCAATTTATTTTATACCAGTTAGTTTCAGTTCCTTCCACATAAGCTAATACATTGGTAATATGTTGATAATTAGAGCAGATAATTGCTGCTTTGAGAGGACTTGAGCTTTGTAATGAGCCGTGCTACAAACATGCCTGCAGATTTTGGCGAGCAGTGTCGGTGGTACTTGAGAACTTTGCTTGGGGTTCAAGCGAGCGGAGTTCGCATTAAACTGATTCGCTTGCAGACAGATACGAGGTTGATGATAATTGGTTTTCTCCCAATTACATTAATTGTGCCGCTTGTTGCTTTATTAATCTCAGTACTACAATTACATTGAATGCATTTCAAGGTGTAGTGAATGTATGTATAGTATTGGTCTTAATGTTGTCACAAATTTGTCTGTTGTTTATCATGTCGATACTTTGCATCTCTTGTTAACAAATATTAATATTTTAAAGTTGGGTTAATGCACATAATCGTCTAAGAATTTTTTAGTGCATTTATTCATCCAGACAGCGTAAATTTTAACACCGTATTTTGTCCTGGACTCTAGCAATAATTAACTGAGGGCTTCATTAGAACAAACGTGACCCTCAATGATCCTGGCAGAATCAAATATTAGCTCATCCTCTGTTCTGGCACTAGTTTAGCGTTCAAAGTGTTAAAAAAAAACACACACACACACCACTACCACCACCACCACCAGCACAATTATAGTTGGGCGTTCATTCTCTTTTCCTAAGCAATGTGCTTAATTTCGTTACAGCTGCAGAACGAAGATACAAATTATCAGGATTTTATAATTCTACTGGATTATCAAACTTCCTGCATTGGTGGTAAACTTCACATAAGCATAGATTATATGAGAGCATTCTGTTGTTGTGCATAACCATTAATGAATATTCAAGTAAACACGTTTCTATGTCTTTAGAAAAAAGAGTGGCCCAGATTGGGGTAACATCGGATAGTCTGAACATATAGTACAAACATGAACAACGAACGAAACGTAAGAAGTTAATTTTTCGTAACATTCCCGAAATACTTGATTTCAGCGTTCTATAGAAAGTGAAATTTGAGGTTCTCACGGTAACGAGTGTGAAGACGGCTGTCGTCTGAGTTGTTGCGCCATCATCACCCTGATGATGGAGGCAGCAAAGACCTCTGAAACGATGGTAGACTTTTAACGTTCTACATGGCGCAATAACCCAGTAGACATCCGTCTTCATCTTTCTTCATTTCATATATTCTTAACATTTTTCTGTTGTATTTATAATACGTACGCCAACGTATCTTGCTTTGAGAAATTCAACGCAAATTTCGAAGGTACATTTTGTTTGTTCTTTGCGTGCTGTATGTCCACTGCGTCTTATATCCCTGATTTAATCTTCGTAACAATATTGGATGATATCTAGCTTAGCGTCTTCCTCACTTACACTTTACAGCTGGTCGTGCAATTTTTCCACACTTTTTCCACACACATAATGTCAAATAATCGGTTGTGTCACACATTACCTTCCTAACGCATTATCTTTATGATATACGCTTATTACTTTCTCTTTCCCACAATCTTTCGAATCTCTTTCACATTTCCTTCGATTTTCTTCTTCTCAGATTTTGGTCTTAACGTTCATCCCCATCTACTCCTGTCAACTTGTTTCCTTTGCCTCCCCTCCAGTCCTACCTAATATTTCAACCGCCAATCTATCAGCATTATGAAAGTCTTCTTTTAATATTCCCCAGAAAATAATTTTCTTATTCTGCACTCCATCATCATCATCATCTTGCTCATATCAAACAGCTTCATTTTACGTATCTCTTTTATGTACACGAAAACCTTTCATAACACAACCTCACTCTTCGTTGATTAATAGTTAAATAACTAACAATTTATTCTATTTCTGGGATATACATGTTAAACCGAAGATTGGAAGACTTATTTTAGCCCTTTAAAGCCAAGTAGTAATTATATATGTCCCACTTGGTGTAACATTCAGTAGCAATGCATATTGTATTTATGTGTTTCTTATAATTTTAGTGTAAACAAGGATAATATCCGTTGACGTCATTAACCGATTGATTTTTGTAATGGTGAAGTGTTATGAATCTATCGAGATCTGGTCTGAATTCATAAATAATGTTTAAAGGAGCTTCGCCTTCACAGGTAAAAGCGATATCCAACCTGAACAAGTGTCTGACTTTGAATTGCATCGTCAAGTCGTGAAAGGTGGAGGTGATTCACTGATATGATGATTCCCAGTGCTGTTTCGTCCTGTCGCTAAATAGACTAGAAAAGTAATTAAATTTACTTCTACCTTGTATTCATTGTCGAAATTAATGGCCGTATGTAACATACACATAAGACAGAAGCAAAACGTACTCTTGCAACTATAAGGTAGCTCGAACGAAAAGTTTCTAGCTTGAAGACAGGGTAGTAAACGACGAAGACCCCTCACCCTCTTCCCACCCTAACCTTCTGCCATTGCTTCGCTTTGTATCTGCGGACGGAATAGAGTTTAATTGCCCAGGGGAAATTCCTTAAGTCGTATATTCCGGAGTAGAACTTCGGAGAAGGCGAGCGCTTTTCGGGCAAGATGTGAGCAATACTGTCTGTAAAGATAGGTTTCTGTTACCTGTGTTTGAAATTCGCTGTTGTGATTTTCATTTATCAATACTGCCTAAATTTTCAGCGTGTTGGGGACGATTCAGGGCCAAATTATTGTAATGCTGCGAAACGAAATGTGTCTATCTAGAAGCAATGCCTAGCTAAGAGCAAACACTGGTGTTTAGACAACAGAAGACTGATATCTTGTATTAATATTAGCAACTAAGACATAGGAGGAAGAATGTGTATTTCATACGGAGAGTTTAAAAACAATTTGTTACCTTCGTCTAAAATTATACTGGTAATTTAATATGCGGGATGTATAGGGACTATTAACTAACTAGATGGCTTACCGAACCCGAAGGTTCATCACCGAATTAACCAAAGCCCTCCACCGGACCCTGTCCTGGGCCAACAAAATCCAGTTTCCTTCAACTCCTATCTCCCATAGATCCCGCCTGAGATTATCCTCCCATCTACGTCTAGGTCTCCCCAGCGGTCTCTTCCCTTCAGGTTTCCCAACCAGTACCCGGTGCACACCTCTTGTCCCATCCACGCGCGCTACATATCCCGCCCATCTCATTCTTCTCGACTTAATCACCCTGACAATACTGGGGAAGGAAACAGATTTTTAAGCTCATCATTATGCAGTTTCCTCCACGCCTCATCATCTTCCCTCTTAGGCCCAAATATCCTCCTCAACACCCTGTTCTCAAACACCTGCAATCTGTGTTCCTCCCTCTGAGTGAGTGACCATGTTTCACACCCATACAAAACAACAGGTAAGGTATAGGGACCACAGGGTACAAAATGTGGGTGAAAGTTGTAAAGATCCTAAGAGCAAAGTTCACTTGCAATATCCAGACTCAGGTTTGTGCTGCAGAGGGCTCGGAAGGGTTCTTCGGAGCCCTTTGTTAATTTTTGACTAATTATCCGAGATCTCTGTTATCGTCTCAAAAATATCAAATGATACAGGCGATACACCAAATGGAAGTATCGAAATATCCATATATCTATATGTATTGCCCATCAATAATTTCAAATGCGGAGGGGGCCTTCAATTTTGCTTTCTAAAACATACATATAAAGCTTTCTGATGTCAGCCTCTTTTTAACAAATCTGTAGCACAACCCTGCCAACATGCGAGGGGTAATAGTATTGAGTCTTACAGGAATTTGTTGTAAATTCTGTAAAGATTATGTCATTTCGCAGAATGTATTATATATCGGTGTAGGGTTGCATGTTAGAAGAATGTTGCACACGGGAGAGACAATAAATGTATATGGAATTTTGGCCGGAGAATCTCAAGGTAAGAAATCATTTGATATACACAAATATAGTGCGTAACATGAAATTATCAGTTCGTCAGAGAAAAGCGAGATGATGATCCAGACAGGACTGAAAGGGTCCACGGTAGGATCGCATGGCGTGCTTTTGTGAAGACAGTAATGGAACTTCAGGTATTATAAAACGCTGAATTTCTCGATCGGCTTAACAACAATAAACTTTTCATGAAAGACCCTGCATCATGAATTAGTGTCACAATTTCAAATTTCATCGGGCGACTGTAGTGAACATAATTTTAGTAAAATTTGAAACAGCGAAATTCCATAATTAGGAATCCAATAATAGCTTTATGTTTCAGTCATACCATGGAGCCATTCATTAGGAATCCGGCTGAGTATATTGATTCCAATAGCGGTTACGCTCCAAGGCCTGATATATTGTACCCCACAATTGCTCATCAACACATAGTGATTCTCAGAGTTCATCGCCCCGAGCTGTCTTGCCTGATATAATGGACAATGCTACACTACCTGATGAAAGTATATACACACCCACATAATGGACAACTCACCGATACCAGAAAGAAAACAGCGTAAGTTCTAAAATATAGAGAAACGAACAAAATTCTTCGTAAAGAACTCACAAATCATGTTTATTGGTTAGAAAATATATACAGCAAAGATTATAAAATTAACATACGAACTTCAGGCTGAAATCATAATTCTGCTAAATTTTAGGTAATATGAAATATAACCTGTAAAGCAACAAATCGTATTTCGTATGCCATTTTTGGAATTCCACCCTTTTACCCTGGCACCAGAGATATTGAATATATTCGCAACCTCTCCTTCAGGAGTTTCAATTAAAATGTAGAATAGAATAACAACAATAATAATTACAAGTTATATAGTAATAACATAACATGTATGCAAATGATGAAGTTTTAGTTGTTGTTGGCAAGATGGGAGCTGAACAAAACTCCTTAGGAAAAATGCGAGTAAAATTGATGAACGAAACGTCGCGGACACATTATGCTACCTCGCAGTTTCACACTTCTACATTTACAAATCAATAACTTTTATGGACGTGAAAATTTGGCTCATAGTTTGTATCTCATTATGAAGAGCTGGAAAGCTTCTAGAGTTTCCTATTCGTATTGGATTCTGATGTGTAAGACCGTAGAACCGACAAAGAGAACAAATCATGGGGCAAGTCGACCTAAGCACACTGCACGGAATGCAATCTGAATGCTCAATTAAATTCTCCGCTTTGAAGTGGAATACTGAGCGCAGTCCAGTAGAGGTGGATGTAGAATGGAACAAGGAACATGATCAAATCACGACGTGCTTTAACGTTAATCGTGTTAATTTGCTAAGCGTCTGTTCGAATCAGATATATATTCCACAATCGCGACTAGGAAAACGACGTCCATGTTAAAGTATTTGCTGTTTACACTGAGAATCATAAGAAACATAAAACGTGCAGATGGGACAGATATTTACCACTAAGCTTGGAAGGGTTGATGTGCTAATCGACTGACTGAAACAGCTAGGAATCGTGCGATAAGTTTTGGATATTGATCCGATCGAGTCATCGGAACAGGCAAAACGTCAGTACCCCCAGTGCACAGCCGTGAACCGTATTTGCTGAGCTCGGTGTGGCCACTGAGTCAAGGTTTCACCAATTAGCAACACTCGAACTACGTTCTATGGTAAGGACAAGCGAGTTTCTTCTTGGGGATCCCTTTTTACCTGCCACAACCATTTTAGAAATGGCAGAAACATAAATCTGAAGACAATACACAAGTAGTGATCCACGACCTTCCATATAAATGCTTGCTTCTTCGGTTTTCATCCGTCATGCAATGCTTGCATCAACGGTTGCGTCCAAATCTGCAGACTGCCGTCTCATAAACACAGATAGAATCTCACCGTGAACCACGCACGACAAAGAATGTTACGAAGCGTTCGTTAATGAATACGGGAAGGATGGGGCTCTGAGAAATCAGATACGAACAGCATCTTGATTCAGGTGCCTCAGGTGAGAAGGCGTCGTGGAAAACCTTCTTTTAGTAGGTGAAAAACGGAAACATGAGTCGAAAGTTGCTGTGTATTAATTATCGTTCCTGCTTCGTATTCGGGTGGTCCCGGATTCGAATCCCGACCTAGACGTCGGTTCTTCTGTCTCAGATTTTCTGCGGCCTCTCTCAAAGCATAAGAAAACCACTGAGATGCTATCTTAAGTAACCTACAACCTTTCTATTCACATACTTTCCGATTCGTCATTAGTAATCTCGTACTACTAATATTCTACGCCAAATATCTAGCAATCACAGTTCAAAAATTACTGTTAAATATCCCAAATTGGAGAAACTGGATTGAAGTGACTCAGGATACTGTCCAATTTGGGGGGGGCCTTCATAAACAGGATAAATAATCTTCAGGTTCCATAAAAGACGGAGAATTTCTTGACGGATTGAGTAATGTTTAGCTTCTGAACTCAAATCGTGCACCATGGAAAACTTCATTAGTTGGTGCATGTGGATTGGATGCAGTCCAAGGTTACGCATCAGTGATTAGTAAAATATTTTGGAGGGACACAATAACGATGTTCCTGGGATGAATCACGTAACAACAAGTAAAAGTTTGATTTAAGAAATGGTTTTCAGCTTAGAATGATGCAATGGCGTAATAAAAATGGAAACAAAAGGAGTGAACCTTTTTCATGGTTTGTTTCGCGCGCCATAACAGATTTGTTAAATGCTGGAATTACTTCGGTATTCCCTCAACCTTTAATAAATTTTAAACGTTTAATCCAAATTTACTTAAGCGGAAACACAGCATGTGGTTTCAGATTGAATAAAATTAATTGTAGAATCTGTCTGAAGCTAGTCTGTAACAACGTCACTGGGACTGGCCTTAAGTAACAAAGGTACAGAATTAAGGATAAGTTGAAAATTTCATTACAACATAAAAATACACAGGATCTTCAAAGTGACACTAATATATGCTTCCAGATAAACAATACATGTAAATCGTGTGTATGAAGAATATTAATCAAAATTAAAGTATATAGGCGTATTCATAGACGTATTACGTATTTAATAAACTGAATAATCTTTTTGGCGAAAAATAGGCGAACAGTAGGTCCATTACGGTGTGCATGTTTCTCTTTTACACACAGACCAGAATCGGTACATCTATCCATCTCTTTCAATCAAGATTCACCTATCTTTGCATCTAAGTAAGAATTAATGACAAGCCAATGTTCGTTGCGCGTTTCGTATCGGAATACCACAGAAATATAAAAAAAGCGGTAACTGAAGAATAATATTAGACATCCTGAAAGAACACTATGTTTTCATGTCCTCAGACGTACCGACAGTCAGGACCCTCCTTAATACTGATCGCTGTGACTAAGAGGCGAGCGTGCAGCGCATTCATCAGTGCTAAAGCTTACTACCGCTTTCTTGATGTTCAGTAGCAAGTCGGACCATAACTCAACAACAAGAAATGTCCCTGCAATTAGATACGCTAGTCATCTTTTTCGTTTGAGAAATTTGCGACGCTAAGCACCTTGACTACTGAGTCTATAGAAAGGTAGAATTTTTCATTCGCCTGAGAAGAAGACTTCCGAAACGGGTATTCAAATTGAATTTGTTAACAACGATTCACATCCGCTAGCAAGAATTCATCGTCCCGCGTAGCGCATGCATAGCACATCAAGAATACCAGGGTTCGTAACCAGTTCAGTACATGTGTAGTTTATCGCAATCGAAAGTGTATTAGGGGATTGATTTTTCTTTCCGCCGATTTGCCAGCTCAATATAATTGACGCTATAGAACACATCATCAATTGGTACAATTATATAAAGCGACCAAAAATAAAACAAAATTTAAATAACAGAAGTGTGAAATTCTCAATCAGCTCGTTCCTTAATTATGGACAACGTGAACGTGGAATTGTTCTCACTTGTGAACAGAGGACAACTGAGGTCGTATAAGAATAAAAAGCTGAATTCGACGGGAAAGTACGTGTTGGAGTCGCTGCGTCTCTAATAGACTTAGTCAACCAATTTTATCTTCATATGTTCTTCCATTAAATTAATAAATTTTTAATTATTTCCACATATCTTCATCTTTAATTTTATCTACTCGGATATATATTGATATCTTTAGAAGTCTCGTTTCTTATTTATGCTCAGAATTCAATTCTTGAGCCAATTATCACGTTCATACGAAAACTGCCATCACTTTATAAAACTGAGATATTTTCAAGGTAATATTTAACTGGTAAGCCTTGACGTCAATAGCACCATGTTCTCTTCCTTTACTTAAAATAAGCAAATTTAAAATATTCGTATAGTGGCGACGATAACGACGACAATTATTCAATTCAATTCTAATAATAATAATAATAATTAAACTGGCTGAAGTATGGAATTTATTGAATTTGTTCACCACGCTCGTTGTTGATCTGGCGTTTTACATACTAAATTCAAAGATAGCAATCACTGGACAAGAAATAGAAAACATTCAGTCTTGTAGCAACTGTTGGGTGAAAAAGACAAGAGTTCTGCTCCAGAGAACTTCAGTTGTTTACGTCAACTATAGATCACAGAATACCACCCGCAGAGCAAATCCATTTCTCAACAACGCCACTCCACCCACACGACATGTGCCTGCTAACCATAGTGTTTAACTTGCGGCACGACGTAATCCATTGCAATGAACAGTACAAGCCGAGCCGAAAACATCCGGCAAATAAGCACACTCCAAGGAGCTGGACGAAGGCAAATACTGGGGACGAGGGAAGAACGGTTGAATGACTTCGAAATGTATGGGTAATTTAACTTCTTCAGCTACCAAAGACTAGATCCTCTGGCCTCTTCCGAATCAGAACTGATTCTGAGGCTATACAACCATAAGACAGTCTGCAGGACTCCACTGACAGGGGAATCGGTCCCTCACAAGACTTCTCCCTAGACAGAACAACAAAACACAGAATAACGCGGATACACGACCATGCTCCGACTGGGATTCCTTTAACATACTAGAGACCCATATGCTGGGCTTTTGTTGAGCATTTAAATTGCATTAAACAGAAGTCAGTCAGAGAAAGAGCTCGGTAAGCTAACGGTTAGAGAATCTACGACCGTACCTGCCAAAGATAGCGCGGAGAATGTGGTGAATAATTTACCAACAACAGAATAATTGTCACAAATATCGTACTCGTTCCATGGAAAACAGGCCTTCTTAAGAAGCTAACATTCGCTCGGGTAAACCAAAAATTCCGAAGGTTCAGTGTCGTGCTCACAACTTCCCGCTAGCTGCTTCCATCCTGAGTGAGATGAATGTAGTTTACACTCTCCCCTATATCCCTGAGATCCATTTTAATATTATTTTCCCACATATGCCTCTATGTTCCCAGTGCTTCCTTACCTTCGGATCGCTGAGGGTTCTTCGTTAGGAAGTAAAGGTCACCCAAATATATAGGTATATAGACGTTCTTTAAACCGCGAAAGTGAGCATATATTTGGGGTTGAGGACCGGAAGGTTTGGTAACCAACGTAAGAGCGAGGTAAAAATGTATGGACATTTCTTCATTAGATAAATTGTATCATCTCGCAAGTATGAATTAACTGGCTGGCAGGGCAGTGCTATGACATATTTAGATTTACTGTATAATTTCTTTTCTGTGGTCCTATAGGAAATTTTGAAATGTACTTCACATCAAATCCATTTACTGTCCCAGTAACGTGCTCTACTTCGAATTGAGAAATAAAGTTACAGTTCTTTACTTCATTGTGTAAAGATTTCGTATTTGAAAACCGTCTGTTCGCTATAAATATTTACTACATGCATTGTGTAATTTGCAGCATATAAAATTCATAAAGTAGCTTGAACTTAATCCGTCCAAATCTCCATTCCAGTACAGTGAACACTTTTCTGAAGCGTTTTGACTGAAAACACAATAACAAGGAGCAGAGATGATGGTCTAAATGTTACGGACTCAGAGATGTGTCATGATGTGCAAGCCAAGGGATTCCGTGCATTGGAAAGAGACTTATTTTAGTGGACTTAACTTTCAAATATTGTCTCCATTATCTAACGCGTACATGGACTGTAATTGTTTTTTTTACAGAGTTATGGAGCATTTTAAGAGCTTACCAATCCAACCATCACTGTTGAGAGAAAATATGTTAAAGCTCTATAAAGAGACAAAGTGTTTAAAGCCGCTATCTTTTTCGGACAACAACAAAGTTGCAAAAATAGTTTTTACAACTTATTGAAAAAAATATAGGAAAAAAATAAAGCCATCCCGTTACGCGCCACGTAGGCGCACAGGGGAGATTTGCTATAGCGCCTACTCATTCTCAACCTAGACAATAGATGGGGATGAGTGGTCAGTATCACGCCCAGACTATGCTTTACCCCCCATGGCACAGGAGGCTGGGTGGGCCCCAGAGCCGGTCCGGACGCAGAGGATAAAGGAAAATCCTCTGCCCCTGTCGTGGATCGAACTTCGATCGACCCATAGTCAGTTACTATACTGACCGAGCTATCCCGGCTCATACAAAGGTAGAAAAGTAAATTAAAATAAAGGGGAACGAAGAGGTAATTCCTGGAATGTAAATATGTAGTTGTTCTTGCTATATGCAATTCTGTGTTTCAGTTGTGATTTAGGCCTGTTTGACTTCAAAAGAGATGACCCACATGCCATTAATTAACAACGGTACTCGTGAAATTCAATTATGAACAGAAACACTATTTGCCACAAAAATACAAAATCTGTCTATATAACAGGCAAGTGTTTGTTGGTTGGTTAGTGGCCATTTTTAAAAAAAAAACACTATTTGCACTTTGTCTAATGTTATGACCGTTGCCATTCCAATGCTATTATGAGATTTCGGGCCTTATGGGAAATTATTTATGGCTGTATTTACTACTTCAGATTTTGCCGTCATTCCAGACGGGTAATTTACTAGTAATTCATAGCACGAAGTGTATTTGATTCAATTCACAATTCAAAGCTAGAAAACTAGTTCATTATGCAGTTTAAAAAGCTAAAGTTGTCCTTGGTGCCTTAACCAAGCACCTCGACATGCAGTGTGTGGGAAAGTAGGGACACAGCTCCAACCATTCTTAAAGTCGGTACAAGATGGAAGTGAGTGTCAATCATCATCATAATCATCACTGTGGCATGAAAACAAAGCGTAAATCGAAAGAATTAAATAATTAGTGTTCACTGTGAGTGAGTGCATACGCGCATGCTCATTCTTAATTTTATATGTAGCAGCTTTGGGCTACTGAGCCCAATGTCAAATAATGATATTATATATTAAAGACACCGGTAAAAATATTATACTGCTGAAACATGAATTCGCGCTGTAACAAACTACCGGGAGAAGCATTCTGAAAACGTAATTAACTTTCACAGTTTCTATGGAATATGTAATAAGTTCAAAAAATATTACAACCACGTTTTAAGTATTAATTACAAAAAACAGTTTATTCATAGCCTTTATTTAACTAATGAAACCTTGCATGAAGCTGAGTGTATAAAACACATTATGAACAATGCAAGCACGTATTTCCCAACTATTTTATTACATACACACAGACCACATGAACGGTAAACAGCATAAAAAATACTTTCATTTTTCAGATAAACTGTCACAGCTTTGTGTTTTACTTCTTTATTGTGGGGATCGATGTACACTGTATTCTCCCTTGATGTACCATAATATCGAAAGCTTCAAATTACGAAACTTGTGAAGTCAGTGAATCGAAACCGTTCACCTGCATTCAGTATTACAATGAGCGGTCTGGTCACAATGCTTTCGCGGTCCATAGGAAACAGTCCGTTCAGAGATGTACTCTTTGGTTTACCGTGTGCACGCGGGGGTCTCGCCCCTCGGTTTGAACACCACAGGAAGCTAGCGCGTCATGGGGGTGACGTATGAATGACAGTTCCATCTGCCCCCTGAGGTGCGGGAGAGCAGAGTCGCGTTGTCCAGCTCATGACGTTACTACAAAAATACAGAATGTATGTGCCAAGATAAACCCACTTGCATCCCAAGAGATTACTTGTACATACATGGCGATTACCTCATCGCGGGGTGAAAATTATGCCACCCGCCTTACAATTTGACTCGTTTTAGGAAACAATTACAAGAACAAGTGCCCATATTTTGAAAATTACATGAACGTATATAGTTAATTTATTAATAAAAACTATTTTTTCCCTTCCGAAACCAGGCAAAGGCAGTCTCAGAGACTGAGCAAAAAACTAAGTGCGATGAAAGCGTATATATATATATATATATATATATATATATATATATATATATATATATATGGCAAGGAACTGATTGGTCAGAATTGTCGTACAGGTCATAAGACGAAACCAGAATACTGAAAAACGGGGAGAGGTTGACGTTTCCAAATGCGTTAATGCGATGACTCGTGAATCAAACGTTCATATAAGGAGTCAAGATTTGTTTTAAGGTACACTATTAACCCTAAAAAGTCGAAGCTCGCAAAAACAGTCATTCATATGAATTTGAAATTTTGAGTTTATGCGTTTGTTTTAAACGTTTTAAAATAATGTTGATCAGAAAATGCATATGGGATAGAGTGAGGGATTGATAATGGTATGCCTTTCTGTACCGTTCTAAACATTATCACGAGAGTTTTTGGTGTTCGACAAATGTCCCTAAATTCGGACAGGGACAGGAGAGAGGGATAATGGAGATTACCGTCGAAAATGTTGAATAAAAGGGGATTTAGCTAATGTGAACAGAACGCACAAGCTTCAGACCTATCAACAAAAAGCAAATGACAATCTGTCACAATGCACATTCATGATTAATTAGGTTTTAATTAAAGGTTTTGATTATATCCTATAGTGAAACCATGTAAGTGACTGTTAGTACCCGTGGTGAAACATCCGTTTTCGTATTTGAATTCAGTGCACTCCGTATAAGTAAATGTGACTTGATTTTTAAATAAATAATGTTTATAAAACCCCAAGAATTTAAAGAATTTATCCGGGTAAAGGATAAATGAGAGGATTTTAGAAGGTCAAAATGCCAAGGTATTATGAAATGTTACACAGGGAATCAGACTTGGACGGGTTCTTTGGAAGACCTAAGAAACGGAAAAAGGATAAGACATTTTGAAGGTTTTGGAATTTATTAGAAGTATATCTACTTAATTTATAAAATACAAATGACTTTGTCCAAAGATACTCTATATTATGCCAGTATTTACTATAAAAACACAAATCAGCAGGAAAGAACGGCCTAAAATCGGATATAGATATACTGTAATGAAGATTATAATGGTGTCGCGTGCAGGTATATAGGTGGGCTTATAAGAGGTCAATGGATGCTGACTCCCCCACTGAAAGGGGATTCTGGGTGCTAAGCGAACCCCTTCCACTAAGGACTGTTTGCGCTCTGTGATCCTATCAAACAAAAGAGGGGATTTTTTTATCATGCAGAAGAGGGGGTTGAGTCTGGCGTTCTTTCTCAGGTTTGTGCAACAAAGAACTTAATCGTGTTGTTTCAGGACCACCTAATAACTGTGGGAAATTCCGCATCATTTTAAGCTTTATCGTGATGTGGAGGACCGAGAATAGTTGCCATGGTGAATACGAGGCGGCTTGATAAATCGGACGCCACAGATTCAGACTTCCGAGTCATGGAAGAGTGGAAAGGTGGACACACGTCGGGAGAAGTACGCGCATTACTGTTTTATTTTCCTCACTATATCTTTAAAAAAAAAAAAAAAAAAATCGGTTTCAGAAATTAGACTCCGATCATGTACTGAAATTCATGTGATCTACACAAGCAGGGCGAGATGCAACTGATATTATTATGATTTTCTCTGTTGTGTGAAATCAAACACAAAACTGAGCAATAAAAGTATAAAATATAAAGTACTTAAACCGCGGTGTTCGTTAGAGAATGCCATTTTCGTCAGTTGCCGAAATACCTAGAATTGTTATTCATTTCTTTTTTAATTTATTTTAAAATAACAGACAATGGATGATGTCTAAAATAATATAATACCGACACACAGTCATAAAAAACTTTTAAAAGCCCGAACATACGCAAGCCTGTACCTTGCATAGAAAAAATGCGAAATACCTAATATATTTCAGTCAAAAACCTCATAGAAAATACCATGTGAGAGACATAGGAGTAGATAGGATAATAACATTAAAATGAATCTTAGATAAATATAGTTTTAAGAACCTAAATCGCCTGTCTCAAGAACGACTCCAATTCCTGGCTTTTGTAACTGTAATAACTTATAAGATATGAAATTTTGGCGGCGGTGGAAGTGGGATTGTGGGCTCCTCGGTTACTATACTGTGTAGTATTGTATGCGTTCAACACTGTTTTAGAGTGACATATCGTTTCCGCCTCAAAGTCCTTCCTGGTAACCGCATATAAAGCGAGGCGGCGTTATTAATACACGGATGGCCACAATCCTTAGACTAATGAACCTTCGTCTTCCACAAAAAGAGAACATTTCTTGACCACCTGAGCAATTGTCAAATTTTGAAAACAGACGTTCACCACCGAGTTACCGAAAGTCGCATCCGAATGGTTAGCAGGCTTGCTTAATATTCTGAAAGTCCTGGGTTCAAATCTCGGTGCAAAGACCGATTATCCTGACTTTGTTCCTCAATCCGTCCAGCCAAATGCCGAGATACTAATCCTACTCTGAGCTGCCAAGAGCCTCGTAAAATAAAACAACAGAACAAAAGATGACCAAGGAGTTTGTCAAATACTTAAGAATAAGAAGAGTGAAGACCCAGACATATCAGAATATCTGTCCTAGCACAGTTTCTGTCTCACAGAGAACGTGACATTTCGACAACGTACGTGAAGAGAGAACGAACTCCAGTACTCGAGGACGATACATACAAACATTTTAAATTTAATTTTGTATCATCAATATTGCCATTTTCTCGTTTTCAATTACTACGTTAATGAAATCCACTGCTGGGCATTTTTGGATACAGAAACAAGCTTTATGAATTTGTAGTGTGAAATTCCGTACCGTTACAAAATGTAATTCAAAAGTTCGCTTTATGACGTAACGCATGCGAGACGCAGCTAAATTAAATATGTTCTGCCATCATATTCTATCAATTCGGTGGAAGACAGGCGTTGTTGGCAGCTAAGGAAGCAGACAGTGGTTTCGAATGATAACACCCAATGAACATATACAATGCGTATTATTCTGTAAACGTGTTTAATTCATTAAGAATATTGAAACTATATTCCTCCAAAATTATCCATCCTCCAGGGGTAAATGTTATGATGCTGATGAAGCCAGTGTTTATATATTACACAAAGTAAAACAACTTGCTGTTGGTTGCTTATGATTGAAGATGAGAAATAATGACGGTGTAAAAGCGATAAGTCAGGAGTGTAGAATTATCCAGCTGCAATACATACGAATTAATAGTGTGAAAATACATTCAAGCTAAACTCTTAATATAACTTCTTTTTATCATTAGTAACACAAATCGTGATGCTGCAAAACATCTTATGTAAATTGCTTAAAAGAACAGGTAGGCCCAATTAAAACATTTCACCACTAAAGTCTTTATTGGAAACTCAGAGTAGAATGGATGAATTGATAATTATGAGAGAATGATGTGAAACAAATCGGCTGTGACCAATTTAAAAAGACTGAGTAAAACCACGAATAACCTCAGCCAGGATCGTCAGTCACCTGCCCGGAATTCGACGCAAAAAATTTCTGAAAACGAAGCGAGAGTGCGAAATTCGGTCGTACTTTTCCCTACACAGCCAATAATAAATATGTCAAGTTTCGGCTGCGCAGTTAATAACTTCAAATTAAATGAAAGCCCTCTGGGATTACTGTGTGCAGCACACTGTCCATTATCGAGTGTCAGCTTTTCCCAGGTTTTCGAATTTCTGCTCATCCCAGAACATGCTTCCTTATTAAGCGAGAACTTCGTCTGGGTCAGAACCCAGACTATCCGCTCGTATTTTATGAAGCTTGTACTTCTTTCTGAGAGTAGAAATGATACACGTGGACGGACCTCTCTCAGATAAAAAGTCATCCACGGGAATTTTTAACAGAAACAGAAAACAATAAGGAACGCTGAGTCCTTGGACGTCGGAGATGATATCTCATTTTTCCGGTCCAGGTCCTGAGTTCTGATCTCGTCCACGGATAGATTTTAAATGTTTATGACATCGTGACCTTATATTCTTTTTACTCAGCCTGGTTCCTACAGGTAACTATGCAAATAATGTTAGTAGAAGCTTAACAAAAACTGTATTTTGTAGTATCTAGTTCTTACGATTGTCGTCTTACTTTTTTAGGCTCAGAGGAAAATGACGTAAACAAAAATATCGGAGTTTCAACAAAGTGTGTGACTGGATGATTAACTAACTAACTATCTAACCAACATAAAGAACAAGCAAATACCAACGAACAGATTACTGGCTCACTAATTCTGAGAGCGTTTTAGCACAGGCGGACTGTTATGATGTGTGCACTTGTATGTAGTTTAGAAAACTGGCATTAGTGCGTTGCTGTTCCTTGTACTGCCGTTGTAACATTAAACGAAGTAAGATCTGAGCTACAATATAGATGAATAATAAAGGAAGCACCCCTTTACTCGTCCGTTTACGAAGCAGGATTCGAAAATGAGACTCTTTACAGCCTGGTAAGTTATCACGAAGGTAACGCCTGGAGCGGAAATTACAAGCATTTAACATATAAAACGTAAAACAGGATTGTAGTTCATGAGAAAACCCACACTTACAGAAATGAACACACAATGAGACCAACGAGCGGCTGACGATACAGTTCTGCTACTTCTACCCCAGAAACATTCTTATTTTTAATAAAGATAAAGAAATAAGACCATGACTATCTAGACAATTTATTTAAGAGGTCAAAAGAAAACTTGTTCCTGCAATAAATCCAACGGCTAAGAAAAAATATATTCTTAGACAATCCCTCTCCAAATCGCGTTTCTATCCACCCCAGCCTTCAATTTGCCCTGTCGCTGATGGGTGTGTTTTTCTTCAGTGCTAAGGGAAAAGTGAAGATGTGTGTAGAAGCCACCCTCCTCCCACAATCGACCCAGACAGGGAACTTCCAAACCCACCAATTATCTTCTAAAGCCATCTCACCGCTTAACGAACCCTATCAGATTCGTTTCCTTCCCTGCCTGTCCTTACGGTAAAAAATATCTGCCAAGACAACGATTAAAACGATATGAATAGCCCGGCGCCCTCTTGAGAAAATTCCATGTCCCTTGCACATAGTAAACCTGAACTTGTAATAATTTTGTAACGCTGAAATTCCCGGCATTTCCGTACACAACCAAAGGACGCGTGATTGTCCTTCTATATATTTCAAGTGGTCTGTAATTGTATGGGGAAGTAACTTCACCCTAGGGTACACAAAGGGTCGGAGAGGAGAAAATGCAGACTAGACGTATAACCAGCATCTGCGACTGTACACCTGATTCCTCTCACAAATCTCAATCTAATCAACAAGACTGGGAAGTCTAAGAAATGTAACTGAATTCAATTTCAGTAAGCCAAATATTTTGTTTAACCCTTTAAAGCTGAAGCTCAAATAAAGAAATTTTAACATCCATCGCATACCTCAAAGAAAGAATAACGCGTCTGTTTTGCAAAGATCAGCTGTTTAATGCTGTCCAGGGAAACAATTTCTGCTTACAACGAAAATCGTGCAAAACCCGAAATGGACCCTGTGAGCAAAATGCAAAAGTATTTATTGTTAAAGCAGGTGATATCTGTAGTAACCACTGGAAAAGAATAAAGTTGATCAGAACACTAGCAGTATAGTTCAGTATTTTGCAACAAATGGTTTGAGATCACAATGCGTGGTCACATCTGAGTTCTAGATTTAAAATATTATTCTAGGACTGAAGTGTCACAGATAATACGTCTCAGGGCAAGTAAGCCTTAGCACAGTAAAACTTATTTGCAACACGTGACCCAACATCTCGGTACGAAGTTGACTGATCAATAAATATTAGACCTTATTGCACCTAACATCGCTCCCGAATGATTAGCATTCCTGATTCTTATTTCGGAGGTCCTGCATTCAAATATTTCTCTCGATATCAGTAATCCTGACTGTAGGCTTTCGTGGTTTTCCCAATCCCTCCTAGCAAACTCCGGATAGTACCTTAAATTCCTCTTCAATGCAATTTCATTAAACATCCTGTAATGATACTGATAGCGAACTGAAATAAATTAAAAATAAACATCAACATAACAAGTCTTATTGCAGGGAGTCTGTTTAGATTTTGGATTAAGAGTTATTTACCTCCTTCAGGCGAACTGAGCAAAGTAATTCAACAGCGTTAAACCCTTCAGCAACGTGAAAAGAGTACAACTTGCATGCAGAAAACTGGCTTCAATATTCATTTCATACTCCCACACATGATGCATTTGTATAACCTCCGCGAACAGATCCATCTCGGTGTGTTAATGGAGGGTTGAAGAAGTATAAATCTGTTTTCTTTTAATTTTCTAGATCTTAAACCTATAAATATTATGATATATAAGATCAACGAAACGACCGCAATATCTTACAGATATTAAAATAACATATAAATACAGTTTCCAAAGTCAAATATAAGCACGAAGAAAAAGGACACTGAATCCGTTTTACTTAACTATAAGAAATTGACTTCATTCCCAATTCGAAATTCAGATGCATGTGAATGATTGCACAAAACAGATAGAATAGAAATGCGAAAGTGCAGATAATTTATTACGTTTATGGTGGCGCATAAACACAAAGCCATGTGGGGAGACAGAGGCGTCAATGGAAAGCTCTCACACATTCTCTGTAAAAGTGAGTGAGTAATTACCCTCAGGTTCTGCAAGCCGTTCTTCTTGGAGAATATCTAGTGACTATACAAGCTACCTGAGAGATGTCACTGCCGTTCTGCATGCTAAAATGGGAAGAAATACTGCTAACACTCCTGGCATGAATCAGATCCCAGCCATTCAGTACGTTGCCACTATCATCGAACCCTATACTCGGACTGTAAATAGAACCCTTATGAAGACAAGCAGCATGTATGTCTCAATTACAAAATGAAGGTTGAGAATTCCTTCTAATTTCTGATACCACTTTTACAGATTTTATTCTGCTACTGATTGAATTCTTTAACAGAATACTACAGAGTTCTAAACGCAACGACATTCTACATCCTCTTTTGTGTCTACCCCCGCTGAAGTTGTTCCCATCTCTATTCGGGTTTTTTCCCCATCATTGCAACAGGCAGCCAACACTCAACAAATGAACTTTCAATGGCGTGTGACAGGTTGACAAACATTGGGTGTGTAGCTTCACAATGAACATGGCTTGTTGAAAAGGCTGCTATTCAACAGAAAAAGGAACCGTTAATGCGAGCATTTGCTGTGTTGATTGGACCACACATCCACCACATGCGTCAACCTGGGCTCTTTTGTTTGTTGGTAAAGCGCTGAGTGTCACAGGAACAAACACGGATTACTCGCGCAGAAATCAGACGGAAGATTTGCACATATTTATTTATTCGCTGCTAGACTCAGAAAGAGCTAAGAAAATGACTAAGCCGAACATTCAGGACCAGGGATTTATAGCATTCCTTTACAGATAGTTAAGGAATCTTTAAAAGAGACATACTGCCGAATACTGATCCAATTTCTTGTATAAAGAGGCAATTTCATAACACGTTTGATACTCATTATGCACGGAAAGGTTCGACGAAATAAGTGCAAATTCTGCACATTAAATAATTTTAATTTATCGTACTCAGCAAATTGTAGCGGTTAGAAAGCTGGCCTTGTAATCCTGGGGTCTCGGGTTCGATTCCCGGCGGTGCCCGAATTTATAACTTGTGTTGGGCAAGGCCGTGGTCTAGACAACACGGAGTTTTCCTCCGGGGGCTTCCCCGGTTTCTCCGTGGCATCCCAACAATTACTCCATTCACACACAGAAGAAGGCAATGGCAAACCATTTCTGGATCATCTGCTAAGAACGTACATGAACAGGTCCCAGTCAGAGAAAAGGATGGAAGGATCCTGTTCATATGGACCTGACGTCAGACAGAACACTAAATAAAAATAAAATAACTCAGCAAATTAACATCCATTCCACACACAAAATACTCTAATAAAGTAATACAAATGTGTAAGTACGAAAATTTGCATGTCTTCCTATAACGGTTAAAAGTTAAAAAGTAGGCCCAGAATTATTTTCTAAAAGTAGACTAGTAATTATTTTACTTATTTACAGGAACGCAACTTGAATGGCGAATTTGGACATACAATCTATCCCCCTATCTTCCCGTCCGTCATTTCCCGCACTCGTGGACTAATTAAGATGGAATTTGATATTCTGATCAGTTCCACTTTAAATGATAACAGAAGAATTTAAATTCTGATGCGTAAGATCAC